>NC_084482.1:179829872-181132372 GCF_030035675.1 Rhineura floridana | reverse complement strand
TTTAAAAAAGTAAGTCTCTAGCACTCCTAGAAAGAAAGAGAGGAAGCAAAAATGTCTAGGTACCCTTCTAAGCAATGTCTGTGAAACAAACCAGCTGGGCTGCTACTGCCTATCAGTGTTTTTAAGCCAATGAGTGATGTCAGAGCTTTGGTTCAGGGGTGGGCATTGGGGAGAAACAGGGTTCTTGTGTCTTTAGCAGCTGTATGGCAAGCAGAAATTCAACAGGTCAAGTGTTTTCTAGTATGGAAATACAGTTATAGGAAAACCTTCACTATGACTGTACTCTCACTAATTTTTCATTTTGAGAATGGTGCTCACAGCCTCTCTCAAAATTGAAAATGTGCCCACTGGTCCAAAAAGATTGGCGACCACTGATGTAGGCCAATACCATCAAAGAGATCCAGAGCAAGAACATCCCCAACAAACGGCTTGAAGACCTACAGCGAGAGCCCGCCACCGCTCAGTGATTTCATTGGCAAGCTGCTCTTTCTAGCAAGAACCTTCTGCCTAATGTTCAGTTGAAATCTATCCTCCTAAAAGATAAGCCCCTTAGATCTAATCCTGCCCTCTGGAGCAGCAGAGGACAAGACTTCGCCCTCTTCTGTCAGTCCTTCCAGTATTTGAAATGAGTGCCATCACCACCACCCCTTCTTCTCTTCTCTACAGGCTATACGTAGCAAGTTCCTTAAGCCTTTCCCCACAGGACTTGCGTTCCAAAGTGCTGACAATCTTGATCACCCTCCCCTGATCACATTCCAATCTGTCTGCATCCTTCTCCCAGTGCAGCAACCAGAGCTGAACACAGTATTCCATACTGAGATCAGACTGCTGCAAAATAATGTGGAACTACCTACAGGACAAACAACATGTACAAGGGGCTGGAGCAACTCCTCTATAAGAAGAAAAGTTTGGGGCTTTTTATTTTTATTTAAATGGCAATTAAAAGAGAATGTGACAGAGGTTCATAAAATTATGCATGGTGTGGAGAAAATGGATGGAGCGTCTTTTTCCCCCCCTCCTACTTTCAGAACACTAGAACTCAGGGACATCGAGGGAAGCTGATTGGTGGGAGATCTGAGTATGCGTGCAAGAAAATATTTCTTTGCACAGTGCGCAGTTAAGCTATGGAATTCACTGCCACTAGATGTTATGCATGGCCATCGTCGTGGTGGCTTTAAAAGGAGATTGGACAAATTCATGGAGGGTAAGGCATTCAATGGCTATTAGTCAAGATGGCTACATACTACCTCCAGGAACAGAAGCAGTGTACCTCTGAATGCCAGTTGCTGGGAAACAACATTGGAAGAAGGCTATTGCCCTCACATCTCGCTTGTGGCTTTCTGGAGGCATCTGATTGGCCATTGTGGGGAACAGAATGCTAGACTTGATAGGCTGATTTCACAGGACTCTTCATGTACCTACAAAGCCTAATTTCAAATACTAGTTAGGGAAAAAGATAAGATTGCTTGACATGAGCAAGGCTTTGCCAAGTCCTCCCTGACTTCCTCCTGAGAATCATGGGATGAACAGAGACCAAGAAACTCTCCACAAAAGGGTTGGGAACAAAATAGCAGCCAAACAATATCAGCAGATAACAGTCAAACTGGAAAATTGAGCAAATGAATTTCTGTAGGTGTCACATCCCTTGGTGCAGAGCTTCGCTACTAGCTTGGATAAAAGTATAGATGGAGGATTCAAAACTGGGAGGGAAGAGTTGCAAAGCACAGCATTGTCTAAACTAGCATAACATTCAGCACATTTGAACTACTCTTCAATTTAAGTAAGCAAAACAAAATGCAAAAAGTAAAATAAAATGGCAGGTAGCACCTGGTGAGATCCTTCATCAAGAAGGATTTACAAGTTATAGCGGATAACAATGCTGCTGTGGTTCAAAATCCCAGTGTACTCTCTAGGCCAGGGATGGTAGGGTTGCCATATTCCAGTCCCACAAATCCAGGCAGGCTAATTTACATATTATGCAAATTATTTGCTAATTATGCAAATTAAGCATAGTAAAGGTTGCATTGTCCAGTTGTTTTGCTTAGTAATCACCACCAAAAACTGGAGGAGGATGTGAGGATTTTTTTAATTAAAAAAAGCTTACATTTTCAGCCTTAAGTGCTCTAGTTTCCAACATTATGGAATATTTATTTATTAAGACGATTTATATCCTGCCCTTCCACTGTTAAAAACGGAGCTCAGGGCAGAATACAAACATAATAAAAACAATAAAAATACACAATCAGTGTAAAAACATAATAAAAACACAAAATTGAAACAAACATAAATCAAGTCAATGCAGCAGTATAAAAATTCAGCATAAAACAAAAAGCCAGCAAAGCATCATTTAAAAGCAATAGTGTGACTGAGAGGTTGCCTGTACCAACCGTTAGGAAATGTGAAATGAACACAGCACTATAAATTGTAACACAGATAGAAATCAAGATTTCAATATTATCAGTTCAGTCAATCATCTTATCTAAAGAGAGTACTGCCGGAGCAATTGAGAAGTATCTTTAGTATACCAAATCTCACATACCAGATCAGGGAGAGGGGAAACACAGCTTTTTATGATAAAGGCTGGAACTTAATGGAGCCTTGAGTGCTGGTACCTCCTTTTTTAGAAAAAAAATGAAGTGAATTCTAGAGACCTGGCAAGCTATGCTAACATTATATAGGGTAACTGTTCCATTCTTATTGGTTGGGGGGGGGAGGTTACACCCCGCACTGCATTGAATATATATTGGTGGGGAGGCCTGGCAGTCATTTTGAAGAAGAATATGTATTAAAAAATACTTCTTAGCCTTTTCTGAATTGTTGAACAGAGGCTCTGCTGGGCAACAGGGTGAGTGAGGCTGCATTCCAATGCAACTTTACTTGGGAGTAAGCACCAATTAACAGGGTGGGGGCAGGGCTGAAGAATACAAATGCTAATATCGCAACCTTTTCTGCAGAGAAGTTTGCTTTTATATCTTGAATTTGTTGAGGGGATGGAACATTTGGTGGATTCAAACCCCTTTATTCCATCCTCTATGATGGCAGGCAGACCCTCCCATTGCATTCACCACTGAAGACATATACCCTGAGACACACATTTAGATGAAGGCTGCTTCTCCTTGCTGATTCAACCAGATAAGGGGTGGAACTGCACAAGTTGATCAAGTGAGCATGTGTAGTTTTCTAAACTGCCTAGATTCTGCATATGCAGCAGACAGGCAGTCTAAAATTCTTGATTTTCCCAGAACAGCTGTAGTGTCCCTCACTGACTAAGAACAACAGAAGGTGGGAAAAGGCTGGTTTCTCACAAAATGGGCAGAAAATGGTCTGAAGGTTACCAATGCATGAATCTGCCAAGAAATGATGAGACTCCACTAAGCACTGGTTAAGATTACAAGTGAAGTCCAATCTGGGGCCCTAGAAAACTCGCATCCCAAGGCTTTGAAGGTAAATGCTTTAAAGTGACTCTCTCGGTCACCAATTTGTCTTAGTACTCCCCAGTTCTGATGTTATCTGGACACCTCCCCTCAGACCCAGCTAGCATGACCAACAGTTGGAGGTGAAGGGAGGTGTACTCCCAATAATAGCCAGAGGGCCACAGGTTCCCCATCCCTGCCCTATGAAAAACAACAACTACTAAAGGCCAGTTTCATTTCTCTGTGGAGAAAGTCATGCTCACAGACACAAGGTTGTTGCAACAACTCTGACTCCTGTGATGAATTCATATGCAGTGAAACTGCCATGCAGTATAGTACCGTCACTGAAAGTCATCTGGAATGCTTTTTGCTACTTTCTTTAATTTTAATAATAATTTGGTGTGGGTGTTAGGAAATGAGAAGAGAGCCACAGCTGCCGTTAGTAGAACAGAGCACAGAAGATATGACATAGCTCTAGCAAGATCGCGCATGAATCATATGTGTGTGTGTATGTTCTGTTTCAAAAGCAATAGTATGTTTGGCCAGGCATCTGTAGCAGAAAAGGGAAGTTAAAAATATGCAAGGGGGGAATCATTTTTATCTGACCATTCTAAAAGAAAACTCAAGCAGCTAGCAAAACCCATTTAAACACAGATAGAGAGAGACAGAGCAGCATGGTCCGTTCTTCATTTTAGACTGCATTATCTAAGAACTGGATAAGGAACTAAGGTTTTGAGACTGGTATGGATAGCCAACAGTATAAGTGACCCACCAGTAAGACAATGGGAATAAACAGTGACATGTCAAAGTGTGAAAAGCACCCCAGAAGTGCAGGGATGCCAGATTTATTATAAGTGACTTGGTTGATGTACAGCTTCATGACATAGCATGGAAAAAACACTATAGTTTGTTTTAATATGCACAGACGGTGGTTTGGGGTGTGTGTGATAAAGCAGAATCTGAAACCACTGTGAAGATGCTTTGCAAAGCACAGTTTCTACTAATTAACAGACAACTGACAAATCACAATTAAGGCCATTGCTCTGGCTTGCATGGTGCAGAGGCTGCTGCATCTAGTTCAGTGCTTGCTCTCAGTGGCCAAAGGTCTACAAGCACGACCTGAGTGCCACAGCACTCTCCCCACTTGTAATTCCAGCAACTGGTGTTCAGAGGCATACTGCCTCCAACAGTGGAGATGTCTGAGTCCTGAAGAGATAGGAAACAAAAGCTGGCAAAGTGGAAATGGACTGCCTTCAAGTCGATTCTGACTTATGACGACCCTACGAATAGGGTTTTCATGGTAAGCGGTATTCAGAGGGGGTTTACCATTGCCTTCTTCTGAGGCTGAGAGGCAGTGACTGGCCCAAGGTCACCCAGTGAGCTTCATGGCTGTGTGGGGATTCCAACCCTGGTCTCCCAGGTTGTAGCCCAACACCTTAACCACTACACCACACTGGCTCTCCACAGGCAACCCATGGTTTTAAGCTGATTGCCAAAGGCTGGCTAGCAGCTTAAAACCATGGGTTGCCTGCCATGTATCCAGACACTCTTAACCATAGTATGGCAAGCCAGGCCATATTATGACATGGGTTCTGAACTACTGTTTGCACAAACCATGGTTTTGCATTACATCCGAACCTAGCCGATATCATTATTATTATTATTATTATTATTATTATTATTATTATTTGCACTTGTATACCGCCCCATAGCCGAAGCTCTCTGGGTGGTTTACAGCAACCAAAAACATTAAAACAAATATACAATTTAAAACACATATTTTAAAAACAATTTAAAACACAATTTAAAAATTTAAAACAATTTAAAACAATATATCATAAACAAACTTTCTTGGCTCTGTACATGATTTCAACATTGTTTCAACTACTGAGGAGCTCTAGCAGGTGCACCATGTAACTTCCGCATGCTGAAGATGCTACCAGAACATGTTCTATGATGTACACTCATTTTAATTATCTTTATCACTTATCAGTTGCTTTATATAATATAAAACTCTCAAAGCAACTTGATAGAATAAAATATAGTACATAAAAACAATTAAACCCATAAAAATAATAGCACAGAATCCATAAAATGCTCATCCAGCAACATGTTAATAAGGACCAATTCCTACCTCCCTATTAAAAGATGAGCTTCAATGTAGAAGACAACATTCACCGAAGGCCTGGTTGAATAGAAAGGTCTTAGCCTAGTGCCTAATGACCATCAAGGATAACATCAGGCATATCTCCCTGGGGAGAGTATTCCACAGATCAGGGGCTACCACTGAAAAGGTTTGTTCTTCTGTGGCCACCCTCCTTGCCTCCCTTGGCTGAAGCACACAGAGAAGGGCCCATGATGAGGACTGCAGAGTCTGGGGTGGTTCATATGAGGACAGGTGGTCCTTGAGATACTGCGGTCCTGAGCTGTATAGGGCTCTAAAGGCCAAAGCCAGCACTCTGAACTGTGCCCAGAAACTGATAAGTAGTCAGTGAAGTCATGCCAGAATCAGTGTAATATGTTTAGACTTTTTGGTCCCAAGCAGTAATCTGGCCACTGAACTCTGCACTAGCTATAGTTTCTGAACTGTCTTCCAAGGAAAGCTCATGTATAATGCATTGTGGTAATCATATGTTACCCAGGGCCTTGGGACCAGCAGTGTGACCTACAAGACCCAAAGTTCTTTTGCAGATGGTTGCAGGAGATGATTAGTAGTAATGCACAAGCTGTCTTTAGGACAGCCTTCCCAGCCTTGATTCCCCAGATGTTGTTGGGCTACTTATTCCATCACCCCTGATCATTGGCCTTGAAGGCTGGGGACGATGGAGGTTGTAGTCCAATAACATCCGGGGACCCAAAGATGAGGAAGGTTACTTTAGGGAAAATGTGCCTGCCATTACCAATTTTACAGATGAACTTTGATAAGTTTCTGTTTTCAGGATTCCCCAGAACACAGTTTAGAAAACCAAAAAAGTACTCCCTCAGTAAATATCACCAGGTTCCCCAAAGAAATCAAGGGGATCTTTTTGTCTCCTTTTACACAATTTCCTCACACTGCTAGAAGCTGCAGATGCTAAAAATGCCCAGATTTTTTTAAAAAATTCCCTTAGCGACAGTATGGAGTAAAGGTAGCCTTTTCTTTCTTTTCAAATGGCAATACATATTTTCAGTGGGTGTACTCAAAATCCCTGAACACAAATCACACTTTTTACAATTCCCAGGGATTAAAAGAAGCAAGGGGGAAGTGAGAAGGGGGGGGGCAGTTCAGCATTCTTAAGAGGAAATAATAAAAAATTGTTCAAGGCTTCTGTGTGTGTGTGTGTGTGTGTGTGTGTATGAGTGCGTGTTCCACCAAAACAAAATCACTTCAAATGGTGGCGACAAACTGAATATTCATCTTTCGCACTCAGTACTCTGGAGTTTCATCGACATATTTATCTGCCTACTCACTATAAAGGTCAAGTACAGTCAAAATCTGTTACATGTATAGCGCTGGTGTACAGAACATGTATTCTTTTTGCAACTCCTTTCCTTTGCAGTTCATTTCAGAGGGCTGCATTGCATTTTTTCCCCATTAGGTGTTAGATAAATGTTTTCTTTCTACTGGCACACAGTCCAATTCAACAGGGGGAAAAACCACACAAAACACCCTATCCCCTCTCAATTTCTTAGAAGCATAGAAATGAGGCACATTATTTACTTTAACTCTTCAGTTACATTTCAGATATTTACTTTGGTACTTTCTTTTTTGGCTTTTTGGCTTATTTTATATATGTATGTATGTATTAAAAAGCAAGCCAGGTTTTCTAGGTTTGTCATGCTGTTAGATGCTGCATTCTTCACCGTATGTTGAACACAATTGTAAATTCCTAGCATTTATGTTATATTTTGTACATTTTCCCAAGATTGCCACCAGTGTTGCACTTCCGGTTTCACATACTGGACCAGATTGGTTGATTGTGTCTTCGCTACATAAAGCCAAGATATGTGCAAGCTTTTTGCCTGTCCACTCAGCCCCTTTGCAGTGTACCTCAATAAACTAGAAAATCTCTAAGTAACCATAGTTTACTGTTTCACCCAAACCAGTGAGAGGTGGAAGAGGATGGTGGCAGCAGCAGCTGTAGCTTAGGCAAGAGGTCAGTGGTGGCGGCGGTAGCAGCTCGATGGTTGGGCAGGAGGCTGGGCAGCACCCAAGGTGACCCATTTGGGGGGGGGATAAGGAGGGGAGTTCTGGTGATCTGTTTGGGGGAAATAGGGAGGGAAGCTCTGGCAACCTGCAGGCCCAGCGCCAGCACGCAGCCAGGTTGGACACTGGCCAAGGGCCTCTGCTCCCCACAGGGGCCCCCGAGGGGACCCTCCATAGGGTGGAAGGGTGGAATCTCCTCCATAACCCAACACTGCTGTGAACTGCAGAGAGGAAGCTCCCGGACAACCCACTATATAGGCATGGGCTTATATAAGCCCATTTGCTCCACCTACTTGTCATGTTAGTAAGTCAGTGTGTGCACCCCATGCAATACATGTGCATGCCTGCCATCACCCAAGATAGTGGCGGGGGCATCACTAAGGGATTGCTGCCCGTGCCGCCATCTTGGGTGATGGTAGGTGTATGTCCGTAATGCTTGGGGCATGCACACTGACACCAGTGGTAGGTGGGCCAATATAAGCCCCACATTGCTTGTATAGGGAGTGGGTGTTAGCATGAATGGCACTGTGGGTCTGAGCAGGCTGCTGCCCAGGGGCCCAGTTATGCCTGGTGCCAGCCAGGCAACCCATTTGGGGGGAGGGAAAATAGAGTGGGGAGCTATGGCAACTTGTTCGGGTGGAATAGAAATAAGGAGAGGAGTGGGTGGGAAAGAGAGGGCAGCTCTGTCAACCTGGGGGGAAAGGGATGGGCTTTGGTGATGGTTGGCAGGGTTGGCAAATGAAGCAAGCAGGGGCAGCAGCTCCTGCTATCCTCCATTTTTTCCACAAAGTAATGGGCTTGCCAGTGCAAACTAATCGATTGCCATCACCCCACTCCATGCTTGATTATGCCTCTGCATCCTTAGTGTGAGCTTATTTTAACTTGCTTAATGCTACCTAATTCCTAAGCAATATTGCTTGCCTGGACCCTTGAAGGCTTATCCAATCAAGCAGTTTTGCATGGAGGTCTACAGGACAATATAATAAAATATTTTAACGGTGTATTTAAGTAGTTCCTCTTTTATTGACATTGGCACAGGCAGGTTTTTATGCTGTGGAACAAGGTGGGCTTCCGTTAGTTCAGTCATTAATGGGTGTTGTTGTTTGGGGGGCAAACACACACACGCACATTCATGATGAGCAGCCCCTGTGACTGCATCCTCTCAAATGGCCAGAATGAAAAAGGTACTCTTATTTTGGTGCAGCCTTGCTCTCTTGTTGTAGGTAGCAGGAGGGAGCCCATGAAAGCAATATCAAAAATGCTCTTTTGTTAAGAATTCAGAGACTCAGAGACGGAGAGCAGGGGGGCAGTAGCCACTTGCCAGACCACAAAACTTCATCTGATTTGCCCTAGAAGTCAAGCCTGTTTCAGCTTGACTTGCTGAAGGATGTGCTTAATTGGGTGTCCTTGCTCTTCCAACACCACCAATCTTTATGTGATCCAGAAGAGAAAAACACATGAAACCTGATCTTTCAAGGGATTCCATCACACTGAGCTGTTCACTGAGCAGTTCACGGGGATGCTGCTCCTTAAATCCTTACACCGACTTCCCATCTACTCCCAGATCCTACCAGGCTTCTTGTCCTTGCCTTCAAAACTCTCCATGGACTCATTGCTCCCCCTCCCCCAACCTTTCCTCTCTCATTCTTTCCTCTCTGGCCTTCACTCATGCAGCTCCATCACCCTCTGTCATCCAAAGGTCTTCTGCTCTCTTAAACACCTCAGCCCTTTCTCCCTTATTGCCCCTTGTACCTGGAATGGCCTCTCAGGATGTCTCCATATGACTCCCTCCTTCCTTCCTTCAGATCCCCCCTCAAAACTTTCTGGGAACCCTTTCAAACACCCCTTAGCTCTAATACCCTATTGTAACTAATCCAAGTACATGTTATTAGAATAACCACATCATCTTCCTCAGACAGGGAAGGGCTGTGGGTCAGTGGTAGAACATCTGCTTTGCATGCAGGAGATCCCTGGTTCAATTCCCAGCATAGTCAGGTAGGTCTGGAAGAGACAATGCCTTAAACCCCAAAGATCTGCTGTGAGCTCCCTATGTTCCATTGTTGCTTCTGTGTTTATTTTTCCGTTTTTTAAATTAATTCATTTATTTAAAAGCATACTGTATATATACTGCTTAATATTCCAAAAGCCTTTAAGTGGTGTTGCATCCTCCTGACGTATCAGACCTGTTCTGAGTAAAGAGCCACATGCATCGGTGGAACTTTAGAAATAACATGCCATACCGACTTCCCGGAAGGAGTGCTGGCTGGTGGTTGTCTCTGAGGGAGCTCTGCCTCAGAGGAAGCTTTTTTCAGGTTAAAAGCCAGCCAAGAGGAATCTTGGACTGGCTTAAATGTTCTCCAAGGTATAGGAGAACCGATCAGATTTTCCACAAGACTTCGTTGAGCTGTCGGCGGCTGGAATTGATCAGGAAATTCCTGAGATAAGAAGGCATGCCGATCGGCTGAAGACGGAGTCAGGATTTCCACGCAAGCTGTACTGGAAAAAAGCGAAGCGTTCTTTTTTTTCTTCTTAAAAAAAACGTTCTTAACCAGCGAGCCTACTTCTGTCTAAATCTTATCATTTGGCTTAAATTACTACAATAAAAGGGATTTGTTTACGAATCAGCAACTGAGAAACCTGGGTGAGTCATACTTTTTCTCTTTTAAATATAATTAAGGAAGAAAGAAAATGTAAACAACTTATATACTTTTTTTACAACAAAAAGCTGGCCTGAATTTGGAGTTTTAAAGTTTAAAAACGGATGAGAGGTAATTATTATATTTTGGACTATTTTTCTCTTTGGACTATTTCTTTTTGGACGAATCTGCTGCTCGTATATGTTACTAATTGTTTGGTGTTGGCAACCAGAATTGTTTTGCATTCTTGGATGTAGATAAGAACTGTGCTGTGCTGGCTGGACTTCAATAACAGGCCTGGAATATTAACTTTTTTGTTGGTGGAGGAAAAAAAAAGAAATAGACTGCCTCTAGGTTTTGGAACAGTGATTAATATCAGAAATTAAAGGCTTTTCTTGAAAATGACAACTAAAAAAGCAACTAAGACCCAGGAGCGAAGAAGAAGTTCTACTGATCCACAGGAAGGGGTTATACCCCCAGATATGTTTCAAAAAATAATGGAAGGGATTAATGATATAAAACAGGAAATGAAAACTGAATTGACAGATATAAAAGACTATATTAAAACACAAGTGGATGAGATTAAAGGGACAATTGGGCAAATAAAGGAGGATGCAAAAAACACTAAAGAAAAGGTACAAATCTTGGAGAATAGAACAGATATATTAAATCTGGAATTAGAAAAAAACTTGGACTATATGGCTGTGACTGAAATGAAAAATAAAGAACATTGTTTGAGATTCCGTGCAATTCCTGAGGAAACAGGTGAAGACATCGGAGATAAAATTGTTAATGCTCTAGTAAAATTTCTGGATTTGAATGAAGATCAGATGGAATTTGAAATAGATAAAGTGTATAGAATTAATTCCAGATATGCAACAATGAATAAAATTCCAAGAGATGTGCTTGTTCATTTTATAAAGAAGACGACCAGAGATATGGTATTACAGCAACACTTTAAAAATACCTTTAAAATTGATGGTAAGGAAATACTGGTGATGAAAGAAATTCCTATTAGACTTTTACGTAAGAGAAAAGAATATGCTTTCTTTACAGAGAAACTTAAGCAACGCAAAATTCAATTTAGATGGGATGTTCCAGAAGGAGTGATCTTTACATTCAGACAACAGAAATATAGATTGAATACTGTTCAAAAAGCAAGGGACTTCTTGAGAAAAGCTTCAAAAGATATGGATGAAGATAAACTCAAAGATATGGATATAATTCCTGGGGAACAAAGTCAACAAAATATGCAGAGGAAGGGAAGGAAGATGATGGACTAAAAGGAGCATCAGGCACATTTTAAAATACACTCTTAAAGATGGATTACAAATATCTAACTTGGAATATAAATGGAGCCAATACGGCGCAGAAGAGAAAGAAAGTGTTTCATTATTTGAAAAAATTAAAATTGGATATAATTTGTTTACAAGAAACTCATATTAAGAAGAAAGATTCCAAATATTTGATTTGTAAAAATTTGGGTGAAGAATTTATTTCGGCTGGACCAAAAAAAAAAAATGGAGTTGTTCTCTACATTAACCCACAATTGCTTCCTAAATTGGTATTACTGGATGATAGTGGTAGATTTGTGGGGGTCGAAATTACTCTACAGGGTACAAACATTTTGATAGTGGGTATCTATGCCCCCAATGAAGATAAAACAAGGTTTTACACAGGACTTATGGAAAAATTGTCAGAGTTTTCATATGACCATTGGTGCGTTATGGGTGATTGGAATGGGGTAATCTCACCAAAAATTGATAGGCTTTCTGAAAAAAATATCAAAGAGACACAGGGTAAATTACCGAAGATTTGCTTTGAACTGATGGAACATTTAGAATTGGTGGATACCTGGAGATATATAAATGATAACGCAAAGGAATTTACTTATTTTTCAGAAAGACACAAAACATTCTCGAGGATTGATATGATTTGGATGTCTAAAATTTTAGCGAAGGACACTTTTAAAATGGATATATTACCAAAAACTTTTTCGGATCATAACCCTGTGATATTAACTTTAAAAAAGAAAAATCTTGGATTTAGATGGAGACTAAATGAATCTTTATTACAGAATGACAAAGTAGTACAAGAATGTAAGAAGAAATTAAAAGAGTTTTTTGAACATAATTTACATAAAGGAACAAGTGAAAATATTGTTTGGGATACAAGTAAGGCATTTATGAGGGGATATCTTATTAAATGTAACTCTGAATTAAAAAAAAAGAAACAACAGAAAATGCAATTAATCTTGGAAGAAATAAAACAAAAAGAGGAAGAATTGAAAAAGAATCCAACTAAAGTTTCTATTGTAAATGAAATCAAAATGTTACAGAAGCAAGTATCAATGCTGACAGTTAGAGAAATTGAAAGAAAACTAAATTTTGCTAAACAAAGGACTTTTGAATTTGCAAATAAACCTGGGAAATGGTTAGCATATAAATTAAGAAAAGAACGCCAAAAAAATATCATTTTAAAGATACAAGAAGGAGATGAGACGTTGACAGATAATGTAAAAATTAAAAAGATTTTTCATCAATATTATTCAACATTGTACAAATGTCAGGAAATTCCATCTGAAAAAATAGAAGAGTATATATCTAAACAGAATTTGCCTAGAATTACAGACTTTCAGAGACAAGCTATTAATGGTCCTATTACGTCAAGAGAGATATCTGAAGCTATAAACAAAATTAAATTAGGAAAGGCACCAGGACCAGATGGGTTATCTGCAATGTATTATAAATGTTTGGAGGAAGAACTCTTACTACCTTTACAGTCTACAATGAATCTTACTCTGCAAGAGGGAAAGATACCGGATAGTTGGAAAAATGCTAATATAACATTAATACCTAAAGAGGAGCAAGATTTAACTAAAACAAAAAATTATCGACCAATATCTCTATTGAATAATGACTATAAAATTTTTACAATGATCTTGGCAGAAAGATTGAAAATAATATTGCAACAATTTATTCAGGAAGATCAATCAGGGTTTTTACCTAAAAGACAATTACGTGACAACGCCAGGAATGTCTTGAATGTCTTGGAATATTTAGAACAACGAAATGATAAACAAGCAGCTTTGATTTTTTTAGATGCTGAAAAAGCATTTGATAATTTGAATTGGAAATTTATGTTTCAGGTTTTGGAGCAAATGGATTTTGGAGACAATTTTATAAAATGGATTAGATCGATTTATACATCTCAGAAGGCTCAGATAATTGTTAACGGAGATTTAACGGATCCATGTGAAATACAAAAGGGTACAAGATAAGGATGTCCTTTATCTCCCCTTTTATTTATTTTGGTCTTAGAAGTGCTGCTTAGAGATATAAGGCAAGATAAAAGAATTTCAGGATTAAAGATAAAAAAAGAAGAATATAAATTGAGAGCATTTGCTGATGATTTGATAATTGTACTAGAAAATCCTTTGGAAGGAATTAATGTATTGATGGACAAATTAAAAGAATTTGGACCGTTAGCAGGATTTAAGATCAACAATCAAAAAACAAAGATGTTGGTGAAAAATTTAACTTTAAGGGAACAGAAAGAGTTAATGGACAAGACAGATTTTACAATAGAGAAAAAGTTGAAATATTTAGGTATCATTATGACAAATAAAAATTCAAAGTTGTTTCATAATAATTATGAAAAATTATGGACAGAGATTAAGAAAGATTTGCTAAGATGGGATAAACTACAATTGTCATTAATGGGTAGAATATCTGTGATAAAAATGAATGTATTACCGAGAATGATGTTTTTGTTTCAAACAATACCTGTAATATCCTCTGATTTACCTTTTAAACAATGGCAAAAAGATATCTCTAAATTTGTATGGCAAGGAAAAAAACCAAGAGTTAAATTTAAACTACTACAAGATGCCAAAGAAAGAGGAGGACTGGGATTACCAAATCTGAGACTTTATTTTGCTGCCTGCTGTCTAGTCTGGATAAAGGAATGGATTTTATTGAGGAATAAAAGACTATTGGATTTGGAGGGCCATAATTTGAAGTGGGGATGGCATGGATATCTATGGTATGACAAAGTAAAAGTAAATGTAGACTTTAACAATCATTTCATAAGACGTCCTCTGTTGAAAATATGGAATAGATATAAACCAAGGTTTTATTCGAAAATACCATTATGTGTCTCAAGTCAAGAAGCGTTTTATAGAAGAGAAATGGCTGGAAAAGAGAAATGGTTAACTTATCAAGAACTATTAGAAAATGTACATGGAGAATATACAATGAAAGAGAGAGAACAACTGACAAAGGAAGGATATAGTTTTCAATGGTTTGCCTATTTACAATTGTTAGAAAGATATAAAATGGACAAGAAAATGTATGGGTTTGAAATAAGTAAATCTGATTTTGAAATAGGATTGTGTACAAATGATGAAAATATAATTGCGAAAATGTATAAACTCTTATTGAAAATGGATATGGAGGAAGAACAAGTAAAAGAGTGTATGGTAAAGTGGGCAAAAAATTTTGGTCATAACATACAAATGGATCAATGGGAAAATATGTGGAAAAAAGGTTTGAAATTTACACTATGCTATAATCTTAAAGAAAATTTTTATAAAATGATGTACCGTTGGTACATGACTCCAGAAAAGTTGTCAAAAATGTATAGTAATGTTTCTAATGTTTGTTGGAAATGTAAACAACAAGAAGGATCATTTTATCATATGTGGTGGTTATGTAAAAAGGCAAAATCATTTTGGGCACAGATAGGTAGGAAGATGCAAAAAATTCTAAAGATAAATAGTCAGTCAAAACCAGAATTTTTTTTATTGGGTTTTATGGATAAACAAATAGAAAAGAAATATGGAAGAATAATATTATATATGATTACGGCAGCAAGATTATTATATGCACAAAAGTGGAAAATGGAATCAACACCAACAATGGAAGAATGGTTATTGAAATTAATGGACTTAGTAGAAATGGATAAATTGACATGTTTACTTAGAGAAAAATCGACAGATACATTTCTTAAGGAATGGAAACCTCTCTTAGACTTTTTGTTGAAAGATCAAAATAAAATGATGATACTGGGATTTGACGATTAATTAAGACAGCCTATGGAGAAAAGGGACTCTGTATGTATACATTAAGGGACAGGTTTGATGTATATTATATACTTATAGCTGATCTGTGACAAATCGGAAGTCAACTATTTTATTTTCATTTTTTGTTGATGTATTGTTATGTCTTTTTGACTTTGTTTTGTTTGTTTTTGGAAAAATTTGAATAAAAATTATTAAAAAAAAAAAAAGAAATAACATGCCATACCATAAGAAGAGCCTTGCTGGATCTGACCAAAAGCCCATCTAGTCCAGCATTCTGTTCTCACGCTGGCCAAGCAGATGTCTGTGGGAAGGCCAGAAGCAGGACAGGAGCACAATAGTAATAATCACTAAGAATTCAGAAAATAAAGTGTGCCAACAAGAAAATGTGAGATTAATTGCATTCCTATTCCAGTCTTCTCAGTCGCAGTTTTGGAGATCAGGTGGGCTCTGACTGTGGGGTGTCGCTGCTGACAACTGAAAACACGCCTGCTTACGGAGGCATTTCCCTAATTAGTCCTAGCTCCTGGCTGCTGTGATTTAAATTTTAAAGTTGTTTTATTGAGCTGGTTTTATTGCAATAATTTGTTGTTGTTTTATCTAGTTGTTAAGCATCTTGGTATTTTTTTTTTAAATGAAAGGTGTAATCAGGGCCAGCACCAGGCATGACAGGGCCCTTGGGCACCAGCCTGCCCTGGGCCCTGGTGCACACACACACATCTCACCTACCTACCTACCTACTGAGCAAGCGAGTGGGAGGGGGTGGGTGAGTGAGCGGGGGGGCAGGTGAGTGAGCAGGCAGGCGGGTGAGTGAGTGGGCAGTGGGCAGGAGAGTGAGTGGGTGGGGGGTCAGGAGAGCAAGCGGGCGGGAAGGGGGCAGGAGAGCAAGCAAGTGGGCAGCCCAATGGACAGGGGCAGGAGGGCGAGCGAGCAGGCGGGCACAGGCCGCTCCCTCCCTGTGATCCACGGCAGGGACCCTGCTGCGGATCGCAGAAGGGGAGCACTACTCCCCCAACCTAATGAGGGCCCCTTCAGGGGCCCCTGTAGGCCATGGGGTCCTTGGCCAGGGCCCAACCTGGCTGCCCTTTGGCGCCGGCCCTGGGTGTAATATAAATTCATTGAATAAATAAATAAGCCCCGGGAGTTCAATAGGGCTTCCTACCAGGTAAATGTAGATTTTGTATCTCTTTCAGTTCTCTCAGTTTCTCATAAATTCAGTCCTCTACATTTCTGCAGCAATCTGCATTTTTTTAAAAAAAATTCTCATGAAAATTCTCCACCATTTTAGTGCCAATTTCTCCAAATAAACACGTTTTTGTAGGCAGTTTTGACAAAGGTGCACATTTTTGCAAGCCATTTCTCATCATTTCATGCCTTTTTGCATGTTATGTTCACTCATGTATTCATTTTTATGCACACTTTCCCCTAATATATGCATTTTTGTAAATGTTGTTTAGTTGGCAAACTGCATCCCAAAATTCTAATAAATGTGAATTTTGAACGATGGCTGTGTTTCGGTTCTCACATTGTTTCGGAAATTGCGAATTTGATAAATTCTGCTTGAAATGTGAACTGAATTGAAATTCTCACCCATCCCTAGTTCACAGCAGTCTTTGACAAAAGCTTGGCTTAAATTGCCTTGAATGTGGAACTCATTTCAAATTAGTGGCTAATATTCTAAAATCTAGTGTGGCGGTTTATGGTTCCGCCATAAAATGAATGGTCAAAAGTGTAATATTGGAAAGCAAGCTGCTATGAATAGTGTTCTATCACTGCAGCAAAGTAAATGTTTAAACTGAACACAGATTTTGGCATTTCCACTATTACATAACTATTTGTGGAACGAGTGTCAACCGACCCTCCTTTTCCAACGTAAAACACAAAGTTTGTTTGTTCAAGGAAAACAGTCCGTTGGAGGTGATCCCAGTGACACAGATCCTAACAGCAGGTTTCACACATCTAGAATTACAATATGTAATTCTACATATTCAATTACTCCAATATGCATATCTGAACTCTATGTGAAGATGGAACGTTCTTGATTGGGGGATGTGTCATGCGCACAAGAGCTATACAAACTCAGAGTGCAACATTCTCGAACACTGAAGACCAGTCAATGCCTGGTCACACAAAATCTCCCATGTGTACACTGAAGTCCTGCAAAGATTTAGATCATAGTTGCATCACATCCAGATGCAAAAGGCTGTGTGGCATATTCCATGCTAACAATAGAACTTCTGCATTTCCCATTAGCAGAAGTACATAAACCACCTCCCAAAACTCAGGGTAATGTCAGGAGCAGCCTCCAGTGTAGCTGTGGCCAAAAGAGAAAAGTGGTGGAAACTCCAATGTATTCAGATCTTAAAGGGACTCCTTAGATTATGGACATAGTCTTCCATACAGTATACTATGAGTGTATTCCCCATAAATAATGGTTTTATTGTTTCCATTTTATGTATGGCTTGTTTTTATGAATACCGCTTAGAAACATGATTAAGTGGTATATGTCTCAAAACAAAATAATAAAATAAAACAACCCCATTCAGTTCAATGGGTTGTACTTGCAGGTAAATGTATACAGCATTGCATCTTATTAGGGCCAAACTAGCTGATGCATTAAATATTTGCTTATCTTACTTTTAAAAAAATATATAAAAGCAGTCACAGATTGGGGCTGCAGCTCAGGGGACCCCTTCCCTTTCTCCTGTGATGTTTTCATTGCAAAATTTCCTCCCTATGTGCTAATTGCCCCAGAAAAAAATTGCTATCAATGCAAAAACTAACTTTCTTTCCAGAACAATAGCAGCTTCAGAGGGAGGTGATTTTTGTCAGGAAAGTAGTGCAGGGGGGAACGATTAAATAAAACTTCCCCCACGACCGTTGCATGGTTGCAATCCCAACTGGTTGCACCTTCCCCACTGTGGCTTTACTCTTATGGTCCCACTGACGGGGCGAGTTCCTTGTGTGGTGACTTCCTTGTGTGGTGACTTGGGATAGGCGCTTCTCCATGGTGGCTTCCCCCAGAGATATAACTACTGCCATTGTTGTTTACCTTTGAGTGCCAGTGGAAAACTAACCTATTCATCCAGGCTTTTGTGGGGGGCTGGTTTAATGTGCAAACTGTAGACTGATTGTGTTAGCCTGATGTTTTAGTACATTGTAACATTTTACTTGCTTTAATGATTTTATTGTTCTGCACAGAGCTTTTTGCTTTATTTGTAACCTGCCCTGGAATCATCAATTGATGAAGGTATGCAAACTGAATCATGTGTTTAACATATGGTCTTGTTTGGCCATAATACTATACCAGAGAAAGCCAGGTATTTATATCACAACTGCATTTACTGCACGGTCACAATGTCCTGCATCCCTATTGCCAGGACCAGTAGTGTAGTGGCAAATTCAGAAGTGCACAGTCTCTTCATGATAGTCATGCCACTTCCCCCCATGCCCCCTTTCCCACTTCCCCTCCTCACTTTGCTCTCCGTGTTATCGCATGAGTCCACACTCCACCACAACAGCCGTCCCTAGGCGCCAATCAGCATGAAAGGGGAGGCTGTGTGTTAACTACTGAGAAGAGTCTTCTCAGTGGCTGACTCAACTCCTTTCACTCTGATTGGCTCCAATCAGCACAAAAGGACAAGGACTCTTCTTAGTGGCTAACATGCTCCCTTTCATGCTGATTGGCTTGTAGATAGGGCCCTGGCTGGGACCTTGCTCCCCAAAAAAGTAAAGGGTCTATGATCACTTGCGACCCTAGATGATTACATCTCTGACTAGGTCTGAGGCCTTTTTTTACTGGGGCATCTTCTGGTTTGAATTTCTTCATAAAACAAAGTGGTCCTAAGATTAGACCATTGCATTCTAGATGATGAAGCAAAATTAGTGGATTAAATCTAGAAAAAATTATAGATACTTGCCAGAAATCTCATGTAATACAGAGACATAAGGATCTAATAATTTCCTTTTTAAAAAGATGAGTGCTGTGTATAAAGATGCTATACACAAGACTACATCTTTGGACACCATAGCCCTATCTAGGTATGCTGCTCATGTGTAAGGGCTACATGTAAGCAAGGACAAGTGTGCTAAGCATCTCCATGGCTTGTGATGGTGATGATGATGAAGAAGATGATGATGATGATTAATAATAATAGTAATAATAATAATAGTAGTAGTAATAATAATAATAATAATAATGTTGCTTGATATCTGAAGGTCCCCAAGAGGCTTACACCATGTTAAAACAAAACAAATAAAACATAACAATAAACAACAACAAAACAATAGCACCCCCAAGCAGCCACAGGAAGGTTTGGCAGCATATTAAAACAAAACATGCTTACCCTGCAAACCAAGGGTGTTAATTAATCAGGGGTGTTAATTAATTTCAGTGGGCCTACTCTGAGCACTAGGATCAAATACTGTTTTTTTATCCTGTTTCACATGGCTAGTGTAAACTACAGCTAACCAGTCTGAACCAAATGGTGAACTATGTTTTTTCCCAAACCAGGACAGAAAGGAGGGAATTGGGACATATGAGAGGAGGGAGTCAGGAACACATGATTCTGAGGATCCTTCAAACCTCATTCATGTAGCATTAAATCATGGTTTGGCACAAGCCAACCCTGGGTCATCTTACGTTCATGGACCATACAGACAACTGAGAAATCATCAGCTTCAGAAATTATATAGCATATTTGCTGAAGTATATGCTCTAAAGTGTTTTTTTCCCAGCAGTATGGTCTGGATGATGTTCATTTGTAAGACAGACCTGAAGTTATAAATGCCATTAAAAGCTCCTTACTCTGTGGGGTTCTCTCAACAGGTTATTTAATTAATCGTTCACCTGTTCACTACTAAAGATATAAATTTAAATGCTTTTCCTCACTATTATGCAGTGTAATTAATTGCTTTTAAAGTGTATCCTGTCTACAAGTTACTCTGCTCTACAGAACATGCTGTCAGCATTTACTACAGGTTAATTACTACTGAGATACCAAATGATGAAAATATTAGTTTGCTGGTTTATCCAGAAGCCTTTCCTTTAGAATTGTTGATGTCTTTACCTCTGACAATTTTACTTCAATGACTTAGTATGTGACAGTTTCACCCTGCTCTATGCAAATAAGGGAAAAGAGTGAGAGAAAATATAGTTTGCCGATTAATCAGTTTAGAAGATAGATGCTAAGATAGCCCAGAGCTGTGATCTCAAGAAAGGGAACAGTCACTCTTGGCTGTGGTTTTAAGACCCTTATTAGGAGTGTTTAGCAGAACAAACAGTTCAGGTGTACCTATACTCTCTTTAAAGAATAATTCACATTCCTGCTTCCTCCTTAATTTAACTAAGAGATGGAGAACCTTCTGTTCTCCAGGTGTTGTTGGACTCCAACTCCCATTGGCCCCAGAGATGGTCATAGATTATGGGAGTTGGGAGTCCAACATTTGGAGGACCACTGTTCTCTATCCTGGCTTTCATTCCATAAGAACGTAAGATGAGCCCTGCTGACGTAGACCACAGTTCTGCCTAGCACAGCATCCTGCTTCCCATAGTATCTAACCTGATGCATCTAGGAAGCATGCAAGCAGGGCTTAACTGCAGTAGTCCTCCCTAGTTGTTGTTAAAATGACGTTTGTTCAGAGTTCTCTGAACATGGAGGTTGCATACATAGCCATCATGACAGTAGCCATTGATAGACCTGTCCTCCATGAATTTAACTAATCATCTATTCTATTCTAGTGATTATCCCCATGTCTTGTGGTAGTGACTGCCAAGTTAATTGTCTGTACTGAATCTACTGCAAATCAGTTTCATTGTATGACCCCAACTTCTAATATCATTGGGGGCAGGGATTCTATCCATGAAATTTCTCTACATAGATTTTCTCTGTTCGAAGGGCTCTCAGAAGACAGTCCTGTATGCGAAAGTGTCTTCTGTTTGAATGGCTATCCGGTCCAAGTCCAGTTTAAAAATAAAGAAGAATGCAAAGAGAGAGCAGGGAACTTGAAGTTGACCTTCAACAAACTGAGTAGGCACACACAGGTCACCTGTCTCAGTTTTCTCCACAATGGAGAGATGCACTGTATTTCTACTGACATTATTGTAATTGTTTCTAAATGTGCATCTATACATATAAATGAGCATATTTTCTGCAAATCTGTGTGCTTTTTTGGCAAGGCGCAAGTAGCCACCCTCACACTATGAATAATTTTACAGAGCTCTATCGTATCAGCCTCAAACATTTGGCCTTTCCTGGTAAAAAAAAAAAAAGGTGTTTCATTGCCCTTTTCTGCACCTTCTCCAGTTCTATGGTATCATTTCTGAGGTGTGGCAAACAGAAGAGTACACAGTATTTGATTATGACCAGAGATTTGTATAAAGCTGGTATTATGATACTGGCAGAAATTGCGGCTGGCATGTTTGTGTGAATTCATACAGATGTTTCTCTCTGTTCCATGATAATCAGTACCTTGGAATTATTGGAAGAAAAGAAAGCAACCCTCGGAGACCAACCTTCACGTGTATGCTAAATGAAAGTAATTGTTTGCATGAACTTGACCTCAGCTGTGGATTGCTGTTTCCAGAACATAATTTTTATTTCCCCTTTGGAAGTCTTCTCTTTCCTCTGGGGCATCTACAACCACTGAAACTAACAGCCGATGGAAGAGGAAGGGAAACAGGTGAAGACAACACCAGAGGGTTGCTTCTGCCAGATTCATTTTGCTTTGTGTTGTTTTAAGTGCGCACCTTTTCATGCATGTTTTAAGGGCATACCTTTTAATGCATTTGTTGCATTTTATGATGGAATTTTATTATGCTACAACCATCAATTATTTTCCAGTTATATTATGCTATGACAGGGATAGCTTGGCTACAGTGGTGTATGTGGAGGCAACAGCAGAGGTGGAGGAGGAAGTTCCGCGCAAGGCACCCCTGGAGGTACCCCTCGAGTCCCCAGAGGGGCAGCAGGATTGCCTTCTGTTGCCTCACCAGGCCAGCTGGACGCCCAAGAAAATCAGGGCATTCCCCTCCCAACAACAAACATATGAAACTATAGACCTGGTTTCAAATGCAATTCAGCTGGCTTTGAGGAGACTAGAATTTAACACAGAAAATACAGTTACTTGTATAATAATAATAATAATAATAATAATAATAAAATTTTACTTGTTAGTCGCCTATCTGTCCGACTTAACGGACACTCTAGGCGACTTACATAGAATAGAATATACTATATACAATCAACACATTCATCAAATTAATCTAACATCAAAACAGTAATTAAAACATCAAGAAAAAACTAACCCACCCCAACGTTCTTATAGGCCTGCCTGAATAGCAAGGTCTTTAAAGCTTGGCGGAAACTCATCAGGGAGGAGGCATGTCGGAGATCATAAGGGAGAGAATTCCAGAGGGTGGGGGCCACAACTGAGAACGCTCTCTCTCTGGTCTGCACCAGCCTAGCTGTTTTGACTGGTGGGACCGAGAGGAGGTCCTGTGTGGCTGATCTTGTAAGGTGGCCTAATTGGTGATACTGGAGGCGGTCCTTCAGATAAACTGGGCTGAAACCGTATAGGGTTTTAAAGGTCAACACCAACACCTTGAATTGGGCCCGGTAAACCACTGGTAACCAGTATAGATCTATCAACACCGGAGTGATGTGATCCCGGCGGCGGCTATGCTTAATCAAGTGTGCCGCCGCATTCTGTACCAGTTGCAGTTTCCAGACCGTTTTCAAGGGTAACCCCACATAGAGCGCATTACAATAGTCTAAGCGAGAGGAGACCAGGGCATGTATCACTCGTGGGAGCAGATGTACAGGAAGGTAGGGTCGCAGCCTTTGTATCAGATGTAATTGATACCAAGCTGCCCGGCTCACCGCCGAAACCTGAGCCTCCATGGACAGCTGGGAGTCAAGAATGACCCCTAGGCTGCAGACCTGGTCCTTTAGGGGTAAACTCACCCCATTAAGTACCAAGTGGATGTATCTCAACCTTCTCTTGTCACCCACGAGCAACACCTCGGTCTTGTCGGGGTTCAGCTTCAGCCTATTTTTGCCCATCCATCCACTTACGGACTCTAGGCACTTGGACATGGTCTTCACAGCCAACTCTGGTGAAGATTTAAATGAGAGATAGAGCTGAGTGTCATCCGCATATTGGTGACACTGCAGCCCAAAACTCCTGATGATGGCTCCCTGCGGCTTCACATAGATGTTGAATAGCATGGGGGAGAGGACAGAACCCTGTGGTACTCCACAGTTCAGAGGCCAAGGGTCTGAAACCTCATCCCCCAATGCCACCCGTTGGTACCTGCCTGAGAGATAGGAATGGAACCACTGTAAAACAGTGCCCCCTATTCCCAATCCCTCAAGGGGATTTAACAAGATACTGTGGTCAATGGTATCAAAAGCCGCTGAGAGATCCAGGAGGACGAGGAAGGTATATTCACCCCTATCCAACGCCCTCCTCATATCATCTACCAGGGCGACCAGAGCTTGGAAAAGTTACTTTTTTGAACTACAACTCCCATCAGCCCCAGCCAGCATGGGCACTGGATTGAGCTGATGGGAGTTGTAGTTCAAAAAAGTAACTTTTCCAAGCTCTGAGGGCGACCAAGGCTGTTTCAGTTCCATGTCCAGTCCTGTACCACAGATAAAGCCACCATTAAGAGCTATTATGTGTATTGTTATTTAATTTTTGCAGATTGTATTTTGTATTGTTTTATTGATGCATTTTATATGTTATTTTATATTTGTGTTTTTTGTAAGCGGCCTTGAGGGCCTTTGGCCAAAAGGCGGGGTATAAATAAACTAATAATAATAATAACCTCGTCTAGATAACTGCAACATGCGTTTTGTCCTACCTCCACCGTTGGAAATAGTATATCACTGAATACCATTTGCTGGGAATCGCAATAGAGAGAGCACTGTTGCACTCAGGTTCTGCTTGTGGACTTCCCACAGACATCTGGTTGGCTACTGTGAGAACAGGATGCTGGATGAGATGGGCTTCTGGCCTGATCCAGCAGGGCTCTTATGTTGCTCTTATGTTCTTAAATCATCAGGATGGAACTATTTGTTCTGCAGGCAGCTTCCTGGCAGGCATTGAGTCTATTGCTTCCATATGTTAATTAGTTGTAGAGGGGTGGGTGGTTATGATCCTGCCCAAGTGCCATATGGTTCCAAGTGTAGGTTTCTAAGTACTTTCAATTTGTTCTTAAAACCAGGTTTTTGTACACCAAATTGTCGTTTAACTCAGTAGCAAAAAGGTAAACAATAACAAACACAACAGGTCACTAAATTGGCTACAGAAATTACTTTTTCCATTGAGGTGGTGGAGAAAAGAAATTGCATGACCCAAATCCATATATTTTAGTGATATGCAGAAACAAAAATGTTTAAAGGTGCAGTTAAGCATCATAGGCTGCCATCTGGTGTATGCTGACATAAACATTATTTTTCATGAAATATTAATATTTATAGTAATCATTTAGGGAGGAAAACTTTATTAAAACAATGCTTGCAAGATTCAGATGTTGGTGCCTGAAGACAGACTGTTAAATATGTATGTATGATACACCCGGAGCTGTATATCGTCCTTGTAAGAAAAATAAATTTGGCCTCCTATGAATATAATGTGATTCCTGCAGGGTTTTTTTCTAAAGGTTCTTTTTTTTTTTAATCCTGAAAAACAAAAAAGAATTGAAGCAATGTTGTCATTTTCAACCACATTGCATTGATTCTAGGACTCTCCATTGGATTACACATCTACTGCAAATAGAGGCTAGCTTTGTTATATGGAAATGAAATAAAAGGTGGTCCTCTAGATGGTGTTGGATGTCCATGTGCCCCAGCCAGCATAGCCAATGGTCAGAGATGATGGGAGTTGTAGAGCAGCAACATCTAGAGTGTCACAGCTTCCCTACCCGTGGGTTTACACAATTATTTTTTACAGAGGAATCTCACCACATAGGAAGAAAACCTTTCTGTGCTTCCTTGTTCATATAAAAGTGGCAAAACAGAGAGACAACCATGGTAACTCTATTATCTTTCCATTTTATTTTATTTTATTTTACATCACTGCATCCCACCCTTTCACCTAAAGGTACCTCGACACGGCTGCTAACTGGATATCAAAAGCACCCCCAGATCCAGAAGCATCCTCCGCTCAAGCTCCTTTTTTGCAACATTGTTGTATATCTCACCTTGAAACAGGAGTGGGGAACCTTGTTTAGCATGAGTGCTGTGTTCCCTTCTGGGCAACCTTCCAAGGGCCATGTGCCAGCGATGCGTGTGATCAGAGGCAAAAGTGGGTGGACCAAAAAATGTAACCAATGTACAATAGGCTACTTTCTACACACACTTGGACACCTCTCTCTATCCTCCATCCAGACATGCAAGAGGCATTATCAGAGTTCAAGGACATATTTCAGCCAGTCAAAAACCCTTGGAGTCTAAAGAAGGACCAGTGTGGCCTGGAGAGAGTGCTGAGGGCCAGATACAGAGGCATGGAGGTGGCATTTGGCCCCTATACCTGAGCTTCCCCACCCCTACCTTGAGACGTGTTTCCCTGAATAGAAACTAAGAACACAAGAAAATCCCGTCCAGGATTGGGGAGGGCAGCTATGAGAGAATTAGAAAAGGTCCTCAAATGCATAGATGTATCACTGAACACTAAAGTCAGGATCATTCAGACCATGGTATTCCTGATCTCTATGTATGGATGTGAAAATTGGACAGTGAAAAAAGCAGATAAGAAAAAAACTCATTTGAAATGTGGTGTTGGAGGAGAGTTGTGCTGATACCATGGACCACAAAAAAGACAAATAATTGGGTGTTAGATCATCCTAAACCAGAACTATCACTAGAAGCTAAAATGATGAAACTGAAGTTGTCATATTTTAGACACATCATGAGAAGACAGAAAAGACAATAATGCTGGGAAAAACAGAAGGGAATAGAAAAAGAGGAAGGCTAAACAAGAGATGGATTGATTATATAAAGGAAGCCACAGTCCTGAACTTACAAGATCTGAACAGGGTGGTTCATGACAGATACTATTGGAGGTCACTGATTCATAGGGTCGCCATAAGTCGTAATCGATTTGAAGGAACATAACACACACACATACACACAGCTGGACTGCAGTTCCCTCCCAAGAAGCTCCAATCCACCTAGCGGCTATATATCTTGACTACAAGAACCTCTTTCCTTCTTTCCACCTGGCCTGAGATGATATGGTCCTGGCTGACTGCAGCTCTAACGTCTGCTTCTACCTGAAGATGCCACAGTCAATCTTGATTATGGGATGTTGTTTGGGGGCTTCTGTTCGGGCCCAAATTTAATTCTGCTGGTCAGTTATTTTTGCTGTTGTTAGGACTCTGTTTTTGTATTTTATTGTTGGACCTTATTATGAATTATAATGGTATTGTTTCAATTTATTGTATATTTCTTGTTTTCTTTAGCTTATTGTTTGTGTGATTTTAGTTTTGTAACAGTGAATTATGGAGCTTTTTTCATGTTATGAGCTGGCATGAGCATAGAATACTGTGGAAAGGCAGCAAAGAAATAAACAATAATGATATATACATTATTCTAGCCATTTCAAAATATTCTGTTTCAACACTGCTGTTGAAAGTCCACAAGCAGGATATAAAGAGGAGTGGTCAGTTATGCATTGCCAAAAAATAAAATTTACATTCCTCCCCCCCCCCCAAAAAAAAAGAGAGGGAAAAAGGCACTGGTTTGCAACATATATATGCATAGGTGCAAGTTTAGAAATAAATACTATAATTGAAATGGAAATGCAAAAATCTCACCATAGTGGGGAAGACACCAGGTGATATGCGTGTCCTCAGTCTGCTGACCAGGTGCTGCTGTTGATGAGCAACTTCAAGGCTCCTGCTCTCCCTTTTTCTGGTTCTGTAACTTTAAAACAGACTCGGGACTGGGCAGCCCTCAGACAGAGGACACCTTCAAATAGAGCGCTGTCCTCTGGCAGCACTTCAAAGATAAGGCCACATGGCCACACTAGCATAAAGGCAATAGCCCTTTCCATAATTTATCTCCCAGCAACTGGTATTTAACAGAAAATTATTTAGGAATGTTGAGGCATTCAATCTTTTTTAATTTCTCTATGAAATGACCCAATCAGCCCCTCTTGGACTAATGAACAGATCAGAATTTAGTTACCTACCACATTTCATACTTGTGAATATTGTGACACACTTCTCAGCTGTTTAAATGATCAAAATAGGCATTTAAATACATATTTTGAGGAAACTAAGTAGTTAAATATGTGATTTGGGAAGGTTAAAAGAAAAGAATGGCAGATTAATACACAAGCAGACAAGAACTGTGGGTAAAAACATGAGAAAAAGTGATATGAACTGGAAATAGGTTCAGCCATCCCAAAAATTATTGTGCAGATCTAATTTGTTTTCACTAAAACACAAATTTAATTCCAACAGACCAAAGGAAAAAGGCCACAACACTGAAAACATTCACATTTAAATGTTTATGATAGGTTATACAACGTATAGATTAATTCTGGTTTGGGGGGGATGGAGGTTGGGATTAGGGTTGCCAGGTCAGAAGCACCCCAAACCCTGAGATTTGGGGGGGCGGCCCTGAGTGACATCATGGGGCGGGTCCAAGTGATGTCACGGGGCGGGTCCAAGTGACATCATGGGGTGGGTCCAAGTGACATCATGGGGTGGGTCCAAGTGATGTCATTAAGCATGATACATTAAGCATCAACCACAGTTGCTTGTTGCATACAATTCATACAAAAACATTTAACTGATTGGAAATTAAGATAGAAATCTTAGCTAAAAGAAGGATCCCAGGTTGGGAACATTTAATCTAGCCAATTAGCTTCTGGCAAAAAGGGTTCAAGTGCCCTCAGGCCAGGCCAAGCCAGTCACCAGAAGGCCACTGTAGGAATAAAGGAGCCTAGTGTTGTGGAGATTAGATGGGAGCACTCAGGAATAAATGCCCCCGAAGAGCTGCAATTCTAAACACACTTACTAAGGGACTAAGCCCCATAGAACTCAATAGGACTTACTTCTCAGTAGATATTAGATTGTGTTGTTGGTAAAGCTTGACAAGGGATCCTCTGCAAAGATATCCATATCCAAGTAGGGTTGGCAACCCTCTGCCTGGAATGCCCTGCCCCTACCATTTAACATCCAAATTTCTTTACAGATTTGACCCCTCACTTCAGAAAGTGGTCTGAGTAATGAGTAAGAAGATTATCTACCCTTTTCTGTCTCCCCTGTGGGCTGCTATAAACTCACTTCATCAGACAACCCAATTCCAGTGAATATAATTAACAGAGAGAAAGCGCACATGATTTGGTCTACCTTCATAGGCAGTAGCTTAGGAACAACAACAATTGCAGCCACACTGCTCAGTATGTGAATTCTCTTTTACCACTATTGGACAAGAAACAAACAACAAGGTGAATCATCAGTGGGTTTAAGAAGGTTGAGCGGAACGCATGGATCCACTGTTGTTGCTTCTATGGATGAAAGGGAGTGAGGATAAAGGTAAATGAAATGCAAATAGAAAAAGAACAAAAGACAGTGATGATTTCTTCAATACCATACCAACCACAACAAGATTCCTATGAGAAAACCAAGCATCTCACAACCAGTCAGGATTCCTAACCAAAAACCAAAAATACGATAAATGAAGAAATATTTGTATAAGCATGACTATCAAATATATTTATTATTTATACAACCTGTAAAGATATTTATAGTGCAATCCTACATTTATTTATTCAGAAGCAAGTCCCAGTGTATTCAGTGGGGCTTACTCAAACAGAGACAGAACTGCAACCTCAAGTGATAAGCAACTTCATTCACGCTACACAAAATTCAGAATGATGCCACTTTAAGCTGTTTCGCAGCTGTTTATACTTGTTCTTATGGTTATTGGATTTTAAAGGGATTTATTTCTTATTGTGAGCTGGCTTGGTTTCCAGACTGCAACCCTACCTCACAGGGTTGTTGGAAAGATTCCCATACACACACACACACTGGAGATGTAAAAATACATACACCCCATATAATAGTTTATTGTCAAAACCAGTTGATCATTGCAGAACATTAAAAAAATAAAATCAGTATTAGTTTCCAACATAATAAAAACAGTGGTATGTAGGTAAAATGTAAATGGACAGCCTTCAAGTGGATCCCGACTTATGGCGACCCTATGAATAGGGTTTTCATGGTAAGAGGTATTCAGAGCTGGTTTACCATTGCCTTCCTCTGAGGCTGACTCGAAGGCAGACAATTCAATTTGATTCTACATTTTTGTTTTTATCATTCCTTGTCAATCACAACCCTGATTTCTTATTGGCAAAAAACCTGAAAAGGCAGGGATTAGAGCAAAACTTAGAGCAACCCAGAAGTCGGGGGGCGGTGACGTTTTGGTGTGTATCTCTGGAACCAGACCACCTAGAAACCTAATTTATTTTTAATTAAAGCTGAAAGTCCGTAGATTAAGGTGAGTCAGCCGGAGAGCCAGAGAGCCCCCTCCCAAAAAACCGAGAGTCTCAGGTTGAAAAATGGAGATCTGGCAACCCTAGCTGGGATATTGGGATAGGCCCATCATCACCTTTTTTTAAAAAAACAAAAACAAATATGTTATTGTGTTCAGGTTTTCCTTTCCTAAAAAGTTGGAGTTTTGAAAATGTGACTTTTAGAGAAGATGCAATTTCCCCCACTTTAAAGATAAAGCTTGGAACACAGATTTAATACAGCAGGAGCACACACTTGTGATAAAATGCTACAATAGGTTACAATAGGTTTTGTAAAGACAAAAAGAGAATTATCCTGCATCTCAGTACGGCATTATTCCTAGCTAGCTGCTTGTTCTCTATCATGTCATTTTAAGCTTTAAAAGGACGATTCTTTTATACAGTGGTAGACTTTAAGGGATATAAGGCAGACCAAGGGGGATGTACAGCTCTGTCCTCCAACACCTTGTTATTATTATAATTCATTATTATTATTATTTAGCAAATTGTAAATGCAATTTACTCTCTACCCACTGACCAATATCTGCCACCTGCATTGGCTGTCTCACTCCCAAGTGGTCAGGCTGATGCTGCTTACGCACATTTACTCAGTCCTACTGAGTTCAGTGGCATTTACTTCCAGGGAAAGTTGGTACAGGTTTGCACCCGAAGATTTTCTGCAGAAACCAAAAGCATGGTTTCAGGAAGCAAGGCCTCTTCTGTAAATGGTGGCCCATTTGCATCAGAGGGCGGGCAATGTCGACAACACTTGTTTTTTGTTGTCTGCTCTGAGCAATGGTGGCTTTTCAGTGGAGACACCAAAGGATGCACCTGCGGCTTTTTGTATGTAAAACATGTGCTCTGTGTTGACATATGGGCTCCTCCCCTGTGCTTGTCAAACAATTGCCTAGTAACAGAAGCATTGTATTCTGTAGCCATTCCCAGAAATGGGTGCAGGTCAAGGGCCTCATTTGGTGGATGGTGCCAAAAACAGAAACTATCAGTTTCTTGCAGTACCACATTTAAGGCTCACAAATGAGCAAATAAAGTGGTATAAGACCATAGCATTTTTTTCCCTCGTCCTCTAAGCTGCAGTATGGGAGCATTCAAATACTCTTGAAGGAATGTCACACTTGATATGTTCACATCACCCAAGGAACACAGCAAACACTCTTGTCTGTTTTCGTTGCTGCAGCACCCACAGAACATGAATAAAGCCTCCCATTCTTGTCTACAGAGTAAACAGTTTCAATTCCACAGGCAGAAACTAAAAAAAAGGAAAAAACACGGGGGGGGGGGTAAGAGACATACTGTGAATGCTCCCTATGGTTACTGCTGCCATGGATATGATTCGTTTGACATAGTTTCAGAAATAAACCAGATAATGTGCTCTGAAGTCACCCTTTTAAAATGATGCATAAAGGAAGGAAATGTAAAAGAAAAAAATGACAGCTACATTCAGAGACATAACCTTTTCTCAGAAATAAAGGTGGCACTGCTCTTGGGTGACTGAACATCTTTTATTAAGCTGATTGCTTGCTAACAGTTAGGGACATTGTGGGTTGGTGTGTCCTGAATGGGACCTAATGACTAGAGAAATGTCTTCCTGAATGTGCAATTTACCAGCATGGGTGAGGCTGAGACCAACCTGGCAGTGAAAAGGCAGCTCTGAATCTAGACACAGACATAGCCCAAGAGTTTTCAGTTGGATTTGAAGCAGCCTTGCTGGCTATGGGGTCCATGATGTTGCTCTGTGAACATCCTTCCTTTCATTGCAAGCAGTCTCAGGGCAGGTTACATTCAAATAAAACAGTACATCTGTACATAGAACAGCTATTATAAAGTCGCCAGTCCTCTTCAGTTGATTGTTCCCCCAAAGTGATTACCACTGGACAAGGGGGAGAGCCTGTTGGCCCCTCCTTTTCCTTCACATCCCTGTCACCATTCCTGCACCCTCCATGTGGAAGACCAGGGTTCTTAATCACACGGGCAGCCTACTCAAGTAAATCAGGGTCCCTGCCATAGACATGCAGCCCCCAACATGTGTGGGAGCTGCAGGAATGGCAACGGAAACCTGTGGGAGGGCGTGAGGATGGCCATTTCTTGGTGTGTGATTGTCTGACGGTAAGCAGAATATGTCTCCTGACCTTCTGCTTGCCTCATGCTGATGGCGTTGGCTAGAAAGACCATAATGCCAAGCAAGAGGTTGGTTGCCTCTATTCACAATCCTTCGCTTCTTTGTAGGCTCATCCCCACTATTAGGCAGAGTGAGGCGGCTGCCTCAGAGGCAGCTAATCTTAACGGTCCTGAAAGGGCAGCAAGTCCTTAGCTATTTCATTTACACAGTATAATGTTATTCTGTTGTTGCTGTTATTTAGTATTTCTGTCCCACTCTTCTACAATAAGTACTAAGAGCAGTTTACAAAAAAAAAAGATAAATGGAAAAGATGAACATAACAAAGAGTTTCTTTTAAAATAAAACACATATTTTTAGATGATCATTAATAAATTGTATTGCATTGGTTTCTGTTTTAAACATTGCCTTATGGTTCTTTTGAATGTAAAGCGATGAAGACATTGTCTAAATAAATAATTAAAGCTAGCCAGAATTTGTGGAACCCCACAAATCCGATTCGTGTTTTGAACCCTTGGCCACTCTAAACTCTGCATATGCCTCGGATAGAACCAACCAAACAAATAAACCCAACACTAAAGTGAGGATAGGTGTTGGGAATGGTACAGAGTGAGAGGCAACATAAGTGCATTATCCTGGCCCATTGCTTTGGATCCTTTAAAAGACTTGGGTAAGACTTAAGAAGAGTCCTGCTGGATCGGGCCAGTGAACCATCTCATCCCGCATCCAGATGCCAATGGGAAACCTGCAAGGAGGACCTGAGTGTGACAGCCCTCTCCGCTCCTGCGGTCTCCAGCAAGTGGTATTCAAAAGCATACTGCCTCCAACAGGAGAGGTAGAACATAACCATCAGGGTTAGTAGCCACTGACAGCCTTATCCTCCCTGAATCTGTAAGATATCTGCGTCACAATCTGGCAGCCATAGATCAATGGCATACACATGGGGACATATTCAACAGTTTGCATCAAGTCTGACAAGTTTTTCCTGCATTTCGAAGAACAGACCCTCTTTTTGCAAAAATAAAAAATAAAAAAGCCTTGGCATGTGACTTGCCTGTGGCTTGGTTTGAACACTTTAATCGTACTCTTGGAGAGTTGCTAGGCACTTTTGTTTTATGCCTTTCATAAGTTGCAGAGAAGATTGGTGTCAAGAAATGGGAGGAAAGCAGGAGTGGTGGTAGGGAGAGATCTTCCTTTTAGCTAATTGCTTGCAGCTGTGACTACACATCCCTGCTTTTGCTTACCAGCTGGAGTGTATGTCGGAGAGAGCGAGGTTAGCAGAGAAGGTGGTCTTTTATGTCTTTCCTAAGCTTATACTTTATACTAGCCACATGTCATAGAGGTGACTGAAATCCAAGGAGATGTACAGGAAAAGTGGTAGGGGGAGGCTGTTTTTCCAATTGGAGATGTCTTATCTCTCTTTTGCTGTCCAAGGACTGTCATAATTGTAGTGATTGGAGCTGTCTCCTCTCCAGGAATGGCTGTTAATGTATCTTGACAGTAGAAGAACATCACCCTTGTGAATCAATAACCTACAGCACCATCTCTCCCAAACTAGTGCCTTCCAGATATTGTTGGACTACAGTTCCCATCCCCCTCTAGGATGCACACCTTAACGTGGTGAGGGGGTTTGAGAGTGTTGAAGAAGCTAAGAGCAATGCCATCAGGAGTCTAGACCAAGAGGCTAGACTCCTAGCAGGGGCACCCAAGGCGGAATGGTCAAAGCTGAAACACCAGATTAAGATGCATCCAAACTCAGAGGAAGGCAATGGTAAACTACCTCTGAATATCTCTTACCACAAAAACCGTATGAACAGAGTATCCAAAAGGAAACACGAGATAGTGCTGGAAGATGAGACCCCCAGATCAGAAGGCACTCACCAAGCTATTGGGGAAGAACAAAGGACAAGTACGAGTAGCGCTGTGACTAATGACACAGCTGGATCAAAGCCGAAAGGAAGCCCAGAGGCTGATGCGCATAGATGCAAAAGGAGAGTTCGGAGTTGTACGACGTACAGAATAGGAACATGGAATGTGAGAAGCATGAACCAGGGAAAGTTAGAAATTGTCAAGCAAGAAATTGAATGCATCAACATTACAATACTTGGTGTAAACAAACTAAAATGGACGGGAATTGGACATTTTCTATTAGGCAACTACAAAATATTTTATGCAGGAAATGAGAAATTAAGAAGAAACTGGGTTGCTTTAATAGTGAGAAGTGATGTAGCAAAAGTAATTAGAAGCTACAATGCAAGGTCTGAGTGAGTTATATCAATGAGATTAAATGGGAAACCTATCAACATAACCATCATCCAAGTCTATACTCTGACGGCAAACGCAGAAGAGGGAGAGATTTTACGCAGAAGTACAGGAAGAAATTGATCACACACCAAAACAAGATGTGCTGATAATCATGGGGGACTGGAATGCAAAAGTAGGGAACAGAGAAGAATTAGGAATTGTGGGGAAATAGGACCCAGGAGACAGAAATGAAGTAGGAGAAAGACTTATTGAATTCTGTGAAGCCAATAATTTGTTTCTTGCGAACACAGTTTTTGAGCAACCGAAAAGACGACTGTACACATGGACATTACCAAATGGTCAATATAGGAATCAAATTGATTATATAATTAGTAGCAGAGATGGAGAAGTTCCATACTTTCTGCGAAAACAAGACCAGGAACAGACTGCGGTACAGATCATGATCTGGTCATATAGAAAATCAGAGTAAAGCTAAAGAAGACCAACAAAGCAATCATAATGCCAAAATACAATTTAAATAACATCCCAGAATCATATAAAGATCAAATAAGGAACAGGTTTGAGGCTTTAAACTTAGTTGACAGAAAACCAGAAGAACTATGGAATGAAGTCAGAGACGTTATCAGGGAAAAATGCAAAAAGACAATACCTCTAGTTAAAAAGAGAGAAAGACCTCAATGGATGACTGAAGAAACTCTTAAAATGGTTAAAAAGAGAAAGAAAGCAAAAGCAAAAGGAGATAGAAACACAGTCAGATCCCGAAATGCAACAATACAGCGACTAGTACGTAGGGACAAAGAGAACTATTACAATAGTTACTGTATAGAAATAGAAGAGGACAACAAAAAGGGTAGAACAAGAGCCCTGTTCCAAAAGATTAGAGAAATGAAAGGGAAATTTAAACAAAGAGTAGGGATATTGAATAATTAACAGGGGAACACACTGACTGACTGAGATGAAATAAAAGGAAGATGGAAGCAGTACACTGAAGAACTCTATAAAAGAGATGCCAGGATGACAGATTCATTCATGGAGGAACCGTATGATGAAGAACCAGAAATTTTAGAATGCGAGGTGAAAACTGCTCTTAAAATACTTGGAAGAAGCAAATCACCAGAAATGGATGGCATACCAATAGAGTTACTATAAGCTACTGAGACTGAATCTGTCAAAATTTTGACAAAAATCTTTCAAGAAATATGGAAAACTAAACAATGGCCCACAGACTGGAAGAGTTCCATATACATCCCAATTCCAAAGAAAGGGGATCCCAGGGAATGCAGTAATTATCAAACTATTGCCTGAATATCCCATTCAACTACGGTAATGCTCAAGATTCTACAACAAAGGCTCTTACCATATATGGAGCAAGAAATGCCAGACGTCCACGCTGGATTTAGAAAGGGAAGAGGCACCAGAAATCATATCCCAAACATACGTTGGATAATGGAGCGGACCAAGGAATTTCAGAAGAAAATCACCCTGTGCTTTATAGATTACAGCAAAGCCTTTGACTGTGTAGATCATGAAAAACTATGGAATGCTTTAAAAGAAATGGGGGTGCCACAGCATCTGATTGTCCTGATGTGCAACCTATACTTTGCACAAGAGGCTACTGTAAGGACAGAATATGGAGAAACCGATTGGTTCCCAGTCGGAAAGGGTGTGACACAGGTATATTTTATCATATTTGTTTAATCTATACGCAGAACATATCATACGGAAAGCAGGATTGGAGGGAGAAATATTAATCATTTAAGATATGCAGATGATACCATACTACTAGCAGAAACCAGGAATGATTTGAAACGAATGCTGATGAAAGTTAAAGAGGAAAGCACAAAAGCAAGACTACAGCTGAACATCAAAAAGACTACAGTAATGAGAACAGAATATTTATGTAACTTTACAGTTGACAATGAGGACATGGAACTTGTCAAGGATTATCAATACCTTGGCACAGTCATTAACCAAAATGGCGACAATAGTCAAGAAATCAGAAGAAGACTAGGACTGGGGAGGGCAGCTGTGAGAGAACTAGAAAAGGTCCTCAAATGCAAAGATGTATCACTGAACACTAAAGTCAGGATCATTCAGACCATGGTATTTCCGATCTCTATGTATGGATGTGAAAGTTGGACAGTGAAAAAAGCCGATAAGAGAAAAATCAACTCATTTGAAATGTGGTGTTGGAGGAGAGCTTTGCGGATACCATGGACTGCGAAAAAGACAAATAATTGGGTTTTAGAACAAATTAAACCAGAACTATCACTAGAAGCTAAAATGATGAAACTGAGGCTATCATACTTTGGACACATCATGAGAAGACATGATTCTCTAGGAAAGACAATAATGCTGGGAAAAACAGAAGGGAGTAGAAAAAGAGGAAGGCCAAACAAGAGATGGATTGATTCCATAAAGGAAGCCACAGACCTGAACTTACAAGATCTGAACAGGGTGGTTCATGACAGATGCTCTTGGAGGTCATTGATTCATAAGGTCGCCATAAGTCATAGTCGACTTGGAGGCACATAACAACCACAAACAGCTCCCATCATCCCTAACCATTGGCCATGCAGGCTGGAACGGATGGGAGTTGTAGTCCAAATTACTCGGAGGGCAGCAGGTTGGGGAAGGTTAACCTACACTACATCGGGCACACCCCTTTAAGAAAGCCTGGGCAACATCCAACTACACAGTTCTGCTTCAGCCAGGAGCTTTAGTTACGCAATGGAACTTCCCCACCCTAACCTCTCCCCACACACTCCTGCAACCCCTGTAAATTTGCTCCGGAGAGCTCGGGAACCTCTAGAACATATTTAGGGGGCCTACAGGGGCTGCAAGGGAGAATGGAAAGGGCATGGAAATCCTGCTGCAAAGACTCCTTCCTCCATTATCTTGAGATGAGCAAATATGCAGAACCTGTATTGTCCCCTGAATGCATAAGATAAGGTTATGGTGCTAAATCTGCCTAAGCCAGGGGTGCTCATCCTGTGCCCCTTGAGATGTTGATGGACTGTAATCCTCATCATCTTTGATGGGCAATGGAGTCCAATAAAATCTGGGGGGGTGCAAGTTGCCCACCCCGGTCTAAACTCTGACAGAGGGGAACCAATGTCCAATTTCCCTTGGAGTTGGACGATGGCCGTATAGGCCCCTTCCAACTCTACGATTCTATGATTCCCACTCCCCACCCCCACTTCCTGGGCAGTGAGAAGCATCCTAAATGATGAGCTTACATCAAAAACTCCTTTGTCCCTTCTTGATTGGTGGAGGTTCACAAGATCTGTCAATCAAACCCTCTCCCAAAACACAGGAAAAAGATGGGATCATTCTTAGAAATGTTGTTTTGGTCTGGCAAGCAGGAAACTGATTATTTATGTTAAGTCCACCTAAGGATAGGATGGCTTTGCACTGTTTATTTTCTCTCTCTCTGCTACTTTTTATTTCTCCTATTCTCTCATGGAACTTAAACTTATCTTTATGTTCAAATCACAAAGGTTTATTTCAATCCAATGAAAGATTTGAACTCTGGGACTTTTGCCTAGCCTGCAGACTGATCCCATCAGTGTCTAGTCAGCCATCTGGGTCCTTGCTTAGAAGGAGTGGTAAATGGAAATAACAGGACTGGATCTTGGCTAGAGGAAACCTGTGGGCTTGCCAAGAGCAATAGTTCCCTGCTCTCAGGTAAATGAATATCTTTGAAGTTCTGAGGTTCTCCTCAACTGATGGACAGAGCAGTTGTGGCAACCTAAGTCAAGGAAATCACGAGTAAATCAAGGACCTGTGATCCAGATGGGCCTCCTTGCAAGGAAATGGTAGCCTTCCATCACAACCTTTTAAAAGATTATTTGCAGTCATTAAGCAGTAATTAAAGATATATCATCCCTCCTCCTAGCTCAGGGACAAGGAACTTGTGGCCCTCCAACAGTTGCTATGGTACAACTCCCATTACCCTCTGACTATTGGGCACGCTGCAGCAGTGAACTGGTAGGGCGGAAGGCAAGGAGACCAGCAGTAGGTGGAGCCACAGCCAATGACAAGCAGAGCCTTCCCCTGACTGGTTGTAAGTAAGAAGGCAGGAAGTTGGGGTTGGTTGAGGGTAGGCTGAGGTTGCTGAGGCAGTACCCCATTCACCCTAATGGACCAGCCTCCACTGCCATGTTGGCTGGGGCTGATGGGAGTTTTAGTCAGACAACATCTGGAGGATCACAGGTTCCCCTAAGTGTTCTCACCTTGAACATCTTTCCTTCTCCATTTCCTCCCTCCTTCCCTCTTTGTAATGCTTCCCCTTTCTCCTCTTGTTTAAAGACTGCTAGCCTGCAAGAGAAATCTGTTTTTAATATTCTAAAAGGTTTTTCATATATACAAAAAATGTCATATTAGGTGTGTCAAGCCACATATTTGCAGATGCCATTAACCACTGCAACATTAATGCTGCAATCCTATGCATGCTTCTTGGGGAACTCCACCTCCGTTGAACTCAGTGTGACTAACTTCTGACAAAACATGTTTCGGATTGTGCTGCTGTAAAGCATTTGAGTACTAAACAACAACAAGCTCTATTTAAAACAAAAAAAATGGAAGTATTTGCACCTTTATATCACTCCCTGGAGGCCACCAGACCAGAGACATTAGCATCTATTCATTACTGTTCTAATGCCACCTAGGGGGCCCACAAAGCACTGCACTTAACACAAAGGCTGTTCCTGATGGCTTTCTACTTGAGGGGCAAATTAGATGTGCAATGTGGGAAGCTCCTATTTTGGCTTTCCTGCAGTTTTAAAAAGTTGAATAGCAACTGCAGGGGTGTCTTATTTGGAGCAGGACCATGGTGCAAGGGAAGGGAGTTGAATCCAGATCAAAATTGCCCTCCCCCTCCCTATTTGCATCAATGATGGGAACATACAGTTACCTGAATTTTCCTCCTGTGGGGAAAATATCAGCTTTGGGAGTGTGTATGTAGAAATATGGTGTGCGGAAAGAGGTAGCCCACTCTCCCACTAGCATTGCAATCCTGCCCCAAATCCTTGCCCCACCCCACGGCTTTGATTCTTTGAATATCCTGTTTACAGATCTCCTGATTCGTTGTTAGTTGCACACTAAGTTTTTAAAGGGAGCAGTGCGATTTCCATTGTAAAGATGAAGAATGTGGAGGAAAAAGGGCAGGTTGGTTAACTTGTGGCCTTCCAGGTGTTGTGGGCCTTCAGCTCCCATCAGCCCCAGCCAGTTGGGCAGTGGTCAGGGATGATGGGAGCTATACTCCTGGTCAGGGTTGCCAGGTTCAGGGCCTGAGACTGATCCTGTATCTTTAGGAGAAGAAAAAGTCAGCCAAGTGCAGGTGTTCTTGAAACCCTGTAATGAGAAAAACCACAAGTTGGAATTCTCCCTTCCCCCTGCACAGCTTTTAAAAATACAGAAGACCTCTTGGTTGCCAGGTTGTGCAGGGGGAAGGGAGAATTCCACCTTGTGGTTTTTCCCATTACAGTGTTGCAAGAACACCTGCACTTGGCTGACTTTCTCTTCTCCTAAAGATACAGGATCAGTCTCAGGCCCTGAACCTGGCAACCGTACTCCAGGTTAGCCTGGTGTAGAGACTCCAGACCAGAACGTCCATTATTATCACCACAGGAATGTCTAAAAAAATGGTCTACTCCTGTCAAGTGACCTCAGCCTGTGCCCTGATATATCAAACCCAATCTTTGTCCAGAGTTCCTTGGGAAGAGGGATTGATTGTTAAACCACTCTGAGAACTGTAGCTCTGTGAGGGGAATAGGGGTCTCCTATAGAATTGCCAGCTCTCTGGATTTTACTTGGAGGTTCTCACCAAGTCTCTGGGGGTTTCACCTCAATCTCCAGACAAGTGAGGGGTTGCACAAGGTTGTGCAAGAGGTCGCAGGGTCGTGTAAAGTCACACGACCCCTCACCTGCCCAGAGCGATGGCAGTAGCAGCAAGCAACCCTAGGCCTCTCCAAAGGTTGAGTGGGAGGGAGGCCTGTAAGTCTCCAACATGGATGAAAGAAGGTGGGGAGGGGGTGGGGAAAGAAGGAAGAAAGGAAGGTGCCTGGTGTTACATTGATCAGGATGAGACCGAGAATAAAACAAGAGCTTCTTTATTTAATAATTCTTAAACAGTAAAACACTTCAGTAACTAAATCAATCTAGCTCCCCCTAGGGTGTGTAGTACCCTCTAGAGAAAGTTAACTCTTTCTTTGCTGTGCATCTAACTTAGAGACACATTTCACTACACCTGGGTGGGTGGGTGGGAAGTGAGTGGGGTTGTGGGTAAGAAGAGGTGCCTGGGGGAGTGAGTGGGGTGGGGTGGGGGGAGTGAGTGGGGATGGTGGGTAGGAATGTCCCAGAGGGAAAGAGTGCAGTGGGTAGAGGTAGAAAGGTGCCAGGGGCAGTACCATCACTAGGGCCCTGTCCTGTGATATCACTGGGTCCCACCCTTGAAATCTCAGGATCTGGGATTCTTGCAACCTGACAAACCTAGTTTCCTAACAGCTCTCAGCTTCCTGAACAAATTACATCCCCTAGGATTCTCTGGGGGAATGTGTGACTTTTGAAAGTGAAATAATAGTGGAATAAATGTATGGTGTGACTGTGGTCTCGGTTCTTTTTGAACTTTTTTGCGCCTGATGATGTCAGATATAGGAAAGGTGGGCATGATTCACCGAAAACAGCCTGAAGGGCCAACCTCAGGGGCCTGATGGGACTAATTAGGCCTGTGGACCAAAAGTTCCAACGACTAGCCTAGATTGCTGACACTTCCTCCAATTATACCTCCAGGACATCATCGTCAGATTTGGAGGCCACATATAGCGTAGCCCCATAAGATCGTAATCACATGGACAGATGATAATTAGCTCATTTGTAGAATCATCTCCCAGAAATGCCATCTTAGCTCAGAAGCTGTTCAGCAAGTAACAGAGCCCAGCATTCCAATGCAACAGGATCAAATACTGTTTTGTGTTCTAATATCCTTTTGTAGCAAATTTCTTGACGCCTTCAGATCATCTGGCTACCATATGTTCAGGGCAGGATGGAACAGGAACAGGATGTCACTTTATCCTCCTGTTTCTGCAACTCCTAATTCTGATACTCTCTTGCTGGTGTTCAGAAAGGATTTTCAGAGACTATGAGTCACAATATGAGCAGCTGAAGGAGGAGATATGCTGTTTGCGGGTACTCCTTGATCAATTTCTGTCACTAGAGGCTCAAGTGAGCTCTGTGGTCAGGAGTGCTTTCTGCCAACTTTGGCTGGTACCCCGGCTACGACAGTTCCCGGATCATGATAGCCTGACCACAGTGGTCCATGCATTTGTAACCCCAAGACTCAGTTACTCTGCTGCGCTTTTTGTGGGGCTGCCTTTGGATCTGATCCAGAAGCTGCAACTACTGCAGAATGCAGCGGCCAGAGTGCTCACAGAAGCAGATTACTGGCAACATGTTACCCCAATGCTGAAAGAGCTGCAGTAGTTGCCAATTTGCTACTGGGCCAGGTTCAAGGTATTTGTGTTAATTCATAAAGCCCTAAACAACTTATGTACCGAAAGGATTGCCTGACTCCCTATGTTCCATCTCAATCACTGAGATCTTCTGATGGGGCACTTTTGTTGGTTCCCCATGCTCCTGAGTTTCAGTTGTCTCCACCAGGAACCGAACCTTTAGTGTGGCAGACCCTGCCCTGTGGAATTCCCTACTGATAGACACATGCTTCTATTGGTTTTCAAATTTTATTGTGTCTTTGTATGTTGTAAGGCACTTTGATATACTTTTATGAAAAGTGCAGCTTATAAATATTTGAATCCAGCCAGCCAGCCATCAATCCAGATCTATCAGCAGCAGCTCAGTTTATCATTCCTGTGTCTTGTCTGTGGATCCTATTCAGATTAGGTTTGTTGGATTGTATTAATTGCTAACTCAGAAAGTTCTAGGAAGTTTACCAAGATCTAATGATGATGAATATTCAGGAAGGATTTAGGACCCCATTGTGTTAGGCGGTGAATATTGTTGTATAATATTGGTACACATACACACACATAATCTAGGTTGAAAACAAGTGTGCTACTCTGCATTCTGCTTTTAGCAAGCCTTATTGTTTCCCATTTCAAACTGATTAATGTGTTCTCCTTCAAACCAAATGCCTATTATTCTCCCTCAGTGACAAAGAAAATGGGCAATCATCTTTGAGACAGAACTTTGATGGAAATGGTTTGTTCCATTCTGGGGAGTCAGAATTCATCCCCAATGCTTCCAAAATAAAGCTTGAAAGATGTTGGCTTTGATCCAGACATCCCGTTGTGTGAAGGGCACGTCCATTGTGCAACAAAGGGGTTCTAGAAAGTCTGACAATCCCCCTTCCACATATCCAGCCTCCTGTACCATATTCCTAACTATTCTAGAGAGTCCCCTGGCCTTTAACATCTTAGTGGGCGGAGGGTCAAAGTGAAATGGAAGCGGACCTTATGCTTCCCTGGATCAAAGCCATTCTCTTGAGTTGGTACAAATCAAGAAAGTGATGCCAAAGACTAAACAGAATTACACTACCTATGGATCTCTTCCAGATGTGTTCCAAGAAGCTCAGCCTTGCTGTCATTTTAAGTATGCTGCTAGCACTTTCTTTGACTCTGAACTCTCTAGGCTGCCTTGGAAAGCATGCAAAGCAAAAGCTTAGGAATACAAGGGAAGTCAGTTGCAGTTCTTATTTGCTGACTTCTGCTTACATGAATCAATAGGAGGGATTCTTGCCAGTGTGAGACCTCCAGAGAATGCTTTCCTCTTTGTCTAGTTTTAAATCTAATCAATCCATTCAAGGGACATCCAGATTTGGCTTAATCAGAGCCTTGTTGGTGGCTGCTCCATGCCTGAGGCACTGCAAATCATTAGTAAAGAGGTCATATGTACTTAGGAACCTAGGCTGCCCTTGAGGTTGGTCCAGAAGCTGCAGCTGGTGCAAAATGCGGCAGCAAGTCTGCTCATTGGGTCAGGGTATCACCAACATGTCACCCCGCTGCTGAAAGAACTGCTCTGGCTGCCCATTTGCTACCAGGTCAAGATCAAGGTTCTAGTCTTGGTGTACAAAGCCCTATACAGCTCGGGACCAGGATACCTGAAAGACCGTCTTATCCCTTATATACCCAGTCAATCACTGCACTCTGCAGGTGAGGGCCTCCTCCAGATACTATCTTATTAGGAGGTCTGTTCTGCACAACATAGGAAACGGACCTTTAGTGTGGCGGCACCTACCCTGTGGAATTCCCTCCCCTAGACAAATGCCATCTCTGTTATCTTTTTGGCACCTATTTAAGACTTTCCTCTTTCAACAAGCCTTTTAAGTTGAGACCTATCCCAGTCTGCGTCTGTGTTGGAATTGCTTTTTAATATGTTTTTAGACTTTAAAAAAAAACAACAATGTTTTTTTAACCTTTTGAAAAAAGATCTCTTCAAAGCTTTTTTAAAGAAATGTTTTTAAAGTCGTTTTGTTTTAATGTATTTTAAAGTCTGGTTTTATGATGTTTTAAAGTGTTTTTAGTGCTTTTGTTTGCCGCCCTGGGCTCCTGCTGGGAGGAAGGGCGGGATATAAATCAAATAATAAATAAATAAGAAGCTGCCTTATACCAAGTCAGACCTTTGGTCCACCTAGCTCATTGTTGTTGACATCAACAGGCAGTGGCTCTCTGGGGTTTTAGGCAGGAATCTTTCCCAGCCCTATCTGACAATGCTGGGGATTGAACCATGGACCTTTTCAATGCAAAGCATGTGCTCTACTAAGTGAGCTATGGCTCTTCCTCTTCAACACCTATTTGTGTCCATCAGCCTACTGCTAGCAACCTCAGAACCCCTTCTTGTATGCCACACACATTTGCACTCAGCACCCATAGCAGGAAAATGTAGTTTCCATTGGAACCACAGGTACTCCTTGACCTGTTTGTTCTGGGAAACCCCTCCCTCTGGTAACTGAGCCTATAAGAGTTGTCCACCTAAAAACTTCTGTGTTTAATCCTAGCCTGTTCATTCTTAGCCTGCATGAGCTTGGCCTCAGGCCAGCCAAGGTTGTTCCACTCCTACTTAGCTTGATGCCTCTTCCTATTCCCTTAGCAGATGGCTCCTTGACTCCCACCAAGTTATTCCCTCTTCCTCTTCAAATCTGGAGAACCATCCGTGCATCTCAGCTTCTGTGAGAAAAACAGTGATAGGCTTCAATTGTTTCCAAACGTAAGTGTCTAAAAGGTACAGAGATTCAACAGCTGGCTCTGCTGTCCTCCAGCAGACCCATTGTCTGGACAGTTTGCCTTAAAAGAAAAGATGGGGCATCTCTGTTGCAGGGTCAGAGCAGGAAAGGTAAATGTTGATTTACATAAAAAGGGGTGTGTAGGGATACTTGCATGAAGTTCAGATGACCTGTCACTTTTATCAGATTGATCATAGACAGTAGGACACTGGCCCATTTCCTCAAGTATGAAATGTGGAAAAATATTTTGTTTAGTCTAGCAGTGAAGAGAAGAGATAGATGACATTAAAATTGGTCAAATTTTGGGCGGTCATTCCATGCCAGTCAATGTTAAGGCACACAGTGTAAACGGCTGTTCCTTGAAAGCAAAGTTTACTTTTTTGTTAAACCACACCCCCAGATTTGGAGCATGTACAAATGACAGAACACCCTCTGACATCCAATATGGACAAAGAATTCTATTTCCTAATTGAAGTACCAGGCGAAGCCCAAGGCACCAAATGTTTACTGGTGGCTATCAATGTAATATTCCCAGCTCCAGTGTGTTACACCAGCTGTGGATTTGCACAATTGATCTGAAAAGTAATTCAATCAGGCAGCTTTTCAAAGCCCTTTAAATCCTTGAAATGTAATCCAGAATAACTTGTAAGAAGTCAAATATCTTAGACAGAGTCTCCTTGTATTTGCCAAGCACAAAGTTTATACCACACCTGCTCCTTTGTCTCTTTCTCTTACACAACATTTGAGGGGGGGAAATCCGCTTTCCAAGCCCTTGGTGGAAAAAGTGCAATACATAAAAATAAAAGTTGTTTGTCTCTAAAAAAAAAAAAAAGCTAAACAAATGAAACAAGCAAGGCAGGCCTCATACTTAACTCACCTGTGTGCCTTTAAGAATTGCCCAGTATTGGAAAACTCTAGGAAAGGGATGTAAGTCAATGTAGTGCAGGCCACACTGCACAAGCATGCACACACTGTTGCAGAGTCAATTTCCAACTTTCAAAGGGATCTTGGCAGTACTGTTGAAGAGTTGAAGAAGACCTCTACCACAGAGATAGCATCAGGGATGGCAGATGAACCTCTCCTCTTACTCATATAGACAGTGTTCAGCACTGCTTTATTCCAGGGATCAGTTCTCTTTGATTTTTTAATTTTTATTTTGCATTGACAGCTTTTTGGCACCAGGCAAAGACATATCTTTACTCCTAGGTATTTGAATGTTAGTTTTTTTTCTTTGCAACACTTGATGGTCCCCTTCCCCTGCCCTGCCCTGGCTATCTGTGTCAGTTAGACCTACGTTAGGGGATGCTGAAGTACAGTAGGGCCCTGCTTTACGGCGTTCCGCTTTACGGCGCTTCGTTCATGCAGCGGTTTTCAATCAGGGAAAGGCCCCGCTCTTACAGCGCTTGTTCCGCTAATACGGCGGGGGTTTTCCATCGCGGGCCATTTTGATGTCATTTTGATGTCATTTTCATGCGACGTGGCCCATTATAGTCTATGAGGCCCCGCTTTACGGCAATTTCCGCTTTACGGCGGGGGCCTGGTCCCTAACCTGCCGTATTAGCGGGGCCCTACTGTAGTTTTTATAGTTTGATAATTATATCATATTGTGCTTCACTTTTAATTACTTTGTATTGTGAATAATTATTTGGAAGTCATTTTGAGACCCTTGTGCAATAACTGTGTGCATATTAATAATAATAATAATATTAAGAAGAAGAAGAAGAAGAAGAAGAATTCAGCAAAACTTCCTCATTCAAGGGAATATAACAACAAAAAAGATGCTTAGGAATTTGAAGCAAGGAGGTTCCTGGAGGATTTAAATAATCAACCCAAATGTACTTCAGCCACTTGCAACTGACAATTGGGAAACCTGGAAATCTGAAGGCAGGGAAGATGGAGCCCTTCAACTTAGAGTTGAGCCAAAATTTATCTGAAGCATTGTTCTGAGACCATTTCTGTGATTTTTTTCTCTTTTTCTCACTCCCCTAGAAAAAAAAGCTCCACTTTGAAGAAATTGCTCTGAATATTCTGTTATTTGTGTGTGGGGTGTGTGAGAGAAAGACAAGAGTACTTCCCCTCCCCTCACAATGCCCCAGAATGCAGCCACAGCAAGACAAAAACACTTGGGGGATGGGGGGAGAAAGAAACTGTCCTGCCACCGGTGCTAATGATGAGCTTCACCCCCAAGAAACTGCTGAAGAACGTCCCCTCCCCCTGAAGAATTTTGAGTCGCCATTTGTGCCCAGGGTTTTATTTGCAGCCTGCAAAGTTCTACTCCATGGGCTGTTTTTTTTTTGTACCCATAAATACGGGCCCACCAGACTTGTGTGTGGTTGTTGTTTTGTGGGTGTATTCTGCAATATGGTGCAATAATAGTGATGGGTTTATACTGGACTGTCTGCACATCATTCTGCTTTATTTGTTGTTCTACAATGCTTCCCTAGTTTTACCACATCATTGCCGTCTTGTATTATGTCAAACTAATTAATAAAGTATAAAAAATTACAGGATTTTTGTAGGAAGCTATGGGACATGCACTGATTGGAAATAAAGCACCCCAAAACTTTTGCTGGTGGAAACAGTATTTATTTATTTATTTGATTTATATCCCTCCTTTCCTCCCAGCAGGAGCCCAGGGAGGCAAACAAAAGCACTAAAAACACTTTAAAACATCATAAAAACAGACTTTAAAATACATTAAAACAAAACATCTTTAAAAACATTTTAAAAAAGCTTTCAAGACATCTTTTTTTAAAAAAGGTAAAAACATATTTTCTTTTTAAAAAAGGTTAAAAACATATTAAAAAGCAATTCCAACACAGATGCAGACTGGGACAAGGTCTCAACTCAAAAGGCTTGTTGAAAGAGGAAGGTTTAAAGTCAGACTTCATATAACTGCCCTGATACCATCATTAGCATAAAACGTAATGAATGCACAATAAATAGGATGAAAGTTGGGCCAAAGACCATGAGACAACCAGTTTTTCTGAGGTTTTCTTTGACATTTTCTTCTTCTTCCAAATGCAACTGTAGAGACTGCAGTGTGCCACAGAAAACCAGATGGAACATAAGAAGAGCCCTACTGGAAGAGACCAATGGCCCATCTAATTCAGCTTGTTCTCTAATGTTTTTGAGGAAGCCCACAAGCAGGGCCTGAGCACAGAAACACTCTCCCCACATGAGCTTCTCGGCAACTGGCATTCAGGGCCATACTGCTTCCAACAGGGGAGTTAGACAGCCCTGTAGCCTGCCTTCCTTGTTAGGTGAGGCAGCCAGATTTGTAGGTTGGGCATTTTGGGCTGGGGGGAGGTGTATATGAATGAATGAATAAAATTTATTACGGTCAAAGACCAGCATACAAGTACATATCACCAAAATAGCAAAATATCAAACTCTATTTAAAAGCCAATTCTAAAGACAGTTGAGTTATCAGTGCACTTCGGCATACAATGGCTGCAGCACAAAAACTGGCTACCTTAGCTGAGACTTAAGGAATTCAATCAGACAAGAGATATTCCACATAAAATGCATCATCCCTGCCAGGGATTTTTTGTAAAATCGGGGTAATTAGAGCGAGTCGAAGGTCACGGTAAAAAACACAATGAAGTAAGACATGGCCCACAGACTCTACTACCCCTGCATCACAAGGGCATACTTACTTGGCAAACAGAATTTTTTTGAACCTGCCATCCAAAAGTGCTGATGGTAAAACATTAAACTTAGCTAGTGTAAACACTTTTCTGAATTTGGGAATGGTCAGGGTGTCCAAATAATGGGCGGGTACAAATGCCCCTATGTTATATCTAAAACCAGGATAAGCTGCAGCCAAGCATAGATGATTTTGGAGTCCTATGTCTAGGATTTGTTGGAGAATGACCATTTTTGCTTTAGTGTGGCCTAACACAAGAATAGTAGTGGGGGAGAATCCTAAGCTTAGTAGATTCATGTTTAGAGTTTTTTTCCATTTCGACTGGAAAATGTCAGTTAATGTAAGTGGGGCCAGGCCTATGGGTGAAAACATCATTTTTAGCCAAAACTTGATTTTGCACATCCATATGCGGGCTTCTATCGAAATGAGCCCTGCTTCTAGACGCAAAATGGGATTGGGGACACAGCATGGATTACCAAGCATAGATCTGAGATTTAGTTTGCACAATTTCAAAACGGGCATATTTATCATAAGCACTTATTTGTGAGCCATATAGCATTTGGGCAATAACTTTAGCAACAAACACCTGTATGGCATGGAACATGCTGCCCCCCTTTAGTATAGAAAAAAGAGAGGAGAGCCTTTGTACTCCTCTGTGCATTAGCAGTGGCATTTTTTACTTGCAGTCGCCATGTACCTGATGAATGTAGTGTCACCCCTAAATACCTATAAGATGTTACCTGTTCTCTTGGGTGATCGTTTATTTGCCATCGGTGCTTTACCCTCTTCCTGGAGAACACCACAACCTTCGATTTATCGTAATTAATTACTAGTAATGCATTTCTAGGTTGGGCATTTTGGGCTGGGGGGAGGTGTATAGCACCAGCTGATTCCCCGCTCTCACTGGTAGAGAAATATGAAGGCCAGGCCAGGGGAAAGGAAAGACATTGATCTTCCCCTCACTCCTCCTCCATGCATGATGTTAACTTACATAACGGGCCATATAAAGGTCAAGTTAACAAAAAAAAAATAGTATGAATACCAGGAATTAAATGACTGACATATTTTTTGTTTCATAAGAAAAAAAGATGTTGAGGATAAAGAGAATGAGGGGATATCAAGAGATGTTAACTCCTCCTTGAAGGACCCTCCTTCTAATCTTGTTCCTGGCCTTCAGATTTTCCTTCATGTTGAACAATCAAGGGAAAATGTTTTAAATGGTTGCTATATAAAAGGCCTAACTAAGCAATTGCAAACTAATTGTGGAAAGCAATTGGAATTATTTTTACTGGTCGCTGGGTTGATTCTTCTGCCCCGAAAAGGCCTTGTGCTGAGCTGCACACATTGTGAAAATAAGAAATTAGGCCTGAGGTATAGCCTAGATGGCCGGCCAGCCTGCCAACTGTAGTGTGCACAACAATGTTTCTATTCCTCTAGGGCTGTTTTCATCCTTTGCCATTAAGTACTCAAGAAAAAGAATTAAAAATAGCCATTTTGTGAGTATATTTAGTGCTTTGAAAGTGTAAATGCTAACAGGGTAGTATTTTTTCAGATTGCTTTAAGTCTCTCTTTAGTTCACACTTTAGCAAAAATCCTGCTCTACTGATCATAACTGCAGAATAAACAAACTCTTACTTTTTACCACTGGCAAACATGCTTCTTTATTGTTGGCTGGGCAGAAAACACAACTGAAACTGAAAAGCAGACCAAAAGAAAGTCTAAGGGGACTAACTCTAGCCCATAATACAAAGTTACATAAGAATACTCTGCTGGATCAGGCCAGCGGTCCATCTAGTCCAGCATCCTGTTCTCACAGTTTCCAACCAGATGCCCATGGGAAGCCTGCAAGCAAGAACACTCTCCCATCCTGAGGTTTCCAGCAGCTGTGCCTCTATGTTCTAATATTTAACTCTTCAAGGGTCATGTTACTGTACAAACTGCCCCCCCTCAGGATTACTTAAGCAATTATAGTGTGATTGTGATCATGCAAAATCCACCCTCAGGCAGGGAAAGTCTTTTGGAGGCTCTTCCAATGAGACTTCTGTTATGCATTCGCCTTGCTTTATTCCCTGAATTTTTCAGAGGGTCCTATTCTTAACACAAGCTGTCATTTGTTCAATGGAGGCTGTCATTGTCTGTCATGTTACAAATTATAAAGACAATTTTGAAATAAAAAAGTCATAGGGAAGATGAAGCACAACTTAGATGGAGGGGGGTACACTCATTTGCTCTCTGGCCACAGGGCTGGAGTTAGAGAACATAGACATCGTGGCTAGTAGCCACTGATAGCTTTATCCTCCACAATAAAGTGCCATGGGTGGTGGTGGAGGGGTTTCGCAACCCTTTCTCTTCCAGTGGCTTTTCCACTAAAACAGTGCCACCCTATGGCTCCTTTTCACTCCTTAGTGGGACAAGATACTTTCCCCCACAGCCAGGTGTTGGGTGAGAGAGTGATTTTTAGCAGGAAAACAGCAAAGGACTAAGAAACTGCTTCCTCCCTCCCCCCAGCCAACTACAGACTGAAGTGTCTGTAGCTGATTTTTTACATATTTATTTATTTATTTATATCCTGCAGCTTCCTCCAAAAGAGCCCAGGGCGGCAAGTATGTCAGTACTAAAGCAATACAACTAAAACTTCTAAAAACAGTTAAAAACAATCTTGTAAAAACAGATTAAACATTCCTAAAAGCATTCACCTACTCTCAGACTAAAAATTTCACAGTTCCCAGGGACAGGACTTTCAACTATCAAATGCCCAGGTAAACAGGAATGCTTTAAGTTTCTCCTAAAAGTCAGTAGTGAGGGAGACTGATACACCTCACTAGGAAGGGCATTCCACAAACAGTTGATCACCACCAAGAAGGCCTAGGGTACCACCAACCTGGCAGCCCCCAGTGGCAGACACTTCTAGGGGAAAACTATGTTTCCCTGGATGTCAGCTGTAGTTTAGCTCTAATTTTAGATGCTCAAATGTCCAAAATCATGACAAACTGCACTGAGCTGCAAATATCCATTTGATCATGGCCTCAATATGCTTTTCCCTATTTCAGTGGAGGAGGCTCTTGTAGCAGAGGTTAAGGGCTCGAAACAGAAGTACATTGCATTATCCAATATCCAGGGGCCTCCTCTAAGATTAAAAACTGCTTTACAAATCAAATCCAGCAAAACCAAGGCAGCCTGAGCAGACTATTCCAAAGCATGTTAATCATGAAAGGAACAAAGTGCAAATGTGGGTGTGAAAAATTACAAAAATACTTGACTCATATGGGAGCAATAATTCAGATGATTTTCTTTTTTGAAACGAGAAACAATTGCTTCATCATTCACTGTTATTCATTCCTTCACTACTTTGAACAGACACTTTAAAAAACCTTTTCTTTTTGCCCTTTGAAAATCTGTGCCAGTAGTCAAAGCAAAGACCAAAAATAAATGCACTTAGCTAGGAGTCTGAATATTCCTGAAATTCTAGGAAAAAGAATTAGCATCTAAATATTTGTTATTACTTGCAGCTATCAGAGGATCCAGACCCTGGCTTCTTTGTAGGATCTGGACCACAAAGAAATCTTGGTGAGAGCAATGCAGCAAGGGTCCTCCTGAAGCCACGGTGGCATAAAGAGTAATAAACACAGTAAGCAGTGGTCTCTTCCACATAACAAACCATGCAGCTACAAGATAGGCCACAGGAGAGCATGCCACAAATGGCTGCACCAGTAGATCTCTAGATCCCAGCCCATGGACATTTAACTACTGCTACTGCAGATCACCTTTTTTGGTTTATTCTCAAGATGAGAGGGTCACCCTCTGTTGTTGCTGTTGGGGAGGAACGCTTTTGGGTGCTCCTTGGTGAGAGGAGGAAGCTCCAGGGTGGGGAGTGTGTAGTCTTGCCCCACCTTTTGGTGAGAGTGTAAGATGGGGAAGCAGCAGCTTGTGTATTTGGTGAGAGAGGCTGGTTGTTTCTGTCGTATTTTGATCTGCCAGTAGTCATTGTGATCAGTAAGTTAGTTGTTTCAGTTCATACTGATGTTTTAAGAAGATCTTTTAAAGTGTTTTGTATCATCTTAAATGTGCTATTTTGTTTTCACTGCATTTGTGGTTTTTGCTAACACTGTAAACCGCTTAGAGGCTTCTTCTGAAGTATAAAGCAGCATACAAAATAAATAAATAATAACAGGCAAAATGTCAGCAAGATGATCAGCTGGTGCAGCATTCAGAATGACTGAATAAGCACGCTAATTAAAATTAGGATTTCTTCATTGATTCCGAATTGTGTACTTGCAGTCCTGAAGGTTGATTTTTTTAAAGTGCTAAGAAGATCAAAGGCTTATCTAGCACCAGCATCTTCTTTCCCATAATGGCCAACCAAATGCCTACGAGGGAGCTCACAAGCAGGACACGATCAGAGTGATAGTCCTCTTCCCTCTTGTGATTCCGAGCAATTGGAATTCAGAGATAGGTCAGCCTTTGCTAACCTGGTGCGCTCCAGATGTTTTGGACTACAAATCTCATCAGCCCCAGGCAGCCCTGGTAAGAGTTTTGTAGTCAAAAATGTAATTCAGAAGCATAGGGCCCCTTCATGATAGTCATGCTACGCCCCCTCACAGCCATGCCCCTTCACTTGCTTGCTTGCTTGCTTGCTCTCTGTTGTCATCTCTACACCCCTCAATCCTTCCCCGCATGCCTTCTCCCACAGCAGGAACCAATCAGCATGAAAGGGGAGTGTCTTAACTCCTGAGAAGAGTCTTCTCAGTGGCTGACTCACCTCCTCTTACTCTGATTGGTTCCAATCAGCAAGGAAGGACAAGGAAGCATGTTAGAAGATTAGTCTCAGTGGCCAACACACTCCCCTTTCATGCCGATTGGCTCATAGGATTCTGGAGACATAGGGACCTGGCTAGGACCCTGCTCCCCCCAAAAAAGTTTGGGTCTAAAACCCCTTGAGACCCCAGACAACTACACCCCTGGTTGTAGTCTAAAACATCTGGAGGGCACCAAGTTGGCAAAGACTGCCTTAGATCCTGGTGGAAGTATATAGCCATTGACAGCCTTATCCTCCATAAATTTATCTAATCTCATTTTAAAGCTATCTTAAATTGGTGACCATCACCACATCTTGCAATGAGAAATCCTGTCGAGCTGGTGAAGTCTGCACATGCATGCTTGCCTACAGGTGGAAATCCTACAATTTAATCAAAATGCAAGCTTAGATTGCAATCCTAAATTCTGTGTGAACATTTCAAATTCAGAACTGACAAGTACCCTCCTCTCCCCATTGTGTTTCAAAACGTAGTTCATTTGGACATACAGATTTATGGGACAACATAAAAGCAGCTCTCTGCAGTTCCAGCATCCAGATTCAAAGCAGCACTGCAGGTATTTCCAGTTCTAAAGTACATTTCTGATAGCTCCATTCATGGGATACCATTCATGAATATTAAACAGAAAAGGCAAGAGGAAAAAATGAGATCTAGAAAGACAGTCACGAGAAAGTTAGCTTGCTTAAGTGCCACTAGGTGATAGGCAATGTTAGTCCTACCCAGAGTATGCTGGGTAGGCCCATTAAAGCTAATGAGTTGTATCCAATGCTAGTTCTACGTAGAGTAGACCTATTGAAATTAATGGATATGGAAAGCTTGAACACCAAAAATGAGGCACTTAGGGTGATGAATTCTTGACCATCGAGATGGGATGACAGAGAGAGGCAGATCACAGACCTCTCTCCACCAAATGTACTCAGGGAGGGACAAGGAGTCCAGAAACAGACCATTAATGTGATTTTTACATGTGCCAGTCAAGAACCCTCTGCACTCTCACGCTGATATTTTAAGCTACTGCAAAGAAGGAAACATAACTATGGCAACAACATTTCCAGAAAGAGAGTTTTAACAACAACACCCTCCCTCCCGCCAAAAAAAAAAAAAAAGCAATAAAAATCCATGTGTTGCACGCACACAAATTGATCAGAAAATATTGTCCATCATTTATTCGCTCACCAGAATATTTTACAGCTTGGAACAAAAGGCAGTTGCGCATTTAACTTCTAATCATGTCCATTTGAATAGGCTATTTATTATTATCATCAAAGGCGGCAAGATGGCAAATGCAGCTTGCCTCATTCATCTAACTAGTAACCATTTGTTGCCCTTAAAGGTTTAGATATCCATCCTAATTGCATTAGGGACAGGCTGTAAATTTCCCTACCCTATTGTCTCCATACACCACTGCTTTTTACAGCCCTTTTGTGGAGAAGAGAGCATTATGCAAAAGGCATTCCTAATAGCCATTCAGTCACCCAGCTCCAGTGACAGCTTTATTCAGGGTGCAAAGCTTGTTAACAAGCTGAATGGCGGCCAGCAGATCTGATTAGAAAGCAGCAACCTGACTTCCAAGGAGTTAGCAAGATTTCATTTTCCCATGCAGTGCCACCATCTTCTCCAAGTGCCAGCTGATATTAAATAGCCCAGGCTATTTCCTCATCTGTTGAAAATGAAAAACCACATGACATAAGAACATCCTTGGGTCTTTCTAAAACATGCACAGATTAACATGTCAACACCATACAGCTTTCAGACAGTTTGTAGAAAAGACAATTCACAGGGACATAAAGAAAGAAGGCACTTTGGTTGCTTATGAAATCCATGCATCGTAAGTGAATTGCCATGACATAGACAGGTATTCAGATATTCTAACCAATAGTGGTGGGGTTGGAGATCAAACTTTTTTTAAAAGGAACATCTCCAGAGATGCAAAGGAAGGTGTTAAATTTAGTGACCACAGAATGAGAAACTAGGAGTACGTCAAGGTTTACTATGGATTCTGTATGCCCATGATAAAAAAAAACTAAATAGGAAGGTGACCAAACCCCACAATGAATACTAGCTAGTCCCAACAAGTGGGAATTGCAACCATACATTGCAGTGAGGAGTGTTCCAAGTTTCCAGCCACTCAATTCATTTCCACCTCCCACACAGTATGTTTTTAAATTACACTTATATTCCACTTTTCCTCTGTGGAACTCAAGATAGGTACATGGTTCTCCCCCTCATCCATTTTATCCCAACAACCCTGTAAGGTAGGTTGGGCTGAGAGGCAGTGACTTGCCCAAAGTCACCCAGTGAGCCTCATGGCTGAGTCAGGATTTGAACTCTGGTCTCCCAGGTCCTAGTCTGACATCTGTACCACTACTCCACGCTTGAAGTACTGCTCTGTTTTCCACCACCCCAACACTCCATCAGCATTCCATGGCCACTGAGATGCTCCATCCTCATTATACTCCATTAAGGGTCCCCTTTTTGTATTTCTGCAAACTTTGGGGTTCCTTCAACCTACTTATGCCCCTCCCTCTTTTGGAAGTGTGGTGCCATTTTAGCTACATAAGCAACAGGACTCATAGCCTGGACATCAGAAACAGTGGTTTGCAAAAATGTTGGGTTAACCAATGGAAATTAATGAACCTAAGTTAGTCATGTCTATTAATTTCAATAGTTCTGCTCTGAGTCGGACTAGCACTGGATATCACCCATTATGGGTCACACAGTTCAGAACTATTGGAAGGGGCTACTGCTCAGAAGGGGAGCATCTGCTTTGCATTAACAAGGCCCCAGCTTCAATAACTGGAATCTCAAGATAAAAGAATCTCAGATAGTAAAGCTAGGCAAGACCTCTGGCTGAGACCCTGGAGAGCTCCTACCAGCCAGAACAGACAATCCAGGGCAAGATGAAGAGATGGTCCAGTCTGAGCAGAATGTTTGAATGGGCTCCCTATTGGAAATACCCAAACTGCATATTCCAAAGCAGAACTAGGGGAATAAATAGTTTGGGCCTGACATACATACCTAAGAGGCCACTATCCCTCTCCTATACCCCATCATGCTCGGAAGTCAACAGCGAGCACCCATGGAAGAATACCATCTGTGCATTAGGTCAGGGCAAAGATGCACAGCATAATATTCTTGAAGGATGTCCCACACACCTCACCAAAACTTAAGCCTAAGTATCTTTTGGAACCTTTGCAAAACATGTTTTTAAAAAAATCCACTTAGGGCTGGATGTTAAGATGCAAGGGTTTACTACTGGTTATGTTTCAGTCTTGGACTCTTATTCTCCACTATAATTACAGGGTCAGTTCCATGTCTGTAGGCACCTCAACATGTCCCCCCATGCCACCCCACCCCCATTACAACAGGCAGTGGGTGTCTTTCGTTCCTGTCTCCCAGTCTATTATTTATTTAAATATTTGTATCCCGCCCTTCTACCCTATAATAGGGCACTCAGGGCGGCTTACCAGCCCTCCATCTTATTAAAGATAAATTTTGACAGATAGGCAGGTGGGTGGGACCAGTGTTGGCTTGTGATGCCATGTCAGTGGGGCAGTGGAATCCACTCCAGGTTTTAGTCAGAACTTTCAAGGAACTGTCCAGGGTGCTGAACCTATGGGCCAATGGGCTGGACTGTAACAGTGTGCTACTTCTCTCTTCCCCCCCCCCACCTATATGGATAATTGTTCTCATTGAAACTATTTTCCGTACAATGTTTTTGAAAAGAAAGAATAAATGGTAACACAGTCCACATCCTGTAAAATAAATAGGAGTGAGTGCCACATTTGCTCTTCAATCAAATCAAATCAAATAATACTTTCAAGATGTCTCTCTGAAGAGAACATGTTAGGAATTAATTTTTATTTATTTATTGCTTTTTAAGTAGTATGTCCTATAGAGAATAGGAAGACAGAGAAATCTAGGAATGCTTTTCAATTGCCAATCAAAACAGTCTCCACTTTTCAGGAAAGATTTTTATATGTCCCCTTTGATCTTTTAGCCTCAGCAAATTTTGGCAAGTTAATAAAATGGCTGCACAGATCATGGCTAAAATGAAATCACAGCTAATTAGGAAACTTAAGGTTCCACATAATGATAATAAATGCACAACGCTTGCATCAGCAATTGGGATGATTTGCTTTTTGAATGTATCACAGGCTTAGAAACTCTATCCTCCCTAAGGTATCTTGTAAATTCCCATCTTTGAAGCCCCAAGTCCAATTTACATTTAACAGCAAAACTGTACAGTTAAAAGATTATGGGAAAAAAGCTTAAGAACCCCAGTGGATAATTGATCTAGTCTTGTTTCCTTAAGCTGTACATTCCCTTAAAAGCTATTGTTTTCTTTTAGCTTTATCTAGCATTTTATTGCAGCTGAAACAATTTTGAGTCTTTTTGGACAAAATGTATAGGAAGGCAAATTATTCAGGGCAGGGAAAACCAGAACAGGCTGTAAAAACCTCCAAAAAAATCTTTTCAGACAAGGCAAGAAAACAAGATGGCAAATTATAGATTAAATTCAGAGTAGATGTAAAGCGATTCACATTGGAAGAACTAATCTCCAATGGGGTAATTAATCCTAGCATCAGATTTCATCTGCACAAATATTTGTAGGGCTAAATAGCAGTAGAATGTTTTAATAAGTAAACAACCAACCTGATTCTGACCGAGGAAAAGAAAATGAGAGGGCAGAGGTAGTTAACCTTTAGGGGCCCAAGGTCCGCAATCAGCCTTGGCCACCCCTCTGAGGGCCACATGCCCACAGTGAACATAAGAACATAAGAACATAAGAAGAGCCTGCTGGATCAGGCCAGTGGCCCATCTAGTCCAGCATCCTGTTCTCACAGTGGCCTACCAGGTGCCTGGGGGAAGCCCGCAAGCAGGACCCGAGTGCAAGAACACTCTCCCCTCCTGAGGCTTCCGGCAACTGGTTTTCAGAAGCATGCTGCCTCTGACTAGGGTGGCAGAGCACAGCCATCATGGCTAGTAGCCATTGATAGCCCTGTCCTCCATGAATTTGTCTAATCTTCTTTTAAAGCCATCCAAGCTGGTGGCCATTACTGCATCTTGTGGGAGCAAATTCCATAGTTTAACTATGCGCTGAGTAAAGAAGTACTTCCTTTTGTCTGTCCTGAATCTTCCAACATTCAGCTTCTTTGAATGTCCACGAGTTCTAGTATTATGAGAGAGGGAGAAGAACTTTTCTCTATCCACTTTCTCAATGCCATGCATAATTTTATACACTTCTATCATGTCTCCTCTGACCCGCCTTTTCTCTAAACTAAAAAGCCCCAAATGCTGCAACCTTTCCTCGTAAGGGAGTGTGTGGCACTGTGTGGCAACCCACACAGAGGGCATAGCAATTTGCTTGGGGGACTGGATCGGGCCCCCAGGCCATGGCTTAGCCACTCCTGTGATAGAGGTTTATAAAAAAGAGGTCCACAAATTTAGTTGCCATGGAGAGAGTCCCTTGTTCCTGCAGCAAGCCAGCATGACTGTGAAGGCAAGCCCCCTGGAGTGATGCTGGGCTTTGGGGGCGTTCTAATGGCCTCTGAAGCTCAGTGTGATATAAGAGATGAGACTCTACCTCTTCCTCCTTTGGAGAGGGGCATGGTTGGTTGCAAGTCCATAATTTGGCTGTTTCCCAAGGCTAGGGGAAAGGGAGAGGGGAGATCTTATCTGAAGGGTGCACAATGAAACTAACTGGCTATAGATCCAGGACAGACAAAAGAAAGGAACTCACACAATGCTTAACTGACTACAGTAATTGAATTCAATGCCACAAGACGTCCAAGAGACGGATCTAAAAAAAGAGAGAGCGTGAATTTAAGTAGGTTAGACACAACAGTGGCTATTGGCCATCTTGGAACCAGGAGGCTCCATTTAGGCAGAAGCCCTTGAGGGGCATTCACTCTCATCATACAAAGGGGGAGACCAGGACCACAGCTGTTGAGCCTTGTTCATCTCCATCACCTGGCCCTGTGACAGAGAAGGCCTGAAGCAAGGAGCCTGCATGATGTGGGGAGACTCCCTACACAAATGTTAGGGGAAGGTCTGCAGCTCACTGGTAAAATATCTGCTTTCCATGCAGAAGGTCTCCAGTTCAATCCCTGGCATCTCCAGGTAGGGCTGGGAAAGACCCCTTCCTGAAATCCTAGAGAGCTGCTGCCAGTCAATACCTACCTAGATGGATCAGTGGTCTGACCTAGTACCAGGAAGCTTGTTGTGTCCTTTCCTTCTAGCCCTGATTGCATTGGACAGGTGTGGGGAACCTTTGGTCCTCCAGATGTTGCTAAACTACAGTTCTCATCAGCCCCAGCAAGCATGGCCAATGGCCAAGGATGATGGGACTTGTCCTTCAACAACATCTGGGGGGCCAAATGTTCCCTACCCCTAGCACAGTGTTCTAGATATGTGCAGGGAGCCTCCACACATAGAGCAGACCCTCCCCACCCAACGCATGGAAGGCGGCAGGGTCAGGCAATGGGGATGCAATGGAGGGGGCAGTGCTAGCAAGCTTATCCCCGCTCTACTCCTCACCCAGGCTGCATTCACACAGCACTTTTATTTCACTATTATTCCAGTTTAAACAGTCATGGCTTCCCCCAAAGTATGCTGGGAACTGTATTTTGCAAAGTATGCTGAGAGTTGTTAGGAGACCCCTATTCCCCTCACAGAGCTACAATTCCCACAGTTCCCTGGGAAGAAGGAGTGACTGTTAAACCACTCAGGGAATTGTAGTTGTGTCAGAGGAATAGGAGTCTCCTAACTCTCAACACCCTTTACAAACTAACTTCCAGGATTCTTTGTGGGAAACCATGACTGTTTAAAGTGGAATAAAGGTATGGTGTGAATGTGGCCATGGCTGTAACTGTGTGAGGGATAGAATGACTGAATAGGGGTACTAAGACTGTCAGTACAAGTTGCTGGGAGACAAACTTCAAGGGAGGGCCATTGACTTTATGCTCTTCTTGTGAGTTTCCTGGAAGTATCTAGTTGGCCATTGCGGGGAACAGAACACTGGACTAGATGGACCTTTGACTCGATCCAGCACAGCTCTTCTTCATTCATTCACATTTCACAATAGGGGAAATTATGTAAAAAAACAAGTCCTCTGTAACCATCTATGGCATTTGTGTCCATTGTTTTTAATGCTCGTAAATTGCTTAAAAGCCTGTTTTGGCATCAATTTTCTAGGTTAGATTCTCTATAGAAACAGCAGTAACACAAGAAAGAAGCTAAGTAAGAATACCAACATACAAAAAATGTAATTATCTTTCGAGATACAGTCCTAATTGCAGGTGTTACCACAACTCACCGTATGCTCAGAGGCATTTGGCACATGTTAGCAAATTCTCCCAAGCTACACAGGAGGAGATCAGGTCTCCTGCTCCCCTGGTGTATTCACTATAGCTGCCCAATTTCCCTGCTTTTTAAAGTTTGATAGAAATATCTGTTGGTGATAGGCATGTTCTTAAACCACAAGGTTTTTTTGCCTACTAATGAATAATTACTTAGAGTCACTGTAGTTGGGAAGAGACAAAGGTGGCAGAACTGGAAAAACAGGCTGCAGCTGTGCACTATTTATTCTTTAACTAAAATATTTTTGTATTGTCTTTAAAATATTAAAAAAACTTCTCAAGATGGTTTGCAAAAAACAGAAAAGTATTACACACACAGACACATGCAAATACACTACACTTAAGTAAAGCAACAGCATTAAAACAACATTCCAAACCAACTTAAACAGATCAGTAACAGTTAAAACCATAACTATATACTAAATAAGGGTAGCCAACCTTTAATGGCTGTCAATGGCACCCTGGCAGGTAGCATTCTTTTTTTTAAATAAGTCTCTAGCCCTCCTAAAAGGAAAGTTATGGAGTAAAATGTGCAGGTACTCTTCTAAGCAATTTCTGTGAAATGAGCCAGCCTGGCAGCTCTTGCCTGTCAGTGTTATTAGCCAATGAGCGAAGTCGGAACTGTTACTGATAAGTGAGTTGCTTGAACACCAGGCAATAAGAATCCCTGGGGTCCTAAGAGCTGTTGTTTTCCTCTCCTTTTTAGTGCACTTTTCCTGCTTGTTTTTTTGTTCACTCCTTGGACTCGCCAGAGTTTGCCCTTTTCCTTAGCGGCTAGGATGCATCTTTCCTGTGCTGAGTTCACTTGAGATCAGGTAATGCCTAGTAGTTATATTCTGGAAATACTACTACACAGTAAGTATGGATGAATGTTAAAGAATTCCCCTACCTGCAAAAGGCAAATGTGAAAACTTTGCAAAGGGGCTTAGGCATGTCTCCTGCTATGCAAAAGCTAAAGACCAGGCTCACTGTAAGAGCATTGTACACTTAACTTACAGTACAATGATATACATGCCTACTCAGAAGTAAGTCTGTTTGTGTTTAATGGGGCTTGCTTTCAGGTAAGTGGGTACAGAATGGCAGCCTAGGCTTTGGTTAAGGGTTATTGGAGGAAAACAGGGTCCTTGTGCCTTTAACAGCTGTATATTAGGCAGTTCAACTGGTCAAGCCTTTTCTAGTATGGAAATACAATCGTGGGAAATGGTTCGCCATGACTCCTCTCTAATTTTGTGTAATACCACACACACCCAGTAGCCATTTTGCAAATGGTGCCCCAGCATTCTCTCGAAATTTGAAATGTGCCCTCTTGTCCAAAAAGGTTGGCCATCCTGCTATAAAATAGAAAATCATTGTCAATTAAAAAACAGACTGAACCATTCAAGCCTTTTAACATCTGTTTAAAAATAATTGGGGAGCTTCCCAGGCATAATTTCTGCTTAAGGACATTCCATCAGGATGGAGCAACTACAGAAAAGACTCTGTCTCTTGGGCCTGCAAACCTGACAGATCGTACCAATAAGTCCATGATAGCTTCACTCCCCAAGATGACTAAACAGCACGACACTCACATCTAAGCAGGACTCATAGCCAGCAGTAGACAGTGTCCAGTTGCAGCAATTGCAGATGCACCCATATAACTGATGGTGAATCATGGTGAAAGATAGGCTATGCAATGGGGCTGAAGGAGTTCCCCGCCTTAAAGAAAGGTGGCTACAAGATAGGGTGATGCCTGTGCACAGAAACTTGCAAATCTTGCAAAAAGGTGTTGGGGCATCATCAGGGCTGAGCCATAGGCAGCTGTCAAAGGTAAGTCAGAGATGAAGGACCAGGAAGAATATCTTGCTCAGGTAAAAACAGGAAGCCTTTGCAGCTCTTCCTGTCCAGAAGGGCCCAATGGCTAGCCTCTTGGGGCAGAGGATAGAGACCTAACCTAGGACCATTGACATGCAAAGCAGATGCTCTCCGACTGAGCTACAACCCGTTGATGCTGCCAACATACACCAACACATTAAAAACAATGGAACCATATTTGGAGGAAATTATATAGAAGAGGAATTCTCCTGTAACATATCCACATATAAGTCTTACGCATGTCTGCTTGGAACTCCTAGGTAAGTAGGTATGGGATTGCACCCTTAGTGACCATAATGTTGCCTACATTCCCCACCCCAACCCCACAAATGTCAAAAAGCGTACGCTTAAATATTCACACTAAAATATTTCAAAGGGAAACAACTGTATATTTGACACATTGCAAGTCAAAGCTGGACTTGCCAAGGACTGTACACTCAGCAGGAAACTGCAGCCAAAGATGACTCCCTGACAAGAGCCCTGTTCTGAAACTGAACTCCTAAAAACTTAATGTAAAAAATGTGAGCACCACCAGGTAAATCCAGAGAACCATCATCCATACATCATTCGTGGCGGGTTAAATGATCAGTTGCTATTAGCCATGATGGCTATATACGCCTCCAGTGTGGAGGCAGTGTGCCTCTGAATACCGGTTTCTGGGAATCACAAGTGGGAGCATGCTGTTGCACTCATGTCCTACTTGTGGGCTTCCATGGGCATCTGGTCAGCCACTGGGAGAACAGCTTGCTGGACTAGATAGATGGGTCTTTGGTCTGATCCAGCAGGGCTTTCCTCGTGTTCCTGAAATCTGTCATTCGTGTACCTTTGGAATTGCTTCCACCTGACTAGGCAAGGAAAAGGCCATCATGGCCAGGAGCCTTAAAGTATATGACAACAGTAGCGTATGTTGTACCCTCCAGATGTTGGACTACAACTCCTATCATCCATGACTATTGGCTGTGCTGGCTGGGATTGATGGGAATTGTAGTCCAAAAATATCTGGAGGTACCAGGTTTGGGAAGGCTGGTATATGAGAACATGCATTCCACTGGCAAAGTGACGCTATCACTTCACTACTGCAAGTGCTAGAACGATATTCCAGTGGGACAGAATTTGAAGCAAGTGTGAATACAGGATGGGAAGAGCCGACAGAATGTAGAAGAGACAAGTCCTTGGGAGTCCAAAATTCAGGCTGACCTACTCCACTGTACCAACACCAGTTGGCGTCTCCTCTCTGCTGGGATTGGAATAGCTTCTTGGTTGTTCTCTGAATCTGATAGGATGGCTCCGGCAGGATCTACTCCTCATCTGAGGATGAAGGGTTTTGAGCTGCCTCTCTGCTCATCCCTTTCCTTGGGTCTGAACTCTCCCATCCCTCTTCATCCTCGGATAAGTCCTCCAAGGAAGGCATGACAGTGACTACCCTACCAATTATGCTTTTTCCTTTGCTTATAGTTTACCCTTCTCGTTGTGAATATGTTGCCAATCACTTAATATGAGTACAAACTGTAGTAACCTTTACCTGTTGTTTTAGTTTTATTGCTGTTTTGATGTTGTGATACTTATATATTATGACTTTGTACATCGCTCAGAGTGGCTCGGTTTCCAGCCAGATGGGCGATAAATAAATCGCAGAAATAAAATAAATAAAATAAGCGTATGCCAGAAATGCATGGCAATTTTGCATGCCGCCACCACTCTTAAAGCCATTCAGAAAGTTTGTAGCAGCCTCCAAAACTGCACCTTGAACTCACTGTGCTGCAGGAGAGCATTGCCAGGAGCATGCCTTTCCTGACAGGTAATGAAAAAAAGCTCCCTCCCCCCCATATCTGTAGCCGGAGTGGTTTCAGGAATTTATCTTAATCCAAATAATCATGGGACCGTTCACATGTTGAATTCAAGAAGTGTACGGTCTGCGCACCTGTGTACACATTAACTGAGCTGTACAAATCAACAAGCATACAAACACTTGTACATATGTAGAGACAGGTTGTGCCTGTGTTCAGTGTAATGTGTGAAATCTTTCTACTTTGCCTGTAGTGACCTTGAATACTTTAAAGTTCCATTGCCCTTTTCAGGGCTTGCTTAATAGCCCTAGGAAGATGATGTATTGCTAATATAATAAAGTTTTGTTTTCGTTTTCAAGTGTGAATGGTTAAATTAGATAATCTCCATTTTCAGACTGAGACAACATATAGACCTCAAAGATTCAACGTCCACTCTAATTTCTGGATCCACCTTCCTTCCCATTCCCAACCCATACTTTGTAAAACATCTAGCTTTATAAAGAATTTTGGAGAACTCAGAAGTTTGCACAGCATATAGTGACATTTTGGTCAGTCCTAATAAAGGTATTGCCCAGATGCAAATTTGGGAATTGCTGTTGTTTTTATGGATTAACATGGGGGCTGCCTTTGGATTTTTACACAATAATCAGAGGCATCTATCAATACATGAAAACCCACCAATCAATGGTGGGTCTGGCTCACCAATGAAACAAGCAAGGAAATGCCGCCACGTTTGTCAAAACAGGAGCAATAAGAATAACAATTCTGGAACTTCATTTTGAAACCTGGAACATGCAGAGGACAGGGAGAAGATTTTGGGAAGGTAAATTAGGGTAAGGCTGGATGATCACAGGCTTTAACAAACCCAAGAGAACAGCACACCGATATAGCAGAGAAGAATTAATGAGAGCAATTTTTTTATTATATGATCACAGAGCATATTTAAAGCACACCCACCCAATGGCGTATGCTTTTCACTGAGCTTGCCCTCTGTCTTTCATTGTTTTCACAACTCCTTGGGGTGTGTTAAAGGTTTGTCTCCTTACCTCCATTTATGAAGCGCAAAGCCTGGACACTGGTCACCGCAGGTGTTGCAAGGACGCTCTCTTTCCAGCTCCCCCAAGGCAGTCAACTTCATTGAAGAAAAAGAACAAGGAATTCCATGAATACAAACAACATTCTCTCTGCCCCCCCAGGAAAAAAAACCCCAACCTTGGTAATGATGCGTCAGCTGATTGCCTGCCCATTGATAAAATCTGGAGGAGACCTGATCTGCCCTTAAAAAAACAATCTAAACATAAATTTAATAAATTTGCTCCCTTAGGAAACAGCATCTCCCTCCACGGAACGGAGGAGGAAGGAGATTATTAGCATCTGAAAACGTCCAGCTGGTGGCAAACAGACACGATTCTCCGTTTTCCTTGGACAAAGGGAGCAGCGAGTCAAGGTGCTTTGACCTGCCTATGGCCCGGACTTGCTTTTAGAAGTGGCCGTCCGGGAATGGGGGGCAATGGGTCGTGGGTCTTGGACCTGTCTGATTGGGCGTGGTTCAAAAAAGGGGAGAGGTGCCCAGTGGGGCGCGATGCCCTGGCCAGAGCGCGGGTTTTTTTTTTTTAAAGCCTGCCGGGGGGATCATCGGGCAGCGTCGGGGCAGGAGCAACCGGGGCAGGTTTTGCACACACACCCCTTTGACCTGCAGCAGATTATTCCCCCTCGCCAACACACTTTAGACGGGGTCACAGACCACGCGATTCTCTCCGACTCACCGATCTGCTGGAGAGGCGCTTTCGAGAGCTCCGGCTGAACATGGCAGCGGCTCCCCACGGACTAAGGGCACCGGGTGAGCGGCTGGCTGGCTGGCTGGCTGGCTGAACCTGGCCCTCTCCGCGCTGCTTCTGCTGTTTCTGCTTGGAGCCGCCGTATGCGCGACAGACGGCAAAGGCGCCAGCGACCCAGAGAAACGCCCGGAGGCTGTGCCTTCCAGCCGAGATGCCGCCGCACTCCGCAGCTGGTGCGTGCTTTGCAGGAGCTGGGGTTTTGCTTCGTACGCACCCCCGCCCGGCGTGGCGTGTTGTCCCCTCCTCTCGCAGCCCTGCCTGCCTCCCACTCGGCCCCAGGTTGGCTCCTCGCCGCTTTCTCACCTCACGTGTCTTGGGTTCCCCTTGGGGCAGGACGTGCCTCCCCTCGCCTCCCCCCCCTCCTCCTCAATGTGCTCTAGCGCCTTATTCTTCCTTACTCCTCCCCCCCCCGACCTGCTGTTCTGCCACTTCCCTGCCCCGGCATGTCCTTAGGGAGTGATCACCTCACTTGCGTTGGGTGACCGCGGTACTGCACCCCCCCTTTCTCTCACACACTCCCTATATGGGTACCACCTGGAACCACTGCCCTGCTCCAGTGGCTCCACCTCTTTTTCTGAATTCCCATTCATTATTCGCCCCTTTCATTCATCACCTTAACCAACTCTTTACATATGCAGACAGGCACACACACAGCCCACGTGGGTTTGATAGGATCAAACAGTCTAAGATATTCCATCTCCATCCAAGATTAGCTGCAATAGGGCGTGAAGCTTTTCAGTCTGTAGGACTAACTGCTTACATTTGTTTGAGCATAACTAAACCATAGGGATGTAAGTTGAATTATTATTGTGCATAAAAACTGGCCATTGTGCACATTCACCAGGACTCGTGGAGAATGTGTACATTAACCTTTCATGAGCAGGGAATTAGTTTGGTCTCCAGGCATTCAATGTACATAATCTCCAACAGGCCTTGGGAAATATGCATATCTCTGCTAAATTTTGTACATTCTCTGGCTATTATGTATAATCTACAACAGGCTTTGGAGAAAGTACATATATGAACTCAATTTTGTACATTCTCTGGGCAATATTGCACATTCTCCGGTCAGTATGCATAATCTCCAAGAATTGTGTACATTGGCCGGTTATTATGCACATTAACCACTCAACTTACATTCCCCTTAACATATATATAATGAAGTGTACAATAACACATCATAAAATAATAATATATAGAACATGCCATCTGTGGAAAGTATTACTTGGTTTCACCTTCTGGAATGGATCTGCACTACTGGTTCTATACAACATCAAGCAACCCTGGGTATAGGCAAGCCATGGCTGCTTTGGCATGTTGCCGCTGTGCAAGATCATTTGGGGCTGGTTCATATGGCCAATTTATTTATTCCACATGGTGCTTCTCAAGGACACATTTCCCTAGAGAATGTCTAGTGTGGAGTGGGCTCCATCCATCCATCCATCCATCCATCCATTCATTCATTCATTCATTCATTCATTCATTCAATGTATATCCCGCCCTTCCTCCCAGTAGGTTGCAGCATCTTGGTGATCATGGTAGCTGAATAATGGACAACCATAATAGTAGATTTTGCTGGCAAGAAGCAGCAGTTGTATCTATCAAGTTCCCTGTTCATAGCAGACATGTAGCTCTGGGAGACAACATTCAGTGGGAGAAAGTCAGGGGGAGTCCATCCTCACCCCCTTCCCATGACAGCACAAACCCAATTGCCTAGGCTGTCCACGTAATGCATTACATTATGTGTGTGTATGAGGAGAGGGGGCTGCACCTTTCCACCACCACACTGCACCATGCCTAAATCTACATTTGTAAGCAATTAGAATGTTAATAAACATTCCGTAACACCTCTCAAGAGTTGAATTAGTGGCTAGAGAGGCTTCATTCCAATGCACCAAATCCAGAGAGAACTATAGAGATCTGAAAAGCTGTACAACACATTTTTTTACATTTTGCTTTTGTTGATGTTATCTGATGCTTAAGGTAAAATGGCACTCCCTCTTTCTTTCCACCAATCTTCACCTATGCTTTTGTTTGATGCCTCCATCTGTCAATGAACATAACAAATTATTTCCCAAAGCTGGCACTGGCTTTGCAAATAGGTGATGGAAATTAAAAGAATGGCAGTCATGATCATGAATTGCATGCAACCTTGGATCACAGGATGGAGTCAGACAACTGAGTTTTCCCTCCTGGATAATGATGTAGGTAGATTCCAAATGAATTGGAAGTAGGTTTGTGAAGGAGCATGACATGCAGATGTATTCCACACTTTGGACAAGTTTGCTGTGGAGTCCAGTTGTGCATGTTGGACTCTTTCAGACCACATCAATCTATTTGATCCATGCTATGTCACTAGTTTCTATATGTCATGCAGAACAATTTGTATGTATTTCCAGTACAAACAGTGTAAAGTAATCTCCACTCAGCCATGGAGCTCACTGGGTGACCTTAGACCAATACTATCTCTCAGCCTAACCCACCTCACAGGGTTGTTGTGAGGATAAAATAGGTGGGGAGAGAACTATGTATGCTACCCTGAGCTCCATGGAGGAAGGTTGGGATAAAAATGAAACAAACAGACTCTGTTCATTTTCCTGGGTGTCTCAAGGGCTTAATCTTAATGAATAATCTTAATTATTATTCCATTGCTGCTGGAAAATGCTGCTTAAAAAAGAAGGAAAATTTTTTAAAAGATAAAACAAATTCTTTTCATTCAGACATCACACTAAAGCATAATTTAGTGTGACAGGAATGAGCCTTGGGCTCATGTGCTAACAGTACAGTTAGGTAATTTTAGACTCTGGACTTTATGGTCGAAGGAGCTCTTTAGAGGGCAATATGTATTACTTCACTTATTTCAAAATGGGGTAAACTAGCCCTGCTGCATTCGACGTCTCTCCTGCTCATTCTGCTGAGTGAACCCCTGGACTTCTGCTCCAAAGTCCAGTCCTATAGTGCCACTATAGTGTTATGGTCCTTCGCCTATCCTCCTCTGGTGCAGTCATGAAGTGAATATTGGAAATAATACCACTTCTGCTTTCAGATAACCAGTTGGTCATTTTGCCCAAACTGGGACAACCTGTGGTTAATTTTAACTATGGACAAACAACTACGCTTCAAACTGTAGTTTACAATCATTTCTTGTTCAGATAAACCATGGTTAAAACAAAACTACCCTCAGTTCCCAGTTTTGACCAAATTACAAACTACATAGAGTTGGGAAAGGAAGCAGATGCTTCTGATCTCTTCCTTGCACCCATGCCAGAGGAGAGGGGAGGGGTGAGCAGGCTTGTGTATGTTACACTGAACTCTGGTTTAGCAGTATGCCTGAACCAAGCCATTGTCAGCAACTTTGGGAATATTTTGAAAGGCAGGACTAAAGTATTTTAAATGAATAAAATTGTCTATGGCAGATGCATTCTTAGCAAGCATTGCCCAGAGACAAAACTGACCATGTGGACCAGCCCTGTTGTTTTCTTCCTAGCCCACTGCTTGCAAAGTCCCACTACTATGTTAAGCTTGTTGAATCAGACAGCAGGAGAGACATTTGAGCCCTGGGTCTGGGGGAGGGAACAGTGTAAGCTCCAGATTCCAGAGGGCTAATTGGCAAGATGCCTTCAGAGGGCCCTTTCCTCCTCATTTCTCTCACTGCTGCTCGTTCACTTGCCCCTCCCCCATCTCTCCCTGTGTTTCTCTGTCCGGGCACCTGGTAAGGAGAGGATACTGCTCCATCTCCACACTTCTCTGCATGTATGCTCAGTGTGTTGCTGGAAACTGCAGGAGGGGAGAGTGCTCTTGCACTCAGGTCCTGATTGCGGGTTTGAAATGAACAACTGGTTGACCACCATGAGAACAGGATGTTGGACTAGATGGGGCATTGGCCTGATCCAGCAGGCCCTTCTTATCATCTTATGACAGCAAGGAGGAGCAGTGGACTCAGCAGCAGAAATATATACAGTATATATATTTCTGATGGGTGCTACTCCAGGTTTGTGTATTTGTTTGTGTTTTCAAAATTTTCCAACAACTATTCTCCACAATTTCTAATTATTCCCTTTGGAGAGAATGAATAATGTGACGCAGTGGATGGACACATAGTTGTAGTAGCAGCAACAGCAATAGTAGCAATGATCTTGATACTAATTTGTATATTGCTGTATCAATATGGGTACATAATTCCCTGTATTAGTGGTGGGGTACCTACACCAGTCTGGGCTCCTTTAGGTAGACCTGGTTGCTAGCAGAGGTGTTCTTGTAAAGGAATTTGATTTATGGTATCTACTATATACCCCTGGCTAACTGTGAAATGCTTGGAAGCCCACAGTAGTTACATGAACAACTTTAGATAACTGAGTGCAGCTTTCCCAGTCCTACAGGTTTTGGACTGCAGCTCCTACACCAGCCAGCATAACCATGCTGGCTGGGGCTAAAGGGGGTTGTAGTCCAAAACATCTGGAGGGCACCAGGTTGCATAAGGCTGGTTTAGTGGCTAGACAGCCACTCTTGGAAAGCACAAGAGTCTGCAGATAGCTAGCTAGCTAGCTAGATCTCACATGAACAACACTAGTAAAAGGAATCATATACCCAGCACGTTTGACTTCCTCAAGTCCATCATCAGGTATCCATTTACAGCTTGAATGGGCACAGTCAACATGAAATCATACACACCTTCACTTCATTGCTAAAAATGAGCTTCTGCCAGCAAGGAGTGAACCTATCTAAGTTTAACGTTTTACTCCAAGTCCCTTCACTAGGTTACTGTGCCTCATAAGAGCATAAGAAGAGACTGCTGGACCGGGCCAATGGCCCATTAAGTCCACCATCCTGTTCCTCACAGTGGCCAACCAGATGCCCATGGGAAGCCTGCAAGCAGGGCCCGAATGCCACAACACTCTCTCCACTTGTGATTCCCAGTACTGGTTACTGCCTCTGATCCTGGAAGTAGCACATAACCATCCTGAGTCAAGGCTAGTACCTATTAGGGAAGGAAGGATCTTGCTTCTTTCAATTTCTCATTTTTCCAGTCTGAAATTCAGTTCTTCACAGTTCTGTAGCAATCTGCAGATCTTTAAAAATCCTCATGAAAATTCTTCAGCGTTTTAGTGCAAATTTCTCCTAATAAGTACACTTTTCTTTGCAGTTTTGATCAATGTACACTCTTTTTTTGCAAGCAATGCCTCCTAATTTTTTTTTGTCAGTTATTTTTATACACACTTTCTACTAATACATGCATTTTTGTAAACATTATTTGGTTGACGAACTGCATCACAACATTTGGAGAAGTCTGAATTTCAAAGGGTGGCCATGCGTTGGTTCTCATATTGTTTCAGAAATAGCAAACTGAATAGATTTGGCTTTAAATGCAAACTGAACTGAATTTCTCCCCCATCCCTAGTAGCCATTGAGAGCCTTCACCATCATGAATTTGTCTAATTCCCTTTTTAAGCCATTTACCTTGGTGGCCCTCACTTCATCTGGGGGTAGCAAAACTAAGTGCTGCCTGCAGAAATAGGCTCAGTGAGGTGGGTTGTGATGGAGGAAAAGGCATGTCCTCTTCTGATGTCTGGCTGTGCAATGTTGTCCTGAGGGAGGTTCGCCTGGTGCCACTGCCAATATTGTTCTGGCTCCAGATGAAGCCTTTTGAACTGGCCCACATTCAGTGCTGCTTTACCTGAAGCCTGACATTATGTTTGGTTCTCTGCTGAGCCGCTGTTTTTTACATCATTGTTGATGTTCATTTCTTTGTTTAATTAAGGGTAGAGAACCTTTTTTTCAGGCCAAGGGCTGTATTCCCTTCTGGGGAACACATGTCAATGGCAGGTGGGGCTAAAGGCAAAAGTTGGCAAAGCAATGAATGAACATTTCACCTTTGTATAGTCATCTGGTTCCTGCACACGCACATAGCCCTCTCTATCCTCCATCCAGGCAAGTAAGAAGCATTATCAGAATTCAAGGGTAAAAGGCATCCAAGCAAAAACTCCAATAAGGGTGTGAAGCAAGACCAGTCAGGGGTGGCCTGGTGGGAAAGGGTGTGGTTAGGGAAGAGGACGTGGCCTGGGGAAAGTCTCAAGGCCCAGACAGAGGGGCCTGGGAGGCCACATTTGGCCCTCGGGCCTGAGGTTCTCCACCCCTAGTTTTTGTTATTATTATGAGCCTTCAAGTCGGTTATGACTTATGGCGGCCCCATGAATCAGTGACCTCCAAGAGCATCTGTCATGAACCACCCTGTCCAGATCTTGTAACTTCAGGTCTGTGGCTTCCTTTATGGAATCAATCCATCTCTTGTTTGGCCTTCCTCTTGTTCTACTCCCTTTTCTTTTTCCCAGCTATATTGTCTTTTCTAGTGAATCATGTCTTCTCATGATGTGTCCAAAGTATAACCTCACTTTCATCATTTTAGCTTCTAGTGACAGTTCTGGTTTAATTTGTTCTAACACCCAATTATTTGTCTTTTTCGCAGTCCATGGTATGCGCAAAGCTCTCCTCCAACACCACATTTCAAATGAGTTGATTTTTCTCTTATCCGCTCATTTCACTGTCCAACTTTCACATCCATACATAGAGATCGTGAATACCATGGTCTGAATGATCCTGACTTTAGTGTTCAGTGTTCTTTGCATTTGAGGACCTTTTCTAGTTCTGTCACAGCTACCGTCCCCAGTAGGCTTGCCAGGTCTCCGGCAATCTGCCGGAGAGTCCGGCAAAAGGGGGCCGTGTCCGGCCTCCGGCTATACTTCAATTTAAAAGGTGGATCTCTGGCTTTTTATTGGCCCCCTCAGCCACGCATGCGCGATTGACCACACATACGTTGGGCTGCGGCTGGCCGACTTCCGCTCTTTACAATTTCAGGCAGGCAGGCCGCAGGCAGGACTTGAGCAGCCGACACAGTGAGGGAGGGACTCCTCCAGCAGCAGCCCCTGCCCGCTCCCGCCACCACCCACAGAGAGAACATACAGGTGGCCGGGGCCCGGGCGTGTGAGGGTGATCTGATGGCCCATGGGTGGGTGGAGGCGAGCGGTGGCAGCAGCGGAGGCTAGGCTGGGCTGGCCTGGCTCCGTCTTTCTTAGCCCCGGCCGGCCCGGAGCCAGTTCCCCGCCCTGGGGCTCATGCTGTTGAAGTCTCTGGTGGGGGGGGATCACGATCGCGATCGTGATCGCGGCCGCGGCCGCAGCCGCTGCCGTGGGTGGACTGAGGCGAGTGGTGGGGTGGCAGTGGAGCCCAGGCTGGGCCGGCTCCCTCTTAGCCCCGGCCAAGACGGGGGCCGGGGCCCATCCCATGCGGCTTGCGGCCTGCCTGGCAGCCTCAGCGCAGGAGCCGTGGAGGGCAGGCCGGGGCCGCTCCTCCTCCTTAGTCCAGCCGGTTCTCCAGCTCCAGAAAGGACGGCCAGCCGCTTCACCCCTCCTGCTGTTGGCGCCGCTGGGGGGGCCTATCGCGGCCGCTGCCGCCCAGGGGTGCCCACAGCAGGAGGGGTGAAGCCGGCGGCCGTCTTTTCCGGAGCAGAGGAACCGGCTCCGGGGCTAAAAAGGAGCCGGCCCGGCCTGCCCTCTACAGCTCCTGCTGAGGCTGACAAGCCGCGATGCCCGTCTCCTAGCAACTGCTGCCGAGACAGGGCCGACGCGGCGGCCTGCAGGCTCAGCCTCAGCAGGAGCCATGAAGGGCAGGCTGGGCCGGCTCCTCCTCCTTAGTCCAGCCGGTTCGGAGGTAGGCTGACCGGCCCACTTCTGGTACGTCTGTTAAGGAAGCGTGCTGAAAGGCTTTGAGGGCCTGTTTGGATGTCACACTCTCGCACCTGCAACTCTTTAACTTAATCTCAGGTGCTTGAAGCGCTGTTTATTGAAATAACTTTGCACATGCTCGGCGATACTGTCTTTACTTCTTCATTTCTGGGCTGAGCCGTGGTGGTGAAAGCATGTTTCTTGGGGTATTACTGTGCTTGACCCTTGCCTTAAACTAAAATTGGGGATTTGTTAGCTCGGGGCTGCCTCCATACAAATACATGGGCCATAAGAAGAGTAGAGTTAAGGGCAGAAAGGATTTGTTTCTGCAGGACTCCTGTGTTCTTCTCTCCTCTTTGTGTTACTGTGTGTTTTTAAGTGCTTCCATCCTCCAGGGACTTAATTATTTCTTGCCAGGTTAGATTTAAATCTGGCTGTAGAATTCCCCACTTTAGCTTCATATCTGAATTCATGTATTAAACTTTGCAAGACAGTCTATAGTCTGTGTTTTCTTCTCCCCTTCTTTTTTTTAAAAAAAGCTTTCTGTTATCTGTTGCTGTCTGCAAACCCTGAATGATGACAGCATGTGTACTACCAGCTGTCAGATGTTCAATATTATCAAAACAGAAAGAAACTGGCCTGTTTGAAAGCTGCATTTTTATAGAGCCATAATTTTATTAGAGCAATATGGCTTTGGCAACATTCCCCCACCCCTTTTTTTCTTATTTTTTAATTGCGGTTTCTACATACTTTAACCATAAAAAAGTAAATTGAACGATCTTTTTCTGGTCTAAAGTTAATTGTTGGCGAGTTAAAAGTACATCTTTAAGTCTGCAGGCTAGCACATAGGATGACATACACCTCAATCCTCTCCACTTTTATTCAAAAGTAGTTGTTACATATGGTTGCAACCTTAGTATTGGGCATTGTAATAAAACATCCCAAAACATGATGATACACTGCTTCTTGAACAATTTGTTCATTGACCAGGGAAGGAAGGAGTCAGTTTACTTACCTGCCATGTGATCCCACTGAGTTTCACCATACTCCAAACTAGGTGGAATCCATGTTAAATGAAGAGTAATGTTGAGTTCAGCTTCAGCATCCCCCACCATGGTCAATGTATGTGCCCTACTTTTGTCTCTTGCATGATGTAGTTCCAAAAGTCTCAGAAGGTAGACTTGTTTAGACAACTATACTGGTTAATTGTGAGACTGACACTACTATAAAAGCTGTCAAATGCTCATTGTTGATAAACCATATTCAATTTCTTTAGTAATTTTTGTCTAATAATAACTTTTGCTTATAAATTCTTTAAATTTTTTAAATTGTGTTTTAAATTGTTTTTAAAAGATGTGTTTTAAATTTGTATATTTGTTTTTAATGTTTTTAGTTACTGTAAACCTCCCAGAGAGCTTCGGCTGTTGATGGACTTTTTGATGAACTTTGCCTGGTTAAAAAGTTTGTGCCTGAGGTCAGAACATCTGATCTTCCTCTGGATGAGAAATGGGTGCAGTTGCTAAAGAGCATCAGATCAAGAATTCTGGTGAAGGTTGTCAGTGCAGTGTTTGCCATCCCAGTAAGCAATGCTTTCGTGGAGAGAGCGTTTTCACTAATGGGCAATGTATGGACTGACAACAGGAACCGTATGTTACCTTCCCTAGTTAAAGCAGAGCTTTGTGTCAAATTAAACTTTGGCATGAACTGTGCTGAGTTTTTTAAATATGTGAAGGAAGAACAAAGGTTGCTTAAAGCTTGTGTTTCAAATGAGAAGTACAAATTCTAAACTCAGCCTGTTTAGTTATTTAACACCAGTTCCTACAGTGAAAGCACCTTGTTCATTCTTTCTGTTTTTCTTTTATAAAGAGTAATACTGTTTATAATGTTTATAATGGTTGAAAACATCCCTTGGATGTCATCCACTTCTCTTTTGTAAGAGAGATAAATGTCTAAAACCAGCTGCAATTTCATTGCTTCAGTGGGTCTCTACTCTAGTTGGGACTAGATTGATTGGTGATGTAACCTGCCTTTGTTCTCTTAAAGATAGTGTTTGTTAAAAAAATTGTTTGTAACCTTGTGCTATTGGTTTTATTTCTGTCACATTTTTACCTTTACCTTAATACTAGAGGTAATTGTATAATTGTGATTGCCAACTGCTTGCCTAGAATGCCCTCCCTTGTCCTTAACATGGCTGCAACCATATCTACTCAGAAGTAAGTCCTATTTAGTTCAGATCTTGTAAGTTCAGGTCTGTGGCTTCCTTTATGGAATCAATCCATCTCTTGTTTGGCCTTCCTCTTTTTGTACTCCCTTCTGTTTTTCCCAGCATTATTGTCTTTTCTAGTGAATCGTGTCTTCTCATTATGTGTCCAAAGTATGATAACCTCAGTTTCATCATTTTAGCTTCTAGTGATAGTTCTGGTTTAATTTGTTCGGACACCCAATTATTTGTCTGTTTTGCCTAGAATGTCCTCCCTTGTCCTTAACATGGCTGCAACCGTATCTACTCAGAAGTAAGTCCTATTGAGTTCTATGGGGCTTAGTTCCTTCATAAGCATGTTTACAGTTGCTGCCTTCAGGGGCATCTATCTGTGCTCCCATCTAACATCTCTGCAACACTAAACTCCTTTCTTCCAATAATGGCCAAGTCTGAGGGCACGTAAACCCTTCTTGCCAGAAGCAAGTAAACTAGAAGGCATCAGAACTGCACCTCCCAAGAAATGTCCCTAATGTCCTAGTAAGAGTTCTACCTAGAAGTTGAAGGGTTACGCTGACCCTTTGGTATGTGTTGCTGTGAACATAAGAACATAAGAAGAGCCTGCTGGATCAGGCCAGTGGCCCATCTAGTCCAGCATCCTGTTCTCACAGTGGCCAACCAGGTGCCTGGGGGAAGCCCGCAAGCAGGACCCGAGTGCAAGAACACTCTCCCCTCCTGAGGCTTCCAGCAACTGGTTTTCAGAAGCATGCTGCCTCTGACTAGGGTGGCAGAGCACAGCCATCACGGCTAGTAGCCTTTGATAGCCCTGTCCTCCATGAATTTGTCTAATCTTCTTTTAAAGCCGTCCAAGCTGGTGGCCATTACTGCATCTTGTGGGAGCAAATTCCATAGTTTAACTATGCGCTGAGTAAAGAAGTACTTCCTTTTGTCTGTCCTGAATCTTCCAACATTCAGCTTCTTTGAATGTCCACGAGTTCTAGTATTATGAGAGAGGGAGAAGAACTTTTCTCTATCCACTTTCTCAATGCCATGCATAATTTTATACACTTCTATCATGTCTCCTCTGACCCGCCTTTTCTCTAAACTAAAAAGCCCCAAATGCTGCAACCTTTCCTCGTAAGGGAGTCGCTCCATCCCCTTGATCATTCTGGTTGCCCTCTTCTGAACCTTTTCCAACTCTATAATATCCTTTTTGAGATGAGGCGACCAGAACTGTACACAGTATTCCAAATGCGGCCGCATCATAGATTTATACAACGGCATTATGATATCGGCTGTTTTATTTTCAATACCTTTCCTAATTATCCCTAGCATGGAATTTGCCTTTTTCACAGCTGCCGCACACTGGGTCGACATTTTCATCGTGCTGTCCACTACAACCCCGAGGTCTCTCTCCTGGTCGGTCACCGCCAGTTCAGACCCCATGAGCGTATATGTGAAATTAAGATTTTTTGCTCCAATATGCATAATTTTACACTTGTTTATATTGAATTGCATTTGCCATTTTTCTGCCCATTCACTCAGTTTGGAGAGGTCTTTTTGGAGCTCTTCGCAATCCCTTTTTGTTTTAACAACCCTGAACAATTTAGTGTCATCAGCAAACTTGGCCACTTCACTGCTCACTCCTAATTCTAGGTCATTAATGAACAAGTTGAAAAGTACAGGTCCCAATACCGATCCTTGAGGGACTCCACTTTCTACAGCCCTCCATTGGGAGAATGTGGTTGGTATGGTATTGCATTTAGGGAAGCATCACTGTCTTTTTTCATTTTCTGTTTGCATTTCATGTACCTTTGACCCTCCTCCCTTACATCCATAGAAGCAACAACAGTGGTTCCATGTGGTCAGCTAAACCCCTAAAACCCATTGATGATGTGCCTTGTTGGTTGCATGATGGTTTGTTTTTTGCCCACTAATGGTAAAAGAGAATTCACATATTTGAAAGTGTGGCTGCAGTTGTTGTTCCCAAGCTGCTGCCTGTGAAGGTAGACCAAACCATGGGTGTTTTTTCTCTGTCAATTATTACTCACTGGAATTGGATTGGCTGTCCAAGTGAGTTTATAGCACCCCACAGAGTAGACAGAAAGGGTAGAGAATCTTCTTTCTCTTACACATTTCTCAGACCTCTTTCTGAAGTGAAGGGTCAAATCTGTAAAGAAGTTTGGAGCAGCCACATTAAAAGATATGGGCAGGGCATTCCAGGCAGGGGGTTGTCAACCCTGCTTGGATATGGATGTCTTTGCAGAGGATCCCTAGTCAAGCATTACTAACAGCACAATCCAAACTATCTACTCAGAAGTAAGTCCTGTTGAGTTCTATGGGGCTTAGTTCCTTAATAAGCATGTTTATAATTGCTGCCTTCAGGAGCATCCATCTGTGCTCCCATCTAACATCTCTGCAACACTAGGCTCCTTTCTTCCAATAATGGCCTGGCCTGAGGGCACGTAAACCCTTCTTGCCAGAAGCAAGGAAGCTAGATTAAATGTTCCCTAAAGGTGTTGAACTGTGACTTGGGAGACCAGGGTTCAAATCCCCACACAGCCATGAAGCTCCCTGGGTGACCTTGGGCCAGTCACTGCCTCTCAGACTCAGAGGAAGGCAATAGTAAACCACCTCTGTCTGAATACTGCTTACCATGAAGACCCTATCTGGGATCAACTTGAAGGCAGTCCATTTCCATTTTGCATCACCCTAAGCTTGTGAGAAAGAATGACCTTATTTTACACCCTATTTTAGGTAAGATTTCTATTTTAATCTCCAGAGAATTTTTTTTGAATGGCATGCTCCAAGCAACTGTGGTTGATACAATGTATCATGCTTAATGATATCACTAGGGCCTGCCCCGTGACATCACTAGGGCCCGCCCCATGACGTCACTAGGGCCCGCCCCGTGACGTCACTAGGGCCCGCCCCGTGACGTCACTAGGGCCCGCCCTGTGACGTCACTAGGGCCCACCCCCATTTTCTCAGGTTTTTGGATGGCTCCGACCTGGCAACCCTACTCCCCAGTCCTAGCCTTCTTCTGATTTCTTGACTATTGTCTCCATTTTGGTTAATGAATGTGCCAAGGTATTCATAATCCTTGACAAGTTCCATGTCCTCATTGTCAACTGTAAAGTTACATCAATATTCTGTTGTCATTACTTTAGTCTTTTTGACATTCAGCTCTAGTCCTTCTTTTGCTCTTTCCTCTTTTAACTTTCATCGGCATTTGTTTCAAATCATTACTGATTTCTGCTAGTAGTATGGTATCGTCTGCATATCTTAAATTATTGATATTTCTCCCTCCAATTTTCACACCTCCTTCATCTTGGCCCAATCCCGCTTTTTGAATGATATGTTCTGCATATAGATTAAACAAAGAGAGTGATAAAATACACCCCTGTCTCATACCTTTTGCGATGGGGAATCAGTCGGTTTCTCCATATTCTGTCCTTATAGTAGCCTCTTGTCCAGAGTATAGGTTGCACATCAGGTCAATCAGATGCTGTGGTACCCCCATTTCTTTTAAAGCATTCCATAGTTTTTCAGGATCTACACAGTCAAAGGCTTTGCCGTAATCTATAAAGCACAGGGTGATTTCCTTCTGAAATTCCTTGGTCCATTCCATTATCCAGTATATGTTTGCAATATGATCTCTGGTGCCTCTTCCCCTTCTAAATCCAGCTTGGATGTCTGGCATTTCTCGCTCCATATATGGTAAGAGCCTTTGTTGTAGAATCTTGAGCATTACTTTAGTTGCATGGAATATTAAGGTAATAGTTCGATAATTACTGCACTCCCTGGGATCCCCTTTCTTTGGAATTGGGATGTATATTGAACTCTTCCAGTCTGTGGGCCATTGTTTAGTTTTCCATATTTCTTGAGATTTTTGTCAAAATTTGGACAGATTCAGTCTCAGTAGCTTGTAGCAACTCTATTGGTATGCCATCTGTTCCAGGTGATTTGTTTCTTCCAAGTATTTTAAGAGCAGCTTTCACCTTGCATTCTAAAATTTCTGGTTCTTCATCATATGGTTCCTCCATGAATGAATCTGTCAACCTGGCTTGTCTTTTATAGAGTTCTTCAGTGTATTACTTCCATCTTCCTTTCATTTCATCTCGATCAGTCAGTGTGTTCCCCTGTTAATTATTCAACATCCCTACTCTTGATTTAAATTTCCCTTTCATTTCTCTAACCTTTTGGAACAGGGCTCTTGTTCTTCCCTTTTTGTTGTCCTCTTCTATTTCTATCCAAAACTATTGTAATAGTTCTATTTGTCCCTACTACCAGTTGCTGTATTCTTGCATTTAGGGTTCTGACTGTGTTTCTATCTCTTCTTGCTTTTGCTTTCCTTCTCTCTTTAACCATTTAAAGAGTTTCTTCAGTCATCCATTGAGGTCTTTCTCTCTTTTTAACTAGAGGTATTGTCTTTTTGCATTCTTCCCTGACAATGTCTCTGACTTCAGTCCATAGTTCTTCTGGTTCTCTGTCAACTAAGTTTAAAGCCTCAAACCTGTTCCTTATTTGATCTTTATATTCTTCTGGGATGTTATTTAAAATGTATTTTGGCATTATGATTGCTTTGTTGATGATTGCTTTGTTGTTGTTCTTTAGCTTTACTCTGATTTTCAATATGACCAGTTCATCATCTGTGCTGCAGTCTGCTCCTGGTCTTGTTTTCGCAGAAAGTATGGAACTTCTCCATCTTCTGCTACCAATTATATAATCAATTGGATTTCTATATTGACCATTTGGTGATGTCCACGGTTGTTCAAAAAATGTATTCACAAGAAACAAATTACTGGCTTCACAGAATTCAATAAGTCTTTCTCCTGCTTCATTTCTGTCACCTTAGCCTCATTTCTCCACAATTCCTAGTTCTTCTCTGTTCCCTGCTTTTGCATTCCAGTCCCCCATGATTATCAGCACATCTTATTTTGGTGTGTGATCAATTTCCTCCTGTACTTCTGCGTAAAATCTCTCCAATTCCTCATCTGCATTTGCTGCTGGAGCATAGACTTGGATGATGGTTATGTTAATAGGTTTCCCGTTTAATCTCATTGATATTACTCTCTCAGACCTTGCGTTGTAGCTCCTAATTGCTTTTGCTACATCACTTCTCACCGTTAAAGCAACCCCGTTTCTTCTTGATTTCTCATTTCCTGCATAAAATATTTTGTAGTCTGATTGAAAATGTCCCATTCCCGTCCATTTTAATTCACTCACGCCAAGTATTGTAATGTTGATATGTTCCATTTCTTGCTTGACAATTTCTAACTTTCCTTGGTTCATGCTTCTCACATTCCATGTTACTATTGTGTGCGTCGTACAACTCTGGACTCTCCTTTTGCATCTGTGCACATTAGCCTCTGGACTTCCTTTTGGCTTTTACCCAGCTGCATCATTAGTCACAGCGCTACTCGTACTTGCCCTTTGTTCTTCCCCAGTAGCTCGGTGAGTGTCTTCTGACCTGGGAGTCTCATCTTTCAGCACTATCTCGTGTTGCATTTTGGATACTTTGTTCATAGGGTTTTCATGGTAAGAGGTATTCAGAGGTGGTTTACCATTGCCTTCCTCTGAGTTTGGATGCATCTTAGTCTGGTGTTTCAGCTTTGACCATTCCGCCTTGGGTGCCCATGCTAGGAGTTTAGCCTCTTGGTCTAGACTCCTGATGTCATTGCTCTTAGCTTCTTCTACACTCTGAACCCCCCTCACCACATTAAGGTGTGCATCCTAAAGGGGGACCTCTAGTTTTAATGCATGGAATTCTGGAAGTCCTAGGAATGGAGAGCTGGATAACAAATGTTTTTAATGTACACATGCATACATAAATGGCATAATTTTCCTCCAGCTATTAATTCTATATATGGAATGTGAATATTTTCTTAAGTCTGTCCATAACTGAGAACATTTCAGCTGGTGCCATGTTTCTTGTGATTCTCGTTATTCTGCAGAACTAATAATTCTGAAGATGCAATAAGAGTGAGAAAACTTGAAATAGAGCTTCTATATTAGTTCCTAATTGCTAATGGGGCAATAACACTACACTTAGTAATTCCAGAAAGCTATTACAGAGAAGTACATACCTAGAAATCTTTTCCAAGAAATCAATGAAACAGGATCAAAGACTGACTAGGATTCCATGTGGAAGCATTAGTTATGCTAAGTGTGCTACTAAGCAGGAATGGTCCTTTCCAAAGGGTTTACAAAGTAGGGTCATATAGTATACGCACTGTAATGGACTTGTGAAGTGTTCTTTTTGTTGGGATAGCCTCAGACAAGGTACAGAGGCTGCAACTAATGGAGAAAGTGGCAGCTCACCTCCTACCATGTTACCTGTTTTGGAATACAGCACAGGATTAGCTGGGGCTGATGGGAGTTGTAGTCCAAGGCATCTGGAAGGCACCAGGTTGGCAAAAATTGCATTCACAGCAATAGTCCATGGCTGATTTCTAGTAACTAAATTCAAGATGCTGCTTTCGACCCATAAAGTTCTTATTATCAATGGTTCTTTTAATATCTACATGAAAAAGCTGGGGAGGTTTGTGTTGCAGTGTCACACCACTATGCAGTCCTCATTGGGCTGTTTTTTGCTCCCTTCCCCTTTAAGGATTTCCCCTTTTTCTTCCCTTTTCTTTTTTCTTGTTATATTTCTGCAAATGTCAAAGTTCTTCTACGCCCGCTGATAACTCCCTTTTTGTGGGAGTGGCACTATTTTGGCTACATAAGCAAATGGCATGCACAGCCTGGACATCAGAAATAGAAGGACTGAACTATGTTTTGATATTTAGCAAACTGTATTATATTTCACTGTTCTATTGTGTTTTAACTTATCTGTCCTGACACTTGATGGATAAATTACAAAAAAGCTAGAAAAAACCCCTAAGTGCAATCCTCTGCAGGTTTACTCAGAAGTAAATTCAATTGTGTTTAATGACCCTTGGTCTCTAGTAAGTGCATTGAAGACTACAGCCTCATCTACTCAAAAATCACCTTGTGGGATGAGCTGTGGTATCTCAGAGGAAGTGAAAGCAATACAAGTGGTGTCTTAAGAACATAAGAACATAAGAAGAGGCTGCTGGATCAGGCCAGTGGCCCATCTAGTCCAGCATCCTGTTCTCACAGTGGCCAACCAGGTGCCTGGGGGAAGCCCGCAAGCAGGACCCGAGTGCAAGAACACTCTTCCCTCCTGAGGCTTCCGGCAACTGGTTTTCAGAAGCATGCTGCCTCTGACTAGGGTGGCAGAGCACAGCCATCACAGCTAGTAGCCATTGATAGCCCTGTCCTCCATGAATTTGTCTAATCTTCTTTTAAAGCCATCCAAGCTGGTGGCCATTACTGCATCTTGTGGGAGCAAATTCCATAGTTTAACTATGCGCTGAGTAAAGAAGTACTTCCTTTTGTCTGTCCTGAATCTTCCAACATTCAGCTTCTTTGAATGTCCACGAGTTCTAGTATTATGAGAGAGGGAGAAGAACTTTTCTCTATCCACTTTCTCAATGCCATGCATAATTTTATACACTTCTATCATGTCTCCTCTGACCCGCCTTTTCTCTAAACTAAAAAGCCCCAGATGCTGCAACCTTTCCTCCTAAGGGAGTCGCTCCATCCCCTTGATCATTCTGGTTGCCCTCTTCTGAACCTTTTCCAACTCTATAATATCCTTTTTGAGATGAGGCGACCAGAACTGTACACAGTATTCCAAATGCGGCCGCACCATAGATTTATACAACGGCATTATGATATCGGCTGTTTTATTTTCAATACCTTTCCTAATTATTGCTAGCATGGAATTTGCCTTTTTCACAGCTGCCGCACACTGGGTCGACATTTTCATCGTGCTGTCCACTACAACCCCGAGGTCTCTCTCCTGGTCTGTCACCGCCAGTTCAGACCCCATGAGCGTATATGTGAAATTAAGATTTTTTGCTCCAATATGCATAATTTTACACTTGTTTATATTGAATTGCATTTGCCATTTTTCCGCCCATTCACTCAGTTTGGAGAGGTCTTTTTGGAGCTCTTCGCAATCCCTTTTTGTTTTAACAACCCTGAACAATTTAGTGTCGTCAGCAAACTTGGCCACTTCACTGCTCACTCCTAATTCTAGGTCATTAATGAACAAGTTGAAAAGTACAGGTCCCAATACCGATCCTTGAGGGACTCCACTTTCTACAGCCCTCCATTGGGAGAACTGTCCATTTATTCCTACTCTCTGCTTTCTGCTTCTTAACCAATTCCTTATCCACAAGAGGACCTCTCCTCTTATTCTATGACTGCTAAGCTTCCTCAGAAGCCTTTGGTGAGGTACCTTGTCAAACGCTTTTTGAAAGTCTAAGTACACTATGTCCACTGGATCACCTCTATCTATATGCTTGTTGACACTCTCAAAGAATTCTAATAGGTTACTGAGACAGGACTTTCCCTTGCAGAAGCCATGCTGGCTCTGCTTCAGCAAGGCTTGTTCTTCTACGTGCTTGGTTAATCTAGCTTTAATAATACTTTCTACCAGTTTTCCAGGGACAGAAGTTAAGCTAACTGGCCTGTAATTTCCGGGATCCCCTCTGGATCCCTTTTTGAAGATTGGTGTTACATTTGCCACTTTCCAGTCCTCAGGCACGGAGGAGGACCCGAGGGACAAGTTACATATTTTAGTTAGCAGATCAGCAATTTCACCTTTGAGTTCTTTGAGAACTCTCGGGTGGATGCCATCCGGGCCCGGTGATTTGTCAGTTTTTATATTGTCCATTAAGCTTAGAACTTCCTCTCTCGTTACCACTATTTGTCTTAGTTCCTCAGAATCCCTTCCTGCAAATGTTAGTTCAGGTTCAGGGATCTGCCCTATATCTTCCACTGTGAAGACAGATGCAAAGAATTCATTTAGCTTCTCTGCAATCTCCTTATCGTTCTTTAGTACACCTTTGACTCCCTTATCATCCAAGGGTCCAATTTTCTCCCTAGATGGTCTCCTGCTTTGAATGTATTTATAGAATTTTTTGTTGTTGGTTTTTATGTTCTTAGCAATGTGCTCCTCAAATTCTTTTTTAGCATCCCTTATTGTCTTCTTGCATTTCTTTTGCCTCTTTGGGGGTTTCGAGCTTGCTGGATTCAATGCCTTCTTTCACGTATAGAGCGACTCCGCCACCAATACGTCCTTCCCTGTCCTTCCGATATAGTTTATATCCAGGGATAACCGTATCCCACTGGTTTTCTCCATTCCACCAGGTCTCGGTTATGCTCACTATATCAATGCTCTTCTCTAAGACCAAGCACTCCAGTTCTCCCATCTTGGTTCGGAGGCTCCTAGCATTAGCGTACAGGCACTTGTAAGCAGTGTCTCTCTTCAAGTGTCTTTGGCACTTGTGGTTAGGCCTGTGGTAATTTTGCTCTTCTGAATTTATATCCTGTGCACCTGCTCTCACAATGCCTACTTCTAGGCCTACCCCTTTTAAAATTTCATCATTTCTTTGGTTTTTATCCCAGGGGGGAGGTTTATTCCGAACCGGACCTTTCTCAGCTCCTGTCGGGTTTCCCCCCTCAGTCAGTTTAAAAGCTGCTCTGCTACCTTTTTAATTTTAAGTGCCAGCAGTCTGGTTCCATTCTGGCTCAAGTGGAGCCCGTCCCTTTTGTACAGGCCCGGCTTGTCCCAAAATGTTCCCCAGTGCCTAACAAATCCGAACCCTTCCACCCGACACCATCGTCTCATCCACGCATTGAGACTGCGAAGCTGGGCCTGTCTGGCTGGTCCTGTGCGTGGAACCGGTAGCATTTCAGAGAAAGCCACCTTGGAGGTCCTGGCTTTCAGCATCCTACCTAGCAACCTAAATTTTGCTTCCAGGACCTCACGGCTGCATTTCCCCATGTCGTTGGTGCCAACGTGCACCACGACCACTGACTCCTTCCCAGCACTGTCTACCAAACTATCTAAACGACGGGCGATATCCGCAACCTTCGCACCAGGCAGGAAAAACACCTTGCGGTCTACACGCCCATCACACACCCCACTGTCTATGTTCCTAATGATTGAATCACCCACTACAAGGATCCCTCCAGCCCCTGGAGATATATCCTCGGCACGAGAGGATAGCTGCTCATCCCCCAAGGAATGGGTCCCTTCTAAGGGATCGTTTCCCTCTTCCTCAGCTGGATGCTCTCCTTCCCCGAGACCATCGTTCTCCATGATAGCAGGAGAGCTATCATTGTTGGAGTGGGACACAGCTATAACGTCCCCGAAGGCCTCCTCCACTCACCTCTCTGCCTCTCTCAGCTTTTCCAGGTCCGCCACCTTGGCCTCAAGGAAATGAAGTCGTTCCCGGAGAGCCAGGAGCTCATTGCACCGAGAGCACACCCACGACTTCTGTCCAACAGGCAGATAGTCGTACATGCTGCAGGCAGTGCAAAACACTGCATCTTGAGATGCAGTTTTATGAAAAATACTGTAGTGAAATTTGGGTAGTGGAATATGAAGAAGAGACAATATAATTTTATTGTTTCCTACAATCTTCTTACTCATTTTGGTTGTTAATGGCATGGCAGCTTTGAAAAATCCTGGCTTTGAATTAATGGCTTTTTAATGTTTCCCCGGTATCCATTCCTGGTTCTTGATGATTTGTTCCAAAATTTAACTTATAAATGTACAGCACTGCATCCAATGCTGTGTAAGCAGACTCCTTCTCACGCAATAGGACTTCCTCTCCTCTTCCCTGAAGCTTCCTGTGCACCCCAGAAATCTGCTCTGAAGGGTCCTCAACCCTCCAGTGTGTTTAGGGTCCCCCAACCTTCTGGAGCAGATTTTTGAGGATGTTCATAGGGCTGAAAGGGGTGGAGAAGAATGGAAAGTCGCATTGTGGATGAAACTGCCAATATAAAATTAAAAAAACCTGTCAATATATTAATGCCATTATACAACTCTGTGTATAATCATTATACAAATGTATGGTGTGATCATACTTCTTAAAAATATATTTGTATGCTGCTTTCCATCACCAGGTGACCTCAAAACAGCTTCCATAACAAGAATACAATATCATGAAAAATTGATAACATAATAATTCTAATAAAAAACTTCAACAGTATCAATAAAATAACACCACAAAATATCACAAAACAGGCTGAATTCTCAAATCAGTCTAAACATAATCTAGTCTCCAAAGCTAGAGAAAGCAAATATGTTTTTATCACACAGTAGAGCCCCATCATTTTTACTACTGCCCATGTCTCCAAGAGGAGAAAGTTCCACCATTGGAGCACCACTACAGAGAAGACCTTTCTCCAGGTCCTTTCCTGGAGAGAATGATGTAGCTGATCATCTAGTGATGGAAGAGTTCTTTCAGACATTCTAATGAATGCACAACGGCAGCTGTCTTGCTGCATAGTGGCCACCCAGAGGACACTACTTATAAGTAGAAGCCCTCACTGGGACTGAATGGGCACCAGACAGGCAATGCTGTCTGGCACTTGGAATGCTGTGTACAGATCTGGTTGCCTCACCTCAAAAAAGCTCAGAAAAGGGCAACCAAAGTGATCAAGGGGATGGAGCAACTCCCCTATGAAGGAAAGTTTGGTGGGCTTTTTAATTTAAAGAAAAGGCAAGTAAGCCATGATAGAGGTGTATAAAATTATGCATGGTGTGGAGCAAGTGGATACAAAGACGTTTTTCTCTCTCTCTCATAACACTACAACTCAGGAACATCCAATGAAGCTGAATGTTGGAAGATTCGGGACAAACAAAAATACTTCTTCTCACAGCACGTAGTTTGCTCCTAAGAAGTAATGATGGCCACCAACTTGGATGGCTTTAAAAAGGGATTAGACAAGTTCATGGAGGATAAGCCTACCAGTGGCTGCTAGCTACAATGGCTATGCTCTGCCTCCCCTGTTGGAGGCAGAATGCCTCTGAATGCCAGTTGCTGGGAATTGCAAGTGGGGAGAGGGCTGTTGTCCTCACGTTCGTTTTATTTTTTTTTTTTTCAATAATTTTTATTCAGATTTTCATAAAACATACAAGACAAAATCATAAAACATTCAAAGACAAAAAACAAAATCAAAAATAGTTAAACAAAAAGAAAAAAAGAAAAAAAAAAGCAAAAATAAAAAATAAAGAGTAAAATATTGACTTCCCATTTGTCAAAGATCAAATCAGTTATAAGTCTATAATATATAACAATCCTGTCTCTTAAGTCATATTATAAAATCACTTTCCTCCAGTAGTTATCTTACTTAATCATCAAATCTCATAAACATTACTTTATTCTTTCCACAAAAAGTCAAAGAGAGGTTTCAATTCTTTAAGAAATATATCTATCAATTTTTTTTTCCAGATAAGCATATCGATTAATCCATCTCATTACTAATTATGATAATCTTGTTGTCATAACCATAGTCAAAATAAACATTTCAATTAATCCATCACATCAGAATCTGTTAGGTTCAGTAATTTCAGTAGCCATTGTTCTATTATCCCTATTAGTTCCATTTTCCATCTTCCATCTTCAGTAGTCTTGTTAAGTCCAGTAATTTCAGTATCCAATCTTCCATTATCAGTATTCCATAATAATCTTGCTGTCAAAGCCATAGTCATATAGTAAGAGTCTGATGGGAATTACCTCTATCCCAAATATTTTCTTGCCATCCATTCTGAATAGGTTGCTGAAATACTGCTGTAAAATCATATCTCTGTTCTTTTTTTCAAAATACACTGGGTCATCTCTTGAAAGTTTTTCCATTGTCACATGGCTGCAGTTAATTCCATAGATTTTCTCTATATTGGGCTCCATCACATCATTCCAGTCCAGAAGATTATCCATGCCATTGATAACTTTATCTCTAGAATCTTCATTAATTTCTTCAGAGATAACATTGAGTTCCAAACAATAGATTTTATTTCTAAAGTCCATAGACTCCAAATCTTGTTCCTGTTCCACGTTTGTTCCAATCTCCGGGATCTCCTCTCTCACAGGGACCCCTGTTCCAGTCTCCAGGGTCTCCTCTCTCACAGGGACCCCTGTTCCAGTCTCCAGGGTCTCCTCTCTCACATGGACCCCTATGTCTTTAATCTCCTGTGTCTCCAAACAATAAATTTTATTTCTAAAGTCCATAGACTCCAAATCTTTTTCCTGTTCCACGTTTGTTCCAATCTCCGGGGTCTCCTCTCTCACAGGGACCCCTTCCAGGGTCACCTCTCTCACAGGGACCCCTATATCTTTAATCTCCTGCTTCATTTTACTCAATTCAATTTTCAGCTCCTTACAACCCTGTCGCAGGTTTTGTTTCGTTATCTCAATCTCATCCATTATTTTCTGAAACATAGTTATTTCCAGCTTCTCAGCCACTTTCTTAATTGCCATTTTAAAAGAAAAATATAGGAAAACCACTTCTTATTTCAGCAACAATTGGGTTAATACTCCAAACTTGGTGACATCACAGTATAAACAGAGCAGACAGCCTTATCTCTCCATGTTTAAGTAAACAAAATGCAGTTCCCAGGATCGAAACAATTAATGGCGGTCGTCAGAAAACAGATTCGTCAAAATAAAATAGACCAAAAAGAGAGTAGTCTCAGACAATATAATATTCTTCAAAATAAAAATCTGGAATAGAAATCCCTCTTCTGTGTATATCTTTAGAATGCAAATCCAGGACAGCTTTTTGCAACAAAAACAGAGATAAGCTATTAATTAGTGAGTAGCAGAGAGAAGTTATGGCTCCCCAGTGAGATGTCAAAAACCGATCAATCTGGCAAATCTCTTTTAAACAGCAACAATTTAAGTCAAGTAAAAGAAAAATATAGAAAGAAGGGTGCTTGCCTGTTAGTGCGTTCTCTCTTAGAAGATAAGATGAACGTTCGCTTTTCCAGATAGAGCTTGTTGTTAAAAATCCGTCCCACCTTCGTCGGCTGGACCTCGTCCCATAAATTAATGAGATCTGGTCGTCCCAACAAAAATAGGCTTTGAGGTTAATCTCTTCGTTTCTCCCTACCCGGGAGAAGTTTAATCAGTCAAAAAAAGAAAAAATCTGACTGATATATCTGAATAAGCTTCTTTTGAGGCAGGAGCCCGTCTCAAAAGCAGGCACAGGCTAAGTCACCCTTCTCGGAAGTCCCTCACGTTCGTTTTATGTGTGAATGGAAGTATGTTCTACTAGCACAACAGCACCTTTGGATACAATCCACAGTACCATGTTTAAATATTGCACATCCTGAGTTACAAATAAAAGTGAGGCAGGAATCAGGGGAGGGAAGAGGGATAACTAATCTTATACTTCTCATTTTTACACATTAAGGGTGCTATCCTTTTCCCATTTACCTAGGAGCAATCCCCACTGAACTCAGTGGGACTTATGTCTGAATAGACATATATAGTATTTCCCCTATACCTCTGTGTTTCAGACCACATTGCATGGCACCTTAGCATTCATGCACATGTATCTACACCCATGTGCACTAGAGATGAGGTGCATCCATTCCTCACCCAGAGTTTTGTTTGGTGAGGGTGCTAGATCCTGAACAATCACCATTCTGGTAATTCATACTGATACTATTTTAATGCAAAATGCTCAAAAGGCAAAAAAAAAAAGCTAAACGGGAACAGGGCAAGAGAGACCAGTTGACAATAGGAATTGTCCTTCACCATAGGGAAAGTTGGAGCACATGCTTCAAGGCTCAGTTTCAGCTCATATGACTGCTCTCTCAGACAGTCCTCTTGGTCAGTTTCCAGAATCACCTAATACTACTTAGATCAAAGATGTGGGATCTGTGGCCATCAAGATGGTGGTGGATTACAGCTCCATCATCAGTGATCATTGGCCATGCTGGCTGGGGCCAATGGGAATTAGATTCCACAAAATCCAGATGAACTCAGGTTCCTTATCCTTGCAGGCCTATGTATGTTCCAGAGCCAGCTACTGTCTTGAAAAACAGTTTCTCTCATCTAATCCTTTCAGCAGCAAAAGGAAATCTAGCACAAACCCAATAAATGTCACCAAACACTCCAAATGAAAGACTGGGTCTAATGAAATAGAAGGATTTGCCGTACAATGTTGTCTCTCCCCCTCCCTCTTTATTCACAAAACCTTTTACGGGGAAAAATATATCTCCATCCGGCCCTTTCTAAGAAAATGCAATATGATGTCTCTGTTTTTATTTGTGAAGCTCTTAACTGTTCATCAGAGACGTGAGGTGGGCAGGAAAGTCTGTTCAAAGCAGACCACAGGGAGTCGATGACAAGGAGGACTGGTTGGCTTCATTTTGTCTTTTGAGGTTTCCCTGTCATCAGTCTTGCTTGGTGCAGTTTATGAAGGTTTTGTGATGGATAAAGACGGAATAGCTCAACCAGAAAGCAAATTAGCCAGGCGGTCAGTATATCACGTGCTCACTACATCGCTCAAGGTGGCATGCAATGCTCTGCATTTGACCAATGCTAGTTATCCCAACCATCTGACTAACATACGAGCAATACTTTCACATGTCTGGATCATCTGCTACAGCTAAGTCAGGGCAATATTCTATTAATGATCACATTGTGTTCATCCCTGCCTCCAATGTCTTCTTCATTGTCTTGAAATCGAATGAAAAACCCCATCCCTTATGGGCACACCAAGGTATTTCTAACCAAAGTCCCTCCTTCTAACCTTTGGTGGTTTTTTAGTGTGTTAGTTGCTAGGGAACTGAGCAAGATTTATAGTCATCTATTGTTAATTTGGAAAGGCAATCTTTGCTTTGGCTGTAAAAAAAAAGCCAGTGCCCCATTAAACCTTCCAGCTAGTTTCATCACATTGGATAAAAGGCCCAGAAACACAATTTGGAACAACAACAAGAAGCAAAATGTACCCCGAAACTTTTCTAGCACGTTAAGAGCAGAACATTTGCAAAGCCCTTTTGTGTTTCTGCATTTAAAAACAGCTCTTTTGCGCCCTCTGGTGCCATTTTAAGATCAATATTTATTTATCCAGTTTGGCAGACTCTTGCAGTATGAGACAGAGTTCTGTATCCCATACGAATCGCTTGACCTCTCAAACATTGCAAAGACGTGACTTTCCTGCTGCGTATGTAAAGTTTGTATGTCAAAGTTATTATTCACTCGCTTGCTAAAGAAACCAGATAGCGGCTCCCACCAGAAATGGCTGCGTCTGATGAAAAACAACAAGAAGATGCCTTTAATATGATGCAATCATTTTGTGCATGTTATTTATGATAGGGGTAATGACTAGTGATGGGCAAACTCTCATTGGTTTAAAAATAAAAAATAAAATCCTTCTGAATGCTAAAATCCACCCACCACTTTAATCTTTCTAGCTCTCGCAAGAAAAAAATAAAAAAGTAGATTATACAATTAATCCCACCCTCCCCTATGAACCTTTCAGCCCTTATCTGTCCTTCTCCCAAACTTACCCAGTGGCAGTGTGTTGGCATGGTCTCTCTCACATCTCCTTCCATTGGGTTGCCTAGAATATAGCCAGTGGATTCAGGAAACCTGGAGAATGGCATTTTCCAGGGATCCTGGTGCCTGAGACATTAATCTTGCAGTGTTCTTAATGGTCCAATGAATGGAGAAAGATAGACTTTGCTGCGAGGTAAATTTCAGAGAAGGGATGGGAGGGAAGGCTGGCTAACCTTGGTGATGGCAGGGTAACCTCCACATTAGTCCCCATAATATTGGAAGGATTGGGGCATATCTGGCATTGGGTGAGCCATTCTGAATGGGAAAAATGTATTCTGTACTTCCCCAGTTCAGAATTCATTACAATTGCTAAAACAAGAACAATAAAAGATGAATTGGACCAGATTTGATTTTTCCCATTTTTACAGGATAGGGCCCACCTGTGGCAGAATGAGGCAGCTGCCTCATGCAGCATGTGCTGGGGGTTGGGAAGCAGTGTTGAGATGTTGGAGTACAGTAGAAAACTGGTCTGAGGAGGAGGAGGTCTGAGATCCATGGGAGGAGCCCAGTGAGCTGCTGTTTTGCCAAGGCAAGAAAGTTTGAGGATTGATTTCAAAGACAATGATCAGACCCGTGGAAGAAAGAAAATTTGCAATGCTTTAATTGAGAGCAGTTGGTGTTTTCACAGCAGGAATGGCAATAAACAGATAAAAGCAGCTCATTGTTGTTGGAAGCCCCTGGTAACAACAATGGAGATATCCCAGCTGGCCAATACATACAAAGCACCTCGCCAGACTTGGTCTGTGTTGAGGCTTCATGAGTAGGAGTTAGGGAGCATTATGTATACCCAAAAGAGCCCCTGGACCTGGGTGCAGGTTTGCACTTGTGACTTTAACTAGCTATACCTGTGGGGACTTTTTAAATTTATGTCTCACATGTCTGCCTTTGTTTATCTATTCTGTTGGTCAGTGTCCTTGGGCTTTGTAGCAGCATGCTTCATTGCACCTGCCTGAAGGCCAAGTTCCCAGGCTTTAGCTGTGAGAGAAAACATCCTCATTTATGAGCGATTAGCATCCACTGTCTATTTTTGCCAATTAAGGGCCTCTCTTGTTTCATCTGTGTTACATAAACAAAGCTTCCCAGACATATGTACTATTGTATTTTACATAGGCAGGGTTAGAGAAAGCATGCCAAAAGGCCCACCTGGCTGGGATGCAGGGGTGTGAGACAGCAGCATGGGACAGGGGAATTTAGCATGCCATCCTACACCTCCTTGTACACCGAGATATCTTGCGGTCATTTTCCCATACAGCTGCCTGTCTGCAGCCCCTCCCCAGAGATGTTGGTCGATGTAGATGAAAGGGTTGAGTTGTCAGTACATCCCCTTATCCTGCCTTCCGTGGTTGTTCCACCTCCCTGCCAGTTGCCTGTTGCTGAGCTGCCTCCAGCGCCAGATAGGGTACCAGAGGTGGAGCCGTGATGTGTGACCTGGCCAATTCATCTCCACCTCTATCACCATGGATGTGCTGGAGACTGTGCAGGTGCAAACTGACTGAATCTGTTAATCAGCCTACTCATAGGAATAACACTCTCCAAGCCAGCCTGCTGACCTCATGTGTGATAGAGGATGCTTTATTACCAACATCAAAGTAAGATTCAACTGACTGTCTGGTTAGCTGCTATGCATGGAATGGGACAGGGAACACATCATCTCATTCTTCTTCTCAGGCAGCACAATGTCTTGGGCTATGTTTTTTTTAAAAAACACCAATTAGTCCCAAAGGTGACAGAACTGAATAATAAAAATTATGATTATTTTGCAGCATGTATTTTAATTTGCTCTTTAAAACTGATTTTTGATACAGTGAAAGTTTGCTGTAACACAGGGCCTGGGGAACAAAGGATGTACCTATAAGACGTCCGCGTTATAATAAAAACTGCACTGAACGGCACTTAGAATGTTGTGTGAACTACAGTAAAGTACTTGCTAAAGGGTTTAAAGGTGCAGAACATACATTTTAGACTTCCTATTCTCTTTTGAAGTAGTCAGACACTTTGGTTTGGTGAAACTGAGTAGAATGTTTTCTCCGCACATAGTTCTTGATGTTGTTCAGATGAAGGTGCTCAGTTGCTACACATTTTTTTCCAGCAGTTGATGATGGTCATGGAACTGACTTTTCCCCATGCCAAGACAGCACTGTATGCCACAACATTAGGTGTTAATGCCTTCAAAAAAGTTGAAATGTGCATTTGTGAGTTAACAATGCTGGCTAGCAACTCACCACAATACTAGATGTTACATGCCCAAATGATGCCTTCATCCATGGGCTGGATCAGTGCAGTGGTATTATTTAGGAGAAAAAGGGCTTTGATTTTCTTGTCTCTGGACTGCAGAACATCAGCTGAAGGATGGCCTGGATGGTAGCAGGACAGCTTTCTGTTCCAGTATTCTTGAACACAAGTGGTGTTTCACCAGTGGTACAAACTCCTCTTCAAACCATGAGGCAAAAATATCACATGTCATCCAAGTGTTGGAACCGTTGCGGTAGAGCACAGGCAACAATTTCATGTTGATGTGGTTGAAATATCGAGGATTCCCACTTTTGTCAATGCACAACATCTTCAGCTTGTGGTTGCTGCTCTTGTTGGGTCTTCATGCTCGCCTTGTTTGGTGCTTTGATAACGTCTAGTGTTTTGTCTGGAAGCAGTCTAAAAAACAGCCCTGTCTTGTCGCAGTTGTACAGTTGTTCCTCACTATAGTTGCCCTCTTTGATCATTTTGGAGAGAAATTTAGGAAACTCTGCTGCTGTGTTAACATTATTGAATGCAACTTCACCTTCAAGGAGTACCCATGACAAACATTCTGCCTCCAAAGCCCAACTGTCAGAAGCCTTGAAGGTGTCATTGTACCTACTGGCACTCCTTCAGAACTCTTCTGTCTCTCTTCTGATAAAGCCTGGTTTTCTTTCCCCACAACCCTACTTCGTCCTCAACGCTGTCTATGAATTCTCATAACTTTTCCTCCTCTTTCATCAAGCCCCTAATTGTCCCTTTTGGAATTCTATTCTCCTGAAATAAACTGGTTTTTTATTTGCCGTGTTTGACTCTCTCATAATTTTGAGCTTTTCCTGCACTGTGTAATTTTTTCTCTTGTTTGTCATTACTCAGTACCTGCTATTCTCTTTGTGTGGTTTCCAAGCCACCAGAAGTTTGGTGGGAGTAACCCTTAGTGTGTCCAGTAGACGTCATCTCTGCACATTCCATTTTCTGCCCATCTCACCAACCCCTTCCTGCAAAAAGTACTAGGAGAATCTTCCTCAGGTGCATTTCAGCTCAGGCTCATCCTTAACGGTTAAGGCCAGCAAGTACAGTACTGGTTCCTACAGAGATGCCAAACCAATGATGGCTTAGAAATCCCATGAGGAGCAAGCACTGAAGTAAGGAAAGTTGTTTGGAAGGATGGGAACTGATCTTGTGAGTTAAAATATATGTGTAAACTGCTGCACTGTATATTATACTCAAGAGACACGGATGTATCCAAATCCACAGTACAGTGAGATGCATTATTACGAGCTTCCTCTGTGCTCCTAATTTTGAATGTAATGATTAATATGATTATGATAATAACAAAACAAAAACATATTTAGAATTGCTCATTCATAGAATTTTCAGATACATACAGGTAAAACTAAACCATTAATTACCTACATAAATTAAGATTACAAGGACATGAGAAGCAGAGGGGGGTGGAGAGAGAGAGAGAAAGAGATTATTCCTAGTACTTCATATGGCTGAATCCCTTCCAGTATTGGATGAACGAGCTCCACTTCTGTGTAATAGATAATTTTCTTGTTGCTGCCTAACCTGGTTTGTATAATATTGGTAAGTTTGACCAAATCCTTAAGACCCACTCCTCAATAGATGGCAGAGTAACTTTTTCCCATTTATAGCTAATAAACAATTGAGTAGCTGTCAATAAGTGTAGGGTCATTTCTCTACCATCAGGAGGAATGGCATAAATAAAAATCATATCCAGAAGTAGAAGGGAGGGGAGAAGTGGGAGGAGGGATTTGTTTTTAATGTCACACTTGGTACACCACATGAAAAATGGTATAGCAATCCTTGAGTAAATAAATAAAATAAAATTTAAAAAGCAGGAACCCTAGAGCAGTAGTTCCCAAACTCTGCCACCCCTCCACAGACCACTTGCAAATTTCTGAGGGTCTTGGCAGACCACTTAATTGTTTTTCTGCCTGTTGTAGCAATTGTAATTCCATAGAACTCAAACTGTAATACAATAAAGTCCAATATAAGAAATAAACAGGAGCAATTCAACTACAATTAAAAGTCAATACGACTAGTCAATGCGATGGATGTGTCATTTCCCATCTTCAACCATAAATCCACAGACATGCCACAGACCACCTAAATAAAGCTTGTGGACCATTGGCGGTCCACTGAACCTGGGAATCCATGGCATAGAGGGAAAGGAAGCCCAACATCCCAGAAGACAGGAGCAGAATCCATTTGCAAAGAGGTCAGTTCTCTACAGTTCACTGAAAGTGGGAGCCTCTTGATAGAAGAAACAGTTCACACATTACATTTTTAGATATATTTGGGGGAGGAGGTTACATGTACATCTTATAATGTCTTCAAAATTGTTTTTAAATTATTTATTTATTTATTTTAAAAAGTATTCATATAGCACCATCTCATGGAAACCATCAAGGCTGTTAGTACAATAAAACATAAAATACCATCACAACAATACAAAATAATCATTAAAATGACTGGTTAATCTTAGGAAAATCTGAACTGGACAGGCCTCTTGTCATTAAAAGTCCTTTAAGAGATGCCTGGAAGTTAGCAGTGAGGATACCTGCCAAGAGTATTCCACAGCATGGGAACTGGGGATGCTAAATGCCTGACTTCAAGTTCAGGCCCATTGGGCCTGTGTAATATGGGAGACAATTAACAGTGCTCAGGGCCAGCATCAGGAATGAATGGGCCCTTAGGCAGCAGACTTTAGGTGGCCTTTGGCTAGGGTTGCCATATTCCAGTTCCACAAATCCGGGCAGGTTGATTTGCATATTATGTAAAGTATTTGCATATTATTTGCATATTATGCAAATATTTGCATATTAATACTTGGATTGTCCAGTTGTTTTGTTTGTGCCTAGGAATTACCACCAAAAACTGGGGAAAGATGTCAGAAATCTTTTTTTAAAAGCAACATTTTTAGCCTTAAATGCCTAGACTCTAGTTTCCAACACTATGGAGTATTTATTGATTGATTAAGAGAATTTATATCCTGCCCTTTTGCTGTTAAAAACAGAGCTCAGCACAGCTTACAAATATAATAAAAACAATAAAAATACACAATCAATATAAAAACATAATAAAAACACAAAATAGCAACAAACATAAAGTAAGTCAGGGCAACAGTACGGTTAACCATATACGATATATTTCAAAGATGTGGTGGGTGGAGAAAAACAAGAAGCCAAAATGTTAGGAAAAGGAGCCTTTCACATCACGTGCTCAGTTGTAAATACTGTTGCAGCAAGCTTTACAAGTTCCTCCAGTATTCCACTGGTGCAGGCACTCAGACATTCAAAGTATCTGTATGTTTCTTAGGTTTTATAAAAGTAGAGCTTTGCTTAACTCAAAATTTCTTCTCCCTTTGATCAACCACATCTACACAGGCTCCACCTCCATACTAAAAATGAAACTGGGCCTGGAAGTGTGCAACAACCCCACACATACCTTGCTAATTAGATTACCAATGCCAGGATGTCTGTCTTATGGACTACTCTCCTGCTCCCCCCCCCCCGGGCATCATGAAAGACCCAGTCCTGGGCTCAGAAAGAAAATAAATATCTGGTCCTCTTCAAACTATTGATAAGCCTCTTGTTTTAATTGAAATAATAATTATAAATTCTTGTTCTTATCACTAATGGGAGTTAATTATTTTGCATATGCTGCTGTTGCTTCTATGGCTGTAACGGAGTGAGGTTAAAGATAAGTGAAATGCAAATAGGAAAAATACAACACAAAAGGCAGTAACACTTTCCTAAGTGTAATACCATACCAACCACAACAAGATTCCTATGAGTAAGGCAGAAAACTAAGCATCTCACAACCAAAAATATGATAAATGAAGAAATATTTATATAAAAGCATGACTATCAAATATATTTATTATTTACACAAACTGTAAAGATATTTATAGTGCAATCCTAGGTTTATTTATTCAGAAGCAAGTCCCAGCGTATTCAGTGGGGCTTACTCAAACAGGGACAGAAATGCAACCTCAAGTGATAAGGAACTTCATTAACACAACCCAAAATTCCAAATCATGCCACTTTACGCTGTTTTGCAACTGTTTATACTTGTTTTTATGGTTATTGGATTTTAAATGGCTTTATTTCTTGTTGTGAGCTGCCTTGGTTTCCAACCCTACCTCACAGGGGTGTCGGAAAGATTCCATACACGCACACACAGACACTGCAGATGTACAAATACATACAGCCCATATAATAGTTTATTGTCAAACCAGTTGGTCATTGCAGAAAAATCAGTATTAGTTTTAAAAAAATCAGTATTACTTTCCTACAGAATAAAAACTGTAATACCTAAGTAAGCCCTGCCTACTTGCTTTAAAATAGGACTGGAGGGCACAAACACAATTCTTTTTTACATTCACTCCAAAGTCCCATTGATTTTCAGCACATTCATAACCATGTCTACTCAAAAGTAAGTCCTATTGAATTCAATGGGATTTACTCTGGGCATATGGGATTAGCACTGCTTTTACGAAAAGCAAGCATTGGGAAAGTTTTCAAAACACTGCCCAAGTTCTGACTCCTGCACACAAGAGGAAAAAAAACTGAAATGTATATACTTACCCAATTTATGAGATTTTCAGATAAACAGGGGGTGAAACCACCATTTTGTTTTCTAGACACTGCCTAAGGTCAATGAAACTGAAACACAATCCCTGATTGGCTGCAATCCTGAACGGGCGGGGTTAAAGCTACGAAGTGCTATAAAGTACTGTTTAAAGAAAGATTTAACAGTCGGGGGCGGCTGACGTTTTTATGTATATCGCGAGAACCGGACCACCTAGAAACTTATTTTTTTTTTTAAATTAAAGCTGAGAATCCGGGCCACCTAAAGGGCTAGCCGGGCGCAGGGTGGCATGCATAGAATCCGGGTAAAACCCAGCTAACCGGGCAATATGGCAAACCTACCTTTGGCACAATGTGTCCCTAACATCCCCCCAATGCAGCTGGTGCAGGCTTAAATAGGCCCAGCCAGCTCACCTCCTGTATAACCATGTCAGCGCACTAGCATGTTGTGCATACCTTCCATCACCCAAGATGGTGGCTGGGGCATCAAACCCAGGCTGCAAATCATGCCCCATGACACATCGCTGATGTGGATCAGGGAGCGGGAGTTCCACCCTGCAGCACCAGCCTATAGATATAGGAGGGGCCCTTCTGAGCCACAGGATTGTGCCCAACCTGGCTGCCTGCTGGCGCCAGGCCTGACAGTGCTTCTCCAGATGATGGAATGTGAGAAGCATGAACCAGGGAAAGTTAGAAATTGTCAAGCAAGAAATGGAATGCATCAATGTTACAATACTTGGCATGAGTGAATTAAAATGGACGGGAATGGGACATTTTCAATCAGGCAACTACAAAATGTTTTATGCAGGAAATGAGAGATTAAGAAGAAACGGGGTTGCTTTAATAGTGAGAAGTGATGTAGCAAAAGCAATTAGGAGCTATATCACAAGGTCTGAGTGAGTGATATTAATGAGATTAAACGAGAAACCTATTAACATAACCATCATCCAAGTCTATGCTCCAACAGCAAATGCAGAAGAGGAATTGGAGAGATTTTACACAGAAGAAATTGATCACACACCAAAATAAGATGTGCTGATAATCATGGGGGATTGGAATGCAAAAGTAGGGAACAGAGAAGAACTAGAAACTGTGGGAAAATGGGATTTAGGAGACAGAAATGAAGCAGGAGAAGGACTTTATTGAATTCTGTGAAGCCAGTAATTTGTTTCTTGCAAACACATTTTTTGAGCAACCGAAAAGATGACTGTACACGTGGACATCACCAAATGGTCAATATAGGAATCCAATTGATTATATAATTGGTAGCAGAAGATGGAGAAGTTCCATACTTTCTGCAAAAACAAGACCAGGAGCAGACTGCGGTACAGATGATGAATTGGTAATATTGAAAATCAGAGTAAAGCTAAAGAACAACAACAAAGCAATCATAATGCCAAAATACATTTAAAATAACATCCCAGAAGAATATAAAGATCAAATAAGGAACAGATTGAGGCTTTAAACTTAGTTGACAGAGAACCAGAAGAACTATGGACTGAAGTCAGATACATGATCAGGGAAGAATGCAAAAAGACAATACCTCTAGTTAAAAAGAAAGAAATACCTTAATGGATGACTGAAAAAACTTTTAAAATGGTTAAAGAGAGAAGGAAAGCAAAAGCAAAAGGAGACAGAAACACAGTCAGAACCCTAAATACAACAGTACAGTGACTAGTACGTAGGGACAAAGAGAACTATTACAATAGTTATTGTAAAGAAATAGAAGAGGACAACAAAAAAGGTAGAACAAGAGCCCTATTCCAAAAGATTAGAGAAATGAAAGGGAAATTTAAATCAAGAGTAGGGATGTTGAATAACCAACAGGGGAACACACTGACTGGCTAAGATGAAATAAAAGGAAGATGGAACCAATACACTGAAGAACTCTATAAAAGAGATGCCAGGATGACAGATTCATTCATGGAGGAACCATATGATGAAGAACCAGAAATTTTAGAATGTGAGGTGAAAGCTGCTCTTAAAATACTTGGAAGAAACAAATCACCTGGAACAGATGGCATACCAATAGAGTTGCTACAAGCTACTGAGACTGAATCTGTCCAAATTTTGACAAAAATCTTTCAAGAAATATGGAAAACTAAACAATGGCCCACAGACTGGAAGCATTCAATATATATCCCAATTCCAAAGAAAGGGCATCCCAGGCAATGCAGTAATTATTAAACTATTGCCTTAATATCCCATACAAGTAAAGTAATGCTAAAGATTCTACAACAAAGGCTCTTACCATATATGGAGTGAGAAATGCCAAATGTCCTAGCTGGATTTAGAAAGGGAAGAGATCATATCATCATCATCACCATGGTTTATTTGTATGCTGCCTTTCCAAGAGAATCAATGCTCTAGGCGGCTCACACCATGAAAAAAAAGTTACATAATTCAATCAGTTGCAAAACAAAATTCAAACTGTCAAAGAGTAAGTTAAAGAAAACATTTCATTAAGAAATATATAATAAATTAAAACAATACCCTTACAATTCATAATAAGCTCCAACAATAGAATACCAAAACATTATACTAACAGGAAAAATAACTTGAAATGTTCTGGCACATAAATAAAAACAGTCATTAACCAAAATGGAGACAATAGTCAAGAAATCAAAAGAAGGTTAGGACTAGGGAGAGCAGCTGTGAGAGAACTAGAAAAGGTCCTCAAATGCAAAGAGGTATCACTGAACACTAAAGTCAGGATCATTCAGACCATGGTATCCACGATCCCTATGTATGGATGTGAAAGTTGGACAGAGAAAAAAGTGGATAAGAGAAAAATCAACTCATTTGAAATGTGGTGTTGGAGGTGAGCTTTGTGCATACCATGGACCACAAAAAAGACAAATAATCGGGTGGCAGAACAAATTAAACCAGAACTATCACTAGAAGCTAAAATGATGAAACTGAGGTTATCATACTTTGGACACATCATGAGAAGACATGATTCACCAGAAAAGACAATAATGCTGGGAAAAACAGAAGGGAGTAGAAAAAGAGGAAGGCCAAACAAGAGATAGACCTGAACTTATAAGATCTGAACAGGGTGGTTCATGATAGATGCTATTGGAGGTCACTGATTCATAGGGTCATCATAAGTCAAAATCGACTTGAAGGCACACAGCACCAACAACTATAAAAAGCTTAACCTGTTGAATTTCTGCCTGCCACACTGCTATTAAAGTGCAAAAAATCTGCTTTTCCCCAATGCCAACCCTAAACCAAAGCCCAGGCTGCAATCCTGTACCCACTTCCCTGGGAGCAGCCCTGTAGCCAGTCTTCCTTATTAAGTGGAGCAGCAACATTTCTAGGTGGGGAACTGGAGGGGAGGAGGCACATAGTCAGAGAAAGTGTTGAGTGAGCAGACATTTGGGGGCTCTTCTAGATGAAGCTTTTGCACTTGCCCTGCTTTATTCACTGAATCTTTCAGAAGGTCCTATTTATACATTGCTTCTGTTCTTCAAACAAGCTGTCATTTTTTAAATGGAGGCTGTCATTGTCTGTCATGACGCAAATTAAAAAGACAATCCCCCCCTAACAAAACCCTGAAGGGGCAGAGGGGAAGGGAGAGGGAAGAGGAAAGGCAGGTTTGATCATTTGCCTGCTTATTGAGTTTAATGGGATTTACTTCTGTGCAATCATGCTTAGGATAGGTGGAGGAATGGAGGGAGGGAGAGGAGGGGAAAAGAGGAGGGGAGGGGGAGAGGGGGAAGACGGGTATGGAATGGGGGAGGGAAGGGGTAGTAGGGAGGAATAGGAGAGAAGAAAAGGGGAGGGCAGGTTTGATCATTTGGATGCTTGTTGAGTTCAATGGAATTTACCTCTGTGCAATCATGCTTAGGATAAGTGAACCTGACCTGGGAGGAAGGGGGAGGGGAAGGGAGGAAGAGGGGAGGAGAGGTAAGGGGAAGGGGAGGGGGAGGGGTAGGAGTAGGGGAAGAGATTGGGTAGAGCATTGAGCAGAGGGAAAGCTCTTTTCCTTTCAAAAAAACATTGTTAACAGTATCATTATTTTTTGGGATTATCCCCACCTTTTTATTCTAGAGCAGACACATGTAGTCTCCCATGCAGACTTAAACGAAAGCTGTTCTGGGCCACAGCCACACCAGGCATTTAAACAGTCATGGCTTTCCTCTAAGAATCCTGGGAAGTGTCATTTGTGAAGGGTGCTGAGAGAAGACTCCTATTCCACTGACAGAGTTCCAGTGGTCAGAGTGGTGAGAGTTGCTAGGAGATGCCCTATTCCCCTCACAGAGCTACAATCCCCAGAATTCCCTGGGAAGAGAAGTTTAACAGTCAGTCCCTCTTCCTAGAGAACAGTAAGTCCCTCTTCCCAGAGAACTCTGGGAGTAGTAACTCTATGAGGGGAAGAAGGGTCTCCTAACAACTCTCAACGCTGTTAACAAACTACACTTCACAGGATTCTCTGGGGTAAGCCACGACGGTTTAAAGTAGAATCAATGTCTGGTGTGAGTATGGCCCCCTGATTAGCCAAGCCAAACAGCTGTTAGTCTGGCTTTTAGGACACTGACAGTTGGTTCTTACTGAGCATGCCTGTGCTATTATACACTCCAATGTTGATTTTCTTTAAACTGCAGAAGATGAAGATATGGGGAAAGGTCAGTTAATAGGATTACAGGTACTCTGTGATCATGGCTGATTTTTAATTAATTTCAACAAATTATGAGACCACTGACAGAAAAAAGTCTAACAGTGTTCTGGATTATTTTACTCTTGTTTTAGATTTTGAACTCTGGATTCTCTCTGAGTGTTTTGTGTATCACCATGAAAACTTAGAGGGTTGTTAAACAAGCATTTCTGAGTTTAGGACTACAAGCTTGGTAAGATTTTGTTTTGAAATGAGCTTATGGGAAGCAGCAGAATGGTGTAGGGTTATTTTTAATTTAACATGGCAGCATGTGAAAAATCCATGCTAGCTATAGTTCTTGTGGCTGTACAATATAAATTCTTGCATATCTTCATCTCGGAATCCAGAAGTGGTGTCTGGCTGATGGATGGGGCCAAAGTGTGTTTCCCTTCATAACTATATAGGAAAAGCTTTGCTGCATCAGGCCAAAGGCCCATAAAGTCCAGCATCTTGTTCTCAAAGTGGCCAACGAAATGGCTATGGGAAGCCCTCAAGCAGGACCTGAGTGCAACAGTACTCTCCCCACTTGTGATTCTCAGCAACTGGTATTCAGAGGCATACTGCTTCTGACAGAAGCTATTGATAGCCTTCTGCTCCATGAATTTGTCTAATCTTCTTTTAAAAGCCATTTAAGTTGTTGGTCATCTCTACATTTCATGGGATCAAATTCCATGGTTTAACTATGCATCACGTGAACTTTCTTGCAAGTCTCCTGAATCCTCCAACGTTCAGTTTCATTGGATAGCCTGCTGCATATTTTTTAAAAGTCACTTTACGTAGCAAGCAACTAATTGAAAGAACAACAATAGCAATCACAGATGAGAAAAAGTACTGCTTTATATCTGATCACCCTACAGATCAACAAACAGTTGACAGATATGAGAACTCATTGGAAAAACAGTTTTTATATAATATGTTGAGATTGCACAAATAAAAATGGGTTTTGATTATAATTATGATGACCAGAAGGACCTTAAAAACAAAGGGAGGTAGCAATTACCAACTTCTTCCATGTAACAAAGACTTTATATATACATAAGATGAACTACTCTGTTGCCAATTAATTCACTTGAAGTCAGCCATCATTGTCTGCAACAATGGGGAAGAGCAACTAAAGAATTTAATTTACGATAATTTCAGTGCTGTTGAAGGAAAAAATCCGCAGCAGAGCAACGTGTCAAAAGGGAAGGTCATCAGCCCTAGCTGAGAATGGATTACTATGGGACAAAGTCACAAAGCAATGATTAATTGAATTGTTCTTGTGCAGAATAGTTAAGGACAGGAAATGGATGATAAAAATGATCAACATATGAATGGATTCAAGCAACAATCACTTTTATGTAAGAGAGAATGCAGGCAGAACCTTACAGAAGCTTTGTAGGCATGGATTAAACCTCACAGTTTGAGCTGCTTTGTCTTGGCCAGCAATTAATATGCTTATTACACCACTTTCAAAATATTTAAATGGGTCGCATTTCATGCAATTAATTTATAATCAGCTGTGTTCCACTAGGGCTGCATTTTCATAGCCTTAATACATTATAGAGAGTGTTCAAATGATCTCCAGAAATAATCTGGAGTAATCAAATGAATTCCTTGAATGTCCTCTGGATGTGTGGAAATATAATCCAGACTCCTGATTGTTAGAGAAATTCAGTCATTATTTCGATTCAAGCATAAATGGATAGAATCAGAGCCTGCCCTACCATAAAGGAAAGTGAGGCAACCACCTCCTCAAGTGGCAAATGTTTAGGGAGGCAGCAACAGCAGCTCCTGAGCTCTCCAGCCATTTCCCTCTGTTGCCTTCAACTGGCCCGATGCTTTAGGTGCAGTGTGGGATGCTATCCCGTCGCCAGTATTGGCTGGCTTTTGTAAGTGGGATGGGGAGGAATACCTCCTTGCCCTTCGCTTCCAGCAGCAAAATATCTTGGGTTGGTCCTGGATAGAATCAAAGTTCTAATCCAGCAATTTCACACCGGAGTTTGCCTTTGAAGTACCTCGGTTGAAGAACGGCAACTTTCAAACCAGCAGCAGAGTGGTCTGGTAGATCAGAGAAGCGAGGGGAGAGGCACCCAAAAACAACAGTAACAAAAAGAGGGGGGGGACCCTCAAAGTGCCAAGCCAGTGAAAAAGCCAGTGGTAGAAACAGGAATGTTTTTAATAAATGCTCAACGCATTTCGGGAACAAGTCACCCTTTGCCAAAGGCAATCTCTAGGAAAAATAACGTTGCTATCTTGTCAGTAAAGCCAGATGGACAAGTTCTTACATACAGCTGGCTATAAAGTAAGAAACAAGCAGTTCACCATTTATTCTTTTGTGTAGAAACGGTTCTTTATTTGTCCCACATAGGGCATTGCTGGCTGATGATATCACATGGGAAAGTGAGCAAGTGAATGAAATGCTGGTGTGGTGGCTGCTGTTATTAGGTGCCAATGATGGTAATTCTTCAACAGGAAGCAATGTTGGTTTGTTTGTTTGATTAATTTCTTACTCAGCCTTCCCCATAAGGTCCCAGGGTAGGGTACAACAGTATATACACTTACTGTATAAAAACAGATAAAATCATTAAAATTCTGAAAAAAGTAAAACAGTTCCAAATGGAACAGCATGAATAGCTCTCTCAAGGCTCCGTGATGTGACCCTATGAAACATTTACAGCACAATCCTGTGCATGGTTATTTGGAATCAAGTTCCACAGTGTTCAGTGGGACTTAGGCCCAGATGTGTATAGGACTGCAGCTGTAAGCATTTACTGTAGGAGCACTTCCAGACCATACATTTAGAATGCTCTTATAGCATTTTAACTTTCATGAGGAAACCTGAAAACTGTAGGTTGTTAAGAGTACTGGGAACTGTAGATCTGTGAGGTCAACAACCTTAACAAACTACAGTTCCCAGGACATTTTGGGGGAAAGCCATGACTGTTAAAGTGGTATAAGAGCACTTTAAATGTATAGTGCAGATGTGACTGTCTTTCCTGTGGAACGTTTGCAAGTAACATGTGAAAACTGCTTTCATTTTAAGATAATTTTTCATAGCCCTCACACTCATGGGAACAAGGCTAGAAAGAACGTATTACAGTCTCATAAATGAAAAGAAAAGGCAAAAGTATATATTTTGAATGATTTTTCATGCACGATTGTAGTTACATTTGACAAAGGAACTGACTGGATTCAGCTAAGCATCTCATGGAATCTATGCTTAGAAATAATGTATGGAATATTTTAGTCTCCATCACGTGTCACTCCATGTAACTACCATTACCAATTATTTAACAGCAGCACATTGATATTTCTTTTATGGATAATACCTGCTTTTCTAACCGTTCCTAATAGTTGAATACTGAAACTGAGATGAGCTTGATCAAAATTACTTTCTGTCACCATAGCACTTGCCGTGTCCCCTCCTATATTCTCCAGATATGTTTGGTGGCTACTGGCTTTGGCAGGAGTTGCAAACCTTTTTGGACTGAGAGTACCTTTGGGATTTTGAGACAGAGCTGTGGTGCCAGCCACAAAATGGCTGCTGCAGGGTGTATGGCATAACACAATATGGCTGCCCCATGCAAAATGGTGCAGGCATCGCACCTGCCATCAGTCCTATAAAAGAGGACAAAAAGCACCAGCCACCACCATTTAATATTTTAAATTTTAAATTTAATATTTTTAATATCTTAGCATTTTAGTATTTTAGTATTTGTATTTAATGTTGTTTATGTTAGTTATATGTCCTGTCTGTTTGTCTAACTGTTGTTTCGAGGATTTGGTGTTTTTAAATATTGAAATGTAATTATATATCTTCATTGGTTGTACACCGCCCAGAGAGCTTTGCTATGGGCGGTATAAAAATTGAATTAAATAAATAAATAAATAAATAAATAAATAATGCTTGCTCGCAGAAAAAAGCTCTTTGCATCTCTTTTCTGTTCACAATAAATATCCAGTCTTGGCACCCAATGAAATGTGGACATGTTTAAGGGGCTGTGTTCAGTGTAGGAGAGGTCGAACCAGTGCAATCAGGAAGTAAACAGAAAGAGAGAATGCTCTCTTGTGCATTGTGGATTGTTGAGGGGATATTTTCTAAAACTTTTTCTGGGCACCACTGGCGGCCCCTTTAAGGAACTATAGAATTCCATTCCTCTGGAGGCTTCCAGAGTTTATCAGTTGATTAGTAAGATCTTCCTCCTCCAGGCAGGGAGGGTTGGGTAGATTTCAATGAGGTGCTCCACTGCAATTGTAGGACTGTTTCTAATAGCCACTTTCTGTAGTGAGTAGACAGAAAGGCAAGATATACATGGGGTCACTTGAGATGTAAAAACAACTCACAGGATTGTTCTCAAAGCTGGGAAGCATAGTCACTTATGGACTTAATGGACCATTGGCCTGGTCCAGCAGTCTCTTCTTATGCTCTTATGAGGCACAGTAACCTGGCGAAGGGACTTGGAGTAAAACGTTAAACTTAGATAGGTTCACTCCTTGCTGGCAGAAGCTCATTTTAGCAATGAAGTGAAGGTGTGTATGATTTCATGTTGACTGTGCCCATTCAAGCTGTAAATGGATACCTGATGATGGACTTGAGGAAGTCAAAAGTACTGGGTATATGATTCCTTTTACTAGTGTTGTTCATGTGAGATCTATCTATCTATCTATCTATCTATCTATCTATCTATCTATCTATCTATCTATCTATCTATCTATCTATCTATCTATCTATCTATCTATCTATCTATCTATCCATCCCACCCTTCCTCCGAGAAGGAGCCCAGGGCGGCAAACAAAACATTTTTTTAAAGCATTAAAACATCTTGAAAAGCAATTCCAACACAGGCACAAACTAGGATAAGATCTGTACTCTAAAGGCTTGTTGAAAGAAGAAGGTCTTCGGTAGGTGCTGGAAAGATAACAGCTGCTGCACTGGGGGACTGGAGAAGACCTGCCCTGGGAGTGAGTACCTGAGCATCTGGGTGCTTGCCTGCTCTCTCCTCTGGGTTGCTGTCTCTTGATACAGCTGAAGTCCCTGGTAAGTGCGCAAAGACTGGGAACCCCTGCCTGACCGGGCTCCAGAGAGAGGCTGCAGTCAATCTTGCAGCATCTTGCATCAGCTCCTAGCTGGGTCAGGGGCCCCTCGGACAGAAAGTCTGCTGCTGATGGGGTCTTCACTAAAGGGCCAGGGAGCCCCTTGGGGAGTCCTGAGAGCGAGGGCACTACCCCCTTCTATTTTTTTAAACCAATCTAGAGGAGATGGATAGTGGAAAGGGCGCTATGGCACAGTTCCTGTGCAGGGTGAGAGCCTGTGCAGTGAACTGAATGACAGGAGAAAATCACCAGATGCCTTCAGAGTGAGAGTCTGCAACTGGCAGAAGGCTGGCCTGCCCTGGGTGTGAGACGGGGAGAAGTAGATGTGCCCTGTGTGAAAGATGTTGAGTGGGTCTGATTGTTTCCAATTCTCTCAGAGGCCTGTTGGGATAACTGGTTCAGGTAAGTTTTGTTGGTGGGCTCTTTTGGGGGCCATATCAGGTTTTTAGGAGGAGTCTTAGTAAGGAGGAACATGGGTGATGCCACCCCAGTTTCAGTGATCATGGGTAGGGGAGGTATAGCCATAGGGAGGTGGTGAACTACCATAGAAGATGAGGGCAAGGCTATCTACACCTTGTTCCTTGTTCCCACTCCTGTCATGGACGGGTTCTTTGTCGGTCATCTGCTGTGCCCACTGGCCTATGTGTTATTGTTAAAAGGGAGATCGGTACACAATAAGACCATACTCGTCCATGATTTGATCATAGATGAAGGTGCTGATTTGGTGTGCATTACCGAGACCTGGATGGGTGAGCTGGGAGAAGTTGATCTGACCCAGCTTTGCCCACCTGGATACTCAGTGCAGCATCAACACAGACTGCAGATATGGGGAGGGAAGGAGTTGCTGTGGTCTACATAACTTCTCTCTCTGTCACCAGGAAACCACTCTGTCTTGGAGCTGGCTGTGAGGGCCTGAACCTGGTGTTGGGCCAAGGAGACAGTAAACTATTTATTTATTTATTATTTATTTATTAAATTTATTAGCCGCCCATCTGGCTGGTTATCCAGCCACTCTGGGTGACGTACAACATAAAAACATACAAATTACATTAGAGCATTAAAAAATCTCAAACAATGAATAAAACCTAACCCACCCCAAAAGCCTGCCTAAATAGCCAGGTCTTCAAGGCCCGGCGGAAGCTCATCATAGATGGGGCATGGCGCAGATCATTTGGGAGGGAATTCCAGAGAGTGGGGGCCACAATTGAAAAAGCCCTCTCCCTAGTCCTCACCAGTCTAGCTGTTTTAACTGGTGAGATGGAGAGAAGGTCTTTTGAGTCTGATCTTGTTGAGCAGCATTGCTGGTGTACCGTCCACCCTATTGCCCAACAGCTTCACTGACTGAGCAGGTGGAGGCTGTCTCGGCTGTGGTATTGGAGGAGACCAGAATGATACTGCTTGATTGCAAATACCTGCTTTTTTGGGAAGGTGATTGAGACAGTTGTGGCTCATCAACTGCAAGTACTTTTGGATGAAAACAGATTATCTTGACCCATTCCAATCTGGGTTCAGGCCTGGTTATGGGACTGAATCAGCTTGGGTTGTCCTGATGGATGAGCTTTATGAAGGACAGGGGGAGTGCAACCCTGTTATTCTTACTTGATCTCTGGGTGGCTTTTGATACCATTGACCATGGTATCCTTCTGAGCTGACTTGATGAGATGGGTATTGGTGGCACTGTTCTACAGTGGTTCCAATCCTAACTCCAGGGTCGTTTTCAGAGAATAGCATTGTGTGATTGTCTTTGGCACCCTGGCAGTTGTGCTATGGGGTGCCGCAGGGTACAATCTTGACCCACATGCTGCTTAACATCTATATGAAACTCTTGGGAGTGGTCATCAGAAGATTTGGGGTAAGGTGTCAGCAGTACACTGACGATACCCAGCTCTATTTCTGTGTAACATCCGAATCAGGAGAGGCCGTGCAAGCCCTGAACCGGTGCCTGGACTTGGTGGTGGGCTGGATGAGGGCCGATAAACTGAGCCTAAATCCTAGCAAGATGCTGTGGGTTGGTGGTTCCCGAGTTTGGATAATTGGTCAGTTGCCTGCTTTGGATGGGATTCTAGTCCCTCTGAAAGAGCAGGTCCATAGTCTGAGGGTGCTCCTGGATCCATCTTTGTTGCTAGAGGCCCAGGTTTCTTCAACGGCTAGAAGTGCCTTTGACCAGCTTCGGCTGGTAAGTCAGATGCAGTTGTTTCTGGACCGGGATAGCCTGACCACTGTTATCCATGCACTGGTAACCTCCAGACTAGATTACTGTAATATGCTCTATGTGGGGCTTTGCTTGAGGTTGGTTTGGAAGCTGAAGCTGGTGCAAAATGTGACAGCAAGACTGGGGCAGGGTATCACCAACATGTCACTCCTCAGCTGAAAGAATTGCACAGCCTACCTATAAATATATTTTCAAGTCTGTTTTTATGGTGTTTTAAAGTGTTTTTAATGCTTTTTTTTGCCACCCTGGGCTCCTAATGGGAGGAAGGGTGAGATATAAATCTAATAAATAAATAATAAAGAAAGAAATAACTTGGTAGGCTTGCACAGCAAACAATTTCAGTTATGATTATAATAATTTCAGTTGTGATTATAATAAAAGTGTACATGCAGTTCGAAGATAAGAATTGGGTTATTTTTGTTTGTGTTGTTCCAGGAATAATCAAGCCTTCCCTGTTGGGAGTCCCCAGCTCTCGGCGTTTTTTCCTTGTAAGCATCGTAGAAAAAATGGTTCAGCTTAGGTAGCATCTGTAGTTGAGCTTTCTGATTAGAATTTCAAAACAAAGTACTGTGGGATGAAGAATTATCCTATTGACCTCTCTTTAGCTATAGCTGTGGCTAAGACCTTGTGTTTATTTCAGCTTGTAAAATGACCCTGGAATACAGTTTCAGGGTTTTTGCCGGCTGTTATCTTTATTGAAGCTTGTTATCTTATTTATTGCGGCTCGTCAACCTCGGAGTTCCCACAGCAATTTAAGAAATGGACCTAAATGCCAAATCTTTTCATTTCAAAGGGAGTCTCAATTGTTAACCTAGACATTGTCAGTTGGGAATTTGAAGGTTATAAAAATAAACATTGGAGCAGAAATAAAAACGTCTCACCCAGCCCGGAACTGGAAGTCAATATTCTTATCTTCGAATTCGGTTCCCAGAGAGCTCTCGCCATCAACATTAAAGAAAACAAAGGACAAGTTACAAACTTCTGCTCACCATGACTGGACGTTAGACCAGCAATTATCAATTTACCCAATTAAAGAGGACTTACAAGCTAAAAGTTTAGCTATTGAACTCCAAGATGCAGGATTTAATTATTTATCCTCCCCAAAGGATGAAGAATATCCCTCAGAACTAATTACAGTTGACTCTATCGTTGATCTTCAAGAAGATCGAGCACCTTTGTGCGAAAATCAACCATCAAATAACTCTTCACACCTCCAAACAAAGAAGGAGCTTAATCTCTTATCTCTTGGATGGGGAATGGCTGTTACAGAAGACCTGGACTTAATAAAATCTTTTATTGCTGAGACGAATAACTTATTAACTACCCTGATTAAGGCCATAGGCCCAAGAAGCACAGAATTACTAAAGCCCTCCAACACTGTGGATCACAATTTAGCCACCCAGGACAATCAGACCAAGATGCCTGCCCTGGTAGAGAAGAGCACAATGACCTCTAGTCGGGTGATCCGGAGAGCAAAAAAATTGGAGAAAAAATCGAAGAATAAAAAAAACATTAGACCTAAACACAAACAGACTCTGAATTTTAAACCTTTATTCAAGGTACTGGAAGCTTCAAATAACAACGCCCATGCATCAGTATGCGTTGGAAAAAAAAGAAAGAAACCAAATAAAAATCTATGTCTCCAACAACAGAACAGGTCCAGCTTGACCATAGGGAAGGTCACTACTAAAGCCGCCACTATTTCGGAGATTTCGGATTGTGTCCAAGATTCTTATAACTCAACTAATTCGAGTTTCACTGATGAAAGAGTTTCTACTGACTCGAACTGGAATCTACAATTAATGAGAGACAAATTAGCAGTTACTTTACTACTCTCAACTCAGCAGGACGGACGAACTTTAAATATAAGACATCACTTTGAGTCCTGTCTTAGTTTCTCATTCCCATATATTACGCGCCAGAGATTTATAAAGCATGTAACTCATTTATATTTGAATGCTTTTGAAAAGCGGGTAATATTTACTTTCCACTCTCTTCAAGATATACAAAAGCAGAAATGATCTTTTTTCACATGGTTTTTTAATCCAACGCTATTTCATAAACAAGGCTCCCCCTATTTCCCTTCTACCACAAAATGAGGAGCTCTTGACTCAGATATCGCAATTAAGCCATAGTAATCCAAAATACTCTAACCCTAACGACCAACCATCTAATTCACAAAGGCAGCTTCCTGGACAAGAGGATATGTATCCTGAAGAACTGTGTCTTTTGGAATCATACTCCCATTTACCTAAATCTGAACAAAAAGGCATTATAAATAGACTAGTTCAACTTATTCAATGTCTAGATCAAAGTTGCATAGGGCTAAGTGATGATAATATACCATCAAGATCTACATCTTCCATCACTAACTCTTGTAAATCCCCTAATAGAATAGATATAGTTCAACCCCCTTCCTTTGTATTAAGTAAAAACAAAAGAGAACTGACCTATGATAGAAAATTGAGTTTATCTAATCCTAAGCACCAAGAAGAATCGTCGAGCACAGTGAAGCCAATTTCCCCAGCTACCTGGCTTGAGATGCGTAGGTTACATCCAGAACTGGGATCCCCAACTAGCTCATGCAGAAAAGAAGTTATTTCTCCCTGCAAGTTAACTCAAGTATTTAGAGTCACTTCGAATGTCAGTGTACTTACCCCTGAAATTAACATTATTACCCCATGTCCTTGACTTCAATGTAATCCGCTAGTTAACTCAGTGAGGCCTTTCAATAACATTAGTCCTTCAGTTGGATTTAAAATCTTAAACACCTCTGGGCCGAACTCCTCCTTATCCATAATTTCTTGGAATATTGCAGGGTGGAAGAGTAAGACAGCTGATAGTGCATTATTACAATTTCTCCACCTATTTGATATCATCCTCTTGCAAGAAACATGGCTTACATCTGAGGACTCAGTTATGTTAGAGGGATATAAAACTTGGCTAAAACCAGCCACCAAAATTGCTATAAAAGGCAGAGGACGAGGGGGGCTGGCCATATTAGTAGATATTCATCTATCGGCCCATATAATTGATCTAAAAGAGAAGACTCCGGAGACTTCTTTAGCCGTGGGAATGAAAATCCCAGGCTTTCCAATCTTTATTTGCGTAAATAATTACATTTCTCCATTTAATTCCTTGTCTCAAGATTCCCCTTGGCAGACTTTAGAAATATTTCTAGACGAACTCCAAGCTAGTTATCCAACATATGAGCTTCTCTTAGGAGGAGATTTTAATGCTAGAATGGGAAAAAATAATCCAGTAGATGATGACTTTCCCAACGAATCTCAAAGGCACCCTCTATTACTCAATAGTTCTATTAAGGATCCTGTGACCAATAGATATGGTTTAGCTCTATTGCAACTAATTCAAAAATTTGATCTGATTTGTTTAAATGGTTCCTCTTTAGATATATCTAAAGGCTCTTTTACTTACTTAGCAAGTCAGGGGGCCAGTACAGTTGACTATTTTTTGGGTACACATCATATAATAAACAGTGTCAAAGAACTTAATATATTATTGAGACCTGAAAGTGACCATCTCCCCTTAAGGCTAACTCTTATACCTTCTGTTAAAAGCAGAGCTAACTTAAAAAAATATCTACTACAGATACTATGTACAAGTATAAACGACGTAAATGGACACAAGCGGTAGGGAATAAGCCCCACTCCTTACTGTTATCTGACCCATTCCCTTATTCACAACAGTTAGCTATAACAAACCCTCAGATCTCTATCAGAACATATGATCGATTACTTGATGAACTCTGTCCTAGAATTGCAGCTATAACCATGACTACGGCTTCATTCCAACCCAAATCGTGGTTTGATAATGAATGCAGGATTTCAAAGAAACAGTTAATTAGACAAATTAAAATATTTAGAGCTTCTAATCGAACTGATAATTTCCACCAGCTTATAGTACAGAGGAGAGCTTATAAATCCCTTTTAAAAGCCAAAAGACTTGCCTTTTACCAAGCAAACTGGAGGTCTTTGGATAAAGCGGCCCGTATGGGAAATGAGAAAGAATTTTGGAGTCTTTTACAAGGGAAATTCAATCCAAAAAGCTATACAACCTTGCCCCCTATTATGCAGGAGGAATGGCTAACACATTTCAGATTAATCTTCGGCAGCTCGTTTTCCACTAAAACTGTGGACATATCGAAAGAGCTAGAAGATATCCCGTTATGGCCTTCAATCACTTCTGATGAGATAGAGAGGCTTGTGCGTTCTCTGAAAGCAGGGAAAGCTCCTGGAGAGGACATGATACCACCTGATTTCCTGCTGCAGGACCTATCCTGGTGGGCCCCTCTTCTTGCGGCCCTTTTTACCAACATAAATAATACAGGCTGTATCCCGAGGGGATGGCACACTAGCATTGTGGTCCCGATTTTTAAAAAAGGGGACCCCTCCAACCCAACAAATTATCGGCCGATCAGTCTCCTAGATGTATCAGCGAAGATTTATAGCCGCTTTCTCCTAAATAAACTAAATGATTGGGACCAAACTAATTTAATCATACATGAGGAACAAGCTGGTTTTAGAATAAATCGGAACACAATCGACCAGGCCTTTATTCTCCATCACTTAATAAGGAAAACAAAGAAAAAAATCTGGCCATCCTTATATATAGCATTCATTGATTTCTCCGCGGCATTCGATTCTGTGGACAGAGGACTCCTCTGGCAAAAGCTCGCCCAATCGAATATTGATCGCAGATTGTTTTGGCTAATTAGGGCGTTACATCAATCAAATAACATCCAAGTGCGCCTAGGTAACAATGGCGCCCTTTCTACTAAAATTCCAGTTGCGAGGGGAGTAAAACAGGGGTGCCTTTTGGCCCCCTTTTTGTTTAACTTCTTTATAAATGACTTAGTGGAGGCAGTATCTTCGCCCTCCTTCTTTCCCCCCTCAGTAGGAAATAAAAAGGTTCCCATCCTTCTATATGCGGACGATGTGGCCATATGTTCGTTGAATAAAATCGGCCTCAGACGAATGCTCCGCAAATTAAACGAATTCTGCCGAACACACAAACTTAAGATCAACCATAATAAATCTAAAATAATGGTTTGCGGCAAATTCTCCAAAGTTAAGAACACCTGGATATTAAATGGGGCCCCAATTGAACAGGTTGTATCTTTTAAATATCTTGGAATCCACCTGTCCAACAGACTTTCCTGGGCTACGCAAATTAAAGCCACGTCACTAACCGGTACCCAAATCTTAGGCCTAACCAGAAAGTTTTATTTTTCGCAAGGAGGCCAACTTGTACCACCCATGATTAAAATTCTTAAATCCAAAATAATACCAAAGATTCTTTATGGCTCAGAACTGTGGGGCCTCTCGGCCAGTTACCAACTCGAGCCTACCCAAAATGCGTTCATGAGACTAGTTTTAGGTTTACCACCGGGGATGCCAGCAGCACATTTAAGAGCCGAGCTGGGATTACCATCGATTGCTGCTCGCATTGATTTGGCCAATCTAAGACTCTGGCAGAGAATCTCTAAAATGGAGGAGGCAGCTCTGGTTAAACAATGCTGGCTAGAACAAATGCAATCTGAGGGTTGGGCTTCGGATTGCTTGAAGGTACTTGCAAAATACGATCTTTCTCAATCCAAGGTGCTGGGTTTTAACAGAATAGCCCTTCGAAATTTAGTCTTCGAAAATGATGCAGGCCAAGATCGTGCTTATATTATGATGGCTTCCTTTTCACGTTGGTACCCATGTTTTAAATTAAATCACTATATGTCTAATTATCTTGAGACTCTAGACAGAGCTAAAATCAGAAGAGCTTTTACAGCTCTTCGATTTCAAGTTATGCCCACAGCCTTTCTAGACGGCAGGTATAAAGGCATCCCTTTGGCTCAACGACATTGTTCATATGGCTGTATGGTAGTTGATGAGATTGATCATTATTTGCTTCATTGTCCTCTTTATGAACAACCTAGGCAAAAATTTTTAAAATCATTTTTAGAACCAATAGCATCTTACCCTGATGAGGTTAAGGTCAATATATTTTTATCGGACTACTCTAGGTTAGTCTCTCTCGCGGTTGCAAATTTTGCGATAGCCGCACAAAAACTGAGAGAGATTTTTATCCATAGGTTAACAGACCCATAGGACACCTTTTTTTAAAAATTTTAATAAATTGTTCGTATCTCTATATGTATTTGCAAAAGGCTTATGGCTATGATGCAATAAAGTTGTTGTTGTACATGCAGTTTAATTACTTGCAAAAATAACATACATTTTAACTTTCAAATGATTTTTGAACAGAAATGTTAGATGCTGCAGCTTATGATGCCATTACAATATGTTATACTTTTCTAATTATAAGGTGTCCAACTAGTTTAAATTTCTGTGGGCTTTTAAAGAGGGTAGTTTGTCTAATTCATAAGGGGAGTAAACCATATTGAATTCAGTAGCACTTACCTTTGAGTAGACATGGTTAGGATTGTGCTGTGAATCAGTTGGACTTTTGAGTGAACATAGCAAAGGATTGTGTTGGAAATCTTTCTCTTCCTCTCTAATCCTTTTTAAAAAACCAATTAGGCAGGGTTTACTTAGGTGTCACTGCTTTTATTTGATAGGAACCTAATACTTAAAAAAAGTTATGCAGTGACCAACTGGTTTTGACAATACACTATTATATGGGGTGTATGTATTTTTACATCTCCAGTGTGTGTGTATATGGAATCTTTCTAATGACCCTGTAATGAAACCAAGGAAGCTCACAACAAGAATAGATCCATTTAAAATCCAATATCTGTAAAACAAGTATAAACAGTTGCAAAACAGCTTAAAGTGGCATGATTCTAAATTTTGTGCTGGGTAAGTGAAGTTCCTTACCACTTGAGATTGCAGTCCTGTGAATGCTTCCCTGTTTGAGAAAGCCCCACTGAATACATTGGGACTTCCTTCTGAGTAAACATGCACTATAAATATCTTTACAGGTTGTGTAAATAATAAACATCTTTGACATTCATGCTTATATAAATATTTCTTCATACTATGTCTTGATATGTATCTGATTTCACACTATGGTTGTAAATTATTAGGTACAAATTATTGTTTCCTCTACATTTTAAGTATGCCCTTCTTCCTTGGGGTGGTCATGATTCACCTCTGTTGTTTTCACTCTGAGATTAGGCTGAGAGATGATGAGTAGCCCATGGTCACCAAGTAAACTTTGTAGCTGATTTCCATTTTAAAAATTAATTAAAATGATTTATATGCAGGCAAAGTTTATGAAGTAATACATTTAAAGCATATCCAAGTCGCATTTAAAGCACATCCAAGTCACATTTAAAGCACATCCAAGTCACATTTAAAGCACATGGCTTCCCCAAAGAATCCTGGGAAGTGTAGTTTCCACCTCATTGTTATAGTTCCCATCACCCTTAGCAAACTACAGTTCCCAAGATTCTGTGGCGGGATTTGCGTGCTTTAAATGTATGTTAAGTGTGCTTTAAATGCATGGTGTGGATTTGCCCTAGGTATGCTGTGCATTCGTTAGTGAATTGAGAACAAGTCTAAAAAATACTTTTTTAAAACATGGGAAGGACTGTAGCTCAGTGGTAGGGCACAAGCTTTGCATGCCAAGATCCAGAATCCAATCTCTGGAAAAGACTATTGTCTGGAATCCTGGACAGCCAATGCTAGTCCATGTCATTAGTACTGAGCTAGATAGTACCAAATGACCTCAGTCAGTATAAGGCAGATTCCTTTGTTTCTAAAAGAGGAAAGAGACCCAAGGGCCACAGTGACTCTGAAATTTATTTTACTTACAACATGTATATACTACTTTATTGTAAAAAAACCTCAAAGCAGTTTACGGAAGGCATTAAAACAAGAAAATTATTGGCAAAACAGTTAAAGACAGGTATTTAAAAACATTCAAAATAATAAAACCAACAATGAGTTAAAAACAGATAAAAAGCATAATAGCTTCTACATGCCTGGGTAGGCTTGCCTAGACAAAACTGTTTTTAGCAGGTGCCAAAAAGAGTGCTATCAAGGTGCCTGCCCAATGTCAATAAGCAGGGAGTTCCAAAGTGTAGGTACTGCCACACTAAAGGACTGATTTCTTACAAGAGAAGAACAAGTACTATGTGGCACACGTAACATGGAAAGCACACCTTGAACTTGGCCTGGTAGCAAATTGGTAACCAGTATAGATTTCAGATCAGAGATATTATGTGCTGACAAGGTAATTCTGTACTAACAGCAGCCCCTGTGTCACGTTGTGCTGCATGGAAATTTCTGTGAACTTAGCTGACTGGCTGCCAGTTTTGTTTAGTTTTAATTTTTGGTTGTGGGATGATGAGTTTTCTGCTTTACTCATAGGAATTTTGTTGTGGTTGGTATGGCACTGCATTTAGGTAATCATCACTTTTTTTCCTATTTGCATTTCATTTACTTCTGACCTCACTCCCTTACATTGATAGAAGCAACAACAGTGGTTCCATGCACTCAGCTCAACCCCCTTAAACCCACTGATGATGCACTTTGTTATTTACATGACTGTTTCTTGCTTAATAGTGATACAAGAGAATTCACATACGGAGAAGTGTGGCTTCAATTGCTGTTGTTCCCAAGCTATTGCCTGTGAAGGTAGACCAGACCATTATTACGCACTGGAATTGGGTTGGCTGTCAAAGTGAGTTTATATCAGCCCATAGGGTAGACAAGAAAGGGTAGAGACTCTTCCTAACTCTTACTCTTTTCTCCAACCTCTCTCTGCAGTGAAGGGTCAAGTCTGTAAAGATGTTTGGAGCAGCCATGTTAAAAGGAAGGCAGGGCATTCTAGGGGGTTGCCAACCCTGCTTTGATATGGATATCATTGCAGAGGATCCCTAGTCAAGCCTTACCAACAGCACAGTCTTAACCATATCTACTCAGAAGTATGTCCTGTTGAGTTCTATGGGGCTTAGTCCCTTAGTGTGTTTAGAACTGCAGCCTTCAGAGGCATCCATCTTTACTCTTGAGTGCTCCCATCTAACATTTCCACACTAGGCTTTCTTCCTACAATGGCCTCATTCTACACTAGGCTTTCTTCCTACAATGGCCTCATGGTGACTGGCCTGACCTGGGGGCACCTAAATCCTTCTTGCCAGAAGCAAGTAGGCTAGATTAAATGTTCCCTACCCAGGCTCCCTAAGCAGATGAGAAGGAATCATCCCGTCACTTCAGCTGGACCTGGGAACATCCTAATTTAGCTAAGATTTCTGTTATTTTCCAATCAGATTTTTTGTTTGTTTGAATGGTATGCTCCAAGCAACTGTGGTTGATGCTTAATGTATCAGGCTTAATGACATCACTAGGGCCTACCCTGTGACATCACTAGGGGCTGCCCCTATGTCAACACTAGTGGCCACCCCTGAAATCTCAGAGTTTGGGATGCTTCTGACCTGGCAACCTAGTTGAACTACAGCTTCCATAATTCCTGAGCATTGGCTATGCTGGGAGAAGGACACCACATTGGTTATCCCCACAATAGCACATGGGAATGGCAGGGAGAGGTTGAGCCAAAGGTTTCCCAGAAAAGATGAGTTTGAGGAGAGACTTGAAGGACGTAAGAGAAGTGGCATCTTTTTTGCAGGTAGGAATAACGTTTGTATTTAATTATGCATGTATTACAACACTAGGAATGTATTTGGTCTTTTTACCTTATTTTACTTTCATAAGCACCCCCTCTCCCCCAAGCAGAGGTTTCTGCCAAGGAGAAGCTTATATTCAAAATTCAGATAGTGAGAAAGATATAGAGGAAGGGAAGGGGGTGAGCGATGCATAATGAGTCACTTTTCACGAACATACCTCTGTTGTAGCAATCGTCCCTTGAAAAGCAGGCCTGAGAATGGGGCTTACAATAACATACATCTCCTGGCCATAAGGTAGGTATAATCTTCCTTTGATTAAATGCAGTTTCTTGAGGTTCTACAAGGCATGTGCTTAATGTCTTTAGTGCGTCTAAGCAATTTGCAGAATACAAAGTTCACACACTTGGCTGTATCATCAATGCATCATGCGCCTCCAGACACTCGCTATCTCTGAAGAAATATATCAGAAAAGGTTAATGGAGACACTAACTAACTTGGAAGAGAGTGAAATCATGACAGCGTGCTAAGGGAACAGGCAAGGAGGTTATCCAGGAGTCAGAGAGAGCTATGAGAACATCCAGTGACTTGTGGTTACGGTCACCTTGCTTTTCGAGTCCTGATTTATTATGATCAATGAAATTACCCATCCCTGAACACATTCAGTCTAGCCAATAAACACCACTGAGATTCATAATAGGAGATGGGGTGGGGGGAAGAGTTAATCCATGTGTAGCAGGAAATTGACCAGAAAGGCCATTTGGGAGTCCAGAATGGGGTGGGGTGGGGGAGCCAGAGTGCAGCTATTTTTACATCTATCTTGTTAACCTCCTTTATAAATCTGTACATGGAAAATCTATGCATTGCTGTAATCTAGCTGAATTGTGTAAAGCATTGCCAATAGTCTTTTATCTTCCCTTGACTAATTTTTTTAACTTCATTGCATTTCTTCAGTAGTTATTATTTCATACTTTGCAAATTAAAATTGCTTCCCCTGGATATTTCTTGCTTTATAGCTTGGCTCTAGTATAAATCAATTCTCTGCAACCCAGTCTCATGTTTTGTTCCCCAAAGAGAGCTTGGTTTACTATTAGCACTACAGAAGTACTGGAGGGCTATCAGAAGCAGCAAAGGGTATCTGAGCGCCTGTCCTCTTCATAGTTATGTAAAACAGTTGTGTAGTGGTAAATTTTGACATGCAGGTAGGGATAGGTGAATATGTCAATTTCAGTTTCTCAGTTTCCACTATTAAATTCAGTTCTCTACATTGTCATATCTGTGATTTTTAAAAGTCCTCATGAAAATTCATCATTTTAGTGTGAATTCCTCCTAATAATCTTTGGATGCAATTTTGCCCAATATGCACAATTTTGCAAAGCAATTTCCCTGATTTTTTGTATGCAATTTCCAGTAATACAGTAAATGCATTTTTATTCACACTGTAGCCTAGCATATACGTTGTTTGCTATACATTAGTTGGCTGGAGAACTACATTGCAAAATTCAGAGAAGTGCAAATTTCAAAGGACGGTTTTGTTTTCGTTTTCTTATTGTTTTGGAGAGTGTGAATTAGGTAGATTCACCTTTAAATTTGAACAGATATGAATTTCTCCCCCATCCCTACATGCAGGAGCTCATCACGACAACCAAACCCCAACTCCATGCTCCAAAGAAGAATAGCAAAATGTAAGCAGCTGTGCAAAGAACTTTTACTATAAAAACAAAGGACAAATCATTTGTCTTTCAAAAAGGAGTCCCATGGCACCTTAAAGACCCAAGGTTTTTGCCGTGTGACTGTATTCGTGTGCATAGTTACCTGGAAGTAAGCTCCCATTGAACTCAGTGGTGCCATTACCAACTGCAAAGTTAAACGCTCATAAACAGACGGAGATTTTACAAATGGTCTTCAGCCAGCTGAAATATAACCTGAAGCTTTTAAATAGAAATGCAAGCAATATTGCAAGGAAGTACTACCACCAAACACACTTGAAAGCCATGCTATCACTTCATTCACTTGCCAGAGCAAGGAGAATCTGCCAATTACCCTGGTGATCCAGATAACATCATTGCTTCTTTGTAAAAAGCCCCAGAGCTGAGATGCCCTGTATTCCACCTCCACTATATGACTTGGATGGGAATGTCAACATGTGCAGCTTTCCCTGTCACCTGTGTGACAAGCTACACTCACAAAATTCCCTCTTCAACATAAGCCTTGTCTGCCATTGCATCTGACCATTCCAGTGGCTTTGCTGTTGTATCAAGACTTGGCTGAGTAAAGATGAATGAATGGCATATACAGTCCATCCTGGTTTAGTGGGTGCTGAATGGAATACAAGCCTCCCAAGCTTAGAAGTATAATAATGAGCTTTATTCAAGCAGGAAATGGTGACCTTTGAAAAACAAAACTTCATACCGTACGTTGCACGTAGCATTTTAAAGTGTTCAAAGTATTTGGCATCCATTAGTATGGATCCAAAGGATGGGATGATTCATTCTGCACACCCAAGAAAGCTTATGTTTCTTCTTTTGTTTCCAAAGCAGTTTGTGACATTGCATGGGGGACTAGGCATGCCTAAGCTAGTGAGTACCTTCAAGATAACTCTGAATATCCAACTATTAAGTATTAACAAGATCCCCTTTTGTCTGATATATCCATTTGCACAGATGTGAACTCCAGAAAAGCAATATGAAAACTGTCTGCTTCAGGCAATGGTAGAATACCTTTGTGACCAGCAGGGACCAGTGTGGTGCACAACCACCCCATTGACACCAGCATTGCTGCAGCTTACCATGACAGTACTAGGGCAGGGCGGGCAGGGCTGTGCAGACACACCAGCAGAGTTCATCTGGGGCTCCTACAGGTACGTCCACCCAGCCGTCCAGGCAAGCTGCAGCACCGACACTGTCAGAAAGGCAAAATCACATCTGCCCCCCACCCAATCAGCCACTACTGTTTGTGACAAAACAGAAACTTAGAAACAAAAAACTTCCATTTGGAACAGGAGGGTTGTTAACACTGATAAGCTTGTGGGCTGCATTTCCTCATGGGTCATCTTTCAGGGGCTGAAGGCCAGCAGGGGCAGGGGAAGGCAAAAGTGGGCAAAGCAACAGAGGTAACTGCCCTTTGTACAGAAACAGTATACCTCTTTTCATCCAGACAAGCAAGAGGCACTGTTACAGTTCAATGACTCATTTCAGCCACAAAAAGCACTTGAGCACATGGAACAGGATTGGTGAGGTGCATGGCCTGGGAGAGTCCCACATAGACAGGTCTGGGAGCATTTAGCATAAGGTTCCCCACCTCATTATCTCCCCTTCCCACATTTCTATCTGTATATTGATTTGCCATTCCTCCTACTGGCCCAACCACATCCATGAATCCTGATTCCTATCTTGATGTCTGAGGGGGGCAGCAGTGTGGCCACACTTCTGCTTTTACATCTGAGTGCCCTATAAACATGTGAATAAGGCTTCTCTCTGGGCCCAATCTACACTATATCCCAGAGAGAGAGGACAAGTCAAGCAGAGGTTATCCCTTCTCCTTGCTTTGACTGAGCAAGTGAACTGGCAGCAGGACCAGCTAGCTCCAGAGATTGGTGTGGACCTTCAGCTGGAACATGGATCTTGGCAGGTGCCCAGGCAATCTGTCTTTGATGATGACCCCGATTATTTCCCGGATAATCCTGAACCAGTGTTGCCTGATCTTCTTTTGTTTTCTAGGAATAAATATGTCCCCTAGAAGATTTGACAATATTCTTTTAAAAATTCATTTTATTAATCCCATGTGTACATTGTATTTTGTCTCTAGGATAGCACACAGGCAATTAAGGGTGATGCTGGTAAACAAAGGAAGATCACACAAATGTAAAACACCTTTTTGTATTCTTTTTGATGGTCCAAATGAAAGAAATAATAATAATAAAAAAGAAAGAATGAAGCAAAATAACAAAAGTGCTTGCAAGAGTTATTTTCATAAAAAATAACGGCATTGGTACAAAAGATCAATAATTATGTATTTACTTTACAAGAACTGTCGAATCATTCAATGGTCCTCCTTTTGTAAAAAAACCCCATCAGTCACACTAAAAAGTAGTATCTTAGCAACAATTTCCCTATATTTCATTTCATAATTTTAAGGCTTTTTCTTTGCACTGTTGATAGCCATTATGCTACTTCATGATATAAAGGAATGTATACACTGTTAAAAAATAATATTTCTTTGTATAAATATTCAGTCACTTCATTACTGAAAAAAGCAAGCAGATTGAAATTTTCTAAGTATCAATTAAGCACCATTGTCTTTGTCCTAATGCTTATAGTGCAATTTTACCTTTTCCCTACAGAAGATTTTTTAAGGATGAGTGGTGGTTTTTTTTAAAATCACTACTCCTTTAAACTACTCATGGGTTTTCACAGAATGTACTTTGAAATGGTATTTTTGGCATTTCCTTTAAAAATTACACAAACTTTGTAAAATGCATTCTTAAAGCAAAAAAATGTATCTAGCCTGTATTAGCCTGCCTATGAATTCATTCAGTTCTTGTGATATCTATACTAAAATGATGTATGTATTGCTACCTGTGGAGCCAATGACGTGCAACTTCATTAATCTGAACAACTAAAAACGAAAACTTTTAGAAAGAAGTTCAGATAATGGGTGTGAACATATGAAGCTTCCTTGCAATGTACGGATTTATTTAGCCCAATATTGTTTAATATTGTTTACTTAGACTGGCAGCAATTCTTTAAGGAAGCAGTCTTTTTCAGCTGTTACTACCTGAGATTCATTTGAGTGGAGATATGAGAGACTGTACCCAAAATCTTCCGTATGCAAAGCATATGCTTTACTACTGAGCTATAATATCTCCCCTAAGATTTCTGCCTGGAGACATATGAACCATTATGAAGCTGCCTTACATTAAAACCATTCATGTATCTGGCTCAATACTGTATACTCTGACTAGCAGTAGTTCTCCAGACTGACCTTATTAATGCAAAGCATGTGCTCTGCCGCTCAGCTGCTTTTTACACACAAGATACTGGCATGCAATTACACAAGGAATGTGGTGGCACAGTTTTGCTTTTAAAGCAGTTAGCAAATTGAAATCTATGTAGTTAAGTTTATCCTTTACATTTACTGGTTTCTGAAGCATGTGTGTGGTGGAAGGGGAATCACAACTTTATCCATAGGTGACTTCTCTACACATTGGCCTTGATCCAACTGCAATTGTGTTGAAGCAGTTGTCTTCCCCAAGTGTCCCTGTGCCAGGCCAGGATGAAACAGTGACTGATTTCCCCACAGGAAGCCTTGCAACACTAAGCTTCTTTTATAGCATCATAGAACCTTAGAGTTGGAAGGGACCTCAAAGGTCCACTTATTCAACCTATGCTGGTGCAGGAAATCCTGTACTACATCACCTCTGCTTAAAAACCTCTAATAAAGGAAAGTTCACCACTTTCCGAGGCAGTCTATTCCACTCTCAAAAGAGTCATTCCATCAGGAAATTCTTCTGAATGCCTACACTTTTTGTTGGAATTTGAATCAATTGGCTCAAGCCTTACCCTTTGGAGCAACGGAAAACCAATCTGCTCCATCATTTATGTCATGGCCTTTCAAATATTTGAAGTAGCAGCGCCCTAACTTTGAAATGCCTCCCCCCACCCCTGAAAGGCTCAGCTGGTGCCTGCCTTGTTGTCATCCATGGTCGGAGGCAGTATGCTTCTGAATATCAGTTGCTGGAAAACACGGGAGGGGAGAGTGCTCTTGTACTCAGGTCCAATTTACAGACTTCCCATGGGCATCTGGTTGGCCACCATGTGAACAGGAGGCTGGACTAGATGGGCTACTGGTCTGATCCAACGGGGCTCTTCTTATGTTCTCAAAAATGGCCTATTTTTGCCAGGTTGAGCAGTTTTCTTTGTGGGGAAGACTGAGGCAAAGTAGTAATGAACGGCTCTGCCTTCTCTGTCGCCTGCTAACATTTCTCCACATAGCAGACCTACCACTTCCTTGTTCTTCCTGTTGTTCCAAACATAGCCCACCGCCCCACCCCCAATTTTTGTTATTTTTAACATCTCTCACCAGCTTAAGCGGATTCTGAAGTTTAGCTTTCCTGGCGTTTTCCCTACAAGCTTTGGCTATTTGTTTGTATTCGTCTTTGGTGCTTCTTTTTCTTTTCTTTAACTTCCTTCTTCTTGGCCCTCTTTCTAACTGCTGGAGCCCCAATGGAGTCTGCTTCCCAGCCATGAGTCAGGACGTTGGCTGGGGATTGAAAAGAAGAGGCTCTGCCTCCTCCAGGAGAAGCAAGGAGATCATCTCCTGGCCTTGGAAGGTAGGGCCATTCCCAGTCTTGATGACCACCTCCACTTGAGGAGAGAACTGTTTCTCTATCATCATGTCTGCCACAGGACCCCAGGACAAAAGATTTTTGTGCACGTTCTTGGTCATACAGGAGCTCTCAGTGTTGCCCCTTGCAGCCTGAGAGTACATCCCAGAATAGGGGTTCCCAAACTATGGTATGTGGACCATCTGTGGTCCGCAGGCTATATTCAGGTGGCCTGCAATGTGTTGGCATTAAATATTCATATTGATTTTTTAATTGTATTTTTATTGCTTCTTTTATTTCTTATATTCAGTTTGAATTCTATGGAATTCAAAGTGTAATACCATAAAATACAATGTAAGAAATAAAAGAAATAAAAAATACAATTAAAAATCACACAGCACCTAGCACAGTGCATTATAATTGCTACAATAGGCAGAAAAACGGTTAAGTGATCCACCAAGACGCTCAGCAATTTTCAAGTCGTCTGTGGGGAAAAATGTTTGGGCATCACTGCCCTAGAACACACCTGTAGCTGCACACTGTAAGCTTAATAGTGGCAGGCAAGTCTTCTACTTACAGATCTTGAAGAAGGAACCCTTTATGAACTTCTGAAAATAAGAAAATTCACTTTTAAAAAAATCACTGCCTCACACTAAACATTTGAACCCATTGTCAGTTTACCATAAGTCACTTACACATCCTCCACTGCTATGTAGTGTGCCACAGGATTCCGCTTTTAAAGCCGAGCAGATGTTAATAATTATAATGTTAGCACCAGACCAGTGGCTGGTAGCACTGGCCAAAAGAGGTCATATTGGTAAAGCTACTATATCATAATGAGTATTCATGGAGTCCCCGCACAGCACTGGTTGCCTTGTGAGTTTACTAATACTAATAAATACTCATACTACTTATCTCATGAGAAAAAACTTCCTCATGAGAAAAAAATACGATTCTAAAATGCCAAAAATACCCCAATGCAAACCATTTAGCACCTTACAAAGTTCAGTGCAGCCTGTAACAAGAAGAGAAATTACTGACTGAAAGTAAACAATTGAGTACAGTGACAATAAAAGTATCACTTTTGTCATAATGCTACATATAATGTAGAGTACGTAAAATGCAGTGGTGCGACTGCAAGGTTTTTAAATTTAAAACAAACAAATAGGGTAAGTAGCCTTAACATAAACATTTTACGTACAAAAATATTAAATCAAAAATAAATAATTCCAGACATAAATATTATACTTTACAACATTAAGAATATATATATATATATTCACACACACACACACACATGGGTACACACACACACACATTCAGATGCACACAGAGAGGAAGAAGTACAAAAATGGAAGGCAGAGGTATTGCTTCATTATCCTTCATCTGACTCGCTTCAGTTCCCGGCATTCAGAAGCCCTGAGAATTAAAAACATAATGGAGAGTTCTCATCTCTACTTTCAGCACCACTGATGTGTTTAAAAGAAAAGCACAATCCATCCCGTTACAGGAGCAGCCAGCTGCACATTAAGGAATGCAAATAGGCCTTGTTGGGCCAAATGCTTTTAATTGCCATTGGAACAGTAATTTCCTCAAGAGAAAGTCCTGATGTCACCAAATCACCTTTGTGCTATTTCTCTTCAACTCTGTATGCTAATAATTCTGCATGAACTGCACATATTCATGAGATTGGCAGATATTCTCCCAAACTTGGTGGGAAGTTTGGGAGCCACCAAGATTGTGGGAATGGCTGCAATCCCACATAGCTGTCTAAGCGCATGCACTTCTGATTGGCATGGGACTATTTACACTCAGTTGTGTAATGAACAAGCCCAGTGACTACTGTATGAAAGGAGTTCAGTGATGCCACTGCACAAGTGAATGCTAAATTACCCATGGAGACACAGTAACTTAAGCTCAAGCAAGGACCCAGCTTGTGGCAAGAGGGGCAATGTAGGATTGCACCAGCTGTCTTTTGAGCACAGAGACTTTTCAGTTACCAGAATGCTGTTTTGTGACATTGTTAGCCTGCTTCTTTTCCTCTCTCTTCAACAGTTCAGAGCAAATTGCATTTTTTTCTCTGTGCAGGCAATGTAATAGCACTGGTTGTTGCTGTCCAATTGTGTGAAGGTTGGGACTAAGTTCCATTATGGCATTGTGCTAGAAACTGGGATCATTATACCCAGTTGCCTGAGATTAGCTGCTGGCTCAGTGCACCATAGTGTTGGGCTGTGAGGTTATGATGCAAAGCCTGTTTACTTAGAATGAAGTTTCACAGCAGTATGTTCCTGATTTGGCACCAGATTATTACCACAGATATTCCAATGTAGTGGTTTTATAGCAGTAAAATCCACAAATTAGTACTTACCATTGCTACAACACTTGTACATCGAGGCCAGTTCCAGATGATGGAGTACATTTTCCACAGTAACCACCACATTTCCCTATTACTTTGGTACCATCCTTTAAGTAAAATCACAAAGAATGTCTCAGAAGAAAGTAAATGCAATCTTTCATGATCCAACTTTTGGAATCGGAATAGAGCTGCAATCATAAACACAATTCTAGAAAGCAAATCCTATTAGATACAATGGAACTTATCTCTGAATGAACATGTATAATGTGACAAATACTTGCTTTAAAACTATTTAGTTAGTTAGCAATGAGAAAAAAACCAATTACCTGATACTCAAGACAAAAAATGCAGGAACCCCACACCCAACATATAGTGATTTCCTTCCCAATATTTCATAATATTCTGATATAAATTAATTTCTAAAATATATAAAGCAACACACCCTCTCTTCCACAGTTCAGTAGATATCAAACTTTAGATCTCTGACCAATGCAATCTATGCTAACATACATAAAATCACAGGAAAATCTTCTGCACCCCCGTGGGGCTCACAGCTTATGCTACCTTTGCATGTTCTACATTCAAGAGCAGTAAAATATGTCAAAGACGGACCAAGTTGAACACAAGACTTCCCAGTCCTTTCTGTTGTTGTTAAGCTGTGGTATATGAGCTTTCTGTGCTTAATACTATTGATCTGTTGCTGCTAGTACCAGCTTCTATGAGCATCTTTGCTCTCTTATTCTCCTGGTACCTAAACTTCAAGAGCTATAGGTGAGCCAGGTAAAGTGATGCATCCTACATCAATTGCCTCTTACTGTCTGCTTTAATTTGGTCAGTTGGGACTCTCTTGGTCTTTGTGCTCAGTACTCATCTCAGTTGCTTTAGATTTATTGGTGAAAAGTTCCCTTCTGCACTGTTCCTTTTAAGATGAGCCTAATGGCTTTTATTTTTCACTTGTCCTGGCTTCTCCATTTTAATAATGGCAGCTGAGATTGCAAGTGGCTCAAGCACGCTACCAGTTTTCTTGCTTGAGATGCCAGCGCAGTGCAGCAAGCCATTAACTGCAAGGTAAACACATACATTCTCTGGACCATTTATCTTCTGTGGTTCTACGTGCTTGGAATTCTGTCCGGAACTAGAAGGTGGCACAAAATTGGATTCTTGAAAATATCAGGCCAAATAGTCACATTAATTGGTGTGATGTGTTCAAAATGGCCCTGGGCATGAAGTATGAAAGCCAGCTTGGAAAGGTGAAGGTCCTTGTTCTGACAAAACTCTGTGAACTGCCTTGAGCAACTCGCTATGTGCTGCCTCAACTTCCTGCTTATCAGTGAAATTCGCTGAGTGGTTTGGGGCAGCTTAGCCTTGTCCAGTGGGCATTATAAGGATAAATTATTCTGTACAATTATTGCATTTTGTGAGCTGAAAAGTACTATAGAAGTGGTAAATATAACTAAATAAAGTGCTCTTGCATGTATTTGGCTCCACAGAGATGGGGGAAGGGGTAAAAGGACAGACTTTACACTCAAAAACCACAAGCACTGGAAAGTAATCTATTTATGACTTTATTATGCTCAGTAGCACTGTTAGAGCAGGCTCCCAAATGCATACTTCCTGAGGACTCAGGCAACTAATTAAAGAAGTGTCTGCACCACTTGCACAGTGTTTTTAGCTTCACGGTTAAGCAGACCCACTAATTAATTACAATAATACAGATCAACTTGAATTTACTCCAATCTGTGGCTCTAAACCCACCAATTACAGACCATGCTTCACAGTTCTTACGTTTTACATTAGAGTTCAAGAGGTTATTTTAAACTCTCCCCCCATATTTACAAGACATAAGAAGGTACACTACAATAAGATGTGGTAGGTCAACAGGTATAATGCGGCAATTGGATTGAACATAATAGTTTTCCTTACTGGCGATTTTATAATTTCGGAAACTGCATAATTCCCTTGAGAAAGCCATTTTGATGTTTGTGTTACCGACAGGCCAGTTCCAGAGAGGTTGATGCTAAAGTGACCCTTAAAAATGGAAAAGGATATGCATCAGATCATACACGTTTTCCAAAATGAATGCTACATACCAAAATCCATGTTTTCTGGGGGGAAACAAAGAAAAAGAAAATATTCTGAACAATGTTATTCTCCATCACTGCAACACTCCCCCCCCCAAAAGCACAGTGTCATTCTAACAAGATCTCCCCAGCAATGTTTTCGATTGTTCCAAGCCCTCATCGCGATTAGCACATACTGTACAAATCACAGCAGGAGTGAGATTAAGCATTTCTTCTCGTTTGCAGCTTTCTGAGAAAAGGTTGTTTTGCTGTAGATCGCCAGCTGAGGGCATTCTTGCCCTTTCCCTAGCAATGTCTGCTGCTTATTGGAAAAAACCAAGCAGTTCTTTTCCACATATGACTAACTGAAGAGACATATTTTCTTTTCCCCTTTTTAACCTGAATGGGGGCTTTCAATCTTTTATTTTGTAACATGTGCTACGCTTTTGTTTGTTCAATGAAACAGACCCATATTTACAACAAAAGAAGTGGGTCTTTGTGCGGTGCTCTCTAACTTTAAAAAGTAACATGTAATCACAAATACACCTAAATGGCTTAGGATCATGAAGGACCACTTGTTCCCACGTGAGCCACCCCAGATCCATAGATCTTCTTTCAAGATCCTTCTCTAGGTCCCTCTGCAATCTGAACTGAGGCAGGTGATGACAAAAGGTAGGGCTTTCTCTGTGGTCTTTGGAATTTCTTCCCAAGAGAGACTTTCTAGGGACCAATTTTGAGATCTTTTCATATGGTGAAGATTTGCTAGTGCTTTTTAGGTACGTGTTTCTACCCTGCTGACTCTGGGTTTGTATAGTTTTAAGACTCTCTTTTTTAGTGTTCTTTTTAATGTTAAGGTCGATTTCCTTTGTTTTAATAGTATGCAGCGTGGTAAGCGGCGGTAACGCAGCCGAAGCTCTGCTCACGGCTGGAGTTCGATTCCAACGGAAGGAGGAAATCGAATTTCCGGTAAAAGGGGTCAAGGTCCACTCAGCCTTCCATTTTTCCATGGTCGGTAAAATGAGTACCCGGCATATGCTGGGGGGTAAAGAAGGTCCGGGGACGGAACTGGCAATCCCACCCCATATATATGGTCTGCCTAGTAAACGTCGCAAGACGTCACCCTAAGAGTCGGAAACGACTTGCACTACAAGTGCGGGGACACCTTTACCTTTTTTTAATAGTACACAGTAAACTGTTGATTTAATTGTTAGCTGCCCTGAGAATGCTTTGTGGTTAAAAGGGTGGAATGTAAATACATATAAAATAATTTAATAAATTAAATAACAAAAACACTGTTTTAAAGATCATTTAATAAAGGGAAATTATTTAAAATAGAATACATGTACATGCTGACAAAAGGAAGTGCTACATCAAGAGGGGCAGAATAGTACAGTGGTTGGAGTATGACTGTTTTGCTCAAGAGCAATTCGCATAATGCTGGAATATAACAAATGGAACCATATCTTGAGAAATATGATTGTCAAGATACCTGTGGACACTTGGCTGCACTATAGCAATCCCCAGCAGTGGCAAAAGGTACAGGTCGTCCATCAAGTGTTTGTGCAAACTGTAAATCGGTTGCTGTGAAAAAATATTTGATAAAAACCAGAGAGACAAAGGGAATGGAACAGTGGGAAAAAGAAAGAAAAACCAAATGCAGTATTTGATCCTTATTTAATATAGTACACCTGCCTATATACATTTATCTTGTGAATCCACCGGGATCCTCCCTGAATAACAATGTTGACAATTAAATGTGCAAGTCAGCATAACATGTGTATATATTAAAACTGAGGAATAATTCTGTGGGACCATTTACCTCTAAAGATGCAGGGCGTCAACCTTTTAACCATAAATTTACATGGAGGAAATGTGCTCAAGACCACATGGACACTGCTGGTATTGATATGTCTCTATTTTTTAGATCATGTTTGACATCTTAGGACTGCAGCAGAGGACTGAATCCAGAAATTCTTCTCAAGTTCCTTTGGGAATAGCATAAATGGGCCTTGGATTTTGTCCTACTATGTATAAAGAGCAACAGCCTAATCCATTTGGCCTAACTCAAATTCCACTTCAACCCTTCAGGATGTGTGTCTTGGTTCAACTCTGGCTGGAATAAAAATAAGCTACATTGCTGCTGCCTGCCCTCTATGATTTCCAGAGGTGCTTGAATCTGAAGGGAGATGCAGGGAGACTACACACCTTTTACCCTGAGAGCATATCCTGCCACTGGACAAAAAGGGGGTCACATAAGAAGCAAAACTTGCATGGCAACTTTAAAGATTTTAATTTTGCATCTGAGTTCAGAAGAAGAAGGAGCAGAATGAGAAAAGAAGACGTGAGCGAATGAATTTAGTAACAGGAAGATATTTTTTTTCTTGTTTGAACTGAAGAAACTAAAGAGAAATCCATTATTGTGGTTTTAAACTACACTACAATTCAAGTGTAAGGTACTATAGTATAAAATGTGAACGCAGGCAATGCAAGGACGTTACCCTCTAGATTACCCTAGTTTTTACACTGGAAATTACACCCAACAATAAAAACAAAAGCATTCTGATGGTAAAGCCCTGTTGTTACTCACTTATTATCTGCATAGTGTTCAGGTCCAGCCTTACTTTGCTGAAGGTGGAAAACCCAGCTGCTGTGTAATCTTTCCTACATTGGCAATCTTCTCTTCTGCTTCCATTATATGGACATTCAGTCGGGTTATGTAATCTGAATAAAAAGAAAGCCCCTTTTCGACTCATGACAAGAAATATAAAACCAGGAAGAGAAAAAAAACCATCACCAAATACAGAGGAGGTAGTCATTCTTACCTATAGCTGTATACTTCTGAGAAATTCTCTGCATCACCATTTGCCAGAGTCACATACTCCTTCGGCCTGACAGATTCCATGCCAGCACAATAAATCTGAAAAAAAAACAGGCCATCAATTTCATCAAACATCTAATATTATCTACTAAGTGAATGACCAGGAAATCAGAAGATGGAAAATACACAGGCAGAAGTTACAAGACACCAGAAATTAATTATATTTTCTAAAAAAAACCCACACAAATAAATGCAAAATACAAATGGGTCACAAAATGCAGTGCAAGTAAGTAAAATCCAAAGGATTAATCACACACACACTCACACACGCACACAGGGAAGGGAATCTTGCATTTCCCCCCTCAAAAGTCTAGAAATCAGAGGCCAAATGTACTGGACGAACACTAGAGGAGTTCTAATGACAACAGTGCTTCATATGGAATGCACTGTTTCCAAAGAAGGGATTATAATACTACAAGCAACAAAAATCTGGCTGATTTTAGATCTTGTGGAAATGTATCATGGATAGATAATCTCCGAAGCTGTCTGACCTCTGAAATATCATGCAGCCCTGGAATTCTACGAAATACACAGACATGGCTGAATCATACCTTTAAGGGCTTTCCTTTAACTTTAAGGTAATATTCTCCATCATCTGTGACAACTTTGAGCCTTTTTACTTCTTTGCAGCTTGTTGGTAATTCACCTAAAATAAAGAAGTGTTAGTAACTTAACCAGGAAAGGAATGATTACGCATCAGTCTTTTTAAAAATTAAAAATACAACATTTCACAATGCAAACTCCAAACAGCTCATTGTTCCAATAAAATATTTCTGTGTCTCTAAAATCTGCAAACTTCTTGATTGGCTAGGGAGGATATTGAAAGCCCAAAAAAGTGTGTGTGGGGGGTAGAGTGGTGGTGGGGGATTGGCTACAAAATAGTAATCAAAACAAGCAGTGCACAAAGGTAGATTTTATTCTAAATTGATGAGGACTCAGCATCAGGAGCTGCAGTGGAACCCCCCACCCCAAACCACAAAGGTAATGTCAGAAGAGGCCTTGCATGCTGTGTAGAACAGATCATGCAGAAACAATGGCTCCTATTGCGGAGGGTCTGTGACATTATTGGCAACAAGCAATGTACCTCTTGCTTTCCTATACCTGCAACATTTTATGACCTTTAATTTTTTTAAGTCTTGCTTTTTAATTTTTGTGTGTGATCTTGAACAGCCTCTTGATGCACCACTCAAGTGGAGGAGTAATGTAGTTTGAAGGAACACATTTATGATGAACACCAGCAAGATTGCTCCCTCTCCTTTCAGCAGCGGCCTAATAATTTTTAAAATGTGGCTTTTTTAAACGTAGTTCTCTGCAAGGCAACTCCTGATTGAAAAATGAAACAAAACACCCCCAAACCCAACAGCGGTATCTAATGAGAGCATACAGCTATCCACCTTCAAAAGGCTTCATGGCATCCATTCAGTGGGGATTGAAATATAGAGCTACTGGGGCTCAATTGGTACCAGAGATGCTATAACATTAAGGGGAATGTTCAGATTTTAAAAATAAATTCCAAAGGCTCTTACAGTCATGTATATTGTGGCATGCCCTTCTTTCTTCAGGTTTCAGATCATCAAGGCACAAGAGGCTCACTTGGTCATTGTTTGTAAGGCACTGGACTGACCGGTGCATTATTCCAATTCCACAACTCACTGAACACTGGAAAACAAAGGAAACAAGTTCATTTCCACTGTAGGGACTGAACACCTCTGAAAGAAATTAGGGGAAGATGGCACACTTTCTAAAATAAAGGGTTAACCAAAATAAATAGCAAGGAGGGCATGTCTACAACAGCCTCTGCCATCTATATTTCTTACTATCTTTTTTGTTCTTCTTGATTCCAAACTAGTCTTTGTGCATAACCTGTACAGCTGTGTGAAGATTAGGATGCTATTTTAAAAACAAACATGTAGCAGAATGAATTATGTACATGGATAGCTTTGTGTGTAGTAGGACTTAAAATAGTACAAAATAAAAATGGGATGGAGTAGAGCCCCCCCCCCCCCGTTGTATGCTGATGTTCCTTCTTGGTGCAAAAACAGCACATTGCCATATAATTATTACTATGTGTATATGTGTGATACGTGTTTTTCAAATAGATTTACTTGCTAGTAGGGTTATTGCTGCAGCTACTTATGCTTAGGTGCAACAAAGTACCATTTGAAAGAAGGGAGTTTTGGAGGAAACCTAGTACCTCTTCAAGTAAAATTGATCATTCTGCAGAGAAACCCAGAAGTAAACTAGATATCAAGACTGGCAATTAGGGACATGTATAAGATTGCATCAGCTGTTTGCAATACGTTCAGGAGAAATAATCTGCAAAATAACAAACAAATCCAGCTAGTGCATACATAACCCAGTTGATGAGTAAACTTTTTGGGACTGAAGTGCTACTAAGTTAACACTTCTCATTACAGCATCAACATGAATAAGAGAATACGGTGCCTTTAATTTTAAAGGTTTCTGTGATGGGCTTTGCTAGCCTAAAGCATTGGTAGTTGTGTGTGTGTGGTATAAGAAGAGTCTTGGACCAATTCCCATGCCATCTCAGGCAGGCATCTCAATCCCCTGATATTTCCAAACCAATCATTTGCTTTCAACAGCTGATGGGCACAGAGTAGCCAAAAAACTCTTGGCATCTCAGTATGCTCTATAGCCATGATCTATCCTGTCCCCAACTTACCTGCTGCATCAAGCAGCCCCTCCCCTCATCTGTCCTCAGCAGCTAACCTACACAGCAGCTGTTAGTTGTGTCAAGTATCAGAGACCTCAAGCAGCCTAACTTACTATTTGCTTCCTGAGTCCAGGTTATGGGTGCAAAGGGACTAGAAGCCTGGCAAATCTATTTTACTCTAGTGGAAATATAGCTTGAAGCCCATTCTAAAGTCACCTCTGTATCTAGGGCAGACATAATTACCACAAGGAAAGGACTACAATTCACTATTTTACTTGTTCAGTACAAAGGGCTAACTTTTTCCCATCAGAAAAATGTAGAGTAAAAGCCATGTACAACAAAAAGTGTGAAGCCAGGTGAAAATCTATCTTAGAAATATGAAACTCAGACTCTGTTGGAAAGGCTTTTTTTCTAAAGTCATATGGGCTGGATTTTATTTTTGTTTTCAAGCAATACAAACAATTGGTCACAGCAAGATTAGATCCTTCTGAACTCCAAACAAATGCTACAGGCTCTCTATCATGAAAAGTTAGTTTTAAATGAAAAGATCTGTATGTGAATGTAGGTTTTCCAGTAGTAAAATCCCATAGTTCCCAGCAACATAGGACCACCTAATAAAGCCATTTTGGTCTGAAAATGCTTCAGTTAGCATTAGTTTATTTACTGTTGTCCTGGTCTTCTTTCCTTCTTCACTGAGTCTAACAGTGGGGATCCTCTGGCCCTCAGGCCTAATTAGGCCCTTCTGGCATCCTAATTTGGCCCACAAAGCCATGCCCAGCCATATATGACATCAGGTGTGGGACAGGTAAAGGCTCAACTGCAAAGAATAACTACAAAGTCTTAAAATCTGCCTTTTAAATGTCATGAGCAAAATTTGCAATTTTGTAAGCCACCCAATCAATGCAGGTTGAGCAGTGGATGAAATATAATGGATTTTGATGAGCAAGTCACATTCCTCCTTTGTCACAGGCACAAAGAGTGCTGGGCTCTGGTTGACAACATGAGACACTAGGTGGACAATAAAATGAACAGTGAAGGGTTAATTTATGAGGCAACATAGAGCTATCCTTGACAGACAGAGGTATATTGAGTGTTGAGTGTTGAGTTCTTTTAGGGCAGAGGTGGAGAGCCTGTGGATCACTGAAGTTGCTGAACTACAACTCTCTTTATCTCTGCCCACTTGGAGTCCCACAACATCTGGAGAGCCACAGGTTCCCCACCCCTGCTTTATAATCAGGGGCAAAGGAGTAAATTTAGATCTGAAGGGTTGTGTTAGATTTCCCCGACCCTCAATTCCTATTGCCTCTTTAAGGGTACCTCTCCTTTAAGACAAATAACCATATTTTTCTATTTTTGCCTATTCTTAGGACAGGGCTACACATTAATATTAATAATAATAATAATAATAATAATAATAAAATTATTAATAATAATAAAAAGGAGTAAGATTAGAAACATACACTTCCCCAATTTCCAACTCTCCATGATGCCAAAACTGGGCACTCGCCTAGATAGCATGACTGCACATTTGGTGGTTGTGTGCCTGGACAGTTGACTGTGTTCTGATAACCGTACTCATAATGATCCTTCCCAGTGTAAATTTCGCTGCAGGAAACCAGTCTTTGCTTGTAGCCTTTGCCGCACGTTACAGAGCACTGCAGGGGGAAAAAATCAAAGTGTTTTGGTAATGCTCTAGATGCTCAATGTAAGCTCTCGACAAAGGACTGAATGACCTCCCCTTTAGTCTTTTATCTACCTGCAAAAGCCCTGAGTATACTACGCACAGGAGGGATCCAGCACTTCCCATTGCCCCCTTCCTGCCCTTACCCACATCCACCTCTGTTATTTAAGGCTCTACCTTGTACCCCAGTCAGCACCTCCCCTGAATCTCTGATTGATTTCCATCTTCCTCCTCTTGAAGTAGGCTCTTAAGATAAGATAGTGAAGGATCAGAAATAAATTATCCTCCCCTCGCCTCCCAAAGCAAGTTTCCAAGAGAAGACAAAGCACTGTCTCCAAATGTGCTCTCCCCTCCTTTCCCCAGTTCAGGATTCCCAGTATTTTATCTCTGTGATACAGTCTGAAAATTAAGAGTGTGCCAAAGAGATGAAAGAGAGTAACAGTGTTTCCAAGCAGAAATTTGTTGTGTAGTAGGTGCTGCTCGTGCAATGTCCACATGACATGGTTGCCATCTAAATACCAGCCCTTACTTCTCTTTTTTAAAAACTAATAATCAGGATTTCATCTTACTGCAGATTTTTTTAAAAGTAAAAATTGTGTGTTATACACCCACACTGCTGGTGTGGAAGATTGGTAGCACAATATTTTGGGTGGGCAGTTTGTCACGTGTGATGATGTTTTGGTGCGCAGTCCTTATCACCATACCCTTACTTCTGTTTGTTCCTCACTTGAGCACAACTTAGTCATTTTGTTTTCAGCAGCCCAAATGATACGAATATACCTATTTTCCTAATTGCTGCATGTTGAAGGCACATCGAAATTTTAATAACCTAGTGTAGAGGAGTTATTCTCTCAACATGTCAAAACATGTGGGGGATTACCTTGGAGACTATAATTGCAGGACAAACATCAGGATTTAAAAAAAATGCAGAGGTTTTGCACAAGAGCTTTTAATCAGAATTTTAGTATAGTTAAATACATATTCCGTGCTGTTATAATCTACAAATGTACGCACGCACGCATGCACGCACCCCCCCTCTTTTACATTTTAAGGGGGGTTGAAACTATTATGTGTGGCCATCTAAGAGTATATTTCCCCACATTCCTGTTGTGAGGAATATATTACAAGTTACTGCTGGATCAGATATCCTGTGGTTTCCCTATAGCATAATATCAGGGAATATATGGGCCACACACCATAATCTGCAAACAATCCTGCACAGGAAATGTTTCCAGGGGATGTCAAACCAAAGTAAAACAAAGTGGTTGCAAAAGGAGCAGGTGAGGATTTGACTGTAACATTAAAAAAGGAAAAGGTATTTTCCTTTACACACGCCTCCCCTATTTCTGCAGCAATGCCTAAGAAGAGCTTGATTCATATCTTTGGAAAACAGTTTCATGTACATGGGAATGTCTCATTGACTTAAATTGAAGTATGACTATGTTTCCAAGACTGGAACTATGATGACTTAGAGAAAAGAAAATGCTACGGATATTTGCTTTGGTGCCATGTGGGAAGGGCACCATGTCTGGTAAAGGGCCAGAAAATGGAGGGAACTTGCAATGGTCAAGGAGGAATCTCTGTTCACCATCCTACCCTGTTCTATGCTCTCTACCAACACTTGTATCTCATTCTGTCATTTTCCTTATTTATTCCTTTGTTGCTCGATTCCCTGCCCACCCAGACTTTGAAACTAGAGTAATTAAGGAATATTATGCAAAATCTACCTGTTCTGGATAATTTATTCAGGGAGTTCTGGCAGCATTATTTAGATTAGTAGTGCAGAACGGAGCAAGGAATTTCAGAAGAAAATCACCCTGTGCTTTATAGACTACAGCAAAGCCTTCGACTGTATAGATCATGAAAAACTGTGGAATGCTTTAAAAGAAATGGGGGTGTCACAGCATCTGATTGTCCTGATGTGCAACCTATACTCTGGACAAGAGGCTACTGTAAGGACAGAATATGGAGAAACCGATTGGTTCCCAATAGAAAAGGGTGTGAGACAGGGGTGTATTTTATCACCCTATTTGTTTAATCTGTACGCAGAACATATCATACAGGATTGGACCAAGATGAAGGAGGTGTGAAAATTGGAAGAAACATCAATAATTTAAGATATGCAGACGATACCATACTCTTAGCAGAAACCAGTAATGATTTGAAACGAATGCTGATGAAAGTTAAAGAGGAAAGCACGAAAGCAGGATTACAGCTGAACGTCAAAAAGACTAAAGTAATGACAACAGAAGATTTATGTAACTTTACAGTTGACAATGAGAACATTGAACTTGTCAAGGATTATCAATACCTTGGCACAGTCATTAACCAAAATGGCGACAATAGTCAAGAAATCAGAAGAAGGCTAGGACTGGGGAGGGCAGCTGTGAGAGAACTAGAAAAGGTCCTCAAATGCAAAGATGTATCACTGAACACCAAAGTCAAGATCATACAGATCATGGTATTCCCGATCTCTATGTATGGATGTGAAAGTTGGACAGTGAAAAAGGCGGATAAGAGAAAAATGAACTCATTTGAAATGTGGTGCTGGATGAGAGCTTTGTGCATACCATGGACCATGAAAAAGACAAATAATTGGGTGTTAGAACAAATCAAACCAGAACTGCCACTAGAAGCTAAAATGATGAAACTGAGGTTATCATACTTTGGACACATCATGAGAAGGCATGATTCACTAGAAAAGATAATAATGCTGGGAAAAACAGAAGGGAGTAGAAAAAGAGGAAGGCCAAGCAAGAGATGGATTGATTCCATAAAGGAAGCCACAGACCGGAACTTACAAGATCTGAACAGCGTGGTTCATGACAGATGCTCTTGGAGGTCACTGATTCATAGGGTCACCATAAGTCATGGTCGACTTGAAGGCACACAACAATAACAAGTGCAGAAATATAGCTAGCTCTTCCGTTTAAGGAACATACATGCAATCATCACTCCTCTGATAATCCAGCTTTGGGATATAGGCAGACCCATAAAAATGTGGAATGGTCAGCTGGCCAAACCTCATACTTGCACCAAATATCTGCATGCATTTTCTTTTTATGATTCAGCTCCATTCTGCTCTTTAATTTTCCTTTTTCTGCTAGGTCAGCAATAGCGCTGTCATTTCTTTCTAAGGCTTTTCCAGGTCTGAAATGCTTCTTCAAATGATGCAGATCAGGATCACCTGTTCCTTCTGCGCTCAGCTCTGGCAACCATGGAAAGCAGTTGATTTCTCTTGACAGGTATACTCAGTGTTGTGGGGCATAACTGCCAGCTCAAATTTGTTCAAAAAGTATGAATCTGATCTTCATATTTACGAGAACAAATTGTTATTTTTAGTTGTAAGATAGCCCCTTATTCTCCTGTCTCTCTTGTATTGATTTTTGTTTCTTTAAGAACTGGAACAATTTTGCGCACCTCTACTGAATATAAACTACAGGAAGCTCAATGTAACCCTTGCTGCTATCATTTCCCCATCCTGACCTGCATGAATATGTGCTTAAATTAGAGTAGCAAGGTCTCAGTTACATAACTCTAACTACAATGAAGATTCACTGAGAAAAAGGGAGAGGAAGGGGGAAGAAGGACAAAAAGAAAGATACATGTGATAGAATTAGGTGGCAGTGAGGCTACCAGGGAACCATTTTATTTTCCCCGGACCATACTAAAGTCTTGCAGATGTTTCCAGTTCTAGACAACACATTTTAGGAAGGACATTGAGAAACTGGGGCACATCCTGAAAAGAATGGCTAGGATGCCAAAGGGTTTGGAAACAAAGTCCTATGACAACTGGTTGAAAGAGCTGAGTATGTTTAGTTTGGAAAATGGAAGAACAGGAGAGGCATGATAGCTATATCTGAGGGGCAGACTTGTTCTCTGTTGCTCCAAAAACTAGAACTAGAACTAAGAGGTGGAAAGGGCAGGGAAACAGATTTTGGCTAAACATTAGGAGAAACTTCCTAATGGTAAAAGCGGTTCAGCTGTGGAACAGACTGCCATGTGAGATGGTGAGCTCTCCTTTGCTGGAGGTACTTGAGGCTGGACAGCCATCTGTCAGAGATGCTATAGTTGGATTCTGCTCTATTAAATGGGGGTTCGACTAGTTGATCTCCAAGATCCTCTCCAACTCCATGATTCTAATCTATGTGTATTTTGTTCCTTATTTTGCTTGTATGTTTTCTGAATTGTCAGGCTTGTCATCTTCAAATGGCACACATTTTGCCTTTTGAGAATGTTGGAGATCCATGTTTCCTAGAGGAGGTCCAGAGTATCACCAAAACATCCAGACATACTACCCAGATTTCTACAAAGACTCTTCTATTTCTTGAGCATAATGTAATTCTTCACAGGCAGATAGCTAAGCATTTTCAGAGCCAAGCATTACTGCGGTAGGATCTGTGACTTTTATTTCCTGATAAGGCAGGGTGCAAATGCTAGCTTGAATCATGTTAGAAGAAAGGAATAGTACTGTTGGATAATAAAGGACAGAATCTGCAGTTCTTTTCTAAAATCAGAATAACTGACCTGCAAATAATACCATTATGTATAGCAGATCATGTAATTGACAGGTAAAATGATAGCTATCAGTCTCTACTTGTCATGATAGCTGTGCACTAACTCCAATATCAGATGCTTTACTCGTCTAAACACCAGTGTGTTATCATGCTCACATTCAGTTTGTGGTCTTCCCTTAGGTATCTGGTTGGCTAATGTGGGAACAGATTGTTGGACTACATGGGCCTTTGGGGTCTGAGGCAGCAGGGCTCTTCTTAATCTAGCTGTCATCTCATTTCAGCCAGTTCAAGCTTTAAGAGGAGACTAAGAACAACTGAGGCCTCTGAAATCTTTTCTGTACAAGTATGCTGCCGTAGCCACTTGCCGTACTTTGCATTCTTGCTCTGAATCTGTTTCAGTCAATGAGGCCAGGGGTTTTTAAAAAGGGGGACATAAAACGATGCTGGAAGATAATGCTAAGACAGATGGATCAGTTCCAAATGGCTTTGTTTCTAATCCTCATACCTGTGGAGAAAAATGCCAGTTTGATCTATAAAGGCCTAAATGGCTTGGACTGTACATTCTATAAATTGCTTCCATCTCCATGCTTAGTACAGGCTCCAGTTCTTTGTGGGGAGGCATGCTCTTGGATAATGTGCCTTCCTTGAGTGGGCCCACCTCTTTCTTGTAACTCTTACTGCTGCCATTTCCATACAACCACATAATTTCCCACCGGGAGACCAAAGAAAAACAAGAATGCTGTTCCATCTCCTCACTCTTGTCATTGCTTGAATGCTCAAAGAGGACTGAGGAACATGAAGAGACAGCAAGAGGGGAACAGCAGGGGGATCCAGGAGACGGCAGTGTAGGCCTTTGACAGTACCAAATTATGCTTGTTGGAAGTGGGGCAAGAGCAACTTTATTGTTGCTTTAATGTTGTATTTTTATATTTGTGTCTATTTTTCTTTGTAAGCAGCCTTGAAGGCCTTTGGCTGAAAGGCGGGGTAGAAGTAAATTTAATAAATAAATAGATAAAACTCCTGTTTTGTTCTTTTGTTTGTTCCAGAAGGGAGATAGAGTTAGGGTCCTCCAGATGGATAGGCTTGATTACCTTTACCCGTGATGCTCTGACTGACTTCCTTCCATTGTTAGACTGATACGTCTTAAGGGAAGCTTACCTGCCCCTCCTCCTTCTGCCCTTTTCTCTCTTCTCTTCTTCGACTGTCTGAGAGAGAGGAGACACCTTTGTCTCTGCTCTCTCTCTCCTAGCCATGAGGGCAACTCCCAAGCCTGGGCGTTGCGCCTCCAACTTAGTTAGTTAGTCAGAACTAGGTATGCCTTTCTATCTACTATGTATTTCTATAAATAAAGTAGCTTTTCTTATTTTACAAAATCTTAAGTCTCAGTGATCTCAATGCAGGGTAAAAGCCTGCTTTCTTAGGTCAACGCACACACTGGCACACACTCATTTCAGACCGCTGTTGTTCTCTGCTTAACAAATATACAAATTTACACAACACAAGGGTTATGGAAGCCCAGTAAACTAAGCTGAATTGCAAGTTGTGCCTAAAGCTAAAAAGGCTAAATACTGTGTGTGATTTACAAAAGAAATCAACAAAAGGGAAACTTTAAGTTAGAGAAAGAAAAGCAGAACAAAAGATAGGAAAGGATGTCTGAAGTATCAACACTTGAGAGATGCATCTCAAGGCTGGAGAAGGATAATTATGCAGTGTGGAATATTCGGTTCACTGCAATCCTTGAAGGGGAAGATTTAAACGGGATCCTGACTGATGCTGAACCCTCGTCAGACGATGAAACTGCTACAGCATCCTGGAGACGTAAGCATGCAAAAGTGAAGTCTCTGCTCATTTCTGCATTATCAGATGAGGCACTAAATGTTTGCGTAGGATGTAACAATGTAAAACAAATGTGGGAGAAGCTACAAGAAATATATAATAGAAAGTCTAAGAATCACGTCATGTACCTTTACAAGGAGTTGTTTTCTCTGAAGGAGACTGCTGAGAGAGGCAGCCTGAATACACATATTCAAAAGTTTACAAGGCTGCTTGCTGAACTTGAGAGATGTGGGAAGGGCCTGGCTGATGATGAAATGAAAAAGGCACTACTCCTGAGCTCTCTCCATGAGTGTCATAAATTAATTTCCTGTGTGGTAGAAAATTCTGACCAAAACATGAGTCAGATCATATCATATTTGAAGGACCAAGATTTTAAAGAGAGACAAGAAATTCTGTTGGAGCAGGCAAACCTTACTATGGGCAGAAACAAGCAAACAAAGAATAGCAGTCATTGCCCAAATCAACAGGAGGGCAAGGGACAGAGAAGGAAGTTCTGTTTCATATACAGATCTCCAAACCATCTTCAAAGGGATTGCGATAGGTGTCAGACAGCAACAAAGCCTGACTTTAAACAAAGGCAGACTGAAGTGAGAGAAGCCGCTGGGCAGAGAAAGGCAAAAACAAAGGCGTCTAGTTACCATGTATCTGGTGAAAGGAAAGATGATTATAAAAACAGACTTTTAATTGGTTCATGATCCACCTCACATCTTGTAATTAATAAAAACATGTTTAAAAGTTTTAAAAGTCACAAGCAAAAAGTGTTAACAGCATCTGGACAAACGTTCCTTTCTCAAGGAACAGGCATAGTGAAACTGCTTTGCAAAACACCAGAAGGAGAAAGGGAGCTTGAACTTAAAAACTGCCTGTATGTTCCAGATTTTAAAGACAACTTAATAAGTGCTACTAAGATAATGGAACTGGGGGGTGAACTTTATAAGAGTGGAGAATTTTGCCACGTTCTAGATGAAGGAGGAATTTGTTGCACTGCAAGAGTGAAAGATGGACTTTTACATTTAGAATACCTTGAAGCTATGCATGCAGATGTGGTCAAGGAAACCTGTAATTCTGAATGTTTGCATATTTGGCATAGAAGAATGGGACATGCGAACTTAGCCAGAGTAACTGCTCTAGAGAAAGAGAATTTGGCTAGAGGCATTAAAATGGGACAGTGCAAATGTACAGAGAAATGCGAGTGCCGTATAAAGACCAAGAGTGTGAAACCAAAATTTCCTAAGAAAAGTGAGAGGAAAACCAAAAGTCCTCTAGAATTGATTCACACAGATCTTTGTGGACCAATGAAAGTGCCATCCCAGGGTGGAAATATATGCATGCTGACTTTTATAGATTACTATTCCAGGTATACTACAATGTACCTACTAAAAGAGAAAAGTCAAGTACTTCAAAAATTGAAGGACTATGTCAGGATTGTGCCAACAAATTTGGCAGAAAGCCACAGATCATAAGATCTGACAATGCAGGAGAATATATGTCCAGGGCTATGCAAGACTTTCTCCGTGAGGAAGGCATAGAGCACCAGACTACAGTTGTCTACAACCCAGAACAGAATGGGGTCGTGGAACGAATGAACATGACCCTTGGACAAATGATCCGTTCCTTGTTGGAAGATGCACAGTTACCACAAAAGTACTGGGGAGAAGCTGCGGTCACTGCCACCTACCTGCAGAACCAACTTCCTGCATTTGCAACCAACAAAATGCCATTTGAACTATTGCATGATAGGACACCAAGCGTGTCTCACCTTTGTGTATTCGGGTGCAAGGCTTTTGTGCATATCCTAAAACAAAAGAGGTCAAAACTTGACAACACTGCCAGGGAAGTAATATTCATTGGATATTCTTCAATGCAGAAGGGATACAGAGTAGTAGATCCCAAAACTGGCAAAGTTGAAGTATGCAGAGCTGTTCACTTTGATGAAGGAAAGTGCGCACACTGAGCAGAAGGGGCACCACGCCAAACAGATGACAGTGAAAAGGAAGAAGAAGCTGAGTTATTCTTCCACCACAGAAAGTATAACAATAATATACCTGCAGAGGAAGGCGAGGAATCTGAGCCAGAAGAGGTGACAGAGCCAGAATAGGCAACAGAGCTAGAAGGGGCAGCTGAAGTGCCAGCACCCAGACGCTCTGAATGCACCAAGAGAGGTGTACCACCAGAGAGACTTGCTTACCTTGTGAGAGATGAACTTCCAGAACCAGAGACCTGGAAAGAGATTGAAGCCTTACCCAAAGCTGAAGCTGAGAGGTGGAGGCAGCCAGCCAAGGAAGAGCTGAAAGCTCTACACAAAAGTAAAACTTGGACACTGACCAAGCTTCCTCAAGAAAGGAAAGCTGCAGGCTACAAGGGGAAATTCAAGAAAAAACCAAATGCTAAAGGAAATGTTGAGAGATACAAGACAAACCATCAGAAAAAGTCTGTATATCAGTACTGTTACCAGGCCAGATGTGGTGGTAGCCGTGGGATACCTGTGCAGAAAAACCAGCTCGCTACCCCAGAAGGACTGGGAAGCAATCAAGGATGCAACAGACTCTTGGAGTCAGAAGGGGTAAGTTCACGCACCAAGCGCATAGACGTGAAGCACCTACCTACCGCAGAGGACTACTCAAGATGGAGTATTGTCCAACAGAAAACATGACTGCAGATGCTCTCAAGAAGGCATTGGGCAAACTCAGATATTGCAAGCTGTGAGACAAGATGAACCTCGTGGGCTGAACCAAACATTCATTGAGAAGGTGTGTGGGAAGTGGGGCAAGAGCAACTCCTATTTTGTTCTTTTGTTTATGTTCCAGAAGGGAGATAGAGTTAGGGTCCTCTAGATGGATAGGCTTGATTACCTTTACCCGTGATGCTCTGACTGACTTCCTTCCATTGTTAGACTGATACATCTTAAGGAAGCTTATCTGCCCCTCCTCCTTCCACCCTTTCCTCTCCTCTCTTCTTTGACTGTCCAAGAGAGAGGAGACACCTTTGTCTCTGCTCTCTCTCCCCTGGCCATGAGGGCAACTCCCAAGCCTGGCCGTTGCGCCTCCAACTTAGTTAGTTAGTCAGAACTAGGTATGCCTTTCTACCTACTATGTATTTCTATACATAAAGTAGCTTTTCTTATTTTACTAAGTCTTAAGTCTCAGTGATCTCAATGCAGGGTAAAAGCCTGCTTTCTTAGGTCAACGCACACACTGGCACACACACATTTCAGACCGCTGTTGTTCTCTGCTTAACATATATACAAATTTACACAACAACAATGCTGACCCCTTTCTTTCTTCATTGCAACTGTTAACAGATGGTGATTTTTTAAACAATATCACCCATGAACCATATCTGAATGGCAAAGGCACCCCACAGTTATGGAACTCCCTTTGGGAGTATAACCTGAGAGATCATGTTACCTAATTTTTCTGTTTCCCCCAATTCATACTTTGCCTTTCATAAACCCTTTTTTTGACAAACAAAATAACCAGCATAAAACAATATTTTGCAGAACCCCAACAATTTTAGCTCTTACAGAAAATTAAGGAGCATTATGTAAAACTGCCTGATTTGCATATATTGTTCTTGCCATTCTGAGTGGTTATGATTGATTAGAGTACAAAAAATAGCCTCCCTTTTTTTCCCTTCCCACAGACATACCTCTGACCAGTCACCTGTAATCCAAATGTACTCGCATGGTGGCAAGTTGCAGGTTTCAATATCAGGTGGCCTCTTGCTTGAATCACAGCGAAGGCCGTCAGCTTCTTGCATATTTTGATCCATACAGATCACTCTGCGATATCTGGAGCCTTCACCACATGTTTTGCTACACTGTCAAAACAGACATTAGAAAGAGAGATTGGTGACCTTGTGGCAGAACTGATGTGGCTAGAAGTAAGGCCAATGATGGGACAAATGTTGGCTGTTAGAGAGAGCCTCCTCTCATTGTTTCATGAGTCTTTTTTTAAAAAAAATCTATTGTTTTTAGGGATGTACTAGAATTCCGTCCAATTCAGATTTGTTACAGAATTTTCCACTAATTCACTTATTTGCTATAGTTATATAGCAAACTACAGCCACCAAAGAAAGAACAGTGTCCACAGTCCAGACTGTAAAAGTGACAGTGGAGGTGAAACACATTGTATTTGAAAGCTACTAATCAGCTGGGCTGCTTCATGTATCGGGCTTGTCAAGTGTATGTATGTGGGCCAAATGGGGAGGCCTAATTAGACCTGCAAGCCTGGAGGCTCCCTTCCTCTGCTTTAGAGAAGCCCTAGGTGGTTAAAGGCCAGAATTTGCACCTTGAATTAGGTCCAAAGACAACCAGATAGCCAGTACAACTCTTTCAGCACTGACAAGATGTTGTCCCTCTGGGAAGCCCCCATTTACTACAAGGTCACACATTTTCCCCCAGCTGACGTTTTCAGCCATCTTCAATGGCACCCCATGCAGAAAGGCATTTTAAACAATTAAATAGAGCCGAAGGAGCACAATGGAATTCTACAAGGGCTGTAAACAAGAGGATGGAAAACTGAACCAGTAAGGGACAGAGGTTCATATTTAAGCATTAATGAGGATGTAGCCTTGTTTCCACCAGGCTTTTTGTGTCAGTTTGGATTTATTACCAGCTGGCTTAATTCAGTCTGTACCTCATCTCTCAATAAGTAAGTTGAAAACTATTTCTATGGCAGACAAGGTGCTTTTTTTTTTTTCCAGTTTATCAGTCCAAAAAAAGAAAAGGTGGGGAGAAGGAATGGCTGGGAAAAGAGATATAATGGACCAAGTTTTAAAAGTGTGCAAGATCTGGGACTGTCATTTATGATTTTTTAAGAGGAACAATATGTTAGGGATTTAAAGCTTTTTTAAAAAGACATTCCTTGAAGTCTGTTCTGTCACATGGCAGAGATTTGCAGAGAACAGCCACAGACACACACGCTCAGACAAAACCGTCACAGGGGGAGCCTGGAAAGCTTTAGAAAACCAGCGTGACCCATCAAACATTCACCTCCCACAAAAGGGTTGGCAGTGCGAGTGGGGGAGGGGTATTTAATGCTTTCCAGTTGTGGAAAGTTATAACAAAAATTGTGAGAAACAGAGAGAAAGAGAGAGGAACAGTTGCTTTGGGAGCGAATTACTCCAATTTGGTAAGTTCTGAAAATGCATGCTATTTGGTGACCTACTTTTTATGTACTTTTAATGTACTACCTGAATTTGTTTTGATGTGTTACATTTACAGCATGTTTCCTACAATACCTCACACTTCTATGAGGAGTTCTGTTGGAGACAACAATTCAAAGTTGGGTCTTTCTTTGTTCCTTACTTAGTTAATGCTGACAAAAAGAACTAGACTGTGGGCCACTGCATGTTACTGTAAGTGCTGCTCAAGTCACACAATTTTACACCAGTTGAAAATGTGTTTCCTTGGGTATCTGATAATCATCACATGTCACTATATGGGATTGCAACATCTCTGGACCTTAAGGTAACAGCAGAATGGCATAGTACATATTTTTCTTTAAAAATTATCCCGAAGGTCCACAGCTGATGGGGAAGCTAGGTGAAGTAACAAACTCTGCCCTGTATGCTGTGGGTTTTGATGCTGTTATTGCAACATAGGCATTCAAGGACAAGTGGATTTGAGGAAGGAAATTAGAAGGGAGTTGTTGACTTAGTCTTGAAAGTTCTTTCTGCTCTCTGAGAAAGTTTGTTCTTTCAGAATTTGAAGGACTGGGAACTGTGTTTGCTATTATATTTCTTTTCTGTCCCCTAAAATTGAAGCTCAGCAAGCAGAAGATGGGCAGGACATTTTATGCAACTGTGAATATGCAAAAAGGGCAAATATACTAAGCAGGGGACCAGCTGCAAAACATTTTAACACTGAGGGCCACAGACTGTTGGACTTTTCTATAACAGCTACAAAGATGCCAACAGATCCAGCAGCACTGACTGAGAGGGAGAATTTTTGGATTTACTCTCTGGACACATTGGCACCATAGATGTGTCCTATGTTTTGGAATTATGTGTAATAAATACATCACTGTCTCTCCCCAATCTGGAGCTCTCCAAATGTTTTAATATTACAACTCCCATCAGCTCCAGCCAGCATGGGCCCTAGTCAGGGATGATGGGAGTTGTAGTCCTAGGCTGGTGAAGGCTGATACATTACAATAGCTATTCATTATCAACCACTTCTGAGACAACACTGCAATCTGCTTTACAGAATGGCAAAATTAAAATGAAGTGTGAATTGTACTTAAAGAATGTGAACTAGCACTTAAAATTATTTAAAGAGACACTTTCTTAATAGAGCAAACTTGCTCTCTTCAATTATCCTGTAGATTATACTGATGAAAAAACCAACCATCATGGTAATCATTTGCTATGCATGGTGGTAATTAAAGCTACTGCTTATGCTGTCTGCTTCTTACATTGGAGAGATTAAACACATCCCGTTTGAAAAAGCTCTGCATTTTACCTTCTGGAAATTAAGCCTCCTACTTTAATTAACAAATTAAGTCACCAGCATTAATAGGTTTTTGAACATGTCCTGTTGTTTCCTTGAGAACTTAATGCTTAGTGTTTGCCTGAACTAACATTCCAATGATCAAACTGGCTTTCGCCCATGGCATCATGTCTACTCTGCATGCTTTCTTGCCACATGAAATGTGCTAATGCAGGATTTAGCCAACACAGCAGAACCGATAACCTTTTTACTGCTTACTGAGTCCAATAGTTATGCCAGTGTCTCTGTCAGAAATCTGGCATTTTTATCCCTATTGTAATATTTATAGTCTTTATCCCTACTGCAATACTTTTGGCTTATACTGTAGCATGAAACACTTGGTAAACATGAAAAAGAGGGCATATTTTTTCAAAGCACTGGTGTTTCTGTCCCCATGATCATATAGAAAACACCTGGAGAACATAAATAGCTACCATACTGGAATGGGGACTTAGAGGGAGATTTTGTTATACATGATGCTGGTGGCTAACCTTTTTGAGTGTTACTTTTTTATCCATGTTTTCCTCAGGGAACTCAGGGTTCCCCTACCCATACGGCGATCCAGCTTTTAGGACCTTTGGAGTGACCTGGTAAATGACACATGAGTTACATCATAAACTCTCTCACCTGGCAACAGTGTATTTTTAAGGAGTCAGTTATTCCATCTATCTCTCTGTGCCTTATACCTTTCCCACAAAGAGAAATGTGACAGTGTGGAATATCAGGCACTTTTACTCTGACAAAATATTAATATAGTTCAAGTTTTCCACCACATCCCTTGTCTGCTTACATCTTGCCAATCCTCTGTTTTCCAATTGTAGGAAGTACATTCAGCAGTGTGGCACTCTTGTTCAGAAGCTGGTCTGCTGGATTGATTGCATTCAATGCCTCTAGTTGTTTTGTGAGTACCAAGGTGGCAGAAGATGCTTCTCTGCTGAACTCCTCTCCCACAGGACACTGAACACTGAAGAGGCACAAAAAGTAAGTGTCAACCATCTTGCCTTTTTTTTTCTCAGTCTCTCTTCAATACGCAAAAATGTTTTAATTCAGGTAAAAAAATGAGTTATGAGGGCTCTTCCAGAAGACTTGTTAATTGAGCACTCATCCTGATTTGTTTTCACACAGTTTAGGCCAAGATTATAGGGTGTCACATCAAGCAACTGTTATTCCACACTTTCCAATGTATTTTCCCATCACTTTCCTTACCCCAAAAAGTCCATTATTTGAAGCACATTTGTTGCACAAGAGTGCCAATTTCTCTTAAAACGTGAAACCTGAATTTGCTGGTGTATAAATGAATCTCACCTGCAACACAGCAACAGTCAGCAGGTGGCCTGAGTTATAAGAAAGATAGTTCCCATTGCTATTTTGCAGGAAATGGTGAGATGCCACATGTCAGTTTTTGTGAGCAGGGCTAGACCATTTTCAGGCCTGAGTGGCACCTACCTCATGTGGAGTATTTATTTATTTTAAATGTTTTTACACCATCTTTAAAGATAGAAAGCATCTCAAGGGAGTTACAAAGATAATGATAGATGTAAATTCTTATTTATTTTGAGAAAGTATACTATTAAAGTCATCTTCTATGTTGTTCCTCTTTTCCATCAGGTCAACACACTCAGAATCAGTTTTATAACCCGAAATCATTGGTTTGTGCAGGATAGAGGGTAACAGTACATATACAAGATCATTTTTACAACTTACACATTAATAAATGTGTGTAACTTGCAATAAGCTACCCTTTGGTGCAGTCTGAAATCTGCTGATTGAGGAAGCCACCTCAGTTTGGCTCACTGAAGGGCTAGCCCTGCTTTAAAACTACAGAATTCCTCTTTTGTAGGAAAGCATGCTTGCAGGGGCCACAAGATTTGAACACAAAAGCACACATATGTCCAGCTACAGGATTCTAGCAGAATTGTTCAATGCACAGCTACATGTACAGAACTCCTCGTACAAATGTTGTACTTCTTCCGCTGTATGAGACAAATACAAAATACAATTCTCACAGTCACACAGAGAAGACCTGTGTGAAATTATCAACTTCTCAGTAGTAGCAACTGGTTTTAATAGCTCCATAGAAAAATGAACAATGGCACCAATCTAAAAAACTGCAAGAGGAGCAAAAAGCAGCACAGGTGTTGCTGCACCTGCATATAAACAAAGCCTAGATGCAGAAAGGTTGCCATTGTTGAAAACTATGGGGTAACCCAACAGGAACATTACGGAATTGCTTTCTTCCCAGTCTCCATGCTACAAACTTTTCCACAACTAATAAAGCAACCTACTGTATGTCAAGTTCCCTAGCAACAATTCATCCTCTTTATTTCTTTTTTCATATTAATTTACTCTTGATTTTATCATTGTTTCAACATATTCAGCGTAAAGCTAATCCTAATGAAGGCTAGAAAAATATTGTTTCATTAAAAAACACCACGAATTTGTCCGTGTTTTTGACAGTTTCATTAAAACAATGTAAAAGGAAGCAATACTAATTCAATAACAGGCAAAAAACCCTTGTGGTTTAAGAACATACCTATGGCCAACAGATATTTCTATCAAACTTTAAAAAGCAGGGAAATTGGGCAGCTATAGTGAATGCACCAGGGGAGCAGAAGGCCTGACCTCCTCTCTGAGATATTGTACTGCCCTATAAATTTGTATAAATGCAAATGCTATTTTGGTTGGTCTTTCACAGTCCAATCCACTTCCTGTGTAGCTTGGAAGAACGGTAACATGTGCCTCTGTGCATATGGTGAGTGGTGGCAATAGGGGAATAGGCGTCTCCTAACAGCTCTCAGCACCCTTCACAAATTTATTATTATTATTTATTATTTAGTTGCATTTCTAAACCGCCCTATAGCTAGCAGCTCCCAGGGCGGTGTACAACATGATAAAACCACAATATTTAAAATACAGCAAGTGTGTATTGCGCAGACAATATAAACATTATATAAACAAAGTAAAAGAAAACTAAAAAAAATAAGATTAAAAGCTTAAAATACTTTAAAATGCCTGGGTGAAGAGGTGGGTTTTTACCTGGCGCCGGAAAGATGACAGAGAAGGCGCCAGGCGTATCTCATCTGGGAGGGCATTCCATAATTCGGGGGCCACCACCGAAAAGGCCCTAGATCTTGTTACTGTTCTCTGGGCCTCTGTATGGGTTGGGACCCGGAGAAGGGCCTTGGACGTCGAGCGGAGTGAACGGGTAGGAACATAGCGGGAGAGGCGTTCCATCAGATATTGCGGTCCAGTGCCATTAAGGGCTTTATAGGTAAGGACCAACACTTTGAATCTGGCCCGGAAACATATTGGAAGCCAGTGCAGTTGGGCCAGAATAGGTGTTATGTGGTCGAATTTCTTCGTCCCAGTAAGAACTCTGGCCGCAGCATTCTGCACTAGCTGAAGTTTCCGAATCGTTTTCAAAGGTAACCCTACGTAGAGAGCATTACAGTAATCCAATCTAGAGGTTACCAGAGCGTGAATAACTGAGGCTAGGTTCTCCCTGTCCAGATAGGGTCATAGTTGGGCTACCAGCCGAAGCTGGTAGAACGCATTTCGTGCCACCGAGGCTACCTGGGCCTCAAGTGACAGAAGCGGATCTAATAAGATCCCCAAACTACGGACCTGTTCCTTTAGGGGGAGTGTAACCCCATCTAGGGCAGGTCTGACATCAACCATCTGAGCAGAGGGCCCCCCAACTAGCAGCATCTCAGTCTTGTCAGGATTATGCTTATATAAACTATGCTTATTCTTTGGGGGAAAGCCATAACTGTCTAAAGTGAAATAAAGGTCTGGCGTGGGTGTGGCCCCTGGTTAGCCAAGCCAAATAGCTGTGAGTCTGGCTTTTAGAACATTGATGATTCTTACTGAGCATGCCTAGTGCTATAATAGACTTCAATGTTAAATTTCTTAAATTAATTAAAAATCAGCCAGGCATTTTTTTAATTTTTAAACTGCAGAAGATGAAGGTCAGGGTATGACAAGGTCAGTAATAGGATTACAGGTACTCTGTGCACATGGCTGATTTTTAATAAATTTCAACAAATTATGAGACCACTGACAGAAAGAAGTCCAACAGGGATCTGGATTTTTCTCCTCTTGTTTTACACTTTGAACTCTGGATTCTCTCTGAGTGTTTTGTGTATCACCATGAAAACGTAGAGGGTTGTTAAGCAAGCGTTTCTGAGTTCAGGATTATAAGTTTTGTAAGGTTTTGGTTTGAAATGAGCTTATGGCTAGCAGCACAATGGACAGGAGTTATTTTCAATTTAACATGTCAGAATGTGAAAAATCCATGCTAGCTATAGTATACAGCCACTCCCATGGCTGTATTATGTCTGCAGTAAGCAATCTGTGAGTCAGTCCCACTGAGCTCGGTTATTCACAGGTAAGGTATTACTGATGACATTTAGAAAATACAGTACATGCACAGCCCAATCCTATACTGTATATATTTACACAGAAGTAAGTCCCACAATTCAGTCGGACTTTCTTCCTAGTAAGTATGCATAGAACTGCTGAATGGCACTGGATGATATATTTCTCATTAGTAGGTCCTGAAAGGCAGTTTGAATGTGTGTAGAAGAGGATAATTAATTTTAAAATAGAAAAGGTTTAAAAGTCAAGAAGGTTTATAGCTAAAACACAGATATTATGGCTGACATTTAACATTTTTCAAGTAAGGGTTTGATGGGCTTTGCTAATAATGCAAGAACCATTAAGTAACATTTTATAATCCATTAATGTAGTATTTTTAAGCTTTTTGATATACAGATATCATGGATAACATTTGCAAGTAATTTTAGAGCTCTGGTTAATATAAGAGTTATTAAAACAAACTGATAAATCCAATAATGTCATATTTGTGAAAGCAAAATGTCTTTGAATTTCAATGCAGATTATTAGTTTCCTGCAAATCACAATTTTATACCATTTTCTTACATTAACAGTTTGTTGTCATGTCATTTACAATGTCCTCCAAAATTGCCATTCTTCACTGGGTAAACCTTACCCAAACAACTTAAAAAAGGGCTTCTTCTCCAGTGCTTTATATTTTACTGTCTGTGTGCCCCATAAAGTGAATAGATTCAAGAACAAGCTGACTTTGGACATTCCTTTAGGTTATAAATATTTACCAAAGCCCAGTTTTGTAACTTGAAAATGAGGAACACAATGCAGCATGATTTCTACAAAAATGCCATATGGCGTGGTGCTTTCCATTGTGATTAATAACACTGTTTATCTTCTGCATTCCTCATGGGATAGTAGAATAGCGGAATCACAGCCAGAAGAATCTATGCAAAACAGCTCAACCCTCCACCCCCACCCCATGTGTTTCAAAAAGGACTTTATATCTCATTTGTCATAGTCAAATGCTTCGTTTTAAGGAATGCTGTGATAACACAGAAACTGATAAAATAAAGGTGAAGCTAAATTTATCTGAAGGAATTTTCCCTATTGATAATGAATCAGTATTCTAGTAACATTGTAATAGATCCTTAGAGACAGATGTTAGTACTTATCACATATATAGTGAAAGCAATCTTGCTAGAGATACTATATCATACAGATCTCAATGTTCAGAACTGTGATTTGTCAGATCAGTAACAATTCAAGCAAATCACTCCTTCACTTGAAAGAAGAAAACACAGTGAGGCATTTCCCCTAGTGTTTAGCTGGTAAAAATTACTATTATGCCTTTAAAAAAAAAACTTTATGAGCGTATGCTTCACCCCCCAATTAAAAAAAAATGACAAATGAGCCAGGGTATTAAGCCAACTTTAAACCATGGCTTAATATCCTAGGTTGGGATAGCTGACACGGTGCTCTCCAGCTGTTGTGGATTCCCATCATGCCTGACCACTGACTATACTGATGGGAGCTGTAGTGCAAAACAGTTGGAAGATACCACATTAGCTACCCCATTGTATGTTATTAGTCACAATTTCTAGATTTGCACATAACGGGAAGCTATGGTTAATAGCTGAATCCTGGCTTATTCAGTCCTTCAGTAAGTGGGTAGAGCAAAGCATCAGGGAAGAGGCTGCATACTACTGCATGCTTCTCATTTATATCCTGGCTTAATAAATCAGGATGTGATTATGGAAATCCCCCCAGTGTCCTGGATAAGAGACAGCATACCTCTGATTACCACTCACAAGGAAACTACAGCAGTCCAGCATGTGGGCTTTCTGTAAGCATCTGGTTGGCCACTGTGATATACAGCTCAGGACATGCAGCTGATGCATATCCTAGCTTATTAAGCCAAGATGTGATAGGGTGATCTAGGCCATAATGACCCTTCAATAAAATGAGCTGCTGACCAAGGCCACAGAAAGTGAGAACCTTCGAGTTAGGCTTAACTCATTGACAGGAGTTTTTGTCTGTTTCTCCCCTTCCTCCATTTGTTGATCATTCTGGAAACCCGAAGGCAAATAATTCTTTTTACAGGCATTTTTGTCCCACATTTGCTGTCTCCAAACATACGGTACGTAATGAAGCTGCCTGTCTCCTTCCTTCATGTGATCCCTGAGATTAAAGTGTAAGGCACCATCCACATTTTTATCTTATCTTACACCCAAGTTCTTTCCCCATCACTTACAAGAAGCTCACAAAATCCTGGGTGCTCTCAAATTCCTTCTAAATTATCGTTTCCCCATGATGTCTAACAAACAGGCTTTAGGAAATACTATGTAAGGAATATGTTGCAGCAGTTAATAAAAATATTTCCTCAATGTCGGCATCTGGCATAGAGGCATGATATTCCAATAAAGCATTATTCAAGCCTTATTGTACTTTGATTTTCCTACAGCAAAGCTAGACAAAATGTGACATAGCACTGTGCCATGATGAATGATACCTCTTTCTAGACTGACTATATAAGGAACTGTTGTTGGAGCACTGATGGCAGATTTTTAAACGTTCTTTGTGGGTGTCTTTAGATGTTTTGTAAATAATAATAATAAAACACTTTAACAGCAGCAATGCTTCATCTTTATGTCCAGATGGCTTAAATTGGTACCACTCACTATACTAAGGTGACAGACATTTTAGTTTACACCATCTGAAGAACAAAGCCCCCAGACTATGCCTGAATGTCCTGTTCATGGACTAATTATTAGCATACAGATTAGCTGCAATCCTTTACTCAATTATGCCTTCTTATCCCACTGGTGTCAATGGACTAAGCATATTCACCCGGGCAGAGCACTGCAATCATGGTCTTTAATTGCCAAGTCACAACAGATTATCATAGGCTATAAATCACACTATATCCTCATTAATTTGTGTCCTTTTTGAATTGGACCCAATCATCTGGGATAATACTTAGAAATTTTAGAATGTCTATTTTTATATGAGTTCAAACATCTGACAGACCGTTACACATCGGCTGGCATGCCTTTATTAGCTACAAAAACTGTTGTCAGAATAAGATGTGATTTCAAAAACAGAGGCACAAAATACCATGCCCAACAATAGTATGTTGAATTTACTGTCTTAAAAATGAGATCCGAGATTTACAAACAGAAATCTCCTCAATAATCACATGGGTTCCACAGAGGTGTCTGCTTAAGTTAAAAGTCTATAACCAGCGCCAGCATATTAAGGAGATACAAGATGACAGATTCAACTAAAACTGAACAACATAATATTAAAGTGCCTACCCCAAACTGGTGATGAGTGACCAAGTCAGCAGTTTAGCCCTGGGACAGCTGGCTTGCAAAACCGTGGAGAGGCAGGCAAGAAGCCCTCCCAGGTCAAGATCCTCAGGCCCTGCAGGATCTCTGCCTATTATTATTATTATTAATTATTATTAGTAGTAGTATGCTCTTAGGCTCCTAGAGAAAGAGATCTGAGGAAGACGTTTATTTATTTATTATTTATATCCCACCCTTCCTCCCAGCAGGAGCCTGCCTTCCTAGATAAGGAGAAAGAATTTGGTTCAGTACACATTTTAATGTGAACCTTCCTAATTTGCACTTCTTGGAACAATGTGCAAATTGAAATGCAGTTACCCTTTGAAATCCACACTTCTCCAAAGTTTGATGTGTATACTAGGAGAAACGTGTACAAAAATGTGGATGAATTTTTGTGAGGACTTTTTTTTAAAAAGCAAGTGGATGTAGAAATGTGGTGAACTAAACTTAAAACTGGAAAATATGAAGCTGAGAGAAACCAACACTCATAGATTTGTTCATCCCTAATTCTGAAAGAGCAAACAAAGGCACTTCTGTCTGTCTGTCCATTTTGGCATATAAATGATATATAAATATAAATTTAAACAACAACAACAATAATAAATAGGCTCAAGACCCTTTTATTCTTGTATTATTATTCTCCCCTCTGGGGCAACCAAGAACTTGTATGGTAACACGTCACAGGGCCTGCTGCAGTTTTATGGCCACCTGAAGGGTGCCACATCTTATCATCTGCCTTTGTATGTCCTTCACCCATACTCCCTTTCTCCTTGTGTAATCTCATGTTATTCTTCTCTCACTCGTCCATCACTTGGGTCCCATAGCAACTGAAATGCAGGTCCAGAGATTATATGTGGTCCAGGTTGCTTGTATACAACACAGTCCCTGACTGCAGCCTATGGCTGCTTGGCAACTCCAAGTGCTGATCTTCCCCACTCAGTTCTGTTTACAAGAGGCGTTTATTAGATTAGTTGGAACTATACTAACTGGAATATGAGGAAATCTAGAGTGACAGGAATTTGTCATTCTATTTCTTACATCCTCTCTTCAAGTGACCACAGAGGTTCACGTCTCTCTTTTCATTAAGAAATGATGAAGCTTTTAACACTAGGCTTTACAAGAGAGGTTGTAAAATAAATATATTTAGGGAAGGTTTTAACAGTGCAATATTGTTGTTTTAATTTATGAGTTTCCTTCCCCAAAAGTCTCAAAGCAACTTACAAACATTAAAAAGCTAATACAATGTACAATACTGCAAGGTGGTCAAACCATTAAACAAATCCCTCTACCCCCCCCAACATAGGCTTGACCATCAAATGAACAGCCCCAAAATATCTTCAACTGCTGCAGAAAATTAACATATGCATGGGAGAAAAGAAACATCTCTATCTATTACTGAAAAAAAAAATCAATATTTGTGCCAGGCATTTCCTTATTGTTCCATAGACAGAGAACCACTACTGAAAAGGCCCATAGATGTGTAGAGTCTTGTGCTGTAAGAGATATTAAAAAGCGAAAGTTCTATGTCAAGCTACAGGGAAAGATTAAAGTATTAGTTTTCATGCCACAGTGGAAGATCATTAGAATCAGCCTTAGATCCATCTGCCTTTGACTGACTTCCCTCTGTCCAATGTATTAGGATCCCATATGACTGAGGGTGGCCATCCACTGGGAAACCAAAGAAGACTTGCAACACAAAGGGCACGTAGAGATCCCACATATGCATGCTGAACGTCTGGATGGAGAACAAGACCATGCCCATGTATCTTGTCGCTCAACTTCTGCACATTCAGTATTAGTGTGGAAAGGAATCTATGCATACACAGTTCCTTTTACATGAATGATGAACATGTGAGAAGTTGGGGGTGGGGGAGAGAACAGACATGATCCTACTCCCCTTCATTTGTTCACAGTAACACACACAGAAGTGCAGGGAGGGAAGTCTACTTACTCCTTCAGTCTTATATGATTTTGAATCCCCACATAGCCATGAAGCATACTGGGTGACTTTGGGCCAGTCACTGCCTCTCAGCCTCAGAGGAAGGCAATGGTAAACTGCCTCTGAATACCGCTTACCACGAAAACCCTATTCATAGGGTCGCCATAAGTCAGAATCGACTGGAAGGCAGTACATTTACATTTTATCCAGAAGAGAAACAGCTTTAATAAATTGGAAAAGAAAATCCAATATTGATTATACGACCATATGTATTTTGCCCTATAGCAAATCAGCCCATTTATCTATCAAGCCCAGTGCTGTCTACTTTCACAGGATGCCGCTATCCAAAGCCTCTTGTAGAGGTCAATCTCAGTCTTGTTACTTGGCAAGGGTGATCATTGAACCTGGTACCTTCTGTATGCGAAACACGTGCTCTTCCACTGAGCAGTGGTCCTTCTGTTTTACAAAACAGTTTATGAAGAGTCATAGTTGTTGGTGCAAAAAGTAGGATGTCACCTTACCTGTCCCCAGTCTCCTGTTTTCCACTTTGGGCACCTGCCACCTCTACACTTTCTTTGCACATTCGGTTTAGCCAGATGTTTGCAAAGATTGTTTTCTAAATGCTTCCCATCCTTCAACAAGCAATACACTTCTCGGTACTTCTGCCCTCGTCCACAAGAGACAGAACACTGAAATGTAAAGGTAAAAACAAATATCTTATACATCTAGTTTAATGTCCTCACACAAGTTTAGTGAAAAATACAGGACAGACTCTTTTGGGTGTGAAAGGGCAAGGAAGTGGATGTCATGTTTCCCATTCAGAGAAAAAGAGAACAGAGCACTCTGAGGTTACTTAGTAATAACGATAAGCAATAGCTGTCCCTCAACCTCTACCTCAAAAAAAAATAGTTTGGGGAAGCAATGGCCGTTATCATGGGAGCAAAGATTTTGCTGTACACATTACATGAAAACACAGTGTAAGCAAATATACTGAAAGCTGAAGAATGGTGATGGTGGAATGGATCAGAAGAAGAGTGTCTGCTACCTCTCACTATTCCTTGAAGCCATTCCTGCTTGGAAAAAAATGGAATTAGTTCTTTACACTTCATACCACACTAGAATTAGGAGGTAGAAATTTTATTAACAAGCAGAAGTTTTAAAATAAATGAGAAAATATGCCTCCCCACACAACTAGGAGGACCTCCAGAAATCTACGTTAAAAACTGAACTAGGTACATTCCTAGAACATAAGACCATGAACACTTATTAGATAGAACACAGGAAAGGTAACAGTCCTAACCATGTTCCCCCCCACAATGTTAACATTATAGATGAGGAAGTGGGGAGGAAGCCACAAGCGCCTCCACTTCTGTTACATTTCTGATCATCCTCCACAGGTTGGAGGGTGACTGTTGTATAGGCTCGTTGTGCAGATTAGAACCTAATTTTCCACAGTTGGAACACATGTGGGAAATCTATACAAGCAGGGTCCCCAATACAGATAATCATCCTCCAACTCATGGAGGGCATCGGGAATGTGATTGAGGCAGGGGCTGAGAATGCTTGTCCCAGCTTCCTCCTCCACCTAATTCATACCGTGTCAAGGAACAAACACTTGAATAGGGGTGGTAATAAAGAGGGAAACTAAAGCCTGTTGGATAGACAGTGGTAGAGGCAAGAGGGGGCTCAATCAGTACCATACAAGCATGCCACTGTTGACTTGCCAGCAGCGCTATGCCAGATGTTCATGCTAGCGGCTGCACTGGCCACTGCTGAATTCCAGAGTGATGGATAAATGTGCTGAAAGCAGGAAGATTGTTTTTAGAAGAGTCAAGTATATGAACTGACTTAAAAGCAAACATGGAATGGATTCTGTGTTGCTATGTATGAAGATACTTTTGTTATATAAGTGATCAAACGTTGCAGCGGAGATTGTAAAGACCTCCAGCAGTGGCAATTCAAAGGCGTTGGATTAAATAGAAAAGATCTGAAGAAGTTTCTGGAAGTCCAGATAGTCCTGAAAGGCAGGGGATATAATAAAACCTGACTTACTTTGGCATAAGCTTGACTTATGAGCTTAGCCATCTATATTGCAGGAACCTGTCCTTCAGAAACCATAATGAGAGAAAGAGAGACAACTACAAATATTTAATATTCAAAAAGTGTGGGTTAGTGGTTTGTTGCTGCTTGTTAATTACACATGTATTTAACCAGAAGGGATTCAGTATTTTTTATACTTTATGTAGCCAGCTCCAAAGGCGGCAAAGCAGGCACAGCATGACATTACGAGCCCAAGCAAAAAGCAAATCAGCACGTGCATTGGCTGCAAGTTTCAAAGTGAAGCAACAAATTTCAACCTCCTTCTGCAAGTTCATTGAACTTTTACAAATGTGACCACCTCTGGCATGTGGGCCCCTGAACCATTTTAGATTTTAGATTAGTCTCCACCAAAAGATTTAGGAACCAGAAGGGGTCTGGAAGCACAACAAGAATTTAATATGACAGTTCCTTGACGATTGGACCTCTTACTCAGCATGATGCAGGGGGAGATTCAATTTCAATTTCTCCATTACATGCTAAACAAGTCATTACATGTTGTATCACACACAATGTCAGCTCAATCCTTTAGCACCAACACTTTTTGCTGGGATCTTTCAAAGTAACATTCTCCTGTTTTCTTTGGAAGACAATGCCGACCAATAACATCTAACAGGCCTCAGTTCTTCTTTTAATTCCCAGAGACCTTAATCAGTGCAGGGCTTTAAACTGCTGTAAAAAGGACTGATTTAAGGTAACTAGAAATAGGTGGTTACAGGAGTTGGAAGAATCCATCACTTTGCCTGGGGATTTAGGTAGACTATCTATTTACCAAGTTATTAGTTGCACCACCACAACCTTTCTGTAATTACAATGCCACTACGGTCAACACATTAAACATTTTCTTTCATGAAATATGACGGTGAAGATAGCCTTTTGTGTTTCAAACGGGAGGTTATGCTCTATTTCTATTTTGAGCACATTAACAGTGAAACTGCAGTTTGATGTAAAATCATGATGATGATTATAATATGTTGCTACTTAAGCAATGACTCTAGCTGTTGGAAAAAACAAACTTGGCCTGCCCAAGATGCTTGTTTTCGGCCTGGTCTGCTTAAACCACTCCACTTAAGGAAAGGTAGGCATGGTCAACTAAAAACAGAGTACACCTAGAATTTTGCTAGAATATATTTCACCTCCCACTGTTTTATCTTGTCCTCATGTCCATTGGAAACTATTCTGCAGAATAGTCAGTGCCATTATTCCACAATTGTTTTTTGAGGGTTTTTTTAGTGTTGCAAAGTGTTTCTATACTTCACATATTCACAGAATCAGAAGCAAAAGAAAATGATTTACTACAGGAAACTTCACTAAAATTGTGAAATAAATCAAACATATTTAAAGTGACTATCTGAATGGTATCAACTGTCTTGATATTGTTGCTTCCCTCCTGCTAAAACAAGATCAGCACAGTGCATGTCTTGTTTCTATTATTTGGGCTGATTGCAGATGTTGCCACCGCTCACCATATGCTCATAGGCACGTTACCAAATTCTTCCAAGCTACACAGAAGTGGACTGGACTGTGAAAGATTGTGTTTACATTTTTACAAATTTGTAAAAATGGGTTGTGTTTGCATTTTTACAAATTTGTATGGCAGTACAATATCTCAGACAGGAGGTCAGGTCTCCTGCTCCCCTGGTGCATTCACTACATCTGCCAAATTTCCCTGCTTTTAAAAGTTTGATAGAAATATCTGTGGGCTATAGGTACGTTTTTAAACTGCAAGGTTTTTTGCCTATTAGTGAATTTTATTCAGTTTTACTCCTATACTGTGAATTCTGTCCTGATATAAATGTATGGGCCACATCCAGGTATAGAAGCCAGGTTTTGATAACATGGTGGTTTATTTTGCATGGGTCATACACAGAGACTGTGCAATCTTTTCTTGAACTTCTATTTTTCTTTCATAAACTTCTCGTGTCATTGGCTGACTTTAAGTGCTGTTTTTACAGCTGCAAACTACACATCCTGTTTGTAATTTCTATCTGTGACAATTCCATGGTGAAGTAAGTTTTGACCTTGGGCTTTTTGAATACACAGAAAAAGTACAGAACAAAATGCCTGTATGGTTATATCTGTTTATATCAAAGGATTTACAGTTTCTTTGTGAAACACAAGAATCTTACTCAAAGCCCTATGAACTTGAGAAAAAGGTTTTAAATCAGTTTCACTTGAGACCCTCAAGAAAGTACTGCATTGATCTCTTCCTTGTGCCTGTTAGTTGGCATAAATCTTAAGGACAGGTTTCAAATCTGCTCACTTATGAAGTCTCTCAGAGTTGCATAGCCATTGCAAGTAGATGTAAAAACCAACACCCTTGAATATTTCCCCCTAGGATCGGTGTGAGGAACCTTTGGCCCTCCACATGCTGCTGAACTACAACTCCCATCACCCCAACAAGCATGGCCAATGACCAGAGATAACGGTAGCTGTAGTTCAGCAACATCTGGAGGGCCAAGTTTCTCCATACCTGTCCCAGGGGAATATTTGACACAGACTTTGACCACATTCACACCATACATTTATTCTACTTTAAACAGTCATGGCTTCCTTCAAATAATCCTGGTAAGGGTAGTTTGTGAAGAGTGCTCAGAGCTGTTGGGAGACTCCTATTTTCCTCAGAGCTACAACTGTCAGGGAGGTTAATCCCTCTTCCCAGGGAATTCCGCAAATTGTAGCTCTGTGAAGGGAAGTAACCACTCTCAGCACCCTTTACAAATTACACTTCTCAGGATTCTTTGGGGGAAGCCACGACTGTTTAAAGTGGAATAATAACGGAATAAATATGTGGTGTGAATGGCCCTTGAAGAAATAAAACAAAGCCAAAATTCAGTAGGACAAACTCTCAACATTAAGAGTGAATAGTAAGACAATTGTCAATTGAATGCTTTAGCACTGAGACTTAGTTTGGTGCCGTGGATAGTGCATTTTGACAAGGAAAATGAACATATAGATCTCTAGAGCTACAAAGAAGATAGTTAAACAATACCTCCTAACCTAACTTATCTAACAAAATTAATATGTACATAAAACAATTATGCACAACACTTTATAAACTGAAAAAATGCCATGCAAATTATTAACTTGTTTAAGATTAAAAATACCAGCAGTGGACAATTAATATCAAATTAAGTTCAAATTCAGATATAAATATTCAAAGTAAAAAACCCAACCCTACTCAAGTTTTAAAGTGTGATTTTTAAAGAGTGACAAGACTAATTTGTCTAACTGGAGTATACAACCTAATTTACACTGTGCACTGAATTATAAAAACATAAGCTACAGAGAGCCACACCTTGTCCTCATGTTTTAGTGATTGTATATTTTGCATATGGTATGATTAGGAAGAATGCAAAGGAACAGCTGATGTGCCTGCTGATTACTTGACATTTTTATTCTGAAAGTAGTGACACCAGAGGAGGAACATGAAAACATAATGACAGCAGATGTTTTGGAATTCTGTTCTAAACAAGCACAACATGCAAATTCTGGTTACTGGTGCTAATTTTTCAGATCAGACATATTTGCTTACTTTGAAGTAATTTGCATGTATTTGGCTGTGAGATTTTTGTGGGTTCAACATTTGTAATACTTGTTTTCCTTTTTCGTCACAGATTTGGCAAGGAGAACATTAGATGGTCAATAAGAGAAGCAAACAGACCCTGACTAAAGGACATGGAGAGGAACTGGAAGGAACTGGAACTGGAAGCTGTAGTGAAAATGCAAGGCATACATTCAGCTGGGCCGCAGGGAGTGTCAGCCCAGCTCATATCTAGATTTTTTGAATTAGAATAAATTGCCACACTTTTCTGCAGTCATGAAGGGTACTGAAATACATAGCAGTTACTTAATGATTTGCCACAGGCACCGTTTCCACTGCACAATCACACACTATGAAATTTTTAGATCTCCTATGATGCGTGAATTATAATTTCAATGTGGCAAGCAACGTGCAAACCCCAAACAGTCAAAATAATTCAATTTCTTTGGATTAAAACTGAACCCCAACCATTTTATGATGTTTTAAACCTGGAGGCCTAACAAAACAATCAAAACTGTCATGTCAACTATTATTTAAGATCCTGGTATCACCAGGAAGGAAACATTTGTGGTCTTGGTAAATATCACTCTTATCAGGCAGATACCACCTCCCGTATGCCTCCTCTCTGTAAAACTGATAACTTTCAATGTGAAAAAGGCTCTCTACTTCTACGCAAGTGCCTGATTGTATTGACGTTTAGGTTTATTAGATTTGTACATCATTTCCCACTAAAAAAGTCTCGCGGTGATTTACAATCCAAGGCCCGATTTATTCAATTTCCTCTTCTCGAACTGAACCAGTTTTTTACACAGTAGCTTGTGTAGAGGGCCTGCTTCATGCTGGAGGTTATCTGTGTGGTGGAGTGGAGAGTATCACATTGCTACTCCACCACATGATCTCATTGCCACTCAAAAAATAATAATAATTACTGAGTGAACTGAGTGGGGCTAGGTATATAGGCATCAGAGCTTGAAAAAGTTACTTTTTTGAACTACAACTCCCAACAGCCCCAGCCAGCATAGCCACTGGATTGGGCTGATGGGAGTTGTAGTTCAAAAAAGTAACTTTTCCAAGCTCTGATAGGTATTCACTCAAGGTGGCATTCTTCTCATCAGAGTTAGCTACAGGGAGCATGGCCCCTTGGATGGATTAATGGCTCCTTGGATAGATGAATTTTAGATCTGGACTTACTTTTTTAAAAAAATCTGTGCTTATTTATAGCCTTGGGCAACTCAGTATAATCCTCAGGTCACAACTCATAAAATGTATTGCGTAAGAAACATTTGTTGGATCAGGCCAGCGGCCCATCTAGTCCAGCATCCTGTTCTCACCAACCGGATACCCATGAGAAGCCCACAAGCAGGATCCGAGTGCAAGAGCACTCTCCCCTCCAGTGGTTTCCAGCAACTGCTATTTGGAAGCATACTGCCTATGACTATGGTGGCAGAGCATATCCATCATGGCTAGTAACCATTGGTAGCCTTATTCTCCATTTATTTGTCTAATCCTCGTTTGGTGACCATTCAAATTGGTGGCCACCACTGACATGGGAGTGAGTTCCATAGTTTAACTATGCATTGTGTGAAGAAGTACTTTCTTTTGTCTGTCCTGAATATTCCAACATTCAGCTTCATCGGATGTCCATGAGAGAGGAAGAAAAACATTTCTCTATCCACTTTCTCTATGCCATGCATCATTTTATACACTTCTATCATGTTACCTCTTACTCACTTTTTCTCTAAACTAAAAAGCCCCAAATGCAGCAACCTTTCATCATAAGGGAGTTGCTCCATCCCTTTGATTAATTTCTGCATCACCATCATTAAGTATTAATGTCATTACTTATTTGCATTACAAGGTTCCTGTGTGGATAAATGGATAAGGATTGTAATGTACTTTACACATTGTAAATACTGTGAGAATGGCAATTAATACCACCAGTATCACCTCTGAATTTATGTTCAAAATTATTAATTTGATTTTGGATACTGTGCCTGTCCACTCCTAAAGATTTAGGGAGGTTATCTAATTAACAGTACAATCATATACATGTCTACTCAGACGTATGCACCACTGAATACAATGGGATTTACTCCCAGGTAAGTCTTACAGGCTGCTGCCTAAATCAAACATCACATAGAAGACAAGGCATTATCTTAGGTAGGATGGTGATGGTGTCAAGCCAAATAGAGATCACAAGTCAAAACTAGAACCTTGAATTAAGCCTGGAATGCATTTTTGTGACATGTTTCCAGTTACCATTTATGGATAGGGGTACAGTAGGCAATTTTAGTAAATAATAATAGTATTTACTACTTCAATCCATGAAGCTATTAAGGCATGAATAATGAAAAATGGAAATGGACTGCCTTCAAGTCGATTCCTACTTATGAATAGGGTTTTCATGGTAAGCGATATTCAGAGGGGGTTTACCATTGCCTTCCTCTGAGGCTAAGAGGCTGGCCCAAGGTCACCCAGTGAGCTTCATGGTTGTGTGGGGATTCGAACCCTGGTCTCCCAGGTCATAGTCTAACACTCTAACCGTTATGCCACACTGGCTCTCAAGGCATGAATAATAGCTGCCAGAAATTATGTAGGGATAGCCATCCTATAAAGGCAATTAAACGAATGCATTCCTGGCCCTGCAAAAGCAAAGCTAGATCAAGGAGTACTCCCACTGTTGGATGTTAGAAAGACCCCCAAAATCATTAGGACCAGCATCCTGTTCTAAGGCAGTTTATATTCCAAAACGTGCTTGAACTATGATAGTCTATTTTTTTCTTAACTTCCCAAGGCAGCTTGTAATATTGTTATAGCTCTTACAGTCAGAATCACAGTTCTATGACTTAAACCAGTTTTGATATACATCAGGTTTTCTTGCTCCTAAATGAGTTGATATATTTCCCTGCATGAACCCTCTTCATTCCCCAGTCCTGTGGGACCCATTCAAAGGGCCTCTTCACAACCTCTGAAAACAAGTAGATTGATTCTAATGTATCTGTAGCTAATATATCTGTGTGCTTAAATTCATGCTGATGACATTGAAGGAGAGTTCACACATTTCACATGCAAATTTGAAGAACACTTTATTTTTCAGATCTGCTGTTTCCCTCAGGCTTTTGACACCTAGTTTTCAACCTGCCTTATTTTTATTTTTCAAACACATTTCTAGTTCATTTTTAAATAGATTCATATATTCCAGTTAATGCTGTTCTCCTTGGTAATCTCTTCTATATGGGAATGATCATCTCTGAAATGATTTGCTAGGTCTAGGGTGATATATAGATGACTCAGAATTTGCTCCAATGTGTCCATAAGAGCTTTTTTTTGGAACTGTTTAGCTTAAACAGGTAATACTTATTAATGTATTACCTTGGGTCTCACTGAAGTAGATAATACTACTAAATTTATTTTTGTGGCAATGCTACGCTTTCCATCAGGGTGAGGCAACTGTGCTCTTCTTTTCTCAAGGCCATACTCCAAAATCCTTTCAGTCTTTATACATGATGAAAGTTGCTCTAGAAATTTGAAGGGCTTGCTAGGAAGCTGTAAGAATGTGCAATTTCCACACCTAATTTAGCTGACATTTCGCTTTTTCAGTTATTTCAGCAATGGAGATACCTATGTAATTACAGTATGGGTAACTCTGTACATAGTATAAAGATGCATTGCATTCCACTAAGAGGTGAGGAATCCCTGGCCCCCAGGCTGAATTTGGCACACCAGGCCTCCTCATGGGACAAAGAGAACTATTACAATAGTTATTGCATAGAAATAGAAGAGGACAACAAAAAGGGTAGAACAAGAGCCCTATTCCAAAAGATTAGAGAAATGAAAGGGAAATTTAAATCAAGAGTAGGGATGTTGAATAATCAACAGGGGAACACACTGACTGATCGAGATGAAATAAAAGGAAGATGGAAGCAATACACTGAAGAACTCTATAAAAGAGATGCTGGGATGACAGATTCATTCACGGAGGAACCGTATGATCAAGAACCAGAAATTTTAGAATGCGAGGTGAAAGCTGCTCTTAAAATACATGGATGAAACAAATCACCTGGAACAGATGGCATACCAATAGAGTTGCTAAAAGCTACTGAGACTGAATCTGTCCAAATGTTGACAAAAATCTTTCAAGAAATATGGAAACTAAACAATGGCCCACAGACTGGAAGCGTTCCATATACATCCCAATTCCAAAGAAAGGGGATCCCAGGGAATGCAGTAATTATCAAAGTATTGCCTTAATGTCTCATGCAAATAAAGTAATGCTCAAGATTCTACAACAAAGGCTCTTACCATATATGGAGCGAGAAATGCCAGACGTCCAAGCTGGATTTAGAAAGGGAAGAGGTACCAGAGATCATATCACAAACATACGTTGGATAATGGAATGGAGCAAGGAATTTCAGAAGAAAATCACCCTGTGCTTTATAGATTACAGCAAAGTCTTTGATTGTGTAGATCATGAAAAACTATGGAATGCTTTAAAAGAAATGGAGGTGCCACAGCATCTGATTGTCCTGATGCTCAACTTATACTCTGGACAAGAGACTACTGTAAGGACAGAATATGGAGACACTGATTGGTTCCCCATTGGAAAAGGTGTGAGACAGGGGTGTATTTTATCACCCTATGTATTTAATCTATATGCAGAACATATCATACAGAAAGCGGGATTGGACCAATATGAAGGAGGTGTGAAAATTGGAGGGAGAAATTTCAATAATTTAAGATACGCAGACGATACCATATTACTAGCACTAACCAATAATGATTTAAAACAAATGCTGATGAAAATTAAAGAGGAAAGCACAAAAGCAGGATTACAGGACTACAGCTGAACGTCAAAAAGACTAAAGTAATGACAACAGAAGATTTATGGAACTTTAAAGTTGACAATGAGGACATTGAACTTGTCAAGGATTATCAATACCTTGGCATAGTCGTTAACTAAAATGGGGACAATAGTCAGGAAATCAGAAGAAGGCTAGGACTGGGGAGGGCAGCTGTGAGAGAACTAGAAAAGGTCCTCAAATGCAAAGATGTATCACTGAACACTAAAGTCGGGATTATTCAGACCATGGTATTCCCATTCTCTATGTTTGGATGTGAAAGTTGGACAGTGAAAAAAGCGGATAAGAGAAAAATCAATTCATTTGAAGTGTGGTGTTGGAGGAGAGCTTTGCGCATATCATGGACTGTGAAAAAGACAAATAATTGGGTGCTAGAACAAATTAAACCAGAACTACCATTAGAAGCTAAAATGATGAAACTGAGGTTATTATACTTTGGACACATAATGAGAAGACATGGTTCACTAGAAAAGACAGTAATGCTGGGAAAAACAGAAGGGAGTAGAAAAAGAGGAAGACCAAACAAGAGATGGATTGATTCCATAAAAGAAGCCACAGATCTGAACTTACAAGATTTGAACAGGGTGGTTCACAACAGATGCTGTTGGAGATCACAGATTCATAGGGTAGCCATAAGTCGTAGTCGACTTGACGGCACATAACAACAACAACAACAACAACAATTTGGCCTGTGAGGTCATTTTGGCCAAGCTATACCCACTTGCTCTACACTTGATGTCGTTTATGACAACTAGTGTGGGGCAGGTAAAGGCAGGGCTTGGCTAAAAGAGGCTTTGCAGCTACTGCCAATTAGCAGTGCCTGCCAAGTCCCTTGAACAGAGTTTCCCAAGTCCCCAAGAACCAGCTAATTGCCAGGCACTTCAGAAGTGCTGTGCCAAGCACTTTGCTAGCCCTGTGGTCAGTGGTTGGGAAGAGCTAAGCACAAGGCCTGCAAAGTGCTTCCCAAATGCCCAACAATCAACTGCTTGTCAGGCATTTGGAAAGCACTGCATATAGCACTTTGCAAGTCCCGTACTTAGCTACTCTGCATGTCCCAAATGCCAAGCACAAAGCCTGCAAAGCCCCTTGAACAGTGCTTCCCAAATGCTCAACAAATAGGTGATTATTGGGAAGTGTTGTGTAAAGTGCTGGGTTTTTATGGTGTCAATCACCTGTCATTATGATATCAGATGACTGGTGGGTGATCCCATCCACCTTTCAAAGTTGGGCCACAGGGGAGGGGAAGATAAAGATCTGGTCCACTTGGCCAAAAAGGTTTTCCATTGTTGCACTAAGACCTTGAAAACATCACTTAAGGCCAAGCCAAATGTGGCCACAGATATTAAGTGATCTCTCTGCTACAACCACACCACTCCTAAAATGAAACCTGTGCTGCATTCATGAGAAATGCTAAACCATGGTGTAGTGCTATGTGGATAAGACCCAACATGCTCAAGCAAAGACATGTGTTCACTTGGTCCTTTCTCCTCCTGCTGTATGGCCAAAAAGAGGATTTTTCCAGAGTTGTTTTCATCTTTAAAGACTTTTGGTTTAGTATTTGGTTTAGTATTCCAGCTGCCCTTCAAATATTTAAAGTAAAAATCCTCTCGCAGCTTTTATATGGCATCCCTATATGGGTATTAAGTTTCAGCGCTAAAGTTGAGGCGGTGCTTTCATGCTTTTTGTGCTCCATATTTGGGCTGCCACGCTGTGCATCTGCTGCGGGACTCCGACTCGAAGCGGGTTTTACATTAATTGAGTGTTCAGCCTGGCTCCTGACCTTTAGATTTTGGACTAAAGTGGCCTATGCAGGACCCCCTCTAGGGTATGTACATCTAATATGGAGAGATTCCTTCATAAGTTCCTGGTCCAAAATTTTCAATGAGAAGATAAAGCATCTTGACCTCTCATTGGATCTTTTGGCTACTTGGGACTGGAAGGTAGCAAACTACATCATTGGCCAGCGGATTAGGGACATAGACCTACAGTAAGTACTCAATGTCCAGTTCACAAACATCATGTTCACCGCTTTATTTTGGTCTGAGCTTTCTCTTCCCAAATCCTGCGGCCTACCTCAAAAAATTGACTCTATCACAATATAGATTCCTGTTCACTAGAGCAGATTTAACTGCCTCCAATCTGCGATTCTTGTAGGCCGTTTCCAGGCAATTCCCCAGGAAAGGCGTTTCTGTAAGCCGGGGGTGATTGAAACCATCGATCACGTTCTATTCAACTGTGAATTATACAAGGATGCTCATATCAAACTGATTCTCCCAATTACTAAAACTTTCCCAGGTAGATCTATTGAATGGCTATTGCATTACCTTCCATCTGACAAGGATAAGGCCATTACTGAATCAGTCGCAAAGTTTCTTTGTATAGCCCAGATTTTACGGAAAAGGAAACTCGGTGCTAGTTCGAATTTTTAAACAAAGCATTATCGTTGATACTGTATTGAGTTTTAATTTGCTGGGGAAATTGTTTAAATCGCTTGTATTGTGGGTCATTGACTGCATAATAAAATTTGATTTGATTTGGTTTAGTATTACATTCAAACCAAGAATTCTGGGTTAAAACACACAATGGTTAGTTGAACAAGTCAACTTCATAACACATGGTTGATGCTGGGTTCTTTTGAAGCTTAACAGAATTTGTTTTAAACCAGGACCACTGGTGGTTTGAACATAATGCTAAAGTGATGATCCCTTAAGAGTGATGCTTCTAAGGATATGTTCACACAAACTTTTCTCCCAAACACAACAATTTCTTTGTATTATGGAAAATGCTGGCATACAGTGTAGTCTTAGATATAATTTTAAAAGCATTTACATTGGTGGAAAACCTGCGTTTTGATCTTGATTTTTAAATATGTGAATCAAGTTGGCCTTTGAACACAAGTGGAATTATATACAAATGGCTGATTCCAACAAAGTCCTAGCACAAGTGGAATGACTTCTGTTTGTGCAATGGGATTTCTCCCTCTCCTCTCCCTGCACACCCTCCACCCTTCCAAATCTGACTGTGGGAGGAGGAGAGGGAGGGGAAGTTGCACTGCACAAATGAAAGTTGTTTGGTCTGCACAGTGACTTGGTTCAATACAAACCAAGGCTCGGATACATGTGAATATATCCCATAAAGAAGTTGAAAAGGTCATCTGGTGATAGGGAAAAAAATCATTTGGACCATATGAATCCATAACATCAACCTGTACTAGCAGTCCCTTCATTTCTAGCTAAATGCTGAGCAGTTCTATATTGTCTGAAACTATTTGTTCCTATTAGGCTAGGGTACTATGCATTGTAACAGAACCATAGACTGTAGAGTTGGACAATATTACAAGACATAAGATCTGAGTAGTGCAACTCACTCTGCAAGAACTTCCTCCCACTACTTTCCCAAAGACAGATCTATATAATCCAGACCATAGGGCAGAGCTTGGAATAGTTACTTTTTTGAACGACAACTCCCATCAGTCCCAGCCAGCATGGCCACTGGATTGGGCTGATGGGAGTTGTCGTTCAAAAAAGTAACTTTTCCAAGCTCTGCCATAGGGTGATAGAATCTGCAAAGTGTGCTAATCAGAATGGACTGTGTGGAAGTAGGGATGGAGGCAAAATTTGATTCAGTTCACATTTCAAGCCAAATCAATAAAATTCGCACTTTCTGAATCAATGTGAGAACCAAAATTTTGCCGTGCAGTTCACCAACCAATGGTTAACAAATGTGTATGTTAGGGGAAAATGTGCATAAAAATGAATGTATGGGTGAAAATAACATACAAAGAGGCATTGTATGATAAGAAATTACTTGCAAAAATTGTACATTAGTCAAAACTGATGTTTATAAAAATGTGTTTATTAGGGGGGAAATCGCTCTGAAGTGCTAGAGAACTTTCATGAGGATTTTGTTTAAAAAAATGGCAATTAGCTGGAGAACTGAATTTAAGATTGGTAAAATGACATTTTTTCTATCCCTATATGGAAGTGATCATTAGTTGTCGTTTACACTCAGTACCAATTACCTTATCATTTATTTATGAAGACAGAACTTCTAGTGTACTATTTCTGGTGTATCAGGTAAGAAAATGTCTGTTGCCCATAGTTTTCTGTGAGTTTACAGCATATTTAAAGATATAATATATAAGTGGTCAATACTTAATGGGGATAAAAATATGGACAGCTTTTAGAATTTGCTGTAATCATTCAGCTCAAAGAGAAGAGATTTCATTAACCTTTGTTAGTTTTCTATACTGGAACATGTTATTAAATAACTGCTATTAAATCAGTACTTTGGGGGAGACAAACATTTCCTTGAAGAGAAAAGCACAGTAGGGCCACATACTATTAGTATCCTACTCTGGCTCTTGGATTTGTTCTAATGAAACGACATGGCATCTTTTTGTATCCTTAAATACAAGTTGCCATGACCACATTTTCTTTGTTATTCCCTCACATTCTCTGCTTATGGGGTCACGATATGTAAAGCCTATTACATGGAGACAATGGAATTAACTTAAGCCATTGTCCTAGGCAATATCACACTACAATTTAGATTTGCTCTCCTCTCTTCTCCTCCTCATGTGCAAACTAATACTACTACTTGAGTGAACTTCAAATTTCCCGATGTTTGATAACATCCAGACCATTTGGATACATTAAAATGTACTGTATCCTCTTCTACATTTTGTGAACCAGCTCTGAGGGCTGAAGATCTTTTTAACAGATTCATGAAAGACCAACAAGAAGTCATCCAAGACTTATGCACAATGCCCAACTTGTTAGGAAAAAGGGATACCAAGAGTTTTTTAAAAAGCAAACCAATAAAGCATTCACTTTGGAGGTTTCAGCTAAATTGAAGTTAAAGGCAATTATGCCTTCCTTGCTTAAGGACTCTCTCCCTAACGCATTTCAAAGTAGAAGAGAAACTGGGTGGTTATGTAGCAAATGACAAGGCACCAGTAACAGGGTTAGATTGCAGACTTAGGAGTTCTCTGAAAGAAGGAAGGAGAACTCCCATGGGCATTTTAGTGCAGGAAACCAGGGCAGGAATGAAAATAAAGAGACCAAGAGCAACGTGGAAAGAATGTGTAGCCAATGCTTCTGGACACTGGTGCTATTGTAGAATGACAAAATTTACCTAGGGAATAAAGGAGTGATATTTCAGCTAATAAAGTAGTGTTAGAAAATAATTCTGCTCCTGTTCCCTTGCTGGTCCATTGGGAAGAGGGCGATCATCAGACTGGCCCTTTCTAGGCTTCCCAGTGCATGTCTGCTATCCTCTTATATGTTCAGTTCACTCTCATTTCTGCAGCCATGATTATGCCCAAGGACTGTAGTTGCAAAAGCTTCCATTCTGGGATCAGGCCCTTGGTTTATGGCATTGAAAAAGTCAGAAGAAGATATATAGAATGATTAGGAAAGAAGCTGAATATAAAAGGCAAAGAACAATTCTCTCCCCATACAAACTCTTGAAGCTACTCACTAAACTGTTAGTGAAGGCAAACTACAAAACTACAGAGCTCACTAATACAAACTGCTTTTAAAAAGAAGCAGGTCCAGTCTTTAGGTCCAGTCCTTGGCATTTGCAGTTCAAGGATCTCAGAGACCTGAGACAGCCACTGCTGGGCAGAAAAGAAAATGCTGGATTAGATGGACCAGTGGTCTGGCTCAATATCAGATGTGCAAGTATTTTTTTAAAACAATATGTTTTTTTTAAAAAAAAATTAAGATGTCTTTAAAGCTTTTTAAAAATGTTTTGAAGTTGTTTTGTTTTAATGTATTTTAAGGTCTGTTTTATGATGTTTTAAAGTGTTTTTGGTGCTTTTATTTGTTGACCTGGGCTCCTGCTGGGGGGAAGGGTGCCATAAAAATCAAATAATAAATAAATAAATAAACAAACAAATAAATAAAATAAAAAGAAATGCAGATTTGTTGGTCATCATAGATATGACCTCTGCTAGGGAAGGGGGTACAACAAGAAACAGGGGAGATGTATAGTCTCATCATATCTTACATGTTTATTTCATTCTGGCATCTAGTAGGCGTCTGGTGGGGGATGGAACCCTGATGGAAATGGACCACTAATCTGATTCAGCACTAATCATCCCACAAGTGCCTCCGTTGAGCATCAGGTCTCTCCTTTTTGCCAACGGTTCAGAGAGGATCTGCATGCTCCTTTAAAACCCTGAAGCCCAGGCATATGCGATACTTGCCACAGTTTATAAATGTGTACAAGCAAAGGTTTCATTTCCATTCCTGATTCCCAGTGATGACATATCCCTATACATGTGATATGAGCTTTTCAAATGTATATCCACACCTGATTGGTGGGACAGAGGAATGCATTACGTAAGCAAAGGAATATGGGTTTAAATATGCTGAAGAAAAAGCACAAATCTCCCTCAGGCTGTATACAGCTAACATTAAGATGTAAACCCTGGACAGAATTTCATAACAGTAATAGCACTTACTTGCAGTTACTTCCACAAAGTGGAAAATGGGTTCATAACAAACATAATCAGTGTGGGTGATATTCAACTTAGTCATATTTAGAGGAGATCCACTTAAGTACTAAGTCCATTGATTTCAACAGGTTAACTCTGAGGTTAATCTTGATGATGAACAAGGCCTAAGGGCAATGACTGTGGGATGGAAAGAACCCGAGTGGCACAGTGAATCAAGCACCACTCATAGGGCCTCCTGTAGAGAACAATATGTGAACTCACTTCAAACTTTGCGTGTTCAAGAAATTATTTAAGGCTTCATCATGTATAATATTTTGTACTTGGGAGCCAATTCCTGAGAATATCTATCTGTCTATCTGCCTGCCTGCCTACACACACACACATGTGAATAGTGTCTTTATAAATGGCAACCATATGTATAAATTGTGGCTTGCAAAAAAAAGTGTGATAGGCATGTTTGGATTATTTTAGAGATAAAATCAAACTGTGTAATGACTTAGCGAAAGGATGTAGCAAAAAACCAAAAACAAACCAACCCATACTGGAATTTCTTGCTCACATAATACTGTGATGACAGCCACTTCATCTTGGGTGTGCAACAAGGCCAGAGGAGGACCATAGCTTACCTACTGAGCACATGCTTTGCAGGGAAAATGTCTCAGGTTCAATCCCCAGCATCCCCAAGTACAGCTGGGAAAGACTGAGAGCTGCTGCCAATCAATGTAGACAGTAATGATTTAGAAGGACCAATGGTCTGACCAGGCATAAGGCAGCTTCCTATGTTCTTCCCAATAAAGTAAATAAAACTAAATTCACCATGTCTTTTCTAGCTGTCATGATTCTTAAGACTCTAATCCTAAGCATATGGGAAGTAAGTGCTGAGACATGAATTGGATTTAGCACGTTGAAGGCACTTGTGAAGTTCACCATTCTACGTGTGTTGCACCCTGCAACCCACTGAATCAGGCATGCATGCATGTATGATGGAGTAATTTCATTAACAATTACTGTTATAGCTTCATCACTGCTTCCATGTGATCAGACCCTACACTGGCCTGGTAATATTTGTGTATGGGAATGATGTGCGATGGGTTGATGCTGTTGATACTTTTCATGTCACCGGTACCAACCCCTAAGGAGGGATTGGCATGGTAAATAATGATGTGTTTTTGCTTGACATGTGGTTCCCGTGTGTTACTGGTACACATGGGACTTGACTATGCAAACCTATCAAGCATGCAGTAATAGTCATGTACAAAAAGAGGTAAAGGCCTTGAAAAAGAACCAGGGAAAACCAGGGAAAAGGCCTTCACATCTCTAGTACAAACTTGTCTCTAATTCCTACTGATTTAGTCGGACATTACCAAGCAAATATATTTAGCACTGTAGACTTAAGAGACAATCCTAAACATGTTTAACTGGCAGTAAGTCCAAGTGCATTAAAAGGAATTTACTTCCTGATAAGGCTGTTCAGGAGTGTAGCCTCAGTCTACCAAGAGCTGACTCAAGTTAACCATTTCCAAATGAGAATATTATTCAATTGATTCAGGCATTTGGTACCTTCCAGTTTACTGTGAATGTTATATATGTCAATTACCCGCCACTTAAGATATGCCCTCTGGCTCTTGAGTCGGCATTGACAAATTTTTGGAGCAACACTAACAACATTGCCTCTCTATATTACAGATTAAGCTGTACCAACTCACCCAAAAAATATGAAGCATATTTTTGCAATATTCTCTATATGACTGCTACCAGGGCCAGGGCCAGGGCCAGGGCCAGGGGGCGGCCAGGCCAGGCTCTGGTTGAGGGCCCCTATGGCCCAGAGAGGCCTCTCCTTAGGTGGGAGGATTGTGCTCCTATTCTGTGAATAGCAGCAGCATCGGCTCCTGACCCTGCTGTGGATCACAGAGATGGAGCTCCCAGGCACCTCCCCCCCATATAGACAGTGCGGGCTTCGGTCCCACCTACCTTTCTCATTCCTGTGAATGACATGCACGCTGTGTGTGCATGCCTGCCATCAACCAAGATGGCAGTGGAGGTTTCCCTAAGGGACTCATACCCCCACTGCCATCTTGGTTGATGGTAGGCATGCGCACGCAGCGCACACATGCCTGCCATCAACTAAGTTAGCGGCAGAGGCTTCCCTAAGGGGTTGACTCCTCTGCTGCCATCTTGGTTGATGGCAGGCACACACATCATTTACAGGGACAATAAAGGTAGGTGGGACACGCGGGTTGGTTTATTAGCCCCGCACCACCTACATGGAGGAGCCGGGCTACGGGGCTTTGGGCCTAGGACAGGCTGGTTCCTAAGGGCCCAGGCATGCCTGGTGCCAGCCCTGACTGCTACCGTGGGCTTGTTCAAACATTAGGAATTCTTAAACAATTGTGTCTTTGTTTTTTATTCATATTCCACGAGAGAGATACCAGAGAAGCCAAAAAATTAGTACTAATGAGTACTAAAGAGAATGCTCAAAATTAAAATGTTGTTCCGCTAACTCCAAGCACCATTAATTTATGCAGGGAGGTAAGCTCAATTATCTATATTATATTCACTGGCAAAGCTGAAACAGGATCAAGTGCATTCTGATTCACGGATCAGGTAAAACAGATACACAAAACACATTTAAACACATACACAAAGGAGACATAACATAAACCATCGCCAGCAGGTTATTTATCAGTTCATTGGAAAGAAATAAAAACTGACAATACAAGAGCTAAAATAACAAGTGCCTCTACTCAATTTGTAATCTTGGCATGCACAATTTGTGACCCATCAAGTTTCACACAGCCCACCTGACATGGATTGTGGCCTGTCCTCCTATGGCAGCTCCTGTTTTAGAAACCCAAACAACCAGTCAAACCAGGTGTGTAATGCCTCCAAAAGGGCCACAGTATATGGTCGGTAGGTCATGTTCAACTTCTTGGATCTCAACAGGCCTCCCTTGGCTGCTATAGCAGCACATGCCACCACAACAGGCCAGGAACATTTCGTATTTGGATCAGAGTGGATTGTGTGAACATTTCCATGTGAACTATTTATGTTGGCGTGAATGAACCGATAATGCTGGCGTAGTAGCCTTGTTCAAGTGTGGTGCCTGAATGGGGAATGCCAACAGGTATGGTGCTCTCCCATCATTGCTCATTACCAGCTTCCCTCGTTGTGCAGGAAGGCCTGAAAGGGATTTCGACACATGTTCAGCTGAATACAAATATAAGCTTCTTAACAATTGGGAACCATGATAACACAGGATGCCCTGCAGGGAGGCTTATAAGCTCGTTCAGCTGAATCCACTTAGAAGCCCCCTTCAGATCTTCCTGCTCAGTCCTGAAATGGATGGAATGGGTGGGGTGGACCCTACTTGCACTGGAATTCCCTGCCTGAACAGGGCTAGTATTTTCGAGTTTTCATTGCATCACATTAGGAGATACATTATCTCAGTAAGTTGTACTGACCAGTAGGGTCAGCACTATTACCACAAATAGAGGTGCTGAGCTGAGGGTAGTGTTTTGTGTAAGGATACTTATGTCCATTCATGGAGGACACAGAATCTGAAGTGAGGTCCACCTGGTGCAGTCTTTTAACCATGACACTATACTAGCTCTGCACATCATCAGCTTGGAGAGCCAGTGTGTCGTAGTGGTTAAGGTGTTGGACTACGACCTGGGAGACCACAGTTCGAATCCCCACACAGCCATGAAACTCACTGGGTGACCTTGGGCCAGTCACTGCCTCCCAGCCTCATGAAAACCCTATTCATAGGGTCGCCATAAGTCGGAATCGACTTGAAGGCAGTACATATGTACGTCATCAGCTTGCTTGCACTGGCCATGAAGTTACACGGTACAGTGGTCTTCTAAACACTGACAGCAAAATAAGAGCACATTGATCTTTGCATAAACATTCTCATTTATATTACTGCAGTATAAAAATGATCTGTTCCTTTGGAACAGGCCTGAACGTCTTGTGTTCAGAAGACTTTGCTCTCCCATAGTATGAAATAAATACACATCATGACTCTAAGATATCAAAGCCAAAAAAAAAAATAAAAAAAATCTACAAAACGTATTGATGATTACATTCTACTTTTAATTTTTTTCTCCTCTTCCCAGCATTCAAACATTGTAAATGCAACATTTAAAAAAAATTAAATAACAATAGTTGAAAAATAAATACACTTCATTAACATAAATACATAAAGAAATCCATTCTGCTGAAAAAAAGTTTCAGCCAATATTATACTCTTGTTTCAAAAGTGTCCAAAAACATAGAAGCAACACTCCATCTGGTACAGATGAAGTAGAAACATTTACAACAGAAAGGCGGTAATAAATGTCAGAGCTAGGAGAAAGTGTGTGGCAATATGAAACGAAAATACAACTTTCTTCTATTACCTACTGTAGAAGCACAGGGTCTCAAAATGAGGTAGACAAACATTGGTTGCAGTTTTCAGGCAATGCAACAAATCTTTGTTTAAGCTCATTTATTAGTGTTTTAGTCTCATCTCTCTCAGCACCATTTGTATTATCTGTCATTGAAACTGTAAGCAGCTTAAATTAAATTTTGGTAAAATTTAGATATTTGACAAAAATTTTTTTGATGATATTTGAACAAGCGGCTCAGCCCTGCAGATTAATTTTTTTCTGAGGGATTTTTCACATGGAAGGACAGCTGGAATTTTGTTAAACAAGGAACTCTGAATGTTTGGGTCACAAGACTCGCCACTGAAAAGCCAAAGACTTCGTGTTAAGAATGGAAGCACAGTTTACTGTTCCATGCATCCATCTAAAGACTGGGGCCAGATCCCAACCTGGAAGGGCTCAACTACTTTGCAATGAGCAGCACAGCTAGAACTTACTTCAGGTCTGATACCACCTGCCCTTTTACCTTCAGACCTAGAATGGTGAGTAGGAAGGAGGGTGGGCCGACTGCACTTGTATGGCTGGGAGGCGGCGGAGGGGGGCAGAGGAGAGACAGAGCAAGAGGACACAGATATGCAACTTAGGGCACATGTTACTTCTGCACCACAGAGTGTCGTCCATTTCAAGATCTGATGAGCTTTCATTTATGCACATTAAGCCCAATCCTGAGCATTACGTATTAGGCTTTCTAAACTACTGTCATTACTTCTTTAACAGCATGCTAGAAGACATTTGTTTTTTTAAACCGCAGTACTCCATTTAGCGAATCAGCACATTTAGCTACGCATTGTACTAACATTGTACTAATTTAGGTGTCTAGATCTCAACGCTGTATGCAAACGTGATTTGAGTTAATCGTGTACATGTGGCGTTACGAAGCATGTTTATTTTTTGAAGGGCTTCCCTGATTCTTTTTCAAACAATATTATTATTGTCACCTGGAATTGTTGCCTGCATGGTTAAAGAATACTTGACTGAACTCTCTATTTTAAATCCAAATGGGAAAGTCTTATTATACTAAGGAGGAGCTCCAATGGAGTGGGCCAAGGATTTTTAGCAGGGACTGCTCCTGAAGAACAGAGGAGGACATTGCTAAAATACATATGCTGAATTACACCTTTGGTCCTCTGTAAATGTTCAAAGCAATCCAATGTCAACAACAATCTTCATACATAATTTAGGGCAGTGGCAGCCAACATGGTGTCCTCCAGATATTGTGGACCACAACTCACATCAGCCCAAGCCAGCATGGTCAATGGACAGGGATGACAGGAGTTGTAGTCAACAACATCTGGAGGGCACTAGGCTGGCCACCCCTGGCTTGGGGAGAAAACCCAATGCATGCAGATGCCTAGCTACACAGAGCACAATTGCGTTTAGCACCAACTTTGCCCCTCAAAGTAGAAAGGGTTACATTAACACCTTGGATGAAGGTATTTTATAGCACTGTCCCTTGTAATGAAAAAGCACCACACAAATATGACTTAAGCAAATGTATGGCTATTACATCATTTGCTGAGGTATGAAAATTAAAAATGGTCACAAAGTGTTCCACAGAAACAGCAGTGAAGGACAGAACAAATGAAGGACAATTCCAGCAATAGCACTATGAAAATCATGCCTGCTTTGGAGGTTCATATACCGGATGAAAAGGACCGCCTTTTTAATATAAAGTGCTTCAGAGTCAAATTAGGACTTCAAAAATTGTAAATTACATTATAACACAATAAAGATATTGATTGGTATGAGACTTTTAAATGGACACATCAATGGTTTCCTATTCGGCCACTATTGTGGCCATGTTTTATACTCACATGGCCAGAGGAGGGTAAATGATTCACGAGGGAGTCCAGCAGAAAGCAGGATGAGTTCATTCTGTAAATAAGGGTTGGGGAACTTTTTTGGCTCCATGGGCCAGATCCTTATCAGGATCTGCCTTGCAGGCCAAATTTGACAGGTGGGTGGGGTTGCCCACATGTCAATCACATGTCATTATGATAAAACATGATTGGCAGGTAGACAGGGTTACCCACCTGTCAAAATCCCTTGCACTTCACTTAAGTCTCAGTGATTGGGGACTTAAAGGGGAAGGGGGAGACTTGCAAAAGCTTTTTCCAATTGTTGCCATGCTTCCCTTTTAATTCTCTGTGATCAGGAACTTAAAGGGGGAGGGGAAAGACTTGCAAAAGCCTCTTCCAATTCTCCTTTCCTTCCCCTTTAAGTCTCCAATTGCAGAGACTTAAGGGTAGGGCAGGGAGATAGCAGCTGTCTTAAAGATGCTGTAAAAGCATATTTGAAGTAGCTCACACGCACAAGCTGCTTCAAAGGGCGCTTTTGCACAGGGCTTTAATCCCTGCTCAGCTGGTGAGTAGGGATTGAATCCTGCTGCCTTCTCTGTGCGATCTAGTTCCCTGCTGGGGTCACATAGCCAATGCAGGATTAAATCCTGTCCTTCTACCCATCCACTGATGTCACTAGTGAGGTCGGCAGGTGGGCATGGTTTGGGGGAAATGGCCTCAGGGGCCAAACAGGACTCTCTGAAGGGAATGGCTCAGAGGATCCTCACCTGTACTGTAAACTCATGGGCTGCTTTTCACACATGCGTACTTCCCACAACCTCAGTAATTACTTGAGAATAAGCATCTACGGAATGCTTCCACACAAAAAGAACCTCTGATGAAGGGAAGCTGATTTTCAACAAAAACGGAAGCCTGCCTAATCCATTTGGTGGAACCTGTGAAAGAAGGATGGCTGTATCAAACACAAGATTCTTGCCCTCCCTCCTATAAATGGGCTGGCAAGGTGGGGACAGAGCAACTGTTTTACTCCATACTGCCACTCCATGGGTCTATTGATGAGAAAAGAGGGCTTGATGGTTGACTTTGACGCGCCACCCACTTTTTGAAAGATCTGCAGGGGTTTTTTGGGGGGGAGGTGAGGAGGGAACAGATGCTTAGGCCTATCTTCCCCTTCCCTTTCCCCTCAACAGTGGGTCTGGACAATGCTCCTTGGAAAATGGTCCTGTTTGATGTGACACAGACTTTCCTCATAATCACCCTGGAACTGGAGCACTAATCAGTGTCTCTAGAGGCAACAACAACATTTTTTCCTAGGATGTATCCTAAGAAACTACCTCACCTTATCATTTTTTTCTCTGACACTGGAAAGTAAAATGCTTATGGAAAGTTTGCATTAATCAACAGATCTTGTCACACAAAATGGAAACTTCCCCTGCATTTCTATAAAATAGCTGGATCCTCTCCACTTGCCAGTCTGCTTGTGCTGGAAGCACACGTCTAACGGTACCAACCCTGGATTGTTCCCAGCACAGGAAAATCCTCTAGAGATACCCATGTCACGTATGGGGCCAGTATGCAAAGAACAAAACCTGCCATGATCTCATTTCCTTTTTTCCATAAAAGCTGCTTAGTCATGGGACTACCTGTAAGCTAATGTAGTTGAGAGCAAGTTGTCAGATCTCCAGCCACTTGTTCAGAATCAAGGAGACCAGTGTTCCTAGATACATGGCTGTTAACAGATCCATGTGTGTTCTTCAGGGCAGGTGCCATGGTTTGGCATCATTGGACATCTGTTGAGGCCCATGTCGCAACAGTGCAGCCATTGCCAACCTCTGGAGACCCTGCACTTTGTACTCCTCCTCCTTGCTGTTGCTGCCTGTTCACCTACACCATGGGTAGCCAACCACATATCTTCTAGATGCTATTGGACTACAATTCCCATTGTACCTGATCACTTGCTGTGTTGTCTGGGGCTGATGGAAAGTGGCGTCCAACAACATCTGGAGGGCACCAAGTTGGCTGCTCCTGTTCTGTCCTCTCCAGCAGGGCGAGCAGTGTCAGGAGCAAGGAGAAGGAGCAGTAGTGTCCGCTCTCCTTGCTTTCTCCTACTAAGTGCTCTGATGTTACATGTTTGATTTGTTTGACAGTGGGATATATGCAGCAAATGTAAAATGACCAGCTGCTTCCAAGCCTACCTGAATTTCTAAAGATCAGGGATTTAGGCCAGCCAATCAAAAGGGGTTGGAGCAAGTAACAGAATATTTAAATCAGAAACAGTTAAGCAATCTGCTGATGTAAGGTGGGTATGACTCAGAAGTTAAGAAGCCAGTGTTAAAAACATCCCACTTTGGCCTTCACCATTTATACACCCAGAAAGCCAAGCATCCTAGGTATCCCTTGATGTAGCCCAATGGCAGCATCATTCTGTGTCACTCCTATTTATCGTTGTTGTTTTTAAGCCCCCCCCCTTCCAGGTAATCTCAATAAACAAGTCTGTACTACACAGATATAAATATACAGAAAGAGCTACACAGATGACAGCAGCTTAGCCGTGGAATTATCTTGTAACTATAATAGGGTTTATAACAACACTCCTATGCAGACAGAAGGAAAGGATTTTGGAAACAGAATACTTTTATGACTTTCAACTGCTTGCAAAGGGTTCTTTCATAGTGGAGATGAGTAATGTGCAGCACTTGCAATGGGCTAATAAAATGTACAAAGTTTGTTAACAAGCAGAAAGTGCCTTTTAAGATGAACAGATTTCCTAGCTGATGCCCTTCCAAAATGCCTATTTATTTGGAATGCATCATAAAAAACCCCTTTACGTGCAGTTTTCTTTTCTTTTTTAACATCCAAACATGCACCCCCCCCAAATATTAGCACCTTGATTTTAAGGACACTCACTCAGTTCCTATGAAATATCTGTAATATGATTAACAAAAACAGAAGTATGTTATGGTCGTACCGAGCTCCAAGGACCAGTATTCCAGGTGGCATCACGAAGGCAATCCTGCATATTGCACTGCTCACGGTCCGGTGGCTTGTCAAGGATTTCACAGCTCAGATCAGTAAATCTCTCTCCGTTGGGATGCTGGCACACAACCAGTCTTGTTCTGGTTCCTCCACCACACGGCTTTGTACACTGGGGGAGGCAGTGGGTGCAGATCACATTAGCAATGACTAGGCTCAATTATACTTTGATTAATACCTTCTTCTTCTTTGACCTGACTGAGACAATTACTTTTCTTTTGATTCAAGAGACTCAAAACTGTAGATACCAGAAAAAAGGACCATAGGAAGCTGCTTTATATCAAGGACCCAGGTTCAATCCCAGCCATCTCTCGGTAGGGCTGGGAGACCCGTCTGAAACACTGGTCAGCTGCTGCCAGTTAGTGTAGACAACACTGCGCTAGATGGACCCATGGACTGACTCGGTATAAGGCATCTTCCTATGTTCCTAGCTCAGTATTATCTACACTGACTGGCAGTGACTCTCCAGGGTTTCAGACAGGGACTCCTTCCCAGACCTTTCCGGTGATGCCAATGATTGAACCTGGGACCTTCTTCATGCAAGGCAGATGCTTTACGACTAACCTATGTTCATTAAAATGAATTCCAAAGTGCCTGGAGATGATTATGATAACAACAACAAATTGTTGTTGTTGTTATGGTCGCTATTATTAATTAAATTTATATCCCACCCTTCCTCCCAAAGGAGCTTAAGGCAGTATTACTACTCTGCACATTTTTTTTTCTGGGACTGTAGATGTGTGAGGGATTCTCACAACTGGGAAAGAATTAACATCTAAACTGGCTCTGAGAGTGAAACAGATGACACCTTTACTATTCATTTCAGAAGAAAATTGGGAATGGGTCCTAGAGTATGAGCAAGGATTCTGAGGGTGGTGGGACAGTATAGGAAGAGCAGAGAATAAGAAGAAAAGTCTCTGGAACTGCTCCTCCACCTTGGAGAGCTATCCCCCCATAAAACATGTTCCAAAAATCTGGTTCCATCTGTGTCCACTTAGTTTTAGGAATGATGCAGATGTAATGTTTTGGTCTCATAAACCATGGCTGATTAGAGCAAGAACAAGCCTTGGGACGCACCAGACCCCCCCTTCCCTTCCTTGCATGCAGAACTTTGGTGCTTCTATTATGATTTATTAAATCATAAGTTTCCTCTTAAATCCAAATTGGGAAATGGTGGTTGAGGCTGCAATCCAATATACACTTACCTCGGAGTAAGTCCCATTGAACCTAATGGAGCTTACTTCTGAGTAGAAATTTATTGGATTGCACTGTTAATCTCTTTTTACAAATCAAGGTATGAAACTGAGATCTGATCTTGATTTTACATCCTGTTTTGTAAACAGAAATTAAATCACAGGTTTCCAGTTCAGACTTAATGTGAAACTGTAGCTTAGCAAAGCCTTGAATTATGGCACACAAGAGAGGGGAGGATGGAAGGGGAGGAGAAAGTGTGCAGGAACATGGCTTTCTCCTAGCTGAATAACCACGGTTTACCAGACTGAGATCATTATGTCTGAACTGGGCCTTTCAGCACTACTGGATAAAATAGTCTTGTTATTTCCAGTGAATAAAGATAACCAGAGAAAGATAAAGTGGGATAATCAGAAGATCTGGATAACTGATCTTCTGCTTTAACCTATTGACTTGTATTATTTCGTTGATTTTTTAAAAAAATAAAAAGATGAAATGGGATTCAAATGCATCTTAAATGTTAACAATCTTCAGTTATAGCTACATAATTAAGAAAGATTCGCCTTGAGAGTGGGTTAGTTTTTTAAATAAAATGAATGAAGTAATACTTTGCTCACCTCACCCCAGCTGCCATAGGCCCACTGCGGGCAGGGCCCTGATTCACAAGATCTTTGCTCATCTGGCTTCATTCTTACATCACAATTACTGGCAGTATATCCATTTTCATCCTGGCACACCACGACCCGCCGTTGGAATCCACCAGCACATGTACTGGAACACTATAAAACATGCATTGTCTAAGGCTGAGAAAGCTCCATCAAGGTTAAGCTACAACAAACTAAGTCATAGCAAGAAAAATTAGGAGTCCAAATGACTACTAGACTTACAACAATGACTGAAAAGTTATATTCTAGATGGAACACCATTGTTGTTGTTTTTAAAACGAAGATCACAGATTCTGGCATTAAAAATTCAGCTGAGGTAGCATTAGCATGGTTGTTAAAAGTTTTCTCTTTAACATTAAAGAAGTTTAGGAGAGAGTTATCATGGCCCTTTTTATCACTACAATACCAAGAAGGGGAAAACAAATGGGAGATTTCAGAGAAGAAACACACCACTGTTGCAATTATATCAGTTCACTGGTCTGAAAATACTTATTTTTAAAGAGCCAGACAATCTTAGACAATCTTAGCAAGTCTGGCCTTTCAAAGCCTCAAAAATGAGGACACTGCCTGGACAGGGCTTCTCAACAGCAGGAGGGCAGAGTTTTGTGCCTTAGAATTATAGAACAGAATCATCAAATAGTAGAGCTGGAAGGAGCCTATATGGCCGTCGAGTCTAACCCCCTGCTCAATGCAGGAATCCAATGTAAAGCATACCCGTCGGCTTTCTTTCCTTCTACCACGGCTATTGCCCCGTCTCTCTGAGCCTAGTGATTATGTAATGCCAATTGCCGTACCCCTTCTCTCTTTCCATCTTCCTAGGTGCTCCTTGCAAAACAAATATGAAAATGCCTTGATGGAGTCATGTGCATGGGGGAGCATACATGAAAGCCCCATTCACAATGGATTGAAAATACCTTCGCCAGCTACTTACTGCTCCCCATGGGCCAGTTCTCCACTGGTTGCCCCCATGTACGTGCCCATGACCTTCATTTCGGTTCCCGTTTCCACCCTGGCTGTTCTTTTGATGATCATCAGGGTAAGGGAAGGGATGGATTGGCCTGTTGTACTCAGGACTGATCTGTTGACATGATGGCATTGAGCAATCTTGCTCCGTTGCAGGGACATCTTCGGCATCACACTCGCTCCGATCAACAACCTGGTCGCTGTAATCTATGCAGACTACTTGCTGGGTCACCTTACCTTGCCCACAAGTTACAGAGCACTGCATTAATAAGAGGAGAAAATTGGGAGCTGTTGCCCTTAGCAATGAAATACGCTTCTAAGAAATACCAAATGAAGCTCATTTATGCAAAACTATTTTTTTAGCATTAAATAGTTTCAAGAATGTAAATCCTACGTATCTGATGATTTCATAGAATCAGGAACACATGAAGCTTACTTACACAGGGCAGGCTATTTGCCCTTCTAGTCAGCCATAAGGGAAGTTGGTACTGCGGACTTGGCCTCCCAGAAGCGGTGCAACTGCTGCGTACTGGGATGATGAGGGAGCAGGGCAGGCAGGGGCAAGGTGGGGGTGCTGCAGGCGCACTGGTGGAGCCAATCCAGTGCTCCTGCCAGTTCACCTGAACTGTCCTGTCCTTGTCTCGCCCCCTCACCATCCTGGTACACGGAGGTGTGGCTGCTGCCAGCAGGCTAGGTCCTCCTTGCTGGCTGCTTCTGCTCTCCATGGTTTTAGGCAGAGATAATCCATCTGCATAAAGATACCAGGGACAAACCTTGGAACTTTCTGCATGTACATGCTCTACCACGGAGTTATAGACCTTCCCTTAATTTTGTCAACATTAGCTTCTAGAAACTGGTCCTGTTAGCCCCGTTTTCCACGCAAAGAAGAGCTCTGTTGTTGCTGCCATTATCAGCACTACCAGTTCCCTGTTTCGGGGATTTTGCTGCCCCCGCCTCCATATAAAAGTTCTCTATTATATGCCTGATCAATGCTAAACGTTGAATATGCAACAAGAGGCACTGTGGCAGGTATTTGGGTGACACTACTCTTAAACAAGGAAGCGGCTTACTGAGCTCCATTCCATGGCCTTCCACTGTCCACATGGTGTAACAGTACATACTTCTGTGGCTGATGGCTTTGGAAGGTGAAAGCAGGCGGCCTCATCAGCCACAGAACCCTGATCATCACGACAGCTGACGTATCTCATCCTGGTGCCTTTCCCACATGTAGTCGAGCACTAGGGAAGAATGACGAGAAATGTCATTGGAAAAGCTGACTTTCTTTCTTTGCTCCCCCCCCAAAAAAAATCATCATAGTCTTAGGGCTGTGGGAGTTTATCAAGGGAGTTTATCAAACACCTCCTTGTAATCTAAGCCGACCAGTTCAACGTACAGGAGTCCAGGATCCAAATCTCCATTGGGTTCTATGGCTGTTTTGCTTTGTTTCTGGGTTTCCTGGGTGGAGGCGACATGGTGCTGTTTCACAGTCCTAGTTCATAAAGAAGAACATAAAAAAAGCAAGCTGCTAAGCAATATCATCAATTCACAGGTATTTCAGTGCAGGTTAGGTGTTCCAGCAAAGCAATTATGGAAGCAGGAGCATTCCCGTCACATTTTAAAATCTTTTGTTTGATACAAATGGTTCATCTTACTTTAAAGGCAGATATTTCCAGTGTATCTACCAAACTGAGAAATAAACATGCCTGAAGACTGTCATCTAGATTATGAGGTTTTTTTTAAAAAAATCTACCTGCATTTCTTTCCCCCTACAAAGTAACAGCACTCACAAACATGTGCATGGTAATTTACAGAAGCACATGCTGCTACTATTAAACATTTATATAGTACTGAAATGTACTAGGTACTATACAAATCAGAGGGTTTACAACCTATGCCACATGGACAACAATGGAATGAGGCCCAAATAAATGGTCCGAAGAGGAGACTAGAATTAGGAGAGCACGGCTTTATTCGTATGTCATGATAAACCATGATTTATTGTGAAGAAAATGAAGCTAGCGTACCCCCAAGGTCATACATCCCCCTCTCTCCTCCATCAGTGTGATTATGAGGACTTCTGAAGCTTTCATTTCTAGTTTCAATTATCCACAGTTTAGCATTACATCCAAATCCTGAATTGTGGTTAATCTTAATAATGGTTTGTTAAAACAAGCCAACTTTGTGGTGGTGGTTGTTATTTATCAGTTTGAAGATAGCTTGTTTCATAACATGTTCATTGCCAGGTTCAGACAAAATGACAAGCCATGATTAATTAAAAAACAGTGAAAGCGTCTAAACTCCCCCTTGTAGCCATTCCAGAGAAGGATGGGGAGCGTGAGAGTCCAGGCTTGTTCCTGTTGTGATACTCTGGATATAGAGATTAAGTATTGGCAAATATGGGGGGGGGATCAGAGAGGAAGGCTTTAGATGACGAATAGGAAACCTGTGGCCCTCCAGATGTTGTTGAACTCCAGCTCTCTCAGCCTTAGCCAGAATGTCAGGGATGATGGGAGCTGTAGTCAGTGGAATCTGGTGGCTCTAATGTCAGTGGGACAGTGAATTTGCTCCAAGTTTTAGTCAAAATTTTCAAGGTGCTGTCCAATGTGCTAAACCTATTCTTAGACTAGGTTTCAACACCTTAGACAGTTTCCTGAAGGTTCAGGCAAAAACCTGGAGTGCATTCACTACCCCACTGACATCACAGCCACCAGGCTCCACTGATTGTAGTCCAGCAGAGGTCACACGCCCTCCATCTCTGCCTAAGATAGCAGCTGAGGTTAAGGTGTGGATCTGGAGCAGAGACATGGAGGTGCTGAGGAAGAGAAATTGACAAAAAGACATAGGAAGCATCCTCCAAGGAAGGGGAGCAGCATGGCAGAAGGGAAGGGAGTGAGAGGAAAAAAGTAAAGGACAATTCAAACCGACAGGTATACTACACTATTGGACTGTACTACTGAGTGGGGGAATCACATTCTGAAAGCTCCCCTACACATTCAAAAACCCACCTTTCAAGTGGAAAGCTAGCATACTAGACAGGAAACTAAGCCAACATCCCACCCCTAGTCTGCTCATTTTTCATTGGCAGTGAATGTCTGATGTGGAGGAGCATTCCACAAAAGACCATGATTCCGCCTTTACACCATGTGTGTCTTCATCACTTCCCAGGAGTACTAATTCACCCCTTCCAAATTGTTGTATCTTTGGTGGTTGCATGTCCCTCCACTTGCGCTGGTTGACAATACTGCACCCCCCCCCCGGGCTTCATAATATAAATTTTCAAAATAAATAAATGATCACTTTAAATTTTTGAAGAACATTTATTTTTGTACGGCTGCTACATCAGCACACTGACCTGTGCATCCGTTGGTTTGGTAGCAGCATTGCACTCGTTATCATCTACCACCGACATATAGGAACCAACCACACATTTGACTGCTCTCATCTGATAGCCCTGCCCACATGTTACAGAGCACTAGGAAGAAGAAAAGAAAGCTGTGGGAATATCTAAACTGCAAGCAAACATAAGAAGAGCTCTGCTAGATCAGACCAAGGGCCCATCTAGTCCAGCATCCTGTTCTCACACTGGCCAACCAGCTGCCCATGGGAACCCCGCAAGGAGAATGTGTGTGTAACAGCCCTCTCCCTGCTTGAGATTTCCAGCGACTAGAATTGTTATCGATTTATATAGTACAGGTGAAATTCTGGAAACTGTTATTTTGGTGAGAGTGTGGAGAACCCTAGCCTGCCTCTCTGAACGACAGGACTCCACAGAGAGGGAAAGAATATTAAACCAGTTGAAATCTGAGATATGAAATATGCACCCATGTACCAGGCTTCATAATGCATCTGCCTTCTGAATCATTAATCAGAGGTGAGAAAGGTCAAAACACGTAACTTCTCCAATCAAATCCACAGAAATTTAAAATAAAAAGAGCCCTTTCTCCTTCTTCAGTCGCTTCTATTTCAAGTTTGGTCAAACAGTTAAAATCTGCTGCTTCGGTTGGAATCTTGCATGCTTCATTTATTCCCTTCAAATACACATGTGCAAGTGTTCAAATAATTTACCATACTGTGGATTATGAATCTCATATAATCTCTGTCATATTTCTTAACCAATCGACAATCGCAACAACCTTAATAGAACATGATCATGACAGGAAGGCATGACCGGCTGAAGAGAAGTTTGTATAGTCCAGACAGGTTTATTCATTTACTTGTTTTGAAATCATAATTAGATAGCACTGTGGCTGCGCTGGTGACTGAAGAGAGCGAATGAAATCTTTCACAGGTATTGTCTGAAAGGTCTCATTCTGCCTGTGATATATTTTTAAGAACTAAAAGGTAAACACTAACTTTTTTTTAAAAAAAAGGATTCTTAAAGCCAAGTCTTATCACAGCCTGCCCTTCCTTTCCAGTGCTTATTATCATCAGAATGCTTGCTTTGAGGATCAGTTTCATTTCAGAGCTCATGCTTTAAGCAAGACTGCACTGTTCTCCCCACCACCTCACCCCCCCTCCCAGTAAACAGCGTGAGGCACCTGCTGGGAAACTAGCACTGCAGCTCCACCCTATTGAACACATCACTACTGTATGCTTTGCATTGGTATGGCCCCATAGTCAATCCGTGACATTTCTGATTAAAAGACGATTGGTAGCCAGGTTTGGTAAGACCTCTGCCTGAGACTACCTTAAATAGTTACTGTCTTGACTAACAATCTGGAACTCCAAGCACACTAGATAATCATGGTCAGCAACCGAGCTGAGGCCAAGAGCCACAATTTCTGTGACAAATGTAAGTTGCAGTGTGATGTAAACATTTAAGGAGAAGGCACAGCATTTCAACAGTAGTGTGACCCTGGCTTTCTTCTGGTTCCACAACTTGAATAGTTGTGGTATAGTAGTTAAGAGTGCTGGACAAGGACTGGGGAGACCTGGGTTCGAATCACTACTCACTGGATGACCTTGGACCAGTCACTATCTCTCAGCTTAACCCACCTCATGGGGTAGTTGTGAGGATAAAATGGGAACTGGGGGCAGAGCCATTAATGCTGCCTTGAGCTCCTTGAAGGAAAAGCAGGAGATAAATAAATAGGTTGGATGCTCAATATACCTATAGTCATGTTTCTTCCAGAGGCTCCCAGACCCCCCTTTTAGTGCCTGCATAAATGTTTATCTGTTGATATGCACATCCTTTTAAAGCAAACATTTTCAAAGCAATTTATTTATTTATTAAATTTATATCCCACCCTTCCTCCCAGAAGGAGCCCAGGGCAGCAAACAAAACACTAAAAACACTCTAAAGCATCTTAAAAACAGATTTTAAAATATATTAAAACAAAACATCTTTTTTAAAAAAGCTTTAAAAACATCATAAAAAGCAATTCCAACACAGGCGCAGACTGGGATAAGGTCTCTACCTAAAAGGCTTGTTGAAAGAGGAAGGTTTGCAAACCTGGTCCAGATAGAAGATAGAAGGGAGGAGTCTAGGAGATGTCAGGGATGCCATCCAATCAAGTAATCCACAGCTGGCTTTCACTGTAAACTTGCAGAACCAATCCCCCACCCCCAGGGCTTGAGCTTAAAAGAGGAAAAGATACCTTCGTAACTAACATGTTGAGGGTGCTCCCAAACTAGTCCCTCTGTTCTACAAACAGCATGGCCATGTTGAAACAAAAGGGTTCTCACCCAAGTAATGAAGATTGCATTTTAAAGGGATGCTTTAGGTTTAAGTCAAAGGAAGCTGTACCAGTGAAGCACTGCTGTGGACTATGACCTGGGAGACCAGGGTTCAAATCCCCACATAGTCATGAAGCTCACTGGGTGACCTTGGGCCAGTCACTGCCTCTCAGCCTCATTAAAACCCTATTCATAGGATCGCCATAAGTTGGAATCGACTTGAAGGCAGTACATTTACATTTACATCTAATCCTTGCTGGTGTCTCACCTGGCTCCGCCCTTTCTTACTCCACTTGGAAGAATCCCCTCTGCCATTTTTTATACCATTCCAAAACCACAACTACTAGAGCCAATGAAAAACTTACGACATGCTAACATGAAAGGAATAAACAGCTTCAGATACCTGACCCCAAGGTCCTACTTGCCATGCAGCACACTCCTGTTGCTGACAACTTTGCACAGAATCTGGTTTACTCTCAAGATTGCAAAGTCGATCGTTTAAGCGGTCTCCTCCAAACTGGCACCATATCTGGCGGTGTTTGTGCCCTTTCCCACAGGTTACCAAGCACTGAAAGAAGAAAACAGCAAATGTTAGCCTTGCATAATATGCTCGTCTAAAGTTATTGCAACAATCACTGAAAAGATCAATAAGATTGGTAAGGTTTTTATACAGTTGCTCTAGAGCTGCAGAGCTGAAAGGCAGCAAGCTCCAGCCTCTCCTAATAGTCAGGGGATCAAAGAAGATCTGCCAATTATGCAGGGTGTGTGTGTGTTTGGACAGGCTGGAGAACGGCTGAACCTGAACCACAAGAAGTTGTCTAAGGTCAGGCCCGGAGGTTGGAAAATGGTGGCATGAGTTGGGAGGCAGAGAGGGAGACTGCTCTTTGGCACAGTAGGTAGATGGGTCCTCCTGCACCTTACAGCAATTCTGTCCCTTGCTGCTGTTTTGATCAGTCCACCTCCATCTGGTGACCTATTCTGAGAATTCCTGGCTGCTGGAGCTTAAGATTCTAGGCAGCCACCTCCAGATGATGAGCCACTTCCCCACCTGGAATGAAGGATGGCAGTTTAACTACCATTCCTTGCTAATGAAAGGAGGGGGAGATGTGAGTAAAGTAAATCTCAACCACATGTTAAGAAATGGAGAAAGGAAAAGGAAGAAGACGTATGTTTAGCTTTTCCTAAAGATGCGGTTATCTGATTCAGACTCCTTCCAGCATTACTGCGCTGCAGCTTCCTCACGACCAAAGTCTACCATGCTGTTCACAGCTTCAATTTATTTATTTATTTATTTTTATTTTATTTATTAAATTTATATACCGCCCGACTAGCGATAGCCTCTTACTTCTGACCAATCACCGGTCTTCCACTGCGGGCATGCCAGGTCGTTGCATCGCTGCACAGTCACCTTCTCCTGCTGACTACATTTGCTGTCCTCCAGAACATCATTGAAGGTGTTCATGCAGACAGCTCGCCGCCTCTTTGTGCCGCCTCCACAGCTCTTAGAACACTTCAAGGAAAGAAAGCAAAGTCAGCTGACAGCAGAAAGGTCTACTCCCCTCTTGCTCCAGATCGGAAAGTCGTCTAGCGTTGAGCTTACATTCGTCCACAAGTGCTGTGAGGTGCTTCAGAAAACGAGGCAGGAGTCTCTTTTCAGAAAATCCTGGCTATAATGAACATTTCCTCCCTAATTTTAAGCAACCAGAGGCATGTTCTAATTCTGGTCTCTACAAACCTTTATCCAATCTATAAAGTGGTGAAAATGATACACCGCAGTCGCTTTTTAACGCTGTATGCAACTTAACAAACAAAGTGTTGTGGTACTAAAATGTATATAAATTCACAGAAGCATCGGCAGAAGCAGCTGCCGTTAAGAGGTGGCACTTACCTCTGTCCAGGCTGAATAGCGCCATCCTCCAGCGTTACATTCTGTGGAACATTTTTCCCTAGAGCTTGGCTTGGGGATGCCGCTGCAGTATCGGTCATCGAATTTCTCAATTTTCCCTTCTAACTTGTTGTACTTTGTGCAGGAGATCTCCAGTGTTTGGTACCCCAACCCACACTGCACTGTGCATTCACTCTTTTTGGCAACATGCCACCTAGGGACAACCAAAAGCACGTGTTAGAGAAACCTGGCAAGTCAGCGACACACAAGACTGAAACAGAAAAGAAAAACAGAAGCAGAAACATGCAAACATAGAAAGCCACTTTATACTGACCCTTAGTCCATCTAGCTTGGTACTGTCTACACAGACTGGCAGTGGCTCTCCAGGACTTCAAAGAGGGGTCCCTCCAAGTCCCACCTGAAGATGCCAGGGGTTGAACCTGGGACCTTCTGCATGCAAAACAGATGCTCTACCACTCAGACAAGGCCAGAGAAGACTCGCAGCCCAATCTTAAATATAAATCCATTTTTAAAAGCAACTATGTTATCGTGTAAGAAGCTACCTCATACCATGTAGGACTAATTGACCATTTAATTGTCCATACTGCTGACATCTTGCCTCAAATCTCCCGATGACAGCTCCCAAGGACTTCATATAGTTGTTAAACAGCATTGGGAACAAGATGGCTCCCTGCGGCACCCCACAGCACAACTGCCAGGGGCCCCAAAAGACAATCACCCAATGCTATTCTTTGAAAATGATCCTGGAAGTAGGACTGGAATCACTGTAAAACAGAACCTCCAATACCCATCTCACTAAGTCAGCTCAGAAGGATACCATGTAGTATCAAGAGCCATAGTATCAAGAGCCGCCGAGAGGCTGAGTAAGAATAACAGAGTCACATTCCCCGTCCATCTCCCGATAAAGGTCATCCATCAGGGCAACCAAGGCCAATTTAGTCCCATAACCAGGCCTGAACCCAGATTGGAATGGGTCAAGATAATCTGTTTCACCCAAGAGTACTTGCAATTGCTGCGCCACAACCCTCTCGATCACCTTCCCTAAAAAGGGGGTATTTGCAACCGGGCAGTAGTTGTCACAAACCAATGGGACCAGGATGGGCTTTTTCAGGAGCCGTCAGATCACCGCCTCTTTCACAGCAGCTGGAACCACTCCCTTCTGCAACGACGCATTGACCACACCCTGGATCAACCTGGTCAAACCCCATCAGCAAGCTTTAATAAGCCAAGAAGGGCAAGGTTCAAGAGGACACATCATCAAGCTACATTAACTGAAACTGATTCCAAGAAGTTGCAGCAGACGTTGCACTGGATACCTCACTGGGGACTACAGTAGATGTATATGGGCATCAAGACTGCTACGGAGGCAAGCAACTTTACCCTCAAAATGCCTTGTAAACAATTCACAGTGCGCCTCCGAAGGATCTAAAACTCCATTTCCTGGAATTGATGTCAACAGACCCCTGACAATACGGAAAAGCTTCACTGGACGGCTATATGAAGATGTCATGGTAGTAGAGGTGGGCCTTCTTTGCTGCCCTTGATGCTGCACAGTAGGTATGGTTATGATGTTTTATTCGTGCCTGATCAACCTCACAGCACATCGTTCGCCACTTGCGCTCTAGCTATCATCCAGATTGTTTCATTGCACCTAGTTCAGTGGTGTACCAAGGTGCAAACTGGGCCGGAGAGGGCGCTCAGGGACAACTGTGTTAACAGCCCGACGTGTCTTGCTGTTCTACAGCATGACAAGAGCTTCAACAAGCTCACCTGCTCTATCTACTGGGAACTCCCCCAGGGCATTCAGAAATCCAGCGGATTCCATTCGTCTCCAGGAGTGGACCATATAATCTGTCCACCATCCATGCAGGGGAGGATCGAAGTCATAAGTCTAAACTTCACCAGGAAGTGGTCTGACTACGACGATGGAATAACATCCACCCCCACTAACTCCAGACTACCCCTTCCTTGATCTGGAGCAAAAACCAAGTTTAGGGTCTGCCCTGCCCTATGTGTCGGGCCAGTGACAACTTGAGACAGCCCCAGGGTCGTCATGGAGGCCATGAAGTCCCGAGCTGGAACACCAGAGGCTGTCTCAGCATGGACACTGAAATCACCCAGGACTGTTCTGGGCTCCTGCAATACCATAGCCTTTGCCCCTACCCACCTCTGGCATGTGGCCCCTGGAAGGTTGCCCAGAAGGGAATCTGGTCCTCAGGCTGAAAATGTTCTGCATCCCTGGCCTTGGGAATTGCTTACTTCAGGAGCAAGCAAATGTTTGTTGTTGCTGAGGGCTCCATAACCTTGGAGGCAATCTCATGGAGGTCACCTGCCGGCATTGGGGACAGGGCCAGAACCAGCACTGGAAAGAGCCAGAGTCACTCTACACTCTCTCTGTTACTCTCTTAAGGTGATCATCACCCCTCACTCTCTCTCTCTCCTTAGAAACGCAAAGGAGAAAGGGGAAGCAGTCACAAAGGGAGGAAGAAGATAGGGTGGTGGTGATCTTAACTTTCCCCCTCTCCCTGCCATGTGTAGAGCTGTAGTTCAGTTGTTAAGAGTATCTGCTTTGCATGCAGAAGGTTGCAGGTTCAATCCTTGGCATCTCCAGGTGGGGCTGGGAGAGAACACTGTCAAAAATTAGGCCAAGAGCCACGAAAGACTAGGCAAAGGGCCAAATGTGCCCACCCATGGCTTACTTACTGAGGGATGTTTCTGAGGTTTTGAATCATGGAACAGCTTCACACCGTGGCTACTCTTTCCAGCAGAGAGTTTCTAATTCCTCTCCAAAGAGGATCTGATGCTTTTACCAATGTACAGAGAACAAACTCAACAGGTGTGATCCTCTCAGTGCTGCAATCTCATGATGGGATGGGAAACTGTGCCCCTGATGAAAACCTTCATGTCACTCAACTGTTAAAGGGCCCAAGAGCCCCTTCAGGAAAGGAGCTACCAATCCTATAGAACACATAGGCACTGAAGAGTGCCAGGTGGCACAGGCCATTGCCCTGTAATTGTGGCAGTCACAATCTTTGCAAGCTTTGCTAACCTTTTCTCCTTTGCAAAACCAAGGTACAACATGCAATGCTCTAGTGGAAGGAACAGAGCAGCCAAATACGAGCCTCTATGTTGCCATCTGCAACACATTCAAAAACATTAACACATTATGCAGCTGCAAATGCAGAACACAGAGAAGGCAGGGACTGCTTCTCTCTACAAGATGCTCCTCCAACAACAGAACTTTCCACAAAACAGGAACAGAGTGTTTCTGTGACAGTTGGATGGACAAGACTTTTCCAGCAACAGGCTCTCATCCACACAGCATTAGTGGCCAGCAGATGGAATTGTGTAAGGAGGGTACAAATCTCTTCCTGCCACATGGAAAGAAACATTGCTAGGGCAGAGTAAATCTCTCAGTTCCTGTTCCACAGGAATGCATGCACAAATAGAATGGAAGTCGGGAAACATGGAAGTCCAATGACATCACTTCACACATTGCCATTTACTATGTGCTGCTGGCAGAAAGAGGTAGAGGAGGAAATTCCATGCACCTTCTGAAAAGGATAGTTACACTTTTAGAGTAGACAATTATTTCAAGGCATGTTGAGACACCCCCCCGCCCCAATTAGGCATGCCAGAAAGAGGGGAGAGCCAGAACAAGCGCCTCCACCCGCACATTGCTGGACCCCTGAAGAAATCCCATATACTACTATTGAACCTGTTCTCCAAGTGTAGATCGTGAAATGCCACCATCTTGTAAAAGAGGCAGGTGTAACCAGACTTGAGATTTGTGAAGTACAGAAAATCTTCAGCACTACCCCCACATACAACAGAACAGCCCAATGAATATTGTACATGCTCTTGGAAGGGGAGAGAAATGGAAAACTGGGGGTGGAGGAATCAAATGGAGCATCCTAAGAGATTATGGCTGGCTGGCTGGCACCCTGAACAGGAGCTCTCTGGATTGCAATATTTTGTTGTAATCACATTTTTTGCGGTAATGCAAATGCAGATTTAACCGCGAGAAAATGTGGAAAAACAGGTGACATCGTATGGATGAATACACAAAGTGATCATATTGCACATTATACAGTCGTCTGGATGAGCCCTAGGTTTCATGGGTAAGCAAATCGTAAACTGGAAATTAAGATTATTTATTTATTATTATTTATTATTTCAATTTATATACCGCCCTTAGCAGAATAGCTCTCAGGGCGGTGAACAAACAAGGTAAAATACAATATATCATGGTAAAAAATCACAAAAACATGTACAAACAAACAACAGAAAGCACAACAAAAACAAATACAACACAAATTAAGAAAGATACATATTAAAAATAGAAAGATTAAGAAAATTAAAAGATTAAAATGCCTGGGAGCATAAAAAGGTCTTTACCTGGCGCTGGAAAGATAGAAGTGTAGGCGCAAGGCGCACCTCTTCAGGGAGGCTGTTCCACAACTCAGGGGCCACCACAGAAAAGGCTCTAGATCTAGTAACCACCCTCCGGGCTTCCCGATGAGTTGGTACCCGGAGGAGGGCCTTAGATTCTGAACGAAGTGAACGGGTAGGTTCATAGCGAGAGAGGCGTTCCACAAGGTATTGAGGTCCCACGCCGTGTAAGGCTTTATAGGTCAAAACCAGCACCTTGAATCTCGCCCGGAAGCAAATAGGGAGCCAGTGCAGACGCGCCAGAATAGGTGTTATATGCGAAGACCGACTGGTCCTCGTCAATAGTCTGGCAGCCGCGTTCTGCACCAGCTGAAGCTTCTGAACTGTCTTCAAGGGCAGCCCTACGTAGAGCGCATTACAGTAATCCAATCTTGAAGTTACCAGAGCATGAACAATGGAGGCTGTCGGAAGGCAGAGCTGGGGTCCCAATCCCGGGGAGCTGGATCCCGGAGAGTTGGGAGAAGAGTATTCGGATGGATGGCAGAGGGAAGGGGGAGGAACTTCCCCCCTTTGGAGCGAAGACGAAACAGAGGAACTGCCAGTGATAAGGTCGCTTAGCAACGGGGAGCCTGAGCCCTCCCTGGACATTCTCACGCCTCCCCCTCTTTCAGGCTCAGAGCAAGAGGGGAAAGAGGGAGGGCTGCTCACAGCCGAAAAGCAGGGAGGCAGTTTACCATCAGCCCCTCCCCTATCCCCCATCCTGGAATCGGAAACTTCAGAAGAGGAGGGGGTGATGCTTCCCCCCTCACCGCGCACACGCAGACAGCTGAAAAGACAGGAGAGAAGGGGGGGAAGGCGGGCAGTACCTGAGGGGCAGTTAAGGAGGAGTGAAAGATTGCGCGCCCGTTTGGCCCCTTCTTAAAGAACAGGCGGGAAGAAGTCCCTTGCTCTGTCAACTTTCTCCCAATGCCGCAGGACCTGTATCCCTGTATTGCTTCATGAGAAAACGCAGTCTTTGTTTGGACATTACCCTAATAAAACACGAATTAACTACAGCCATTGGTCTGGTTCCTGAGTCACATCCTGGGCCTGACAGCTTGACAGAGCCACCTAAATCACCCTCAACGCTCTCTTCACTTGACTGGGACAAGATGTCAAAGGGAGCAGCGGGGGGAACGAACCCCACTTCTGAGACGGAAGAAGTGGAACTCTTGAGGACTAAGGTAGCTGATTTGCAGACGGATGTTCAAGCCCTGCTAGCAGCAGTCAAGGCGCTGAAGACGGATAATCAGACCTTGAAGGCCACGATAGACCAGATGCGAACAGCCCCTCCAGCTGCCGTAGTAAAGGTTCCCATTGGATTGCCCCCAAAATACGCGGGACAAAGTGATCAGTTGGCAACCTTCGTGGCTCAATGTGAGTTATATCTGGATGTCAGGCACACGGAATTTCCAGACGATGGGGCTAAAGTAGCTTTCGTGATTAGCCTCCTGGAGGGAGAAGCTGCAAAATGGGTGACTCCGTATCTCGTGAGAAAGGATACTGTCTTAGGAAGGTACAGAGGATTTATACAGGAGATGACCGAGATGTTTCAAGACCCGCAAAGGGCTGAAACAGTAGCGCGGCAACTAGGCGCTCTGAAGCAAGCTAAAGGGACTGTTTCCGAGTACACTAACGCTTTTAAAATTCTGTCCCAGGAAACTGGTTACAATGACGCCGCCCTGATGTTTATGTACCGGAGTGGATTAAATGCTGAAATCCTGGATGAGTTGGCCAGGACCTCCCCCCCCGCTGACCTACCAGGGCTCATCCGGCTATGCCTACAGATAGATCACCGGATGGAAGGAAGGCGCCTGGAAAGGAAGCAGGAGATCCCGAGATACTCAGCCTCGGCATCCCGCAACAAGACCCTTTCCCACTGCAGGGATGGCAGGTAATGCAACTGAGGGACAGGGAGGGGCTAGGCCAAGACTGTCAGAAGAAGAAAAGGAAAGACGACGCCGGGAACGTTTATGCTTTTATTGTTCAAAGCCGGGCCATGTGGCCAGAGACTGTGGACTGAAAGGGGGGAAAGCCGAGTCGTCGGGAAACAAGAACACCCAGTCCACGTGCAGGCCGGTGGACTGGGGGCAGCATTGTATAAAGGCCCCCCAACGATCCAACCTCCCTCAAAGGGGGTGTTGGTCTTGCCTATTCGGATTACAACTTCCAGAGGAGTGGTGTTTAATTCCGCTGCCTTAATTGACAGTGGAGCCTCCACAAATTTTATTGATGCAAAGTTAGTCAAGCGTCATGGAATTTCCCGATGGAAACTGGACGCTCCCCTAGCTGTGGAGACTATCGATGGGAGACCCCTGAAGTCAGGAGGGGTGACACAAGCCACGGAGGAAGTGAAACTTCAAATCCCTGGGCACAAAGAGTTCATTTCGCTATACGTGTCAGATCTCTCGAACTTTGAGGTGATTCTGGGAATGCCCTGGCTAGCAAAGCATGAACCCAAAATAAGTTGGAAGGAGGCGGTGGTGTGGTTCACCTCACAGTATTGCCAGGAGAACTGTCAACCTGAAGGAATCAAGAACACCCTAGCGGGGGCAGTGCAAGAGATCGAGCAAGTGACCCTGCCGCCAAAGTATGAAGAATTCAAAGATGTGTTTGATGAAAAAGAGGCAGAGACTTTACCCCCCCACCGCCCTTACGACTGTGCGATTGATCTAGTGCCAGGAGCCAGCATCCCATCAGGGAGAATCTACTCTCTCACAGAGAATGAGAGGGAGGCCCTGAAGGAATTCCTGGATAAAAACCTGAGGCGAGGATTCATACGCCCCTCACAGTCCCCTGCTGGAGCGCCACTATTGTTTGTGAAAAAGAAGGGGGGGGGACTCAGACCCTGTAACGACTATCGCGCATTGAACCAGATCACCATCCCCAACAGCTACCCGCTGCCCCTGATCTTAGAGTTGCTGGACTGACTGCGCTCTGCAAAAATCTTCACGAAGTTGGATTTGAGAGGAGCGTACAATCTGATCAGAATGAAGGAGGGAGATGAATGGAAAACAGGATTCTTGACCGCTTACGGACAGTATGAATACCTGGTCATGCCGTTCGGGCTTTGTGGAAGTCCAGGAATTTTTCAAAAATTCATGAACGACGTGTTTAGAGACTTGTTGGACACGTATGTAATCTGTTACTTAGATGATATCCTGGTGTTCTCAAAGAACCAGGAAGACCACGACCAGCATGTGAAGACGGTGTTGAAGAGACTGAGAGAAAATCACCTGTATGCTAAATTAGAGAAATGTGGATTTGACCTCAAGTCTCTAGACTTCCTTGGATATCGAATCTCAGCAGAAGGTGTGGAGATGGACCCAGGGAAAGTAAGCTGCATATTGGACTGGGGCCAACCTATCACCAAAAAGGATGTACAACGGTTTTTGGGGTTTGCCAATTATTACAGAAAGTTCATTCCAGGGTTTTCCAAATTAACAGCTCCTCTGACTGACTGTTTAAGGGGGAAGAAGAAGTTTCAATGGACAGAGAACGCCACCGAGGCCTTTGAGGAGCTGAAGAGAAGGTTTGCTACTGAGCCCATTCTGCGCTTTGCTGATCCGAACCGCCCTTTCGTAGTGGAAGCAGATGCTTCAGATTTTGCCATCGGGGGGGTCCTGCTACAATTAGACCAAGAAGGGAAGGAGCTGCACCCCTGTGCGTACTTCTCTCGGAAGTTAAAGCCTGCAGAGAAGAACTACACAGTTTGGGAGAAGGAGCTGCTGGCCATCAAGGACTCTTTTGAAAACTGGAGACAATACCTAGAGGGGACCTCTCATCGAACTGAAGTGAGCTCCGACCACAAGAATCTTGAAAGCCTCCAAACCGCCAGAAAGCTGAACCAGAGACAGAGAAGATGGTCCCAGTTCTTCACTAGGTTTAACTTCCAGATTACTTACCATGCCCAAGCCAAAAACCAGAGAGCGGATGCCTTATCCAGACAGCCGCAATACAAAGAACGTGAATCCGAGGACCAGCCTCAGTACGTAATCCCGCCAGAGAAATTAACGTTGGGAGTATGCCAGCCTTCATGGGAAGAGGAACTCAAAAAGGCACAACAAGAAGATGCAGACATGCTAAAATATCAGCAGGAGACGGGACAAGGTCAAGACTCAGAAGTAACCTTTCACTGGAGAAATGGACTGTTATGGTTCAAAACCACCAGATATGTGCCAGAAGGGGAATTAAGGCTCAGAATCCTACGCCAGTGTCATGATTCCATCACAGCGGGACACTTTGGGATTTACAAGACCATTCAGAACGTGGCCAAGGACTTCTGGTGGCCTAAAATGCGTCGGGATATTGAGAGTTATGTAAAGTCCTGCTCTGTCTGTCTGCGGACAAAAACACAAACAGGGACACCAGCAGGACTGTTACAACCGTTGCCTGTCCCACACGAACCCTGGAAGGACCTCTCCATGGATTTTATAACTGATCTACCCAAGTCCCAAGGAATGACAGCCATCTTAGTAGTGGTGGATCTACTTACCAAAATGGCACACTTTCTTCCTTGTGCAGGGGCCTTAGAGGCTAAAGAAACGGCCAAGTTATTCATAAAAGAAGTCTACCGGCTGCATGGATTGCCAAACAGCGTAGTCTCAGACCGAGGAACTCAGTTCACAGCCAAATTTTGGAGAGCAATGTGGAAACAGTTGCAGACGGAATTAAAACTCTCCTCCGCCCATCACCCCCAGACAGATGGGCAGACGCAATGCTTGAACGCCGTTTTGGAAAGATATTTACGAAGTTATGTGTCCTATCAACAGACTGACTGGGTATCATATTTGCATTTTGCAGAGTTCGCCTACAACAATTCTCTGCACTCCAGCACTCAACAAACCCCGTTCTTCGCTAATTATGGATTCCATCCTAAAGTCTTTCCAAGCAGCTCAGAAGGAATGCTGGTACCGGCAGCTGAGAACTTCCTTAAGGAATTGCAAGCGGCGCAACAGACACTGAAACAGCAGTTAAACGAAGCCAAAATGGAGTACAAGCGAGTTGCTGACCTGCACAGGAAGGAGCCCCCCCCTTCAACCGGGAGACCAGGTACGGCTGTCCACCCGCTTCCTCCAGATGCCGGGCAAATGTAGAAAATTACAAGACAAGAGGGTGGGTCCTTTCGAAATAGAAACTCAAATCAATCCCGTGGCGTACCGACTGAAGCTGCCTGACACGTTTAAAATACATCCTGTGTTCCATCGATCCCTCTTAACGAAAGCCGCCCCTCCCAGTGAGTTACGGCCGGAGGAACCTCCCGGAGCTCCACTCCTGGTAAATCAGCAGCTTGAGTTTGAAGTTGAGGAGATCTTAGATTCCAGGATCAGACACCACAAGCTGCAGTACTTGATTCACTGGAAAGGCTATGGGGTGGCTGACAGATCATGGGAAGATGCAGCTGATGTGCATGCTCCAGAATTGGTAAAACTTTTCCATCAACGTTTTCCCCACCGTCCCAAGCCAGACAAGGGGAGGGGGTCACAGCCTGGGAGGGGGGATGGTGTCGGAAGGCAGAGCTGGGGTCCCAATCCCGGGGAGCTGGATCCTGGAGAGTTGGGAGAAGAGTATTCGGATGGATGGCAGAGGGAAGGGGGAGGAACTTCCCCCCTTTGGAGCGAAGACGAAACAGAGGAACTGCCAGTGATAAGGTCGCTTAGCAACGGGGAGCCTGAGCCCTCCCTGGACATTCTCACGCCTCCCCCTCTTTCAGGCTCAGAGCAAGAGGGGAAAGAGGGAGGGCTGCTCACAGCCGAAAAGCAGGGAGGCAGTTTACCATCAGCCCCTCCCCTATCCCCCATCCTGGAATCGGAAACTTCAGAAGAGGAGGGGGTGATGCTTCCCCCCTCACCGCGCACACGCAGACAGCTGAAAAGACAGGAGAGAAGGGGGGGAAGGCGGGCAGTACCTGAGGGGAAGTTAAGGAGGAGCGAAAGATTGCGCGCCCGTTTGGCCCCTTCTTAAAGAACAGGCGGGAAGAAGTCCCTTGCTCTGTCAACTTTCTCCCAATGCCGCAGGACCTGTATCCCTGTATTGCTTCATGAGAAAACGCAGTCTTTGTTTGGACATTACCCTAATAAAACACGAATTAACTACAGCCGTTGGTCTGGTTCCTGAGTCACATCCTGGGCCTGACAGAGGCGAGGTCGTCCCTGTCCAGATAGGGGCGTAGTTGGGCTACCAGACGAAGATGGTAAAATGCATTCCGTGCCACCGAGGCCACTTGGGCCTCGAGAGACAAGGAAGAATCGAAAAGAACCCCCAAACTACGTACATGTTCTTTCAGGGGAAGTGTAACCCCATCCAGAACAGGGTGAACATCCACCATCTGAGCAGGGAAGGCGTTCGCCATCAGTGTCTCGGTCTTGTCTGGATTGAGTCTCAGTTTTTTAGCTCTCATCCAGTCCATTATCGCGGTCAGGCAACGGTTCAGCACATCAACAGACTCACCTGAAGAAGATGAAAAGGAGAAATAGAGCTGCATGTCATCAGCATATTGATGGCAACGCACTCCAAAACTCCTGATGACCGCACCCAGCGGCTGCATGTAGATGTTGAAAAGCATGGGGGACAAGACCGACCCCTGAGGGACTCCACAATGGAGAGTCCACGGTGTCGAGTGATGTTCCCCAAGCACTACCTTCTGGTGACGGTCCGCGAAGTAGGAGCGGAACCACTGCCAAGCAGTACCCCCGACACCCAACTCCGCGAGTCTCCCCAGAAGGATACCATGGTCGATGGTATCAAACGCCGCTGAGAGATCAAGGAGAATCAACAGAGTCACACTCCCCCTGTCCCTCTCCCGACAAAGGTCATCATACAGGGCGACCAAGGCTGTTTCAGTGCCAAAACCGGGCCTAAAACCGGATTGAAACGGATCTAGATAATCGGTTTCATCCAAGAGCGTCTGGAGCGATAATGTGTCAGCACATGGTTTGCATGCAGAAAGTCTCAGGATTGGAATCCTACAGATTGGAAAATTATCATTCCTGTAATCCCAGAGAGCCACTGCCAGTCAGCGTAGGCAATACTGAGCTAGATGAGCAAATCGTCTGACTCAAGATAAGGAAGCTTCCTATGTTCCTATCCTAAGTGTACTTACTTGAAAAGTAACTCCATAAACATGTAATAGGGTTTACTTTGAAGAAAACATGTTTAGGATGGGAGAGTTAATCTGAAGTATACTATTATTATTTGGATCAAAAGATCATCCCTTCAGATGTGCATTTTGAACTTTCTGTGTCCCTCCCCATTTTATTTTTCTAGTGCCAAGAAAAAAGAAAAGAATAAAAGGAATCTTCTGGTTTTTCATGATAATGATAATATCCCACCCTTAAAACATATTTCAAACAAAATATCTTAAAAGACATCTTTAAAAACATCTTAAAAAGCAATTCCAACACAGACACAGATTGTGATAAGACTTGTTGAAAGAGGAAGGTCTTCCGTGGGTGCCGAAAAGATAACAGAGATGGTGCCTGTTTAATATTTAAGGGGAGGGAATTCCAAAGGGTAGGTGCCACTACACTAAAGGTCCATTTCCTATGTTGTGTGGAACAGATCTCCTGATAAGATGATATCTGCAGGAGAACCTCATCTGCAGAGCATAGTGACTGACTGGGTATATAAGAGGTAAGACAATTTTTCGGGTATCCTGGTCGCAAGCTGTATAGGGCTTTGTACACCAAAACCAGCACCTTGAACTGCAATGCCACCAACTCACCCCTCTTCTTCTTTCCCCCCTCTCTTCCTTCTGTGAAAACCTCATAGTTAACCAGTTAATTGCTATTTCTAGTACACTTATAATGCAACCCTTTTCTAAAAAAGTTATGACTTGTCTCCAGTGCTCCCTCAGTACCTTACAAGGGAACTCCTTTACCCAGCCTATGAATTATCTGAGTGTTCCCCATACTTGGGTACTTTGCCTTTTGATTAGCATGCTAGTAGGACCAGGCCCCACCAGACTGACATCAGGCTGCATTGGGAAGAACTTTCCCCCACCACACCATTTCAGGTAAATTCCATCATGTATCCATCTGTGTGACTCATGGAAGATAAGTCTGTCAATGGCTACTAGCCACAATGGCTATATTCTCCCTCCACTATCAGATGAATGCTAGTTGCTGGGATTCACAAGAAGGGACAGCTCTGTTCTGATCAGGTCTTTCTTGCAGGCTTCCCAGCGGCATCTAGTTGGCCACTCTGAGGGTGCTGGCCTAGATGGGCCTTTGGCCTGATCCTGCAACCAGGCTCTTCTTATGCATAAAAGCTTATTCCCTGGACATGGCGAAGCAGTGTGCAGATATGTTTAGAGACATGCATCCTCAGCAAGCATAGTAACACTGTGTTGCACTGGCTTATAAAGAAGGTTACTAAACTTATCATAACAAGTTGTCTCTTAAAAGAAACAAAACACTTGAAGAATATGTAATAGAATTTTAGTCTCACAATGGATTTGGTTGTACTTGTTATGGAATGGCTTCAACTCAAAACCCATTCAGAATGGACAACTGGGGGCAGGGAGATAGAGAGAAGAAAAGGAGCTAGTGCACATTGCTTTAAAAGGCATCCCCTAAATCTTCCCCAAAGCCAAAATAGGGGGAGTAATTTGCCAAGGACAAGTGCCAGAAAAAGAGGGACTGTCCTTGACAAATAGGGATATTTTGAGTGTATGCAATTATGGTTGCCAGATGGATGCAGAACAAAGGGGGAGAAAGCAGGGAGGGAGGGAGAGTAAGACTGTGGATATTTATTTTATGGAGCTCAGTGTTCTGAAACCAGAGGAATCATTTACGTTTTGTGGGACTGTGATGTTCTCAAGAAAAAAAGGGAACAAACCCAGTGGAGGCCATTAGGGGGAGCAGGGCAATGCCCCACCAGCCTTGGGCTACCCTCAGCCAGCCCGCACCAGCCTGACTCTTTACTTATAACCAGTCCCAGGGCTGGCCCTGGCTGTCAGCCCTCCTCCTCCTCTTCCGACTCAGTTCTGCCCTTGTAGAACTCAACAAGGAAGAGGATGGGGACAAAACTAGAATGAGTTGGCTCAGCCTATCATTGGCTCTGGCTCCACCTACTGATGGCCTCCCTGTCTTCTGCCTTGCCTCCACTGAAGAAACCCCCTCCCCCTTTAAGGCAGGGAATCCTTATTATCCCTTCAGACAAGAGGCAGTTGACAACCCTCAGTGCAAGTGTTATGTGAAATAATAGTAAAGGTATTTGGAAGCAGTTTCTGCTGAATTGCAAGCTGTTCATACTGTGACTGTTTCTCAAGCTGTGACATTAAGCAAGTGGCAAATGTTTTGTCTGTTGTTATAATCACAGTGAAGAGATTATTTTTTACAACAGCAACTAAACTGGGCATTGTTTAAAGAATGTTCAGTAACATCACTGTGCCAACCTACACAGAGGTTTAAATGAAATGGTGGCTTAAACGATAAAAAGAGAATGACGATACAATGAGATGATAACGAAAGCAAAAAGCATATAAATAAAGATGATGAAAACTGTCAGCAATAAAATCACCTAGAAGCCAGGGAAAACAAAAAGACATTTTTGCCTGGCACCAAAATCTAGTAAAGTAGCTGCTAGGTGAACCTCCATCAGGAGAGAATTCCATAAACATGGGATCATCACTAAGAAGGCCCTGCCTGCCTCACTCCGGATTAGGAGGCACCCAGAGGGTACTCAGATTTTAGTTTCAGTTCACAGACAGGTTGATGTAGAAGCAGCCAGGGAAAATTAAGGAACAAGAACTAGGAAACACAAGTACGAAGTCACACCACATTTTTACATGCAGCATCTTTACTGAGGCTTTTCAGTGCCATCTCAGCAACGCTGCTGTAACGAAGGACACTTTAGGAATGTAGGGTCCTTCCAGGGTGACACATTCTGGATTAGATTGCCCCCAAGAGTACCTGCACAACTGTCATTTTGCTGCAATGGCAGCAGATACTAGTTAAAGTTTACTAGTGCTAAACTTTAAGGTCCAACAGTTTACTATAGTTGAGCTTTAAGCAATATTTGCTGTGGCAAAGCAGCACCAGCAGTACAGGCAATCTCCAGGGCCACATCACCTGGAATGGCTTGTTCTGAAGGACGACCAATATTTTAGTTAGTCATCCTTATGCACGCTTTCCCCTAATATATGCATTTTTGAGCTGGAGAATTGCAAATTTTGAAGCAGAGTTGTGTTTCAGTTTGCATATTGCTTCAGGAAGTGCAAATTTCTCCCCCGTTCTTAAGCTAAGGCTGAGACAATAGCAGAAGAATTGGACTCTCCATAAACCCAAAAGGAAGCCACAACAAAGCCACTCTTTGATTTTTAGCATGTGTTTGAATCAGCCATACAGACAGACATTAGGAAAGACTACCAGGCCTATATGATGCAAATATATAAATGGCTTTTTTTGTGATTGTACTCACTGGCACAGAGTACCTTTTTTTTTTTTTTTTTTTGCTGCCCATGCCATCCACGTTGTGCTGGGAACAAAGTACTTTATAAAAGATATGAGTACCGGCACCTCATTATTTACTAAAAAAAGCACTGTGTATAAGACTATCTTTGGGTGGGTAAGTGCATACCTTAATTCACAGTTTGTATTGCACAACTCAGTTATTGGATCAGGTTGGGGAATTTGATCACATCTTTGATCGGATACTGTGAGCTGGTCAGATTCTCGGGTGCAAACAAGTTTCCTTTTTCGTTCCCCTAAAAAGGAAGGATAAATACAGTTGCATGAGGTGTACAGAAAGAGATGTATTTCCCTTATGTCTCAAAACTTTAATTTTGTCTTCCTTACATGTTGTTGGATCAAGCTTGATAGGTAGGCTTTCATTCAGCAAAGTCCTACATATAGTTTTATGTAGAACTGTATGTAAATGCCCTTTTGAAATTCTATACCCTGCTTGGGGGCAGAGGAATTAGGGGAATAATTTCACAGAATTCCTTTGGGGACAGGAAACATTCTCCAACAGGTTTTTTTGGAGGGGAGGGCGTTCCTCATTACCAATGACAGTAGCTTCACGTCTGTCTTTTTTTTCCTAAGGGAAGTTACACAGCAGCAATTATGTTGGCAGTCTGGCCACCATTTTGCATCCTCGACAGTGCCCCAGATCTGATGGGTTTTGTGTTTGTGTGTGCGCTGTGGGGGAAATAGCAGCTGTCACAAAAAATGGATGCAGAATATTTAGAGGAAATTTTACAAAGTGGCCTAGGAGGGGGAAGGGGGAGAAAAAGAAACATCTCTGACATTTTCTCAGAAAAATGTCTTCTGACAAATTTTGACTCACTTCTAGTTGTAAGTCTGCACAGCTAGGAAAAAACCCCAATTCTTTGTTTCCCTTGTTAGGTCATCATATTATTCCTTTCCTTTGTCCTTCACCTTAGAACATGGGTAGGGAAGCTGTGGGTCTCCAACTCCCATAATCCCTGATGGCTGGCCATGCTGGATGGGGCTGATGGGAGTTGGAGTCCAACATATGGAGTGCCACAGGTTCTCACCCTTGCTATACAGCAAGACAATGACTTTAAGACTGGCTGTATTTGAGAACGTCCCCTTGATCCATGCCCTAGTGGCTACCTGAACTCACACACTGCCATCAGGCAAGAGAATCCCTTGCCTTAGAATTTGTGCCTTAGAGTTCATGTCTGATTGCTATGGCAGGCCCCTCTTTGTGAAGATAGCTTTCGGTTATACATCTCATTAAAGCCAGAGTAGCAAAACGAACAAGCCTGAAACAGAGGATGGTTGTGCCAGTGCTGCAGTTCCTGTCTTGTGAAAGAAATTGAAAAGACCACTTCAACCAAATTAGTATTTGTGCAATTCGTGCAATTCACATAATTCATTCTACTTGCTGTATGTAAGTTTTGTGGCATCTAGTTTTCTGACTTGCAATATTTGGATTTTTCATTCTGTGTAATTATGGATCATTTGTCTATGCATCCTGAGCCCAGGAGTATTCACTGCTTCTCAGGATGAAACCACTGTGTACCTGGCTGTAAAAAGAGGCTTCAGATAATGACTGATTCTGCTAGGCCACAAGAGGTTGGGGTGACTGTGCTTAGTACCCTGGGAAGAACTTGTGCTTCCAATAAAGAGGAACAGCAGAACCTGTGAAAGAAGCCTTTCAAAAAATTATGGAAATCGTCTTGAAGAAAGCCAGGGAAGTCAACTTTTCTATGACCTACCTAGTGCAATCTGTGGCACTGACAAAGAATTTGCAACCTTCAGGATAGGGTTTAGAGAACCACAATGCTGGAAAAGACATGTAGAATATTAAGACAAGTAGCGTCCTCACATGTCAGCAATGTGTTTCACTGGAGAGAAAGTGTTTCTTTGCCAAACTGGTCGCTGTCTTGCTATTCTGCTCATTAGTAGTTCTATCAATACAGGCACTGATACTCCATTTACTCTCCCTCTGATGCCACACACTGTGGAAGTAGGATTTTTTTACTTCACAGTGAGAACCAGAGTGGTCTACTAAATAGAGAGGTAGCCTTGGACTGGAAACCTGCCATAAACTCACTACATGGCCTTGGGCAAGTCACTATCTCTCAGTTTCAGCTTCCTAGCTGAAAAACTGGAATAATGAAACCTTTCTTGTTAGGACCTTCCACAGCCAGAGCTGGTCACCTCATGTGGTGAGCTATTAGAAATACAGTGTGGGACATGTTTCTAGCAGGAACATAGCTCTGGACTGACTCTGTCAACCCAGGTTGGCCTTTGAGTTCTCTTGAACGGGAAGTGTTGTAAAAGACTTCGTGTACGAGCTTGGACCTTTCCTGAGCAATAAAATTTTCCTGGCTCTGCTGTGTTACTGCATGTCCCTCAGCTCTGACTCCCTGGCCTTGTTCCTCCACTATGGCTCATTTCTGACCACTACCTATGGCTCACTACCTCATAGGGTTCTAGTGTAGATAAGAACATAAGAATAGACCTATCCCAGTCTGCATCTGTGCTGGAATTGCTTTTAATATGTTTTTTTTTAAAAAAAAAAACCCAATATGTTTTTAACCCTTTTAAAAGATGTTTTTAAAGTTGTTTCATTTTAATTTATTTTAAGGTCTGTTTTTATGATGTTTTGACGTGTTTTTAGAGCTTTTGTTTGCCGCTCTGGGCTCCCGCTGGAAGAAAGGGCGGGATATAAATCAAATAAAAAATAAATAAATAGCCTGCTGGATCAGGCCAGTGACACATCTAGTCCAGCATCCTGTTCTCACAGCAGCCAACCAGATTCCTATGGGAAGCATGCAAGCAGGACCCAAATAGAAAAGCACTCTCCCCTCCTGTGGTTTCCAGGAATTCAGAAGCATACGTTCTCCAACACTGGAAGCAGAACATATTCATCAGGTTTAGTAGTTATTTTGATAGCCTTATCCTCCATGTATTTGCTAATCCTTTTTTAAAGCCATCCAAGTTGGTGGCCATCATTGCTTCTTGTGGAACCAATCCCACTGTGTCACTATGCACTGTGTGAAAAAGTATTTTATCTTTTATCTGTCCTGAACCTTTCAGCATTTACCTTCTTAGAATGTCCCCAAGTTCTAGTGTTATGAAAGAGCGAGATTTTTTCTCTCTATTCACTTTCTCCACACCATTCATAATTTTATACACCTCTGTCTCCTCTTACTCGCCTTTTCTCTCCAAAAAGATGAACACACAAAGACTATATAGTGCAGGTTCAATCCCTGTCATCTCCAGATAGGGCTGGGAAAGACACTTGCCTGAAACCTGGAGAGACACTGCCAGAAAGTCTATTAAAGAGCAACATGTATAAGGTAGCTTTCAATGCTCCACTTTGCATATCAGAGTGCTATCTAAATTAGATATAGTAGAATAGACATCCAATGAAGCTGAATGATGGAAAATTCAGGACAGTCAAAAAAAAGTACTTCACGCAGCGCATAGTTAAACTATGGAATTAGCTCTCACAGGAGGCAGGGATGGCCACCAACTTGGAAAAGAGGATTAGACACATTCATGGAGGATAAGGCTATCAATGGCTACTAGCCACAAGGGCTCTGCTCTGCCTCCATGGTCGGAGGCAGCATGCTTCCGAATACCAGTTCCTGGAAACCACAAGAGGGAAGAATGCTCTTATTCTCAAGTCCTGCTTGCAGGCTTCCCATAGGAACCTGATTAGCCACTGTGAGAACAGGACACTGGACTAGATGGGCCATTGGTCTGATCCAGCAAGCTCTTTTTCTTAATGAGCAGGGGGGAATTATCTATTTACTTAAAAACATTGAAACTGGTTAATATTTGAAAATCTCTAAGCGATATACAAAAATACAACATGAAAACGGATATACAAATGGCAGGGAGCACGGCAGGATCACAGAAACAGTGAAAATTGTAGTGCCTATAGGCAGCAGATAATTTGTTCAAACATTGTAAGAATTGGGGCTGATCCACAGACCATTTTGTTTTGGGGGACAGCATACAGATAATTTTGTTTGTGGTGAACCAACTGTATGACTCATATGAAATGAGTACAATCTACGATGGAGTGGCTTTGGACATTCCAGAATGCAGGGAGAACAGGAAGCAGAAGTGACCCATTTCATTTCTCCTGCCCCACTCCTATGGTCAGCTGGGTAATCTCCAATGTGAGCACAGTCAGCATGATGTTATAAAGATGTGGTGGAGAACAGGATGTATAAGTCACTTCCAGTTTCACATGCTTTACACAACTTCTCAAGCTGCTTTGGGCACCACCTTCCAAATGGGAACTCAGGGTCCTACCCAATATAGTGCTAACTTCCTCAATCCATCAGTGCAAGAATTTCTGCTTGCACAATGGAACATTGCTCCCTCCTTCCCCTGTGCACCCCCTAACTCTGTTCTGGGGGTTCCCCCAACTCTCTGGAGGAGATTTGGGGAGGGCGCAGAGTGCAGTCAGGGAGAGGAATGGGGAAGTTCCATTGTGCAAGCTGAAAGCCTTGCGCTGACAGAACGACCAAGTTGGATACTGCCTTCCATAGTTGCAAGCAAAACTGCAGTCTCTGCTTGCACCTAACGGTTCATGCTACCTCTTTGCCATGAGCAGGGCTTGATAAGGAGCCAACTGCCTGTGGAATTAGCAGCCATCAATCTGTGAAGACAGCAGAAAACCTGAAGCATTAAGAAGAGGATCAGCATTACCAAGTGGCTTAAAGACACTGTACATCATCCCACTACAACAGTTCTTGGAAAATATAACACCTGAATTATATCAGAAGCTAAAAGCAGACAAGAGAAACATATTTCCCATCAGCACCAGAATCCAAGGTAAGCCATTAAATAAAGCAAATTATTTTTTAAAAAAGTCTTAAAACCACATACCTTGGCACAGTTTACTGCACGGTTGCCAAGGGCCATAGATATTCCAATAAAACTGCTGAGGTTTATCTTCAATGGGGATACTGAATGTGTATCGAACATCAGGGTTATATAAATTACCCACGGATAAAACCTAAGAGGGAGAGATACAGGAAGAAAGCATGAAATGAAAAGTGTATCTCAGCTATTTCTCTCCCTCCGTAAACAACAACAACAGTATTTAGGGGGGTTTCATTTTAAAATGAGATGTTTTTAACCTGAAGAATTATTTCTTGATCAATACGGTATGTAGAATTGATTCGTTCAATGGGAGCATCTGAGCCACTGTATTCTATCACAGCATTTCCAACTTTGATTTCCTTCTTAAACATGCTGACAACATAGTCGCCGTTTAATATGAAGCCTTCGTTGCTTGACAATGCTGTGTACATAGAAACAAACAAACAAACTCAGTGTAATCTGCTTGCATAGACCAGAAAGGATGTTATTTGAAATACATCAAATTTACATAGTGTTCAAAATGAAACTGGGAATGTCTATCTCCAGAAGCCACCAAGACAGAATGGGGGGGGGGAGGCACAGACCACCTACACTGATGTATATTCCCTGCTCGCTTTGTTTCACTTATTGCTGTTCCTTCCCGGCAAAAGCCCAAAGGAGCTAATGACAAAACCAAAAGCAACTCCATTAATACAAACTATCAGACTAACAGTCACTATAACAGAACATTATTATTATTATTTGCCTTTCACACATGTCTCCAGGTGATACATTAAAAAAAAAATTAAAAATACAAAGTAGACATGCCCATGGCAGAGACCCATTCTTGAAGCTGGGACAAAAATGTCTTCAGTTGTTTCCAGAAAGGGCAGATGGTAATGGCTGTCCTACCTCAAAAGGAATGCTATTCCACAGAACAGGAGAAGGCACACTGAAAGCCCTTCTCCGACGTACTGTGGAGCATGCTTCTGACATCTCTGGAATGTGAAGGAGAAGCTTTCCTGCAGACCACGCTGACCTACTGGGCATATAAAGGACAAGGCAGTCTCTCAGGTGACCTGGTCCTGAGCTGTGTAGGCCTTATCTGTTAGTACCAACACCTTGAACGTGGACTGGCAGCAGATTGGCAGCCAGTGCAAATCCCGCAAGCAAGGTGCTATATGCTGGTGGTAGTTTGCCCCTGTAAGCAACCTGGCCACTATGTTCTGCGCCACATAGAGAGCCTTGCGGTAATCCAGCCTTGTGTTAACCAGGGCACGGACAACTGTGGTCAAGCAGAAACATAGCAGATAAAAATCCATGTCAACACAGTATCAGCAATAGATCTAGGAAATACATAACTGAGTAACAATAGTCCTCCTTGTGGTTCTGGTGTGCTAATCCCATGCCCTCATACTTCACCCTCATTTGTACAATGATGGGAGCTGCTTCTCCATGGTGTGATCCCATGCCACTGGGATAGCAGTGTGTGTGTGTGTGTGTAACACAACTCCTGACAACTTTCCACCTAGGTAATGCAGCCTTCAGTCTGGAAAAGATTCCCTGCCCCTTAACAACAGCCTGAAGAATCAGCACAAATCTGGTCTTAAATTCATGCCATCTAACACTTTGAAATTCAGCAATAATTACCCCTTACTAAAGAATAGCTTCTAGTAAGAAGGTAATGCAGGTAAGCAACAGCAGAGGCCAACTTAAACAGTCGCTGGAACTTAGACAAGGCAGTGGTGATTGCATCACACTTTTAGGCTGCTACATCTGAGACCACATTCATGCCATACATTTATTCCACTATTATTCTTCCCCAAAGAATCCTGGGAAGTGTAGTTTGTGAAAGGTACTGACAGTTGTCAGGAGACCCCTATTTCCCTCATAGAGCTACAATTCTCAGACTTCCCTGGGAAGAGGGACTGACTACAAAACCACTCTGGGAGATGGGATCTTCTAACAACTCTCTGTACCCTTCACAAACTACCCTTCCCACGATTCTTTGGAGGAAGCCATGGCTGTTTAAAGTGGAATAATAGTGGACTAAATGTATGGGATAAATGTGGCCCCAGTGGCAGTCAAAGAGTGGACATGTGCACATCCAGGTCAACTTTGTTAAGGGGCTACCAAAGGCCCAGACTGCCTGGTGCAGACACTGCACGCCCATGCTGGAAAAGGGCAGGGCCATAATGCAGTGGTGCAGCACATAGTTTGCATGCAAAAGGTCCTAGATTCAATCCCCAGCATCTTTAGCTTGGGACGTAGCTCAGTGGCACAGGGAAGAGCCATAGCTCAGTAATAGAGGAACTGCTTTGCATTCAGGAGGTTCCAGGTTCAATCCTTGGCATCTCCAAGAAGGGCTGGGAGATAGTCCTGTTTTGAAATCCTGGAGAGCTTGCTGTCAATCTGTGTAGTAGACAATACTGAGCTAGATGGATGAATTATCTGACTCTGTATAAGGCAGCTTTCTGTATTGCATGTTCTCAAATAAAAGGCCTTTGTATTAATATTGTGGAGGACATGCACCCCAACTTTGGAGGGAGGCAGTGTCCCGTTTCCCCCCCCCCCAAAATGGTGGAGGACTCAAACCGGTGCAAACATGGAGGGATATGAGAAACCCCTCACAGTAAAATCAGGGAAACCATCAAATAGGCCTGTAACATAATCATTAAGGACATAAGAGAGCAAAGGTTCATCTAGTCCAGCATTCTGATTTCCACAATGGTTAAATGGGATGTTTTGAAGAAGCCTATAAGAAGAGTATGAAGGCAATAGCCCACTAGAGTTCTTCCCCTCGCCCCCTGCCCCCAGCAACTTGAAAAAAAACCATATACTATCTCTGAAGATGGAGATTCCTCTTAGCCATTCACTTAGCTAACTTGGTGGACACTGCGCTTGGTAAAAGTGCTATCCACACATTAACACAGAGAATAGCTGCACTTGCTGGGAAAGCCATCACATTGTTCTCTTAGTAATTCAAATGAGCCGTTTCCCCTTGCCGCAACGGGAACATTCAGTGTGGCTGGCTTGTGTTCCAGTGATGGCTGTGCACTAAGGGTCCCATGAAGAAAGCACATCATCCAGAAAGTCTGGAGCATCTCAGCCTGTGAGACTACTGCCCTGAGAAAACTAATACTCTGATCCTCTGTCTGAGGCTTTGCATTCCATTGTCAGCAGAAGTGTGAATTTGTGAGTAACTGATATTTAAATTAAGTAGTTCACTCTCTCAGATTTTGACCAGATTCTTATGATGGAAGAGACTGGCAAGTTATATTGTCCTTCAGCCTTAATTTCTGAACATAGCTCAGCTAGCAGCCTACAGTTATTGAGCCGTATCCAACAAAATGGACAACACAACAGAATTTCTCCTCCCTCTCCTCTCCCCACGTGCCACCTCAAATCTGTTCTGGAGGTTTGGGGAACCCCCCCCCCAACAAATTTAGGGGACTCACAAAGGGTGTATGGGGAATGGAGAGAAAGGAGCACTTCTGTTGTGCAGCCAAGACTCCATGTACTAGCAGAAGTACTTCACTGGATACTGCTCATTGTTTGTTCTGGCACCGCAGAGGCTGTCCCACTAGCCCTCAGGCAGAATTCCAAAGGTTCCTATTTAATCCACGCCTTTCGTGTGGTGTCATGAATAGTCAGTAGGCTTGTTTTTTTAAGATAATAATAATAATAATAATAATAATAATTACATGATACCCTCAATCAACCCATGCTCACAACCCACCTACAGATCCTGTATTTATTTACTCCATCCAAATACTGAATTTAAGGAATGCAACAGAGACATCCACTGCACCCCTTTTTCAAAATTCCCTGGAGCACGTTTGCTTCAGATTTAAGTACATGTGTAATATACACAAATCAGCAAGCATGCATGCACTTGAGCACAAAATCTGGAGTCTACAAGCAGCATGTATCACACCGAGCCCCAAAACACAAAACTCAAACTTCTACCACGCTCATGCACACAAGCACACACACCCTTTAAAGTCACTTAAATATTCCACACAAGCCATTCATATAAACACTCTTTGAAACTCTATCTTGCATGTATGGGCATGCACATGCAAACACACATACACACACCTGTATTAGTTTATACTCTCTTATCTTCCATCCTTCATACACAGCACCCTCTCGCTCATATTATGGAAGCTGACTCTACCACATACACCTCATTTAGCTATAAATAAGTTCTAAAACACCTTACAGTAAAACATTTCAAGCTGACCATTCAAATGGAGATAAGGTGTTCGGCCAGCATCATAGTTTGTATTTTGCTTCATGCCAAACATGAGCGATGCACAAAAATGGCAAAAGCTTAAAATTCTAAAAGGTTTCTTAAAAAGGGATGGTTTCCTGAAAACAGCAGTCTGCTGCACAACTTCACACTAATGCGATTATGTAGTTAATTTCCAACATTCATTTCCCCACCGTTTCACCCATCACAGCTACTACAATAGCCCTAAAGGAGTACTCTGCTGCATAGAACTGAAGGTGTCCTTTGAAGAGGGTAAAAAGAGATAAGGAATGATTACACTGCACGGGGACATGCAAAGGGGACAGTACACAATTCAGCCGCTGCTGTTTTCCACACAGTGGTGAGATTTAATGATTCCAAACGATATGGAGACCCACAGGACATTTGAGTCCATTCTCTTTTGGGAAGGGGAAGCAGCGAGACAAAAAGGCGACACATCTCAACTTTGAAGGTGTGGCTGAATCTCTCCTGAAGGATGAATGTCATCTTCATCACAAATAGGTCATTAAAAAAGGGGGGGGGGAGTTCTTACTATAAGAGAAAATGAAAGGCTAACCCTAAGAAAGACACAACTAAACCGAATGGAGACACACTCCACTGTCTCATCCATGTCAGGCAGCCTTTGCCAACCTGGTACCCTCCACTTATTTTAGACTGCAACTTCCATCCAGCATGAGGCTGATGCGGGTTGTGGAAGGCTGGTGTAAGATATATCAGGGCATCTTATTAAAAACTTCTGCAGGCAGTGGCAGGCGATGCCTTGCTGCCCCAGCTTCCCAACACCTCAGCTCGCTGCCACTGAGCGAGATGGAGAGGGGCAAGGCCCGGGGAGCTTGGTGTGTGGTGGCAGAGCCAAGCTGACGCTCCTCACATCATGTGTCACACTGCTCAGAGTTCTCTACGCCTTGTCCCTCTTGGTTAGTGTCAATGGTGTTGGGAGTTGGGAGAGCAACACAGACCCACTACTACCTGTCGGCATTTCTGTTTGGACACACCTTGCTCTCTTTTGCCCTGCCCGAGACTTTGAATGAGATAGGGCTAATATCTGTTTTCGGAACAGCATCCATTGCTGAGGAGCTTTGTACCAGATGACCGTTACAACTGCTACCTTGAAAAGAACGCAAGTTAGCACGATGGAAATATCTGCGCATCAAGAAAATAACATGGCTTTGCTGCTGCAAATGAGCATCACGATATCTTACCAAGGTAGTTATCATCTTCTGGTTTCCCTGAGTAACTATGCTGCCGCACGTCAATATTTGTAGCACCGGCTGGTATGCGTATCACAGTGTTATAACCTGAGAAAATAAACTAGAAAGTCAAGCTTATCATACATTTGTATATTAGGGTTTTTTTATGAAAGAAAAAATGAGTATAATTATTCGGAGTTACATTGACTAAATTAGTTGTTACTCAGTGGTAACATTAACCAAGAAACTCACATTTCCAGTAGCTAAAGGGAATTCTTGTTTATTATACTGTTAGGGTTTTAAGTGCATTATGTGCGGTTTTCTATCCTGGTGCTTTTCTCAAGTAAAACTTTCTGCAACAGATTCTTACCATAGTGCACTGTATTGAATGTCCCTGCAACAGTTTTGCATGATGAATTATCGCCGCCACACACACCGCATTTATCTCTTCTGGCTTTGGAATTGAGCACATGATCACATCCAGCTTGCTTTAGAGAAAGAAAAGTTCAGAACCAGATTGAACAAATATGAAAATAGGATAGAATTTACAAGGCTCCAAATTAAAAACATGCATCTGCCACTGAAGGCCTCTGACAGTCTCATTCATTCTTTTCTTTTTCAGTATCCTCCGTTAAGCTATAATTATAGCCATCTTTCAATTAGGACTTGAAAAATGAGTCTCTTCCAGGCCTGCCATGTGAAGAGCAAAACCACTCAGCATGGCGGGCCGGGAGAAGGGGTGGGGGAGAGCTAAGGATCTGCAGGCAAGATTGCACTGTGGTAAAGTCACATGAGCTGGAGTTGTTATAAAGAATAGATAGCTGTGTGTTGTCAGGCAGAGCCTTACTAATATTTCAGCCAGCCCATGATATAACTGTCATAATGGGCTACAGAGGCTATCTATACCACAAGGCACATTCAGCTGCTATGCTACAAGACGCAATAATGACCATCTTGGATGCACCATTGTGAGTCTTCCTTATGCTTCTTCTTTCCTATTCCTGAACCCTCCACTCCTGGTAATTATGATGAAAAGAAGGGTTCAGCTTATAGCAGAACCTCACTAATATTTAGCCTCAGATCAAAACCGACTGCTCAACACAATGTTATCTCCTAGTTTCAGAGAGGTTGTTTCTCACACTGTTGTAAGAGTAGTTTCAGATGTTCAGAGAAGTGAGCGCTCACTTCATGTATTCCAGCTTTGTGCAACATCCAACATGCAACTTTTCTCCTAGGGTTATTTTATTACTGTATGCTGTCTTATGGGTCTTCTAAATGGAGGAGCAGCATACAAACCATTTAAATGAATACATATGTGCAGGCAAATCTCCCTGTGGGGAGAAGAGATGTGAATGCTCCACTTTTACAGTTAAGCACAGGGTACTTGCAGTGTTTGTTTCCTCAGCTCCTCCACTCAGTTTCACTCGCTTTCAGAGACAGGATGACTCATAGGAAATAGACAGTTGCCTTATATTAAATTAGACCAACAGTCCATCTAGCTCAGCATTGCCAACACTAACTGGCAGTAGCTCTCCAGGGTTTCGGATAAGGGACAGTATTCAGCTACTGTGTCCAGTTTGCACAGTGGGACTTCCCCTCCTCTCTTCCTTCCCCTGCATGTGCCCTGCACCGTCTCCAAATCTGCTCCAGAGGGTTGGGGGAACCGCAGATCCTCATTTAAATTAATGAACTTTAGTTAATTATTTCAATTAACTTCTGTTCTGAGTAGAAGTTAACTAACTGCTCTGAGTAGGGCTAGCATTGGATACCACTCTTGAGCAGGGGAAGACAAGGAGCCAACTGCCACCAGAATGGTCAACCATTAGTCTGTAAAGACAGCAGAAAACCTGAACACAGGTTGGGAAGCATGTTCTATTGCGCAAGAAGAAATCCTTGTGAGGATGGAACAACAGCGCTATGCTAGATTCCACTCAGGGACTTTTCCTGCCCAAATGAGATGCTGGAGGTTGAACCTGAGAACTTTTGCAGACAAAGCATGTGTTCTATCCACTGAGCTGTAGTCTTTTCTTCCTTTGTATACATGGTAGAGGTAGCAGCAAATTCTGTAATGGGGGATTCAGATGCTGGATGTTAAGATGCTCATCCCTCATAGATCCATTTTGGACTCTTTGTTCCATCCAAAGTAGATTCAGTCGGTTTGATGCCTTCAGGTGTATGGCCAACACATATAGTAGGCATGCATCAGGCCCAAACGCATTCATCCCTACCATGGCTATTATGTGGGTAATGAAACCCCACTCCTGATATACTTAATTCCTCCTCATTTTTTGATGTGGGGTTTTGGCAAGACACACCAAATACTGTCATAAGACAGGAGGTAATATAAAACAGAACCCTAAAAGGACTATATTACAGCCTAAGGTAGATAAAAAGGTTTTTGGGTTTAATTTAATATGAAGAGTATGGCACCATAGCAGCGGTGGGTATCTTTTAACCCTAATTAGGCCCACCAGGCCTCCTCTTTTGGTCCTTGAGGCCGTGTAGGCCAATTCGCATGTGCGTGTCCTACATCTGATATATATGGGAGGCAGGTAAAGATATGCACATAGCTAAGTAAAAATGGGTCACACATGAAGTCACTGTGAGCTCAGATGACTGAAAGGTGGGCACTGCTGCCCACCGGTCAATCTTGGCCCGTGGCAGAGGAAGATGCATGTGAAAGAAATGAGCCATACTTGAAGAGAACCATACTTGAAGAGAGTTAGTTAAACTTAAGAAGGCAATATTTACCCGACAAAGTCCTTGTACACAGATGTCATTTGTGTCTGGGCCACAAGGGGTGCCATCAATAACCCTGTCCCTGAGTTGATAATAGGCCGTGTTTCCTGCCACTCTGCAGAAGAGCTTGCACCTATCTTTCATTAAAACTGCCAAGAGGGAAAAAAGGGCAGGTTAATTGAGTGCTGGGTGTTTACTTTGTAAGGTGAGAACTGTCTTTTCCTTCTCCCACAACTCTGAATTAATGGCCCTTCCCTCACAGGCCTGAGGCCCAGAAACAGATTGCTCCTTGACCAAATGTAGTCAATCATATGCATGGCTGGCCGACACCCGGCTCAATTGCCATAGCAGGGGAAATATAAGCAAGGGCTACGAGTGGATGACTGATTCTACCAGACCAGGCCATGACAGTAAAATGGCCAGTAGAAGTAAGGCTTCAGTGAAGACTGGCGGAAAGAAAGAGGAAGTGGAGGAAGAGGGAAGGCAGCACAAAAGGATTGTTTTAAGCTGCAGCCCATCAAAAACAGACCCCCAAGTCCAAGCCTAACAGCTGGAGACAAGAAAGCAACTTCCCAAATTCCCCCCCCCACTTAGATTGTTATCTTGCAAGGTTACAACTACTGTATCCTGAAAATCACTATAAGGTTTTGCCTGTGTTTGTTTTACACTTGTCCCCCGCACCCTCGGCAGCATATTGTGACTTGCTATTTACATAGCATGGGGAAGATTTTGTCAGGCCAAACTACCCTCATGAATATTGCGGGGGGAAAGACACTTCATGATAACTCTTTCATCTTAAAAAATGGTAGTGTGAGTCAGCCCTAGGCCCAAGGCAGGTGTGGGGAACCTTTGTTGCTGAACTACAACTTCCATCAGCCTTGGCTAAGCTTGCTGGAGCTGATGGGAGCTGTGTTTCAGCAACATCTAGAGGGGCAAAGGTTCCTCACATGGACAACATGTCTATGGACAGCACAGTCCATTAAGCTGGCGGCTGGGATGGGGGGGCAGAGCTGGTGCACCTATCCTGCAAGACCTTGCATCTAGTTCACAGATGAGGAAACATTAGCATCCTGAGGGCTGCATTCTCTTCGTGGCAGGCTTCCAGGACCTGAGGGCCAGACAGAGAGGGCTGGAGGGCCACATTCAGCTACCAGACCTGGAGTTCCCCACGCTGACCTAACTGCAAACTGCAATTTCTTGACATACTTACTTCCACTATATTTAGGAACCCAGCGCACATTAGGAGGTAGACCATTAATGTTAAAATGCTTCCCATCAAAGACTGCACATTGTTCATCGCGAAAATCTTTCTTTTGCTTAGAACATGGTTCAGTGTTGCAGGATTTAAATTTCATTCGGCGTCCCACACAGTATTTTCCACCATTTTTTGGTCTTAAAAAAATTGAGATGAGAATACATATACATTTACAAATTACAACATTAGTTTAAAAACAACAACTCTCACACATTCTAAGAGTCAACCCATCCATTTTTTGAAGCCATGGCTACTACTTTTAGTCTCTCAGTTCTTTCCAGCTTAACAAGCCCTAATACGACTAGGGGCATGTCAGACATTCTGTTCCAGTTTAGACACAGATAGTTGTGATATAATAACCTTGGTTCAATGTGGTTTAATGGACCAAGAATGAATGTTGTGCTCATTCACTCCTTTCCTCCTTCTCTCGTGTGCCTTAATGCAATACTTCCAGGGTTTGTCGAACCAGAGCTTCCTGTTACATTTGAAGGAGGACACTGTGTTTTAAGCTCTGTCTAAAATCCTGGCTTGCAAACCAGAATCAAACTGTGGTTTGACAAACCCCAAATGTGTTGATTCCATGAGATGGAATGACGAAAGGGAAGAGAGAGTGCCTTGATGCAACACTTCTTAGACCACTGGATCAAGATTATGTCTCAACTGGTGTTGTATGGTCAGAATTTCTCAGCACAAAAGAAAAGGAGATTAGCAATATGAACTAACTTCAGGTCTGCAATATATATATACCACCCACAGCAAACACAACCCATTAGCCTTGTGTGACAGGCCTCCATGAGCTAAATAAAGCTACTATGTTACTGCTAGCCTGGATCTAAAAAGGGAATGTCAATCACTAGGAAGACCACAATATATGGGTGGTGGGCTGTATTTAGTGTGATGGGTCATACATTGTGCAAGGCTGTCTTACTAGCTGTGGGAATGTTTTCTAAGCAAAATTAGAGAGAGGTGCTTGGTTCTGCTTCTGAATCACTAACATGACCTTCCAGTATTGTTATGAGGATAGATGAGGTAAGAGCTGTCAAGCGGGTGGGTGTCTAATACATGTCCTCCTTGCAAAATAAGCTCACACACTGCACTTCACATGTGACAGCACACACACCACTCTCCATAGATGATTTATGTAGAACAAAATGTCACAAATAAAGCAGCCCTGAAACCGAGAGAACAGGCACTTGGCCGAGGCCCCCCAGTCTCTTAATATGAAAATGTCTGTTGGACCATATTGGTTCTCAATAAATACTGTGGGATTCATTTAATTCAAGCACTAATGTTGTGATAGGAAATACTTTTTTTCCTTTATTGTGAAAAGTGAACAAGTTAGTCTGAACTTCTTTTAAAGAGAATTATGCTGGAATCCTATACCCACTGAATGTTGAACTCAATGGGAATTACTTCTGAGTAGACATGTATAGATTTTTCAAACCATGACCCTCCTAAAAAAGTTTTTATTAAGATGGCACAGATTTTTTATTTGAAGAGAGTGAATAACAATATATGGGATTCTAATCCACACGAAACTAGGTTTGAAGGCTGCCTACAGTAAGTTTTGAAGGCAATTCCATTTTCCTGTGCAATATTTGATGTCAGAGGAAATATATTACATGTATGGCACTGTCACAAACTGCAGAATGCAGTTTTGCTGTCAAGCTATCATTCACCAGCTTCACACAGTACCATAATGAAACTTCCTTTCAATCAAGATGTGTGTGTTAAAACATACTTTACAGCTCCGAAATGGATTTTTCTTTTCCAAACTAGCCCCCAACCACCCTAAACAAATTTTATGGCAATTTTAAAAGCCTTTAAGGCATAATATTGCCTTTTTTGGCAGCAAAAAAAAAACACAAATGCAAACCTGGCTCAATATACTTTGAAAGACTAAAGAAAGGGCATATTTCCAATTAGGTAGTATCCCTCAACACTGGCATGCCTTATTAGCAAGTCCCATTTGGGAAATATGCTTTTCTTATACAAATTTTACTCAGAATTGTCTACTCCAGGGGTTCCCAAATTGTGGTCCATGGCATGCCTGTGGATTAGTGGCTGAAGATGGGTGACAGCACAATCATCACATCAAATATTCATACTGATTTTTAATTGTATTTTATTGCTTCTATTTCTTATGTTGTATTTTATTGCATTACAATTTTAATTCTATGGAACTCAAATTGTAATAGAATAAAATACAATATATAAGAAATAAAAGAAGCAATAAAAATACAATTAAAAATCATATAGCATCAAGCACAGCACATTACAATTGCTACAAGTAGAAAAAATGATTGGTCCCCGAAGACCCCCCAATATTTTCAAGTGGTCCGCGGGAGAAAATGTTGGAAAACCATTTATTTTACTCAATAGATGGTCATGTAAAACAAAATATTTTTATGGGTTCAAACAGTTGGAAAGACTCTTGATGTTATCAACTCAACCCTCTTCCTGTATAGTGAGACATTATACGCATCTGAGGTCAGAGGAGGTTTTCTAGCTTCATCTTAAGCCTTGGCAAACAACTTATCTGACTGGAGGATAACTTCAAGGAAGGGACAGGGGGTGACAGAGCCCTGATGATTTGTCTCAGGAAATGACAGGGGGTTCCATGCACAGCCCCAGCACACCCTATTTCTGCTCCCCTCCTGTGGATTGAACATCTGTGCCAGCAAACTTCCATTTTATGTACCTCTTGGTGATGGATCTCCCTCACTGCCAGCAGCAGGACACATGCCACTTCCTAAAGCCATTCAGCTGGTCTCCAGGTAAGTATAGGATTGCTCTCAATTTTTTTTTAATCTATAGCTAAAAATACTTAGGGCAGTTGCAAAAAATATTAAAACAATGAAAGAACATCATATAAAAAAGCTAAATACAACAGACAGCATAGCTATTCTCAGCTTTTAAAGTGAATTACTACTACTACCATTTTTATTCCATCATAGATTATCTGTTAAAATAATCATCACTGTTTTCGTTGTTGTAATTCTTATTGTTTTATTCTGACTCTATCCTACTGGCTAACTTGTGAATCAGTCTGTATAAGAGGTGGGATACAAGCATTTTAAACAAATAAAACTTATATGCCTGTCAACACAGATTTCTAAACAGTAGTTGCCAAGCTTGCTTTGCTGAAGTTTTTGCTTCAGTGTGTTACCCCATGTGGTATCCAGCAAGCACACCAATCCCATTCATCAGCAGCTTGTCTTAAGCCTTTATTTCATCTTACGCACTCAGGTAGAACATCTCAGTGAGATGGGTCTGCTCTGCTCTTTCCTTTGATTCGTTTGCCAGCAGATTCTTTGAGCCTGCTTGCAAAAGTCACATCTTCCTACAGTTCTACAAAGTGCTCATCCTTATAGGTGTCAGAACAGATTTTCTTTAAAAAAAACCAAACCCAAATACCAGCAGCAAAAGCACACAGGATAAGGGTACAACTGTCTTATGTCTTACTAGCAATTAGCCCATCAAGTGGAATGGGTAGGCAGCACTAACCTAGGGAAAAGATGCTTCATCTGGCCTCCTCCTTTTCTACTCCCAATTCACTTTTTAAATCTTCCTTCCTCAATACCTTCAACTAGGAGTAGGTGAATCTGACAATTTCGGTTTCTCAATTTTCCACTCTTAAATTCACATTTCCACATCAGATTGCAATGAACATGTAACTGGCGTTTTAGTGCTAATTTCTCCTAACATACACATTTTTGTAGTTTTGCCATTTTTGCAAAGCAATTTCCCCTAATATAATGCATTTTTCACTAATATATGCATTTTATGCACTCTTTGCCCCAGTCCATGCATTTTTGTTAAACATTAATTGGCTACAGAACTGCACTGTAAAATACTGAGAGTGCAGATTTTGAAGAATTACCGTTTTGGTTCATGTATTGTTTCAGCAAGTGCAGATATGGTAGGTTTGCCTTTAAATGCAAATTGGATCAACTTTCTCCCCTATCCCTACCACAAACCCCAAGCTCTTTACACAAGCCACCATTGTAGCCATCTAAAGAAAGGGGCAGTAGCTTGACTAAGGAGTTGAGGAAGTGAATAGTGCCCTTGTGCTCATGTCCTGCTTGCGGGCTTTCCATAGGCATCTGGCTGGCCACTGTGAGAACTGGATACTGGACTGGATAGACCATTGGCCTGATCCAGTAGGGCTTTTCCTGCGTTCTTAAGTAATACAGAGGTTGGGAAAGAGTTGCTACCATATCTCCATCCCTCATGTCTTCAACCAAGCTGCTGACTTGGTCACATGAACGAGTGGCAGGGATGGGCAACCTCCTCTTCACCTCTGATACTAGAAGGCAGTGTGAGGAAAAGCCAGTAAACATGAAGCAAGGTAGAGAGATAAATCCTGTATGCATGCATACTTGGAAATCAGTCCCATGGTATTCAGTGCGGGTTGCTAGCAGGAAAGCGTGCCTAGGATTACAGCCTCACATAGTGCAATCCTGCACATATTTATCTAAAAATAAACTCAATCAGCTCAGTGATTGCAACCTTAGTGGAATGGAACCTTCTAGGTTGCAAAGATGGGAAGGACTTAATGTGCCCCAGAAGCTATTTGAAGGGTGGAGTTCCACCACAGGATCCTCCCATCTAGCCAATCATGGGTCTAAACTATTTTGAAGTTCCTGCAGTTCCCTCCCTCTGTGATTAAGTTGACGCTCAGTTCTAGACAAAAGATTCCTGAGTCTCTGCAACAAGGAGGAATAAAAATGCAAGTACATCAATGTATTTTAAAACATTGAGATAAGTTGCCCCCCCCAACCCACACTTTTGGTGGGTCTTTGGTGGTGAAGGTCTTTTGCACCTTTCTCCATGATTGCTATCCATTAAACAAAAACCAAGTAGGCAAGAGCCAATCATGTGCTTGAAGTCACATCTAGTTTGGCCCTTTCATCTTCTTTTAGGATTTTTCTTTCACACTTTGATTATCAGTCTCTTAATCCCAAACCTTTCTTTCAACAGGTTTATATCCTACAGTTTAGGTACTGTCTCTGGCTGTAAGCATCCTCCCACCCTCAATTAGCACATGTGTGCCACCAGCTTCAAAGCATTTGCATGAAATTTGGCAGGTAGATGCAAAAAGCAGACAGAGACAGACTACTTACAGCTATTTCCTTGGCAAAATGTTTTCTGACTGAATGAGCAAGTAGGAGATCTCATTCCTCATACCATGCCTTCATTTGGATCTCTAATTTATTCCTTAACTGTCGCTACAGGGCTACGTCTCCTGTCTTCTCCTCCCACTTCAAAATGAGATCTTCCTCTCCTTGATGCTTGACAATGTACTAGATGATATATTCTATTCACTTTGCTCAGAAACAGAGAAATCCAAGAACCGCCGCTATATCTAGCCGCAGAAATAGACTAATTGCTTTTCAGTCAATTCCCTAAAACTAACTTCTACAGGCAATATCTGAACAGATAGAGTACTGTAATATAAAAAACTCCCTCAAAACTGGATATTGATTTATAACACTTTCAGGGCCTTCAAAACTGAGGCTTGGATTTTCTTTCTAGAGACCTTCTTCTACCAACATTACAAGTAGGGATAGAAAAGAATTCCACCCACTTCAGCTTTGGTACCGAATTTTCTATTAATTCGATTATTCTTTATCATTGCGAATCAGATTTTTATGTAGTGATTTTCCGCATTTTTGAAAACATTCTTTAAAAAATATCCACCCCTTAAATTAAGCATGATACATTTATTAATATAACTTTCCTTTATGGATATTTCCTTTTAAAATATTGATATTAATATCAATATTTTTGTGAGGGAAAAACAGATTGGTAAAATCAATGGCTAGCAGACAAAGAACAAACCTAAATCAATACCAGCCTGTTAGGCTGACAGAATGCTTTCAAAACTGGTACCAGCCAACAGATCCCATCCCTAAGTGTGAGGAATCCCAAATATCTTAACAGCTAGAAACAAAATTCATTAACAGGCAAAAAACCCTTGCAGTTTAAGAACATGCCTGTAGCCAACAGATATTTCTATCAAGCTTTAAAAAGCAAGGAAACTGGGCAGCCACCATTCACCATATGGTCAGAGGCACATGTTACCAAATTCTTCCAAGCTATACAGGAAGTGAATTGGACTGTGAAAGACCAACCCAAATGGTGTTTTGACAAATTTGTAGGACAGTACAATAACTCAGAGAGAAGGTCAGGTCTCCTGCTTCCTTGGCATTCACTATACTTGCCCAATTTCCCTGCTTTTTAAAGTTTGATAGAAATATCTGTTGGCTATAGGTTCTTAAACTGCAAGGGGTTTTTGCCTGATAGTGAATTTCTCTACTTTTTAATCCAGAAGGCAAGAAATGGAACCCTGTGCAAGTCTGCTGAGAATGGATTGATCATTTGCATGTTTACTGAGTTCAATGGGATTTACTCCCCTGCAATCATGCTTAGAATAGATGAAACTGCAGGGGAAGAGGGGGAAGAGAGGGACAGATGGCTGGAATGGGGAGGGGTTGAGGAGGAGGAGGAGGGGTAGGGGAGGAGGAAGGGAGGAGAAAAGGGGGAGGAGGAGGGAAGAGGAGAGGAGGTAAAAGGCAGTTGTGATCATTTACATGCTTATTGAGTTCAGTGGGATTTACTCCTATGCAATCATGCTTATGTTAGGCGAAACTGACCATATGGGAGAAGGAGAAGTAAGGGGAGGGCTGGAGTGGGGAAGGGAGGAGAGAGGAGGAGGAGGAGAGGTGGGAGGGAGGGGATAAGAAGGAGGAGGGGGAGGAGAGCAGGTTTGATCATTTCCATGCTCATTAAGTTCAATGGGATTTATTCCCCTTTGGAGCGAAGACGAAACAGAGGAACTGCCAGTGATAAGGTCGCTTAGCGACGGGGAGCCTGAGCCCTCCCTGGACATTCTCACGCCTCCCCCTCTTTCAGGCTCAGAGCAAGAGGGGAAAGAGGGAGGGCTGCTCACAGCCGAAAAGCGGGGAGGCAGTTTACCATCAGCCCCTCCCCTATCCCCCATCCTGGAATCGGAAACTTCAGAAGAGGAGGGGGTGATGCTTCCCCCCTCACCGCGCACACGCAGACAGCTGAAAAGACAGGAGAGAAGGGGGGAAGGCGGGCAGTACCTGAGGGGCAGTTAAGGAGGAGCGAAAGATTGCGCGCCCGTTTGGCCCCTTCTTAAAGAACAGGCGGGAAGAAGTCCCTTGCTCTGTCAACTTTCTCCCAATGCCGCAGGACCTGTATCCCTGTATTGCTTCATGAGAAAACGCAGTCTTTGTTTGGACATTACCCTAATAAAACACGAATTAACTACAGCCGTTGGTCTGGTTCCTGAGTCACATCCTGGGCCTGACAGCTTGACAGAGCCACCTAAATCACCCTCAACGCTCTCTTCACTTGACTGGGACAAGATGTCAAAGGGAGCAGCGGGGGGGACGAACCCCACTTCTGAGACGGAAGAAGTGGAACTCTTGAGGACTAAGGCAGCTGATTTGCAGACGGATGTTCAAGCCCTGCTAGCCGCAGTCAAGGCGCTGAAGACGGATAATCAAACCGTGAAGGCCACGACAGACCAGATGCGAACAGCCCCTCCAGCTGCCGTAGTAAAGGTTCCCATTGGATTGCCCCCAAAATACGCGGGACAAAGTGATCAGTTGGCAACCTTCGTGGCTCAATGTGAGTTATATCTGGATGTCAGGCACACGGAATTTCCAGACGATGGGGCTAAAGTAGCTTTCGTGATTAGCCTCCTGGAGGGAGAAGCTGCAAAATGGGTGACTCCGTATCTCGTGAGAAAGGATACTGTCTTAGGAAGGTACAGAGGATTTATACAGGAGATGACCGAGATGTTTCAAGACCCGCAAAGGGATGAAACAGTAGCGCGGCAACTAGGTGCTCTGAAGCAAGCTAAAGGGACTGTTTCCGAGTACACTAATGCTTTTAAAATTCTGTCCCAGGAAACTGGTTACAATGACGCCGCCCTGATGTTTATGTACGGGAGTGGATTAAATGCTGAAATCCTGGATGAGTTGGCCAGGACCTCCCCCCCCGCTGACCTACCAGGGCTCATCCGGCTATGCCTACAGATAGATCACCAGATGGAAGGAAGGCGCCTGGAAAGGAAGCAGGAGGTCCCGAGATACTCAGCCTTGGCATCCCGCAACAAGACCCTTCCCACTGCAGGGATGGCAGGTAATGCAACTGAGGGACAGGGAGGGGCTAGGCCAAGACTGTCGGAAGAAGAAAAGGAAAGACGACGCCGGGAACGTTTATGCTTTTATTGTTCAAAGCTGGAGACAATACCTAGAGGGGACCTCTCATCGAATTGAAGTGCGCTCCGACCACAAGAATCTTGAAAGCCTCCAAACCGCCAGAAAGCTGAACCAGAGACAGATAAGATGGTCCCAGTTCTTCACTAGGTTTAACTTCCAGATTACTTACCATGCCCAAGCCAAAAACCAGAGACCGGACGCCTTATCCAGACAGCCACAATACAAAGAAAGTGAATCCGAGGACCAGCCTCAGTACGTAATCCCGCCAGAGAAATTAACGTTGGGAGTATGCCAGCCTTCATGGGAAGAGGAACTCAAAAAGGCACAACAAGAAGATGCAGACATGCTAAAATATCAGCAGGAGACGGGACAAGGTCAAGACTCAGAAGTAACCTTTCACTGGAGAAATGGACTGTTATGGTTCAAAACCACCAGATATGTGCCAGAAGGGGAATTAAGGCTCAGAATCCTACGCCAGTGTCATGATTCCATCACAGCGGGACACTTTGGGATTTACAAGACCATTCAGAACGTGGCCAAGGACTTCTGGTGGCCTAAAATGCGTCGGGATATTGAGAGTTATGTAAAGTCCTGCTCTGTCTGTCTGTGGACAAAAAACACAAACAGGGACACCAGCAGGACTGTTACAACCGTTGCCTGTCCCACACGAACCCTGGAAGGACCTCTCCATGGATTTTATAACTGATCTACCCAAGTCCCAAGGAATGACAGCCATTTTAGTAGTGGTGGATCTACTTACCAAAATGGCACACTTTCTTCCTTGTGCAGGGGCCTTAGAGGCTAAAGAAACGGCCAAGTTATTCATAAAAGAAGTCTACCGGCTGCATGGATTGCCAAACAGCGTAGTCTCAGACCAAGGAACTCAGTTCACAGCCAAATTTTGGAGAGCAATGTGGAAACAGTTGCAGACGGAATTAAAACTCTCCTCCACCCATCACCCCCAGACAGATGGGCAGACAGAACGCTTGAACGCCGTTTTGGAAAGATATTTACGAAGTTATGTGTCCTATCAACAGACTGACTGGGTAGCATATTTGCATTTTGCAGAGTTCGCCTACAACAATTCTCTGCACTCCAGCACTCAACAAACCCCGTTCTTCGCTAATTATGGATTCCATCCTAAAGTCTTTCCAAGCAGCTCAGAAGGAATGCTGGTACCGGCAGCTGAGAACTTCCTTAAGGAATTGCAAGCGGCGCAACAGACACTGAAACAGCAGTTAAACGAAGCCAAAATGGAGTACAAGCGAGTTGCTGACCTGCACAGGAAGGAGCCCCCCCCCCTTCAACCGGGAGACCAGGTATGGCTGTCCACCCGCTTCCTCCAGATGCCGGGCAAATGTAGAAAATTACAAGACAAGAGGGTGGGTCCTTTCGAAATAGAAACTCAAATCAATCCCGTGGCGTACCGACTGAAGCTGCCTGACACGTTTAAAATACATCCTGTGTTCCATCGATCCCTCTTAACGAAAGCCGCCCCTCCCAGTGAGTTACGGCCGGACGAACCTCCCGGAGCTCCACTCCTGGTAAATGAGCAGCTTGAGTTTGAAGTTGAGGAGATCTTAGATTCCAGGATCAGACGCCACAAGCTGCAGTACTTGATTCACTGGAAAGGCTATGGGGTGGCTGACAGATCATGGGAAGATGCAGCTGATGTGCATGCTCCAGAATTGGTAAAACTTTTCCATCAACGTTTTCCCCACCGTCCCAAGCCAGACAAGGGGAGGGGGGCACAGCCTGGGAGGGGGGATGGTGTCGGAAGGCAGAGCTGGGGTCCCAATCCCGGGGAGCTGGATCCCGGAGAGTTGGGAGAAGAGTATTCAGATGGATGGCAGAGGGAAGGGGGAGGAACTTCCCCCCTTTGGAGCGAAGACGAAACAGAGGAACTGCCAGTGATAAGGTCGCTTAGCAACGGGGAGCCTGAGCCCTCCCTGGACATTCTCACGCCTCCCCCTCTTTCAGGCTCAGAGCAAGAGGGGAAAGAGGGAGGGCTGCTCACAGCCGAAAAGCGGGGAGGCAGTTTACCATCAGCCCCTCCCCTATCCCCCATCCTGGAATCGGAAACTTCAGAAGAGGAGGGGGTGATGCTTCCCACCTCACCGCACACACGCAGACAGCTGAAAAGACAGGAGAGAAGGGGGGGAAGGCGGGCAGTACCTGAGGGGCAGTTAAGGAGGAACGAAAGATTGCACGCCCGTTTGGCCCCTTCTTAAAGAATAGGCGGGAAGAAGTCCCTTGCTCTGTCAACTTTCTCCCAATGCCGCAGGACCTGTATCCCTGTATTGCTTCATGAGAAAACGCAGTCTTTGTTTGGACATTACCCTAATAAAACACGAATTAACTACAGCCGTTGGTCTGGTTCCTGAGTCACATCCTGGGCCTGACACTGTGCAGTCATGCTTACAATAGGTCAGCTTTTCCCAACTTGTGAGCCACCAGATGTTGTTGGACCACAACTCCCATCAGCCTCAGCCAGCATTGCCAATGGTCAGGAAAGATGGGAATTGTGGTCCAACAACATCTGGTGGCCCACTAGTTGGGAAACGCTGCAATAGGTAAAACTGATTTGGGGAACGGCAGGGAGGGGGGAAGCGAGAGGAGGAGGGGAGGAAGGAGGGGAGAGTGGGAGAAGTAGGGGTAGGGAGGGGAGGAGATTGGGTGGGTGGGTACTGGGCAGAGAGAAATCCCCTTTCCGTTACAAAAGGAAAACATTGTGAACAGTATCACTGCTTTCAGGGTTCCCCCCACCTTTTTATTCTACAGCAGACACATGAAGTCTCCCATCCAAATTTATACCAAAGCTGTCCCTGGCCACATCCACACCAGACAATTATTCCACTTTGAACAGTTATGGCTTCCCTAAAAGAATCCTGGGAAGTGTAGTTAGTGAAGGGTGCTGAGAGTTGCTAGGAGATGCCCTATTCCCTTCACTGAGCTACAATCTCAGAATTCTCTGGGAAAAGGAGCTGACTGTTAAACCACTCTGTTCACTGGAGCACTGTCAGAGGAATAGGAGTCTCCTAACAACTCTCAGCACCCTTCACAAATTACAATTCCCAGGATTCTTTGGGGAAAGTCTGAAGTGGGTGTGGCCACCTGATTAGCCAAGCTAAACAGCTGCTGGTCTGGCTTTTAGAACACTGCCGGTTCTTACTGAGCATGGCTGTGCTTATCGTTGACTTTAATGTGAAATTTCTTAAATGAATTAAAAATCAGTCAGACATTTTTTAAACTTAAACTGCAGAAGATGAAGGTCAGAGTATTGGGCAAGGTCAGTAATACAATTACAGGTACTCTTTGAACATGGCTGATTTTTAATTAATTTCAACAAATTCTGAGACCACTGACAGAAAAAAGTCCAATGGGGGTCTGGATTTTTTCTCTCGTTTCAGACTTTAAACTCTTAATTCTCTCTGGCTGTATTGTGTATTGCCCTGAAAACTTAAGAGGGTTGTTATGCAAGTGTTTCTGAGTTCAGGACTATAAGTTTTGTAAGATTTTGTTTTGAAATGAGCTTATAAACAGCAGAATGGCATATTTCATATTTTCAATTTAACACGGAAGTATGCGAAAAACCCATGCTGGCTATAGTATACATACGCTGTATAATAACTAAGTCAGCCCTAGTTCTTGCATCATTTTCCCCCCAGGTTGAGTTGATTTTATTATGTCGGTCTAGGGCAGCCTTCCTCTGGAACAGGTTCAGAGGAGGACAACAAGGATGATCAGGGGAGTGGAAACAAAGCCCTATGAGGAGAGAATGAAAGAACTGGGCATGTTAAGCCTGGAGAAGAGTGAGGGGAGATATGATAACACTCTTCAAGTACATGAAAGGTTGCCACACAGAGAAGGCTGGGATCTCTTCTTGATCGCCCCAGAGTGCAGGACAAGGAATAATGGGCTCAAGTTGCAGGAAGCCAGATTTCGACTGAACATCGGGAAAAACTTCCTAACTGTTAGAACCATACAACAATGGAACCAATTACCTAGAGAGGTAGTGGGTTCTCTGACACTGGAGGCATTCAAGAGGCAGCTGGACAGCCATCTGTCGGAATGCTTTGATTTGGATTCCTGCGTTGAGCAGTGGGTTGGACTTGATGGCCTTATAGGCCCCTTCCAGTTCTGCTATTCTATGATTCCGCAACATGCTGACCTGCAGAGTCTTGGGGCTACAACTCTCATCATCCCAAGCTAACATGGTCAATGGTCAGGGATGATGGGAGTTGTAGTTCAAAACATCTGGAGAGCACCAGGTTGGGAAGGTTGGCCTAGGAAGTTTTGTTTTGTTTTTTTAAAAATCCTTCATGTGACAAGGGAGAAACATATTTAAAACAGTGTTTGCCTTAATACCACATCTTACCAAGTGGAGGTACCTCAAAATGGTCAATTCACCAAACCCATCAGTAAGAGTAAAATCAGCTCATGGTGTTTTTATCAGGCAAAGAGGAATCAGACCACAGCAGCACTGAGTGAGGTGAGAAATGACATCTAAAACTTCTAGTACTTATGTGACTTCATGCAAGAAGACAAATTATATGCTAATATCAGTCCCCACTTCCATAGGCAATATACAGACCAATGGCTAAAGCAGGAATAGGGAACCTGTGGCCTTCCAGATATTATTGGACTCCAGCACCCATCAGCCCCAGCCAGAATGGCCAATGGTCAGAGATGATGAGAAATGCAGTCCAGCAACATCTGGAGGGCTGCAGGTTCCCTATCCAGACATCACATGCTTCCTGTTTATCTCATGCATGTTCCCCATACTCTCCAAATTATGACATAAACAGGATTCCTCTGGAGTCAGTTATCTGAGCTTTAGTACGTTGCTGTACATGTCTGGAAAACAGCTTTTATCCTTGTTGCAGAAATTGTAACTGTTACTGACCTCATCATCCCAAGAGCTTATTAGGCCAGAGTCAATTTTTGCTCTCCTGACAGCTTGGCAAAGGAAGACAGTTACTTGACCGACGCACTTGCATAACAATTTCCACACACACAGACACACAATTTTTCTTATGAATGCAGTGTCTCCACATGGTTTCTAACGCTTTGTTTCTTTTCTTTTTAGAAAAAATTGGTTTGTACAGACTATTGCCAGGATCCAGAGAACTGGACAACCGGCTCTTTGTGTCCAAGGGAGTTTGGGGTTTGTCTTTCTCAAAGAGTAGCTTCCCTACTGCACTAGCAACATTAGCATTTTATCTACATTTTCCTTTTTTAGAGGGAGGACAATAACGGGTGGTATATGGTTATCTGTAAACTTGACATATATGTATTTAGCACCCCTGTACTTACTCAGGCCTGTTGCATTCTCGAACAGCACTTCTAATGCCCCCACCACATGTTCGTGAGCATGCTCCAAAGGGACTCCACGTGCCCCATGCCCCATCCATCACAGGTACTTCTCGCTCTCTGGGAACACAGTGGCCAAATTTGCAGTGCTACACTCCAGAAAGGGCAAGAGAAAGAGAGTTTCATAACATTGTTTCATTGTGATTATCTGGATCCAAGCATTCTAAAATGCACCTGAGATCAAAGTCATTTATTTTATCTGCATGCACACAAAAACAATTGTACCCATAAGAGTACAACATTAGAGATAAAAACTCCTCTCCTCTCTCAAATTAGGGGAGGGGGATGATCTTGTTTATTGTAGGTTGGGAGGTTGCATCTGAATTTTAATTACTGTTCAAAACCTGGCTGTAACTTTATGATAATATATTTACTGGTATTTCCATCTTGTTAAAATGCAGGTTTTCTTTCCTCCTTATTCTAGTGATTTTGAAACTTAACAGAAAAGGGTTTTTTTTTTAAATCGAGTGTTTTTAAAAACACAATAGCCAGCAGTCTTTCCCAGTTCTCTACAGCAGTCTAGATGGGATCAGAAATATCATATATATAAACACTGCAGAAAATTTGAGATTACTGCAACAGCCCAAATAGGCAATCTTATATAACTTTCATTAGGAATATCTAATTCAAAATGGAGAGAGCAACTAAGACTCAAAAAACAGAAGAGAAACATTTTTCCTTTCCAGTCTATAAACAAAAAGGAGAAATGAAATGAAATTCTTTTGGACATGGGAGTTGACTTGTAGAAGGACTATTACATCTTTAAATTGCACCTACCAAAAATATCCTCCAACATGTATAAATAGGAACACTTGATCATGGGAGAAGGGATATAATGAATATAAGAATGAATGGCAAATTCTGGACAGAAGGTATGTGTCTCACTATCCTTCTAGCCTGAATTAGGATTTCACTGGTACTCTTCACACATTGGCCTGGTTCACAAGTTACCTTAAACCAGCCTTCACCAACCTGGTGCTCTCCAGATGTTTTGGACTTCAATGGCTATGCTGGCTGGGGCTGATGACAGTTGTTGTCCAAAACATCTAAGGGCATCAGGTTGGCAAAGGCTACATTAAACCATAGCTAAAATAAACTATGATGTAACATGAACGAGCAGTCTGACATCATGGGCATTTCCAAGTTAGGAGTGAGCAATGAGGTGGCCAATTGTTCAGGGTTGTTAAAAAGGGATTGCAAAGAATTCCAAAAGGACCTCTCCAAAGTGAGTGAATGGGTGATAAAATGGCAAATGCAATTCAGTGTAAACAAGTGTAAAGTTATCCATATTGGAGCAAAACATCTTAATTTCACATATTTGTTCATGGGGTCTGAACTGGCAGTGACTGACCAGGAATGAGACCTTGGGGTTGTTGTGGAAAAGTCAATGAAGATGTCGACCCAGTGTGAGGTGGCTGTGAAAAAGGCAAATTCCATGCTAGGGATCATTAGGAAAAGTATTAGAATAAAACTAGCAATATCATAATACTGTTGTATAAATCTATGGTGCAGCTGCATTTGGAATACTATGTATAGTTCTGGTTGCCTTACCTCAAAAAGGATATTATAGTTGGAAAAGGTTCAAAAAAGTGCAACCAGAATGTTCAAGGGGATGGAGCGAGTCCCTTATGAGAAAAGGTTACAGCACTTGGGACTTTTTAATTTAGAGAAAATGAGAGTGATAGAAGTGTATAAAATTATGCATGGCATGGAGAAAGTGGATAGAGAAAAGTTTTTCTCCTTCATAACACTAGAACTCATGGACATTTAATGAAACATTCATGTTGAAAGATTCAACTTTGCTTTGGTTTGGATTCCTGCATTGAGCAGGGGGTTGGACTCGATAGCCTTATAGGCCCCTTCCAACCCTAGTATTCTATGATTCTATGATTCAGGAAAGACAAAAGAAAGTACTTCCTCATGCAGTGCATAGTTAAACTATGGAATTCAATCCCACAAGAGATAGAGATGGCCTCCAGTGTGCATGGTTTTAAAAGAGGATTAGACACATTCATGAAGGATAAGGCTATCAGAGGCTACTAGCCATAGTCAGAGGCAGTATGTTTCTGAAAACCAGTTGCCAGAAGACGCAGGAGGGGTGAGTGCTCTTGTGCTCAGGTCCTGCTTGCAGGCTCCCCATAGGCGTCTGGTTGGCTACTCTGAGAACAGAATGCTGAACTAGATGAGCCACTGGCCTGATCCAGCAGGCTGTATTTATGTTCTTATTTCACTACCATCCTACTCCTGCTGCTGCTGCATGGCTGAGAAACAAAACATCTCCTGGTGTGTTGTTCAAACTTGGACTCATCGTTTATTTTGCTCAAAACAAGCTATAAGCAGATGGCAACATTTGTTCTTTGTTTATTGCATGTGGTTTGTCTGGGGAAAACATGTTGAATGTGTTGGGGTGCAACTCAGCGTGCACTGAAGGTTGATGTGTCTGCATGGGGAAGAGTAAACACTGAGAGAAACCTCCAGGCTTCCTAGACCGTCCTTTCCCTTCTAACCTGTGTTGACTTAGGGTTGCTGACCTCACTTCCTACTTCCTCTCTCTCTTCTTCCGCTCCTTCCTTGAAGGGGAGACTTTTTGGACCTCTCTTTTCTTGAGATGAAGCAACAAGCATGCCTTGTTGCATTTCCACCTGAGATAGCTAGGGATCTTTCTATCAAACATGTATTTCTTTTAATAAAATGCCAATTTATTGTTTTCTTAAACCAGAGTCTCAGTGTGACTATATCCACTATAAGAGTGCTCCTTCAACAGGGATCCTGTTCAGTTCAACTTCTACTAGCATTCAGCTCCACTGCTAGCAAAACAAACCATGAGCTTTGGTTTGGATGACACAACAAGACAGACCCTGGCTTGTTTCCTGGCAATGTAACAACAGCCAGATCTGGGAGGAGTGAAGTGCCAACAATTCAGCACTATCACTAATTATGGTGTAATTATACAGGCAGATGTGCCAGAGAACCAGGATTCCTGATGTTTCATCATATAACAGAAGTTGTATGACGTGGTTTGTGCTGGCAAACATATACTTTCTGTTATGTGATGAAACAGCGATAATCTTGATTGTCTGGCATGTCTGCCTGTATAATACACATAACAATGTATTTAGTATGTACACATATATTGCATTTTAAATTTACACAAATAATTTTATGAGTACACTATCATATGTAATGTTTAAGGCACATCATGTTTCATATATTTTATCAGTACAGGGCAGCACTCATGGAGAAGAAATAAAGTGATTTAATTAATCCACATCATTTCTAAGACTCAAGAAGCTTAGTACCATTACATGGACAGAGATCTACTATGAAGGAGACAAAATGGCCTGGTTCAGATGTAACGGGGAACCACACCTTCCTTTCTCACTGTGTGAATGAACCTGCACAAGCCTTGGACTTGCATGCTCCCTTCTCTTCTTCCACTTGGCAGAGGAGAACATAGGAAGCTGCCTTATACTTAATCAGACCATTGGTCCATCTGGCTTAGTACTGTCTACACTGACTGGCAGCAGCTCTCCAAGATTTTAGGCAGGGTTCTGTCCCAGCCCTACCTGGAGATGCAAGGGATTGAACTTGGGACCTTCTGCATGCAAGACAGATGCTCTGCCACCAGGTTCTTTCAGAAGACTGGACGCATGTGCTTCCAGGATCAGCTGCTGCTAGTGGGGTAGAGTTGTGGCAATAGCCTCCTTGTGCTTACTTGGAGGGACAAGGTAGTGGTGAGGTCGGGACTGCACAGGCACTCTGGTAGGAGTGTCATATGGGCTCTGCCAGTGCGCCTGCACAGCCACAACCTTGCCACCACTTTGCCCCTCTCCCACCTGTTAAGCAGCAGGGACACCACTGCAGGGAAGCTATTGCTGCAGCTTTGCCACTTCAGGAGAGCTACTCCTGTCTGTTTCTGCTTGTAAACATACCACAATAATATCAGGGGTTTGGTTAAACTGTTCTTATAATTAACTCAATTTATTACCCACCCCTTCACTCTATGGTCCCAGGGTCATAACAATTTAAAAATCATTAAGAACAGATTAAAAGAAAACTATAAGGATAAGCCAAGATAAAGCCATAGCTTTGGATCCTACGCTTATTTTGAAGGCATAGCTTAAACAACCCACAGTTACCCAAACGTAGTTGGTTTAAAAGAAGAAATTGATGCTGCCAGTTTCCTCTGCATGAAAGAGGAAGAGAAGGGAGGGCACAATCCTGATGCTCATGCAATGCCTGTTCATGTAGCAGGAAATCAAGGTTTTCCACTATGTCTGAACCAGGACAATACATGTATAACCAGCAGTTAGCTACAGATTAAGAAGCTTCCATTCATATAAAATTCTACTGTGATACGAATGGGTTTGAAGCCCTAAATGATGAAGGGCAATCAAACTGCTGAGACAGCAGACTGACAACTCCCCAAGCTACTCAGCTGTTCCCCTTTTACTGATCCAGAACAAGAAGTGAAAGTTGTGACAGCTTCTGGATAAAGCAGCCTGTCTGATTTTCTGATTACAGGTTAGATGTCACAATATGTCAGAGTAAAAGAAATGTCTGTAGATCAGACATGTTCAAAGAACCTCTCAAAATCAAATTCAAGTCTAAAAGAATAAAAGATGTAAACAACGGAGGTAGGGGGGGAGAGAGAGAGATAAAATATGCATTTTCTGCTTAGGGTGGCTTCATGTCTCTAACCCATCAAACAGGATGTTCTAGGCACAATATGTTCCCCTTCTGAAAAGGTCCTACACCACGTATGTGCAACCACATCACTCCCAGAGAAGGGGAAACTCTGAGAATTTAAGAAAGGCAGCATCAATCCCTGCACTAACCTTCTGCATCAGCACATAAGTTCTGCAGCTGTCAAAATAAAGATACACATGGCATCAATATAGACAGCACTACCCAAAAGAGGAACATCTTGCAGAATGGCCATATGCAAAGAAAATACTTAGTAGCAATCACACTTCTCAGAGAACAGACCATCTGAGAATGTATAGAACTCATGTTTTATGCACGTTAAGAACAAATGGTGGGAGACAGATGCCTCAATAAAGAAACTGCCATAATCCAATGAAACTCACAGGTAATTTTCAAGGATAAGCATATCAAAGGTGAACTTTCTATCTAGTTGTGTGAATCCAACCCAACAGCCACACAGGTAAGGTGCAGTTCAAGAGTTATGAGTGCTTCTTATGTCAAAGCATCAACATGCTGACAGGAAAGTAAATGAATATGATAATTGGACAAGCATTTGCCTCCAACAGCCCAAACTCCAGAGGCTGGATTATTACATGATTTAATTCTATGCACCTCAATACACTCACACTCAAAATACGTCTGTCACATCATTATGTCCAATTTAGAAAGGAGACTTAAAGCAGGTATACCTATAATGTAGGTTTCTTTAATTTCAGCGTTTTCCAGAGTATGAAGGCTTTTTGGGCTCCAAATATATTATCGTCCAAAAAACAGCAGCATGGCATTTTTTTGAATCCTTTATATATCATGGGCTTTAAAACTAGCAGACTTGACTCAAACCTTTAGCGCACTTTGGCTGGTCAAGGCTTCAAGTCACAGTTTTTCAAAAAGGAAGACAGTTGTTTCACTGCAGCAACCTCAGCTCCAAATTTGCACTACTTTGCAATAAAAGTGATGTGGCCCACAAACTGCCTCCTCAAAAATTAATTCAGGCATCATGGAACTTTGGCAAATGGACTGCCTTTATGTCTGAATATAATAAACCAGGTTTTTAAAATAACCTGCACATTCTATGTGCTGTGTGTAAGAATCACATTCAGCTTCACTGAAATAAACCTGGATTCTAGTATTATGAGAGAGTGAAGAGAACTTCTCTCATCGACTTTCACCAAGCCTTGCATCATTTTATATACCTCTATTATTTTTCCCGTCTCACTGTAATTTTCCAATTTGGCTTTCGGAAAGGGTAAACCTCTCCCAACAGCTCACTCTAGGGCAGGCCTGAGGAACCTCAGAGCCAGGGGCCAAATGCATCCCTCCAGGTCTCTCTATCTGGTCTTTGGTACTCTCCTGAGGCCACACGCACTCTTAAGCCACACCCCTCACCAGACTGCTCCAAATCATCCTCAAGTGCTTTCACCTAGCTTGAATGCGTCCTTGAATTGCAACAATGCCTCTTCCTCTGGTTGGAGGAGAAAGAGATGTAGAAACCTTTGTCTTTTGGATACCTGGAATGTAGCCTACTGTGCAAAGGGAAGAACAGTATCCACCCACATTTTCCAGTGGCCTTGCCCACCAGTGACATGTGGCCCCCGGGTGATTTCCCATGACGGAATGAGGCCCTCTGACTGAAAAAGGTTCCCCACCCCTGCTCTAGGGGCTAATTGTGTATGCACACACATATTCCACAGACGTACAACTTCTCTCACTATTGGTAAGTGTAATTCTGTCTCATCATGAGACCTCTGTTTCTCTTTCTGGATCCTGGGAGCTTTTCATCGCTCAGTCAGATGGGAATCATTGCCCTTCAAAGCTACAGATGCCCAGGAAGGAATGCATACCTGAACTTGTCCCTGCTGTGTTAGGAGACATATGTTTGTTCATGCAAGATGCTTCTTCTTGACCTAGCAAGGGGCTCTTTCAGCCCTATACTCTGTGGCTAAGTAGCTGCTTGAAAATCCAGACAGGACAGGAAGCTTTGTATGATGAAATGAATGGCTCATCGTGTAGTCTGGGCAAATTTTTTGTCGGTGCTGTGTGAGACATGGGGGAAATGTCCCAAACTGCATGGGAAAATGCTTAACAAATAGCCTGCCACCCGGAGCTGCCTTCATGTGGTTCCATTTTTAAGAGGCTGACCCAGTATGAAATCCAATGAAACTGATTGCTGGGAGATTCAGGACAGACAAAAGGAAGTACATCTTCACAAAGCACATAGATAAACTGTGGAATTTGTTACCAGATGCAGTGATAACCACCAGCCAGACACATTCATGCAGAATAAATGGCTATTGGCCATGAGGACTACATGCTACTTGCACTATCAGAATCAGTATGCCTCTGAATACCACTGTTCAGGGATCATGAGTATCCTGTTTGCAGGCTTTTGACAGGCACGTGGCTGGCCACTGTGAGAACAGGATGCTGGATTAGATGGGCCTCTGGTCTGTCCCAGCAGGACTCTTGTGTTCTTATGTTAAAGTGGGGTTCAGATTGTTACTGGGAATACAGAGAAAGTAATGTGCCCCAATTTCTCCAAAGGAAAATGCAGCGGAGCATTTTCCTTTGGAGTAGACAGGCTGGTGGGATGTTGTCTCTGAACAAGCAGTAACCTGGGATCTAGTAACTTTTTTTAAAAAAAAATGTTGCCGTAAAAGACATAAAATGAACAAAGACTTTCTCATGAACTGAGACTATAAAGACAGCAACTCTTCTATCTATGTGGGTTTGCGGTTAGCAAGAAAGAGTAAGGGTGTCAGCAACAAACCTTTCCTACGCCACATTCCGTCCCATCAGCCCAAGGCGTGTGTTGAGTGCGGCATCCTTTATGCGCTCCGTCCGCATTGATGCACCAGAGTCTTCTGCACTGCTTCTGCTTAAATGATTTTAAATGGTCTCAGCATTACTGAACAGCCAGTCTGGCATATATTATAGGTGAAAGACATATTTTTAGGGCTGGAAAGATCTGGCAATTTCAGTTCTCTCCCTTTCTCATGTTCCCAATCTTAAATTCAGTTCTCCACATTTCTGCACCATTTTGGGAATTTTTCCAAAAATAACCTCATGAAAATTCTCCAGCATTTTAGTGCGAATTTCTCCTAATAAACACAGTTTTGCAGGCAGTTTTGATTAATGTACACATTTTTGCAAGCAATTTATTGTCATATAATGCATTTTGTGTGGTATTTTCAATCATATATTCATTTTTATGAACACTTCACCCTAACATTTTTGTAAACATTGTTTGGTTGGCAAAATGCATTGCAAAATTGGAATGAGTGTGCCTTTTGAAGGATGGCTGTGTTTCAATTTGCATATTGTTTTGGAAAGTGCAAATTTGATAGATTTGGCTTGAAATGCGAACTGAATCAAATTTCTTGCCCATCCCTACATATTTTAGATTATCTCCTTGATGTTATTACCATCACTGAGAAAGGAAGTGTAAAAAAACACAGTAAAGTAGGGCAAGAAACTTTGGCTCTGGTTGCAAATGTAGAAGCTTTCTGCTCAAATGCTTTAATCATGGATTTAGGCAGTTGGGTTAGCAGCTAAGAGAGCAATCCTAACTATGGAAAGCCAGCATAATTTATGCCAATTTAAGTTAAACAAGTGTAAATATCACCAGATCCATACTCCATTCAGGAGTGAGACTACTGTTGGCTGAGCTGGTCCAAGCCTGTCAGAGGTAAAACAAGCCTTTAAAATAGTTCAACTTATACCATCTTTTTTGCCAGTATACATTCCGCCAGATTGCCAGGTCATATGACTAAGCTAAACAGAATTAGGATCCAACATTAAGTCTCCCCTGCTACGCCCTTGGCCCCTGCCACTCCCCTTTTTTCTCTGGCTGAGCCCCAGCTAAGCCAGGGTTGGGGACTTACAGCCCTGGCTAAGTTGGAGATCCACCAGATCCTAACTCACTCATCTCGGTGGAGCTTGGATTTGGATTGTTCCCTAAGTTTGTATCCTCGCAGTGAGATACTGTATGTATGTTTTATTATGGTAAGATGGTTGAAGAAATCTCAGACAAAATATAGAACAAACCTGGACAATCTGGGAATATTTCTGATTGTCCAGAAATACGGCTGCAAGATTGTTAGAAGAGTTTAAATATTGTTACTATTTTAAAAGCTTTCTGGAGCTTGTGATCATTCATATAAATTTGAAAATGTTAAGCCTTATTTTATAAAAGTTGAGAAACAAGAAAACAAAATGGTCCCCAAATTATTAGGGTATAAAGTATTGTATTTTTAAATAAATAATATCATTTGGCGTACAGAGCCTCTTAACTGCAAATAGAAGAACAGATTGTCAATCACAATTTCCAATGAGATTGTCTTACATTTCAACTCTATTACTATTAAAATATTTAGATAAGCCATTCCTCCACTGTGTTTCTTGATTTAGAATTGTTATATAAAATGTTAAATTCTTCATGTAGCATACATAACCTGCACTGGGTGAGAATTTAGTTATATAAACACATTTCTATAGCACCAGCCTCTTCAAATGCTTTTATCTTTGATGAGTCTTTATAGTTAATCAGAGGCTAACACCTTAACACTTAACATTGTGTAACAATTTACACCTTGGCAAATTAGGTGCTTTTGAGTTTCATGTCTGTGTAACCTCTTTGGTGTTCTTAAAAAAAAAAACCACTTTCTGAAAGATTTTTACAAAGCCCCAAATGATTATATTTCTAAGTCCTCAGAACAATTTCCCCTTGAAAACTGACGAAGTGTGTGTGTGCTAGTGACAGTTTAGCATGTGTCATTTTGATATGAATGATGTCAAATTAAGCAAACTGCATTAAAGTAGAGGCATGCTATCTGTGACTCCTCTGGTTTATCATTAATTTCCAGTGGTCACTTTAGTGCTGATCAAGTTGTCCTTCCCAAGGATAATTGAACACAGTCTGGTCATTAACTTGACATCAGCAGTCACTCTAGTGGCTGTTAAGGATGTGTACTAAAAACTGGCAGGAGTAACTATGATTCTCTTAAGGGCCAGGACAGGAGGTGCAAGTCTGCACCACTGGTGATGTGTTTTGGCTGATGCCAGTTCCACTCCCAGCATAAGGCTGCTAGTGATGCCGGCTTCAACAGGCTGTGTCCTCTCGCAGTGGTCGCTGGTGATAAATCCTGGCTAGTGCTAACACCACTCTCAGATGGTGGCCTGGACTACTGCCTCCTGCACAAGTCTGTTTCAGGGTGGGAGGGTTTAGTTGCTGAGCAGGCACTACATCTTGGTCTCTTTGCATCCATATGGCCCCACCACTATCATATAGACTATATGTCTGCATGGCTAAATGGGAGACCTGTGCCTGACCCTGTTTTAAAAGCACGCCTGGTGTGGGGCTGCATTCTTTTTTGCACCCAGATTGCTCCACATATGTGGAGCTTTTGTCTGTCAAGCCCTTTGGGGAAGGCAGAATTGGATTATGACTTAACACCAAAAGCAGACAAATCTGCGCAGTGGAACCCAGGAAACAGGACCCCCAGAGTGCACTCCTGGTCGAGCTTCTGGTCGGCTCCCAGTCAAGTTTGGCCCTGGAGGTGTGCCCGGACCCATGGCTAGGTGTCCAAGAATACAGATAAAGGGACCTTTGTGCACTTCAGTGTGATTTTTGCACACCACACATTTTTTTAAACCAGTTTTGACTTTTTTCATTTCTTTTGCTTTGCCTTTTTGTTATATTTCTGGACATGTGGAAGCTCGTAATGATTATTGTCTGTCTATCTGCTTAACTACATCATGGCGGGTAGTCGGATTCATGTGTCGTCATCAGATCTCACTGACCTTAAATAGACAGATGGGCCATTGAAGGGAATGGTCATCCCCCATCAACTCGAAACAGAGTCCGGGGTGACCTGGTAGTATAAAATAGCTGCCCATATCAACAATGGTGGCTTTACTAAGACAATTCAGTGCCTGAGAATTTTTGAAAAACTTTTTTCCTTACACACCTCTTAAGGCATTTGATTCTCTTCCCCTCCTGAGCAAATTTAATGAGGAACACAAATTTTTAGAGCATATTGTGCATTTAGCATGAAAATACGACTAATATTGCCTATAAATGTCAAGTTCCACAAGACTAGCACTATCCATTCGTTGTGATATTCACCCAAATATTTTTTATTGGTTGGTTTTCTGCTTGCAATTTTATGATTTTAATCTTAGTTTATTATATTTTAATGGCAATATTTTTACAAACCCTCCCTGAAGCCATTTGGTGAAGGATGGGCTATAAGTATTACTACTACTAAAGTTAATAACTATTATTTATTATTATTATTAATTTGCTATTGGAGGTCACTGATTCAATGGGTCGCCATAAGATAATCGACTTGAAGGCATATAACAACAACATTATTATTAATTATTAATAATACCACAGCCATGGAAGACCACCCAGGAAAACAGTTCTCCCTCTCTCTCTCTGCTGCTGCTGTTGTTGTTATATGCCTTCAAGTCGATTACGACTTATGGCAACCCTATGAATCTTTTTATATATATATATTCATAGGATTTTCATGGTAAGAGGTATTCAGAGGTGGTACACAATCCTTCCTCTAAGCCTACGGCACCCAGTATTCCCAGGCGGTCTCCCATCCAAGTACTAACCAAGCCTGACCCTGCTTAGCTTCTGAGATCAGACGAGATCGGGCATGTTTAGGGTAGTACTGCCGTAGGCATGTGTGTATGTAAGAAGCCATAAATATTGGTGAATCTGGAACTGGAAATTAAAAGCTTCAAATCCAAACTGACTGACAAGCTGGAATCTTTTCCAGCACTTTTCCCATGTAAGAATCATACACACAAAATACATGCATGCATTTTTTTCTGAATAAGCCCATCACATACCCAAATCAAATCAAAGAAGAAAGACAAGACAAGAAAACAGAAAATGTCTCCTTACCATATAGGGGCAAACCTTAGCTCCAGGCCCAAAAATTAACTCACACTGCTTGTTGACATCATATATGTATCCTGGAAGTTGTTGAGGCAAAGTGTACGTTCTAGATGAAGGTTCGTCAAGCAAACACTCTCCATAACCAGTGCTAGAATGAAAAGTGTTACATTTATCTCCACTGCTGTGCTGCAAAAGTTGGTTAAAATTGTTCTAAAATCTCTTAAAAGGTTAGCGAACAGAGTATTAGCATGGAATAGTAATACTCGGCATAAAGTCACCTACAAAGCAATTCTACGTATAGAAAGCCAACGTAAATTATGCTGACATAAATTATGCTCGTGTAAATTACCCCTATTTCAAACTCCATTCAGATTTTATTTGATTACTTACACCAAACATTTTGCTGGCACATGACTAAGCCTAAAGGCGTTTGGAATAAATGTAAATCTTTCCTTGCCCCACCCATGGAATGCCCCGTTTTTTGCAATTTATGCCAGTGTAAATTACACCAGCTTAAATTCCGCTGGCTGAGTGTCACCTGGGTGAGGGACTTACACTAGCATCTCTCTGAATCAGCTGGGGTGAGGGAGGTAGACCGAAGTAGACCCAAAGCCAAGATCCACCAAATCCAAACTTTCTCATCCTGGTGGATTTTGGGTTACTAACCCTCAAAAAGCCCATTCACAGGGGTGAAAGTCTACTAGATGACCACAATCATGTCATAAAGCTGTTGCGCTGCAAAGTATGCACTTGCTCATAACAAAGGCACAAATTTTATTTTCATATACGATTTCTATAACTGTTGTAGTGTGAAGTTGAAAAGCTGCATAAACTGTCTCTGAAAGGCAAGAACCAAAAGGTAATCAACGTACCTTCCAATGAACAAGTAAAAATAATATGTGTCAGTCTTCCCCCCAGCACACTTGTTGCTGCCAACTACCACCAATACCCCACGAGGCCTATCCTTCCCATCTATTACTATAGCATTCCACAATTAAAATAGAGAACCTAAGACAGCGTAAGCTGCCTCCGATCTCCTATAACTCTCTTTCGCTGATGCCAAAGAGACTTTCGGGCGGTGAAATGAACTTTGATTGCTTTATTCCAGGTGTGGGGAACCTTTAGCCCTCCAGATGTTGCTGAACGACAACTCCCATCAGCCCTAGCAAGCATGGCCAATGGTCAGAGAAGATGGGAGTTGTCGTTCAGCAACAACTGGAAGACCAAAGGTTCCCCACGCCTGCTTTGTTCTATTAGTTAGCATTTCTAAATTCTCTCACCATACAGTTGCAAACTTTGGCTTCTGGGGTTGGGAAATTTTGCTTTCAGACTAGCAGAAAGCTAACAGCAAACTACCGTTCTGAAATGCATTGTAGATATGTGGACAGGAGAAACTGGAAAACTCAGGACCAATTCACAACAATTTGCATATACAGAGTCCTTTTGGAAAAGCACCTTCAAGTGGTACAATCCAAGTTCCTACATCCTGATGGCTGCTAATCATTTAAGTAATGTTTGCTGCAGTATATCCTATAGGATACATAAAAAGCTAGGTGATTTTTCTCAGTTCCAAAAATAGCCCTCTGAATCGGCTCTCAGTTGTAACAGGTTAAAGGCATCTACACCCAGTATGGCATGAATGATCCAGCAACAGAAAAATCCATTATTATCAACATAAACACATAGTCTGGAAGAGTGCAGTACACATAAGATGAAAGAGGATCAGATGATACATATCACCCAGTAATACAACATGGCAGCCCATTATTCTTTGGTGGGTTGCCGGATACAGGGCTATTGCGGGTTTTGAATTTTTGACGTGACAGAAGTATACTTCACTATGGTATTTTATTGCCCATTTCTACAATGAATAGTGTTTTGATAAAGAAATAACTGAAACTCTTTATCACTCCTTCTAACAGCAAGTCCAGGTGTTGAGTACCGACAGGATTGTAGCCAAAATAAGGCCACTGAAAAACAAGAGGGAGGTATCGGCATGCTCAAGGGAACACCTGAGGCTTGCAGAAGTACAAAAAAGCTGTAAGAAAACCTAAGGATGCAAAACAAAAATAAAAACAAGAAAAGGCCCAATGAGGACTGAGCATGCTCAATATCGTTAACTGAATTTATCTCCTGCCCTTCCTTCTGAAGGAGCCCAGGGCAGCATCTTAAACAAAACAATTTAATAAGAAAATGAAAAAATACCAAACACAGTTTAAAAACATTCCAAAACACAATTACAGTTAAAAACACATTTTAAAATACTGTAAGACACAGCTTTAAATAGCCATGCAATGTGGAGTAACAGCTGGAAAAGGAAAGGGAGGCAGGGATTGAATGACCTGCTGGAAGAGGGCATGATGGAACCCTGATCAGGAGCACTCCCTTGAGGTGGTGAGGATACACTTCCAACATTTTGTTGCAGATCCCACTGGTGATCAACGTATTTTTCAACAGTGTTCCTTTTTCTCTAGAATACTTTTTGCATATCTTTAACTCATTTATTTCTTTTTGTTCAGCTCAACAGGGCTATTTTTGATTTCTTAAATTTATATCCCGCTCTTCCTCCCAGTTATCAATAGTTACTGGCCATGACGGCTATGTTTTCCTTCAACTCTTGGAACCCGTATGCCTCTATATACTACTTTGCTGGAAATCACAAGTGGGGACAGTAGCTGTTGCACTCAGGTCCTGCTTGTGGACTTCCCAGAAGCATCTGGTTGGTCACTGTGAGGATAGGATGCTGGACTAGATGGGCCCTTGATCTAATCAGCAGGGATTCTCCTTGTTTTTATTTTTTTTGTTAAGTAAAAGTTACGAGAATGAGGTATGAATGAACCAAGTGACAAGACTTTCTGATTCATGCATTCCTAATATGTGGGAATGAATCCACAGAGCATGTACAGGTGTTCATGTCATGCACATATATGTGTTTGTTAACACACACATCCCGCTACACATGCCTACATATCCTGATAGATGCACATATACTCAGGAATCTCTTAAGTAATTAATATGGCTTTACTCTAGGAATTCTGTGATGTATTTCCGGCTGCATTTTGACCACATCCAGGGGTTGGTGTTGTAGTTCAGGGTGGGCGCCATAACATGTTGTTGGTTTTTCCCTCCATCTTCTTTGCACTTATTGTTGTCATCATGAGGCATGTTAAATCTAAAAGAAACAGCATAGTGGCCAATGTGTTAGTGTGAATTTCTAAAATGTCAGGCTAAACACTCATAAATATAATGGCTTTCAGTGGAAAGGAGCTGTCTGTACAGTTAACTCCCCTGTTGAAATTACTGAGGTAAAATACCTTAGCTGTGGTTGGCTCATGCCCTGAGTGTTTATTAACAGAAGTGGGTGACAAAGAAAACAGAACAAAACCAATTCCATGGCCTTCCTATGGTTTCATATTTTGTGAAATCCAAAGCATTTTTTCAGAGCAGACTGAGCGTATGGCCAGGATATACATTCCAGAGCAAAAGCTTACAGAATACCTACATTAAAAAGGGTGTTGTCCTAGGGACAAACATTTCTAAGATTAGGGGTCCAGGAGTGGTCGCCCATCTTGTCTCCAAAACAAGAATTTCCAGTCCACCCTTGGCAAGTAAGCAATGTAACACCAGCAGCCCATGCTGATAGTGCCAGGCTCTGTAAAAATTACCTAAGTCTTCCTGTTTAATCGAAATCCTCAGCTAATTCAATGGCCACATACTGCATTATGTTATAAATGTCTATGTGTCTTTGCGGTAGGGAGTGGTCCCAACCACCATGAAAGAGGCAGTGATCTGACCGCTCCTGAAAAAGCCCACACTGGACCCATTGGTCTGTGACAACTACTGCCCGGTCACCAATACCCCCCTTTTAGGATAGGTGATTGAGAGGGTTGTGGTGCAGCAATTGCAAGTACTCTTGGATGATAGATTATCTTGACCCATTCCAATCTCAGTTCAGACTTGGTTATGGGTCTGAATCAGCCTTGGTCACCCTGATAGATGACCTTTATCAGGAGGACAGGGGGAGTGCGACCCTGTTATTCTTAATCTCCCAGGGGCTCTTGATATTATTGACCATGGTATCCTTCTGAGCCAACTTAGTGAGATAGGTATCGGAGGCACTGTTTTACAGTGGTTACGATAATACCTCCAGGGTCATTTTCAAAAAATAGCATTATATTATTGTCTTTTGGCCCCCTGGCAGTTGTGTTGTGGGGTGCCACTGGGTACCATCTTGTCCACCATACTGTTTTAACATCTATATGAAGCCCTTGGGACCAATCATCAGGAGATTTGGGGCAAATTGTCAGCAGTATGCTGACAATACCCAGCTCTATTTCTCTGAATTGGGAGAGGCCATTCAAGCCTTGGACTCGGTGGTGGGCTGGATAAGGGCCAATAAACTGAGTGTGAATCCTCGCTAGACGGAGATGCTGTCGGCTGGTGGTTCCCAAGTTTGCATAATTGGTCAACTGCCTGCTTTGGATGGGGTCATACTCCCTCTGAAAGACGAGGTTCGTAGTCTAGGGGGCTCCTAGATCCATCTTTGTCGCTAGAGGTCCAGGTGACCTTAATGGCTAGGACTGCCTTTTACCAGCTTTGGCTAGTAAGACAGCTGTGGCCATTTCTGGACTGAGATAGCCTGACCACTGTTGTCCATGTACTGGTAACCTCCAGGTTGGATTACTGTAATGTGCTCTGTGTGGGGCTGCTCTTGAGGTTGGTCCAGAAGCTGCAGCTGATGCAAAATGCAGTGGTATGAATGCTCGCTGGAGCAACATGTCACCCCGCTGCTGAAAGAATTGCACTGGCTGCCCATTACCTCCTGGACCAATTTCAAGGTTCTGGTTTTTGTGTACAAAGCCCTATACAGCTTGGGACCAGGAGAACTAAAAGATCGTCTTATCCCTTATATACTCAAGTCGATCACTGCGCTCTGCAGATGAGGGCCTCCTGCAGATACCATCTTATCAGAAGGTCCCTTCCGAACAACATAGGAAGTGGACCTGTGGTGTAGTGGGATCTATCCTTTGGAATTCCTTCCCCTTAAATATTAGGCAGGCGCCATCTCCGTTATCTTTTCAGTGCCTACTGAAGACCTTCCTCTTTCAACAAGCCTTTTAGTCTGTGTCTGTGTTGGAGTTGCTTTTTAAGATGTTTTTAAAGCTTTTTGTTTTTAAAAAAGATGTTTTTAAAGATGTTTCATTTTAATATATTTTAAAGTCTGTTTTTAAGATGTTTAGAGTATTTTTAGTGTTTTGTTTGCTGCCCTGGGCTCCTTCTGAGAGGAAGGGTGGGATATAAATTTAATTAATAAATGAATGAATGAATATATAAATAAATAATTTGCTTTGTATCATTATAATATATATATGATGCAATCTATTCAAAAGAGATGTTTTTGAGGACAGCTCGTTCATATGATTATCTGCCTACAGACAGGGCCGGATTATCCATTAGGCTTAGTAGGCTGAAGCCTAGGGGCTCAGAGCTCTTGGGGGCCCGTGCATAAGCTAAAAAAAATTATAATATAGATTTTTCATTATGTACAAAAAGGAAACGTTTGCACTTTGCAATCGCATTCATAACGTTCTAAAAGGATGGCTTAAAAGACATAATGCACACCAGCCAAATAAAAACGGTCCATTAAATATTTTATTTTCCGTAACAGTACTGCGCCTGCGCACTGCACCGATATTTAGTATTGATCGCTGTTTTTAATCTTCGCGGTTTGTGGCGTGCATACTGTATGTATAGGCGGGGCCGGTTCTAAAGGGCGGCCAGGTGTGGAGCTATAGAGGGCCCTCCGCTCTCCTTCCGCGATGCGCGGAAGCAGGACAGGAACCACGGATTGCGGGACAAGAACTTCCTCCGAACCACCCGCCATCCCCCCACTTCACTTACCCTTTTCTCCGCTGTTTTTTGCGGTTTGCCATCAATCAAGATGGCAGCCGAGGTTTCCCTAAGGGGCTGAAGCCTCTGCCACCATCTTGGTTGATGGCACGCATGCATGCTACATGCGTGCATTGCTGCCATCAACCAAGATGACATCAGAGGCTTCAGCCCCTTAGGGAAACCTCAGCTGCCATCTTGATTGATGGCAAACCTGCGCGCAGAGTGCACGCAGCCACAAAAAAAGCGGAAAGGTAGGTGAAGCGGGGGGGGATGGGATGGGATGGCAGGCAGCTCAGAAGCTCCTTGTAACCCATTGTAAGGGGTTTGAGAAAAATATTGCCTAAGAGGAGAAGGGGGGCCCAAACACCAATCAGCCTAGGGGCCCTCCTCAGCTTAATCCGGCCCTGCTTACAGAACCTTGCTTCACCTGTTTATTTCAGTTGGCAAACTCTCTTCTGAAAACACTGCGGCAATGGTAACTGGTGGGGCCATGTCAGTGGGGCAGGGGAATCCGCTCTCAGCACACTGGGGTATATCCAAATAAGTTCTACTCTGGGGAGAGCCCATTGAAATTCATAAGTCCTAAGTTAGTCACATTTATTTCAGACAGTGAAAGAAACTTTGACTGCTTTATTCCAAGTGTGGGGAACCTTTAGCCCTGAAGATGTTACTGAACTATAACTCCCATCCACCCCAGCAAGCATGGCCAATGGTCAGAGATGATGAGAGTTGTAGTTCAGCAACATCTGGAAGCCCACGTTCATTGGTTTTAATGGGTTTACTCTGCATAGGACCAGCATTAGAAACAACCCAGTGCGTGTCAAGTAGCGGTGCCTGGAAAAACAAAATCCTACTTGATTTGCATGAGCAGAATCAGGACAGGTAATGCATCCCATGTTGAGCAGACTAGTCACAACTATAGTCTCATGCACCACCTGCTATCCCTTCTACCTCCTCAAGGGTGAAAAACATACCTTGGGGACTGGGATGGGAAAGCAGGCAGCAATGGCTCCTTGAAAGATTGGGAGGCCCAGCATACTTCTTTCCAACCCTGCCAGGATGGGAGTTTCAGTTCAGTTCCTGTGATTCCAGCTGGAAAAGCACACTGGATTGCATCCAATGCGTCATGAGCGAACTTCCTCTTGTGCAATGGGACTTCTCCTTCCTCTCCTCCCCCAACATACCCTGAAATCTGCTCAAGAGGGTCCCCCAACCCTTTGGAGCAGATTGTCTTTTCACCGCCTATTGAAGAACTTCCTTTTTCAACAATCCCTTTTGGTGGATAACTTTATTCCAGTCTGTATCTGTATTGCATTTGCAGGTGTTTTTGCACATGAAAGTGTTTTTAATTATTGTAGTTTTTTTATGCATGAATTTGTGTTTTTATTGCTGATGGTTTTATCGTGAAATTGCTTTGTGATATTTTATGGGAAGTGATCCATAAATTGAATTATATTAATAAATAAATAAACATTGGGAGTGCATGGGGGGGGAGCTGCAGGGGGGAGAAGGAAGTGCTGCTATGCATGCAGAAGTCTGTTTCCGAGCGGAATGGCAGCGTTGGATACAATGCACTGTCAACATTTTAAGCAGCTTAGAAAGAAGTGTGGGGAGAGGAGAGGCCTGCTTCATTTTTCCTGTCTTCCAAGCAGCCTTTGCCACTCACTACCCCATCCTGGTTCCTAAAGTAGTGGTTCACCTTACAGACCAGAACAGGGGAAGTAGTCCCCTTCAAGCACTCTTTTGCACATCAGCGAACTCAGCTGGACTGCTCGAGGGCAGGGGCAGCGCCGAAGGAGGGTATGAGGGGCAAGCACCCACAAACCAAGAAGTCGCCTCTCCACTTAGTATATTTTCCCCACCTAGAAATATACTTGCCTCTTTTGTGACCCCTCCCCCCGATTTTTTTTCTGGTGCCGTTGCTGGTCAAGGGCCCTCAGCCCTCTGTTAGGGCCAGCAGCCTTCTGGTTGCCCATCCTTACTAATCAGCGACTATAAATCCTCATAGACAGAAAAGGCCCAGGATTATCCTGATGACTTTTCTAATGAACCTGAACTTCTCGCTTCAGTCATCTGTGTACAACTTTTATCCCTTGTGCCTTTCTATTATGTATGGAGTTAATCTCCAGGGACAAATATACTCCAGGATTGGAATTTGACTCCTCTTTTTAATGTGGTACATTTACAAAATGCCATCAAGCATCAATATCACCCTCACCGCCCCCCCCAACCATAAGAGGTTCATAGCACATGATAAATTGAAGAATGTTGCAAAAAAGCCACAGAGACAGAAGAGCTGAAGCTGCTGCGCTCCTTGAAATGGAAGCGAGAAAATGACCTGATGTGATCCTAATTTTGAAGGCTGATGAGTTACATTTCCATTAAGTTTGCCTCCAGTGAACAAACTCTGCCCCCTGCTAAAAGAGCAAAAGGGAGCTTCCTCTTTGGGGCTGCCTCTAACCCCGTGAAGTCACTTCCAATGTACTCAACTGACTCGGTGAAGCGCCAGCAGGACCTGCTCCCTGGGAATTGCCATTAGGAAGTGAAGAAAAGGGGAGGGGTGAATCAATTAAAAAAAGGCTTCAGTCTACACCAAGGTAACTAGGTACAAGCTAGAATATTACATCTATTTGAAACTCAAAAACGTTTCCCCACTTTTCTTTTTGTTTAATCTAAGTTAAGATTTGGCAATTCACACATCACAGATGGGGAGTCAAAAACAGCTGCCAAAAGAGAAAAGTGGAGAATGAGAGATGAAATCAAGATGGGAGACCCTCTCATCACTGTCTCTTCCTCTCTCCTCTCACCTGCACCACCCTCTTTCTTCACTGTTGTATGTGAGGTGGACAAACACCAGAATTGTGTCTATCACTCCCTCCCTCCCAATAATTCCAGAAAAAGAAGAGAGGCAAGATGGGAATAGAAGCAGGATGCCCGCCTGATTTCTCACTATCTGCTGCTGCTCTGCTTCCTCTTGCAATGGGGGCAGAGATGAAATAATACTGGCATGCAGATCCTGCTGGGAGTAAAGCACCAACACATGTTATAGGTGACCTGAACAAGTGGGGGGGGCAGACAGAAAAGCAATTATTATTCCCTCCTCCTTTTAAGCGTTTGTTGTTTGTGCAGACTTTGCTCCTTTCCTTTCATCCCTTCTCTTTTTTATCATTTATTTATTAAATTTATATCCTGCTCTTCCTCCCAGGAGCCCAGAGCAGCAAACAAAAACATTAAAAACATTCTAAAACATCATAAAAACAGACTTTAAAATATATTAAAATGAAACATCTTTAAAAACATCTTTTCTAAAAAAAAGCTTTAAAAAACCTTAAAAAACAATTCCAACACAGACACAGACTAGGATAAGGTCTCTACTTAAAAGGCTTGTTGAAAGAGGAAGGTCTGAAGTAGGCATCAAAACAATAACAGAGATGGCGCCTTTCTAATATTTAAGGGGAGGGAATTCCAAAGGATAGATGTCACTACACTAAAGGTCCGCTTCCCATCTTGTGCGGAAGGGACCTCCTGATAAGATGGTATATGCAGAAGGCCCTCCGCTACAGAGCACAGTGATCAACTGAGTATATAAGGGGTAAGATCTTTCAGGTATCCTGGTCCCAAACTGTGTTAAGAGTTTGTACACCAAAATCAGAACCTTGAATTTGGCCCAGTGGGCAATGGGCAGCCAATGCAATTCTTTCAGCAGCAGGGTGACGTGTTGGCAATACCTTGCTCCAGCGAGCAGTCATGCTGCTGCATTTTGCTCCAGCTGCAGCTTCTGGACCAACCTCAAGGGTAGCCCTACATTAATAATAATAATAATAATAAAATTTTATTTATGAGTCGCCTATCTGGCCGAATTAACGGCCACTCTAGGCGACGTACATTAAAACAATAAAATACAATATACAATCAATAAGACCATCATTCATCTAAACACCACTCTACCAATTAATAACAACATTAATAACTAACCCGCCCCAGAGATCCCATAGGCCTGCATTGCACTAATGTAGCTTGGACGTTGCCAACCGAAAGACAATTGCTCAATGCTGTTCTCTGAAAATGATCCTGGAGATAGGATTGTAAAACAGTGCCTCCAATACCCATCTCACTAAGTCGGCTCAGAAGGATACCATGGTCAATGGTATCAAAAGCTGCCAAGAGATCATGTAAGAATAACAGGGTTGCCCTTCTCCTATCCTTCCCTTGATAAAGGTCATCTATCAGGGCGAACGAGACCGATTCAGTCCCATAACCAGGCATGAACCCAGATTGGAATGAGTCAAGATAATCTGTTTCATCCAAGAGTACTTGCAATTGCTGTGTCACAGCCTTCTCAATCACCTTCCCTGAAAGGGGGTATTTGTGACTGGGTGGTAGTTGTCACAAACCAATGGGTCCAGGGTGGGCTTTTTCAGGAGTGGTCAGATCACAGCCTCTCTCAGGGCAGTTGGAACCACTCCCTTCTGCAACCATGTGTTGACCACACCCTGGATCAACTCGGTCAAACCCCCTCGGCAAGTTGTAATAAGCCAAGAAGAGCAAGTGTTGAGAGGACACGTTGCTGGCTGCATTGTCACAAGCACTTTGTCCATGTCATCAGGCCGTATCAACTGAAACTGATCCCAAGAAGTTACAGCAGACATTGCACTGGATACCTCACTGGGAACTACAGTAGACGTAGATGGGTATCAAGTTTGCTATGGAGGCAAGCAACGTTACCCTCAAAATGCCTTGCAAACAATTCACAGTGGGCCTCTGAAAGGTGTAAAACTCCATTTCTTGGAGTTGATGTCAACAGACCCCTGAAAATACAGAAAAGCTACACTGGACGGCTACTTGAGAATGCAATGGTGGCAGAGACTTTGCCACCCTCACTGCCACACAGCAGGCATGGTTATGATGTTTTACTCGTGCCCCAACAACCTCACAGCACATCTTTCACAACTTGTGCTGTAGCCATCGTCCAGCCTGTTTCATTGCCCTTAGTTCACTAGTGTATCAAGGCACAAACCGGATTCCATAATGCCAGAGAGGGTGCTCAGGGCCAACGAACAGCCAGACATGCTTCATTGTTCTACAGTGTGACAAGGGCTTCAACAGGGTCACCTGCTCTATTTAATGGGAACTCCCCTGGGGCATTCAGGAATCCAGTGGACCATCTTAATCTGTCCATCACCTGTTTTCCTTCTCGGATTGTTAGTAATGGCTCCCTGAGTGCAAAACACATGACTGCTTCAGCATGCATGACTTTACCTCTTTGTAGTAATAAACCTTAAGTTTCTTTACTCTTTCAACTACCAGTATTAACAGATCAGTTACTTTTGCACTCTGCTGCAATATATATGGAATTATGGAATGCCCTCCCTGACGAGATACGCCTGGCGCCTTCTTTGATATCTTTTTGGCGCCACGTAAAGACCTACCTCTTTGCCCAGGCATTTTAGTCTTGTTTTAATTTTAATGTTATAGTTAATTATTGTAATTTTTATTAATTTTGTCTTAATCTGTTTTTAATGTGTTTTATATTTATATGTTGTATTCACATTCGCTGGTTTTAAATGTGTTTTTATCTTGTTGTACACCGCCCTGAGAGCCTGTTGCTATAGGGCAGTCTAAAAGTGCAATAAATAATAATATATACATATATCTCAGAGATCGTCTCGTTCCCTACAGACCCTCTAGGGTGTTAAGATCAGCAGAGGGAGGCTTCTTGGTAGTTCTGCCACCCTCAGATGTTTGGGGGGTGCCCCAGGAGAGGGCTTTCTCTGTGGCAGCCCCTAAGTTGTGGAATTCCCTCCCTACAGAGATGTGTTTGGCAGCTTTGTTTATACAGTTTTCAGCAAATGCTAAAGACCCACCTCTTTACCCTGGCCTTTGGTTCCTGAAGTGTATGTTTTTAGAACCCACCGTATTCTTGTGACTGAAATGTGTTTTAATTCTTTTTAATATTATATTTTAGATTTTGTAACCTGCCCTGGGACTTATTGGTGAAGAGCAGGCAATAAAAATTACCAATCTTAATCAGACCAGGGGCAGCAGCCCCTAGTTTCTACATAAAAACCTATAGAGTGTCTGTACCAGGTGAGGGAATCTTTGTCCTCCAGATGTTGTTAATCTACAACCGCAGCTACCCCCAGCAAATATGGACAATGGCCAGGGATGATGGGAGTTGTAGTTCAGAAACATATGGAGAGCCAAAGGTTCCCCACACCTGGTACAGCACTCTATAGGTTTTTATTTAGAAACTAGGGGCTGCTGCCCCTGCTCAGTTTGCTCACCAACCCCACCTACCATCACCAAAGGTCCCCCACCCCCCACAGGCTGCCAAAGGTTCCCCCCTCCCCCCACATGGGTTGCCAGAGCTGTCCTCTTCCCTACCCACAGGGGTCACCAGAGCGCCTTCCTCCTCCCACAGGGGTCACCAGAGCTCTCCCTGCTCTCCCACAGGTCGCCAAAACTCCTCCTTTCGTGTGACACACACACACGAAGATACAAAGTATAGCCAACTATGCAAATGAAACAATATTTTATAATTATTGATGAAACACTGCATGTCAGGACACCCTACCAATGATCTGGGATGGGGGGCAAACTGTACAGGATTTACAGAGTGTGACCAAAAATGCAATGTCATTTCATATGCAATTAAATTAAACTGGGCTGGCATTTGCCCAGGTCTCACATGCTCACTTACTGCAAGCTAACTAATGATAGGTTCTTAATTCAGGGCATGAATATGCAATTTTTAGTGTGTTAACATTTTATGTAATTTACAAAATATTTTCAAAAACAACCACAAGGGAAAGCAGTTATTTTTTGTACTACCCTACATTCAAAATTGATCAGAAATCCAGAAAAGCAAAGATGTAGCAAAAATTGCCCCACCTTATGGCTGGACAGTGTAACCAACATTCCATGGAGTTACATGCTCCCCCAATCAGGTTAGCAACATCAATGGCATAAGAAATGGTAATCTACAACCACTCAACACCGAAAATGTCAGCATTCATTGTCTCACTTTTCAAAACATTTTCCACTAGAGTATTTAATGCTGATATCATAATTTCAGATGCTGGAAAAACAATGGCTTGGACCCTGAAGATGCTCCTCCATTCTCATGGTGGGGGATTTCCGCCAACCCTCCACTTCATCTGTAGTCCCCAGGACCATATCCAGCACCACTCCCCCTAATTAATTCTGTTTAACATGCAAATTATTTATATCCCCATGCTATTGTTTTTAAATATATCTATGTTTTTATAGAACATACACATGGCCAAGTTCATGTGCAATTGTAAAAGCAGTACTTAGTCCACTGTCTTCACTAATTGAACAGCTCCGGTACGGATCACAGACTGTACCCAGTTCAGCCAGACCTGCAAAAGCAAAAACAACAACAACAAAAGAGTTTGCTCTCTAAATAAAGGTGCACAACATTCTGTGAAAAACATGTTAACATTGACACCTTAAAGAGTTAGGAAAAGGAGATTAGGCTTACCTAAAGTATCACATTTCTCGTGAGCTCTACAAATATCCTGTCTGAAAGCAAAACAGACTTGATGCTTTTAATTTCCATGCAAGTTAGCATTTAGAACACAATAACAAATATATAGCATTTAATTATATTGCTCTCAGTTTCTTGCTTGACATTTATTTCAATATATAGCCTGCCCACTTCCAAAGGTTCAGGACACGGAGAACAGTATATTAAAAAAGCAAGAATAAAAATCCAATTTGCATTTTCAAAGAATTATCATTAAGTACTGATCATGTCACATTAAGATATTTTCCAGCATTATAATGTCCTCTTGAGACAAGAGCAATCACCTCAATAAAACTTTCAATGCAAAATACGAAGGCCCTGCACGTATAGCTGAATGAGCGCTGTGTGCATTACTCTTAATCACTGACTATCTAAAATGTATAAAGGAAATGAAGAAGCAACCAAATCGACCTTTCCATTCATTTTTTCAGTGTGTCCAGGAGTAAAATTGAACTCATGTTGTCCTCAAGGTAGCTAACAATGCTTCCCATGCACAGGGCATCTGGCCTGATTTGAAGTCATGGAGGCAGCTGGTGGTGTCCAGCTCATAATATTGCTGACACAATGCATCACTAAACTGAACTGGCTACAGCAGCTTTTCCCAACCTGGTGCCCTCCAGCTGTTTCAGAATACAACTCCCTCCATCCCCCCCCCAGTCAGCACGGCCAATGACAGGGAGTTGTAGTCTAAAACAGCTGGAGGGCACCAGGCTAGGGAAAACTGGACTTGAGAGCCTCTTATACCTCCCACTAAAACAGTTGATGTTTTAACTATCTTAAGCCATTAGATATGCTGTGGTACTGTATGTGTTTATAACTTATCCCACAGACAAACATTTACTTCAGTTTTTCCCACTTAGAATCTACAGCCCATGACTAATTAGGTTTTCAGTTGATCTGTATTAAAACTTGCACACAGAGTTTTTTTTCTTTTTTTCACTTTTAGTCCAGCAGCTCTTCCCAACTCCCCCACTGCCCCCTGCATTTTAAAATTCTACACATGTAAAACATAGTATGCAACTGGGAGACTGTTAAAGATACAATGAAAAAAAGATGTGTAAGTGTTAGATCAGGGCCTTCATCCACAGCTGTAGTGCAAATGCTTATGCATTCACAAAGCCACTTCCGCCCCCAGCTTGACATCCTTCCCCCAAGACCTCTCCTTTTCTGAAAAGGAGAAAGCATCATCTTTATCGCTAAATGGTGTTGCTTAATAAGAAACTTTGCATATGTTACAAGCTTTGCACCAAAACATGCAAGACTCAAGCTGGGTTCAACCAATGAACATTGTGCAAAATGTGGACTGAGTAATGGGGTGGTATCCATTCACTTCAGAAAACCACATTGTCCCTTGGTAGGGATGGACAACTCTGTCTAATTTCAGTTTCTCTCAGTTTCTCATTTTTCCAGTCTTAAATCCAGCTCTTCACATTTCCACATCAATTTGCGATTTTCTTTTAAATCCTCATGAAAATTTATCAGCATTTTAGTGCAAATTTCTCCTAATGTATGCATTTGTATGCAATTGTGCCTAATATACACATTTTTGCAAAGTAGTTTCCCTGGTACAATGTATTTTTGTGTTATCTTCATCAATATATGATTTTTATGCCTGCTTTACTCTAGTAAACGCATTTTGGATAACATTAGTTGGCTGAAGAGCTGGATTGCAAAATTCAGAGAAGTCAGAATTTCAAAGGGTGACCGTGTTTCAGATCGCTAATTGTTTCGGAAAGTGCAAATTAGTTGGGTTCCCCTTTAAATGTGAACTGAAACTAATTTTGTCCCCATACCTACTGCTTGGTGCCCGTTCGCATCACTGCAAAAGCTACACATCAGTATCTTCTGCCTCTATGCCTCAATATTTCAATTATTACAGACTATGCATTACTAAACTATAACATGATGAAAGCATGGTATCCAAACAGCAATTATAGTGAAACACACACACCCCTAAAAAAATCTGTCCATGACATACCTTGTCACTAATACAGCAGTGTCATGTTTATCAGGATGCTCTTCATTAGGGTGGTTCTGAGTTTGCTGCCATTGACAAAAGTTTTTCAGTGTCGTCTGAGCATTGTAAGATATGGAAGGGCCATCCTAGGTATAAAATGTACATGACAAACGATTAGGACTTCCTATCCTTCCCAGTCCCTCTTCTTCCCTGTGCCATGTCTCCTGTTTATCAATGGTTTTATTTTATATTTATGGTCCACCTTTCTGCCTGACAACAGATCTTTGAGATGGGCAACCGTAAGAGAAAATGAAAGCACACAGAATACAGAAAAATAGCAACTCTCTCTCTCTCTCCCCACCAGTAGTACGGCAAGGCTCTATCTAGGCTGCTAGGAGCTTGGGATGGACTGCAAGAGCTTGTTTATGAGGGAAGCATTCAATTGCACAGATCTGGATTGCTTCCAGATGGGTGTTTGTTGTAGGATTGGTGCTCCTTGTGCATGCGTGTGTGTTGTTGTTGCTTGCAGCATCTACATATCATTGACATTATTTCACCATTTAAAAAATATTATTATGAATAATAAAAATTCAACTGGCCACTGTGGCAACAGGATGCTGGACTAGATGGGCCTTTGGTTTGATCCAGCAGCCAGGCTGTTCTTATGTTCAATGGCTGGAGTGGGGAAGTGGTAAGGAGAAAAAGGAGGAGACTGCAGCCAAAGTGGCCACAGAGGCAGAGGAGGTGCGATGGGGAGGGTGCTCACCAGCTCCAAGCTCAGGAGGAAAGTTGAGGATCTTCTATGTGGTGATGCCCTTCGGGGAGCACCTCTAAGCACAGGAAGTCACGTACAAGGTATCATTCATCCCTGCCATCATGCCCTACTTTGGAGACATTGCCTTTGAAGTTCAGAGTTGAGGCCATTCTTCCTTCATGGTCAGGTCAAGATGAACACAGATTTTGGCTGGATACTAAGGGCCAGGCTAGACATGATGCTATTCCTGTCACTGGCTTTTTTGTGATTTTTTTTTTTTAAATAATCTGCTATATATTTTGGAAAGTTGTTAACTATGCATTTGGACACGTCTTAAGGTAGTGTAACCAAATTTTGCATTCTGGTTCCTGAGATCAAGGATACAACTAGATGCCATTTGAATCAAGATGAAGAATTTAATCTTCCAAAACCACACTGATTTTAACCGATTTCAAAACTGCACTAATTTTTTAGTTCCTTAAGTTTCCTGAGCAACACCAGGTGCAACAAATAATTAATAAGCGGGAGCTGTCCCGCCATTGCAAATAGCAGGGATAAGGCCCCTTGATTCTGACTGGGACTGTAGCAGTGGCAAAGAGTCCCACCCCACTTTCACTTGGATCTGGCTTGGGGGGCCCTGCAAGTATTTTTTTTTTAAATCACACAAGGGATAAAAATGTGAACAACAGCATAAGAAAGAACAATTCCTCATTAGTAGAGCGTCTGCTTTGCATGTAGAAGGTCCCTGGTTCAATCCCCGGCATCTCCTGATAGGATTGTCTGAAACTCTAGAGAGCCAGTGCTGGCCAGAATAAGACAGTTTCCTACGTTCCTATGTCAAGTTGAGCCCCAAGGCGAGCCAAACTCTGTGGGCCCCTGTGACTGAGACAAGCTTAAATTACCTGCCCCATTCACCCAAGTCTCAGTAACACAAATCTCAGTGAGCCTTTGCAAAAGGCACTTTGTGTTTTTTCTCATTGTCAAGTATGTACTTGAAGGAATAATGATTAAGAATAAGAAGTTACTAGAGATATGCCAAACAGAGAAAGAGAGGGGGGAAAGTGTGGAAGTAAGTACCTGTTCATTATGTATGACGGTCAATTTCACAATAACAATATTAATTAAATTTCCAATGCTTGGGTCTTTATAGATAGAAGCTACCTGCATAAAAGATGAATTTTGAAAAGTTAATGTTAACACTATACAAACAAGCAAAGAACTGATTTAAAAAAACGCCAATGTAAAAAGCCGCATGTGCTTGTCTACACCTGATTTAATGTTGACTTCAAGAAGCACTTTCCACGAAGGACAGATTCTGATTGGGGTGGGGACCCTCAGGGTCCAGTACCACCCTCCAGGTGTCTCTATCTGGCCCTCAGGACTCTCTCCACAGGCCACACTCCTCACCAGACTCCTCCACTCCCTCGAGTGCTTTTGCCTGGCTTGAATGTGTCCTTGACCTATGACAATGGCTCTTGCTTGTCTGGACAGAGAATGGAGAGGTCTGTGTTTGTGTAGAAACCTCTGGCTTTTGAATGGCTGGAATGCAGCCTACGGTACAAAGGGAAGAGTCACATCTCTTGCCCCTAGGGATAGGATATGTTGGTTGGTGCCGGTTTGAAAGTATCCTGTCAACCTAACAGGCCAATATCAATTTGAGTTCATTCTCTGTCTGCTAGCCACTGCTTTCAGCAATCCATTTTTTCCCTCACAAAAAATATTGATGGTAATACTGATATTTTGAAAAGAAATATCAATAGTTTTAAAAGAAATATCAGCATTTTGAAAGAGAACGTCAATATTCTGAAAATAAATATTGATAAATGAAATATCAATCAAATTATTGTTCTTAATATCAATATTTTAGAGGCATTTTTTTTAAAAAAAAAATCCATTTTCAAAAATAGCCATGGAAAATTGCTACATAAAAATCCAATCTGCAATGATAGAGAATAAGCGAATTAATGGAAAATTTGGTACCAAATCTGAATTGGGCAGAATTCTAGCCCTTTCCTAATTGCCCCACCCACTTTTCCATCTGGCTCCACCACCACCACCACTGGCATGCAGCTTAGGTTAGGCAGCCCTTGAACTGAACAGGCTCCCCACCCCTGAAGCAGACACAGTGAAGACTAGAAAATATGCAAGAATTCAAGGGATGAAATGCTTCAACTGTCAAAGGAAGAAATGTTGGGACTTATACATCAGACAGCACAGGTTGGAATAGGTAACAGTTTCATAGCGGGGGTGGGAACCTTCTTTTAGCCTCAAGGCAGCTTTCCCTTCTGGGGCCACTTGCCAGTAGTGGGTGGAGCCAGAGGCAAAAGCGGGCAGAGCAACAAATGTGAATTTTAGCGGTTTCTAGTTTCTTTCTACACACACTCAGACATTCCTCTCTGTCCTCTTTCCAGCCAAGCATGATCAGAATTTAAGCCCACTTTCTAGCCAGGCAAAAAACACTCAAGCAGGGCTGATGATGGGTGTGCCTTGGGAGGTTGCATGGCCTGCAGGGAGAGCCAAGGGCTAGACAGAAAGGCCTGGAATACAAACTTGTTTTGGCAGCTTTAGTTGGAAATTACAAGAACGACGCTGAGAGCAGCTGAGAAAGAGAGAGAGTTGCAGCGTTTGGTTGCCTCTCACACCCAGCAGCCCAGCAGCAGCCTCTAGCCTACAGATCGGCGTTAAGAACAGTTGGGAGGGGAGAGAGAACTACAACACTCTATTTGCCTTCTACTTAGAGCTCTGTAAGCCGCTTTTTTAACATCAAGTTTATCCCCCTTTAACACCTTTTGGGACTATAAGAGGGGGGTAGTGTTGAGCTGAGAAGCCCACCCCCCTTTATGGCCATCCCCCCTACCTTAGGGTCTGGTTTTGGTGGCAGTGAGGGAGCAGTGTGACGGACGGCCAGAACATCAGCCAGGTGGTGGTGGGAGAGCGCCTAGCCTGCTCCCCCTGCCTGTGGTGTGGAGGGCTGTAGAGAGTAACGGCCTGGCGGTGGTGAGAGCGCCGCAGAAAACAGCCGGGCCCTGGACTCGGTGTGAGGCGCCAGGAGAACGGTCGGGGTGGCAGCGTAGAAGAGCCGCGGAGGACATCGGCCCGGCGGCGGTGGGAGCGCGTGGAGGGCAGCCAGGCTCTGGGTGCGGCCCAGCAACCGAAGGAAGATTGTCATCTTTATTATTGCCACCACTGCCAAGACTAGGACTACTTGTGTTGATTTGGGGCTGATTTTGACTGTGGGGATGTATGGATGTGTGGATGTGTGGTTGTGGGGGAATTGTAATGATTTTTAATTTTAATTTAAATTTAATTTAGCAGTATCAGAGTGTTAGAGGCGGGTCTCTGGCTCATTATTGTTTTAGGGTGGGTGGCCTGTCTGATTGGCGAACAGGGACAGGGGCATGTGCAAGTCAGGGGGGGATGTGACAGGGAGGGTGAGGGGCCAAACTATAGAAAGAGTGGGCGGCAGACGCTGGAATGGTACTGTTGGCAGACCATGCCAGATGAGGGGAACACGGGATAGATGTGTAATACCCATCCCATGTTCCGGGTCTGTTCAGAACCAGACAACAACTGGGGGATGCAGGATTCCTACCGACCTTCGATTGTTGTTGTGTAATGCCAGGTCTGTAGTACAAAAAAATCGCATATCCATGATATAATCTTGGATGGGCAAGCAGACCTGGCATGTATTACGGAGACCTGGCTGGATGAGGCCTCAGCTCCCATTCTTGAGGCCATGTGTCCGCCGGGTTTCCGTTATGCACAACAACCGAGGGTGGGAAGGCGGGGAGGGGGTGTGGCAGTCATCTATCGGGAGTCTCTAGTTTTTACCAGACCTCCTCTTCATAGGACTAAGTTTGTTGACTGCATGTACTGGAGGTTGGGTCCGAAGGGCAGTTTGGGGATCCTGCTTGTGTACCGCCCACCCCGCTGCACAGCAGACTCCCTGGCCGAGGTGCTAGAGATGGTCTCGGCTGTACGTGCGTTGTCCCCAGAGCTGTTAATTCTCGGGGACTTCAATGTACATGCTGAGGCCACTCTTGTAGGAGCCCCTCGGGATTTCCTGGAAACCATGGCTTCCTGGGAACTGCACCTTAGTAATATTGGGCCCACCCATGTAGCCGGTCATGCTCTCGACCTTATATTTGTCCTGGGAGGGGAGGGAAGTGTTCTGAAGTTGGGGGTGGCTTCTTCCACCCCTGTGTCATGGTCAGACCACTATCTGGTAAATATAGACTTCTCGATACCACACACCCTCCGTAGGGGAAAAGGACCTATTAGAATGGTCCGCCCCAGACGCCTAATGGATCCAGAAGGATTCCTGACTGCGCTTGGGGAATTGGAACCTGCTGAAGGCCGCACGGTCGATACCCTGGTGATGGAGTGGAATGAGGGGATCACCAGGGCTCTGGACCGCGTGGCGCCGAAACGTCCTCTACCCCTGAACAGAACTCAGTTAGCACCTTGGTATACTCCACGGTTGCGAAATCTGAGACAGGAGGTGAGACGACTAGAATGCCGGTGGCGGAAATCCCGTTCCGAAGATGTCCGGACACAGGTTAGAGCAGCAGTAACTGCCTACCAAGTGGCAATAAAGGCAGAAAAGAAGAGGTTCTTTGCTGCCTCTATTGCATCCGCAGAGTGCTGTCCCAGGAGGTTGTTCCAAGTGGTCCGAAGCCTGGTCGGTCCAGTTGCTCAGGAACCCTTGGAACAGTCTAAGGCCTCCTGTGACAAATTAGCAAAGCACTTTGCCGACAAAATCGAACATTTACGGAGCTCAATTCCGTACGCCGTGGACACAGTAAATGAAACAGAGTTGGCCAGTTGCAATCCGGTCAAATGGGATCGGTTTCGACCTCTTCCTTCTGAGGATGTGGACAAGGTGCTCTCGACTGTGAAGCCTACCACCTGTCTAACTGATCCTTGCCCATCGTGGCTCCTTGTGAGCTGCAAAGAGAAATTGGGCGAGGGGATTAAGGCGGTGGTCAATGCATCCTTGGAGGAGGGTGTAATGCCATTAGCACTCAAGGAGGCAATTGTAAAGCCCATCTTAAAGAAGTCCTCCTTGGATCCCCAAGTTTTGAATAACTTTCACCCAATTTCGAATCTACCATTCCTGGGCAAGATCATTGAGCGAGTGGTGGCTAATCAGTTGTCGACACACTTGGATGAAACGGATTATTTGGATCCATACTAATCGGGTTTCAGGACTGGACATGGAACTGAAACAGCATTGGTCGCTCTGGTTGATGATATGAGGAGGGCATTAGATAGGGGAGAATTCACCTTTCTTGTCCTCCTCGATCTCTCAGCGGCTTTTGATACTGTCGACCACAGTATCCTTTTACATCGCCTGGAGGAATCGGGAATAGGAGGCACTGTACTACGGTGGTTCCATTCCTTTCTTTCCGACAGGCATCAACAGGTAGCATTGGGGGAGGAGGTTTCAGACCCTTGGCCTCTCAATTGTGGTGTGCCACAGGGCTCTATCCTCTCTCCCATGCTATTTAATATCTATATGAAGCCGCTGGGGACAATCATCAGGAGATTTGGGCTGCAGTGTCACCAATATGCGGATGACACTCAGCTCTATCTCTCGTTTAAATCTTCACCAGACTCTGCTGTGGAGACCATGTCCAAATGCCTGGAATCCGTGAGTGGATGGATGGGAAGGAACAGGCTGAAGTTGAATCCTGATAAGACCGAGGTGCTACTCGTGGGAGACAAGGGAAGGCTGGGAGATGTTGACCTGGTGTTCGACGGGGTGAAATTGCCCCTGAAGGACCAGGTCCGCAGCCTTGGGGTTGTTCTTGATTCCAAGCTGTCCATGGAGGCTCAGATTTCGGCAGTGAGCCGGGCAGCTTGGTATCAATTACACCTCATTCGTAGACTGCAGCCCTACCTTCCTGCTCATCAGCTCCCACTGGTGGTACATGCCCTGGTCACCTCTCGGTTGGATTACTGTAATGCGCTCTACGTGGGGTTACCCTTGAAAACGGTCCGGAAATTACAACTTATACAAAATGCTGCGGCTCGACTACTTACAAACTGTCACCGCCGGGAACACATCACCCCAGTGTTGTTCGACCTACACTGGCTTCCAGTTATTTTCCGGGCCCAATTCAAGGTGTTGGTATTAACCTTTAAATCCCTATACAGTCTCAGCCCAGTTTATCTGATGGAGCGCCTCCAGCGCCACCAACCATGCCGCCCAACAAGATCAGCCACACAGGACCTTCTCTCAATCCCGCCAACAAAAACAGCTAGGTTGGCGGGGACAAGAGAGAGGGCATTTTCAGTGGCGGCCCCCACTCTCTGGAACTCCCTCCCGTATGACCTTCGACATGCCCCTTCCCTGAATGTATTCCGCCAAGCTTTGAAGACCTGGCTCTTCAGACAGGCCTTTGGGACTTACGGGGAGGGTTAAATTTTTACGACGAATAGCCTACTACTCTGTACTGGAACTGTTTTATTGTTTTATTGTTATATTGTATTTTATGATGTATTTTATTATGACGTAATGTATTGTTGTTAAATTGTACGTCGCCTAGAGTGGCCATTGGCCAGATAGGCAACCCACAAATTAAATTATTATTATTATTATTGAAGAGCTGCCTTTGCCCCTGGGCTAGGGGTTCCCCACCCCTGCTGCATAACACTGAAACACTCCGTTTCAGTGAGCAAGTGCAATGGGAAAGAAAGAAGCTGCCCTCTGAAATCCCCTGCAGTACTGCAAGGTTCCATCTAGCCTATCTGGAAGTCTGAGAAGGAGCACCCCATCACATGCTGGAGAAACCTTGCAACAGATAGTTTACAAGGGAAGCCTTCAATCGCACAGATCTCAGGTGCTTCCAGATGGGTGCAGAGCTTGGAAAAGTTACTTTTTTGAACTACAACTCCCATCAGCCCCAGCCAGCAAGGCCACTGGATTGAGCTGATGGGAGTTGTAGTTCAAAAAAGTAACTTTTCCAAGCTCTGGATGGGTGTTTATAGAATCATAGAATAGTAGAGTTGGAAGGGGCCTATAAGGCCATCAAGTCCAACCCCCCTGCTCAATGCAGGAATCCAAATCAAAGCATTCCCGACAGATAGCTGTCCAGCTGCCTCTTGAATGCCTCCAGTGTTGGAGAGCCCACTACCTCTCTAGGTAATTGGTTCCATTGTCGTATGGCTCTAACAGTTAGGAGGTTTTTCCTGATGTTCAGTTGAAATCTGGCTTCCTGCAACTTGAGCCCTTTATTCCGTGTCTTGCACTCTGGGACGATCGAGAAGAGATCCCGGCCCTCCTCTGTGTGATAATCTTTCAAGTACTTGAAGAGTGCTATCATATCTCCCTCAGTCTTCTCTTCTCCAGGATGAACATGTCCAGTTCTTTCAGTCTCATAGGGCTTTGTTTCCAGTCCCCTGATCATCCTTGTTGCCCTCCACTGAACCTGCTCCAGTTTGTCTGCATCCTTCTTGAAGTGCGGAGACCAGAACTGGACACAGTACTCAAGATGAGGCCTAACCAGTGCTGAACAGAGGAGAATTAATACTTCACGTGATTTGGAAACTATTGTTACTATTGTTATTGTGGGATGGGTTCTCGTCATGCATGCAGAGGGGGGTAATAGTTCCAATATCAGTGGGGCAGTGAATCCACTCAGGGTTTTAGTCCAAACTTTAAAGGAGCTGTCCAAGATACTCAGCCTCCACTGCATGCATGCAACGTTTTTTGTTTTTTTCAGTGCCCGCATGACATCACTGGCATCAAAATTCTAGCCCCTATTTTTCCCATTTAATCCAGATTTAGCCTTTCTGGGGAAAATCTGGTAACTATTAAAAAAAACCTTGCAAATTAAGCCTCCAACTGGAAGTACTCCAGAACTGCATCAATCTTTTATTTTCTACATCTACAAGTTAATATCTAATTTTCCAAGTATACAGTTACAGTGTGTTAGATGGAGTCTACTGCAATACCAGGTATATGAATGAGATTTAAAACAGGAAATTATTGATCAATTAAGCCTACTAAAATCTACACATCAACCTTTATATTAATACTTACTATGGACATTAATGTCAAAATATAGTGCTGTAGATTTGCTCCATGATAAGCAACCATCCGGCTGTCTGCCACCACCATGACCTCCACGTATCGAGGATAGGAGAGGAATCGCTTGGCTCTTCGGCAAGTGTTTTTCTCAGCCTTGTTTTTATTGGATGCCAGAGACTGTGCTGAGGCCAAGCTACGTTTCAGTGTCTCCACATCAGATAATATGCTCTCTGGGGGCTGCTGTCTTATCTTGCTTCGCCTCTTAAACTTTCTGTGACTTTTTTTATGCCCTGCAGTTTTTTTAAAAAAGAGAATAAGCAGTCTTGAAAAGTTACCTTAATAAGATTGAGATCCTAATCCAAACCCACACAAAGCCCTGCCTTTGCCATTCACTTAGGGTCAAACGATGTAGGATGCTTCATTCCACTTGTAGTTGTGCAAAATCTTTTTTTTAAAATGTAAAAAGCAGCCACAGCCCCACATCTCTCCCCACCCCCCCATCTCTCCCCACCCCCGATCAGAATCTTTCTTCCTATTTGATCAGGAGGACATGTTTGATCTTGACTGATAGCATCAGGGATGATCCAGGCATGCTTGTTGTGCCAACCTTAGACTGGTGCCTGGTCACCCAAGTTCCACCCCAGCTGGCATCTGCAGCAAGGCTACAGAGACAGTGATAGCCCCACTATTCTGTGATGCCTTGCCAGCCAGCAGCCGGGGCTGGGAATGCAGCCTGAATCACAATGTCCCCACAGTTAAATTTCTCCTACATGCATTTTGAAAAGGGCAGGAAAACAGCTAGTGTGTGAATCGGGAAACCTGAAATCATATATGCACATCTTAGATTTTTGCCAGACACTTGTCTTTGACTTAGTTGGCACAGGCAGCAGCCAAACCAGTTAAAGGGGGGCGGGGGCTGGGGAAACACATTTTTTGCCTTGACTATCAAGGCCAGTTTAAATATAGGGGCCCATGGGTAGGGGGGGCTCCCATATCACTAAGTTCCCAGTTTACAGAGATGTGCATCCCAGCCATTTCCAACTGCTTGTATGCATGCCTTTTAAGAATGAAGCTCTGTGGGACTGAAGACCATGTAATGCTACCTAGGAGATCCATGCAGGCTACTTAGGTCTGCTCTTTCTCTCTCATAATGGTGGGGAACCTGTGGCCTTCCAGGTGTTGTTGGAATATCACTCTCATCAGTCCCAGCCAGCATGGGCAGTCATTAGCAATGATGGGACATGTTTTCAGACAATGTCTGGACAACCACAGTTTGGTAACAGCTGCAGCAATCTCCACTTCCACCACTGTCTCCCAGTGCCTAAAGGTTAATGCTGGGAATCTGCCTCCCCCCTCCCCCAATGCCAGGCAGCTCCTTTACCAGCTACCACTGCTTCTTTTTGAAGCCATAATCTTCTACTACGAGTTTAGGACAAGCCACAGAGCTTCCGTGTATGCAGGGGTTTCTTCCAATTTCATGACTTTGAAATGCTCACACAAGTGTTCCACCTACCCTTTCGAGGATTTAAGTTGCTCTAGATCAAGGGGTTAATCTTTAGAGTCTGTGCCCTGTTTTGTTTGGAAGATTTGCATTAATTTACATCATGCTGGCTGAAAACATTCAGTGCCCTACTGGGTCCACAGAGAAGAATACATGCAGTCATATTGTGGAATTAAGAAATTCCATAAGCTGGCACAACATCTAACAACAGCTACAGTTCCTTTCCTGTAAGGATTTCTTAAAATATAAATATTAATAATATGTCAGCCTGAATCAAGATCCATGCATGCATCTGGCCCACAAGACAAAACATTTTGCAAATTTTAGATTTTAAAATAAGAAACACTTCCTAACTTAAACTAAAAACAACTCAAAATGTATGTAACAGACTTTTGTGATCCTGACATTTACACTCATTTCATTTCATTTATTTCATTTTTAAACCGCCCATAGCGAATAGCTCTCTGGGCGGTGAACAAAACAAGATTAAAATACAATATTACAATAAAATTACAGTAAAATCAGCAACAAGTTAAACGAAAAAAAAAATTAAATGAAACACATTGAACATTAAAATGCCTGGGAGTATAGCCAGGTCTTAACCTGGCGCCTAAAAGAAAGTACCGAAGGCGCCAGGCGTATCTCCACAGGTAGGCTGTTCCACAGTTCGGGGGCCACCACAGAAAAGGCCCTAGATCTAATAACAATCCTCCAGGCATCCTGATGAGTTGGTACCCGGAGGAGGGCCTTGGATATTGAACGAAGTGAACGGGTAGGTTCATAGCGGGAGAGGTGTTCCACAAGGTATTGTGGTCCCACACCGTGTAAGGCTTTATAGGTCAAAACCAGCACCTTGAATCTGGCTCGGAAACAAATAGGCAGCCAGTGCAGGCGGGCCAGGACAGGTGTTATATGCGCAGACCAGCGGGTCCTCGTTAACAACCTGGCTGCCGCATTTTGCACTAGCTGAAGTTTCCGAACGGTCTTCAAGGGCAGCCCTACATAGAGCGCATTACAGTAGTCCAGTCTAGAGGTTACCAGAGCGTGAACAACTGAGGCGAGATCGTCACTGTCCAGATAGGGGCATAGTTGGGCTACTAAGCGAAGATGGTAAAACGCATTCCGTGCCACCGAGGCCACTTGAGCCTCAAGCGACAAGGAGGGGTCAAAAAGGACCCCCAAGCTACGAACCTGTTCCTTCAAGGGGAGTGTAACCCCATCTAGAACAGGATGAACATCCACCATCTGGGCAGGTAAAGAGCTCACCAACAGTGTCTCAGTCTTGTCTGGATTAAGTTTCAGTTTATTAGCTCTCATCCAGTCCATTATCGCGGTCAGGCAACGGTTCAGCACATCAACAGCCTCACCTGAAGAAGGTGAAAAGGAGAAGTAGAGTTGCGTGTCATCAGCGTACTGATGGCAACGCACTCCAAAACTCCTGATGACCGCACCCAGAGGCTGCATGTAGATGTTAAAGAGCATGGGGGACAAGACCGACCCCTGAGGGACTCCACAATGGAGAGTCCAGGGTGTCGAGCAATGTTCCCCAAGCACTACCTTCTGGCGACGATCCGCTAAGTAGGAGCAGAGCCACTGCCAAACAGTGCCCCCAACTCCCAACTCCGCGAGCCTCCCCAGAAGGATACCATGGTCGATGGTATCAAACGCCGCTGAGAGATCAAGGAGAATCAACAGGGTCACACTCCCCCTGTCCCTCTCCCGACAAAGGTCATCATACAGGGCGACCAAGGCTGTTTCAGTGCCAAAACCAGGCCTAAAACCGGATTGAAACGGATCCAGTCACCTTTAACTCTGCTCTTGGACATGAGCTGTGACAAAAATGGGCAGCTGTAGAAATATACTAAATTTTATAAAAAGTATTTGATAAATACAGGAGTGGTGATTGTAATGTTCCTCCCCTGGCACCACCTGTCAGGCTCCCACCCATGGCTACCACCGGGGAGAAACGTAGTTTTTATTTTTCTCTAGCTCACCCTAGCACAGATCTCACAAGATCCCACTGCTAGGCAGCACCACCAGCCACTCCCTGTAAACAGTACTGCTAGAGACTTCGCCTAGTCTCCCTATGGCTTATTGTAACTTTGTGTCTGGGTGCCATTGCCGTCCACAACCCCCTCCTTGTATCTTTGTCTATAAAGCATACAATCCTGGGTTGCTCTGGATACTTAACGATGTTACAATATCTCCCTTCACTGCTGCCACCATTTATTTGATACTGTTTCCCTCCAGCCTTGGTAATTACCCTGCCCTCCCTTCTGGTCTGTGTATCCCCAGCCAAGGATCAGGCTTTTGGTAAAAGTATTTATTTGATAACACCAGGAAATAACAAGATTATGTAAGTTACGTTAACAAGCATATGGTTTCATATAGTGTCACTCTTTATGTTTCTGGTCATATATATATTGCCTAAATATCAGCCAAATACAATCCAAGCCTCCCTCAGAACTCTGCCAACCAACTCCTCCAAAATCCCTCTCATCAACCAACCAACCCACACTCCACAACCAACCGACCTCCTCAACAACTCTCCCCCGACTCAACTATCCTCTCATTTATACCTTCAGCCATTCAACCACTCAGCCAATCATCATACAGCATTCTCCAGCATTCTAGCCCATGTACTCCCCCCTCTCACTCAGTCACTTACCATATATCACTTAATAAACCCGCACTTACCATATTTACAGATATTAAAATACAGGGACATCACAGTGATCTTTGCCACTTCCTCTTCAGTCACTCAGGTTTGGCTGGCAGCTTTGCCACCGTTGTTCCACTGTCTTGTGAACGCAGGAGGCAACTCCAGCACTGCTGGGACCAGGAGGGGTGGGGGAACAGCTGCTGAGAGCCCACCAAACCTGGCACTGGCCCTGTATCCTATGAACACTGTGTGTTACAAATGCAAGCACATGCACACTCTGCTACCACATGGAGGTCTGTTCATTATGCAGGAAGTTTCCCTGCAGACTCTGAAGATGTACGTATTCGTCTCCCAACCAGTCAAAATCAACCAGTCCAGTGAAGATCCTTAATAAGTTGATTGTATGCCATTTTACCATAGGTCATAGCTCAGGTGAGCAAAGGATGAGGGGCTGGACACCATTTTTCACAGCACACCTTGTCAATCTCCAGATAGTGGAGGAAACATTCTGTTAGTATTATTTTTATTTTCTTATATTTTTATCCTTTCTTTCTCCCACCATGGAACCCAACATGGTTTCCAAGTGGTCACCCATGCAGGAAGTGACCAGACCCAGACCTGCTTAGCTTCAGCAAGGTGGTGGCCTCATGTGCCTTCAGACCATACCCTGAGCCACTTCCTCATAATGGAAAAAGCATTGTGACCCTTTGCTCATTAGTCCGGGGTGGGGCCCTGGGAAAGGCAGAATTAACTCTATGAATTTTCAGAGACACTCATACCTAGGTGTCAAACAAAAGGCAGAAACCCTGAACACACACACAAAAAGGCTGTAAATAGAGCGAGGAGTACAGAAATCTTGTTTCTTCTCTGACCAGTATTTCCAATGATCTTCTGTCAAGTTTAGTGGTGAATTACCTCATTAGGTACAACAGTGGAAGGCAGAACACAGGCTTATTTCTTTCTAAATGACTGAGTGCAATATTGCCTGTACAAGCCCCTTACATCTCAGGAACTATAAAGATTCATAAAAATAATATTATTGTGCAGAATACTGCCTGTACGAGTCCCCTTTCATTCAAGAAACAGCAACAACAACAACATGATTTATATACTGCCAAGTGGCTTCTAAGCAATATAAAACCAATTTCAAAAAATATTAACACACATAACTAAAATACATAACAAAACAATTCCATCAAAACATTAACACAGAAACATATTTTTAAAAAACAAAACATGAATCTGAGCCAGGCAGCTAATGCCCCAAACTGGCACAAGGTGGCAGGCCTAGAATCCCAGCAAAAACTTGGCTATCCAAGGCAATATGGCAACCCTACACAATACATAATCTCTGTGTCCACAAGCATTGTTATGCTAAACTGAGAAATTGAAAGACAGCAATCACTTCTAGTGAGTCACTCTAATCCCTTCAATTTCTACATTAACTTGTCCTTCAGAAGGGAAAGCATTCTGCGCTATTTAATGTGACATCTGACAATGAAAGTAGTCCAGTTCAGGTCCATGACAGATTTGGGATGGGGGAGTTCATTTCCATAGCTGATCTGAGTCAGACTTGTCAAGGCAAAATACAGTAACTAGGAAGTTAATGATTTCACAGGCCTTCACAGAGCATATCAAATGTTAACCAATATACCTTCAGGCAGTTACACATGTTGTGGGCTAAAATGAAGTGGTTTCTGTGTTTTTAATGAGACTGGCACAATCTCAAATCGCTATTGAGATGCAATCTCAGATGCTGTTACATGCATCTACAACAAACATATTTTGCCTTGCTATACATCACAGGGTGACAATGTGGGCTCCCTTCCATACGGCTACACTTCTCTAGAAGGAGTCAACCTAAACTGTTTTTTATCCTTTTTTTCCTGTTGGGATTCCAAGGACAATACACACAGAGGGAGAAACAGCTCACCAGGTGGGGTGTAGCTGCTACAGTAGCTTCTTGGCAGGTGGGTCACTGGTGCTTTACTGGAAGGAGAGGGGAGAGGTAGTGGGGAAAGCATAGGAAAGCATTACGTTTTCACTGCGCCTACCTCTCCACCGCCCTGCCCCAACCCCTCTTGGTAACCTACAACAACCAAGCTGTTGGGAGGCTAGTGTAGTGGCTCCACTAGGGGTGTAGTCATCTAAGGTCTCGGGGGTCTTAGTCCCCCTACTTTTTTGGGAACAGGGTCCCAATGTCTTCAGCATCCTACAAATCAATCCACATGAAAAGGGAATGTGTTAGTCACTGAGAAAAATTTTCTAACATGATTCCTTGTAGGGCCGGTTCTAAAGGGCGGCCAGGTTGGGCACTGGCCCAAGGGCCCCGGAGCTACAGGAGCCCCCGAGGGGCCCTCCGCTCCCCTTCCGCGATCCGCACCCCCCCACTTATCTGTCAGCCGGCTTTTTAGCATTGCCCTTAATGAAGATGGTGGCCGCAGCTTCCCTAAGTTACTGAAGCCGCTGCCGCCATCTTAGTTGATGGCAGAGATGTGCGCGTGTAGCACGCACGTGTGCCATCAACAAAGCTGGCGGCGGAGGCTTCATTCTCCTTAGGGAAACCGCGGCTGCCATCTTCATTAAAGGCAATGGTAAAGACTAGACAGGTAGGGGGGCCGTGGGGTGTGTGTGGGGGCCACGCATGCACGCGTATGCACACACGCGCACACCCACCCACCCACCGAGGGGCCAGGGCAAGCTGATGCGCAAGGGCCCCCGCATGCATGGAGCCGGCCCTGATTCCTTGTACTCTCCTGCAGATTGGAGCCAATCACATTGAAAGGAGGCGAGTCAGTCTCTAAGAAGACTCTTTTCAGTAGCTAACGCTCCCCTTTTTCATGCTGATTGGCTCCTAGAGATGTCTGTTGCTGTGCGAGAATGCTTTACCAAGGATCTCATTCTCAACACAGGAGCAAAAAAAGGGTGCGTGTGGCTGTGACTATCATGAAGGGACCCTTCACTTCTCAATTTGTCACTATGCTATTGGATTCCACCCCATCTGACAAACCGCTTCTGGGTGGGTGTATCCTGTTTTAACACTAATCATGCTTAGGAGAAAAGGAGCTGAGCAGGAAGGCAGAGCCCATGCCCCTGTGAGCATGCACCTTGAGAGTTGTGAGCAAGCCTCCTGCCCAAAACCTTTACAGCCTAGCTCTATGTTTCAAACTTTGCTCTGTGCTGGTGCAGGCCCCGTATACGGTACCATGCAGAAGAAGAAAATAAATTCTTCTCACACTTGAGGCTGGAGATGGGAAGGCATAAATTAACATTACTGGAAGGCACCAACAGACTTTGCCAGCACCTGTAGAAAGAAGTCATAGCTCAGCCTATTTGCCCATTTACGGGTTTGGGTGACTGGATGCAAAAGGAGAGTTTTCCCCCAACCCAAACAATTCATAGAAGAGGGAGTTTTGTTGTTGTTATGTGCCTTCAAGTCAATTACGACTTATGGCAACCTTATGAATCAGTGACCTCCAAGAGCATCTGTCATGAACCACCCTGTTCAGATCTTGTAAGTTCAGGTCTGTGGCCTCCTTTATGGAATCAATCCATCTCTTGTTTGGCCTTCCTCTTTTTCTACTCCCTTCTGTTTTTCCCAGCATTATTGTCTTTTCTAGGGAATCATGTCTTCTCATGATGTGTCCAAAGTATGATAACCTCAGTTTCATCATTTTAGCTTCTAGTGACAGTTCTGGATTAATTTGTTCTCACCCAACTATTTGTCTTTTTCGCAGTCCATGGTATGTGCAAAGCTCTCCCCTCTCCTTCCACATTTCAAATATGTTGATTTTTCTCTTATCTGCTTTTTTCACTGTCCAACTTTATTATTTATTTATTATTTGATTAATATCCTGCCCTTCCTCCCAGCAGGAGCCCAGGGCAGCAAACAGAAGCGCTAAAAACACTTTAAAACATCATAAAAACAGACCTTAAAATACAGTAAAACAAAACAATGTTAAAAACATCTTTTAAAAAAGCTTTAAAAACATCTTTTAAAAAGGTCTAAAAACATTATTAAAAAACATATAAACAAGCAATTCTAACACAGACGCAGGCTGGGATAGGTCTCAACTTAAAAGGCTTCTTGAAAGAGGAAAGTCTTCAAAGGGCGTGGAAAAGATAGCAGAGATGGCGCCTGCCTAATATTCAAGGGGAGGGAATTCCAAAGGGTATGTATTGCCACACTAAAGGTCCGTTTCCTATATTGTGCAGAACAAACCTCCTGATAAGATGATATCTGCAGGAGGCTCTCAACTGCAGAGCACAGTGATCAACTGGGTATATAAGGGGTAAGACGGTCTTTCAGTTATCCTGGTCCCAAGCTGCAAAGGGCTTTGTACACCAAAACTAAAACCTTGAACTTGGCCCGGTAGCAAATGGAAGCCAGTGCAATTCTTTCAGCAGTGGGGTGACATATTGGCGATACCCTGCCCCAGTGAGCAGTCGTGCCGCCACATTTTGCACTAGCTGCAGCTTCCGGACCAACCACAAGGGAAGCCCCACATAGAGTGCATTACAGTAATCCAGCCTGGAGGTTACCAGTGCATGAACAACAGTGGTCAGGCTATCCCGGTCCAGAAATGGCCGCAGCTGTCTTACCAGCCAAAGCTGGTCAAAGGCACTCCTAGCCACTGAGGTCACCTGGGCCTCTAGCGACAAAGATAGATCCAGGAGCACCCCCAGACTACGGACCTGCTCTTTCAGAGGGAATACAACCTCATCCAAAGCAGGCAACTGACCAATTATCTAAACTCGGGAACCACCAACCCACAGTGCCTCTGTCTTGCTCGGATTCAGACTCAGTTTACTGGCCCTCATTCAGCCCACCACCGAGTCTAGGCAGCAGTTCAGGGCTTGCACAGCCTCTCCTGAATCAGATGTTATGGAGAAATAGAGCTGAGTATCACCAGCATACTGCTGACACCTCGCCGCAAAGCTCCTGATGACTGCTCCCAAGGGCTTCATATAGATGTTAAACAGCATGGGGGACAAGATGGTACCCTGCGGCACCCCACACCACAACTGCCAGGGCGCTGAATGACAGTCTGTGATGTCCTTATATGTTAAAACCTGTAAATATGGTAAGTGCGGGTTTATTAAGGGATATATGGTAAGTGAATTGAATGAGAGGGGGGAGAGCATGGGTTGGAAGGTTGGAGAATGCTGGATGATGATTGGCTGAGTGTTTGAATGGCTGAAGGTATAAATGGGAGGATGACAGTTGAGAGGGGGTCGGTTGGTGAGAGTTGTTAGTGGAGAGTTATTTGGATGGGTTGGCTGGCAGAGTTCTGAGGGAGGGTTGGATTATATTTGGCTGATATTTAGACAGTATATATATGACCAGAAACATAAAGAGTGACACCATATGAAACCATACGCTTGTTAAACATTCCTAAAGTAATCTTGTTATTTCCTAGTATTATCAAATAAATACTTTTATTGGTTTACCAAAAGCCTGATCCTTGGCTGGGGATATACAGACCAGAAGGGAGGGCAGGGTAATTACCAAGGCTGAAGGGAAACTGTATCTAATGGTGGCAGCGTTGAAGGAAGAAATTGTAACATCGTCAAGTATCCAGAGCAACCCAGAATTGTATGCTTTATAGACAAAGATACAGGGGGGTTGTGGACAGCAAGGGCACCCAGACAAAAAGTAACAAGCCATAGGGAGACAAAGGCGAAGTCTCTAGCAGTATTGTTTACAGGGAGTGGCTGGTGGTGCTGCCTAGCAATGGGATCTTGACAGATCTGTGCTAGAGTGGAGTGAGAAAAAATAAAACCGACTATCCTGACTGGTGGTGTCCTGAGGTGGTACCTAGTGAAACGTGGTAGCCACAAGCAGGTGGGAACCTGACAGGTGGAGCCAAAGGTGGGAACGTCACACAGTCACCCAATGCAATTCTCTGAGATTGACCCTGGAGATAGGATCGGAACCACTGTAAAACAGTGCCTCCAGTACCCATCTCACCAAGTCAGCTTGGAAGGATACCATGGTCAATGGTATCAAAAGCCACTGAGAGATCAAGTAAGAATAACAGAGTCGCACTCCCCCTGTCCTTCTCCTGATAAAGGTCATCCATCAGGGCGACCAAAGCCAATTCAGTCCCATAACCAGGCCTGAACCCAGATTGGAATGGGTCAAGATAATCTGTTTCATCCAAGAGTACTTGCAATTGCTGCACCACAACCCTCTCAATCACCTTCCCTAAAAAGGGGGTATTTGCAACCAGTTGGTAGTTGTCACAAACCAACGGGTCCAGGGTGGGCTTTTTCAGGAGTGGTCAGATCATCGTCTCTTTCAAGGCAGCTTGAACCACTCCCTCCCGCAATGATGCATTGACCACACCCTGGATCCACTCGGTCAGACCCCCTTGTCATGCTTTAATAAGCCAAGAAGGGCAAGGCTCGAGAGGACACGTTGCTGGCCGCATCATCGCAAGCACCTTGTCCACATCATCAGGCTGCATCAACTGAAACCATTCCCAAGAAGTTGCAGCAGATGTTGCACTGGACACCTCTTTAGGGACTACAGTAGATGTGGATGGGGCATCAAGACTGCTATGGAGGTGAGCAACTTTACCCTCAAAGTGCCTTGCAAACAATTCACAGTGGGCCTCCGAAGGGTCGAATTCTCAATTTCCTGGAGTTGATGTTAACAGACCCCTGACAATATGGAAAAGCTCCACTGGATGGCTACTTGAGGATGCAATGGAGGCAGAGAAGTTGGCCTTATTCGCCACCCTCCCCACCACACAGTAGGCACGGTTATGATATTTTACTTGTGCCCGATCAGCCTCAAAGCACATCTTTCACCACTCGCGCTCTAGCTGTCGTCCAACCTGTTTCATTGCGCTTAGTTCACTGGTGTACCAAGGTGCAAGCCGGGCTCCACAATGTCGGAGAGGGCGCTTGGGGGCAACCATGTCAAGAGCCTGACGCGCCTCGCTGTTGCACAGCATGACAAGGGCTTCAACAGGGTCACTTGCTCTATCTACTGGGAACTCCCCCAGGGCATTCAGGAATCCTATGGATTCCATTAGGCTCCAGGGGCAGACCATCTTAATCTGTCCACCATCCCTGCAGGGAAGGATCAGAGCCATAAGTCTAAACTTCATCAGGAAGTGATCTGATCATGACAATGGGGTGACATTCACCTCCCCCCCATCTTCAGATCACCCCTTTCTCCATCTGGAGCAAAAACCAACTCGAGGGTGTGCCCTGCCCTATGTGTTGGGCCAGTAAGAACTTGAGACAGCCCCATGGTCATCATGAAGGCCATTAAGTCCCGAGCCGGAAGACTAGAGGCAGCCTCAGCATGGACATTGAAATCACCCAGCACTATCGTTCTGGGGTCGTCCATACAATTTACACATCCATACACAGAGATTGGGAATACCATGGTCTGAATGATCCTGACTTTAGTGTTCAGTGATACACCTTTGGATTTGAGGACCTGTTCTAATTCTCTCATAGCTGTCTTCCCTAGTCCTAGCCTTCTTCTGATTTCTTGACTATTGTCTCCATTTGGGTTAATGGCTGTGCCAAGGTATTGATAATCCTTGACAAGTTCAATATCCTCACTGTCAACATTAAAGTTACATAAATCTTCTGTTGTCATTACTGTAGTCTTTTTGATGTTGAGTGAAAAAGTGAGTGTGTGAGAAAAGTTGCTATTGCCTGAAGCTCCCTCTGCAATTCCTGTTTGGGTCACCCTAAAGATGGGTGAAAGAACCAGTGGAGGAAATATCAGACTGTAGCCTACTCCCTCCAAGTGAAGACACAGTGACTGTACAACGAAGAAGGTAATGAAAAGAATATATAAGAAGAGGAAAGAATGTCTTTCTTGCTTCCTTATATTCTATAGAGTTCTTGAGTGACAGGGAGATTACAGCACCATGGAATACAACTCTGAAAATCCTGGCTCCTTCCTTGAGGTGGAACCAGTCCTAAAATATCCGTAACAACAAAGGTGTCTTTTCAGTTTAGCTTATCTCTAAATGCACTCATTATAAACAGTTTCCATGATTTCAATGGACCTTTTGATTAAAGCTAATGAACACTGCTAAGCTGGAGATAGTGGAAACCAAAGCTCTATTGCCATTGCCATTAAAAAACAAAAAAGAGTTGTCCCAGGTACATAGCAGGAGTTGCGGTAATCCAAGCTCCTCATATTCTGCTAATGTGTTTCAACCTTGACTTTCTGGGGCCACCTCTAGGAAGAGTTTCATTTCTATGCCCAGTGAAGTGCACAGCCAACAAAGGGAGCCAAGTTTGGCCTATGTTTTCTGTAATGTGGACTCTGAAATAGAGCATTTCACAGAGGCAAGACTGGAAAAAAAATGTGCCAGCTCTCACTCTCAGTCCTTTCAGAAGGTTTCAACTCAAGCATGCCTCTCCTCATTATTTATTTATTTCAACCATTTATATGAAATCCTTTCTAGAGGGATACTCGAGATGTGTGTGGTAGCATTATAAAGTACCTGCATCCAGTTTATCTTGGCAGAGGTAAGAGGAGTGACTAAACTAGGGTTCCCAAATGGTGGACCGTGGACCTTCTTTCCTGCAGCATGCAGCATGTCCACCTTAAATATTCATACTGATGTTGAACTATATTGTATTACCATTTGAATTCTATGGAATGCAAACTGTAATACTACAAAATACAAAATAAGACATAAAAGAAGCAATAAAAACGCAACTCAAAATCATAAAGCACCTAGCACAACACAATACAATTGCAACAACAGGCAGAAAAACAATGAACTCGTCCACCAACACCACCAGCAATTTTCAAGAGCTCCATGGCAAAAACAAGTTTGTGGACCTACTGGACCAAACAAAATGTCTTGGGGTGGGGAACCCTACATGAAATTACTTCTTTTCTTTTAAAAACAAAACACGAAATACCTAATTCTCTTGGATCAAATGTCATTTGAATTTCAAACTACATTGGGTCAAAAAAAGAAAGAAAAGAAAACCACATTTATATGAATGATTTTTTTAAAAGCTGGAAATCCCCTGCTGGCTGATTTCTTCATGCAGTTAAGCCTCAAAGAGTGTTGATGTTCATGGAAGTGAAGAGAGAAAGGATTTCAGACAAAGCCCTTAGCTTTTCTGTCACCTCCACTTCACCTTATCAGTCATTGCTGGGAAGGGGAAAAAAAGACTTTGGCATCAGATCCTATACATTCTCCTAGAGGCTGGCACTGTGCTGAGAACCATTTCAACTTCTTGCCACCATGGACAGAATTGGCGGAAGTTCCTTTTCTTCCTGATTACAACTCCTTTAGCTCTTCTCAAGGAGGGGAGGTCTCTCATCACCTCCCTACGTACATACAAAATGAGCAATGATAGGTCGCTCGAGTGGTTGGCCTTTTGCTCCCTTTTCACCTCTCTCCAAAAGAGCTATGACAGGTTGGGACTGAAAAAGCCTCAGATCTGTTCTGTCGCAATCACAGCCCTCATGCAGCTGCTTGAAAAAAGGCAAGAGTAGCACAGGCAGACTTGTATTCCGCTTCAAGGAGCGGAGGCGTTGGCCTCAACTGCTTTTATTTCCCATTCCAATTTATGAGAAATCCTCTCTTATCAGTTACTGCAGCCAGAGGCAGACCTTGCTGCAACACCAAACAAAGGTCAAGGGGGAAGTGGTGCCTAGGAAGCAGGGGGCAACTTTTATTACACATTTTTAAAAAAAGAATCGTAAAGGTGAAGCCAGGAAGGAAAATGAGAAAGCCTAAGGAAAGGTCAACTGATAAGAAAATAGGAGTTTACAGTCATTCATGACATTGAGAAAGAAAAAAACCAGAAACAGCTAATGAAAAATACAGCCTCCGAATGCAAGAAAAGAGAGGGCATGCAAACATGGAGAAATATAAAAATAAATAAATCAAGACAGACAAATTAAGCAGACTGAGATTGCAAGCTACATTTACCTTTGCAAACATGACAATACTCATATATGAAGTGATCCATCTAGTTAGGAGTTCTGTACTTCATTTGGCAGCAGTTTCTCAAGGTGAGCAAGGTTACCACAGAATTCCTCAGAAGGCTCATTTCTGCTGACACTGTGGGGTGCCACCGCAACTGGCTGACCCACTGGAAATCTGCACATTTCTAACAGCAATCAGGTTCTGCAACCAGGATTTGAACAGGACTTTCTATGGCTCACGTCCCACATTCAAGTTCCAGTATTATCAACTGGAGATAACTGTGGCTTCAGCATGGGACATTTGATTATACAGCCACAAGAGTGACTGTATACTATAGCCAGCATGGATTTTTCACATTCCGCAATGTTAAATTGAAAATACTCCCCCCCCCATGCCATTCTGATGCTTCCCATATGCTCATTTCAAAACAAAACCTTACAAAACTTATAGTCCTGAACTCAGAAACGCTTGCTTAACAACCCTTTAAATCTTCATGGCAATATACAATACAGTAAGAGAGAATCAAGAGTTCAAAGTGTAAAAATAGGGGAAAAAACAACCCAGACCCCTTTGGGACTTTTTTCTGTCAGAGTTCTCATAATTTGTTGAAATTAATTAAAAATCAGCCATGTTCACAGAGTACCTGTAATCCTATTACTGACATTGACCTAACACCCTTCACAAACTACAGTGACAGCTTTGGTTTAAATTTGGGTGGGAGGTTACATGTGCCTGCTGTAGAATAAAAAGGTGGGGAAAACCCTGAAAAACAATAATACTCTTCACAATGTTTTCCTTTTGGAAAGAAAAGGGGCTTCCCCTCTGCCCAATGCCCAGCCACCTAATTCTAGGTGTGCTCTATGTTTTTAATTGACCATGCCCACCTTTCATAGTTTGTTTTAATGTTTTTAGTTACTGTAAACCGCTCAGAGAGCTTCAGCTATGGGGAAGTATATAAGTACAATAAGTAAATGAATGAATGAATGAATAAATGCTTCTCCCAATACGAACCCACCCGTACACTACATTCAAGATCAAAGGCCCTCCTCCGGGTGCCTACTCCGAGGGAAGCTCGGAGGATGGCAACAAGGGAGACAGCCTTCTCAGTGGTGGCCCCCAAATTATGGAATGATCTTCTTGACGAGGTGCTCCTGGCGCCAACACTGTTATCTTTTCGGCGCCAGGTCAAGACTTTCCTCTTCTCCCAGGCATTTTAGCATGCATTTTAAATTGTTTTAAATTTTTAAATTGTGTTTTAAATTGTTTTTAAAAGATTTGTTTTTAAATTTGTATATTTGTTTTAATGTTTTTAGTTACTGTAAACTGCCCCAAGCGGTTCGGCTATGGGGCAGTATATAAGTACAACAAACAAACAAACAAACAAACAGAGAGGTTGAAGTATAGCAGGCTGAAAAAATGCATCTTGGGCAGACCAAGTTTGTTTTTTCCCAACAGCTAGAGTCATTGCTTAAGTAGCAACATATTGTAATCGGTCTGATTTTACATCAAACTGCAGTTTCAGACTCAATCTTAATGCACCCAAAATAGAAATACAGCATAACCTCCAGTTTGAAAGACAAAAGGCTGCCTTCACCATCATATGACATTTACCAATATAAAGGCTTTGGAATTAATAAAAATAAATTTGACACAGATTTCTAGGATGAATAATGAGAGGAATATAATTTTCTAGGTTAGATTCTCTGTAGAAACAGTAGTAACACAGAAAAGAAGCAAAGTAAGAAGAATAACAACCCAAATGGTGTTGGCATTTTGACCAATTTGTAGGGCAGTACAATATCTCAGAGAGGAGGTCAGGTCTCCTGATCGCCTGGTCCATTCACTACAGCTGCCCAATTTCCCTGCTTATTAAAATCTGATAGAAATATCTGTTGGCTGTAGGTACATTCTTAAACTGCAAGGGTTTTTTTGCCCATTAGTGAATATATTCAAAGGATGTGCACTCTGCTGACCTTTGGTCCCCTCCTGCACTAGAAAGACCTGAAAAGGGGAATACCTTTCACTATAGTACTTCAGAGGTGGATGAGTGTAACTATGATTAGTGGTTTTCAGGTTCCCTCTCTTTATCCTGTTTTGAAAGTCTCCCCTGTAGTAGTTAATATGCTTTCATACATTTTAGCATGCCTTTAATCCTGAAACCTGCAGGGTTTTTAGCATGTGGCACTCACACATGCTCCATTCTAATCTCACCACCAGCAGATTAAACTTTAAACTGGGGTAGGGAAACTTTTTCAGCCTGAGCGCCACATTCCTGCATGGGCAGGGCCAGAGGCAAAAGTGGATGGAGGAATATATGTACATTTCACCTTTGCACAGTAGGCTAGTTTCTACAAACACTGAGAACGCCCCTCTTTATATCCTCCATCCAGGCATGAAAGAGGCATTACCAAAGTTCAAAGACGCAATCCAGCCAGGGAAACAACCATTCAAGGAGGGTGCAAAACAAGAATGGTGAGCGGTGTGGCTTGGAGAAGAGAAAAAGTGTGGCTGGGAAGGGGATGTGGCCTGGGGAGAATCCCAAGGGGAGATAGAGGAATATTTGGCCCTTGGGGCTGAGCTTCCTCATCCCCAAGTTAGGGGATTATAATGGCAAAGAAAGTGAACCTGATGACACTGTGGCTCCAAAAGAGGTTGTATACAGTGCAGATTTGCTCTTAAGATTTAGGAAATTATAAACACTCTACTCTGCCTTGGTAAGGTGTGAAAATGGGACAGCATCCTACAAAGCACCTGAGGAAAGCAGATTAGGCTAGGGCAGGATACATGGCACACACAGCAATGTCCACCAACACCTCCTCACCCCTCAGCATTTGCCGCCTCAGGAGGCTGCTTCACTCCACCAAATTATATGGCCAGCCCTGATTTCTGTTAATAAAAAGTTTCACAAGTCAGCTATGTTTCGGATGGAAAAAAAAGAGTTTCTCATAATACTAGAACCTGGGGCCATCCAATGAATGTTGGAAGACATACTGTGAGCCTGGAAGGACAAATACCCACCAACTATTATGCAATGGTTTAAAGACCTAAACTCCCTTGCTACATTTGAGCATGCCTCCTATAAACACCAACTTCATCTGGGTACATATTTGGACATTTGGATGGCATATATTGCTCTATATCTGTAAACTAAATGGATGTATAAAAATTCAAATGTTCTGTTAATGTGAGCTGACAGGGTTCTTCTTTCTCTTTTTTTTTCTTAATGAAACCATAGTTTAAAAAATCAATTAAAAGTGAATGTTGGAAGATTCAGGACAGACAAAAGGAAGCCCTTCTTCACCTAGCACATAGTTAAAAGTAGGGGATTCACTCCCACAAGACATTATGCCAACCAACTTGGACGGATTTAAACAGAGGTGACACAAATTCAAGGAAGATATGGTTATTGATGATTACTGGCCATGATATTAAGTCATGGCAATGTACCACCTCCAGTACTGGAAAAATTATGCCTAGTTTCTGGGGAGCACAAGTCGGAAGATAGTGCAGTTATGCTCAAGTCTTGCTTACAGGCTTTCCATTGGGACATCTGGTTAGCCACTGTGAGAAGAGAATACTGGACTAGATGGACCTTTGGTGTGATCCAGCAGAGCTCTTGGTATGTTCCTATGTTATGTTCTAGTGCCTATAGCTGGGGGTGATAAGAGAAAAGAATACTGCATGTATGTTGTGTATGCCATTGTACACCACAGGAGCTGCATTTAGACCATCAAATCTCGGTTTAATAAGCCGAGATATATACATGGTTCATGCACCCACACACAACCCCTTTGCTTCCACTTCACTCCTCCTTTGGTGCGACCTAGCAAACAAAGTAGGAAGCCACAGTGAAACATAGCTTCTCCCACTGTGGTTTTCGTCCACTGATGGAAGACTCTTTGGCTTCCTTCAGCGGAATGAGGAGGAAGCCAATATTCAACATTTCCCCCTCCCTCTGCATCCTCTCCCCAATCTGCTCCAGAGGATTAGGGAAGCCTCCAGAAAAGCATGGGAGATTGTGTAGGGGGCTGCAAGGTATAGGGGGTATTGCAAAAAATGGCCTCCCTTCCAGTTCTGCTGATTGAATCCTCTGCTGGTTCAAAGAGTTTCTATCAGTGGAGGGACATTAGTTAGGATTGGGGAACCAACTTGATACAGCGGCTTCATGGTTTGGCTTTCTTGGAAGCCATTAACCACCATTTCCTGGTTCAGATATAATGGGAAATTATGGTTAACTACAGCTTCCTGGCTCATTCATAGCAAGAGAGGAGCAAAAGGGCTGCATGTGGGTGCATGATGCTTGTGCAAATCTCGGTTTATTGAACTTAGATTACATGGTCCAAACATGGCCAGTATATGCTAGATCTTAGGGCCTCCAGTCATTCTAGAAGACAGTCTGATCATAATTACAATAGATATTGTCCACCATCAACTAAAAAGGCAAGAATACAACAGGAGAAAGCATCATCTCTCTTCTAGGTAGATGTGGAGAATAAATCCCACCATTAGTTTCAAATTCTAGTAACATTAGGAGCGGCCTTAAACTAAGCCAGTCCATCAATCCATAGCCTACTCTGTTTACACCGATTGGCAGTGACTCCAGATAGGGTTCTCTCCCAGCTCTACCTGGAGATGCCAAGGATTGAATCAGGGACCTTCTGCATGCAAAGCACATGGCCCCCCACTGAGCTATGGCCCTTTCCCTGTACAGCGTATTTGGGACACACTGTGAGAAACTACGTGAGAACTCTTAAACAAAAATGATGGGAGAGTATGAAATGAACATCCGGTACTTTACAACACTATGATTTGGTAGCATTTTATGACCTTTTCCGCTCAACAGGGTCATACCTCCCACCCTTGAAACTATTCCCCATCTCCTCCTCTCCCACAAGCCAAGCCAGCATCCTCCGAACTATCAAGCCAATCCTCTTTCTCCTCTCAATATCATTCTCAGACCCTCCCTCCTCAGCAGCTCACAGGAAAGACGCAGCTCCCAAGTTCTGCAGAACTTCCTTTCTTTCTTAAAGATTATTTTTAAGCTCTCAATCCCCTCCTTCTTCCTCCTGTCCCCTTCGCTTCCCTGCCCACATCCCCTCCCCACAATCACTGGAAATGTTTAGATCAAATGTTATTTGAAGCTCAGATTTGAAAGGCTACGCAACAGGGATGCTGGCACACATCAGCCCAAAAGCAGTGAAGTTGCCTCTGATTAGAGAGCATAGGCTGTAAGCTACTTTCATTCCTCAGCACTGGTGCTGGCATCTTCTTGACCCTTATACATAAGAATCCCCCAAAACGCATAGCCCTTTTTGTCAAGCTTCAAGGTTGGAGGTGCAAAGAACTGGGGGGGGGGGCTATTTAACATTTCAGCAAGAGGATTTTCTGAAGCCAAAAAACCAAAACAAATTTTTAAAATCCGGTAAGAGTTCTAGTTCAGTAGCAGAGCATATGCTTTGCATGCAGAAAGTCCCAGACTGAATCTCCAACAATTCTAGGTCAGGCTGGGAAAGACTCCCTATCTTGCAGAGTGCGGCCATAGCTCTGTGGTAAAGCACATAGGCCTTTGATTCAATACCAGGCATCTCCAGGTAAGGCTGGAAAATACTCCTGTCTGAAATCCTGCAGAGCAACTGCCAGTAAGTGTACATAATACTGAGCTAGATGGTCTGACTCAGTAGAAGGCAGCTTCCTAAGCTCCTATGAAAGTCTAGCCAGTGACAATCAGTACTGCATACAATACTGAGCTTAGAGTTAAAGGAAAGGTTGCAGTGCATTTGGGGCTTTTCAGTTTAGAGAAAAGGCGAATAAGAGGTGACATGATAGAAGTGTATAAAGTTATGCATGGTATGGAGAACGTGGATAGAGAAAAGTTTTTCTCCCTTCCTCATAACACTAGAACTCGTGGACATCCAATGAAGCTGAACACTGGAAGATTCAGGACAGAGAAAAGAAACTGCTTCTTCACACAGCACATAGTTAAACTACGGAATTAGATGGCACGAGAGGCAGTGATGGCCACCAACTTGGATGGCTTTAAAAGATTAGACAAATTCATGGAGGATATGGCTATCAATGGCCACTAGCCGTGATGGCTGTGCTCTGCCTCCATACTCAGAAACAGTATGCTCTTGCACTCAGGTCCTGCTTGGAGGCTTCCCACAGGCATCTGGCTGGCCAATGTGTGAACAGGATACTGAACTACATGGGCCACTGGACTGATCCAGCAGGCTCTTCTTATGTTCTTAGTTATTTTTCTGGACTGCAGCCTCTGAGCCCAATCTCAAGCAACACAGCCACTCTGCTGCACAAACTGAGATCTCACACAAGTGATTTTACCCATTCATTTCCATGTTTGGCCTGCTCTCTTGTGCATGCATGATCTTTCTCCAACACCAGGGCTGCCAGGATGAAAGCTAGAGAACATGCACATACTTTTACATTTTTCAGTGCAATGGGAGACAAGAAACCATGTGAAGTCTCCTGCTTATTCCCTCTGTGTCCCTCCATACTCTGCCTCCATACTCAGAAACAGTATGCTCTTGCACTCAGGTCCTGCTTGGAGGCTTCCCACAGGCATCTGGCTGGCCAATGTGTGAACAGGATACTGAACTACATGGGCCACTGGACTGATCCAGCAGGCTCTTCTTATGTTCTTAGTTATTTTTCTGGACTGCAGCCTCTGAGCCCAATCTCAAGCAACACAGCCACTCTGCTGCACAAACTGAGATCTCACACAAGTGATTTTACCCATTCATTTCCATGTTTGGCCTGCTCTCTTGTGCATGCATGATCTTTCTCCAACACCAGGGCTGCCAGGATGAAAGCTAGAGAACATGCACATACTTTTACATTTTTCAGTGCAATGGGAGACAAGAAACCATGTGAAGTCTCCTGCTTATTCCCTCTGTGTCCCTATTGCCCAATCTCCCCCTCCCATGCTTGCTGTGTGGCATGCCTGGAACTCTGATCACATCGGGGAAGAGAGGCAGATGATTGGCAACCAGGAAGTGTTTCATTGAGGCATGTGTTTGAGGAAATCAGGAAATATTCTATTAAGACACGCACGAGAGGAGAGGAAGGAAGGGGAGGAGGGAGTACTACTCGTGCCCATGGTCTGGAAGATCAGGAATGTGACGATTCTGTGACAGGAAATTCACTGGGACATTTTTTTTTAATACCTTGGAAGAATGGGCAATGAGAAATAATTTCTAGAGTTTTGAGTTTCCCTTGTGAGGTCCCCATTTTTATATGCCATTTAAATAATCATCACGTTTAAGAAATATTTACAGGATGCTGATACCTCAGAAATCTTCATTTGTAGTTAAGCTATACTAAGCTCTTCTCTGTCTCACAAAGCTTCTCTTAAGTAAGCAGCTTTCAGATATTTCTGCAATTGCAGTTTTTTGTCCTTGAGCCACTTCAACCCTTGTTGCAAACGTTGTGATGTTTATGTGATGCTTGTTCCAATAATGCCGCAAAAGCTAACCAAAGCATCCTGCTGGAATACAACTGAGCTTCAAAGACTCTATGAGATTTTTTTTCCCTCTGGTTGGTTGGAGACTGTGACTGATGAACTCGCCCCGCACAAAAGGATTGGGGCGAGCCAAGCTGCAATAGTGAAACTGACAATAGCCACTGCCCCCCCTTTTGATGGCAAGCTGCTCTCTCAAAACAGAAAGGTCAAAAGACTTAAGACTTACCCTTATATTGAAAATTTGGAAAACGTGGAACTCCATGGGGTGGGAAATGAAAGGCATTGTTATGTTATTTGTCTACAATGTGGAAAAATGTATATATGTTGAAAATTCCCCAAAATAAAACGTTTAAAAATATAGGTCAGAGCAAGAGAGTATGAGCAAAGGAGCAAACCTCCCATACATCTTCAAGGCAGTTGTCACCAGCACAAGATACAACTGGATGATCATAGGAAATGATGAATGATGACACAAAAGTCTTCTGGAGAAGAGGTAACTTAAGAGCATAGGAAGCTGCCTTATACAGAGTCAGACTCTTGATGCACCTAGCTCAGCACTGTCTACACTAGGGATGTGCTACAATTCTGCCCAATCCAGATTTGGTACCAAATTTTCCATTAATTTGCTTATTCTCAATTGCTAAGGATTGGGTTGTAATGTAATGAATTTCCACAGCTATTTTTGAAAACTCATTTTTTTATAAAAAAAACTGCCTCTAAAACATCGATTTTAAGAATGACTATCTATATTTCCTTCAAAATATATTGTTTCCTTTAAAAATATCCATATTAATATCTATATATCTTCTGAGCAGAAAAAAAATACCGCGGATAGGTAAGAGCGGCAGCTAGTGGATAAAGAACAAACTCGAATTGATGCCAGCCCGTTAGGTCAATGGAATGCCTTCGAACCGGCACTGACCAATGGATCCCATCACCCTGGCAGTGACTCTCCAGGATTTCAGGCAGGGTCTCTCCTAGCTCTGCCTGGAGATGCTGGGGAGTGAATCTGGGACCTTCTGCATTCAAAGCAGATGTTCTCCCACTGAGCGACAGCCCTTCCCTAACGGAGTCTCAGCTTTGTCTTAGTGAATCTTGTCAAGTAAGGAACAAATTGCTGAAGCTATCTTCAAATAAAGAAGGCCAAACAATGATAGGTTAGTTCCTCTCCAAGTGTGGGGAACAGGTAAATCAGCGAATGGAGGGAGAGATCAGGAGGATCCTGAAATGGGTTTTTTTAGGGTCCTTCCAACTACCTTTGATTCAGTGAGCTCCATGATCCGCTGATCCACTCTTCCAAGGGTTGCTGATCAATTGTGCCAGATCCCATGGTTCTTTCCAACTGTTCTGAGTCTCCTGCATCTGATCTCAAAGAAGGCAGAGACTGCTGGAAGAGAGAAACCAGAGTGGCATAGTCCAGCAGCAACCCTTGGAAGAACAAACAATAAAAAGCCCTGTGAGAAGTACCATTCACTCTTGGATTCTCAGTTCCCCTGCATCATCAAGGAGGACAAAAAGTTTGCCCTTGTTATACATCTATGTAAGCATTTCTGGTTTCCATTAGAACATGTCTTGCACCTTCTCTAATTCTCTTCAGGCATTATCTTTCTGTGTTAACTTAAAATTTAAAGGGGGGGCGCCATAGGGGCAAGTGTGCTAGCTCTGCCACCCCCAGCACCATTCCAACCATCCTCCACACATTGGAGGGTGAGTGCCTGAAGTGGGGAGTCTCATGCACATGTGGTGAGTCCTCACACTGGAAAATCAGGATTATGACACAAACAGAGAACCTCCACACTTTACCTCCACTGTCGGGGGTAGTAGGCCTTGAATACCAGTTGCTGGGGATCACAAGTGGGGAAAGTGCTGTTGCACTTACTTTCTGCTTGTGGGTTTCCCATGGGCATCTGGCTGGCCATTGTGAGAACAGGAAGCTGGACTAGATGAGCCATTGGTATGATCCAGCAAGGTTCTTCTGATGGTCTTAGGCTCCCTGCTTCATAATTTCGGAACTGCTGAGGGACAGTGGAGCTAGCATTCACATCCCTCCAAGCCCCTCACATGTTATCATGGAAATGTAACACCGTCTTTTTGCTCTCTTTGGGAGCAAAGTGGCATATAAATGTAATGAAAAAAATAAGTAATAATAAATAACTCCTGACAAGGGCTTCGCTCATTCACTCACTCTCTTTACTCCTAAAAGTATTCCTGCAACAATTTCAGTACTATTCACTCCAGGCAACATGGCTAAACAAACTGGAATCAAATGAACTCCTACGTCTCTTCCTGCTCCAACCTCAGCGAACATGAACATGAAACACTTCATGCTAAAAAAGCAATGAAGCAGTTATGATTAAGAGAGGACGGAAGAGGGCACAGGTAAAAGACTATCTGCTCACAGCAAAAAAGAGCGTTAGCTCAGGATGAATTCTAGGGCATATGACTGGAACTTGGCAGCCAAATACTGTTTAAAAACAAAACCAGAACAAAACAATAAACTCCATCTCTAGGAGAATAGGAAATATCAACACACAAAATATCATATAATAATAAACTGTGGTAAGGAACAACAGTAATGAGAAAAAAAGATTTACTATGTTGTAAATTACTATGTTGTAGATTTACTATAAATATACCCAGTTACTGGAGTCGTAAAGTTCAAAATAAAAATATTGGAAAAGATATATTGGAAATGGTTTAAGAATCAAAGAGATGTTTATTATTAATATGATATTGTCCAATAATAATTGTAAAATTGGGGGAGGCAGACCTTAACGCTTTTTCTGCGTTCTTAAGGCTATCAAGGATTTGTCTTTCTTTTCTTTTGGCCATTTTTGTAGTGATCAAAGAGATAAGAATGCTCTGAAAATATAGTTTTGCTTTCATTTAATTACTATTTAATTATTTACCATGTATTAGCGCTGTTCTGCCTCCCCACTTTCCCTCTCTAATAATTGTTAGGGGAACTTGTATATTGGAATTTGTATCATATGATTAAAAATAAAACTTTTTTTTAAAAAAAAAATTAGTCTCAAAATGAGTTAACTCCTAAATTGTTTATAAACCTCCAAACCTTGTGTAGGTGTAAATCGTATGGTTTTATTCAGGTGTATAAACTGGATGTTAATTCATATTTTTGAAAACTTTCTAAAAAGATCTTGTTGATCAACTTTAACCTGACTCAGGTATTGAGATATATTGTTTTATTTTTAAAAAATATTTTAATGGATCAGTGCTAAATAATAATAACTTCAATGGCAGGGGATGCAGATATAGCGCAAAATGGGAGGTATGGAAGAAGTGGCCCAGTTGCCTCAGGAAAAAAGGCTGCTATGCCCCCCCCCATTCATAGGAAAGGTAAATGATTGGTTTTATTTGCCCTTAATGGTATTCTTACATAGGCCCTATTAGCAGTATACATTTAAAGCACTATTATACCACTTTAAACAGCCATGGCTTCATTCAAAGAATATATGGCCCTACATTTCTCAGAGTGGTTTAACTGTCACTCCCCCTTCGCAGAGAACTCTGGAATTGTAGGTCTGTGAGGGGAATAGGGGTCTCCTAAGAACTCTCACCGCTCTTAACAAACAACAGTTCCCAAAGAGTCTTTGGGGGAAGCCATAACTGTTTAAAGTGGTATGATACGGCTTTAAATGAATGGTGCAGATGGGGCCATAGTATGATTGCATATGTGGCAACACAGTATTAGCCTCTTCACTTTGGCAGGATTCAAACAAACCCCTTCATGCATTTAAAACTCAGTGAACATGAGGGTCCCTTGACATGTACTGATGTATGCACAGGGCTCTTCCACATGATAGGGATCCTGACTGACCCAGAATTCCCCTTGTAAGAAGCCACTCTACATGCATATGGGGTCACTTCACATGCTCGCCAAATGCACACCAAGTGGGAGATGCGGCCGACAGATGTTGCAGGGTTAGCCACCATAGCATGGAAGCATGCGAGAGGTTTGCCTGAACCCCTGCTAAATGATCTCTGATTAGTTGGAATCATGTTATGAACAACAATAAAAGATGGCACCAGGAGCAAGAGAGAGGGTGGCGCCCAAAAGCTAGGTATATTTGGGTTATTGTCAGATGGCACTGAGAGAATCCCATTTCACTCGAAAAAAATTTACAGTCAAAATTTTAGCACAACACTACTCAGTGTAAAAGCCAACACAGAATTTTTTTGGATCCGTATTTATGCAGCAGGAATCCACACCATAAATTTTAAGGCACTCTTATTCCACTGTAAGAGTCATGGTTCCCCCCCAAGAATCCTGGGAAGTGTAGTTTGTGAAGGATGCTGAGAGTTCTTAAGAGATCCCTATTCCCCTCACAAAGCTACCATTCCCAGAGTGGTTTCACAGTCAGTCTTTCCTGAGAATGGTAGCTGTGTGAGGGGAATAGGGGTCTCTAGGAACTGTAGTTTGTTAAGGGTCTCCTAACACATCTCAGCTCTCTTAACAAACTACAGCTCCCAGGATTCTTTGTGGGGGAAGCCATGTCTCTTAAAAGTGGAATAAGAGTGGATGTGGATGTGTGGTGTGGATGTGAAACAATAGCTACACTAGAATGTGTGACTGCTAATGAACCAAGTTGAAACATATCCAGGCTGTTTTGGATACAGGGATAGTAAGAAATAAGTTATTTGACTGGAGGCGGACAGACAAGAAAGGCAGTAATATTTTAAAGTTTGAAATCAAAGCAAAACAAAACAATCTAATTAGACAGATAACTTCAAAGCACAACACAGTAATTGCTATCTCTGTCCCAAAAATATGTATAATTCCATATATCTATTTTAGGCACAGTTATGACTCTTTATGCCTCTCTGATAAGTGTCTGAATATATTGTTATGACTGAGGCAAGTGGCAAGCACGCTGGAATTATTCACTGGCACAGCACTAGATGATTTCACCCATGCAAAACCATAATCGATATTTATGCTGATGTGTGGCTTATGTGTGATGCGAGATAGAAGGTTCCCAGCTCAAGCGTCAGTGATGAAATACAGCTCCTCTGCCTTCAGTAAGGTTATAATATCAACCTGCCTCACAGGGAAATTGAGAAAATGAAGCACTTGGATCAAACCAAAGTGCTCTATTTATAACCTTGCTTTTCAGCCAAGATTATGCAAACAAGTGCTAAGGTTCTACTATATATTTCGCCAAGTTGTTTGCTCGCTATGCATTTGGACACCTCTTAAAATATTGTAACCAAATTCTGTATAATGGTTCCTGAGGTCAAGGAGCAGATTTTTGTCTGTTTGGATGCAAACTGGATACCATTTTGAATTAAAATGGCAGACTGAACCTTACAAAACTGCACTGATTTTTACCACTGATTTCAAAACTAGACTGATTTGGGGGTTTCTTAGAATCCCCAAGCAATGCCAGATAGAATTCTGGTAGTTATTCACATGTAAGCATGAGCTGGCTGGTGGCACTTGCTGAGGGCCCAGGAGCTCACAGGGGCCACTCACCAGCCTGAGCCCAATCTTGCCATGCCGGTGCTTCTCCTCCTTTCACTGCCACCACCTCTTTCTTTCCCCTCAGAGCTGACTTCGCCACTCCCCTTTTGCACATGCCTGGTGGAGGCTGCTGCTGCTCTTGCCACGCCTGCTAGGCTGCAGGAGCTGCTGGCGGACAGTGGGGAGGCTTTCACTTGCATGCCTTGGGAAAGGGAAGAGGTGTTGCTGCCACTTGCCTAGTGTAGTGGGACTTGATTGAGTGAGGGGGCAGGTGCTCACTCATGCTGTGCTAGGCAGTGGCATGTCTTTCTTCTGCTGGAATATGCAGGGGGAGGCCTCCCTCCTTCCCGTCCCTCTTTTCCCACCTCGGAGGCTTGCCGTCCAAAAGTATCTCCTCCCTTCTGCTCAGCAAGTATGGCAGGAGCAGCAGCAGCCAAAGAGGGGTGTGCAGGGAAGGAGGTGCAGGGAAAGGGGAAGTAGAAAGTCATGATCACAGTATACAGTGAGGCATAGCACTTATTACCGTCTCTTTCATTTCCCCCTTCGCATATCACCTGAAAATGAGTAGGTTTGCATGTAACAAACCAAGAAGTCTTAGCTTCCTGACACATCTGGATCAGGAATCATGGTTTGTTGCACTCTAACATGCTACAGTCCATAAAGCAACAACAAACCATTGCATTAGCAATTGTGGCTTGTTAGGGAGAAACAAACCGTATTTCCTGGGTGGGACGCAATGGGAGAAAAAGGCTTTCTGGTTTGTTTAATCCTGCTCAAGAGAGGGAAGGAGCAAAGCTAGAGAGACTGGGCAACATGCACCAGTAAACTGCTAGTTCACACTAAACCAGAAACTCAGAACAGCCAGTGGAAATCCTTGCATATATTGGGTTTTCACCAATATGTTACCACCAGGTATTTTACCACCAAAGAGGGCCTTTCTCCTGGAGTGTAGTTTTAGTGGTCAATGTTAACTTGTGCCTGAGAAGTTTTATCTGGAATATTTTGCAATGTTTTATAGGTTTGCATAATTAAATGGTAATCTTGCTCTTAGGTCTTGTCATCCAAATCAATGAATGCAGGAGCGGCACCTCCTAATGTATTAATTTTATCTTTAGTTTAAGCAAGATAGCTCTTAAAATTAAATGTATTTGTGAACAAACACTATGAGAGGGAGAAGCCAAGAGGACCTCTCTTTCCTCTCTAGGCACTATGGACTGAGTTTCAGATGAGAAACTGAATAATATGGTATTGCCATAGTTTGAAGGAGACAGAGGGCACATTTCCAGATGCAAGCGGTGTGAAACAAAAGGAAAATTCAAACACAAGGAATGAAAGGTAGACCTGAAAGCAACTGAGCTTTGCCTCAAGGTGATCAATAACGCTAGAGCCCAAAGCCAGCTCACCTGAGCAATTGTACTATTTTATTAATCCTCAGAAGCTATTCTTAGAAAGTAAGTAAACAGCCCAGATAAATCGATTCTAGGATTCCAATCCTCACAGCCTTTCTGGCATTGTTGTGAAATCATTTTACATCCCACAAACTCAATAATAAAGGCCAAGGAAAATAGAAACATGGGTTACCTGAAGTGTCACAAGTCTGCTTGTCCCTTGGCAAGACTGTTGGAGGTAAACTGTGTCTGTACACCACATGTGGCTTTTCATGCTCTTCTGTGGACTCTTGCTGGTCAGGTGATATCAGTGGCTCTACAAAATACTCTCCATCATGAGACCTGAACATGCCTAGCTGAGAAGAAATGAAGAGAACATCATGAAGCTTCCAACAGAGAGCTACACTGCAGACGGAAGATGCAACACATTCATTCATATCCTTCTAAATAGGGCGACAAGGTACAAAAGAGGACTGGACTCCTCTGTAGAAAAGGGAATTACAGCAGGCACAGCTTGCATCTGGCTGCCTTATTCTAAATCTTTTAGTAAGAATAGGAATCAGCACAAAGGTCGCAACTGCAGGAATGTGTAGTTACAGTATATTTTTGATGGCTTTGGTATACATGTCATATAGGGCACTTGCTTTGCATCTTCTGCTCTTTCCCCGACAGCGGTTTTGGCTGTGGCTGATGGGAGTTGGAGTCCAACAACATCTAGAGCCACAAGTCTGCCACCCGTCCTAGTGGAACAATGACTGCTTGCACCTCCTTGAATGTATGAGTTTGTGTTACATGGCTTGAAAGCATCTTAGATAGCATGATGAAGTAGCAAACAGATCACATGAATACCTGTCTGCCACACTCTTTGAATCCTTGGACTATTTTCAAAAAAACAAAAAGAATTGTGCAAACCATACACTTAGTACACCACTGTGGCACAATGAAACAAACAAACCAGCAACCAAGCAAAAGAGGTGTTCTGCTTTTACTCATTCCAGAGCTATCTCCATCCACAAGCTGCATCTCAAGTTATTTAGCAGACCCTATTATTAGGGGAGGAGGGGACTTGGAGCAACGTACTACCCCACTGGGACTAATCAGCAGAATGGGACAAGGATCAGTGACCTGAGACAGCTGTGTTGAGGGAGAAACTCTCTTCTCAGACTGAATTCCTATCTTCAGGATACCTGGATCTCACAAACACAAGCCCAGGAGCTATCAAGACTGGAGGTAACACAAGAGATTACATATCAGCTAAAGGCACATGTGGCAGAGGTCCATTCAAACTGTTATCATTGCATAAGCTGGGGTCGAAAAGCAAAGCTTCAGGATTCAATGGTCAGCATGAGAAACCATAAATCCAAACTTGTAAATAGCCATGCACTTGGTTTCCTGTAGATAATAAAAAGCACCTTCAAGGGATTGGGCAAAAGCTGAGGTTATTTTTCTTTTATGTCTAAACAAAAATATGTGCATGCAGGCAGACCAATAAAAAAATTGTACGGATAACTTCTTTTGACTCATTTGCAAGACTGCTCAAATCCAAGATCAGACTCCTAGCAGATCTTTCTGGTTCACACCATCTGCCCATGTGCTTTGATACCATCTGTCGGCATGGACACTCAGTGATAGAACATCTGCCTTACATGCAGAAGGTCTCAGGTTCAATCTCTGACATCTCCAGGTAGGACTGGGAGGTATCCCCTGCCTGAAATCCTGGACAGATGCTGCCAGTACTGACCTAGATGGACCAGCCGTTTGAGTCAGTAACAGGCAGCTTCCTTTGTCCACCTCCTCCTTCATCCTCCTGCTCTGCCCCATCCCCACCACTGCCCACCGGGAATACTGAAGAAAGATCTCTCTTGGCATCTTCCTCTCCTTTCCACCTTAAGTTTCCAGCTGCTGAGGGTCTGGAAAGTTCCTGGACTTCCTTAAGGTTGATCTCAGCAGGAGGTGCCTGAGTTGGGGTAATGCCTCCTCCTCCATTAGGAAGTATCATTTCTTTTCCTCCTCTGGTAAGCCGCATTTGCGATGCTTGTCTAGAGGGCTGGAAGAACACACTCCCACCCCCTGGTGGTTCTTTCCACATAGCCCTGGGCGGGTACCAGCCTTCCTCCCTCCCCTCCACTGCCTCCGCCCACTGAACATCAGAACATCACAACAACAACAAGCACGGAGAGTTACTATAACTGCGCAAGCAGCATCTTGGAGGAAACAAAGCTTGTTTGGGGGTGGAGAAAGTGGGCTTCCTGTTACTGCACCCCCTTTTCCACCTTTGATGTACACCTGTGGTGCACTGCCACCAGCAACCCCAACCCCAGGACAGCTCTGCCTGACTGGTAAGTATGACTAATTGCAGCTGCTTACATCTCTCCCTCTGGAGCAGAGAGGGGAATCAGAGGGTGGGGGAGAAAAGAGGGATCTCCCCCCCAGTTGTATTTGTAGAACGGTTCTTGCATATTCTCTACAGAAAATCGTCACATTTTGTCGTATGCAGATGGGACAGAAAGTCAACGGGTGTCCACTTTGACAGGAGAACCCATGACTTTCTTGCAACTCCTAAAAACAGGACTTCTGAAATTGGGAAGTGACAGCCTAAAGGAATTACTCCTTTGGTGCTTTGAAAGCCCCCCTGAACAATCACACACACACACATACATCTGCAAGGTCAAAGTAGCAGTCTCTGTCCTCCATATGCCCCACACCAGAGCAGCTTTCCTTAGCAAGGACTGCGCACACAGCCCGACACAGTGTCACACTGTTCAACCCTAAACCTGTGAACTTGGAGAGGAGCCCCACCTGCAGAAAGTGCACTTCAGATCTCAGAGTATCAGAAAGAAGTAAACTTTCATTCCTAGAGGGAGCGAGGGGGAAGAAAAACACGCTGTTTCTATTTGTCTTCTTCCACCTTAAATGGTTCTCAGGCTCAAAGCACCACCCTTGTTTGGGGTTCCTTGGATTCAGAATCCTCCTCCCCAAACCCACCCATCTACCTCCCCTCCTCTGAAAAGCTGCCTGGGCTAACCCCACCTCCTTGCTTCCGCTTTGCAGTTCCCCTGTTAAGTCTCCTTGGTTGGACTCTGCCGCTATGTGTGTGTGTCTGCGTGTAAGGGGGGGGGAGGCCCTGGCTCTGATGACCTTTGGGAGAAAATATAGAATTTGCTAATTACCACTGCTTGTTTCTGGCAGCTCCCTGGTCTTCCCCCCTCCCTCTCCTTTCCCCCATCAATCAAAATAAGCTCTCCTCAAAAGTGAAGCCTTTGATTTTTGATCCATTGCTTTTGCCATGGACCTCAAGGATGATTTCTTGGGTTGTGAAGGAGATGAAGTTGTTTACATTCTTCTGGCTAGCTTTTTAAAAAAGAGCACTGCGTGCTTTGAAAATGGGGGGGGGAGGGGAGAAGCTGAAGAAAGAAAAGTAGCCAGCTCTGATATCCATCAGCAAACAACGTTTAAGAAACAGTTTGGTTTTGTTTTAAAGCCTTGTATTTACACAACACCCCCACACATATCCCAAGCAAGCTGTAGAGAGCCACAGCAAGGACGTTTAAAGATGTGTGATGTCATTCCAAATATTTCCAAAGGGGAACTGCATCAAGAGCTGAGAATGATCTTTGTGGGTGCATGGTTTTTAAAGATCCATCCTGTATGTAACCACAAAGCTTGCAGGCAGGCACTTTACTTACCATCCCAGAACAGAGGCTGATGACTGCAGTGTGTTGGGGCTTCGTATTGACATGTCCCTTATAAAAACAGTGTTTAATATCACTTTCCTCCTCGGTGTAAAAGTTTGTTTGGTTAACCTCAGGTACTCCCAGGACGCTGACAGTAAAAAGAGGGGCAATAAATCCCGAATGGGCTGTAAGATTGAAAAAGAACTGCTGCCCAAAGGCTGTGAGCTTGTAGTGTGCTTGAGTAGTACTGGAAGAAGAGGAGGAGGTAGCATCCGGGCCCCAGGCCTCAGTGTCCAAATGAAGGCTTCGCTTCTTCCTTTGAAAGTGGTCCTTGGTTGGAAAAGGCTCTCCAAGTTCATTCACCCGGGTGGGAGTCACTATCTCATACTCGCTCAGCGTCTCCAGCTGTTTAGCTGTTGAGAGTTAACAAAACATATCCCCTGTGAACAGATACAAGCCTGTGTTTGTGCGTGTTATGTCTGTGTGAACTATTACACTATATCTACCATGGAGGGGGGGAAAGCCATCGTGACAGGCACTGGGCAAAATAGCAGTTGCCCCCAAGAGTGGGATCTCCTTAAGCAAGAGTTTGGGAAAGACCCTAGTTCTTGCCAGAAAAAAAGTGACTGGAAAGAGTTTTTTTCCTGTATGCTGCTGCTCATGTCTCTCAGAATTTTAAGGTTTTCCTTGTCTCCTTAGTCTCTCTGTGGTGTCTAAAAATGGAGTATTCTGCATACACTCAGATAGATAAGCTGACAATTAATCAGTGGTGGTCTCCAAACTCCCCCCCCCCCGCAAACCACTTGAAAATGGCTGAGGCTCTTGGTGGACCACTGAATGATTTTTCTGCCTCTTGTAGGAATTGTAATGTGCTAGGCTAGATCCTATATGATTTCAAATTGTGTTTGTATTGCTTCTTTTATTTCTTATATTGCATTTTATAGCATGACAATTTGCATTCCACAGAATTCAAACTGCGATACAATATAAGAAATAAAAGGAGCGGTACAAATACAATTAAAATCAATATGAATAGTTAATGTGGACATGCCGTGGACCACCTGGATGAAGCTCGCGGACCACTGGTGGCCTACGGTCCACAGTTTGGGAATCCCTGATTTAGATCAGTAGTGCTGAGACTGCCTGCAAAAGGATGCCTGTGGGCAGAAGACCTTCCAGCTCTTATGTAACCAGGCTGAGCGCTGCAAACAGCACATGCACTAGCCAGCAATTACAAAGCAGAAAGCAAACTCATCACTCACTGCAAATATAGCTTGCAAGCCCGCCCACTGCAACATACACAGGTATGTTGCCTTAGCTGTGTAATGCTAATATCATCTAAAACCTATGCGGCTCGGGAAACAGGACCCTTAAATCTGGGTCACCGCATACAGCGTGTCTCAGTCTCAACCCAGCAGTTAAGCCCACCGAAGGATTGTAAGGAAAGCGAAGAAAGACGTCGCTCATAGTTTTAAGAGTGAGCTCCTTTCCCCATATGTAAAAGTTATTTGTTTAAAAACGGAGCAGCTCGTCGGTTGCAATGTAAAAAGCCAACATTTCAGGAAGAACAGAAAAGTCCAGCTGTTTGCAGCAGCAGGACACATGGCACAAGAGCTGGAGCTGTTCTTGGTTTTTTCCCTAAGTTTTGGGAGGCTGATCACTGCTTTTCAGCCACTGACAGACAAACAAACAAAGCTACCGAGAGCGATATTGCGGGACTACAAGTGTTTGGAAATTTTAAGCATATATTTGTAGGCGGAGCTGCCAGCAGACTGGCAAAGTCTCTGTAACTAAAGTTGCCTAATAACGCTTTCCGTGCTTTGCAAATGTGTAGCACTGTATGAATAAGAAAAACGTGACCTACCTCCCCCCTCCCCCCCAAAAAGCAGCAAAGCAATGTCAACCTGTTAAAAAATGATACTATTTTGAAAAAAGAAAAGCCCGGGCAGTGCTGTTACTGCTGCCAATAGCTTACCTTGTCTTGGATGCAACCCTCTCTTCCTTGCTGCTGCTGCACCGGCTACATTCAAGAAGTCTTGCAGAAATAGCGTGCTTAATCCCACTGCCCATAACACAAGATGCATGGTGGTTTGTGCCGCTTCGTTGCAGCCGATCAACCTTTCTACCCCCCCTTTTGCAAAAATAGTAAGTCCCTTCTTTCGCCTTGTTGCTGCACGGGTTTGGGGGGGGGAGGTTGGTGGATGGGAGAGGGGAGGGGAGGTGGGTTGGAGCCAAAACTTCAGAGAGCTTTTTCCTCCGCGGCTGCCTCCCCTCCTCCTCCTCCACCCTCCTCCTCCCACAACTTCACTTTTATTAAACGTGAGGATCCCTCTGATCCAAGTCGGTTTCCCCGGGTTCTGCTATGGCGACAACAACCGCCCGCTCTGGAAAGTTGATCGGGATTTGCGGAACGACTCGAGCACGGAGGATCGGGTACACCAGCATAATGTAATACTGAGGGGCTGGCGAGGGAACAGGGGAAAAGACGCTGCTGCACTTTTGGTGGGCTGCCTTACCCCCCTTTCCCTCTCCCTCTCCCCCCCCCCCCGTTTGCCTGCTGGACTAAGAGTGCTTGGGAACCACTTTAGGATACCGGAGGAGGGGCGGGATCGCAGAGATCAAATGCCCGGAGATCCCGCCTCTCTTTAAGGAGGGAAGAAGGGGGGGGCGAGAGAAGGAGCTGGTTAAGTAAGTAAGGGTGTGTGTATCCCTTCGTTAAGAGTGTCCCGCAGCGAGGCATTTTTTATTTGGCTTTAGTTTTTAAAACAAGATGTGTGCTTGCGTGTGTCGTGTAGGTTCGGATGGAATCAAAAGTTCTTGTCTCCTTTGCAACCGAGGCCAAGGCATTCGTTCAGAGATCGTCGTATGCTTTCTGGCCTCCAGGCGTGATCGGAGAGAGAATTCAGCGGTCTGAACTGCCAATAAAGTGGCACAATATAATTTCCACAAAAGTTTTAGTGGCTGGCCCTTTGGTTTCCTATTGTGCGTATTCCGCCCTCCGCATACCCACCCCTTTCCTGAAAGCCAAAACTGCTGCTTGGATTACTCTCCTCGCTATAATTTGTTAAAAGAGGTAAACTGCTTTGCAAATTATAGGCAACGGCCGGCAAAGTTTGCATCTATTTATCCTTCCCGGGATTAAGAGTTAATCTGGAACAATCATGCACTTTATTAATGGTTTACAGACTGTGAAAACCCTTTGTCCTTTTCTTGAGGTAGGGGGTTTTGCCCCTTGATAGGGAGGAAGGCAATTAGCCACAATGATCCTACCTTTGCCTTAGTTTAGCTTTTAAAAAACACACTAAAAATGTACTGGATTTTTGTTGTTAGTTTTTTCTCAATTTCGACAAGAGGAAGCAAATATGAAATTTCCGTGTTAGTTATACCAATTTTAAAAAAAACCCAGCAAGGCGTCTTGCTAAAGTAAATATGATCCATTGGAAAGATAAACTACATTTAAAACTACAGTCCTATTTGCATATACTTCCTTGGAAGTAAGCCCCATTCTCTGTGATTTACTTTCTAGCAAACTTGCATGGGATTTGACTACATGACTCACACAAATCAATGGGACACGTTCATACTGGGAGGCCATTAATCCCATGGTCCCGGTAAACCGTTGCCACTATATGGGAATTTACATTGATTTTACTATTGGGGATCCTCAGGTTTTCTAAGTAGTGTCTGAAGCACAGGAAGAGCAACAACAAAAAAGAGGCAACAAAGCAAAATGACAATCTCTGCAGCAACTTCTGTCACCCAACAATCACTGCAGCACGCATTTATGATATCCCCAGTAGCCATGCACAGGAGGCACCAATCAAAAAACCAGGCATAGGAAAGCACCAGTCAACACATGGCACCAGCAGGAACCCCAAGATGATGCCACAAACCCCACCACAGAATAGTACCTAATGCTGGATTAAAAATTTGATTCAGAGTATAATTTGGAGTTGTGAAAATGTGTGAGATTTCTTAACTATGGTATTCTCATCTCGCTAGCATAAAATGGGCATAGCATTGCACTGTAAGACCCTTCAAAATCAATGGGCTTTAAGTATCAAAGCTGAGGCTGGAGCATGTTGGTTATTTTCTTTCTCACGCTATTTCCAGGTGGCGGTAATATATCTTTTTGTTATCCTGACAACAGTTCTGTAGAATACCTGGTGCCTTCCAGGTGTTTTGGACCACAGCTGCTATCAGCCATAGCCAGTGCTGGCTGGGGATGTTGGGAGCTGTGGTTCAAAACATCGAGGGCACCAAGATGGTAAAGGAGTGGTTAGACTGGGAGTGTCTTGATTTCTGAATCCAATGCTCTCCATTGCGACTCTAGGCACAAATCATGATCATGATACTGGGCATAACCCAATCACTTTCCCTTTTCAAATATTCAAAACGTACACAGAACACAAGTGGTGGTGACAGAGAATTGCAGCAGCAAATTGGGGGGTATCAAATGTACCCCTCTACCTGGGATCTTGTGCATGCAAAGCATGTACTCTACCTCTGAACAGCTATGTGCAGAAGGCAAAAAATCATAATGGTGCTTTGAAAGGGATGTTGTGGGATTGTTGCTCCTCGTGCATGCAAAGCTTTTTTCAGCACCCACACGACATCTTTGGTGTAAAAATGCCGGTCCATATGCCCCTCTCCATTTCATCTGGATTTTCTCTTTCTGTGCAAAATCTGTTAAAGAAAGAACCTGTTGCCAATTACTTGTATGCAATATCTCAACAACTCATTTGCAATATTGAGCCTCCTCTGGAATCACCCTTGGGTGTCGTGTTTTCTGTTGCTTTGACGGAGGAAGCTGTACCTACTGGAATATTACGACTCTTAAAGCTAGTGGAACTTATTCACGATTTCTTGTGCATTTTACCATTGTACCGCAACTAGGTGCTAGACTGGTGCTTTGCAGTGCTGCGCTGGATGTGGGCTGAAACTGGATCCTGAAAAGTAAGATATGTCATGTGTTCTGAGTTCTTGTGCTCCCCTGGAACAGGCCCATAGCCAAGAAGGCAAGGGGGGCTGCCCCCCTAAATGTTTTCTCCTTCCCCTGATTTTTTTTTTTTACGAAAAATAATTACATTTATTACAGAAGAAAATTCTCCCTACACACACTTTTTGATGCCCCCCTGAACTTCAAGGTTCACTCCAAGGCGTGCCCTGGAAGGAGGAGGTGCTCCTGATAAAGCATTGTCACTGGGAGCTCAGGTGGCCTTAGCGGCTAGGAGTGTCTGCTTCCAGCTCTGAAACGCCAGCTCTGCTCCCTTTTGGCTACTCTGTGCTCTATGTGGCGCTACCCTTAAAGACAACTCGGAAACTTTAGCCGGTCCAGTTACACAGATACACAAACACTCCACAGGATGCAACTTTTTCTGCACTTGACAACGGCTTAATGGGTACATTAACACGTGTGTGTGTGTGTAACTGTGTAGCTTTAAGGGACGGAATCTTAATGGGGGATCTGATGCAAGGTTAAGCGCAAACCATGAAAAGAACTGAGGCATGGAGCAGATATTTTCAGACATCTGTATAAATAGCACTGTACCTAATAAAGCTCACTCATACTTGCTAATTGTCATACTAGCATATGAAACTATAGTCAAGATGATACAGCTCAACTGACAGCAGAGTTACACTTTACTCTTTAAACATGGGGACAAAAAGTTCCCCAGTTTAAACACCAAAATATGCCCACAGCCCTGTTAGTTGCGAGCTATGCACATGGTTTAAAAGACTGGGTTTTCCTGCTTTAAGTACAGGTGTAGAGGCTATTCCATTAGGTAATGTGGGGAAACCCCATCAATGTAAATGTGCATGTGTCATTCACCACTGATGACACTGTGCATGTAATAGCAATCTTTGCCTCCCTGGTGAGAGAGAGGGAATGAGCTGAGAGAAGAGAAGCTGGCAAGAGCTGGTCTGAAACAAAGGAGAGGTGTGGCTTTCATCTCATTTTTGTAAGTTAATTGCGGTGAAAGTTTGTGAAATTCCTTGTGGAATGGCAAGCTTTTTTGCTTTGTATACCACTATTTTGATTTCTATGTTAGGCTTTATTCTCTCCCATTTAGCTGTTAAATCCAGTTACTTTATTTGTATTCATTTGTACAATGTTTATTTTATTAGAAAAACCTATACACTGCTTTTTCAGGAACTTCCTCCACAAAGCAGCTAACAATCTCAAATAAAAACCAACTCCAACAGAAAATAAAATATAAAAATACAAAGTCCAATACAAGTAAATAATAAATCAGCATAAATGGTGGAGCAGAGAAACAATATGGATGGATGGATCTTTTATTTAATGATGCATTAATTTATTGGCATCTGTAATTTGTAATTATTTGTAATTGTTCTTATGTTTTTTAAAATTGCTGTTGATATTCATTTTTGCTGTTTGCTTTGGTTACAATCTCATGGAAAAGCAACATTCAAATAAACAGACTACGATGATTTGTTTTATCATTTAAATTGAGGCATTTGTTGTACTTAAATAGAAGAAAATAAGTATGAATCAAGTCTGAGTAGTGCACTTACATTTGCCACAGCTTGACTTCAGGAGCCAACTAAGAATAAAAGTGGGCCATAATATTGTGTGTCTACACTACAACTTTCCCACTCTTTAAGTTGTGTAGTTTTCAACACTTATTTTGTTGTGTTTTTCTCAACACTTGTCTGACATTCATCTAACGATACAGTATGTAAAACTAGTTGCAGTATCAGGTGGGTGAAACCTCTGGCTCTCCAGATGTTGCTGGACTATAACTCCTATCATTCCTGGCCATTGACCATTCTTGCTAGGGCATACGGAAGTTGTAATTCAGCAACATCTGAAGGGCCAAAGGTTTCCCACTCACTTGCTACATGATTGGCAAAAAAACACAGCAGCAGGAAATTGCATGCTCTCTCTATATGTGTCTGGTTTTATGCTTAGCATCTGTTTACACAGAATAACTGTCACCCTTTTGTGCAGGATTCACAGCTACTTTCAGTGATGGAAAACTCTTAGTTAAAACCTATCCATACATTGAAAAGGCCAGGAAAATACACCCATGTCCTACTGCCTCGCCCAGCATTCCCCAATGTGAGGCCCTTCAGATGTTTTGGACTACAGCTGCCATCAACCCCAGCCTACACAGTTGTGGAGGGCACCACGTTGGAGAAGGTTGTTCTAGTCAACCTAGATTGGAGCATGGCGAAATGGTACTAAGATACGGGAATGGAAAGTGACACAAAAGTTGCTTTGTCCAGTCTAAAGAAAGAAAATAAATGGTAGTGGCAGTGGTAATGTAAGGGCTCCTTATCAAGGGGAAGGGCTGTAGCTCAGTGGTGGAGCATCTGCCAGCAAACAGAAGACCCCAGGTTCAACCCCAGGCATCTCCAGGTAAGTCTGGAAGTGTGTCCTGCCTGAAACCCTGGAGAGCTGCTGCCATTCAGTACAGACAATACTGAATTAGATGGAGCAATTATCTGACTCAGCATAAGGCAGTTTCCTATGCTCTTACCAGCATTTTATTATCTCAAGTAACAGTAGGTTTACAGTCATGCTGTTTGTGATCATTCTTTTCTCTCCATATGTGTGTAGTGATCCACCCTTATTATAGACCACTTCAGACAATACGCATTGGCCTAGCATTGACTTCTGTGAAAATGTAGGTCTAGAAATACGTATGTATATCAAAGGTAGGTTGTAATGCTACCCCAGATTCATTTTGTGGAAGGCCCTCATCTAAATGCATTGGATGACATCCAACACTAGTTATCCTTAGAGCCATCCCGCTGAAATCAAAGGACTTAGGCCGATTGATTGCAATGGGTCTGCTCCGAGTATGACTAATGTTGGATATCATGAGTGCATAGAAGCAGTAACTTCCTATTACATGCATGGATCCACATGAGAAACTGTTTATTTGCCTAGTCCTGCCGGAGAGAATTTTATCTCTGATTCTCCATTTTTCTGATTGATGATACCACCAGAAAAAAAATATATTGGGCAGGAGGCAGAGGGACAGAAGGATGCCTTTGGGCAAGGAGCTGGGAGAGGGCATTTGTTCCACAGGTTGGAGTTCTGAAAGAGAAATACTCCCATCCTAAACATGATTTCTCCCAAGCCCATTTTGTTTGATGGAGTTAATACTCAAGTCAAGTTCATTCAGACTGCAACATTGTTTTTATTTCAAATGTGTAATTCTGCTGTAATGTGTATATGAAAAGTTTTCACCACATGTAATCACAGGGGTCCAGCAATGGTGGGGGGAAGCTACTAATCTTGGGGCTTGCCCACCCCTCCTTTCTCCTTGGTGCTACCGATTAGGCAAGGAAGTGGTCTCCCTACCACTGGGCGAGCAATGCAGACAACCAGCTTACCAAAATTCACATCTCTGCGATGGTACAAGGAGTGGGGAAGAAATTCACCACCATCCACATTTCAAGCCAAATTTGCCAAATTCGCATTTTCTGAAACAATGTGTGAACCGAAACTCAGCCATCTTTTGAAATTTGCACTTCTCTGAATTTTGCAATGCAGCTCTCTGGCCAAGTAGTATGTGCAAATATGTATACTCTAGGGTAAAGTGTCCATAACGTGCATATATTAGTGAAAATAATATGCAAAAATGCATTATATTAGGGAATACATACAAACATGTTTATTAGGAAAAATTCACACTAAAATGCAGATGAATTTTCGTGAGGACTTAAAAGCAAGCTGGTGTGGAAATGTGAATAACAATTTAAGATTGTAAACCTGACAAACAGAGACTGAAATTAACGGATCCGACAATTCCTACCTTTGTATCCAGTTTATCTAATGTGGTTAGTAATTTTGGTTTATTTTAGTTGATTTTATTGCTACAGAATAGCAGTGCCAAACAGTCAAGAGCCTGGAATTCACAGTGTAATTCTTGTTCAAGGATCATCCCACTGTCTCTGTCTTTGGCCACTTGCCCAGTAAGTGCTCCTTTGACTTTCCACAACCTACCGCAATCCCATATGGTTTGGATATCAGTCCAGAATTACTCTAGGATAAATTGTTGTTGTTTTTGTTGTTGATGATAACATTCCTTGAAGAAGATTAGGATTTAAAAGTGCCTAACTGGCTGGATTGTACAAACAATAATAGTAATAACTATTTTTATAGCTGCCCTGTGAATTGGCACCCGTGTTCCACATGAAGAAGTACAAGAAAATCTACTAGCAGTACACTAAAACCCATTTCAATCCCATTTATAGATAGTTTAAAAGGAGAGTGCTGTATATTAGCTGTGCTTGCCTGGGCTTTTTAGTGTGTCTCATTTCCAAAAGCTTAGGGCAAGCATTTATATTAATAAACAAAATGCTGATATAAAGAATTAAAATTCAAAATGTGTCTTAAAAGGAAGCAAAAGAAATAAGCTAGTGAAATAATCCCTTGTTCACCCACATAACAATATTCCTCTGTTAAAAGGGTTTTTTATTCGTGCATTTCAAAATTCCTGCCCCATCTCCCTAAAAAATATGCAAGGAGGCTTACAATAAAATATAAAACGGCAGCATAATAAAGCCACTAAGTTAAAATTAAAAGGCAGCAGCAGCAATCAAAGCCACGTTCTAGAAAAGCTTGCTGAAATCAAATTGTATTTCCTGTCTGCTAAAAACAAACATCTCCCCAGATAGGTTATTGCATATGTTAAATGCCACAACTGAAAAGGCCCTGCCCCAAGTACCAGTTCCAGCAGCAGCAGTCAGCCAAACCAGGCACTGGCCAAGGACCCCAGGGGCTCAGAAGGACCCCTCACTGGCCCATTACAGTTATGCTGCCACTCTCCGTCTTGACACTGGATCTGGTTTTACAGTAGGTGGGCAGCGATGCCACTTTTGAATGGGAATCACATTCATCTGTGTAGCTGCTGTGTGTGTGTGTGTGTGTTAGGGGCCCCATTGACACCACTGTGCTGAGGGCCCCCTGAAGTCTGGTCAGCCCTGCCATGTACCCTCCCACCATATCTGATGGCAAATGGACCTGAAGCAGGGCGTTGGATTGGGGATGGAAAGAACTGACCATTTCACTTATCTCAGTTTCTCATTTTTCCAATCTTAAATTCAGTTCTCCACATTTGTGCAGCAATCTGTGAATTTTTCCCCAAAAAATCCTCATGAAAATTCTTCAGCATTTTAGCGCAAATTTCTCCTAACACATTTTTGTAGGCAGTTTTGACTAACGTACCCATTTTTACAAGCCGTTTCTCATATAAAACATGTCTGCATGTTATTTTCACTCATACATCCATTTTTATGCACACTTTCTCCTAACACATGCATTTTTGTAAACATTGTTGGGTTGGCAAACTGCATGGCCAAATTTGAATAACAGATGGCGGATGGCTTTCTTTTGGTTCGCATACTGTTTTGGAAAGCGTGAATTTGATAGACGGGTTGAAATGTAAACTGAAACAAAATTCTTGCTCATCCCTTCCTCGGATGTAGAACAAAGTTCCCAAGCAGGCTTATATGAAGGATGCTGTTCTCGAGATATTCTTTATATCACTTTCAGTACTGTCGTACGCTCAAGTAATGTCTTCTCGGAATTGCTACTAAAGCCTGCTACATTGGCAGAACAGACATTACCTAGATTTACTGGATTTTACCAGGAATCAAAAGTTAACGCCAGGTGGGGTTTCCTCCTCGGTGGAAACATTTGAGGAAGTTTGAGGGAAGACATGGGGAATGAATAAGACTAACACATCTCTGTCATATAGATATCTATGCTCAGTAACTCTATACAACAAATACTGCACATCCCACGATACAGTGCACTACAAATCTACATGCATATAACAATCCACAGGTCTGAAATGTCTAGTGAAAATCCATTTAATGATTCCAGGTCTACATCTCCGGAACTGATTTTTCTTGTAGGAATCAAAACATTAGTAATGAAATCAGAGTTTTATCTGGATCAGCTTCCTATGTATATTTTTATTTATAAATATGTTTGCATATCGCTATTTTGTTAACCTGTAAACTGCTTTGATGCTTTTAAAACACAAACAACCATAGGATAAAAACGTTTAAAAATACAATAAAAACAAAGGTCAACTGTTGCAAAAGGCACCTTAATTGCCCGCATAAGCCTGGCAAAACAGAATGTTTTCAGCAGGCGTTTGAAAGTTAAAACAGAGGACGCCAGCTCAGTCTGTGTTGGCAGAGCACTGAGAACGGAGCCAATGACACAAGGCTTGATTTTGTGTCAATGTTAAATGAGCTTCGCCAGCTCGGGATGATCAGAGCTACTCCTGCAGATTCTCTGTAGCTGTATAATAAATTTTTTTGTTGTCGCTGCTGCTGTTCTTTTATTCAGAAAACTTCATCTAAACCCACACAAACCCTCAAACTGCTTTGATCTGAAATACTTTAGTCAGCTTTATTGCAATTTTTCAGTTAATTACAAATAAGGGGAAACCCCTGTATGAATGAAAAAGCATTTAAGAATGGGGGAGGGCAATACAAGGAAGGGAGGAAGAGAAAGGTGGATTGTGGTGTTTCAGGGACATCAAATGAAAGAAATAATCTCAGCATTATATTATTAATTTGATACGTTTTAACTGATGGCCTGTTTTATGATGACTTTAAATGTGATAATGTTTAGGTAATCAATTGGAGTTATTGTTGGATTGTTATGTCTTGATTTGAAATGATTGTTATGTTTTCAAAATGATTGCTGTTGATGTAGTGATTTGTGTTTTTGTGCTGTTGTAAGCCACTTTGAGCATATTTATATAGAAAGGTAGGGTAATAAATTCAAGTAATAAATAATAATAAATAACTAAACTCATTATTTTAGGAACCTTTAAGGCTGATGGGCCTGTGTGTTAAAAAAAAGTGATGTTGCCAAAGTTTGTGATTTATTGTCTCAGAAAAACATGGACTTGTCTAACTTGCAATTTTCAGCTGCATTACAAATAGTCCCTCATGTCCCTCAGAAGTTATTTTCTGTCTCCAAATTAAAACATGAATGTACCTCCTTTCCTGGTGCTTTAAGAATTGCAATAGCATTATCCCAGACACCAGAGATCCTAGGAAAGGTAGTTTTCAAGATCACCCGAGTCCTCAGTGCAGGAGTGTAGTTTTCCAGTGAAGATCTGAGAGGAGCCCCCAGGTGCAGGGACATTGGGGGTGGTCCTTGAATGTGCAACTCCCCTCCCCACACGCACACTTGTAAGTTAAAAGTGTTTTTACCAAGTCTCTCTACCACCTTCAGGAATTTGCCTGGGCACTCACGGGTTAAATGTTTTATGTGTCCAGGCAAACACCTGAAGAGGGCTGCGTTAATGGGTAAAAAGCCCATACATTTTAATGGAAATTCAATAGTAATGGAGTACAGCCTTTCCTCACGTTTGGGTCTCCAGATGTTGCTGGACTACAGTTCCCATCATCCTTGACCATGCTGGCTGGGGCTGATGGGAGTTGTAGTCCAACAACATCTGGGAAAGGCTGGTGTATGACATGTCAGTGGTCCCAGGCTATGATCTGAAGGCACATGAGGCCAGCACCCTGCTGAAGCTAAGCAGGGTCAGGTCTGGTCAGTGCCTGGATGGGAGACCGCCTGGGAACCATACGTAAGTCCCCTTGGGTTTCTATGATGAAAAAAAGGTGGGGTATAAATGTAATAAATGTCTGCATTCAACTGAGTGCTGGGTTTGGGCTGGAGGGGATGGGACAGTTCAGAAGGTGCTGGAAGTGGCAATTTAACTAGAATTACCGTTACTGCACCCTCATGAATGGTATGTTGACCAGTTTGGTTTTTCTATATTATTTTGCTGGGAATCTGAAACAGCCACTTTCAGGACAGAAAGTGACCTAGCGTTTGGCTGGTGTAGGGTAGGGTGGACATGGTATAATATCCCCTATTTCAAAGCACTATTTAACAACTGTAATTGTTGTTCAAAAGGGTGGCTACAGTCCATTAGCTATTCCTTAGTACATAACAACAGTGGACTACCTTCATTATGATGAACTATTCTGTCTCAGGCTGACTGCACTTCAGTGTTTTCATAAAGCACTCACTTGGCCTCATCTCCAGTCTGCAGTATTACAGCGGGCTACACCATAAGCCACTCTCTTTCAACCCCAGTCTGCAATAGGATGATGTTGGGTTCAATCCAGAGAAAAACCACACAGAAGGGGGCTGGTGGGAGTCAACAGAAAGGGGCTAATAGAAGTCAGTCCCTCAGCTCGCCCCACCTCTGCAAAGCTGCTCCTGAGGATCAGGAGGCCCTGCTGAACGGAGTAGTAGGTTGTAGTGGTGGTGGTGGGGAGTCTGAGAGGGCTGGGAGGCTCCCTGAAAATCAGGTGGACCCACCTTCTAAGTGGTGCTCTCCTCCTTTTGAAAGGTGACTGTCCAATTTTCAGGAATCTGCCCTTCCCTTCAGTCCTCTGTGCACATCCCACCCCTTTCAGTAGGGTCCCCAGATCAAAGGAGAGGCCTTTGATAGGCTGCCTGGGAAAAGAAAGGGCAGGGAAGTCAGCTTCGACTAGCCTCCTTCCATTCCTTTTTTCTTTCTGGATCCAATCCATTGACATTAGGCTAGTCTGCCAGCTTGTCATAAGCCACTCTCTCTGAGCACCTCCCACCTGCAATATGGAGATAATTACTATGGACTGCATTTGCATGCATAGCATACTTTTAAACATGTTTACTGATTGCACATGAAATAAAAACTGAATTAGAGATATGTCTTTGCATCTAACTTTTATTGGGGAGGGGGGGAGGAAGCTTTTACCTATTTGGGGAGCACACTGTTGCCCAGTCACAGATATAACTTGTTGCTTTTCTCTGTTGTTTCTTATGAGTGACTTTTACTTTTATCCCACTGGGTGAATGGCGGGGAGATGGTATCAAAGCTAACTGATAAGCTCCTCTTTCAGAAAAAAGGAATTCTGAGTGTGGTCCTTTTTAAGTCTATGCCTCAGGCACCCCAGAAACTAAATGCCCCAGGGTCCCTTGTACCTGGGATGCAGTCCTGAGCATGCTCCACAACCAAAGTACAAGGATTTCTGAGATATCCACTGTGTACACACCATATGTTTAAAGCACATTCCCCCACCCAAGAATTCTGGGAACTGTAGTTTACCCCTCAGGGAGCTACAATTCCCAGCTCCCATAACAAACTACTGTCTCCAGATTCTTTGGGGGGAAATGTGCTTTAAAGGTATGGCGTGTGTGTCTGCAGAGCACCTGACACCCACACAAATAAGTTAACTACTCAGGAAAACTGTATTTCTCAGGGTCTCTGGTGCCTGGAATTCTGCCCCTATAGCATTGAAGGCACCAGGGAAGGGTGAAATGGAAGCCTCTCAGAGAAGGCTTCAATGAGCCCTCGACACTATTGCTGATGCCACCAGGTAATTAAGGAGGGAAGGGAGCAGTGGGGGAACAGACGGGCTGGTGGGTTAGATGGGTGTTCAGGGATTCATAGCTCTTATGATTTCATTGGAGTGTAGTGCCATCTGAATTTAAGAACTGGGCTTGACAGGGAAATGAACTATAATCCTATCATTTTGCAAATAGCTCCATTTGCAGAACTTAATTCTCAGCTATGCTGAGTTGAGGGACTCTTGCCCATCACTAAAAAGAAAGGGCTGCCTGGACCTCTAATTGGAGCTGGCATCAAGGGCTGGCCTCATCAGACATCTGCTGAGGGGCCATACTCCAGCAGGGGCTCCACCTACAAGAGCACAATGGATCTGCTCATCTTCTTTGGTTTTTTCACCTGCCACTTGCTCTGGCAATGACAATGGTGGTGGTGGTGAGGAGAGGAGATGCCACTGCCTGCTTGCTCATTGGTTCATAAGAACATAAGAAGAGCCTGCTGGATCAGGCCAGTGGCCCATCTAGTCCAGCATCCTGTTCTCACAGTGGCCAACCAGGTGCCTGGGGGAAGCCCGCAAGCAGGACCCGAGTGCAAGAACACTCTCCCCTCCTGAGGCTTCCAGCAACTGGTTTTCAGAAGCATGCTGCCTCTGACTAGGGTGGCAGAGCACAGCCATCACGGCTAGTAGCCATTGATAGCCCTGTCCTCCATGAATTTGTCTAATCTTCTTTTAAAGCCATCCAAGCTGGTGGCCATTACTGCATCTTGTGGGAGCAAATTCCATAGTTTAACTATGCGCTGAGTAAAGAAGTACTTCCTTTTGTCTGTCCTGAATCTTCCAACATTCAGCTTCTTTGAATGTCCACGAGTTCTAGTATTATGAGAGAGGGAGAAGAACTTTTCTCTCTCCACTTTCTCAATGCCATGCATAATTTTATACACTTCTATCATGTCTCCTCTGACCCGCCTTTTCTCTAAACTAAAAAGCCCCAAATGCTGCAACCTTTCCTCGTAAGGGAGTCGCTCCATCCCCTTGATCATTCTGGTTGCCCTCTTCTGAACCTTTTCCAACTCTATAATATCCTTTTTGAGATGAGGCGACCAGAACTGTACACAGTATTCCAAGTGCGGCCGCACCATAGATTTATACAATGGCATTATGATATCGGCTGTTTTATTTTCAATACCTTTCCTAATTATTGCTAGCATGGAATTTGCCTTTTTCACAGCTGCCGCACACTGGGTCGACATTTTCATCGTGCTGTCCACTACAACCCCGAGGTCTCTCTCCTGGTCGGTCACCGCCAGTTCAGACCCCATGAGCGTATATGTGAAATTAAGATTTTTTGCTCCAATATGCATAATTTTACACTAGTTTATATTGAATTGCATTTGCCATTTTTCTGCCCATTCACTCAGTTTGGAGAGGTCTTTTTGGAGCTCTTCGCAATCCCTTTTTGTTTTAACAACCCTGAACAATTTAGTGTCGTCAGCAAACTTGGCCACCTCACTGCTCACTCCTAATTCTAGGTCATTAATGAACAAGTTGAAAAGTACAGGTCCCAATACCGATCCTTGAGGGACTCCACTTTCTACAGCCCTCCATTGGGAGAACTGTCCGTTTATTCCTACTCTCTGCTTTCTGCTTCTTAACCAATTCCTTATCCACAAGAGGACCTCTCCTCTTATTCCATGACTGCTAAGCTTCCTCAGAAGCCTTTGGTGAGGTACCTTGTCAAACGCTTTTTGAAAGTCTAAGTACACTATGTCCACTGGATCACCTCTATCTATATGCTTGTTGACACTCTCAAAGAATTCTAATAGGTTACTGAGACAGGACTTTCCCTTGCAAAAGCCATGCTGGCTCTGCTTCAGCAAGGCTTGTTCTTCTATGTGCTTCGTTAATCTAGCTTTCATAATACTTTCTACCAGTTTTCCAGGGACAGAAGTTAAGCTAACTGGCCTGTAATTTCCGGGATCCCCTCTGGATCCCTTTTTGAAGATTGGCGTTACATTTGCCACTTTCCAGTCCTCAGGCACGGAGGAGGACCCAAGGGACAAGTTACATATTTTAGTTAGCAGATCAGCAATTTCACCTTTGAGTTCTTCGAGAACTCTCGGGTGGATGCCATCCGGGCCCGGTGATTTGTCAGTTTTTATACTCTCCATTAAGCTTAGAACTTCCTCTCTTGTTACCACTATTTGTCTTAGTTCCCTAGAATCCCTTCCTGCAAATGTTAGTTCAGGTTCAGGGATCTGCCCTATATCTTCCACTGTGAAGACAGATGCAAAGAATTCATTTAGCTTCTCTGCAATCTCCTTATCGTTCTTTAGGACACCTTTGACTCCCTTATCATCCAAGGGTCCAATTGTCTCCCTAGATGGTCTCCTGCTTTGAATGTATTTATAGAATTTTTTGTTGTTGGTTTTTATGTTCTTAGCAATGTGCTCCTCAAATTCTTTTTTAGCATCCCTTATTGTCTTCTTGCATTTCTTTTGCCAGAGTTTGTGTTCTTTTTTATTTTCTTCATTCGGACAAGACTTCCATTTTCTGAAGGAAGACTTTTTGCCTCTAAGAGCTTCCTTGACTTTGCTCGTTAACCGTGCTGACTGGCAAGCAAGCAGGTGGTAGCAATGAGAAAGAAGAGGAGACGTTCTGGTGATATGTCACTAAGCAGGTAACTTCACTGAGGGTGGGTGGTATGAAAGGTGTCTTGCCCAAGGAGCCGACTCCAAAACCTGGAGCCAACACTGTTTCCGTCAGTTAACTCCCTTTGTCTTGAACAGGTATCCTTGCCTATCTAAGCTTGTAAGGTAGATCATCTTAGATATATGTTTTGAAGAGAAATTTGGCAGGTACAGCTTTTCCTACTTCTGTAGGACCAGATGAACCTGCCAAAATCCGTTACATAGGGACACAGAATGACAGAAAGCTGCCTCAGACTGTTGGTCTATCTAGCTCAGTATTGTTTACTGACCAACAGCGGTTCTCTAGGATTTCAGTCAGGGGACATTCCCAGTCCCACCTGGAGATGTCAGGGATTGAACCTACAACCTTCTGCATGCAAAGTGGATACTCTACTGAGCTATGGCCCTTCCCACAAATACTGGAGGAGGAATTTTGTTACGCTTTTTTATCTGGTCATTGTGCAGCAGTTAAAAAATAGTAAAAACCCCTAAACTAGATGAAAGCTGGCTTGCCTTCTTCTGTCCATATGTGTGAAAACCAAGACTTGAGTATGAGAAGCATGTTGGCAGAATTAGATATGTTCCTGGATGCATGTCAGGATGTTTCTCAACATGCTTTACAGCTGCTAGCTAATGCTACCCTGCAAGGTCCAATTTTTGTAAACCACATCAGCCTATTAGTAACTAATGTAATATTCATGTCCAAACAAGTTAAAATAAACCTTGGGAATAGAAAAGAGACCAATCCATTTTTAAAATTACTTCAGTCTGTTGGGCACACTTTCCCTGAAAAGCTATTGTTCTTGTGTTCTGCCCTGGCTCTGGATGAAAGCAAGCCTTTGAAGGCTGAGGGAGGCCAACCAGTTCTACAGTTGTGGAGCTCTGACATTACCTGTTCTATGTAAGGCACTTTAAAATAGGTGGGCCTGTGAGAAATTAGGGGGAAAATAATATGAGGTTGGAAAGAGGCTTCTATCATGGAAAATGGATGAGTAGGTGAACATCTGCAGGTTAAAAAAAGCAGCAGCAACAACAGCCACCTGATAGAGGTGGCATTGGTGAGGGTCAATTTACAAGCCAGAAGGAGCCACAAATGTTTGCCCAAATAGCTATTGCTAGCATTAGGGCCTCTTCACAGCGCATCACCTTATTGTTCATGCTAGAGCAGTGCTTTGTGCTAGCCCACCTTTATCCTTGATGGTATGCAAGACAGCATAGTCCTGTTACCGAAGAATAACCTCATTACTAGTTCCCCCTCCTTGAAACATGGCAGAAGTGTGCTATAGCATGGGAAAGAAAAAGAGCATGTCATATAGTTAAGGAGACAGAAAATAAAAAAAATGTTCATGAAATGGGAGGAAATTGCTGATGGGATGGGAGAGAGGGAAAGTTTTAAATTGTTTTTATATTGTTTTAAATGTTAAAATTGTGTTTTAAATTGTTTTTAAAATATGTGTTTTAAATTGTATATTTGTTTTAATGTTTTTGATTGCTGTAAACCGCCCAGAGAGCTTTGGCTGTGGGGCGGTATACAAGTGCAATAAATAAATAAATAAATAATAAAGTTGCTGGTATTCACCAGTTTTGGTTTGTGTGTGTTTTCAATGCTTCTGAAGGATACACTCAGAATGTTGCATGCCTTAAAAAGGAGTATATTGTTCATCACCAGTGATGTCACAGGCACTAGCCAATAGGTACCTGCGGCAATCACAGCACTCACAGCACATCAAATTGCTGTGACCAAGCTACCAAGAATGAAAACTTTGCATTTATTCTAGCCACAAAAGACTGCAATGAGTAGTAGGAAAATGTCATTTTCCAACAACATATATGCTGTCTGGGGAAACATATCTCCTGTAACAGTTGAGTTACTGTCATTTGTTGTTGTTGCTGCTGCTGCTGCTGTAGTATAATCAGCCTGAACATAAAAAGAACCCTGAAAAAGAAACCCTAGGATCTAACCCTTATATTTCATCACAAGACTGTAAAGAAGATGATTTTACAGCCCAATGTTATAATATACAGCCACAAGAGTGGCTGTATACTATAGCCAGCTTGGACTTTTCACATTCTGCAATGTTAACTTGAAAATACCCACCCAAGCCATTCTGCTGCTTCCTATAAGCTCCTTTCAAAACAAAACCTTACAAAATGTGTAGTCCTGAACTCAGAAACGATTGTTTAACAACTCTCTAAATTTTCATGGCGATATACAAAACAGTCAGAGAGAATTGAAAGCTCAAATTATCAAGAGAGAGAAAAAATCCAGATCCCTTTTGGATTTTCTCCTGCCAGAGTTCTCATAATTTGTTGAAATTCATTAAAAATCATCCATGTTCACAGAGTACCTGTAATCCTATTACTGACCTTGCCCCATACTCTGACCTTCATCTTCTGCATTTTAATAGTTTAAAAATGCCTGGCTGATCTTTATTTAATTTAAGAAATTTAACATTAAAGTCAACAATAAGCACAGCCATGCTCAGTAAGAACCAACTGTCAGTCTCCTAAAAGCCAGACTCACAGCTGCTCAGCTTGCCTAATCAGGGGACAACACCCACACCAGACATTTATTTCATTTGAGACAATCATGGCTTCCCCCAAAGAATCCTGCGAAGTGTAGTTTGTGAAGGGTGCTGAGAGGAGACTCCTATTCCACTGACAGAGCTCCAGTGGCCAGAGTGGTTTAACACAGAGCTTGGAAGATTACTTTTAAAAAGTAATAAATTACAGTTACAGTTACATGGGCCCCCAAAAGTAGTAATTACCATTACAATTACAATTGCTCTTTTGAGGAGTAATTGTAATGTTTCCAGCATTACTTTTGTGCATTACTTGGGGGGGAGCAGGGGAAGTCTTCTGCTCCTCTGATTGTGAATAAAAATCATGTAACTGATTACTTTACTTTTACTCAAACGTAATTGCTACAATTACATTTTAGTTACTTTTTTTAAAAAAAATTGCCTACAATGTGCTGGTCTTGGCTGCTGTACATCTAAGCAGCCTAAAACAACATTAAAAATGAGCACACACACACAGAGGGTAGTAGAATTTTTTTTTTATCCGTAAGATTAACAGAATGGCATAACAGAATCTCACATCCCCTCACCCCACCCCCAGCAATGATGATACCCCAACACACATTTTTGTATATATATATATTGCCTCCAGCTCTTTTCTCCTTCCACTCCTGTCAATTGTTAAACAATTGTTTTCTCCACCCTGTCTCACTTTCCACCTCCTCCCTCGTAGCCTCCTAAGCACCCATAGAGCATGAAGGAAGAACAATGCTGCACAGAAGCCCAATTTGAAGCACATGATTTTTATTCACAATCAGAGGAGCAGAAGACTTCCCCTGCTCCCCCCCAAGTAATGCACAAAAGTAATGCTGGAAACATTACAATTACTCCTCAAAAGTAATGAAGTTACTACTTGTTCTATTACCAGCAAAATGTAATGAAGTTGCCCACTCGTTACTCAAAAAAGTAATAAATTACTTGTAACTAGTTACTTGTAACTAGTTACTTCCAAGCTCCGGTTTAACAGTCAGCCACTGTGATTGAAGCTCTGTGAGGGGAACAGGGCATCTCCTAGCAACTCTCACCACCCTTCACTAACTACACTTCCCAGGATTCTTTGGGAGAAGCCGTTACTGTCCAAAGTGGAATAAAGGTCTGGTGTGGATGTAGCCAGTGACAGCTTTGGTTTAAATTTGGTGGGAGGTTACATGTGCCTGCTGTAGGATAAAAAGCAGAGCTTGGAAAAGTTACTTTTTTAAAGTACAGCTCCCATCAGCCCCAGCCAGCATGGCCACTGGATTGGGGTGATGGGAGTTGTAGTTCAAAAAAGTAACTTTTCCAAGCTCTGATAAAAAGGTGGCGGAAACCCTGAAAAACAATGATACTGTTCACAATGTTTTCCTTTCGGAAAGAAAAAGGGCTTCCCCTCTGCCCAATGCCCACCCACCCAATTCTAGGTGTGCTCTACGTTTTTCATTGACCATGCCCACCTTTCCTTAAGTGGAGTGGTTGAAACATAGCAGGCTGAAAACATGCATCTTGGGCAAGTTTGTTTTTTCCAACAGCTAGAGTCATTGCTTAAGTAGCAACATGTTGTAATCAGTCTGATTTTACATCAAACTGCAGTTTCAGTTTCAACTATTAATGCACCCAAAATAGAAATAGAACATAACCTCCAGTTTGAAACACAAGAGGCTGTCTTCACCATCATATGACACTGACCAATAAAAAAGGTTTGAAATTAATAAAAGTAAATTTGACACAGATTTCTAGGCTGAATAATGAGAGAAATATAATTAGAATTAGATTCTCTGTAGAAACAGTAGTAACACAGGAAAGATGTTTGGAGATGGCAGGTGTTGCCACCACTCACCATATGCTCAGAGGCACATGTTACCAAATTCTTCCAAGCTACATGGGAGTGAATTGGACTATGAAAGACCAACCCAAATTGTGTTTGCATTTTTACAAATTTGTAGGGCAGTACAATATCTCAGAGAGGAAGGAGGTCAGGTCTCCTGCTCCCCTGGTGCATTCACTACAGCTGCCCAATTTCCCTGCTTTTTGAAGTTTGATAGAAATGTCTGTTGGCTATAGGTACTTTCTTAATCCACAAGGTTTTTTTGCCTGTTAGTGAATATATTTACTCATAAAGAAGCCCAACCGTGTTCACCGGGTTTTTTCCCCCCAACTAAGTGTGTTGAGTATTGCAGCCTTAATTGCTTTTTACCCTTTTATGTTTTCTAGACAGATGTGATAGTGGAGCAATTACTTTAAGGAACAGTATGCAGTATTAAATCCTGTGATATAATATTCTATTGTGTGACAAGACTGCATTGACAGACCCATTTGTTCCATTGTGGTTAAGGCAGAAAGATACATCCCGTGAGGGTAATGATGGCCATCTGAATCACTTTGCTTTTTCTTCTGTACTCTTTAAAACCGGCTCTTAATTCAACGCTAAAAGGTCAAACAATAAATGCGTTTGTTGTTGTTTTTATTTCCAGGCCCGATCAACATACTTTAATGCTTACACTTAAAAGAGCCATCAACTGAGGAATGGTACTATAGATCAGCCCCTGCTGTTGCCACCAGTTCCTGGGTGGTTCAGTGTTTGACTATTTGAATGACTTTATTGGCAGTTTGGATGATATACAGACAAGCTTCATACGGTTCAGCATTGTGAATCTTTGCAGATGGGAGGCCCTGAGGAAAATCTTAGCCTAAGTGAATAGATATGCAACATCTGAAAGAACGGAGCCATAATCCTAAATACCAACTCAGCAAATAACTTCCCTATCATGAAGGATCTGTTTTTACTTACAGACAGCTTACAGAGAGCTCTGGATATAATATTAGTGCAAACATTACGCTACTCACACACACAAAGAGTGGAACATTTCATTTTTGTGGGTCTCACATCCAGATCCTCCCCACTCTGTAGTATTGGATTAATTACTGGGTGAGCAACCCAAATTTTTGTTTGTATTGACTCCCTCAAAATACTTTGACACACCGGTCCAGCCCAAGGAGGGTTTGCCATTTTTATCCTGATGGAATCCATAACATCAGGGGAACCTAAGCTAATAACAGCTAACATAGCCAATGGGTTTCAACAAGATTGAGGCCTGATTCATACATTAATGAATCTGCTTGTGAGCAGGTCCCCCAAGAGTCAGTCCTAGATAGAGATGGGAGATAAAATTGTTTGGTAATTTGCACTTCCCAATCCAATAAATTAACTGAAAGACACATATCCTATGGAATTCACACTCTTCCAAATTTTGTGATTAAGCTCTCCAACAAAAAATGTGCACAAGCGTAAGTGAAAATATATATTTAAAAACCTATATTAGGCAAAATTACATACAAAAATGCATATAGTGGGATAAATGTGCACAAAAATACAGACACATTTTGTGTGCACTCCTTCTTTGTTCTTTTTCCAGAAAACAATAAGTGTAATATGGATGGGGAAGAAACGTTTATTCAATTTACCTATGAAGTGGCGGGTATGGAACTGCAGCAAGGTGAAACCAGGCTATGCTGCTCCAGTGCAGACTTTAGGCATGACTAACTTATTTTGGAAGGGTTGCGTGGATCATTATTTTAAAAAAGACACACATTCACTAATGGTCAAGGCTTTAGGACTGTCCAAACAGCCTACAGCCACCACCTTCCAGATCCTTTCCAAATCATTTTAGGATGCATCTGTACAATAGTTTAGTTTGCTTTGAATCCTCATTGTGTTACATCAGAAGTAGAGCATCTGCTCTCCATGCATATAGTCCAAGGTTCAATCCCTGGCATCTACAGGTAGGGCTGGGATAGAAGCCCTGGAGAGCTGCTGCCAGTCAGTATTATTGTTGTTGTTATGTGCCTTCAAGTCGATTACGACTTATGGCAACCCTATGAATCAGTGACCTCCAAGAGCATCTGTCATGAACCACCCTGTTTAGATCTTGTAAATCCAGGTCTGTGGCTTCCTTTATGGACTCAATCCATCTCTCGTTTGGCCTTCCTCTAGATGGACAAATGGTTTGACTTGGTAAAAGGCAGCCTCCTATGGTTGCAAGATGTCAGGGCAGTTGGTTTACAGATGAGCAGGGATGGGCAGTATATCAGCAGCTCATACTGAGAAGTTAGGCCAGAAAGAAAGAAAGGGAAGGGAAGGGAAAAAAGAGGGTGGGGGGGAGAGAGAGAGGGTTTCCTATTGGGTTAGTAGTTACAGTGGCATCCTCTGCCTAGCTGCAGTGGTGTAGGTGTATTTATTTATTTATATCCCACCCTTTCTCCCAGTAGGAGCCCAGGGTGGCAAAAAAAGCACTAAAAACACTTTAAAACATTATAAAAAACAGACTTCAAAATATATTAAAACACAGCAACCATTAAAAACATATTAGAACAAAACATCTGTAAAAACAGTTTTTAAAAAGCGTAAAAACATTAAAAAATAAGGTTTAATAATATATTAAAAAGCAATTCCAACACAGATGCAGAGTAGGATAAGGTCTCTTCTTAAAAGGCTTGTTGAAAGAGGAAGGTCTTCTGTAGGCACCAAAAAGAGATGGTGCCTGCCTAATATTTAAGGGGAGGGAATTCCAAAGGGTAGGTGCCACTACAGTAAAGGTCCATTTCCTATGTTGTGCAGAACGGACCTCCTGATAAGATGGTAATCTTATCCTGATAATATCAGGAGATCCCCTCGCTGGATCATCACCTTGTAGTGGTGAGTGGGCTTGTGTGTTCCAATGAACCCTATGAATGATGCTGTCAGGAATCATGTACTCCCAGCCAGAGCTTGGAAAAGTTACTTTTTTGAACTACAACTCCCATCAGCCCCAGCCAGCATGGCCACTGGATTGGGGTGATGGGCACTGTAGTTCAAAAAAGTAACTTTTCCAAGCTCTGCTCCCAGCAGGGTCACCCATGGCGGTAAGGTCAAGGCAGAGGAACCAGACAAAGAACGATCCAAGAATGCCCTCAATGGCAGAACAGGCAGAGGATAACAATGTGTATGTTACAATGGCTGTGAAGGCGGATGAAGGCTGCAGCAGATGAAAGTCTTCCAATCATCGTGGTATCCATGCCACTGGATCAAAGCCTTTTTCTGTCAAGATTGTGTGTTGATCGTCATGCACCAATCTCCCCACATAAAACAAATTCACACACAGGCGTCTTCCAACCAAAACAAAACAAAAGCCACATGGTGATTGGCAAATGGCGACAGGGGCAGGACTGTGAAATCCGGAAGCCCCTAGTCATGGACAGGCACATGGGCAGTGGATACAGACTCAGTCATCCTGGCTCAAGGACAGAGGCAGTTGAGTAGTTGGCAGCTATATCCACAACTGAGCAGTCCTATTCAGGATCCACTCTGCTCATCCCGTATGGGGAGGGGGCTAGCAAAGGTGCCCTAAACATAGTCTGCCTCATCCCTCTCCCTGACTGGATCACAGTGTCCAGTGGGGTCACCACTTAGTGGTTGCAAAAGACGAATGAACTTTGGAACTTGGAATATACGGACATTGCTGGACAATACAGATAGTGAACGTTCTGAATGCAGGACTGCCATCATCGTGAGGGAGTTGAGACATTTTAATATTGACATAGCAGCACTCCAAGAAACTCGAAGAGCAAGAGAGGGACAATTGAAGGAAGAAAAAGGAGGTTACACCTTCTTCTGGAAAGGACTGCCTGAAAAAGAACGACTAAGACATGGAGTAGGCTTTGCTATTAAAAATGATCTTGTGAAGCTCTTGTCAGAAGTTCCTACTGGCATTAATGAACGACTCTCAACTCTCCAATTAAAACTTGCCAGAAACCAGCAGGCAACTATTCTAAGTGCTTATGTGACAACATTAGATGCTGATGAAGACATCAAGGAAAGTTTTTATACCCAGCTGGACACCATCTTATCAGAGATACCTAAGGAGGATAAAGTTATCCTCCTGGGCGATTTCAATGCAAGAGTTGGGCGTGATTTTGATTTATGGCCAGAAACCATTGGGAAAGAAGGAGTTGGCAATAGCAACCTGAATGACATTTTACTTCTGACTAAATGTGCAGAGCATAATCTTGTTATTACAAACACACTCTTTCACCAGAAAGATAAATTTAAAACATCCATCACCCTCAGTCGAAGCACTGGCATCTCCTGGATTACGTAATTGTCCGTGCCAGAGATCGTCGTGATGTACTCCTCACTAGGGCCATGACAAGTGCCAATGACTGCTGGACAGATCACCGATTAATTCAATCCACTATGGCCATTAATATTGTTTCTCAACATAGGCTGCAAGGAAGAAAACCAAGGCATAAAATGAACATCCACGCCCTTCAAGATCCTATTAAGCGAGCCTACTTTCAAACAACTCTCAAGAAAAATCTACCTACGGAACTCCCTGAAAAAGTCGAGGAAAGACTTCCATTGTTGCAGCATGTGAACAAACTATTGGATACCAAACTAAAAAACATCAGGACTGGTTTGATGAGAATGATAGTGAGATAGAACATATCATTGTCAAGAAAAGAAAGCCTTCCAGATATGACAAAAAGACATTAACTGTGCTGCTAAGAAAAAAAATCTATGCCAGTGCAAAGGCTGAGGTCCAAAGAAGAACTAGAGAACTTAAGAACGCCTGGTGGATAAAGAAAGCTCAAGTAATCCAGCATTTTGCAGATGCTCATGCTGCACGGGGCTTTTTTAATGCCACAAAGGCCATCTACAGACCAACAAATTATGGTACAAATCCCTTACGCTCAATAGATGGTACCAAACTTCTAACGGACAAAGAGTCTATTGCACTGCGTTGGAAAAAGCATTACCACGACCTCCTTAATCGTAATTCTTATGTGGTTGCTGAGGACTTCTTGCAAATCCCACAACAACAAATTAGAGATGAGCTTGCAGTATCCCCTAATTTGGAGGAAGTCAGTAAAGCCATTAATCAAATAAAGAATAACAAAGCTAGTGGTCCTGATGGGATTCCTGCTGAAGTCTTTAAAGAAGGTGGGCCTGAACTTACACAACTTTATAAGCTCATTGAAAAAATCTGGATGAGGGAGGAGATCCCGGAAGACTTTAGGGACACCATAATTATCACTCTTTTCAAGAAAGGTGATAGAACAGATTGTGGGAACTACCGAGGCATCTCTCTTCTAGCTACTGCAGGTAAAATCCTTGCAAGGATCCTCACAAATTGCCTCCTACCTATCTCAGAAGACATCCTCCCTGAATCCCAAAAAAGTTTCCACCCTTCCAGGGGGACAATGGACATCATGTTCACCGCACGACAGCTTCAAGAAAAATGCAGAGAGCAAAACCGACCTCTGTATATGGCGCTTATTGATCTGACTAAGGTCTTTGATACTGTAAATCGAACTGCTCTCTGACCATCCTTCTGAAAATTGGATGCCCTGATAAATTTGTGAATATTTTGTGACTCCTCCATGACATGATGGTGACAATTTTGGATAACAATGGCTCTCAAAGTGATCTATTCAAAGTGGGATCAGGTGTCAAACAGGGATGTGTCATTGCTCCAACCTTATTTGCTATTTTCATTGCCATGATTCTACACCTTGTTGAGGGGAAACTTCCCACTGGCATGGAAATCACATATTGAACAGATGGAAAGTTTTTTAATCTCAGTGGGCTAAAAGCAAAAACTAAGGTTATTACAACCTCCGTCGTAGAACTTCAATATGCCGATGATAATGTAGTCTCCACACATTCAGAGGAAGATCTTCAAACTATCCTAAATGTCTTTGCAGAGGCATATCAAAGGCTTGGCCTATCGCTTAACATCAAAAAAACAAAAGTGCTTAATCAGCAGGTGCGAACCAATCCCTCTGTAGCACCATCAATCCAGCTTAATGCTGGAGAATGTCGATCACTTTTCTTATCTTGGCAGCCATCTCTCTGTAAAAGCTGACATCGATGGTGAAATTCAGCATCGTCTGAGCTCTGCAAGTGCCTCATTCTCCCGAATGAAGCATAGAGTGTTTGAGGATCAGGATATTCGCAGGGACACCAAAATGCTTATTTACAAAGCCATTGTACTACCGACCTTACTGTATGCCTGTGAAACATGGATCGTCTATAAACGCCACTCCCAACTTCTTGAAAGATTCCACCAACGCTATCTCTGGAAAATTCTGCAAATTACCTGGGAAGATAGGCGGACTAATGTTAGCGTATTGGAAGAAGCAAAGACCACCAGTGTTGAAACAATGATCCTCCAACATCAACTTCGCTGGACTGGCCATGTTGTTTGAATGCCTGATCACCATCTTCTAAAGCAGCTACTTTACTCCCAATTTAAGGATGGAAAACAGAATATCAGTGGACAGCAAAAGAGGTTTAAAGATTTTCTCAAAGCTAATCTAAAAAATGTAACATTGAGAACTGGGAAGCCTTGGCCCATGAGCATCCCAATTGGAGGTCGGCCATTATCAAAGGTGCTATGGACTTCGCAGAAGCATGAGTACAGGGCCAAAGGGACACATGGGCTAAGCGGAAGGCACGTCAAGCAAATCCTCACTGTGACCATCTTCTATCTGGAAACCTATGTCTTCACTGTGGGAGGCTGTGTGGATCCAGAATTTTGTTTTTTAATAATGTTTTTAACCCTTAACTTTTAACATTATTTTTAATAATGTTTTTAACCCTTTTAAAAAAGTTTTTAAAATGTTTTTAACGCTGTTTTGTCTTAATGTATTTTAAGATTTGTTTTTATGATGTTTTAAAGTGTTTTTAGTGCCTTGTTTGCCGCCCTGGGCTCCTGCTGGGAGGAAGGGGGGGATACAAATTAAATAAATAAATAATAATAATAATTGGCCTCCACAGTCACTTACAGACCCACTGTTAAAGATCTTACCCTGGAAGACAATCTTACTCGGACACGAGTGATTGCAAATGAATGAATGAATGCAGGAGGCCTCCACCTGCAGAGCGCAGTGATCAACTGGGTATATAAGGGATAAGATGGTCTTTCAGGTATCCTGGTCCTAAGCTATATAGGGCTTTATACATCAAAACTAGAACCTTGAACTTAGCCCGGTAGCTAATAGGTAGCCCGTGCAATTCTTTCAGTAGCAGAGTGACATGTTGGCAATAACCTGCTCCAGTGAGCAGTCTCGCTGCTGCATTTTGCACCAGCTGCAGCTTCTGGACCAACCTCAAGGGTAGGTCCACATAGATTGCCTTACAGTAATCCAATCTGGAGGTCAGGTGTAGCTGCAGTGCAGCACAGATCAAGCCAGCAATTCCTGCAGCTGTGACAGCAGTGCAGGGAATAAGGTACCTTGGGCCCTGTTGCTAGAGTCTCTCATTTGAGACCCCTACCTTACAAAGAGCCTATATTCCCAACCATGGAGGAATTCAAAATGCCAGGAGCCAGTCATGAAATGTAGCACCAGCTACAAGTTGAAAGGAGGCAGTGGCTTCTCCATGTGGGTTGCCCATGTAGAAATCTTGCTCCTTGCATAAACACTGGTTCACGCAGCCCATCTGTTGGGGAAATGCTTATGGCATCTGTCCCACAATAGCCTGAAAGAGAGACGGAGAAAATGTCAAACTGGCAATTGCTTGGATTTTAATCCAACTAAAGTAAGGTGTGACTAAAAGAGCTGATGAAAAAAGTTAGTTACAACTAGCTGATAAGTCCCTTTCTTTTAAAATCAGAGCCAGTGAACTGACTGCAGCTGCAGCCTGTGTTGCATAAGACTTCAGAATGGAGAGTGCATGGATTTTATCCTTTAACCAAGTGCTTCAATACTCATAAAAACAAGGAACAAACGCTTATCACTTTTCAAGACCATATTTTATATTGGGCAGTAGCCTTAGAATTCTGCACTAGACGAGTAATGCTCAAGGTTAGTGCTGGAACATTGTGTTTTCCAAACTGCATCCCATGCTGCTGAAAATATACTGATTGACTATTCCCCTATATACCAGCCTGGACTTTAAGATTATCCGTGGACATCCTCTTAAAAGTGCGCATTTGCCAAATGCATGGTATGTGACAGCATGTGAGAGGCCATTCTCAATAGTAGTAGCCAGGTTATGGAATGCCTTCCTTTCATGTATTCAATTAATGGTGACTGGGATGGGTTTTAGGCACCTTATAAAGACACATCACATTCATTCAGGCATTTGGCTAAATTGGTTATAGAACAGAAGCCCAACCTACCTCACTGCTTTTGATTTGTTTAGAATGGCTTTGTGGCATTTTTAAATTGCTTTTATTGTTGCCTATGTATTATGAGTTACCTATGTTGTAACACACTCTGGGATTGATTTGTAATAAACAGCAGGCTAAAAGTGGTTCAAACAATTAAACTAGCTAACTGACAGTATGGTTCCTTAAAAATTGCTGACTGAAGTAGGCTGCCTCATCCTGTCCAACAGCAGACCTCATGCAGACAGTGATGTAAAAATACCAGCTCCCTGGCACATTTTGATATGTGTGTCATTCTGGTAAGTGTAACCTTTTGATAACCTGGATGGGGAAAAAAAATCTTATCACATTTTGATACCTGACAGACAGGTTGGTAATAGAAGAATATAATCACAAAAAAGGAAACTTGTTTAAAGAAGTTTTTGTTTTATTGGTGGAACAGCAGCCGGAATATCAGTAAAACCCACTTTATCTAATTTCATTTTTCCTTCATCAGAAAATCTTTGTCCGTTTTGTCTAAACCAGTTTTGTCAAATTTCTTTAAATCTTTGCCTAAGTCATCTGCATCTTGTGGCTCCTGATTCTCACTTAAATAAAAATGGCCACTGTGTGATAGGAAAATTTAACAACCTGAACTTTTCAATAGCCTTGCCCATTAGCAAGGAGAAGGGCTGGGCGGGTGGAAAAAACTACCATGTAGTTAGAAATTTTGACAGACTGGCATTTTCTATGGCACGGGCATCAGAAAAAAAACAGAGTGGTAAAATCTGTGCAGTTGAGTTTTTAGTTGTTGCATCGGCTCTGCTTGCACATTGCTAAGGACACTAGGTTGGGTTTTTGTTATGCATTAATTCTGCATTATTTATTTATTTACATCTTTATAAGATGTATATCCTGCCTTTAAAATGAATGATCCTCAAAGCGGCATATAACAGATTGTAATAATTCACATGCCAACACACACACAATTGCACAAACCCCAAACCCACACAAACCTGACAGCACTTAATCCCCTGGCCAATGGATGGGCCAGAGAATGCTTCCTGTCAGTTTTACAGTCCCAGGGCAACTAACTAGACCCGAATGTTCTCTCTGTGTGTGGAGGGGAAAGGAGCAAGCTCCCTGAAGCTCCTCCTTCACCAGCTGATGTATGCAGCCAGGGTTGGTCTTCTCCTTACCATGGTGTTTTTCCTGAGACATTGGGGGGGGGAGATATCATCTGCCCTGGCCAATGGTAGATGCTAAATATGTCTGTTGGTCCTCCTCATCGCCTCATGTGAATTGACAGGACATTCTAGTGCCCTACACATTGTGGTTGCATAATACAAATACAGGCATACATGCACAAACCGAAAACCCACACTCCTGGAACAGGGTCTGTCACAACAGCCGGCACAGAGAATGGAGCAGGTGTGCCTCCTATTCTGTAGTCTTTCTTTGAGCCCACTTGTTGAAGGGCATATTGGAGATCAGTACAAGCTAGAGGAGAGCCCCTCCCCCCCTGAGCTGATTTAAAAATATATATTTTTATTGAGTTTCAGGGGGGGAAATACAAAAAAGAGACCCCATCCCTCCCCCCCGAGTGCCCTCATCAGACCAAAACAAAACATACAGAGAAATTGCCTGTGAAATACAAGTATCATGTCACAATTACATATGATTTGCAGGTGCCCAATACCATGCTCTTCCTTGGCAGCAAAATAAATTTAATCCAAGCCAGACAAACGGTGTCCAAATGTTTTTGCGTTCTCCTTTCTCTAACAGCATTTGTTAATTTTCCCATAAGAGCTAAGTCCCAAAGTTCATGGAACCAAATTTCTATCACACCCTTGAACTGATTGACATCTGGCTGGTTTAGCCTTAACTGTTGAGAAGGTGGATGTTACTTAAACTGAGCTCATGCAGGAGGCATCACCCCTGGGGTTTCAAACGAAAGGGGAATTTCCTCTTTGGGGGAAAGCCACTTGCGGGGGCTAAGCAAGGGACGTGGGCCACTACCTAACTTCTTGTGGGGGGGAGTTAGAGGGGGATTACTTCTTTTTCATTGGTATTGGTTATATTTATCCTATGACTATATCCAGCTGATGCTGTTGGTGCTATACCATGTGATGTGGAGAGGTTAGGAACTGGAGCTGGTTCTCATTGCACTGATTTCTAGCAGGGGAAAGTATAGTGTGAGAGGGCAGGTAACAGGGAGGCAACACAGAAGTGTGTGAGCTGTTCCTCCTGCTCCCCCCATAATCAAGGATGTGGAGTTCCCCTCTAAGTCAGCCATTGGGCTTGCAGGTGCTGCTATTAAATACCTAAGAGATTGATGCCTGTCTACGAGATATGTGACCCCAGGGGGATTAAAAGAGGCAGCAGTGAAACAACTCCTTAAGAAACCTTTCTTGGACATGGATCTGATTAGGTGCAGACCAATTACAAATATCCCTTTTCTTGAGCAGGTAGTCACTGACCAGCTCCAGGCATTCTTGAGTGAGACATATTTCATCAATTGTTCCCCATTTTGTCCCCCATGGACCACTTGAAAAGAGTTCCCTGGGAAGAGGGATTGACTGTTAAACCACTCTGAGGGGAATTGGGGCTCTCCTATTAACTCTCAGCACCCTTAGCAAGCTACAGTTCCCACGTACCTTTAGGGGAAACCACAACTGTTTAAAGGGGCATAATACTGCTTTAAATGTATAGTGCAGATGGGACCTAAATTACAAACTGTGGGTACAATCCAAAGAAAGCTGGGTGCATCTACTTTTCTTGGTATTGCACCTTTTAACTTTAGCTATCTTGTTCACTCGAGGTTGTGCTCCTATGCTGCTTCCTACTATTTTCTGAATTTAATGCATCTTATTGTTACAGAAATGGTTATCTCCTACAAATATATTTTCAGTAACTGTGTCAGAACATTTGTTGTAAACCCTACAGCATTCAAATTTTCAGCTCTAGTCAGGAAGCCAAAAAACCTGCAGGTTCTTGGCACACATTTAATTTTCAAAAGCTTGCCTGCCAAGCAAAAGCTTTTGATCATGTACTGGTTGAAGGGTTTTTAATTTATGGTCGAACTCTTATCCAGTAGCTAGTTCTTCTGCCTCTAGCTTTCACTTCTCTGTTTTCCCCATAACTTATTGCTCCCAAAAAGTGCTTAGAGATTCAGTGTAGTGCATGTGCTGGAGTGTGTGTCTGCACAATGCAGATGTTAGATTTAATACAGTAGGTTCACGTGCCTTCCAATGTTTCCCAGACAAAAGTACGTGTACAGTAGTTGTTTTACACGATGCATGTGTGTATGTGTGTGTGACTTGGTGTAGTGGGGTAGAAACTAATTGGAACAAGCAAGACCCTGTTTTGAAAACTGGAGACTTCGAAAACTTGTTACACAATTTATAGATTATGGTTCACTCTTATAAATCTGAGGTGAAAGCATGTCTATTTTCATTCTGTCAATTCCAGCGATGCGATATTTAATGTTTTTTAAAATTGTTATTGTGTTAGCTTGTATTTTCTGTAGTATTTGAATGTTGCAATAGCCACCAGTCAGAATGTGGGTGCTTCTTACCTTTAAAGTGCTGCATAGCTCAGGACCTTGGTACCTGAAGAAGCACCCTCTTTTACATCAGGGTAGGAAGCCATTGGTCCATGGGCTGAAGGTGAATCTGGGTCCCTCCATGGAGCCTGCAATGTCACCTCCTCACCTGCAAAATTTGCATGAACCTCCCCATGTACTGAGGTCATTGTTGATCTTTCTTCAAAAGCACTGCTTGAGGTCAAGCGGGTGGTGAATTGGCTTTCCTTGCTGTTGCGCCCCACTTTGAAATGCTCTACTTGGGAAGGTTTGCCCAATGCCTATTCTTATGTCTTTTCAGCTCCAGACAAAGACCTTCTTATTTAAATTGTGGCTGGTATGGTTCAAGTGATTCTTGTTTTTTTGCCTTGCTGCTTTTATTTATTTATTTATTTTTATTCTGAGAGTCGGATGTTTGTTTTTATCATTTTTATGTGACTGCTTGCTGTCCTGGGAGTAGTAATACTGAAAGCTGTGATATTTTAAAAATAATATTATTATTTTCTGGCCTACATGTTGTAAGATCTGTCAGAAAACAGAGTATGTGAAATTCTTTGAACACTCTAGAACATTAGTGGGAAACAACAGCCCATAGGCCACATCCACCCTTCATGTTCTCCAGGACCACAGCTCAACCAGGACATACAAAAGGAAGTACTTCTTCACACAGCGTATAGTTAAACTACAGAATTCACCACCACACCATGTAATGTTTAAAAGCTGTTAGACAAATTTATGGAGGATAAGGTTTTCAATGGCTACTAACCATAACAACTCTGTTCTACCGGGGGTGTAGTATCTCTGAACACCAGTTGCTGGGAATCACAAGTAGGAGAAGTACTATTGCACTCAGGTCCCGCTTTCAGGCTTCCCATGGGTATATGGTTGGCCACTGAGAAAAGAGTGCTAGAATAGATCAATGGGCATTTGGTGAGATCTGGAAGGACTGTTCTTATGTTCTTCTTAGTTTTTTAAGACCGCCAAAGAAAGGACAGTCCAGATGTCCCCTTCTGGATGTGCTGATCCAGTTGCCAGACCCAAGGAAGCAGGCACGTTGCCAAGGTGATAGGGGTATAGTCCTGCCCTGCAGGAAACGTGGATGCTTCTTAGAGGCTAGCTGCCTCTGGCAAGACTGTGCTGCCTGTCAAGGATGGAAAGCCAAGAGGAGACAATCCTTATACTCGGTCTGCATCCAGGAGCCTCATGCATACAGAAGAAGAATGACTGCCAATGACACAAACGTGCCAGGTAAAGTTGGGAGTGTAATATAGCCTGCAGGTTGGAAAGATACTTTATTAAGTAACATTACATTTAGCAGTTGTTGCAAAGCATATTTTGTCTGATGTATACAGCAATATAGTTGAAATGCAAAAGAAAAAGCTCATGTACCAAGAAAGCTATATTTAACTGTTCTTTTTTTTCAATAAAACAAAAAATTCCCCATTCTTTTCCTTTCCTCCATTCATAATTCATGGTACCTGATATATCCTTGGAGCTGGTGATAATGTATGTCTGGCCTGCCCTACAATTTCCATACCCAGATGCGACCCTTGAGCTGAAACATTTGCTCATTCCTTTTCTGGCATATTGTTACAGTGAGAGGCCTGTAAATTTCAGTGGTGCAGATGGATGTTTTAACCATATGAAGGGCTGCAGGTTTATAGAGGAAGATTATTACAGAGGAAGAACCGCAATGGCTTAGGGATGCTTTCCAGTGTATTTCTGCCTTTTCAGCAATTTCATTTTTTCAGCTAATATTTCACTGAATGGTATTGTTTGCAGACTGTGCAGCTACCCTTGGAGACCCTTTTGAATGATTATCCAATGCCGATCTGAGATGCACACACACACACTTTTGGTAAAAAAATGAGGTGCTGGTACTCATATCTTGATAAAAGTACAGTGGGTACCAGCACAAAATGGCTGGCAGCAAAAAAAAGAGGTGCTGGTACTTTGTAGTGGTGAGTACTGTCATAATCTATCTATCTATCTATCTATCTATCTATCTATCTATCTATCTATCTATCTATCTATCTATCTATCTGTCTATCTGTCTATCTATCTATCTGTCTATCTGTCGGTCGGTCGGTCGGTCAGTCTACTCCTGTCATTATCTCAGGAGGCGTTCTCACCATGCTTGTTCATTCCCTCTGAAATCAGGGTGGTTTTCCTCATCAGTAAATAAGTGTAGGCTTATTATACCATAACAGGGTGCTGAAGCTGCAGGAACAAGTGCATTTTGGAATGTGGCCCAGGTGTCTTTTGCCAATAAAATTATAAATAGTACCCAATTAAGAGCAAAAACAACAGATGCTTCTTGCCTGCAAGCCAGAAAATGACTTGTGAAATGTGGAGGTTTTATATAAGCCCAGAGAGTTTTTATCCCTATTGTCATGAATTCTTACATCAAATATTTCATAAAAGTATGTTGCCATAAAGTAATCAATCAGACAAGCCCAAGAGGAAAGATGGGTTGTTTTTTGTTTTGTTCTGTTTGGCTCTTACAGCTGGGAAACCTGCAGCAATCAGATGCCTCATCCAAAGGCACACAATCAATCAGTGACAGAGTGCAAGAGGACCAGACTTCTAACTCCATACATTTTTATTTCTTTGAAAATGGCCATATACTGAGTGTTAATACCTGTGCACCACCATAAAATATGGGCAAACCTGATACTTTCCCATGGAGTTATTCAAACTATCACACCTCGGGCAGAATGATATGTTGTTTCTTTCCACACACTTGCTGTAGTAATTTGGCATATGCTAGTTGTATCTCAAAAATTGTCAGTGTGGAAGAAAACTAGTTGAAACTTTCCTGTAGGATGTCACCTCTGCCTTGTCAATGAGGAACCCTGTTCTGCAGACTTCCTTCACAGCAGAGGATTGATGTCTCAGTTCAGAACATGGGCCATGCCTACTTATATAAAACATTCCTTTTCTGTTTGGAGAAAACAATGTGTGATGACTTACTATTCCAGTCAGGTCAATGATGAAGATGTTCATTTTAACCTATGAAGCCCTCAACAGACAATCTGCTTACCTTAGAGTAGGGAAAGGCAGACTCCAGGCTTGTGGGATCTACTTTGTGTTTCTTTTTTTTCTTGAAGGCCAAGCTCCACCAACTGGAGCCTGTTGCAAAAGCCACAAAGTTAGAATTAAAGAATGGAGTACAGGAATTTGTTTTGAGTACCAAAAATAAACTGAGCATACTGGGGTAGGGTAAGCTAGAAGTGCTTTCAAGGTTAGCCCACCCCATTTCAGCAAAAACCTACCCCTAGCACAGTTTTCGTTGTGCGTTTTATAGATCAGATCTACAGGGTAGTCTTTCTAAGTACTGTCACAAACTATCACCCATACAACGTCCCCAAATTTCAGCCAGTTTTTCTGGAAACAAAAAAAACACCCAGGGCATAAAATGGCCCAAAAATGTATTGGGGTGTATTTACTATCCTAGGCAATGTTAGCAGATTGGGGAAGTAAAAACATCACATTGTTTTTTCATAGAAAAATGATCAGGGACAGTTCAACAAAAAGCAACATTCTGTCTCCTCTGAATATGTGTTTTCTGCCTCAGGGTGTTTGAGTATTGTCAAGCACACTTCTTCTGACACCACAGACACCAATGTTATCTGGGGGTCAACATACATCAGCCATATCATACATCGGAAATCTCATTGGGGTAGAAAATACATCCCCCAAAACATTAGCGTGACGTTTTTCCTTGACATTTTAAAGAACTGGAAGTCAGAAATCTTTGCCAATCTCCTTCAGATCACCTGAGACCTACCAGTAGATGCTGATCTACATTCTGCCCACCCCTGCCTTGGAGAGTGCCCTCTCCAAGGGTTGCAACTAGAGAAGCCCATCTGTCTCTTTAGCAGAGCTTGGAAAAGTTACTTTTTTGACCTACAACTCCCATCAGCCCGATCCAGTGGCCATGTTGGCTGGGGCTGATGGGAGCTGTAGTTCAAAAAAGTAACTTTTCCAAGCTCTGCTCTTTAGTATGGAGCCATGAAAAAAAGAGAGAGCCACCTCACTCTTCCTCCGACACTGGAGGCATTCAAGAGGCAGTTGGACAGCCATCTGTCGGGAATGCTTTGATTTTGATTCCTGCATTGAGCAGGGGGTTGGACTTGATGGCCTTATAGAACCCTTCCAACTCTACTATTTTATGCTTCTATGATTCCTCTGCTTCCATTGCGCATACTGTGTTGCAAAATGAGCATCCTGCCTAGACGAGCAAGTGGGACGGAGATGAGAGAGGATGACTGGACTGGCAGGGGGTGTTGGTGGGTGGAAGAACCACCTTCTTCATCTGCGTTGTCAACCAGACAATGAAGTTCTCCAGCTTGAAGCTACTAGGATCTGACTATAATGGGAGTTATGCAGCATAATATGTGCTGATAGCAAACTCATATGCTCCTAGGAAAGTCATTCTCTTAGTATGGGTCCTGATGAAGCCAAAATAGCACAATTCAGACATGAGAGGGAGGTATCAGCTCAGGAAAACTCCAGGAGTACAAAAACTCTTTAAATAACAACACCACACACAAAGGGGAGGAAAACAGCCCAATGAGGACCGAGTGTGCTGATTGGGCATGAAATGCTGACTGGCCTTTGGTGGATGGAAAATTGGGTGAGGAGGACAGAATGGCATACCCTGGGAAAATACAGACCTGGCGAAAACCCTGAACAGGAGCACTTCCCGCTGCAACATGTTGTTACAAGTCCCACTCATTATTGTATAGCAAAAAAAGTCAGATTCTGGGATAGAGTATGGGAGCTTCTTCCTTTCTCATCCCTCAGAATAGTTAATCTCTTCACAGTCAAGCAACCTGAACACAAGGATAGTCACCATTTTGCTATGTTGAATCCACTGCTGTGGTTTGCTGTGGAATGCTAGTGATGTAGGAGTGCTAACGCTTTAAACAACGCTTTGTACGGGTGTGCAGAGCAAATGGAAAGTACAGCATCTCACCCATATGCCGCCTAATTTTTTTAATGACAAAGAAAAAAGAGAGAGCATTTAGGCTAGTGATCAGGCACACCATGACTGCCCCCCCCCCAGGGACCACTAATAGGGACTAATGTAACTCAAACCACCCACCAATTCTAGTTAGACTCTGTGGTATCGCTTGAAATATCCTGTGAACTAGTACCCAAGAGAGTCTGAGATTAGAAGCAGAATCTTCTTCTAAAAGAAATAAAATGACTGTGTTTCTTGGCCATGAATGTAAGATACCAGATGGTTTTGGAAGAATATTAAACAGAAGACAAGTTCTCCTGGCATGCCTAAATCCATCTAGGGGCTGTGTTTATATTTATAACAGAGCATTTCTTTTGAGGCAAAATTTGCCTGTATCGTCAGTTCTATTCACCATAAAGATGTGAGCTGGATAATAAAAGAGGAAACACACAATCAGATCATTTTCTTAAAAGAAAAAAGTAGGTTGACAAGAGGCTTGTGGTATATCCCCCTCCCACTGAAGACAAAGAGACAACTGTCCCATGGTCTGTGCCTCCTGTAAGTATCACAAAACTGATAACATTTAGAACAGTGCCAGTTCGAACGTTCACTTTCTAAGACCTTAGAAGACAGTAACACATTCGTTTTCCCATGGGCAGCCACTTGTTTGTGCTGTGCCCTGTGCCAGAATGTACCTCAGTAAGAATGCGTGCTTTCTGAAGGAATAATTTTCGATGTAGAGCAATTTCAAATGGGTGATATTAAAAAAAATGGAGACATATACAGGCCTATGAGAGAGCATGGGTCGCTGCAAGTGATGTCCCTCGCAAATCTAAAGGCTCTTCGATGCAGGCTGCAGACACATCACACATTTAAAGCACCCCCCTCTCAAGAATCCTGGGAACTGTAGCTTTTTTCCGCCAAAAGTTCTTTATTGTATGCTGTAAGAAATTACATACATTCAGTGCTACTTTTGGTTAAAAAAATGAGATGCTGGTACGTATATCTTGATAAAAGTGCTGTGGGTGCCAGCACCCAATGGTTGCCATGGGCAGCCAAAAAAGAGGTGCACACCATCACACAAAAAAGCCCTGCACACATTATTACATTTACATTGAGAAACTAATAGACTAGCTGTTAGCTGTATGATATTCTATAGCTGTACAGAGTAACTAAAAATGAAGTAAATTTAACTGCAATAACAAAATTAGCTAATACATCAATCAGAATGATCTAGTTCTGTTCTAAAATCCAAAGTCTTAAAAGATCTAAAATCTAAAATCTTATCTACATGATAGATAGGTGTAGTGTAGTGGTTAAGGTGCTGGACTACGACCTGGGAGACCAGGGTTCCAATCCCCACACAGCCATGAAGCTGACTGGGTGACCCTGGGCCAATCACTGCCTCTCAGCCTCAGAGGAAGGCAATGGTAAACCCCCTCTGAACACCGCTTACCATGAAAACCCTCTTGAGAGGGTCGCCTAATAAATTGCCAAATCCTGCTGTTGGTGCTATGAACTGTGATATTCCAAAAATATTATAATGACCATTAATATGACAACTGTAGTTTGTTAAGGGCTCTTCCTTTGTTGTTATTCTGATGTCAGGCAAAGACTTTTGTTTTTATTTTCCTAGGCATTTTATGTGGGAGTTTTATCTCTGATGTTTTACTGTCCTGCAAGGGCTGCTTACCTTTCTGTGTGTTAATTATCATTTTATTACATTTCACAAGTCACCTTGCTTTTTTTTTTTTAGGGTGGGATCTAAATTATATTTAAAAATTTAAAATAAACAGTCAGATAAAATAATATGATGCTAGATCAACGTGTTGATTGGCACTGACCTTCTCTGTCCAGTATGCATAATACTTCTATATAATGCACAATGCACCATGTGTTCAAAAGCAGTTTCTATTTCTCCTGCTTATGAAGAATTATGACACTTTCTCTCTTCATTAAGTTTATAAGCCACACAGAATATTTTCATCCCTCTTTTCCTGCATATAATTTCTCTAAATGCAACATGTCCCTCAATTTTATATATTTCTGCATATGGATTTATTTTCTTATTTAAAGCAAGGTTTACTGCAATTCTTAATTTAGAAATGAATTTTTTAGTTGCTGAATATGTAATTCAGTTGTCTCTGATACATCTAAATCTAAATATGCAATTTTCCATTCACTGGATATTGATTGGTTATGACATGGTACACTGTTGTATTAGAAAACAATATATTGAGTTTTCAAATTGAGTCCTAGAAATACAAAAGAAAGTCACTGTTATGTTGAAAAATATTATATAAAAATGCTGTGAAAGAGGATGCACACCAGTTAAAATATTTTTATAAAAACCTTTGACACTGTAAAATGGTCATTGCCATCGCCATGATTATTTATTTGTTTGTTATTACATTTATACACACCTTTCCTCCAAGGAGCTCAAGGTGGCATACATTTTATCTCCACAACAACTCTGTAAGGTAGGTTAGCAACCCCTCCTAATGCCTGAGATTGGCTGAACAATATTAACACACAGGTATCAAATGGCTTGACTGAATATTGATTATGAAGTTGACTTTTTAAAAGACTCTTGATTTATTAAACACAAACATACAAACAAGGGCATATTGATGCTCCCGCTAAGCGCTCAATAGAATCATAGAATAGTAGAGTTGGAAGGGGCCTACAAGGCCATCGAGTCCAACCCCCTGCTCAATGCAGGAATCCAAATCGAAGCATTCCCAACAGATGGCTGTCCAGCTGCCTCTTGAATGCCTCCAGTGTCGGAGAGCCCACTACCTCTCTAGGTAATTGGTTCCATTGACGTATGGCTCTAACAGTTAGGAAGTTTTTCCTGATGTCCAGTCAAATCTGGCTTCCTGCAGCTTGAGCCCATTATTCCGTGTCCTGCACTCTGGGACAATTGAGAAGAGATCCTGGCCCTCCTCTATGTGACAACCTTTCATGTATTTGAAGAGTGCTATCATATCTCCCCTCAGTCTTCTCTTCTCCAGCCTAAACATGCCCAGTTCTTTCAGTCTCTCATCATAGGGTTTTGTTTCCAGTCCCCTGATCATCCTTGTTACCCTCCTCTGAACCCGTTCCAGTTTGTCTGCATCCTTCTTGAAGTGTGGAGACCAGAACTGGACGCAGTATTCAAGATGAGGCCTAACCAGTGCTGAATAGAGAGGAACTAATACTTCACGTGATTTGGAAACTATACTTCTGTTAATGCAACCTAATATAGCATTTGCCTTTTTTGCAGCCACATCACACTGTTGGCTCATATTCAGCTTGCGATCAACGACAATTCCAAGATCCTTCTCACATGTCGTACTGCTGAGCCAAGTATCCCCCATCTTATAACTGTGCATTTGGTTTCTTTTTCCTAAATGTAGAACTTTGCATTTATCCCTGTTGAATTTCATTCTGTTGTTTTCAGCCGAATTCTCCAGCCTATCAAGGTCCCTTTGAATTTTGTTTGTCTTCCACGGTATTAGCTATTCCCCCCAACTTTGTATAATCTGCAAATTTGATAACCATGCTTTGTACCTCATCATCCAAGTCGTTAATAAAAGTGTTAAAGAGCACTGGGCCCAGGACCGAGCCCTGTGGTACCCCACTCGTTACTTCCACCCAGTTTGAGAAGGAATTATTGATAAGCACTTTTTGGGTACGATTCTGGAGCCAACTGTGGATCCATCTGATAGTTGTTCCATCCAGCCCACATTTAGCTAGCTTGCTAATCAGAATATCATGGGGCACTTTGTCAAAAGCTTTGCTGAAGTCAAAATATATTATGTCCACAACATTCCCACAGTCTGCAGGGGAGGTTACCCGATCAAAAAATGAGATGAGATTAGTTTGGCAGGATTTGTTCTTCATAAATCCATGTTGGCTCCTAGTAATCACTGCATTGCTTTCAAGGTGCTTACAGATTGACTGCTTTATAACCTGCTCCAGAGTTTTTCCAGGGATTGATGTTAGGCTGACTGGTCTGTAGTTCCCCGGTTCCTCCTTCTTGCCCTTTTTGAAGATAGGGACAACATTATCTCTCCTCCAGTCATCCGGCACCTCACTAGTCCTCCATGATTTCGCAAAGATAATAGAGAGTGGTTCTGAGAGTTCTTGAGCCAGTTCCTTCAATACTCTAGGATGCAGTTTATCAGGCCCTGGAGATTTGAACTAGTTCAAAGTGATTAGGTATTCCTGGACCATTTGTCCATCAATCTCACAGTCCAATCCTGCCCCTTCTACTTCATGTTTCCCGGGAGGGTCACAGACCCTTTTTGGGGAGAAGATTGAGCCAAAGTAGGAATTGAGAACTTCTGCCTTTTCTTTGTCATCTGTTGTCATTTTGCCATCCTCAATGAGTAGCTGTGCCACCATGTCTTTTCTCTGCCTTTTACTATGGACATACCTGAAGAAAGCTTTTTTGTTGTCTTTTTTTGTTTTCAGGTCATCTCTAAGCTTTTTGTGAAGCCACATTGGCTTCTTCTGCTGTTCCCCCCCTTTTTTCCTTGTTGGAATTGCTTGCCATTGCGCTTTTAGAATTTCCTTTTTTAGAAACTCCCACCCATCTTGGACTCCTTTTCTCATTAGGGTCACTTGCCATGGAACTGCACTTACAATTGTTCTGAGTTTATTAAAATCAGCTTTCCTGAAGTCCAGGGTGCACGTATGGCTACTTTCAACTTTTGCTTCTGTTAAAATCAAGAATTCAAGTATGGTGTGGTCACTTTCCCCCAGAGTTCCCGTAACTGCCACTTCATCCACCAAATAATCTCTGTTGGTTAGAATCAAGTCCAGGATAGCTGATCTTCTGGTTGCTTCCTCCACTCTCTGTAGGAGGAAGTTATCTCCAACACAAGACAGAAATTTCATGGAGGGGCCGTGTTTGGCCGAATTTTTCTCCCAACAGACATCGGGATAATTGAAATCCCCCATTACTACTACATCATGCCTCCTCGAAACATTGGCAATTTGCTTTTCAAAAGTTACATTCTCATCTTCTCCTTGATTGGGTGGTCGGTAGTAGACTCCAAACACCACATTCCTTTTATTACTTGCTCCATTAATTTTAATCCAAATACTCTCAGTGGAGCTTTTTGCAGTTAGGAAAGCGACAGGGAAATGCAATGAAAAGTGTGGGATGAACAAATGATTCATGAGGACATGTAATGTCCCTGCAAACAAATCAAGATGAATGCTCATTGTCATTTAACTGCCCTATAAACAAATCAGAACAAATGCTCAATAAAGACAGGGCATAGCCTAGCCATTGTGTAAGCCTTTTGGAAGCAAATCATGATCAATGCTGAATAAACAGGTCATCTGAAGGAGCCCTAAACCACTTGTTATGTCCAAGAGGCAAGGCTGGAGGTAGATAATAAATGTAGCCCTGTCAGGAAAACAGGAGTCTCCTAACAACTCTCAGCATTCTTAACAAACTATAGTTCCCAGGATGTTAGGGGAGAGTGTGCATAAAAATGAATATATTAGTGAAAATAACATACAAATATGTATTATATTAGGATTAATTGCTTGCAAAAATGTGTACATTAGTCAAAACTGCATTCAGAAATGTTTTTTAGGAGAAATTTGCACTAATCTGAAGAATTGTCATGAGGATTTTTTTTTAAAAAAAATTGCAAATTGCTGCAGAAATAGGGAGAATTGAATTTAAGATTGTAAAAATGAGAAACAGAGAGAACCAAAATGGACAGATCCTTCCATCCCTAGCAGGTGTATAGCAAGCACAATACCAATCACCAATCACATGGGCCAACACAAAGAATTTAGAAGGTGTGAAATGGGCTTTTGCTTTCAGCCTTGAAGTCTCAAGTTCTAGTCTAGCTTTTTGCCCAGTCACCAGGTAGCCCAGGAAATGGGAGAGCCTGTAAGAAAATGATAAAACATGAGCCTTGTCTTTAAAAGGGCCTAGGGTCAATCCTTGGATTCTTCAGTTGAACGACCAGCTAGCAGATGCTGGAAAATATCTCTGCATGGGACTCTGGGGAGCTGCTGCCAGTCAGAGTAGACATATTGGGCTCAATGGACAAATAGCCTGCCCTGATATAAAACAGTTACCTTTGTACAGCTGCAATCTCAACTCCCTGTTTACAACAAGGGGACCGATAATAAACATTGACCAAACACTAGAGCATGGTTGAGCAATGCCTTACCAGTACTTTTACTATTGAATTGTTTAAATGTCCAGAGTGTCTTTGCAAGGGAGAAGGATAGGGAGAAAATAAGAACCAATTGGCCCCACCTGCATTGATTCCCTTGGCTTCTCCACCAGATCCAGTGTTTACCAGCCACCATTGATGGTTGTTACAAAGATTATTGGGATAACGTAAGGAAACTTTTGGAACATTCCAAAGTACTATATAAGTGTTACATGCAACAGCTGTTGTTATTCTGAACCAGTAGCAATTATATCTTATCACACATTAGGTGCAAAAGCTCTGGTACAGAAGGTCTCCCATTTAATCTTCTAGCACTGCAAGCACCAAGACTGACAGTTGCATAAATATGTTTCTACAAGAGAATAGTGCCAGAGAACCAACCACAACTGTAAAAAGTCAAGCCAAGATAAACTACACGTATTTAGTCCCACTTTGACAATGATGATATAATACAGTTCTGGAGATGAAAATATATAAATATTTAAATAATAATAATTCAAGACACAGATTAACAATAGCTTAAATTTGGAACAGTTTAAGGAAGTGGAGTAAACCAAATAATCACAGAGGAACTAATAATATCTTCAGAGACCTAAGATTTGTTTAGACTATGATAGATGAATGCATTTTTTAATCAACCTGCACAGAGAGACCATAGAAGAAAATAAATATCTTCAGCTGGGGACAAATGTAGTGTCCATAATAATAAGAACTGTTACACACAAAGCACACAACCTATCTGTTCACAGAAGCCACATTTCTCACTTTGTGACATACAAGACTAGTGAGTTGACTTTCCTAAGACAGAATCTTACATACTTGTGTTTTATATTGGTGCTCCAATGATATTTCTTTGGGTGGGCATGCGAATATCTCAACCACTGTTCTAAATCAAGATTGGAGACTGTGCCCCTTCAGATGCTGCTGTACTCCAACTCCCATCATCCTGAGCCAGCATGGCCAGTGGTCAGGGATGATGAGAGCTGTACTCCACCACCTTCTGGAGGATCACAGATTCCCTGTCACTGCCCTAAGCCCTGACAAAGTTTAGCCTAGGTTTATATGCATCAGGTCTATTTTTTTAAATAGAAATTGAGGGTCCTATCTCTTATTATTCTGCTCAGTTTTAAGCTGGAGTACAGCTTGAGCAAAGCTCTAAAATAATGGCTTTCCCAACATAGTTGGGCGAGCTAGAAAGTCTGGATTACAATTCCTGTTATTCATCCTACTGAAAATGTTGCCAGTTTAGACCATTGTATCAAAGAGATCACTTTTCTGTTGTGTACATCTGTAAGGTCAATTGAGAATGCTGAAAGGTTTTTAAAGGAATGGAAGTATCCTCAGGCCTCTTCTCTAACAATGGAATCCCATTCTTCTGATGACTCAAGAGCCCTATGAAGGACATTAAAACCTTTGTATAATTGGTCTGTGGTGGCTTGTCTTTGACTGTTTTATATTCTTGCTCGTCTTTGGTGGTTTGGAATTGTAGTGATAGACCACCCTTGTTCTAGAGTTAGGCACATTTAGTTCCCATTGAGATGAATGGGCATGTTAGTCACAACTAAATTTTTACAGGGATTTCAGTGGGATCTGCATGTACATAACTCCCATCTGGATCCAGCCTATTAATTTACCTTGCACCCAGAGCCTCTGCATGTACAAGCTGCCCATATGTAGGCTCTCAGCTGATGTCCATGCAGTCCGTATTGTGAATAATGCAAGGTAACGATTTAGTGGAAAGGATTATTTTTATTTATTTATATCCCACTGTATGTTTATATCCCATCTTTCCACCACAGAGCTCAAGGTGGAATACATGGTTCTCATCCTTATTTTATGTTCACAACAACCCTACAAGGTAGTTTAGGTGAGAGATAGTTACTAGGCCAAAGTCACCCAGTGGTCTAATGAGTGGTCTCCCTAGCCTAGTATGACACTCTCACCTCTATACAACAATGGTTGCCTGTGCATAGCTTGTATATGCATATGCTCTGTGCAAAAAAGCCAATCAGTGCAGCTGTGACCATCCCTTCATGCACTGATATTACACACGTTTTACTTACTTATTTATTTATTACATTTACATACCGCCCCATAGCTGAAGCTCTCTGGGCGGTTTACAGCAATTACTTGCCTGCATAGGTGTAAAGAAGCCCATATTTGTGTGCCCATCAGAAACATTATTGCACATATCAATTTCTACTAGCTGATGTTAAGCCAGAAAGGGGACATTTTCACACATATTTGATTTACTGTGACATCTAAGGGGCAATTTCATAGGTATTTTTGTTATTATTCCCTGTCTTGAGTTCATGTAGGCTAGAAATATGAGTAACACACAGCACAATCCTATGCATTTCTACTCAGCAGCAGATCCAACTGAGTTAAGCAGGTAAGTGTGTATAGGACTGCAGCTTTAGGGCCCCAATTTTGAACACATTTTCCTCTTTCTAAATCCCTTTGGAGAGAAGGACCCTGATTTAGATGTGTATGAATATGCATGGAAATATGCTTTCTTCTCTAGAGTGAGGAATCATTACACATTTTCATTTATATTGGTAGAGTAGAGCAAACCCTACCATATAGCAGGAGGCAGCAGCCTCAGGTAACTCTTTTCCGGGTGTCATGAAAAGGAAGGGAATTGTAAATTGTTATTATTTTGTATTTTCATTCCCAGGGACAACACTTATGGCATTTTCTCTCAGGCCATATCTGCACCACACATTCAAAGCACCACTATACCACTTTATTAGTCATGGCTTCTCACAAAGAGCTCTGGGAACTAGTTTGTTAAGGGTGCTAAGAGTTGTTAGGAGAATGATATCACCCTCACAGTGCTACAATTCCCTGAGTTGTTTAACAATCAATCTCTCTCTCCAGAAAACTCTGTAAAGAGAATAGGGGTCTCCTAATAATGCTCAGTAAGCTTAACAAACTACAGTTCCCAGGATTCTTGGGTGGGAGGCACGACTGGTAAAGTGACATGATAGTGCTTTATAGTGCAGATGTGGCCTTAGATACCAAAATAAATTAGCCAGCTTTGAATATTATGGACCTTGATTTAATGTAGGGAAGCACCATTTGCTATTCCATTGCAGGCAGGAAAATCTCTTTGGCAGGTCCTTTCCCCAGATTCAGTCCCCTGCCACGTTGAGTTGCTTAAAACAGTAGGCCTTGTGCCAGCACCAGGTTCAATAGAAGGTACATCCTAATGTCCCCATTTGTGGTAATATTTTTTACATGGGAGATAAAAAAAATGCAGAGCAATAGATTCATTTATAATTTTGATGCATAACGATACAGAAGATAAGGATGAGATCAGCTCCAGACTAAACTAGAGACTGCGCTTTGCAAAGAAAAGAACAACATGTATTGTCCTGCACAGATAGTGACACCAAATAATTCACATAGCAGACTATGAGAAATAAGAAGCCATTGTTTGACAAGAGATATGAGGACAGCAGACGAAGGAAACGTTAGCAAGGTTACTGTCCATTTTGGGTTTACAAAAGGAATTGGCATAAGATCTACTTTGCAATTATATGCCCCATTCTTCACTGGTGCAGGTTAAGTTCCCTTCCACTCTTGCTTTCTAAAGTGGGGAAGTCAGGCTGACCTCTGTTTGGAAGTTAGACTGAATCCTTGAAGGCTATTACTGAGGAGTACTCTGAAGCCAAGGACTTGCTGCAGTTATTTATAAACAATTTGGAAGAACAGCATGAACTGGGGGGGGGGGTTAGGGGTGGAAGTGGGGAAAATTTCTTTTATGCTGCCTTTGCTGCTTCAGTGAACATAGTAGCATGTTTGGATTTGCTTTGTTACATGCCAGTGGGCCTTGTGCTAAGAAGTGAGGTCAGATCTCGATGTACGTGCATACTGAACTTGCTCTTAAGTAGGCTTCAGACCTAGCCTGGATTATGTGTTTACTTGGTCTTGGCCAGATAGCTGGCTTGAGGCACCCATTTATTTTCCAGTAATGCCTCTGATCCAGTACCACTCCATGAGATTATGGGGAATTAAAATAGTGTCTAGTCCCCGCTGCCTGGTTCTGCTTGGAGCACTGATCCAGTACCACTCCATGGGATTATGAGGAATTAAAATGGTGTCTAGACCCTGCTGCTTGGTTCTGCTTGGAGCACTGCCACCACAGCCAGGTTAACCCACCAAAGCCCACTGACAGAGGAGGGGCCCAACAGAGGACTCTTTTATTCATGGCCCCCTGCCACTTCACCATGTCTCAAACCTGGAATCAGCCCTGTTAAACAGGCTCATGACTCGTATTGTCTACACGAGGAGCAGTTAATGTGGTGCCATCCAAATGTTGCTATATTACAATTCCCATCATCCCTAACTGTTGGTCATTCTCACTGCAGCTGATAAGAGTTGGAGTCCAACAACATCTGGAGGGCACCAGGATGGCTACTCTGGTCTACACAGAAAAACTATTAAATCGAGCCTAATTTAATGCCTGTAACCCTCTTTTTTTCTGCGACCACATTAAGGTGGCTTGTGGCACTGTTAATATATTGGCTTCAGATTGGATTTGTCTCAAGTAAGGCGCTGCCAGTATCAGCATAGGTACAGAGCAGGGGTGAGGAACCTCAGGCCTGAGAGCCAAATGTGGCCCTGTAGGAGCCTCTATCTGGTCCTTGGGATTCTGCCCAGGTCACACCACTCTCTGGCATTGCTTCACACCCTTTTCAAGTGCTTTTGCTGGCACGAATGTACTCTTAAACTATGACAATGCCTCGTTCCCCTGAATGGAGGATGGAGAGGCGAGTGCGTGTGTGGAATCTTCTGATTTGTGCATGGTTGAAATGTAGCCTATGTACAAAGGCAAGAGTCAGATCCATTATTCCACCCTCTTTTGCCTCTGGCCTCACCTACCTCTGGTACACCTCCCCCCCCAAGGTTGTCCATATGGCTCTCTGGCTGAATATGGTTCTCCATCCCAGAAGGATGGGGGAGGGGACTGGCAATTTCCATGAGAAAAGTGCTCATGCTGACCCTAAAAGGGAAGTGTGGGGCAAAGTTTAAATATGCAGTGACATAGTTGTGAAGTTTTGAAATACAGATTTTTCACTGAAATGTAATATTGTACTGGTCTCTAATTCTCTGCCAGGTGCTGTGGTTCTCGTACCCTGGATCCTGGGGAACAGTCCTTCCTGTTCCCTACTCCCTGTGTGACCACAGCAATTTGTCAACGATGAGGAAAATGTAGATACTTCAGAGTTAACTAAAAGCTGCACCTCATGTTCTAAGGAATAAATTATTTGGAAGTCAGTTGTAATGATATGCCATATGAAAAAACACTCCTCAAGTACAATGTGCTTGTGTGAATTCTGTAACATTGGACCTGTGTGCTCTTGTGAGATTGCATGTTGTAATTTTCCATTAATGGAAGAAAAGGGGCAAGTCTGTGTGAGTTAGAGAAAGACACTGCCATTTTGATTCATTACCATCTGGGTCTGAGTTATCTGAAACCAGTAAGTTCTTGTCTTTAAAAGTGTGTTCATTGCGCTGTGCGCAACCATTTGGGTTCTTCTTGTGCTATAGTTCTTGTTTTCACAGATAATGGTGTAATGGATAGTTAGTTACACATCCTTCATTTTTGCCGTCTTCATTAGCCATTGCTTTGTGGCTTATCATCTGCCATCAGCTTTTGTCACTTCTCTCTTTGCTTCTCTACACTTGCCTTCCCTTTGCTTTTTCTTGTTTCTTTTCTTTTGCAACAACCCTTATATAAAAACACAATACATGTCTTAATATTGTACCCTTGTAGAGAAACTAACTACAACAAGCTTTATCCACATTTCATTTAGAAAGAATTCATGCCAATATTTGTGTCATTTTTTTCTGACTGGAAACAATCCCAACAGCCCCAAAGAATTCTGAGAGTGATGCCAAACTGTACAGGAATAATTATGAGCACAGAATTGAGCAGTTAGATCAGGGGTTGCCAATCTGGTATGCTCCAGATGTTGTTGGACTCCAACTTCCATCAGCTCCAGCCAGCATGGCCAATGGTCAGGGGAGCTGGTAGTCCAGCAACATCTGGAGACCACCATGTTGGCAACCTGAGTCAGATTTATCCCAAAGAGTTAGGGCAGACTGTAAATTAAATGACTCCATGCATTAAAATATGTCATTCATTAGTATTACAGGCTAATGTATTTGTTATAATATTATAGGGCTATATCTTTGCGAAAGAAAGTCTGAAGAACAGAAGCACACTACTTGCAGTTTACTCAACAGCTGCTACATACAGAGTCCCTCTCTCATTCCGGTGTACACTGACTCTGACTTCAGTAAAAGCTAAAATTTGCTCCGAGCAAGGGCTGATGGGAAAGAGGAGCCAGCTCGTGATGATGACTCATTTAGCTAATTAGCTGTTGTGTGCACCTTGAGCCTCTGCACTGCAGCTCTGCACTCTGGTGGGGTGTGGGTGGGTGGGTACTTACTGTTCCTCTTCTCTGCTAACACCAGTCTGAACTCAGTGCCACCTACTGACCCTTCTGGTAGTTGCCAGATGTCCCTATCCACCCATGGCCAATAACACCTTCAAAAAATGAGCAATAATTCTCTACACTGGTGGCTAACCTGTGCCCCTCCAGATGTTTTTGTACTCCAATGCCCATCAGCCCCAGCCAGTAGGACTAGTGGTCAGGGATGGTAGGAGCTGTACTCCAGGAACATTCAGACCACCAAAGGTTTACCCCTCTCTGGTCTAAAGCTATCCAGATTAAGTATGCAGGGATCTAGACCCAGATGTTCTTGATGAAAATGTGACACACTATATCGCATTGGGTCTCCACAGCCTCAGTATTTTGTCACTACTGAGACCTCCCTGCAACTGACTATCCCTTATCCTTCTCCAAGGTAAAGGGATTGCTTGGGAAGTGTTGTTTGCCCCGTGCCCCCACAAATACCTGCTTTGTACCAATTTGTGGTAAGGTAATCTATAGCTTAGACATGCCCCGCAAGACTCTGAGATAAAAGAGGGCTATCTATATATACTCTGTGGCGCAGAGTGGTAAGTGGTGGTAACGCAGCCGAAGCTCTGCTCATGGCCGGAGTTCGATTCCAATGGAAGGAGGAAGTCAAATCTCCGGTAAAAGGGGTTGAGGTCCACTCAGCCTTCCATCCATCCGTGGTCAGTAAAATGAGTACCCGGCATATGCTGGGGGGTAAAGAAAGGCCGGGGAAGGAACTGGCAATCCCACCCCATACATACGGTCTGCCTTGTAGATGTTGCAAGACGTCACCCTAAGAGTCAGAAACGACTCACACTATAAGTGCGGGGACACCTTTTTTATCTATACAATGGGAAAAAAGTGTGTGTATCTGAAGCAAAGACTGTCTCTCCCCATCCTTCTCCAACAGTAAATTTGCAAATCAACAGATTTGTGTAGATAAGATTCCAAGGTACAATAATCTCACTATGCAACTGCTGCCCCAAACCTTCCACGGTTTGCAGAAAGATGAGTACAATGTGTACAAAATTCATCCTCACTCAGATTCAGGCATATGATCTCCAGATCTCTTGCAGCCAAAGGAGCCTGTGATTTAAAGCCATTCTTCCTTGGCCTAAATCGCTGATACGTTGGTCTGAGCGCTTCTGCAGCATTTGGCTGTTTGTTTATTCATTTACCAAATTTCAACCCACCCTTTCCACATATGTGACAAAGGCAGCTAAAAATATTTTACTCTCATGAAAATAGCTCGTAAATAGCAGAACAATAAAAATACAAAATGTGCCAGTTAAAAACATTACTATTAAAGTTAGATTTTGAGCACTATTATTTCCCAAAGTCATGCCTAAATAATAATAATGTTGGGCATCTTCCGAAAGCTAGGACTACACCAAGCCCTAAGTTGTGATGTTAGTAGAGTGGCTTTTCTTAAATCAGATTGTGCCCAAGCAACATAAGGTTTTAAAGATAAACACCAGTACCTTGAACTGAATGGAGCTGGAAGTCAATGCAGCTGCATACATCAAATAAGTGGTGTTGTGAAGGAGGGGATGCAGGAAAGCATAGCCCTGAAACATTTTCAGAGCAGGAGCAATGACTTCTTCTTCTGGAGCTCCAGAGCAATTGACGGATCCTCCTCTATCTGGAAAGTGAATGAGGTGATAATGAGGCTTTCAAGTTTGTTTGTGACAGATTAGCTTGGAGGAAATCAAATAAAGAAAATAACAAGGCAGGCTAGACACTTCTGCCCTTTGACAGGATTCCTAATTCCTACTAGCAGTTGAAATAGTAAGACTTCTGTGCAATATTGTTTGCATTTCTAATTAAAAGTTGAATGTTGCATTGCAGCTGGCTGGAAATCTCTTGTTAAAGCTCAGTGTTTTATGCAGGAAGCAGTGAGTACTCAATGGAGCTTACTCCCAACTATGGCAGTAACAAGACACGTGATGGGATGAAGCCGTGGAGTAACCCTTCCGATACGGGTATCGTTGCTGCTTACCTGGACAAGGCTGGGCAGGGCAGTGGTGAGGTTGGGGCCACATGATTGACCTTGGGACTAGGGACCACCACTGCTAATCTGGCCCTCTCACTGGTGTAACCACACACCCCAGCCTCACCAACACCTGCCTCGCCCCATCATCATCCTGGTCAGGAGAGCTGTTCCATGGCTCTTCCCCACCACACACATGGCTGCTGGGCTATGGACTTTTCTTGGCGGGTGTTGCTGTGGGAGCTGTCAAGATGAGCTTCTCCAATGGGGCAATCCAAACTACAAGAAACTAGCATAATTTACACCAGTTTAAATTAAGCCAGAGTAAGTTACCCCTATTCCAAACTCCTTTCAGGAGTAGGGCTGCTGCCAGCTTAGCCAGCCCCGGAGCCTGTCAGAGGCAAAATCAGCCTTTAAAATAGAGTTGGGCTTACACCACCCTTTTTGCCAGCGTAACTTCCACTGGTTTGCTAGGTCATGTGACTAAGCTGAAATAGGAATAGGAGTAAGTCTCCCCTGCCCCGTCCTGCCCCACTCTTTTTTTGGCACTTGTTCCCATCTCAGCTGAGCTGGCTTCAGCTGAGCCCTGGCTGAGCTGGGAAAGAGAACTTACACTAGTGTATCCCTGGCTGAGCCATAATGGGGTACTTCAGCCGGCTGAGCCCCGGATGAACTCAGGCTCAGCTGGAAATGCATCTATTCCAAACCCCCCTCCCCCCAGCAAATCTTGGGTTTGGATTGCTCCCCAAGTCAGAATTTAACATTACACCACTGTAATATCCTCAGTTTCCAACACCCTTTATAAGGCAAGATGTTACATTCTGTAGCAGCCAAAGTCTTTCCAAAAGTAGTCAGCAGCCCAACCTTGCAGTTTTGTTTTGTTTTGTTTTTAAAGACCTGTGGTGGCCAACTCTCCTCTTTCCTAAAAACATGGAAACACTGAAGAAGGTGCAACTGGTAAAACACCTTTAGCTAAAACTACCCCCTGTAATTCTTGGCTTTCTTCCAAGCTGTAAACGTACAGCTATTTATTTATTTAAAACATTATTTAATCACACTCTTCTGCCAAAAAGGCCCAAGGGCAGCTTGCATATGTTTGATTAAAAACAATAGGGTTCCTGCCTATAGGCTTAGAAATCTAAAAGACATGACACAGAAGGAAAATGGGATGAGGAGCAAAGAGAAAAGGCAGGAGGGTTAAAAAAATTCCATTAGTACTAGGGATCAATTCCAAAAGAATGAGCGTATTAATCTATAGTAGCAAAAGCAACAGAGACCTGAAATATTATAAAACTGTACAGATCCACTTGTATGCACGCATCAACTAATTCTCTCTCTTCCAGACTTCAACCATGACTCCTTCCATCTTGCCTAGAAACTATATATTTTCATCCAACTATCGAAGGCTTCCAGGCCCTGGTTCAGGTTAAGCTGTTGTTTTCCGGGCCCAATTCAAGGTGTTGGTGTTAACCTTTAAATCCCTATACGGTCTCGGCCCAGTTTACCTGAAGGAACACCTCCAGTACCACAAATTAAGCCGCCCGACTAGATCAGCCACGCAGGGCCTTCTCTCAGTCCCACCAACGAAAACAGCTAGGTTGGTGGGGACTAGAGAGAGGGCATTTTCAGTGGCGGCCCCCACTCTCTGGAACTCCCTCCCGTTTGATCTTCGCCATGCCCCTTCCCTGGATACATTTCGCCGATCCTTAAAAACTTGGCTCTTTGGACAGGCCTTTGGGATCTCCGGGGTGGGCTAATTTTTCTGTGATTGTTTCCTGTTTCTGTGAAAATTGTTTCTGATTGCCCTACATAGTTTTACGCCTGCATTAGTGTTGACTGCATTGTATTTTATTCTGTAATTATATTGTATTTTATTGAATTTTAATATGTATGTCGCCTAGAGTGGCTTTGGCCAGATAGGCGACACAAAAATTAAATTTATTATTATTATTATTATTATTATTATTATTATTATTATTAAGCAATACAACTGCTGCTTTTGAATGGATAGGGAAAAAAGACAAATAGAGTTGGGTGTCATCAGCATATTGATGACACCTCCCTCCAGACCTCCAGATGATCATTCCCAGTGGCTTCATGTAGAAGTTGAACAGAAGAGGCTTGCACCTTTATTGGTCTTTTATTGATGCAGCAATCTGTTGACAAACATTCCATTATCTTCAGCAAATGAGACAAAGGGAGATGAGTTGGTCTTAATTGGAGCTACTAAGCTAAAAGAAAAACAATCATGGATAATAAGTTGCAGACATCGAACAACCAAGCCTTGAGGTTTTTTTAGTCCTAAGGTTGGTCCTAGATCTTCTCTCCATTCCCCGTAAGGAATAGATTTGTAAAAGCTATTAATACAACATAGATGTGTGGTTTGAATGTCTTAGACTCATAGAATCATAGAATAGTAGAGTTGGAAGGGGCCTATAAGGCCATCAAGTCCAACCCCCTGCTCAATGCAGGAATCCAAGTCAAAGCATTCCCGACAGATGGCTGTCCAGCTGCCTCTTGAATGCCTCCAGTGTCAGAGAGCCCACTACCTCTCTAGGTAATTGGTTCCATTGTCGTACTCTAGTTGGTTAATCAATAAATGAAAACTGTGGTTCCTAGAGAATGCTCTAATTAGTTGACTAAGCTTGATTAAAACCTTCCTTTTTAAAAATCAAACTAAAAACCCAAAGCTTTAAATCTTGAAAACTAAACATTTGACGTGATCCAATATAGTAACACAAACAGGGCATCCTATGGTGGTGGTGCATCCCTGTTGAGAAGAAAGGGGCCTCCTCCACTTGTTATTGCTAAAGGGGGGCTAGGGAAGAAATCTATGTGGTATCTGGTTGTCAATTGTTGTTTTTCAGGGCTTTGCATTATAAAACTCTTCCTCCTGCTCACATTTGGGATGGGTCAGAATTTTGATTCATTTCACATTTCAAGCAGAATTTATCAAATTCGCACTTTCCAAAACAATATGAGAAAGCCACCCTTCAAAATTCACATTTATTAGAATTTTGGGATGCAGTTTGGCAACTAAACAATATTTACAAAAATGCATATATTAGGGGAAAGTGTGCATAAAAATGAATATATGAATGAAAATAACACACAAAAAGGCATGATATGATGAGAAATGGCTTGCAAAAATATGTATCTTTATCAAAACTGTCTTCAAAAATGTGTTTATTTGGAGAAATTTGCACTAGCATGGTGGAGAATTTTCATGAGGATTTAAAAAAACACACACGCAGATACCTCCTCCCCTTCCATTTTACTCCTGTATGCTCTCTTCTCAATATGAGACTTAAGGTCTACTTGTCTGTGAAGAGAATGCAGAAATAGATTCCTTTCTAGCAGTGAAGCTCTGGGCAGCTATCTCACTTATGTAGGTGATGGCTACAGCAGCAACAACTATGCTTTATGGCATTCCGTTTTCCGGCGTTCCGCTGATGTGGCGGCTTTCAGTTAGGGGAAATTCCCTGTTTTAAAGCCGATTTTGCGCTTTTGAGGCATTTTGTGGCATCTTTGCGTCATTTTTGTGCGACGCAACCCATTTATTTATTTATTTATTTAATTAAATTTATATACCGCCCCATAGCCGAAGCTCTCTGGGCGGTGCACCAACAGTCATACATCAAATACAATAAACCACATCTATAGACAATTTAAAACAACTTTAAAATTTTTTTAAATTCTTAAAAAAGTTAAAAAACAATTTTAACACATACTAAAATGCCTGGGAGAAGAGGAGAGTTTTAACCTGGCGCCGAAAAGGTAATAATGTTGGCGCCAGGCGTACCTCATCAGGAAGATTGTTCCATAATTCGGGGGCCCTTTTTCTTGTTGATACCCTCCGAGCTTCCCTATGAGTAGGCACCCGGAGGAGGGTCTTCGATGTTGAGCGTAGTGTACAGGTAGGTTCATATCGGGAGAGGCGTTCCATCAGGTATTGTGGTCCCGAGCCGTATAAGGCTTTATAGGTTAACACCAGCACTTTGAACCGGGCCCGGAAACATATAGGCAGCCAATGCAAGCGAGCCAGAATCGGTGTTATATGTTCAGACCGCCGGGTCCCTGTTATCAATCTGGCCACTGCATTTTGCACGAGCTACAGTTTCCGAACCGTCTTCAAAGGCAGCCCCACGTAGAGCACATTGCAGTAATCTAATTTAGAGGTTACCAGAGCATGAACAACTGAAGCGAGGTTCTCTCTGTCCAGATAGGGACGTAGCTGGGCCACCATCCGAAGTTGGTAAAAAGCACTCTGTGCCACCGAGGCTACTTGTGCCTCGAGTGACAGGGATGGTCTAAAATAACTCCCAAGCTACGACCATTATAGTCAATGGGTTCTGCTTTACGGCAATTTCCACTTTACGGCGGGGGCCTGGTCCCTAACCCGCCATATAAGCGGGGCCCTACTGTACAGCAATTCCATTTTCCACCCTGGCTTCAAGGCTGGTGCCCTGGTATAGATGAGGGATACAGTGACTGACCTTTGCCAAATTATTCTTTCCCTCTCTCCCCGTCCTCACTCCATTTCCATTGCCAAGTATTGTTACTTTTTTATTTAACAAAAATTATGTACCGTTTGAATGTAAAGACCTCTAAGCAGTTCACAAAAAAACCAAAACATTATCAATAAAACAGTTAAAACAAGTAATTACAACATTTTAAAAACAATTAAAACAGCTACTAACAAAACAACCTGTGGCATCTATGTTTCTGAAGAGGCTTGCCTAAAATAAAAAGTTTTAAGTAGGCACCAAAAGGAATACAGCAAAGGCACCTGCCTGATTTCAATTGATAGGGAGTTCCAAAGAGTAGGTGCCACCACACACTAAAAGAACGATTTCTTACAAGTGCAGAATGAGTATTATCTGGCACCTGTAATGCAGATTGAAGTGCTCAGGTGGGCACATATGGGGTAAGGTGGTCCCACAAGTAAATTGGTCCTGAGTTGTTAAGGATTCTATATACTAGGAGTTAACATCTTGAACTTGGTCCGAACAAATTGGCAACCAGTGCAAATCCCTAAGTAAAGATATTATATGCTGACAGGTTCTCACTTCCATCTGCAATCTGGCTGCAGCATTCTGCATTAACTGCAGTTTCTGGGTCAAGTGCAAGGGAAGCCCCATATAGAGTGCATTGCAGTAATCCAGTTTTGAAGTCACCGATGCCTGAACTTCTGTGGCCAAGCTCTTCCAGTCTAGCAATGGTTGTGGTTGCCTTACTAGGCACAGCTGATAAAAGGCACTTCTAGCCACTGGGCCTCCAGTGACAGAGCTGGATTCAGAAGCACCCCCACAGCGCATACCTGCTCCTTCAGGGGGAGTGCAACCCTTTCCAGGGTAGGCAATTGACCAACTTCTAGGACATGGGAACCACTCACCCACAGTTCGTTCATCTTGCCAGTATTCAGCTTATTTTCCTTCATCCATCCCATCACTGCGTCCAGACACTGGCCCAGGGCCCACACAGCCTCTCCTGTAGCTAGCTGTGCCAGGGGCATAACTACATACACCAACAACAGAAACCCTCCTCACAGGGTCGGCACCAGGCATAACTGGACCCTTGGGCACTAGCCTATCCCGGGCCCACAGCACAAATCTGCATGTGCCAGCTACCTTTCCCGCTGCGGTAAACACTGGCTGCGCTGCATGCACATGCCTCCCATCAACCAAGATGCTGGCAGGGACATCAGGACCTTAGGGAAGCCTCGGCCGCCATCTTGGTTGATGGCAGGCATGCATGCACAGCGTGTTCAGCATTCCCCACAGTGAAGCGTTCGGGTGGGTGTCGTGGGCCTGCATGGTTATAGAGGGGGTGCCTGGAGCTCCCTCTCTGCAATCTGTGGCAGGGTCAGGAGCCAACGCTGCCACAGATCACAGAATAGGAGTGCTACACCCCCTCAAGGAGGCGCCCTTCAGGGGCCCTCAGTAGGGCCTGACCTGGCCACCCTCTGGTGCCAGCCCTGCCTCCTCATGGACAAAGAGGAAAGATGGAGACAAGGGGCCCATGGGACTGAACATTTAGACCCCACTATATTGTGAGGCGTCTCTTAGCCCCTTAAGTGTTGAGGGATAACTTCTATTCCTGTCAACTTTCCATGTGATCTTCTGAGGTTCTAAATTGTGTGTGGGGGTGCTCCTTGAATGGAAAATGCTCAACATTTCAGAAGTTATCCTTCTACATGGGAGGGGCCAGGAGGAGCTACATGACTTCAGACTGTGTTCCCACTTTACGTGTGAAAGGGGCTTCCGTCATTGGTTTATCTAGCTATCCTAGAGGGCAATATGACACTCTTTTCAATCGTTCCATTGGTACTCAACCTCAAAGAGAGCCCTGTTGAATCCAATGCTGATGTTAAGGGCTGCATGTGCCAGTGCTGGAGATCAACTCAGTCCCCACCATCATGATTTCTCTGTGGTTTTCTGAAAGCATTATAAAGTAAACTAGATTTGTCATAACAAGTGTTCCCCTGTCAAACAGCAGATTTTCTCACAGCTAAACTATGTGGACACCATCTTAAACAGATAAGACCACATTTATTTTAAATGTTATTTATTTTTTTTTAAAAGTGATACTCCACTTAAACCCAGTGTTATCTTCAAGGCAGGATTTTGGGAGTTCTGGGACCCACTCAGCAAAAAGAGCAGAAAGACCCCAAACACAGCACAGCTGGTGTACCACTTTTTAAAATAAATGAAGTAATTATATTCCCTTATTCACTAATAGGCAAAAAACCCTTGCGGTTTAAGAAAGTACCTATAGCCAACAGATGTCTCTATCAAACTTTAAAAAGCAAGGAAATTGGGCAGCTATAGTGAATGCAGGAAACCTGACCTCCTCTCTGAGATATTGTACTGCCCTTTGTTGTTGTTATGTGCCTTCAAGTCGATTACGACTTATGGCAACCCTATGAATCAGTGACCTCCAAGAGCATCTGTCATGAACCACCCTGTTCAGATATTGTAAGTTCAGGTCTGTGGCTTCCTTTATGGAGACAATCCATCTCTTATTTGGCCTTCCTCTTTTTCTACTCCCTTCTGTTCTTCCCAGCATTATTGTCTTTTCTAGGGAATCATGTCTTCTCATGATGTGTCCAAAGTATGATAACCTCAGTTTCATCATTTTAGCTTCTAGTGACAGTTCTGGTTTAATTTGTTCTGACACCCAATTATTTGTCTTTTTCTCAGTCCATGGTATGCGCAAACCTCTCCTTCAACACCACATTTCAAATGAGTTGATTTTTCTCTTATTTGCTTTTTTCATTGTCCAACTTTCACATCCATACATAGAGATCGGGAATACCATGGTCTGAATGATCCTGACTTTGGTGTTCAGTGATACATCTTTGCATTTGAGGAGCTTTTCTAGTTCTCTCATAGCTGCCCTCCACAGTCCTAGCCTTCTTCTGATTTCTTGACTATTGTCTCCATTTTGGTTAATGACTGTGCCGAGGTATTGATAATCCTTGACAAGTTCAATGTCCTCGTTGTCAACTTTAAAGTTACATAAATCTTCTGTTGTCATTGTTTTAGTCTTTTTGACATTGAGCTGTAGTCCTGCTTTAACTTTCTCTTTAACTTTCATCAGCGTTTGTTTCAAATCATTCCTGGTTTCTGCTAGTAGTATGGTATCATCTGCATATCTTAAGTTACTGATATTTCTCCCTCCAATTTTCACATCTCCTTCATCTTGGTCCAATCCCAGTTTCCTCTGTCTCACACCCTTTCCGACTGGGAACCAATCGGTTTCTCCATATTTTGTCCTTACAGTAGCCTCTTGTCCAGAGTATAGGTTGCTCATCAGGCAATCAGATGCTGTGGCACCCTCATTTCTTTTACAGCATTCCATAGTTTTTCATCATCTATGCAGTCAAACGCTTTGCTGTAGTCTATAAAGCGCAGGATGATTTTCTTCTGAAATTCCTTGCTCCGTTCCATTATCCAACGTATGTTTGTGATATGATCTCTGGTACCTCTTCCCTTTCTAAATCCAGCTTGGACATCTGGCAATTCTCACTCCATATATGGTAAGAGCCTTTGTTGTAGAATCTTGAGCATTACTCTACTTGCATGGAATATTAAGGCAATACTTCGATAATTGCTGCATTCCCTGGGATCCCCTTTCTTTTGAATTGGGATGTATATTGAATGCTTCCAGTCTGTGGGCCATTGTTTCGTTTTCCATATTTGTTGACAATTTTTGTCAAAATTTGGACAGATTCAGTCTCAGTTGCCTGTAGCAACTCTATTGGTATGCTATCTATTCCTGGTGATTTGTTATTCTCTTCATAGGGTTTTCGTGGTAAGAGGTAAGAAGTGGTTTGCCATTGCCTTCCTCTGAGTTTGGATGCATCTTAGTCTGGTATCACAGCTTTGACCATTCCGCCTTGGGTGCCCTTCTAGGAGTCTAACCTCCTCACCACATAAAAATTTATAAAATTTATAAAACACAATTTGGGTTGGTCTTTCACAGTCCAATCCACTTCCTGTGTAGCTTGGAAGAATTTGGTAACATATGCCTCTGAGCATATGGTTAGTGGTGGCACCTGCAATCAGCTCAAATAACACAAACATATGCTGTGCTGATCTTGTTTTAGCAAGGAGGAAGCAACCATATTAAGACAGTTTATATTGTTCAGATAGTCACTTTAAATATGTTTGATTTACTTTGCAATTTTAGAAGTTTCCTATAGTCAATCATTTTCTTTTGTTTCTGTTTCTGTGAATATGTGAAGTACAGCAACAGTTTGCAACACTAAAAAAACTCCAAAAACAATTGTGGAATAATGGCACTGACTATTCTGCAGAATGGTTTCCAATAAACATGAAGAGTGTCCCAGTTTGCATAAGATAAAACAGTGGGAGGTGAAATATATTTCACCTGGGCTCCTGCCGGGAGGAAGAGCGGGATATAAATCAAACAATAAATAAATAAAATAAATAAATATTCTAGCAAAATTCTAGATGTGCTCTATGTTTTTAATTGACCATGCCCACCTTCCTTAATTGGAGGTCACTGATTCATGAGGTCGCCGTAAGTTGTAATCGACTTGAAGACACATAACAACAACAACAACTTTTCTTAAGTGGAGTGGTTTAAACAAAGCAGGGTGAAAATATTCATCTTGGGCAGGCCAAGTTTGTTTTTTCCAAGCTAGAGTCATTGCTTAAGTAGCAACATATTGTAATCAGTCTGATTTTATATCAAACTGCAGTTTCAGATTCAACTGTTAACGCATGCAAGGTTTTTTTTGCCTAGTAGTGAATTTCTCTGTGTAAGACATGGGATTCTGTGCAAGTGTGCTGAGAATGGATTGATCATTTGCATGCTTATTGAGTTCAGTGGGATTTACTCCCCTGCAATCATGCTTTCAATAGGTAAAACTGACCACAGGGGCATGGGGAGGGGAGGAGGAGGAAGGGCAGGGGTAGGGGAGAAGGAGGAGGGAGGGGAGGGAGGGCAGAGGGAAGGAGGGGGATGGGAGCAGGCAGGAGGGGGAGGGGGAAGGTTTGATCATTTGCATGCTTATTGAGTTCAGTGGGATTAACTCCCTGGCAATCATGCTTAGGATAGGTAAAACTGACCATGGGGGAGAGGAGGAGAAGAGGCAGGAAGGGAGGGAGGGATAGCTGAAGTGGGCAGAGGAAGAGGAAGAAGGAAGAGGGGATGGGAAGAAGAAAGGAAGAGGAAGGAAGTGGAGAGAGGAAGGAGGGGAAAGGCTGGTCTGATCACTTGCGTGCTTAGGATAGGTGAAACTGATCTGGGGGAGGGGCAGAAAGGGGGGAAGAGGGAGGGAGGGGAGGATGAGGGCAGGAAGTGGAGGGAGAGGGAGGAAAGGGGAGAGGAGGAGATTGGGTGGGTGGGTGAGCACCAGAGCTTGGAAAAGTTACTTTTTTGAACTACAACTCCCATCAGCCCCAGCCAGCATGACTGCTGGATTGGGCTGATGGGAGTTGTAGTTCAAAAAAAGTAATTTTTCCAAGCTCTGGCTGGGCACTGGGCAGAGGGGAAGCCCCTTTCCTTTCCAATAGGAAAACACTGGGAACAGTATCATTGTTTTTCACTGTTTTCCCCACCTTTTTATTCTGCAGCAGGCACATGTAGCCTCCCACCCAAAGCTGTCACTGGCCACATCCACAGCTGAACTTTATTCCACTTTAGACAGTCATGGCTTCTCCCAAAGAATCCTCGGAAGTGTAGTTAGTTAAGGGTGCTCAGAGTTCCTATTCTCCTCACAGAGCTTCAATCAGAGCGGCTGAATGTTAAACCACTCTGGCCACTGGAACTCTGTCAGGGGAATAAGAGTCCCCTCTCAGCACCTTCACAAACTAAACTTCCCAGGATTCTTTGGGGAAAGCCATAAGAACATAAGAAGAGCCTGCTGGATCAGGCCAGTGGCCCATCTAGTCCAGCATCCTGTTCTCACAGTGGCCAACCAGGTGCCTGGGGAAAGCCCGCAAGCAGGACCCGAGTGCAAGAACACTCTCCCCTCCTGAGGCTTTCAGCAACTGGTTTTCAGAAGCATGCTGCCTCTGACTAGGGTGGCAGAGCACAGCCATCATGGCTAGTAGCCATTGATAGCCCTGTCCTCCATGAATTTGTCTAATCTTCTTTTAAAGCCGTCCAAGCTGGTGGCCATTACTGCATCTTGTGGGAGCAAATTCCATAGTTTAACTATGCGCTGAGTAAAGAAGTACTTCCTTTTGTCTGTCCTGAATCTTCCAACATTCAGCTTCTTTGAATGTCCACGAGTTCTAGTATTATGAGAGAGGGAGAAGAACTTTTCTCTATCCACTTTCTCAATGCCATGCATAATTTTATACACTTCTATCATGTCTCCTCTGACCCGCCTTTTCTCTAAACTAAAAAGCCCCAAATGCTGCAACCTTTCCTCGTAAGGGAGTCGCTCCATCCCCTTGATCATTCTGGTTGCCCTCTTCTGAACCTTTTCCAACTCCATAATATCCTTTTTGAGATGAGGCGACCAGAACTGTACACAGTATTCCAAGTGTGGCCGCACCATAGATTTATACAATGGCATTATGATATCGGCTGTTTTATTTTCAATACCTTTCCTAATTATTGCTAGCATGGAATTTGCCTTTTTTACAGCTGCCGCACACTGGGTCGACATTTTCATCGTGCTGTCCACTACAACCCCGAGGTCTCTCTCCTGGTCGGTCACTGCCAGTTCAGACCCCATGAGCGTATATGTGAAATTAAGATTTTTTGCTCCAATATGCATAATTTTACACTTGTTTATATTGAATTGCATTTGCCATTTTTCTGCCCATTCACTCAGTTTGGAGAGGTCTTTTTGGAGCTCTTCGCAATCCCTTTTTGTTTTAACAACCCTGAACAATTTAGTGTCATCAGCAAACTTGGCCACTTCACTGCTCACTCCTAATTCTAGGTCATTAATGAACAAGTTGAAAAGTACAGGTCCCAATACCGATCCTTGAGGGACTCCACTTTCTACAGCCCTCCATTGGGAGAACTGTCCGTTTATTCCTACTCTCTGCTTTCTGCTTCTTAACCAATTTCTTATCCACAAGAGGACCTCTCCTCTTATTCCATGACTGCTAAGCTTCCTCAGAAGCCTTTGGTGAGGTACCTTGTCAAACGCTTTTTGAAAGTCTAAGTACACTATGTCCACTGGATCACCTCTATCTATATGCTTGTTGACACTCTCAAAGAATTCTAATAGGTTACTGAGACAGGACTTTCCCTTGCAGAAGCCATGCTGGCTCTGCTTCAGCAAGGCTTGTTCTTCTATGTGCTTAGTTAATCTAGCTTTCATAATACTTTCTACCAGTTTTCCAGGGACAGAAGTTAAGCTAACTGGCCTGTAATTTCCGGGATCCCCTCTGGATCCCTTTTTGAAGATTGGTGTTACTTGACCCAAGGGACAAGTTACATATTTTAGTTAGCAGATCAGAAATTTCACATTTGAGTTCTTTGAGAACTCTTGGGTGGATGCCATCCGGGCCCGGTGATTTGTCAGTTTTTATATTGTCCATTAAGCTTAGAACTTCCTCTCTCGTTACCACTATTTGTCTCAGTTCCTCAGAATCCCTTCCTGCAAATGTTAGTTCAGGTTCAGGGATCTGCCCTATGTCTTCCACTGTGAAGACAGATGCAAAGAATTCATTTAGCTTCTCTGCAATCTCCTTATCGTTCTTTAGTACACCTTTGACTCCCTTATCATCCAAGGGTCCAATTGTCTCCCTAGATGGTCTCCTGCTTTGAATGTATTTATAGAATTTTTTGTTGTTGGTTTTTATGTTCTTAGCAAAGTGCTCCTCAAATTCTTTTTTAGCATCCCTTATTGTCTTCTTGCATTTCTTTTGCCAGAGTTTGTGTTCTTTTTTATTTTCTTCATTTGGACAAGACTTCCATTTTTTGAAGGAAGACTTTTTGCCTCTAAGAGCTTCCTTGACTTTGCTCGTTAACCATGCTGGCATCTTCTTGGCCCTGGCGGTACCTTTTCTGGTCTGCGGTATGCACTCCAGTTGAGCTTCTAATATAGTGTTTTTAAACAACTTCCAAGCATTTTCGAGTGATGTGACCCTCTGGACTTTGTTTTTCAGCTTTCTTTTTACCAATCCCCTCATTTTTGTGAAGTTTCCTCTTTTGAAGTCAAATGTGACCGTGTTGGATTTTCTTGGCAATTGGCCAGTTACATGTATGTTTAATTTAATAGCACTGTGGTCACTGCTCCCAATCGGTTCAACAACACTTACATCTTGCACCAGGTCCCGGTCCCCACTGAGGATTAAGTCCAGGGTTGCCGTCCCTCTGGTCGGTTCCATGACCAACTGGTCTAGGGAATAGTCATTTAGAATATCTAGAAACTTTGCTTCTTTGTCATGACTGGAACACATATGCAGCCAGTCTATGTCCGGGTAGTTGAAGTCACCCATTACTACCACATTTCCTAGTTTGGATGCTTCCTCAATTTCATATCTCATCTCAAGGTCTCCCTGAGCATTTTGATCAGGGGGACGATAGATCGTTCCCAGTATTAAGTCCCTCCTGGGGCACGGTATCACCACCCACAACGATTCTGTGGAGGAGTCTGCCTCTTTTGGGGTTTCGAGCTTGCTGGATTCAATGCCTTCTTTCACGTATAGAGCGACTCCGCCACCAATACGTCCTTCCCTGTCCTTCCGATATAGTTTATATCCAGGGATAACCGTATCCCACTGGTTTTCTCCATTCCACCAGGTCTCGGTTATGCTCACTATATCAATGCTCTCCTCTAAGACCAAGCACTCCAGTTCTCCCATCTTGGTTCGGAGGCTCCTAGCATTAGCGTACAGGCACTTGTAAGCAGTGTCTCTCTTCAAGTGTCTTTGGCACTTGTGGTTAGGCCTGTGGTAATTTTGCTCTTCTGAATTTATATCCTGTGCCCCTGCTCTCACAATGCCTACTTCTAGGCCTACCCCTTTTAAAATTTCATCATTTCTTTGGTTTTTATCCCAGGGGGGAGGTTTATTCCGAACCGGACCTTTCTCAGCTCCTGTCGGGTTTCCCCCCTCAGTCAGTTTAAAAGCTGCTCTGCCACCTTTTTAATTTTAAGTGCCAGCAGTCTGGTTCCATTCTGGTTCAAGTGGAGCCCGTCCCTTTTGTACAGGCCCGGCTTGTCCCAAAATGTTCCCCAGTGCCTAACAAATCCAAACCCTTCCACCCGACACCATCGTCTCATCCACGCATTGAGACTGCGAAGCTGGGCCTGTCTGGCTGGTCCTGCGCGTGGAACTGGTAGCATTTCAGAGAAAGCCACCTTGGAGGTCCTGGCTTTCATCATCCTACCTAGCAACCTAAATTTTGCTTCCAGGACCTCACGGCTGCATTTCCCCATGTCGTTGGTGCCAACGTGCACCACAACCACTGACTCCTTCCCAGCACTGTCTACCAAACTATCTAAACGACGGGCGATATCCGCAACCTTCGCACCAGGCAGGCAAAACACCTTGCGGTCTACACGCCCATCACACACCCCACTGTCTATGTTCCTAATGATCAAATCACCCACTACAAGGATCCCTCCAGCCCCTGGAGATATATCCTCGGCACGAGAGGATAGCTGCTCATCCCCCAAGGAATGGGTCCCTTCTAAGGGATCGTTTCCCTCTTCCTCAGCTGGATGCTCTCCTTCCCCGAGACCATCGTTCTCCATGATAGCAGGAGAGCTATCATCCTTGGAGTGGGACATAGCTATAACGTCCCTGAAGGCCTCCTCCACTCACCTCTCTGCCTCTCTCAGCTTTTCCAGGTCTGCCACCTTGGCCTCAAGGAAATGAAGTCGTTCCCGGAGAGCCAGGAGCTCATTGCACCGAGAGCATACCCACGACTTCTGTCCAACAGGCAGATAGTCGTACATGCTGCAGGCGGTGCAAAACACTGGAAAGCCCCCACACCCCTGCTGGCTTCTTACCTGCATAGTTTTGTTTAAGGTTTATTACGTCAATGGGTTGGAGACTGCGGTTTAGTTGAGGTCAGGGAACAGACGGGCAGAGTGGGGGGCCCTGGCCTCCTCGCCCTGCTGCCGAACTCGCTCTGCTGCTTAACTCGCCTTGACGCTTTGTCAGCTGGGGCCTTGACACTTTGTCAGCTGGGGCTCCCTCTAGCTCGTGGAGCAGGCTCCCTCGCTAGGGTGCTCTGACTTTATATGTGTGGCTGGTTCCTCCCAGCTACTGCTGCCAGCCAATGATGTATTACTTGAGGCTGATGGCTATCAGCTGGGGCTTAACTCTTTAGTATTCTCTCAGGCTTCTTTCCTGAGCGAGGGGCGGGGCTGTTTAAGCTTTTGGCTGCTTTTAATCTCAGCAAGGGGCTGCGCCTTCCAGGCAAGTCTTTTGTGTTTGTTGTTTTCCCACCTAGAACAGCCTGACCTTTCTTTAACCTAGGGAAACAGAGCTTGTGGTTGTGTTTCAGGAAGGCTGAAGCTGCCCTTTTTAGCAAGGACTGAGCTGACTCTCTCCCTGTATGTATCGGTGGAGTTTCCTTTTCCCCCTTCTCTCCGACTGGAATTTAGCCTTGTTTACAGTGTCCCCTGAAGCTTTCCTGCTAGGGTGGTGTTGAAAACTAGCTTTCTATACGCTTCCTTCTCCTAGGATCTGTCTCCTAAGATATAGGTTCTTTCAGGATTTGGCTCCTAGCTCAGGGTGACCTTGGGCTGCCCTTATTAGTTATTTCTCTGAGCTGTTTTACTTCAATTTAAATAATGAAATAAATGGGAGCTACTTACCCTCTTTTCGCTCTGCTGCTTAACTCGCCTTGATGCTTCGTCAGCTGGGGCCTTGACGCTTCGTCAGCTGGGGCTCCTTCTAGCTCGTGGAGCAGGCTCCCTCGCTAGGGTGCCATGACTGTCTAAAGTGAAATAAAGGTCTGGTGTGGGTGTGGTCCCCTGATTAGACAAGCCAAGCCAAGCCAAGCCAAGCCTGGCTTTTAGAACATTGAGTTCAATGCTAAATTTCTTAAATTAATTAAAAAATGGCCAGGCATTTTTTAACTTTTTAACTTTTAAAAACTTTTAAACTGCAAATGATGAAGGTCAGAGTATGGGGTAAGGTGAGTAATAGGATTACAGGTACTCTGTGAACATGGTTGATTTTTAATTAATTTCAACAAATTATGAGAACTCTGACAGAAAAAAGTCCAACAGAGGTCTGGTTTTTTTCTCTATTTTTATACTTTGAACTCTTGATTCTCTCTGTTTGTGTATCGCCATGAAAATTTAGAGGGTTGTTAAGCAAGCGTTTCTGAGTTCAGGACTATAAATTTTGTAAGGTTTTGTTTTGAAATGAGCTTATGGGAAGCATCAGAATGGCATGGGGGGTATTTTCAATTTAACACTATGGAATGCAAAAAATCCATGCTGGCTATAGTATACAGCCACTTTAGTCTCTGCCACCTTAAGACCATGAAGTCCAGAGTCTAAAATTATCTAACTGTGCCCCTATTTCAAACAATAAAGCAATAACCCCTCCCCAACAACCTCAAACAAGCATCATACCCTGAAACTAGGGATGGGGAGAAATTCAATTCAGTTAACATTTAATTATGAATCTACCTAATTCACACTTTCTGAAATAATATGTGAACTAAAACACAGTCCTTGTTTGAAATTCACCCTTCTTCAAATTTTGCAGTGCCATTCTCCAGCTATGTAACGTGTACAAAAATGTATATACTAGGGTAAAGTGTGCATAAAAATGCATATATTAGTGAAAATAACATGTAAAATGCATTTTAGGGTAAATTGCTTTGTAAAAATGTGCACATTAAGAGGAATTCACAATAAAATTTTAATCAATTTTCAAGAGGGCTTAAACACACACGCACCCCATACACGCAAACTGGTGTGGAAATGTGGAGAACTGAAATTAAGATTAGAAAATGGGAAACCCAATCTGACAGATTCCTGCCAGAACCAGTAAAAGTCACTGGTTAGTGTGGTGCAATATGACCCTGTAGACCAGGGTACAAGACACAAATCTTCCTGGGTGAGCCTGGGCCTACTCTGTCTCAGTATCCTGTTCTGTTAATGAGAGAGGCCATGAGCAATAGTAGGTCACTTGTTGTAGCAGCACAGAGTGCTCCAAGTGAGCAACTTGCTCCAGCAATAAATGTATTATGACCTACTTGTATCAAAGGGATCAGAGGCCTTTGGATGTGTGTGTGTGTTTATGTATTTGATTTTTGAGAATAAATACAACGGGAAAGCAAAATACAAGCAGGCCGTAATACATTTATGCTCACAATAACCATAGGAGGTAGGTCAGGGAAAAGTCACCTGGTGAGTTTCATGGATGAATGGCGATTTGAATCTTGTCTCCTGAGTCTTTTTCCGAGTCACTTTCTCTAAACATTACAGCACACCAAATGAAAAGAAGAAGCCAGTCAGGCAAGCCTCATGAGCAGGGCAGGGGCTGGGGATTCTCAATATGGGAAGCCCCAGCAGAAGGAGCCCTATAGTTTGCTGCCTCTGTTTATGCTCCCAAAATCAGTGGCTACTAACCATGATGGCTATGTTCTACATCCACTGTCAGAGGGAATATGCCTCTGAATACCAGTTGCTGGGAATCACAAGTGGGGAGAGTGCTGCTGCGCTCAGATCCTGCTTGCAGGCTTCCCATGGGCATCTGGTTGGCCACTGGGAGAACAGGGTGCTGGATTAGATGGGCCACTGGCCTGATCCAGCAGAGCTCTGCTTATGTTCTGAAGAGGGAAAAACATCAGGCCTTCAGTAGCAAATGCAGGTGCTAAGTAATGACAGGATTGTAGCCAAAGCAAGGCCACTGAGACACAAGATGGCAGAATGAGGATGCAGAACCCTGAAGATTACAGAAGTACAGACCATCTTTAAAATCAAGCAAGCCTAAGGGTGCAACTCCCCGCTTTTCCCAACAGTCCAATGAGGACTGAAATACATTTTGTAGCCACAGAATGTAGAGTGATAGTGGGGGGGGCACACGATGGAATATTGCAGTGAGGGGAGGGGAATGCCTTGCTTGGAAGGAATGGCTGGCTGGAACCCTGAACAGGAACACTTCTTTTAGAAGGGAGGATGCACTGCAACATTTTGCTGCAGGCTCCACTTTATTTATTATTCATTCATTTATTTAAAACATTTCTAATCCATCCTTCATCGCAGTGTGATACCAGGTTTGGGGGACAATAATACAAATTAAAACCAATCAATACAATTATAAACAGAAAAATAAATGGAGCAGATAAAAATCACAGCAACAGCAGTGATAGCAATAATAATAAAAATCCAGCCACTTGTGATTTTGCTTCAGCCATGCAAATCTTCATGATTTGCTTTTCTTCTTTTTTACTGGTTTCAATTTACGATCTTTCTTCCATGTTTCTATTTATTCTGCAGCTCTTCTGGCAGATTTTTTTGCCTTGGCATTTGCTATATTCATCTGTGGCTGGCAAGCTTTCATTGAATGCTTTAATTTTCATCTCCCCTTCTTCTTACCTAATCCCAGCATGCTTAACTGATTACAGCTAGGATTCTCACTGCTCCTAAGATCTTGCCTGGCATAAGGTGTAGCAGAGCATAACTGACTTTCTGGCATGGTTTCACATGCTGCCTGTCTGTAGCCTTTCATATCTGTAGGCTCTCTGTTAACGAAGCTGAATAGCTTCCTATGCCAGTAGACATACTTATTAAAACTGTGATTACTTTGAGGTGATTTGCCAAAGGGACTGAGGGTTTTTAATCCCCCCCCCAATTTGGTTATATTTTAAAGCAGGCCTGGATGACTTGTGACCCAGCAAATGTAACACAGTCCACCCAGCATATATTGCCAAACTCTTATCTGGCTGTACAGGAACCCCTGACAAAAATAGAACGTACCCTAAGCCTCTAAGAAGTTACTAACAAGAATTGTGCACAATCCACACACAGAGCATTCCAGAATGTTGTCAGTCTTAAAGAATGGTTTGAAGGAAGGCAGCAATACTCTTGTTCAACCCCCAGGCTGAACAGTTACAAAGACCTCTTGCCCAGAATGGCATGGCCTTGAGGGCAGTTCTGTTTATATAAATGCATCTTAAATCACAACTCTAAACGAATAGACTTACTTTCATGTACATATGTGTAGGAGTGCAGCAGCCCATGTATCACAATTGGCCATTTATACCAGCTCCCTCCTGTCTCATCTCATTTTCTTCTGCACCTCCACTCTATACTGTATCCCCAGTATAGAAAATGTCTCCGCATGGAATCATGTAAGAGTGAAAGAGACCCTGCTATGGAGGAAAAGAGTGTCTCTCTAAAGCTTGGTATACTGTGTAGGAAACACTGCAGCTAAGGGATTAGGAAGCTATTTTCAGGTTAGCATTCTTTGCTGTCTTGGCCATGAGGCAGAAACCTGAGCAGAAGTAGCTGCGTAAACATGCAAAATTGATAAACAGAAGGAGCATATTCCAGAAGAGATTAATTCCAGGTACTGTTTTCCTATGGAGTGATTTACCAGTTTAATCAAAGGAGAGAAGCTAGGCACTGGGAAAAACGGGGGGCAGCGGGGGAAGGAACATGCAAGGAGCTTTGAGGCAAGTATAGAAGATTATGTAGTACAAGTCACTGCCTTCATTCAAACCATTTAACTGGAACTCCTGAACAAGCTGAGAGTAGGCACAAGCACAGCGCACCACCTCTAGGACAGAGAATTCAGCCATGTCTGTGCTACACCCCAAAATCAGCATTAAATATAGTGTTAGGTGAACTTCCCATAGCTCATCTCAAAAACCATTTGAGGTTTTTTAAGCTTTCTGTGGAAACTGTTGGAGGGAGGGGAAACCTAATTTACTTCTGAGTATTGTCCAGGAAAGTTTGAAAGAAACAAGAGAACAAACTTTCCCTGCTTGTCCCCTTGTCCTTTTACCAATCAAAACCCAAGCAAAAACCCTTCTCTTTGAGAAGAGGAAAAGGATACTTAGCAATGGTGGGAATAACTCACTACAGCTGGGATGGTAAATCTTTGGCCCTCTAGATTAGGGATGAGGAGAAATTCAGTGCTGTTCACATTGAAAGGCAAACCTACCTAATTTGAGCTTTTTGAAACTAGGGATGGAGGAAAAATTCAATCCAGTTCACATTTAAAGCCAAATTTTTCAAATTCGCACACTTTCCAGAACAATATGAGAACTGAAACAGCCATCCTTTGAAATTCGGACTTATCTGAATTTTGTGATGTAGTCCTTACAAAAATGCATATATTAGGGGGAAATGAATAAAAAATTAATTTATTGGTGAAAATAATGTATAACAATGGATTATATTAGGATACATTGCTTGCAAAAATGTGCACATGTCAAAACTACATACAAAAATGTATTTACTAGGAGAAATTTGCACTAAAATGCTGAAGAATTTTTTAATTTTTTTTTTTTTACAAATTGCTGCAGAAATGTGAAGAATTTAAGATTAGAAGAATTAGGAACTGAGAGAACCAAAACTGAAAGATCATTTAATCCCTATCGGAAACACAGTGAGGCAGCTAGCTACTGAGGGAATTATTTATTTATTAGATTTATTAGTCGCTTGGTACCCGAAGGTCCCAAAGTGACTTACACAATGTTAAAACAAATAAAACACACTATAAAAACATATAATAAACAACAACAAAACACTAGCAATAACACCCCCACACAGCTACAGGAAGGTTTGGCAGCATATTAAAAACAAAACTTAATCTCAATCTATCAAATACCTGGGGGAAAAGGCACGTCTTTACCTGGCGCCGAAAAGATGTCAATGACAGGCGGACCTCACTGGGGAGCATATTCCAAAGATGGGGAGCGGCATTCCAAAAGATATTGGGGTCCTGAACCATAAAGAGCTTTATAGGTCAAAACCAGCCCTTTGGGCTCGAAAACTTATAGGCAGCCAATGCAATTGGAACAGGCTAGGTGGTATATGCTCTATTTGCCTTAAATCCATCAACAATCGGGCAGCTGCATTCTGCATTAATTGAAGCTTCCAAACCATTTTCAAAGGCAGCCCCACGTAAAGCTCATTGCAATGATCCAAACTTGAGGTTACCAGAGCATAGATTACTGTAGCCGGGTTATCCCTTTCCAGATAGGGTCACAGTTGGGCCACCAGCCTAAGCTGATGGAAGACACTCCATGCCACTGAGGCCACCTGTGCCTCAAGCAGCAGCAGTGGATCCAGAAGAATCCCCAAACTACAAACCCTCTCCTTCAGAGGGAGTCTGGCCCCATCTAGAGCAGGCAGGACACCACTCAACTAGTCAGAGGAACCACCCACCAACAGCATCTCAGTCTTGTCTGGATTAAACTTCAGTTCATTGGCCCTCATCCACTCCATTACTGCAATCAAGCGCTGATTCAGCACATCCACTGCCTCACCTGCAGACGATGAAAAGGAGAAATAGAGCTAAAGCACTCCAAAACTCCATATGACCCCATTCAGTGGTTTCATGTAAATGTTAAACAACTTGGGAGACAGAACCAACCCCTGCAGGACCCCATACTGGAGAGTCCATGGAGCTGAGCAACGCCCCCCCAAGAACCACCTTCTGGAACCGGTCATCCAAGTACAAATGGAACCACCGCAATGCGGTGCCCCCGATACCCAACTCAGACAGTTGCCCCAGAAGGATACCATGATTGATGGTATGGAATGGGAGTAGAACATTGGAAACTGCCTTTACTGAGTCAGACCCTTGCTCCATCTACACTCCATCCAGTGTAGTCGTCTACACTGACTAGAAGCGGCTCTCCAGCATGTCACCCAGCCATACCTGGAGATGGCAGGGATTGAATCGGGGACCTTCTGCACACAAACCAGATGCTCTGCTGGTGAGCTACAGCCCCTACTCAAAGAATCTGCTCTTTTCTTGTTCTCACTTCATCGGAGGTCCAAACAAGTAGTTCTTCTAGTGCCGACATAGTTCCTTTGGCCTATCTGTGTTTGCTCCTAGCTGGGGCGATTGTGTCACACAGTAAGATGCTGAGCAAGAGCATCAGGTGAGCAGGGTGGCTATGGGATATCCTGCTTTGGATCCATCCGCCTTCCCAAGATAACATTGGACAGATATGTCTGAGGCATCCAGACTTTCACTTAAATGTCTGAGAGCTAAAATGGGAAGGAGCAGTGTGCATGCTGTCCAGGGCCGGCTCCAGGACTGCCGGGGCCCTTGGGCATTAGCCTGCCCCAGGCCCCTCCGCTCCCCTTCCGTGACCTGTGGCTCGAGCTGCATCGCGGATCGCAAGACGAGAGCTTCCGAGCCACCCACCACCATCCCCCGCCACCATCCCCCTGCTTCACCTACCTTTCTCTGCTGTTCTTTGTGGCTGCGCACACTGCGTGCGCAGGGTTGCCATCAATCAAGATGGCGGCTGAGGTTTCCGTAAGGGACTGAAGCCTCTGCCGCCATTTTGGTTGATGGTATGCAGCACGCGCAGTGCGCACAGCCGCAAAGAACAGCAGAGAAAGGTGCTCCTGTAGCTGCGGGGCCCTTGGGCCAGTGCCCAACCTGGCCGCCCTTTGGAACCGGCCCCGATGCTGTCCCTCTGTCCCTGCATGCACTAACTCAAGGCCTGTGTGGAGCGGCAAGTTCTGAACGGGGATTCTAAGCACATTCAACACTTCAACAAACTTTCTCACTCAATGCGGGGAGGTTTGAAGTGGAGCCCACATACACAGGGAAGTTTGGGCAGGGCTTGTGCATGTATGTGCACGCATGCACGCACATCCATGTCTTCTGCCCATTTTCATCACACTGACAGACACACACATTTATAGGGATATAGATATATGACAAACTACATGGCAGTATGTTTTCAACCTGATGACTGACAAGTTACTTGCTAAGTTTAGTGGACCAGACAGACACTCTTGGCCAAGGTTTCTTGAGTTGGACTATTCCTGACCGAGCCATTATTTCCAGACTTGGAACAGAGGGGGAGTGGACATGTTAACAGTACGGCCTTGCCAACTCAGTTAAGGAAGGAAACAAGCTGCCTTGTTATCCTCCCTCTGTGTTGTGAACCTGGTTTATAGCTCTCATATACAGTAGAGAACAATATAAGGATGGAAGAGGAAGTCCGTAGAGTTCTATCCTTAGTGAAGTTGGTTCAAAGAGGAAGCCAAGGCACTTCCACCATCACATTGTCCTCTCCATTTCTCTGAGCCTGGTACGACATTTGTCTGAGGAGAAGCAAGAGATGATTGTAGAGACTGGACAAAAATTATGGGTTCCAAATTAGCTATCCTAGTACTAGAAGCTACTACAAGCTACAATCCAGAATGCTTTAACCTGTTTATTTGCAGAGTAATTCTATAGTGACCAACATACCATTTGTCAGCTTGTATACATAATATTTTGTGTTTTAGCTATTATTATTTGAACTCCAATTAGCGTTAAAATATTTGTTAACTGGATTGTTCTTCCCCATAAAAACAATCAAGAAAGATGGTACAGGTAGTTTAAATGCTTTTAAAATTGTTTTTGAGAAGATGTGACCAACATAGTAGTTTTGCAACTTCAAGAATTTATCTGTAACTTGGATAATTGCATTCTCTAAAAGTATGAATAATAAAAAATCCACCTGCAGCAATATACATGAAGAGCTAATGTTTCAAGGGCAAGCGTGAAACCTATAGTAATGTTTATTGGGAACTGTGGGGAAAAGGTTTTCTGGCAAAGGACCTGTGACCAAAATAACATGTGACAATTCCCTGTCAGACATCCACAAATAATTGCCTCCAATGCAAGACTCTGTATGTATGATACTTTACTGTGCATTCGCAAGTTGCAGGTGAGCATCAAGTCCACGTGGGAAGTTGTGATGCCCATGGAAATTTATTCTTGGCTAAGGCAACACACTAAAGATTTGTTTCTTTTCAAAACAGCATTATCATCATTTGCAAGAAAGACAAATATCACAGAAGTCCCCCCTTTGTTTTAAGAACATGATTTCTTATTAATAATCATCAAATTTTGTAAGCAAGGCCTTTTGCCCTTTTGTGAGGGCAAGGGCTTGTCTCTTCTTGTGAAACTTTGGAAGATGTCCTACACTGATGCTATGGTACAAATAATAGGCCTCATAATTATTAAATTCTCGGGGAAATAATTATGACAATCTTAAAAAGGATTTAAATTACAAACATGACAGTACATTTATGCTATGTAAGTTGCAGATTGTGGTGTTATGCTGGTCACAAGAACTGTTGCATGTAAAACATGTCAGGTGATATCACATTTCTTAAAGCTGACAACCTCAAAGAAGATAATAAAATTAAAACTTAATACATTTTTCCTTTTCATTCATTGAGGCAGGGGGTATGTGTCTTTGTGGCTAGCATAAAATTTCTTTTCGATTTACCAAATGAGAAAGCAAAACTATAAATACAATGAAGGGTCATTAACTTATTGTCTATTTTCTTGGAGAGGTCTTTAACTGCAGATTAGGAAAAAATAGAGAAATTCTGAGACATTTTGCATGCCATGCTTCTGGTTATTTTACTCCCATGTAAAATGCCATTTTGAAAAACTATTGCCAGATAATGAACTTTGGGAAATTATCTTTAAAATGATATAGAAAATGCTAACTATATACAAAAATGAAAAATTGGTAAGTAGGTTGACATTTTCATAGTATTACCTAGCAACAGAAGACCAATTAAGGAGTTGAGCTTAAAAACAGAGACATATCTCCATTCCCACTCTCCACCCATCTTGTAGAACAGCAGCATTAATGCTGTTCAACTACCAACAACTGTAGACTTGGGCTTGCTATAGAAGGCAGATGTTTGGCTTGTGGTATCGCTATCATGGAAGCATCACAGTCAGTTACACATATCTTATGAGCATATATTTTGTTTGCATACAAGGCTGTCTCCCACATCTAATGTGGATCTATATAACATCCTAGTGGACGAGAGAACATCTGTCAAAATGTTTTGCTGTTTTTTCTTCTCCACCCTAATCCTAAACATATTTAATTGGAAGTAAATCCCACTGATTTCAATGGGACTTTCTTTCATTTAAGGGTGCTTAAGATCACACCTTTAAATGATTTTTAATAGAAATCACCAGAGGAACTTTTCATGAGAGAAGCGACAGCATACACAAGCCTCAAACATTTTGACAGCAAGCCATCCGATTCTTTTATCTGGCATGTCTACAATGAGATGAGACAAAGGCAATAAAAAGGAAGCACAATAAAACTGAAAGCACTTGAAACTGCAGCCTTGCCATCAGCTGCCAACAAAATTGAATAACATGTTAATACAATTATCTTTTTCCAGAATAGACTAATTTTTTGCACATCAATGTGTGAAAGAAAAATCACAAAAAGCAACAATGTGCTAACACTACTTTGGAGGGGGAATGGAATCAAGGGCAGAGATAATTACAAAAGGAGAAAAGAACTTCACATTTCTCTTTCTATTAAACTAAAAGTGTTTCATTGTGTGTGAGCATTATTATGTAAACAGAAGGAGATAAGTTCGTTCCATCATCCCTGGTGGTCCTCAGTCCAGTCAGAGAAGAACACTGGTGGATCTACAGATGGTTGAGCAATTAGTACTTTGCAAATTCCAATACATACCTCCCAGACTATCGTGCAGATCAGAACTCAGGCAGCAATCCTAACCATGCTAGTCAGAAGTAAGCCCCATTGACTCCACAGGGGCTTACTTCCAGAGAAGTAGGGTTAGGATTGCAGCCTTTGTTATTCACCAGTTTGCACAATTCCTGAACCTCACCAGAGAACTTGGTTATATGGGCCATGTACAATTATAACAAATGCATACATACATACACATTCTGACACAGTTCTTGGTTCAACAATGCATAGACTGAGAGAAAATTCACATTTAAATACATATTTAAATAGATATTTCTAAACATATGTATTTACATGTGAATTTTCGTATGTTCTTCTAAAATCACAGATTAATGCAGAAATGGGAATGGGTGAAAAATCAAAAAGTCAAAAAATCTGGAAGTATGCTGATTCATCCAACTCTAGGTGGAACCTGGGAAGAAACTGATGAAACCATCTGTAGTTCCTGTTCTATATATGGCGCTTGGAGGTAGCTGAAACTGAATGTAAATTTAAATATGCTCCAAAAGACCACAGGACTGAAACAAAACATACTATAAGTTTAAAGACATGCAAATAGATGAGTGCAAGTTGTGAATTTGCTCCAAGAAAAGCTAGGTGCATTGAATTGTAACTCTTTGCAGATTTGTCTGGAAGTGGTAAAACCTGTAATAAAAACATATGCAAATACAGTTTAAACTTTTAAAGAAGTTTTTAATGTAAATGACTTCAGCTTCATGCAGGGAATGGAAACCTGCTGCCCTGCCGATGTTGTTGGACTCCAACATCCATCAGCCCCAGCCAGCATGACCAATAGTCAGGGAAGATGTAAGTTGTGGCCCAGCAACATCGGCAGGGCCATGGGTACCCCATTCCTGATGCAATGGCTACCCTTCACATCAGTTTGTCCAGTACTCACAGCCTGCTACTAGTACACTATTAAGTTGTACAACAGACAACAACAGGAGGGCAGAAGTGTTCTTCCATATTTTCATCATCCTCTACTCTAGAGATGAAGAGTCACAGCTCAGTGGTAGAACACATGCTTTGCATGCACAAGGTTCCAAGTTCAACTTGTGGCACCTCCAGCTAAAGGTTTCTGAAGGTAACAGGACTGGGAAATCAGTATATGAATCAATAAATAACAGTAGTATTTATAATCTTGGGAAGCAATTGTCAGTCATGGTATATAATACTAGGCTAGAAGACTGGCAGTCTGATTCAATACAAGGCAGCATCATATATACTATGAGCCCTCAAAAGAGCAGCTAAGTTTGGAGCAATGGAGACTGGTGAGGAGGTAATTCTGTCCTAACTGAAATTGATATATGAAAAAGGAAAGACAAGGCACTTAAATGCTCCCCACCTCCTCCTCAATTCTGACAATGTTCCTACAGATCGAGCAGGTTGGTAGGAGAAGGAAGGGCTTCCAGGCTTAGGAAGTTATCTGTTTTGCTGCTATAATGGAAGCAAAAGGCTATACTGTTACACCTGCATGGGTCTCACTGATTTCAGTGTACACATCTGAATGCAGGACTAGAAGGAATCAAAAGAACCCTCCTCTAATCCTGTGGTTCAACTTCAACTGCACTAGTGTAAAAAATGACAGACTCCAGTGTTGCTGAAGTATCAGGTTCTGGGATTCACTGCAGTCGTGGCCAGTGGGGCTCTGTTGCTCTCCTGGCTTCCCAATACTGTGGGCCAGTGCTGCTGACTGAGAGGGAGAAGGGCAAGATGTGGGGAGCTTGGTGCAGTGTAGCAGGAGCGTTTGATTGGCTCCACTGCAATTTAGTAGGAGTGTTTGATTGGCTTTGCCTCACCCCTCTCCCTCTCAGTCTGTGGCAGCAACCCATGGGGTTGGGAAGCTGGGAGAATAACAGAGCCTCACCCACGCTGCCCTGCTGGCTGCTACTGGTCCAGTGCTGTCTAGAGATACTGTGCAAGAGGGTAACAGAGAGGAGGGGTGAGAAACTCAATAAAGGAGAACTGTACATTGGACTACCCTGCAGTTTGCACATTTGCTGTCTCTGTAGAGCATTGTTGTTTGCTACCAGCTTCTGCAGCTTTTCCCTGATACCATTTTTTTAAAAAAACAGCGGCAACTATGATGACAGTTAGTGGTGACATCTTTCTGAAATGCTGAAATGTGTCTTCCCTTTAACTTCTGTGTCACTGAGGTGATGATGGTAGCCATTAACATGCATTGTTTTCTTCTTAACAGTCTCCCCCTTGTATCTGTCTTCTAAAAATCTTTATGAATGTAGCCATACTCACAGTTTTTACCACTCTGTTGCCTTAGGCAGGCAAAAGTATCTTGCCACCAGCACACCAAAAAACTGACCACGACTGAGGGGTACAGGGAGGAAGTAAAATAAGTTGGTTGGTCAGATAGGCTAACTGTAAGGTCAAGAACTCAGCAGACAGCAGCACTCAAAGTTTGAAAATAACCTGGATTCAGTTCTCAGTTTTCAAAATTACATCATATAGTTGAGCTGAAAAAATAATCAACTGCACAAGTTTCATTTAATTGCACGTGTGTATGAGAGAGTGTGTGTGTGTAACTTTAATTTCCTCTCCTCAGATAGACAAAAACCATGAGGCAAGATGCCTGTTTACCTGACTCATTTATTTTTTTGCAGGCCGTTGTTAGAAATAACAAAAACAATACCATTTTTCAGCAATGGAAAAGGATGAAATGGGAAAAGCAGAAGATAACAAAGAAGTAACTATAACGGACCATAACCAGATGCCAATTTGTCAAAATACAACCGAACCGGCACCAAACTACAAACTATATCCCTAGTAGAAAACCTTGTCCCCTATTTCATGCAAATGCCTGCACGAAAAATTTATTGGCCCTACCAGGCAATGGCTGTGTGTGACTTGCACAACAGAATGGAAAGGTAACTTTACACCACTAGGAGGGCCTGGACCAATTTCTCCTACTGGAATGAGAGGACAAGTTCCCTTTGTGCCAGGCCCTATGCACTCTGGAGGCAGAGAACAGGCCCATAGGAATATCTCTGGCTGATTTGAGGACAAGAACATTTGGCTTAAATAGCCTATAGATCACAGCCTTAAAATCACATATGTAGAAATAGCAAACATACTGCACTTTTGTTGAAAGAGGAATGAATGAACCCTTTCTATTGGTTAAAATCAGGGCTTGGAAAAGTTACTTTTTTGAACTACAACTCCCATCAGCCCAATCTACTGGCCATGCTGGCTAGGGCTGATGGGAGTTGTAGTTCAAAAAAGTAACTTTTCCAAGCTCTGATTAAAATATATATGAAGATAAACTTCCTTTTGATATATAAAAAGGTGCATGCACACTAACCTGTTTGTAGTACAAAAATGTAGCTTTTCTCAGTCCGGAATAGTTCATGCTCATCCTCAACATGCTGCTTTCAATCTAGATTGAGTCTAGATCCTGCGCTCCACAAGGGTGGGTGTGCTTACTTTATACACATGTGAAAACCCTCCTTTTGATTATGCTATCCACACTTTTTCCTCCCTGCACATGCTTCAGGTGAATGAAGAAGGAAGTGATAAATGCAATCAATTTGCAATGAGCTTTTATTTTCAGAATAAAGCCAGTTTCTCAAGAACCCTGGCAAAATATTTTGCTATAGATCTAGATTGTGTGTGGACTATGATAGAAAAAAAAAGTGCTCGGTCTCTACAAATGTTATGTGTATGCAGCCAAAGATTTCTAAAAAAAGAAAAAGGAGATCAGTGAGAGACTCAGTCCATTTTCTTTTTCAAGCTCTGGTTTGCTGGGTGTTCTTCCAGGTACTATTTAGGATGGTTTGAAAGCAATTATCAAATGTGAGATTGCATCTAATGATGACATGGTCAGTAGTACAGAGGCCTCACACCCATCAAAGATTTATGCCTTGTTTGTTTATTATGTGGTTTATATCTTAAATAAATCAAAACAAGGGAAATCTGTCTAATTTCAGGAAACAAATACATTTATGTGAGCGTGCAACCTATATGAAAGCTGACATTCTCCGGACTGAAGACAAGATACTCTCCACCAGCCAAAAATGACTAAAGCAAGGAAGTGTCTGCCAGATTTCCAGTTTGGGTAGATTATGAATGAGAGTGGCTATAAAATGAAAGGGCCTCTCAGTCTATGCCAATGTGTGGCTATTTAGAAGTTTGTGATGAGGCTGTTCTGAGGGAGTAAAATAGGGCAAATTAAAATACCAGCAACTTTCTTTGAGTAGTCCTGCGAGGGGGGTAGGATACTTCCCAGAGGCATTCTGGGTTCTTTGAAAAAAGTGGTAGTTCCCACTGATGAGTGATACTATATCAGGGATGGGGAACCTCAGGTTCTGGGGCCAAGTGCAGCCTTCTAGGCCTGTCTATCCGGCCACATCTCCTCCCCCAGACCACACTCTACAGTGCTCTGTGCCCTCCTTGAGCGCTTTTGCCTGTGTGAAATGTGTCCAAGTGTGGTAATACCTTTTTCTGGCCTTGACAGAGGACTGAGATATGTGTATGTTTGTGTGTAGAAGCTCCCAACAAATGTGTGATGGGACTGTGGGTTACTCTACAAAGGTGAGAGACACATCTCTGGCCCTGTCCACTTTTTCCTCAGGTCCCACCCACCACCGGCATGTGGCCCCCAACAGGTTGCCCAATAGGGAATGAGGCCCTGGGACTGGAAAAGGTTCCCCACCCCTGCTTTATGACAACATATGGTTGCTCACAGGAGCATTATTGGGACGGAGAATGGTGGCACCAAAAAAGCCCTGCTGTTATCACTACCAGATAGATGTCAGTGGAAGGACAAAAGGCAAAAGGGATGACAGTAGGTTACGCTTTCCCTGTTTGCCTCCCATTGATCTCCAGATGGGCCAAAAATGTGGACTTTCAACCCATCTGTAGTAGCAACAATGCTATCTTTAATGGTGGTACTAAAATACAAAAGAGAGCAGGCCAGCAGCTCCCTCATCAAATAAGCTTCCATTCTGGTGCAAACAATAAAATGTTTGGGTCATGCTAATAGAAACCTTGCTCTGAGAGCCCTTGCAAATGCCTGCCTTGGCCAAGCTAGAAAGGAAGATAAGAAACTGTTGGTTTTGGATTGGATTCACCCAACTCATGCAACATAAAATGTCCTGGCCAGGTTTGTCCCTATCTGTTATCTTGTCTTCTCAAATGCCTCTTACCTATGCTGCCACTCTGTGACTATTCATTTGGTATAATTACTTATGGTTGTGGTTGGCTGTACCTTTGTGATGACTTGGACTGACTACCACTTAGTATGATAATGCCTCCCAAGGACATGTTAGAGCCCACTTTTGCAGTCTCCTCCTCAACTTCATCCCAGCCAGTCAATGTCAATGTCAATGAGGAGTTCCTGAAGTCCAGAATGTGGGGAGAAATTATTTAGTAGGTGCAAGACCTAGAGGTTCATGATATTACAGGAGGAAATCTGTTGCCTCATTTTCCCTAGAAGTTTAATATTTGGTTTGGTGATTTGGGTTTCAAGGCTGTCCTAGGGTTTCTGGTGAGTTACAAAGCACATGTAACAATTCATGAATAGCAGAATCCCTATGTACTACCAACGACTGGCCTCCTGCTGGGAGGAAGGGCATGATATAAATAAAATAATAATAAAATAATAATAATAATAATAAATAATAATAATAATAAAATAATAATAAAATAATAATAATAATAATAATAATAATAATAATAATAATTTTATTTTACTTTGGGATTGCTTCCAGCCACTGTATATGATAAACAGCCATGTGGGATTCCAAAGAGGATAATTTATGATCTCAAACATGCGATTCATCCCTGAAGTCAGCAGACATTCACAAACGAGTTTTTTGGGGAGCACCAAACAAAACATTCTTGAAATGTGTTTGGATTTGTCAGACACATCATGGAAGTGATACAACTACAACTTGGAATGGAAAGCTACACACTCAACATCTGACCTTTCTGGACCCAAACATTTATGCAAAGCTTAAATGACTAGCAGTGAGCATTTCTGTCAAACATTTCATGAGATAATTTAGAAACAAAAACCAACCAATATGTTTTTAAATGTCATAAAGCAGAGTATGATTCAAATTAGAGCTCCATGAAAACTTCCATGTATAACGGCTGTATTTGAGCACTCGTTTATGTACTTTCTTAGGTTCTGGGTCACAAATTCTATCCATTTTCCAACGCTGGCTAAGGATTCCTTTGAATTGAATCCTGCTGGCTTGGATCCTGCATATTTGGCAGGATAACATCTTCCTGAGTGTACAGATGACATTTTGCAGCAGTAAGCAATGAATACTTTAGAGGAGTCAACGTCTCCAAAGTAATCCTTGGATGTTGGGATAACTATTCAAGTCACTTGATAAATCATTCACTCCTGTGATATATCAAGAGAGAAAAGTAAAATTAAAGTAAGTCAAAAAGAGAAAAGCAAATGGAAATGGAAATATTAGATAACGAGAAAGCAATGGCTACTGATGTGTGTAACAAATGGACAATTTGGGGTCACATCTCCAATGCATTCCAGTTAAATGTGGTTATTTGCATATTAAGCAATGTCAGGCAATTAGGGCAGTGTTCTACAGAGATGCAAAGGCAGAGTGCCACCCCCCATCTTCACAATAGTCCTACCACACAAGTGGGAACAGGAAATGAAGGCTGTATTTTCTTTTGACTATTTCTTTTCTGTATGGTCCTACCTAAGGTACCTACTATCTGGGCCTGCCTGCTAAACTCCATACACTTATAAAAGCTCATCATCACACACTGCAGCCATCAATTTGATTTAGTACACACCCTGACAAGTTGTCTTACAATTATTTTTAAAAAAATGGATAAGTATTGTAAATTCTGTTCAAATTTTATGCCTCCATCTTGCTGGCTTCACCTCCTCCACTGTGCTCCTCCTGTGAGCTCCACATTGGTTGGCCAGGCCTAAAGTAGGGAGCCTGCACTCTGTGTGTGTAGGCACCTGGTGCGATTTAAAAGAAGTACGCACAATCAGGATTCTAAACTGTGCAGGGAGCTCACATGCGCAGAGCAGAATCCTCACTTCAAATCTCTCTGCTCCAACATGTGGAAGGCAGTGAGGCTAGGCAAGCAGGATGTGACAGAGAAGAGCAAAGCCCTGCACACAGTTGGGCATAATACCTCTATAGTGATATAATAAAACAGCATCAAATACAAGGAAGCAGGAAAAAAACTAAGTAAGAACTCTTTTAGAGTCCATTTGAAGGCCACAAGAGAGGAGGCAAATCGGAGTTTTCCAGGGAATTCTGCAATTTTTCAGCTGTCACTGAATAGGTCCTGTCCCTAGTACCTGCCAACCTAATTATCCTTAGTTGCAAGCGTGAGACCAAGTCCTCTGAGACTGATCTTAGGGGTCCAGGTAGATTCATATGGGTGTAGGCCGTCTTTAAAATAACTTGATCCCAAATCATTCCAGTCTCTAAAGGTTAGTATCAGCACTTTAAATTGAGCATGGAAATGAATGGGCAACCAATGCTACTGATACAACATTGATGGGATATGATCAAACTGCCTAGCTGCCACAAACAACCTGTTGGCTGTATTTTGCAGCAGCTGAAGTTTACAGACTGCCTTCAAAGGTAGACCTAAGTAGAGTGCATTAGTCTAGTTTGGATGTGAAACTGAGGCTAGATCTGATTTCTCCAGGTAGGATCACAGTTGGCAAACTAGCCTAACCTTGTAAAAGGCACACATAGCCACAGAGAACACCTGTACTCATAAAGATAACACTAGATCTAGAAGTACCTCCAAGATGCATGCTTGATACTGCATGGAGATTGCAGCCCTGTCAAATATTGGTTACACACCTCCACTCAGATCAGCAACATTCCAATCCACAGTACCTCCATGACCTCTCACAGCAGTTTCATGTAGATGTTAAAAGCATGGGAGGCATGCTGGAACAATGAGGCATACCAAAAGCCAATGGCCAATGGCCTCCTCCAGAAAGAACTTGAACCATCATAACACCATGTCTCCAAGCTTCACTCTTGCAAGACAATACAGAATACTATGGTCAATGGTATTGAAAGCCATTGAGAGGTCTGGGAGAAGCAACAGGGTCATATGCTAGGGCAACTAAGGCCATTTCAGTTCCATAGCCAGATCATGTGGAACAGATCCAAATAATCAGTGTCATCCAAAACTTCCTGGAGTTGAAACATCACCGGCTGCTCTATCACCTTGCTAAGAATGGCAAGTGTGACGCTGGATGGTAATTAATAAAATCCTCTGAGTTTGGATTTGTTTTCTTTAACAGTGGTTGAACCACCACCTTCTTTAGGGCAGTGAAAACCATACCTTCCTTCAAGATGGCATTGGCCACTTCTGTACTCCAGTCTGATAATCCAGATCTGGCTGCTTTTAATACCAAGGAAAGCTAAGGATGCCTTGGCTTCACCCCCCCCCCCAAAAATCTTGAAATCTGTGCATCACAGAAAGCATAGTTTATGTGGGGAACAATTTGTTTATTATTCATTTAAGCCAGTTAAGCCTTAGAACTACTGTGCAGGTGTGCATGGTATGGACTGTTTGAAGAGACAAGACTACAAAAAATTAGTAGCAGTCGATTATCTGTCCCTTTGTCTCCTTCCCTTTCTGCTTTGGGCCTTCAGAGCCTTTGGCTACATCCTATAAAGACCCAATTCTCTACATTTGTCAAGCTACTTCCTCATCCTATTCTAATTCCCTCCTCATAGTTCATGCTCTAAGAACAAGCCATGTGATTATTCATCAGGAATATCTCTGTCTCTGTCAATACACTGAATTGTGTAGTTACTCTTGATTAGATAATGCAAAATAATAAAAAAGCAGCCTTGTAGATGCGGCATATAATGGAACGAATCACCATGACATGCTGGGGTCCAGGAATTCATTCTGCTCCTTGTGCGCTCTCAGTGGGCTTTTAAGAATGACATCTTCCCACTTAACTAAAGGGTTCTACACATGCTTCTTGCTTCTGAGGAAAAGGAAGAATAACTTTTGGGAGAATAAAAGAATTAATTAGTTAGTTTTCTCAGTGTTAAATAACTTATGTTACTTCCTTACTCTCATAACTAGGTCCTGAAGAAAAGCCCTTACTGACAGCTTTGGTATTTCTCCCTGGAGATTCATCCACTAGCTTAGATAGGCCTAGGACCGAAATTGGCCAATTAAATTGTCCCAAAAGGAAGGACCTTTATTCTAACTACTGCTGAAGCCTCTCCCTCCCACTGTTGCTTCCACTAAATAATGAACACTGCGGCATCTATCTACAATTAAAATTAATGCCCAAATTAATGCCCACAGCAATCAATCAATGTAACACCAAAAAGGGGGTTACCTCCTCATGTATAACACAGTGGCAAAATGGTGATTGATGCTGGAGATAGTAGTGAGCCAAATAAAATCGATGGTGCATTTTTATTGTTTGTAGAACGTTTGTAAAACAAATGTCATACAAAGGAAATGGATTCAGTGCCAGTGGCTAGGATGGGCAGCTCAACATATTTCTGCTGTGCTAAAACAGACACAGAATACTCTCCTATCCCGCAACTTTAAGTCACCTTCCAATGGCAGGATGCTTTACAGCTGGCTTTGTTAAACTGTTTGTTTCACCTTAGTGGCGATCTCCAGGGCTTGGTGTTATGATCCCTTTTAAAAGGTAATAAAACAAGGCTTCAAATTGCCCGTATATCTTGGGAAGTACATTTATGAAATCAGGTGATTTTAAAATTTGAGAAGATTTATTTATTTATTTTATTTTTTATTTATTTAATTACATTTCTAGACCGCCCTATAGCAGAAAGCTCTCAGGGCGGTGTACAACAAATAAAATCACAATTAAAATATGAGCAAGTGTGGAAAAAATATATATATATAGTACAATTATAAAACATTAATAAAATTGCCATTGAGATTAAATTAAGATCATATTAAGTTTAAAATGTTAAATTAAAATATTTAAAAATTTACAAAATTTAAAAAGCCTGGGCGAAAAGGTAAGTTTTTACCTGGCGCCGAAAAGATAACAGAGAAGGCGCCAGGCGTATCTCGTCTGGGAGGGCATTCCATAGTTCGGGGGCCACCACCGAGAAGGCCCTAGATCTAGTTGTTGATCTCCGGGCCTCTTTATGGGTTGGGACCCGGAGAAGGGCCTTCGACGTCGAGCGTAGTGAACGGGTAGGTACATAGCAAGAGAGGCGCTCCATCAGGTATTGCGGTCCGATGCCGTTTAGGGCTTTATAGGTAAGAACCAACACTTTGAATCTGGCCCGGAAACATATCGGTAGCCAGTGCAGCTGCGCCAGGACAGGTGTTATATGGTCAAATTTCTTTGTCCCAGTGAGAACTCTGGCCGCAGCATTTTGCACTAGCTGAAGTTTCCGAACCGTCTTCATAGGTAGCCCCACGTAGAGTGCATTACAGTAGTCCAATCTAGAGGTTACCATAGCATGGATAACTGAGGCAAGATGCTCCTTGCTCAAATAGGGTCGTAGTTGGGCTACCAGCCGGAGCTGGTAGAATGCATTCCGTGCCACCGAGGCTACCTGAGCCTCAAGTGACAGAAGCGGATCTAATAAGACCCCCAAACTACGTACCTGTTCCTTTAGGGGGAGTGTAACCCCATCTAGGACAGGTCGAACGTCAACCATCTGGGCAGAGGGTCCTCCCACCAACAGCATCTCAGTCTTGTTAGGATTGAGTTTCAGTTTATTAGCTCTCATCCAGCCCATTATCGCGGCCAGGCAGCGGTCTAGTACATCAACAGCCTCACCTGAGGAAGATGAAAAGGAGTAGTAGAGCTGCGTATCATCAGCATATTGCTGGAAACGCACTCCAAAACTCCTGATGACCTCACCCAGCGGCTTCATATAGATATTAAAAAGCATGGGGGACAGAACTGAACCCTGCGGGACCCCATATTGGAGTACCCAGGGACTCGAGTAATGTTCCCCCAGCATCACCTTCTGGAGACGATTCCCGAGATAGGAGCAGAGCCACCGCCAAGCAGTGCCTCCCACTCCTAAATCCGTAAGTCGCTCCAGAAGGATACCATGGTCGATGGTATCAAACGCCGCTGAGAGATCAAGGAGAACCAACAGAGTTACACTCCCTCTGTCTTTCTCCCGACAGAGGTCATCATACAGGGCGACCAAGGCCGTTTCTGTACCAAACCCCGGCCGAAAGCCCGATTGAAATGGGTCTAGATAATCAGTTTCATCCAAGAGAGCCTGGAGTTGGCGAGCGACCACACGCTCTAGAACCTTGCCCAGGAATGGGACATTTGCTACTGGCCTATAGTTGTCCAAATTATCAGGGTCCAAGGAGGATTTTTTTAGGAGCGGTCTCACCACCGCCTGTTTCAGGCAGGGTGGGACCACTCCCTCTCGTAAAGAGGCATTAATCACCTCCTTGGCCCAGCCGGCTGTTCCATTCCTGCTAGCTTTTATTAGCCATGAGGGGCAAGGATCCAGAGCAGAAGTGGTCGCCCGCACCTGTCCAAGCACCTTGTCCACATCCTCGAGCTGTACCAACTGAAACTCATCCAATAAAACAGGACAAGACTGTGCTCTGGATACCTCATTAGGATCAACTGCTACAATAATGGAGTCAAGGTCCCGGCGGATGTTCATGATCTTATCACGAAAGTGTCGCGCAAACTCATTACAGCGGGCAATTGATGGTGTTATTGCTTCCTGGGGACCAGAGTGTAAAAGTCCCCGGACAACTTTATAAAGTTCCGCTGGGCGGTTAAGGGATGACTGAATAGAGACAGCAAAGTATTGCTTCTTTGCTGCTCTCACTGCCTTCACATAGAGTTTGGTAGAGAGCTTCACAAGTGCATGATTACAGCCGTCGGGAGTTCGCCTCCATTTGCACTCAAGCCGTCTCCTTTCTTGCTTCATCACTCTTAGCTCCGGAGTAAACCAGGGAGCCAATTGAGCTCTGCAACGGAGAGGGCGCACCGGGGCGATCGTGTCAACTGCCCGGGCCATTTCCGTATTCCACAGCATGGCCAGGGTTTCGACAGGACCGTCAATTCTATCAGCCGGAAAATTCCCTAGAGCCATCAGAAAACCCTCAGGATTCATTAGTCTCCGGGGACGGACCATCTTAATTGGTCCTCCACCCTTGCAGAGGGGAGAAAACAGTGTAAGTCTAAACCTTAATAGGCGGTGATCTGACCATGACAAAGGAATAGATGAAAAATCCCTCACTCTCAGATCACCATCCCCTAATCCAGTGGCAAAAATCAAGTCCAGAGTGTGCCCCAACACATGCGTAGGGCCAGTAACAAATTGAGACAGCCCCATGGCTGTCATGGAGGTCATGAAGTCCTGAGCTGCTCCAGATAAAGCAGCCTCAGCATGAATGTTGAGATCCCCCAATACCAAAAGTTTGGGGGAACGCAACAATAGATCCGAGACCACCTCTGTCAGCTCAGTTAGGGAGGCTGTTGGGCAGCAGGGTGGACGGTACACCAACAGAATTCCCAGTCTGTCTCGCTGACCCAACGTTATGTGCAGACACTCTAGACCATTAGCCATCTGGATAGGGTGCCTAACAAGAGGGATGGAACTTCTATAGACCACAGCGATTCCCCCTCCCCGACCCTCGGATCTACCCAGATGCTGAACCGAATACCCAGGTGGGCACAACTGGGAGAGATTAATACCTCCCAGATCGCTCACCCAGGTCTCGGTAATACATGCCAGATCGGCCGCCTCATCCACAATTAGGTCATGGATGAGGGAGGTTTTATTATTTACCGATCTGGCATTAAAAAGCAGCAACTGGAGATCCGAGGGTTGGCTGATAGAACTACCAGCAATCCTGTGGGTGTGAGGAGGACCGGAACACGTCACAGCCACCAGTTGTCTGGGGCGAGTTCCCCTTAACTGGCATGTCCTACTCACAGCGCCATACCTCCCATTACCCGTCACTACACTAATAGGGGCCCCCTTTGGTCCTCCCTCCCACAACACTGTCCTCTCGCCCAGGCACATAATAAAAATAAAATAAATAATAAAACTCATGGCATATACACACAATCACACACTCACTCATACAACCCACTCATACATTCAGACAACACAGCAGCATCCGAGGAGCTTCAGCAGCCGATAATCCGTAGTAGCTGATGTAATGGGACCCAAGAACGATAGACAGCAATGACCCCCAACCTGGTGATAATGACAGCAGCAACGGTGGCATACACCTCAGAAGAGGCAACAGCAGCACTTCAGTCTCGCATTCCAGGACAGCCCAACGGCAGCAACAGAAACGTCCACGCCCTGATCAGGATCAGGCCTGGGGCCTGGTCCTGCCAGGCAGAAGTCCCTCTGGGAAGGGTGGTGGAGGTGGTGGTCCCACGGCGGCTGCGGCGGCGGCAGCAGCAGCAAGAGCAGCAGCAAGAGCAGCAGCAAGAGCAGCAGCAAGAGCAGCAGCCTCTCCTTCCCTTGGGCGATGCTTTCTTTCTCCTGCAGGGCCTGGGTCTCCCAGGCCACCTCAGCCAGCCGGCTTATGTATCCCTCCCAAGAGGGACAGGTGATGGAAATCAGTCACAGCTGGCTGGGTACCTGGGACCTGGTCCTGCAGGAGGCACATCTGCCAGGCAGCAGTCCCACTGGGAAGGGTGGTGGAGGTGGTGTTCCAACAGCAGCAGCAACAGCAGGCTCTCCTTCCCTGGGTGGCGATGTTCTCCTTCCTCCTGCAGGCATCATCAAATGATGATGAATGAAGATGAATCTGGTTGCCCCATGGAAAGTGACTAAATTGTGGCCATCAGTTTGTTTTGCTTTCAGAAAGGTAAAGGGACAACAAGAAAAATATTGCTATTGGCAGTGCAAAGATACAAGGAGCATGTCCATACTAGCAATTTGTAGAAAAAGGTTCTCTTCTATCTGATGACATTATGAGGGTCTTATAGGATGTCTTTCTTCCGATTATGATACAAAAGCGGCTTTGTCTTCTAATTCCATCTCCACATGTCAGCTGACCTCTAGATATTTTCCTTGGTTGCCGTGCCAAGTGCAATATTTATATTACTGTGTTCACATTTGTACAGAAAAAGACAGTACCTTTTTTCTTCTATGAGAAGAAAATATCATGTGTCAGGTACTCACTTAAAACAATTCCAAAGAAACTTACATTAGAACTTCCATTGTTACAATTTATAGAGGGGTAGCTGTGTTAGTTGGTTGTAACAAAAACATCAGTGAGCCTTGTGACACTTTAAAAATGAATAAATTTATTACAGCATAAACTTTTGTGGACCCTGGATGGATCTGCCTGTAATTTGGTTGGACTACTCAACTCAGGAGGGCATCCTTTGGCTTCAAATTTCATCCACTTATGTGAAAAAGAAAAGTTATAGCCATTTTTAGATTCTCTGTTATATTGAAAAGAACATCAAATTTAACAGATCAGATTCAGACCCAAACAATGAATTGAATCAGATTGATACAGGGTAGTTCCAAAACTGGGCTGGTTCTAAATGCTACTTTTACAAGGCAAATCTTGTGGTCACTGCACACCCCTAGCATATACTAGGTTAGGCTATTTGTCTATCTAGCCCAGTATTGTTTACTGTGACTGACAACGTCTCAGGCAAAAAAAGGTCTTTCCCATCACCTGTAACCTGATCAATTTAATTGGTGATGCCAGGGATTGAATCTGGGACATCCTGCATGCAAAGCATGTGCTCTGCCCACTGAACTGTGATACTTTCCCTATGGCACCTTATGGATAGGGCTCTCTCAGTAGTGCAACTCTCTTCCTAAAAGAATGTTGCCCAGCAACCTCTTTTATCTTATTTAGATAGCATATTACGAATCTGCTATTTCAGAGGATCTTGGGGATAATAGATAGTGACTTGGATCCTAACTAGCCCTCCATAAACAGAAGGACACCTTTTGTTCACAGAGGGAACTAGGATCCAACAGATGCCCCACCAGAGTACAGGGGAGGGCAGCATATTTTGCCTTATCTGGAATGTCCCCAATTCTTTGGAGCAGATGAGCAAACAATAAAAATTTAAAAATGCAGTAACCCCCGCCCCCGTTCCATTGGCATGGCCACCCCATTATTCTGACTTATGTCATGCGATGCTCCCATCAGCAAAGCCTTGTTAGAATCTAAGCCAATTAGAGTATTATATTTTCCCGCATTAGCAGGGTGATAGACTAGATGTCCTTTGAAGTTGTTCCAACTCTATGATTCTAGTTGCTCCTACATCCAGTCTAGTTCTGGTTTTATGATACTGCTTTTTGCATTGTGGTTTTAATTGTATGGCTTTTGTATTGTTGTTAAGCTGCTTTGCAGATTGATAGAAAGGTGTGGTGTAAATTCTTAAAGTAAATTAAATTACATTAGATAAACTTTGTAGATCCAAGATGCACACCTGCCTTATGTGTTTTTGTTATTTCCTATGATCACCTCCAAACCATTTAACACACTTTATTATTATTATCATTATTATTATTATTATTATTATTATTACCCACCCTTCACCAGTAGGTCCCAGGGCAGGTTACAGAAATTTAAAATACAGTATTAAACTGTTGAAGCACAAAATATTTACAAGAATAGGGTGGATTGAAAACATACATTTCCAATGCCAAAGTCAGGGTAAAGAGGTGTGTCTTTAGCATTTGCTGGAAGCTATACAAAGAAGTTGCCAGATGCACCTCTGTAGGGAGGGAATTCCAGAATTTAGGGGCTGCAACAGAGAAAGCCCTCTCCCTGGCCACCATCCCCCAAACTTCTGTCGGTGGCAGAACTACCACATGGGCTCCCTCTTCTGATCTGAACACCCAAGAGAGTCTGTAGGGAAGCAGATAGCCTCTGAGATATTTGGGGCCTGAGTTGTTTAGGGCTTTAAACTCTAATATGAGCACCTTGAATTGGGCCCAAAAACGAACTGGCAACCAATGTAACTGTTTTAGAACAGGGGTTATATGAGTTCTAAAAGGAACCCCAGCCAGTAATCTAGCTGCTGCATTTTGGACCAGATGAAGTTTCTGAGTCTTCAAGGGCAGCCCCACTTAAAGCACATTGAAATAATCCAGTCTGGAAGTTACCAGAACACAGAGTACTGTTGCTAAGTCATCTCTGTCTGAAAGGGGCCATAGCTGACAAACCAGCTGGTCCTCGTAATAGGCACTCTTAGCCACCAAGGGCACCTGAGCCTCCAGTCACAATGTTGGATCCAGGAGTACCCCCAAGCTACGAACCTGCTCCTTCCAGGGGAGTAGTACCACATCCAGGACAGGCCATTTTCCCATCTCCAGGACTCGAAAACTTGTAACACATAACATCTCTGTCTTTTCAGGATTCAGTTTCCATTTGTTGGCCCACATCCAGGCAACGCTGCCTCCAGACACCTGTCTAGTACCTCCACTGCCTCTCCCAGTTCAGATGGAACAGAGAGATAGAGCTGAGTGTCATCTAGACTGACGAGAACTAGGGAGAGGGCTTTTTCAATCGTGGCACCCACTCTATGGAATTCCCTCCCAAATGACATCCGCCATGCCCCCTCCATGATGAGCTTCCTCCGGACCCTGAAAACCTGGCTCTTCAGGCAGGCCTTTGGGGTGGGTTAGATTTTAGTGTTATTGTTGGAATTTTAAGGCTCTAATGTGAATTGTATGTTTTTATGTTGTGCGTCACCCAGAGTGGCTGGACAACCAGCCAGATGGGCGACTAATAAATTTAATAAATAAATAAAATAAATAAATCTGCATATTGGTGACACTTCACTCCAAAACTCCTGATGACCACTCCCAGTGGCTTCATATAGATGTTGAATAGCATGGGGGACAAGATGGAACCCTGCAGAACACCACAGGAAAGCTCCCAAGGAGTCAAATGAAAGCCTCCCATAACTACTTTCTGAAATTTCCACACTGAAGAACAGTGCTCCCAAACCCAGCCTTCCTGAGATACTCCAAAAGATACCATGTCAATAGTATCAAAAGCCGGTGTGAGTTCAAGAAGAACAAGCAGGGTTGATCTCCCTCCATCTCTGTCTTGACAAATGTCATCAACCAGGCAGGTTCAGTGCCATGACTGGGCCTGAAGCCAGACAGAAATGGATTCAGTTACACTAACAACATTTGCTCTAATTTTCTAGCAGGTAAAAAAGGCCCCAGCTGAGAAAGAATTCCATGTGTCTTTGAATGTGCGATTTCTAGGGGTATTCATGTGGGTGTTCATACTTACCAGGGAGTAATACTTTAACTCACTGGTACTTACTTCTAAATATCTATAGATCAAGCTAGGTTCACAGCAACCATATTATGTGTGGGATCTTACTTGATGTAAAAGACTCCCAGGATTCCAAAACTTGATTTGTGACATCTCCAGAATAATCATATGCCCATCAACAAAGGATGCCAGAAATGGATTTCTGTCTGCCTCCATCTCACATCCTTTGTTGGGTAGGTGAATTGGACATATTGGCTGTGTAGGGTGCAGTGGCTAAGTTCTCCTCTTTGGCCCACTAGCTATAAGAGCTGCCTTTTCTTCTGTTATTTCCATATATAGCTGTGGTTTGTCTTTGGATGGGTTCCCCTCTACTCCACTCCCTACTACAGCATTTATTCCTGGACTGTTTCAAGATGATGCCTTTTATTGGTTCAAATTCTTGCTGGAGTTCTCTGCAATTCAACCATGCATGGCTGTCTTAGGGTGGCCATGAGTCCTCCTTTTGGAGGACAGTCCTCTTTTGGAAGATACTCTCCATTTGAAGGGCTTTCTGGTCTAAGTCTGGTTTAAAGATAAAGAACCATAAGAATGAAGAACAGGGGCCTTGTAGTTGTCCATCTACACATAGCACCTGTTCAGAAGGTTGAGGAGGCACATGCAGAACCCCAGTTACAGTCTTTGCCGCTGTGATGAGATATACTGTATATCTGTTTCAATTATAGTACTTCTAAATTAGATTAATATCACAACCATGTTGCCCCGCTGCTGAAAGAATTGCACTGGCTGCCCATTAGTTACCAGGCTAAGGTCAAGGGGCTAGTTTTGGTGTATAAAGCCCTATAAAACAGGATACCTAAAATATTGTCTTACCCTTTACATACCCAATTGATCCCTGTGCTCTGCAGGTGGGGGTCTCCTGCTGATACCATCTTATCAGGAGGTCCATTCCACACAATATAGGAATCAGGCCTTTAGTGTTGTGGCACCTACCCTTTGGAATTCCCTCCTGTTACATATTAGACAGACACTGTTTCTGTTGTCTTTTTGGTGCCTACTACAGACCTTCCTCTTCCAACAAGCCTTTTAAGTAGAGACCTTCTCTAGTCTTCATCTGTACTGGAACTGTTTGTAGATATTTTAATATGTTTCAATTATTTTATCATTTGCGTGTTTGCCACCCTGAGTTCCTTTGAGTTAAGATGGGACATAAATTTATTTCTTTAATTAATTATAATAAATCTGCATCCACTCATACAAGTTAATGTATGCAAATGTTATGTAAATCTGTGCCCTCTTTTTTGGGTGATACATAAGTGGTGACCACATGCTGTCCTTACCAAACCAGCTTGTCCTCTGCCTTCCCCCCAGGAACAAAGAGAGAAAGAAAGAATAAAAGCATAATCTTTACCATTTGAAATGCTGGAGATGTCTGTCCTTGGACCTACCATGGCAACCCAACTTAGAAAACAAAACAAGCTGCTTTGGAGATAACAATGTCTTCTCCATAATTGATGGCTGACTGGCTCCTCTGTCTTCTGACCTATTATGTCTCAACCCTGGGGGCTCCTGTGGAGAAAAATGATACCATATCTTTATATCTCCCTTTCCTTGGCTGATTCCTACATTAACTCAAGGCTGTCTATGTTGCTTCCTTACTGGAAGGGGTGTATAATATAAGTACCTGTAAGACATCTATGAAACTGAGCCTTCTCTTTTGTGATTCTCTTTTTTTCCTTCGTGCAACTGAAAGCAGTGTGCTCAGTGCTGCCTGACTGCCTCTCCCCTGTTGTGCTAAATAAGCATTTCAGGAAGTGTCCCCCTCTCATCAGAGCGTGATCTCAGTAAGATGTGAAAGGGATACTGAGCTCCCTGAAGAGCCCAGGCAAAGGACAAGGGGCAAACTACCAAATGAAAAATTAAAGTCGTGTGTGTGTGTGTGTTGGCCTGGCTAAGTCCCACTGAGTTTGGGGATTTATACATGAGTAAGCAGGAGCAGAAGCATCATTGTCATTTATTATTATTTATACCTTTCCTATTGCTATTTGAGGCAACATGCAAAAGTTAAAAGGGACATAACTCTCCTTGCAGGCTTGTGATCTGGTAGCCCATAAACCCAGGGAAACTGTCTCCTCATGCAAGAACATGCCAAATATTGATCAGGAATCAAATCAAGAAGGACCAAGAAGGAAAAGTAAGAAGTGTGAAAAGAGAGAGAGGGAGATTTCAAATAATGCCTTAAGCGGAAAGAAGAAGGCATTTGGATCTACGATGGAAGAATGTTCTATGCAATGCATTTCAAATAGAAAGAAACAAAGCCGTGGAGACCCCTCATTAAGGGCAGGTGGGGCACTGCCCACCATAACCAGCCTAAACCTCCAAACCTATAGCCCAGTCCCTTCTCTGCTCCATACATTCATAATCAATACATTACCTATAGCCCAGTCCCTTCTCTGTTTCTTAACATGCATATTCAATATAGTACTTCACATTTAAAGACACTGACTTGTTTCTGTCCATCTTCAGTTCTGGCCAATCGTGGCTGGATAGCATTGCCAATCTCAATCATTGCTATGGTTCCACCCCTATCTCCAGGGTTAAAATTCTAGTAGGAGTGGCTTAGGGAGGGCAGGGGGGCCCTCAGCACCCCCAGGACCTCCAATTTTGATTTTATTTTCCATACAATAAGCTCTAACCAATATGGGAACTCTGGGGGAAAGTGACCACACCATACTTTAATTCTTGATTTTAACAGAAGCAAAAGCTGAGAGTAGCCATACGTGCACCCTGGACTTCAGGAAAGCTGATTTTAATAAACTCAGAACAATTCTAAGTATGGTTCCATGGCAAGCCACCCTAATGAGAAAAGGAGTCCAAGGTGGGTTGGAGTTTCTAAAAAAGGAAATTCTAAAAATGCAATGGCAAGCAATTACAACAAGGAAAAAAGGGGGGAAACAGCAGAAGAAGCCAATGTGGCTTCACAAAAAGCTTAGAGATGACCTGAAAATAAAAAAGGACACATACAGGAAGTGGAAAGAAGGCCAGGCCACAAAGGAAGAGTACAGGCAGGTATCATGGAATTGCAGGGATGGTGTCAGGAAGGCTAAAGCTGAGAATGAGCTGAGGCTAGCGAGGGATGCTAAAAGCAATAAAAAAGCTTTCTGAAGGTACATCCATAGTAAAAGACAGAGAAAAGAAATGGTGGCACAGCTACTCAATGAGGATGGCAAAATGACAACAGATGACAAAGAAAAGGCAGAAGTGCTCAATTCCTACTTTGGCTCAGTCTTCTCCTAAAAAAGGCTCTATGACCCTCCTGGGAAACATGACGTAGAAGGGTCAGGATTGGAACATGAGATTGATGGACAAATGGGCCAGGAATACCTAATCACTTTGAACGAGTTCAGATCGACAGGGCTCAATAAACTGCATCCAAGAGTATTGAAGGAACTGGCTGAAGAACTCTCAGAACCACTCTCTATTATCTTTGCGAAATCATGGAGGACTTGTGAAGTGCCAGATGTCTGGAGGAGAGCTAATGTTGTCCCTATCTTCAAAAAGGGCAAAAAGGAGGAACCGGGGAACTACAGACCAGTCAGCCTAACATCAATCCCTGGAAAAACTCTGGAGCAGATTATAAAGCAGTCAATTTGTAAGCACTCTGAAAACAATGCAGTGATTACTAGGAGCCAACATGGATTTATGAAGAACAAATCCTGCCAAACTAATCTTATCTCATTTTTTGATCAGGTAACCTCCCTTGTAGACTGTGGGAATGCTGTGGACATAATATATCTCGACTTCAGCAAAGCTTTTGACAAAGTGCCCCATGATATTCTGATTAGCAAGCTAGATAAATGTTGGCTGAATGGAACAACTATCAGGTGGATCCACAGTTGGCTCCAGAATCGTACTCAAAGAGTGCTTATCAATGGTTCCTTCTCAGACTGGGTGGAAGTAACGAGTGGGGTACCACAGGGCTCGGTCCTGGGCCCAGTGCTCTTTAACACTTTTATTAATGACTTGGATGACGAGGTACAGAGCATGCTTATCAAATTTGCAGATGATACAAAATTGAGGGGCACAACTAATACCGTGGAAGACAGAAACAAAATTCAAAGGGACTTTGATAGGCTGGAGCATTGGGCTGAAAACAACAGAATGAAATTCAACAGGGATAAATGCAAAGTTCTGCACTTAGGAAAAAGAAACCAAATGCACAGTTATAAAATGGGGGATACTTGGCTCAGCGATACAACATGTGAGAAGGATCTTGGAATTGCTATATTAGGTTGCATTAACAGAAGTATAGTTTCCAAATTGCGTGAAGTATTAGTTCCCGTCTGTTCAGCACTGGTTAGGCCTCATCTTGAATACTGCATCCAGTTCTGGTCTCCGCACTTCAAGAAGGATGCAGACAAACTGGAGCAGGTTCAGAGGAGGGCAACAAGGATCATCAGGGGACTGGAAACAAAGCCCTATGAGGTGAGACTGAAAGAACTGGTATGTTTAACCTGGAGAAGAGAAGACTGAGGGGAGATAGCACTCTTCAAGTACTTGAAAGGTTGTCACATAGAAGAGGGCCGGGATCTCTTCTCGAATGTCCCAGAGTGCAGGACATGGAATAATGGGCTCAAGTTGCAGAAAGCCAGATTTCGACTGAACATCAGGAAAAACTTACTAACATACAACAATGGAACCAATTACCTAGAGAGGTAGTGGGTTCTCTGACACTGGAGGCATTCAAGAGGCAGCCGGACAGCCATCGGTCGAGAATGCTTTGATTTGGATTCCTGCATTGAGCAGGGGGTTGGACTTGATGGCCTTTTAGGCCCCTTCCTACTCTACTATTCTTTGATTCTATGATTCTAGGAGTAGTCTTTTAGAAATGCACTGGAAGTTCCACAGCATTAGGGCAGGACTATGAAGAGCCTCCCTGATGCATTTGAATCTGAGCCAGTCAGATGCACTGGCTCCTCCCTGAGTTTGTGTTGCTGTTCCCTCGCTTTTGCAAGCAAGCAGGCTTCAGCAGCGGGAAGCACAATTCTTCCTCTGCTGCCAGCCTTTGAAAGCAGCAGCAAAATTTCTGTGTGACTTCAGTTCAGTATTTGATTGTACAGAGTAGTCGGGTGGGTGTATGTTGCTGCATGGGGAGCAGGGGAAAAACAGAGTGGCACATGGGGGGTATGCTTTAGTCCTGATGGTCCTTTGGTAACTGTTGGAGGGAAAAGAGGATTAGGAGGAGGAGGAGGAGGAGGAGGAGGATGGCAGTGGTGGAGAGGGGGTAGGCCTTGGCCCTGGCCGTAATGGGCCTTTTGGTGACTGTTGGTGGGAGAGGAAGAGGAGGAGAAGGGAAAAGCAGGACCCAAATGGATCACTCTGTGTGTGTGCGCATAGGGGGAGTGATTGATGTTTTGCATCTAACCAGATGTAGCTTGAAAGAAAAGACTGGTCACTCTGTGTGTGTGTGTGTGTGTGCGTGCTTGCACCCCTTCTAAACCAAAGTAAGGTAGGCTCTATTTGTAAAACCTCAATGTTTAAGCATCCACAGAATCTTTCAATGGAGGCAGATGGGAAGAAAACCAGACCTTGTCCACGCTCCTGTGACCTCATTAGCCACACCCCCGTGACCTCATAGCAGCCCCACCAGTTTTAGAGGACACCAGCCACCACTGAAAAAGCAAAGCAAAGCTAAGAAGTGGAAGATGATAAATCGTTTTAAAAGACGATTTGTGACTGAATACTGAAGAGGCAACATAAAAAGAAAGGAAGAATGAATGAAAGCAAGGGCTAAGCCAAACTTGTACCAATGCATTGATAATATCTATCTTACATACATCTATCTTACATAATGATGATAAATGAATAGCTGTTAAAAGAACATGCCCTTATACAGTTCATCTGTATAATTCACCACTGGTCTACAGGGCTTTTCAATGAGAGAGTAAAACATTGTTATTTTGTACAGACCTGGTGTTTAAAGTCTAGTACGAGAAAACTCTGTATAGCAAGACCACATATTATGTTAATTTACATATGGTAACCTGACATATTTGCTTGAAACAGAAAAAGTGATTTGTTGCACTAACAATGAATGGGAATGGCTCAGAGATCAGTGGAAGAGCACATTCCCTGTATGCATAAGATCCCAGATGCAGTAATGTATCTAACACTGGTGTTCTCGCACAACTGACTTCCATGCACACAATGGAATATCCTTTTTCTCTCCTGTCCCTTCCAGCCCTCAAGCCTCCAGTTCCGGAGGATTGGGGGACCCTCAAAAAAAAATTGGGGGGGGCATGGGGTGGGAGGAGACAAAACAGAAGTTCCGTTGTACACGCAGAACTCCACTTGTGCAGCATTGGATACAACCTGAAGTTTCTTCATAGAGAAGTTAAAGGAGTCTTGAGTACTTAAGCTGTGGGGACTACTTCTCAGAGGTTCATTTAATTAGGGTTCATTTTTTTCTCTTTGTTCTTTGAATGGCAATACATAGCTGTGGCACATCTGATAACAGTGGGTGCCTTTGTGAAATGCCTTTCCTTCGGCACTCACTGATCACAATCAGCTCCCACCTATCTGGGTCAAGGAGAAACTCAGAGAGCGTGCATGCTTCCATGCATTTCTGAGCCAAACATCTCTCCTTTTGGTCTCTGCAGTTCAGCTATTTGGCCATTGCCCTTCATTGGAGCCTCTCTGCCAACTTTTACGTAGGGCTGGCCCAAGGTATTTTGCTACCCGAGGTGAAAGACAAGGTGGCATCTCCCTCCATTCCATGTACCAGATTGGCAGCTGAATCTTATTTCAACACTAGTGACAGGGCAGTGTCCTCCACTGAAGGCAGCAGACTAGCTTAGCTGGTTCAGAGCAGGCAGTAGTGCTCACGATGTGTCCAGAGATGTTTTGAACAGCAACACCCATGAGCTCCAGCCAGTGCACAGAAAAGCCATAGCTCAGGGGTACAGCATCTGCCCTATGTACAGAAGGTTGCAGGTTCAATCCCTGATGCTTCCAAGTTGAGCTGGGAAAAACATCTGCCCGAAATCTTGCAGAATCGCTGCCAGTCAGTGTAGACAATACTGAGCTAAGTGGACCAATGGTCTGACTTGGCATAAGGCATAAAGGCAGCTTCCAATGTGCCACTCCCATTCTCTCAGCATCTGCCACTTGAGGAAGTTGCCTCACTGTGCCTCATGGTGCTGCCTTTAATTTGAGCATTTGAAATGGCACAAGGTTTTCAGACTACACAATGTGACATTTGTAGGTCGATTTATGTTGTGGAATTCCAGGCTCCTTTTTCAGTCAAAGGAATGACACCAAGGTCAGCATCATCAACCCTGTGCTGTGGGAAATGAATGCATGGAGGTGAAGGTAGATTGGGATCACACTTGCTAGTGTCCCCCGTCCCCCGGTGCAGTCGTCTGCATTTTTGCATGGAGCCTACCTACACAGCTGTGCACATGTAGGCTTTCTCAACAAAAAATGCAGGGTGCAGAGTTTACATGTGTATTGCTGGTACATGAATTTGGCTACGCACAGAAGATGTGTGAAGCTCAGGGGCAAGCCCAATGAAAATGTTCCTAGCCTGTTCTTATACACACACACGTTCATCGTCCACCAAATGAGGTTGACTGAACAGGGCTAGAATTGGCAGCTCTGGAAAAAGAGGAGGTTTGCATTTTTAAGAAAGCGCATGCCAGTCAGGAGCTTCAGCAGTGAACCCTGCGCCTCAGATATTCATTCTCTGACTCTCTGAATCTTGTTTTGTTGATTGGTGGCAAAGCGAAACAGTCCAGAAGGGCTCACGGAAGATCTTGCTGTTGCCATAGCACTGCAGATCAACTTCACTCCGTGGGAAGTGTTTTTAAATGCAACTTTGTTTAGAAAGAGCTCTTGACACAACTGGTGAGGTTCTTTACTCAGAGCTGTCTCTTAGCTTCAGTGATGGCAGGTGCCCATTTGGGACTGGTGGGGTGGAAAGCAGGGAGGCCAACAGTAGCTGGAGTCAGAGCCAATGATCGGTAGAGCCAGAGCCAACTAATTCTAGTTTTGTCCCCATTGAGTTCTACAAAGCCAACACTGAGATTACGGACAAGAAAGCTGGCAGGCAATGCTACCCCCTGGACTGCTGGGAAGTAAGAAGACAGGCAGGTGGGAGCAGGAGTTGGTGGGGCAGAATCCCATATGCCCTCATGGATCAGCCTCCACTGCTTAGTGTAAAACAACAGGAACCCTTTGTGCACATTACCTGTGCAAAGGGGCAATGTGGGCTGCAGGGCTGAGCATTTAGCCCTGCCCCTGACCTTGTGTGGCTCCTCCCATGTCTGGAGGGACAACTTTAGAAGAGAGGCATTTCTTCTACCTGTGTAGGTATCCCACATGTTTTAGAACCCCATTGGTTTTCAGCATTCTTTATATCCACGTACCTGCCCGTGCATCCATGAAGGGACTTGGAATAGGGGACACTGATCAAGACAACGCTTCTTAAAGCGATGCAAATCATGGCCTTCGCACAGAAGCAAAGGAGGATGGTTTATACTGAGTAAGACCATTGGTCCATGTAGGTTAGTACCGTCTTCACTGGCTGGCTGAGGCTCTCCAATGTTTCAACTAGGAGTCTTTCCCCGCCCCGCTTGGGAAAGACTGCCAGAGACTGAACCTGGACCTTCTGCACACAAGGCATGCGCTCTACTACTCGGCTAAGGCCTCTTCCCTTGCCCCTTGACTCTCAGTGGGTTGTTGGACATAGCTGGGAGGGTCTCACCCTTGCTGTGCGGGTCAAAGGGCTCTAGGCTCAGGCAAGCAGCACTGGTGATGTATGAGCATGCGCAAGCTTTTATGGCTGGGTGCAGATAAACAAAAGTCACCTAGTCGTCCACTTTGGGAGTTTGGTTTGAAGCTCACATTATATAACAAGGAAGTACTGGCTATTAAAGACACCTATGTAGATGGTTCCCACTACAGTGAAGCCACATATGTCGTTTGAAACTAGGAATGTTCATTATTGCATGAACAGAGAGAAACAAAAGACAAGGTCAGTGAACTGAAAAGCTATAAAATAGCTTTAGAATTTAGATACTTAGGATCACAGGGAAGAAAATTCTACACCCATGTTTATTCTTGCAACACTACTAATGAAGTACTGCAATTGTTTTAGAAGGCAGCAGCTGGGAACTAAGTCTTAGTATGCTGAGCAACAGATAGCCTATTTTATTTTATTTTATTTGGATGTATAATTTGTCATCACTGCCAGGCCACTAACAACATCTGGGAATACACCTTATTGCAACATACCATGAAGTATTATGGCTTTTAGCTCAGTGAACATGATATAACAAGCAGGTGCTGCTAAGTTATTGTGGTGTGGAAAACGGGTGGTACAGAGGGAAGGAGGAGATTCCTTACTTTGCCTTGTGCCATCTTGCTCATTGGAAGCTGCTTTGTACCAGATCAAGTGTGTTTGTCCATCTAGCCTAGTATTGTCTGCTCTGACTGGCAGCTATTTTGCAAACAGTTTGACACTGCCACTTATTATGCATTGCTTATTAGGTATTATGTTCTATTATGTATTGTTGTATATTGCTTACTATTAGGAACTGTATTTATATAACTGTTTTAATTTTTTGGCATTTTATGCATTTTATGGATATGCATGTGTTGATTATTATGTTACTATGTTGCAAATCACCCATGGCATTTTGAGAAAGGGCGGCATACAAGTTTCTGATACTTTCTGGCAGAAGTCTTTTACATCCCCTGTTATCAGCTCTTTTGAAATGAAGATGCTGGGGGTTGGTGCCAAGTAGGGAAAGGGGAGAAGCTGGATTCAGCTCGCATTTCAAGCGGAATCTATCAAATTTCATTTTCTGAAAAAATATGAGAAACTAAACACAGCCATCCTTCGAAATTCACACTTATTTGAGTTTCTCAATGCAGCTTGCCAACCAATGGATAAAAAAATGTGCATGTTAGGGGAAAGTAGGCATAAAAACAAACACATGAGTGAAAATAACATACAAAAGGCATTATTTGAGAAGAAATGGCTGGCAAAAATGTGCACATTAGTCAAAACCGCATACAAAATGTGTTTATTAGGAAAATAGTCACACTAAAATGCTGGAGAATTTTCATGAGGATTTTTTCTTTAAAAAAATGTAAATTGCTGCAGAAGTATGGAGAACTGAATTTAAGGCTGGTCAAATGAGGGAACCGAAAGTGACAGATTTTTCCATCCGTTCCAAGTATTGAAAAGATGGCCCAAATGGCTAGAGGCTTGGAGCAACTCCCTTATGAGGGATGGTGACCCCATTTGGGTCTTTTTAGTTTAGGAAAAAAAGGCAAAGGAGGAAGAGGGACACTGGAGAGGTTTTTTTAAACAATGTGTGGTGTGAAGAAAGCAGAGAGTTCTCCTCCTCCTCAGACCATGCAATGAACTTGAATAGTAGAAAATTCAGGACAGATTAAAGGAAGTAGCACATAGTTAGCCAGCAGAATTCACTGCCCCAAGACGTGATGACAACCCCCATCTTAGATGGCTTTCAAATGGAATTGTATTAATTCATGAAGAATAAGGCTATCAATTGCTACATGGCCCCACCCAGATCAGAGGCAGCATGACTCTGAAGGCCAGTTGCTGGGGAACAACAGCTGGAGAAGGTCCTCCTCGTGAGCTTTCCATAGGCATCTGGCTGGCGGCTGTGGGACTAGATAGGATGCTGGGCTAGATAGGCCTTTAGTGCGATCTAGCAGGGCTCTTATGTTTTTATGCGATCCTGGGACTTTCTGTAGGCAAAGCATGTACTCAGCTACTGAGCTACGGTCCATCTCTATAATACGCCCATGCTCACTTACAGAGAAACTCAGCTGAAACACAGAAACACAAATGGAGATTCACACATGGTCCACATGTAAACAGACTCACAGCTACAGTCTTCCCATTAGCCCAAATCCACCAGAGCTCCTACAGTTCAAAATTAAGACAGACCTTGTGATACAGCAGGCTTGTATTGACCAGTTTGACATGGCTAGCTTCCATTTTAAAAAGGACAATATACTTTTTTTTTCAAATTAGCAAAGCTTGCAAATGGGCCAGCTATCATGCAGATCAATCATTTGTTTAGGAATTCACAAAGATGTAATTCCTCAAGCATCCCTTTTAAAAGGCAGACAGAGAAGCAATTCCACAAGAAGAAAAAGTTAGGTTACCCCTGGGATGATGAGCATCTTCCCTCATTTCAGAATCCTGATGGGCTTTGCTCACTGCTGTTCACAGCCAGGCAATCACATCACTGAAGCCATTTTGAAATGGCCTAAAACAGTTACCAAGCTTTATTTTTATGTTTTGAATTCCAACTGATATGATTTCCAGAAAATAAACCTGTTTTGTTGACTATATTAAGATACTTGTTGTACTAAATGCTACTGGTAAACAGATTTACAGAAGAAATTGAGTCACCACCAAATGCTTAGAAATTTTGGTGGTGACAATTGATGGTTATCTCTTTATAATTTTAAAAAAATATATGAAAGCAGGAACCAGCTGAGATTGCAAGTCTGAGTGGCTGGAAAAAGTCCCATTTGGTCTCAACCTCCCACAAGGATCAGCTCCACTCCCAAAACACATAAATAAATAAATAACACAAAAAGGGGCATGTTTGGGGTGGAAGGGAAATATGCAGCCCCTCAGTCCAAGAAAATGATAACCCACATCAGTGATAGGTGAATGGATTATCTGCAAGCACCCATCATGATACTATGTTTTGCTAGAACTAACCCTTGCTTAACCAAGGTCAGCAAATACTTGCCCTATCATCAGTCCTACGGATGCTCAGAATCTGGGAAAACTTAAGAAGGTGGGGGTTGGGGGGTGGAATGAAGCCGAGGGGCATGATCAAAATCCTCACTGCAGTTGACATGCTGATCATTCTGGAGTAAGCTAATCCTGTGTAATTTCAGCACAGGTGCAGATCTGCCACCCACAACTATGACTCTCATTTTAGCTCTGCTGTACATTGAAGAACTCAGTTGCAATGTCACTTTTGTGATATAATGTCGGATGCAATAAGCGAACAGATTTCTGAGGTTTATTTAGACAAGATGATGAAGCCATCCTCTTTTGATTGTTTAACAAACTGCACAGATGCCCAACCGCCTGCCAAAACAAAGACTTACCTCCAACTATTCATAAACAGCCAGCCTCAATTTTTCTGCAGTTCACTGCAGTATATTTCTCCCTCTGTGAAAGCTGGCAGATAGCTGTTGGGTGACTGATTGACTTTCAAGCCAATCCTCCCCACTTGCAAAAGTGAACTGAGGGGGAATGGTATTCCATGGGATTTCCTGCCCTGTGTGTGTGTCTGAGTATGTGTGTGTGTGTGTGTGTGTGTGAGAGAGAGAGAGAGAGAGAGAGAGAAATGTGCATGTGCATTGTGTATCACAGCACAGTGTCCCAGAGATAGGTTTGTAAACCCATGTTGTTTTTTGAGAAGGTTTCAGAGATTTCTGTTTTCCTCACTGTCCCAGAAAAAGGCCACTAGAGAATTTTCATATATTCCCCTACAGTGCCCTAGAATGATGTCTAGATTGGAGGATACACTGGCTGCCCATTAGCTACTGGGCCAAATCTGAGGTGCTAGTTTTGGTGTACAAAGCCCTACGCAGCTTGGAACCAGGATATCTGAAAGATAGTCTCACCCCTTATATACCCAGTCGATCACTGCATCTTATCAGGAGGTCCGTTCTATACAACATAGGAAACGGACCTTTAGTGTTGTAGCACCAACCCTTTGGAATTCCCTCCCCTTAAATATTAGACAGGCGACATCCCTGTTATCTTCTTGGCGCCTACTGAAGATCTTCCTCTTTCAACAAGGCTTTTTAAGTAGAGACCTTATCCCAATTTGTGTCTGTGTTGGAATTGCTTTTTGAAATGTTTTAAAAGATGTTTTTAAGATGTTTTGTTTTAATATGTTTTAAAGTCTTTTGTTTTTAAGATGTTTTAAAGTGCTTTTAGTGTTTTTGTTGGCTGCCCTGGGCTCCTTCTGGGAGGAAGGGTGGGATATAAATTGAGTAAGTAAACAAATAAATACAGCTGGTGGTCATGCTGCCAACACAACTGCTGTTGCTGCTACCTGCCGTGGCAGCAAAGGCTAAAACACCTTAGAACAAAAGAAGGAGGTTGTGCTACTGCCACCACTAACGCTGATCTCCATCCCCAAGAAACTCCTTTGGAGAAATTTGTTGAAATGCTCCCCACCTTTGCTCTGCCCACAAATAGGGTCAAGAATTTAAAGGGGGCATTTGCACACATCTCTAGTGATAATACTTAGGGCACCATCTCTGGAATCAATTGCCAATTGAAATGAGACAGGTGCCTACTGTCATGAAGCTTAGGTGCCTACTGAAGACATTTCATGTTAGGTTCCTGCTGAGGGCAGTCTTTCCGTGAGATGTAGCTCGGTCATTTATGCAAAATCAGTTGTGTATCTATAGAAATTGTTTTATTGTTTTAAAAATTTAATAAAGATTGTTTTAGTGTTGTTAGTTTGTTGAAATGATCTTTTGGTTTTGAGAACAATACAATACAGTTTTATTCTGTTATTATCTTATACACCTCATCATAAGAACATAAGAAGAACCTACTAGGTCAGGCCAATGGTCCATCTAATCTAGTATCCTGTTCTCGCAGTGGCCAACCAGATGCTGATGGGAAGCCCACAAGCAGAACTTGAATGTAACCGTTACTATTTATAAGTCCCAGCAACTGGTAGTCAGGGGCATACTGTCTCCAACAGTGGAGGTAGAATGTAGCCATTGTAGCTAGTAGCCATTAATAGCCTTGTCATCCAGGAAATTGTTGGGCAGAGCAATCCAACCGCTGGGAAGCCAGTGGAGGGGGGCTGGCAGAAGAAGAGCCAGCGGAAAGTTCCATAGGATCCTTCTCCCGCTCGGGAGCTGCCGGCCTGGTTGAACGTGGGCTCTGTTGGGAGCCACACACGCAAGCTGGCCAGGAAGTGCCAGCTCTGGCAAACAGGCCTCTCAGGGAGTAAGCACTCCCCATAGGTTGCAACAGAGAACAAATAAAAATATTTTACTGCACCGGCCTTTTGGCCAGTGGAGTTTGCAGGGGGATTGGGACCCAGGGAGGGGTCTGGACACAAGGAGGATCTCACGTAAGTCCCCTCTGCCCCTGCCATACCTCCAGAATGCAGGCTCCTGGCACAGCCACATCTTTGCCACAGTGGAGGCCAGCAGACCCGGCACAGCCAGGAGCGTCCCAGCACAGCTGGCGCTCCACGGCATCAAGCTTACCCCAGACCAGTGTAAAGATGAGTTGGATTGTGCCCTAATTCTCTTTTAAAGCCATCCAGTGGCTTTGATGGCTTTATGCTATGAAGCAGTGTATAAACTTGTTAAATAAATAAATAAATCTTAAGAAGACTTACTCAAAAGTAAATGCCATTGGGAGTTGAATCTGAGTGAATTTATTTAGGATTGGCCTTACCCCATCCTCTGCTATAAAGTAATATTTTTTAAAAAAACACCCAGCTTTTTCTATTGAAGAAAATCCCAGGGATGCCTTTAAGCACTTCCAGTTTAGAGTAGGGCAAGCTTTTCTGCGCTGAAACAGTATGCACTAAACTGACCAGACAGAACTCTCTCAGCATGAGGTCATGCCGTTCTTCATGACTGCAACTGACCTAGGCCAGGCCATTGAGCCATGCATGCTTCAGAACCTCATTCAGAACACCTAACCATGTTTGAGCAGCTGTGTTTCTACTCCCCTCATATTTAGGGCATGTCCCTGCTACAAATCTTAAATGGTTGGGGACTGTTATGCAGGAGTGCCATGTTTTGGGTGTTCTGAGCCTATTGTTCTCCCTTTTCCATTTCCAGTTCTGGCTTGGAAAGAGGGTGGCCATGCACCTTACTTTATAGAGGACAGTCCTCTCTTTGAAAGGCTGTCCAGATCCAAGGCTGTTTTAAAAATAAAGAACTTTAAGAAGGTTAGCATGTGGACAGTGACTAAGCAGGCTCACAGGTTACCTCTACTGTCAGAGGCAGTATGCTTTTGAATACCAATTGCCAGAAACCGCAGGAGGAGAAAGTGCTGACATCCTGCTTGCGGGCTTCCGGCAGGCATCTAGCTGGCCATTGTCATAACGGGATGGTGGACTAGAAGGGCCCCTGGCATGATCCAGCAGGCTCTTCTTATCTCTTATGTCACCTGATCACAGTCTATAGATGTATTCTATTTCTATTTAAATTGCATATAAAATGATATGAATTACAGTATATACATACATACAGGCTGTTCAGCTGCTCTAACTAAATTCCAGATCCTGAACCAAATCAGCCTGATTCAGGTCGACCCGGGATTCAGCTGGAGTGGGTGGAGGCAGCCCCAGATAGCCTTGGGCTAGATCTCTACCCAGAACATTGCAGGCCTGTCAAAAGGGGGTGCTTGGGTAGCAAGGAGGCGGGAGAAGAATGAGACTCAGGCAGGCTTTCTGCATCTCCTTCTCCCCCCCCCACCAAGGAGCAAATGTTCAGTTAGGGTTTAAAAACCTAATTAAACACTGTGCAAGGTCCCTGATTCAGTCTGAGTCCTGGATTCAAGTCAGGGCGGCCCTGGATCATCCCTGATCAGACTGGGGCTGCTCCAAAGCACCAGATCAGGCCCCAAATCACATTTTTGTGGGGGGCTGTGCGCAATTAAGTTTACATGCATATATTAAAGCAATAAGCTTCAATTAAAATTACCTAATGAAACAGCAACCATGAAGAAGTGTGGCCCGTAAGTCTCCAGCACCAATATTCACCTTTATTGACTATTGCATCAAGTCCATATGTGCATCTTCACACTAATTTACTGATACATACACAAATAAAAGTCAAGCAATTTGCTGACATATAAAATACACAATATTTCTTTACATTATTGATTTAGTAATTACTAGTTTAGTGATGGCTTCCAACGTGCATACTTCTTTTCTTTTTAATAATGAGAGGTATCTCCAGCTCCTCAAACTGGCCTGAATATCATATCCTTTCCCTGATAAGACTAACCCCCAATCCTATATGTACGGAACCAGGTTTCGGTTTTAATGATATGTTGAGATGACTGAGTTACATAGCCTGGAGGATGCTATTAGATGTGGCCATTAGATCTAAGGTTCCTCCCTTTGGCTTTTAACTCCTCCCATAGCGTTTTGGCAGATCAGGAAGTGCAGGCAGCCTAGGAGGCTGCAGAACATGGGAGGGATAACCATTGGAAAGAAAACATGCAAACACCACCCTCAGCCTCCTCCCAGCAATGAAGTAAGCTCAACTTCATACCCACCAAAATTCTAAAGCATGTTGAGAATGGGAAAGAAAAATGGAAGCCTCTTTCACATGGGAAGAAAGCTTTAAAAACAAAACCTTGGAGGACAGCTTTCGGTGCAGTACTAGCTGACATACATTTGAAAGTTTTGTTGTGTCAGCTCTAGCAGTTTGGCTATGTATGAAGAGATGCAAAAGAGGCTTCACGCTACAAATCCTTACAGCACAAAAGAAGGGAACAGTCTGTGTCTGGGCTGCTAGATCAAGTAAACGCAAAAAGCAAGGTTTCTGTGGTATATTTAAATTGCTTATCAATTCCAGACTTTGTTTGCTTTTGTGGCACTCTTGCCAAAAAAGCACTGAAGGCTGCAGTCCAATTCAGGTAAAGTTAGCACTCTTGATCACAATGGGACTTGCTTCTGAGTAAACCTGCATGGGACTGTACTGCATGAGATCCAGTTTTTTGGCTACAGAAGTTGGACCTTTGTTAAAACTGAAGTCCTTAGTTATACTAAATCAACTCAGAAGAATGGCTTTGTTTGTCAGATACTGAGAAATATAACTGTCCTTTTGCCCAAAACGTAGCCATTGTTTCTCTTAGTAACCACCTGAAATGTTTACATTTCCACCGCAGTGGTAATAAAAGAAAATCTTATCTTGTAGCAAAACCAACAAACCATTACAACGCAAGAACAATGTCTGCAAAGCCGTCATGCCATCTGTGCCTGTAAAATTCCTTCTTTGAAAGACACAACAGTAAAAAAAAGGAGAAGAAAAGCCTTTGTCCTGGAGATTCTGGAAGATAAAATAGTCTATATTTTGTTCTACAGTGTGCATTTGCCTATTTAGAAGACAAAATATTTGTTCTACAAGAATGGGAAAAGAGGGATTTCCCCATATGAGGAAGGTGCATCCCTGATCAAGTGTAGTGTAGTGGTTGGAGTGTTGGACTTGGACCTGGGAGGCCAGGGTTCAAATCCCCGCTTGGCCATGAAGGTCTCTGGGCCAGTCACCGCCTCTCAGCCTAACCCACCTCACAAAATTATTGTGAAGATAAAACTGGGAGGGGGAGAACCATGTTTGTATGCCACCTTCAGCTCCTTGGAGGAAAGGTGGGACATAAATGTAATAAATATAATTCCTTCGGCTTTGTGAATTGCAACTCCCACCATCCTTGACGACTGACCATCCTGTGGTCCAGCAATGCTGAGAGAGCCACAGGTTTCCTGTCCCTGCTCTGTTGCATTATGTAAACTCACAGAAGGGTTACCAACCATTGCATCCAAATGCTGAGCTTTTGGGCAACTTCCCAGCCCTTGTACTGTTGAGTCTAGTGGGATTTGGAGTGGGATGGAGGTGGGGAGACAGAAAGGGGTCAGTTTTGTGTTCTGTTCTGAATCCTTTTGATGTGAATGCAGAAGGTGGAGATTGTGAGGCCAGGGTAGCAGCTTAGATTTCTTAATGCAATTGGCTACAAGGCAGTTCATCAGCCTTTGCAAACCTGGTGCCCTCCAGCACAGCAATAGGATGCTGGCACTGATGTTTCCGGAGGGAAACAGGTTCAGGAAGTCTATTTTGGATCCTCCCTCTCGAGATTCAATTCAATCAGTATTCTGTACCTTCTGAATGCTCACAGGCTCTTGTCAGTCGGATTGGAATTGTAGTCCAAATGATCTGGATGGCAGCAGGCTGGTGAAAGCTGTTCTACTCAGAGGAGCCCCCCTTCTCTAAACACATTGCACAGAAGCTCGATACTCACAGCTACTAGTGCTGTACGAGGGGCCACAATAATGGACCGCTGCTGGACTAAGGCTACTGCCAGCTAGGGATAGAAGGATCTGTCAATTTCAGTTCTTTCAGTGTCTCATTTTTACAGTCTTAAATTCAGTTCTCCACATTTCTGCAACAATCTGAAGAAAAAAATTAATCTTCCTGAAAATTCCTCAGCATTTTAGTGCAAATTTCTCCTGCATTTTTGTATACAGTTTTGACTACTATACACATTTTTGCAAGCATTTTCTTCTAATGTAATGCATTTTTGTATGTAATGTTCACAATTATATGCATTTTTATGCCCACATTCCCCCAATTTATGCAGTTTTGTAAACACTGCTTGGCTGGACAGCTGCATTGCAAAATTTGGATAAGTGCAAAGGATGACTGTGTTTTGGTTCTCATATTGCTTTGGGAAGTGCGACTTTGATAAATTCACCTTTAAAAGTGAACTGAATCGAATTTCTCCCCCATCCCTAGTGCCAGCAGAAGATTAAGAGGAAAATCCAGGATGTTTTATCACCTGAAAAGGCCTTATGTGAATTCTTGGTTCCTATCCTAAATTGCTATCAACACCAGGCTGTTTACAACAGCAGTGGGGAGCCTATGACTCCCTAGATGTTGGTGAACTACAATTTAAAGATAATTGGTGGAAAAGAAGTTTGTAGTTAGTACCCAAATGACCTATAGAGGTTGGGCAGCTCTTACTGTTCCTCCCTTGCTTACTGCCGACAATGCACACAACAATTAATAAGTCATTGATTTCAGCTTGATGTCCCCTTCAGCTCAGCAATGAGGGCAGGCACCCAGGTCGCCCACCTCTAAGACTGGCCCTGATCCTGTCACTATTATTTTGGAGCTGGTGGCTTTTTGTAGAGATGTGAAGGCCTGAAAAAAAACACCCAGAAAAACTCAGGGGAAAATGGTTCCCCCCACTTTTTTCATTTTTTTTAAATGAAACTTTTAGAGGAAATCTGTTTTTCTTTTTAATTTTTCTGTTTTTCCCCCTAGGTCTTTACATCTCTAGTCCTATGTCGCTTTGAGACTGGCTTTGCTAATGGTCAGCCAGGCCATTTGACTCTTACAGGCTCCTATAAGCCTTGAAAGAGTTCTGATCATTCAGGGCCATGAGGGATGTGAACCCCAATACATCAGTAGCTTGACTCTCCAAGATGTAAGTGTTGGAAGATGGCAGATACACCTCCCAGAGCAGTCTGCACACAATGCACAGAGAGACTACTCTTAACAGGTTCTGAATTTTTGCTCTCAACAAGAGCCCTGTTGCTGACCCAGAGGTCACTGTAATTTTGACCCTTGCCTTAACAACAGCAACTCCTTCCTTCCACCTTACTACCACTCTCTTGCATCAAGATTTTATTATGAAAATGAACAAGGCAGCAACATAAAACAAGGATGCCTTTATTGAATGCTGGGCAATTAACACAGGCCAATGCACTCACTCTTTCATCAAAGCTAATAAAATATATTCATGACTCTTTATGCAGATATAAGAACAAAAGGTGACTTTGCCAGCAAAGGACCACACCTGGATTCACCCAGCAGAACAACGTAGAAACAAGACTGGATGCTCATGGAATGGTGGCAAATAGCCCCGAGAACCCTCTTTTATACTAATCACTATTTATTTTAAACTTATCAATATTCAGTAACTTTCAAGCTATGTATTTTAATTCCAGTGAAAATACCCACCCTTATTCCAGTAAAGCCAACTCTCTAATGACACGGGTTGTTTACTGCAAAACTGACTACAAAACCAGTTACTACTGGCTTACGTCTCCTTTTTACTTCTCCATTCTCCTGCTTAGAATCGATGTTCCCTGACTTGTTGTTTGGCACTTGTACATTTCCATTTCCTCTGTGCTTGTCCATCCTTCCCACTCTTTCTATACTAAACATCAAATCTATAAATTTGACTATAACTCCAGAAGCCCCTAGCTAACTCCTAGACCCCATATATTCCCCTATCTATGTCCCTCTCTCTATCTAAACACCCTACATTACTATATGGTCTATATAATATATGCACTGATAGCATACTAAGGCCTACCAAATAAAACTGTAAAATGTTTAAAACCCTTACACTCCTGTTTCTAAAGCCTGTGTTTCCTCACCTCCGGTTTCCTCATCCCTGGTTTATCTCTTGCCTGTGGAGTGCCCCCAATGCTCATCATGGAAATAAATCCATGTTACTGTGCATCTTCCCTGCCCAATGCACCATTATATTAGCTATGTAGCTATGCCTTTAAGTGCTCTGTTTTATAAAACTGAAATTGACAGCACAGGACCCCTGGTCTGAATCAGAAACCTAGTGTGGGGATACAGGTCTTTAACCATTTGCCTCCACTGGGGTCCCAATCCAGATGATTGGCACAAGTAAAACATCATCACCATGCCTACTGTGTGGCGGTGAGGGCAGCGAAGAAGGCCCACTTCTCTGCCTCCATCACATCCTCAAGTAGTCATCCAGAGGAGCTTTTCCGTATTGTCAGGAGTCTGTTGACATCAACTCCAGGAAATGGAGTTTTAGACCCTTCGGAAGCCCACTGTGAATTGTTTGCAAGGCACTTTGAGGGTAAAGTTGCTCACCTCCGTAGCAGTCTTGATGCCCCATCCACATCTACTGTAGTTCCCAATGAGGTGTCCAGTGCAACGTCTGCTGCAAATTCTTGGGAACGGTTTCAGTTGATGCGGCCTGATGACATAGACAAGGTGCTTGCGATGATGTGGCCAGCAACATGTGCTCTTGACCTTGCCCTTCTTGACTTATTAAAGCTTGCCGAGGGGGTTTGACCGAGTGGATTCAGAGTGTGGTGAAGGCATTATCTTTTCGGCGCCTATTGAAGACTTTCCTCTTTCAACAAGCCTTTTAAGTTAAGACCTATCCAAGTCTGCATCTGTTGGAATTGTTTTTAATATGTTTTTTTTAAAAAAACTTTCCCCCCTAAACAATATTTTTAACCCTTTTTATTTAAGATGTTTTTAAAGCTTTTTTAAAAAATGTTTTTAAAGTTGTTTTGTTTTAATGTATTTTAAGGTCTGTTTTTATGATGTTTTATCTACTGCTTTTGTTTGCCGCCCTTGGCTCCTGCTGGGAGGAAGGGCGGGATATAAATTAAATAATAAATAAATAAATAAATGAGCCCCACCACCACATCACATACACCTGCAATTTGCATAGGCAAAAAGGAGAGTTCGCATTAAAGTGAATTGCATGTTTGGGGGCCTCAAACTGGACTTGGAGTTCAGAGGAGGTTAGAACCCCCTCCGCCCCAAAAGGTATCAATCCATATCCCTCCCCCTGTCTTAAAAGGCATAGCTTTGCAGCTAATGTAACATGTAGTTTAATCCTCAGAGAACCTCAGTGGGAACTACTGATTGGCACTTGCTGACTGCCACCAATGGAAGACTGTTTCCCTTATGGACTGAGTGACATCCCACTGCTAAGGCTTACTCTCTTGCCTCAAATGGATTTTAGTGGGAACTGCTTTTGGATATGACATGAGCTGGAACAGGTTCAGAGGAGGGCAACAAGGATGATCAGGGGACTGGAAACAAAGCCCTATGAGGAGAGACTGAAAGAACTGGGCATGTTTAGCCTGGAGAAGAGAAGACTGAGGGGAGGTATGATAGCACTCTTCAAGTACATGAAAATTTGTCACACAGACGAGGGCCAGGATTTCTTCTTGATCATCCCAGTGTGTAGGACCCAAAATATTGGGCTCAAGTTACAGGAAGCCAGATTTCTGCTGAACTTCAGGAAAAACTTCCTGACTTTTAGAGTGGTATGACAATGGAACCAATTACCTAGGGAGATGGTGAGCTCTCCAGCACTGAAGACATTCAAGAGGCAGCTGCACAGCCACCTGTTGGGTATACTTTAATTTGGATACCTGCATTGAGCAGGGGGTTGGACTTGTTGGCCTTATAGGTCCCTTCAAACTCTATGATTCTATTCTATGAGCCTGGACCTGGCACATACAAAGAAAAGAGTAAAAGCACTCCACCACCTCTCACCCTGATTGGTAGGGCTTTGGATGCAGAGGTGGCTCGGCTTCTCCGATCGTCCCTGAGCCTGAGCTAAGACTGCACTGTTAGATGGCCATTAGACAAATTAATAGAGGAAAAATCTTTCAATGGTTACTAATTATGACAGTTACATGCTAACTCCAGGTTCACAGGCAGTATGGCACTGCATATGAGTTGCTAGGGAGCATCAACAGGAGGCTGATGTTGCCTTCCAATCCTGCTCGTAGGTATCCCAGAAGCACCTGGATGGCCACTGTGGGAAATAGGATGCTCTTTGGACTATAGGTCTGATCTTACGATGCAGGCATCCACAGAGAAGGGTGCACAGTTTGGGGAATTAAAGGATTGTCATGTGTGTCCCAGTACTTTGCTAAGACCTTGGCTATAGCATTCTCATTGCTGGTATGACAAGCATCATTGATCTTGTGTTGAAAACCTAAAATTTCATAACAAGGGGTAATATTCTATCCCTTTTAAAAAAAAAAAATGCTCCCAAGCAAATCTGACAGAGGAATAATAAACAACGCTGTGCCCCAGCATAGCATGACCAGTTCTGAAAAAGATATTTGTCTTGAGAAGTGCTTTTCAAACTTGGCACAGAAAAGACGAAGATGAAGAAAGAAAGCTCTATATATTTTGTATGCGATTATATTTTTCCTGAGATGGAACTATCCTGTTAGGAACATGAGGCAAACAGATCAGGTTTAAATAGAAGGGAACACTCTTGCCTTAAGGTTCAAGTTGCAGGGGGGCCAAACTAGGGGAACACATGATAGAAGTATCATATGTGAAGCGGTCCCTCTTGAAATTCTTCCTCTTAAGTAGCTATTAAGATACCAAATATTCTGTCTGGCATTGAATGAAGGGATGGGGGAGATATTTGGTTTAGCTCCCGTTTTAATTCACACTTCCTACCTTTCAGTTCACCTGAAATAATATGTGAACTGAAAGGCAGCTATTCTTTATATTTTACACTTCTCTGAATTTTGCAATGCAGTTCTCCAACCAAACAAATATGTGCCAAGATGCACATATTAGGGTAGAATGGAAATGTAGATGTAATGCTTGCCAGATTCTGTGCATTTTAGCACAGACATCACCTGTGCACAACCTAAGAGCTAGTTAACTTCATGCATACATGTACATCCCTTGATTTTTCACCGCTTGAGTACTTCTCACAGCTGAATCTGTTAACTGATGCCTTTTAAAAGTACTGTATTGTAGAAGGTGTCTGATCAGGGGCAACTCCAGAAACAGCTAATTTGTGGGAGTTAAAGCACTATTTGTCTTTAGGCGAGGGCAAGGGCTCTGGAGCCTACAATATCAGCTCCTCCACTTTCAGCAGGCAGTCAGTATTTAAGGTCCCTTGCTTTAATATCTTGACCTGTTTAATATGTTCCTTCTGAGTATACCCTGTAAGTGAATACAGAATTTGTAAACATTCGATATTTATATTTTTTGGGGGGGATGTTATTCATTAGAATAAATTAAAAACAATATTAACATAGGGTGTGTGTGTGGTGGACCACACTCATAAAGTATATTAAGGAGGTGGAAGGAGGAGAAACCTGCACAAACTGTGTAAGTGTTCTGGTCTTGGCTAGATCTGGTAGAAAAAAATGTTACAAGGAGTAGATATGAATAGTTAAAAACGAACTGTCCCATCCTAGGGATCAGCCCCGTTTACTTACACAGAACAGAATGTTCTTATTAATTTGGTTTATTTGACTCAAGCTTGGTGGTAGAACATATCTATGTGGCCTTTTGGTGAGGAATCAGATAATGCACTTACTAGATGACATACTTTGATGTTGTCTTTGGTATGTTTTTACGTAACAATGAAGCATAGCATAGGCTGGGAGCATCTCTCCTTCCCCAGCTGGCTGGGCACAGAGGCCTCTGACATGTCACAGTGATGAAGGTCATTGTCACTGTCAACTTATGCAGTTCACCACAGACCTCCACATCTATTCATATCCAACAGACTCTGTAATTCAAGAATTCAAAGGATTGTCCAGCCTGGACGCTCAGCAAAATCTGGGTTGTTTTTATAAAAAAAGTTTACCTAACACATTATTGGATTGGATAGTGGTTCTACTCATCTTTAATCTCCTTTATTTGCTTACATCACAGATAAAAAGGGGTATTCTTAAGCCATTTGCAAAATAATGGCTTCTTTGTGGAGTTTGTGGATCTTGGACTGCAATCCTGTGTTCACTTATCCGATAGTAAATCCCACTGAAGCCAATGGAGCTTAATTCCAATTTAGAAAATAGGATTGGGCTGCAAGTGGAGCAAATGTTATGGAAGAAATTTCCCAATAGATCCTTAGGAAGAGGATTACTGAAATTGATCATCACTTACTATTCTAACACTGTAGCGTAAGCACAATAGAATACAGACAGTTAACTATTTAAAAGTTCCCACATGCCAATAGCAGTATGACAAGGAGGTCTGTTTGTCCCTGTTCTTTTTAATTTATTTTTACATGGTTTGAATTCCCATGTCAGTGAGCACTTCTTTCATTCATCCTGAAACTCTTATAGAAGAGCCAAAAACACATTTTTGTGGAATCCCTGATTAATCATATAGTTTTGGGTCAGCAGAGAGTCTTGCACACAATAGTGTGTGTTCACCGCCCATTCGTACACTTGAGGTACAAGGTACTGGGGCCATTTCTTCTTATCCTATCTTGTGTAAGATAAACACTTCATTCCAGCCAGAAACGTCCCTTTTCTCTCTCTGTTTCCCCACCCCCTTCCATTCTTTAAATATTTGAAAGTGGCCAACTTCTCCACTAGGCTTCCCATGGCCAATTCTTCCAGCTGTTCCTCATAACATCCGACAGACGTACACTTAGGATGGAGTCTCCGACCCTTTTGACCTAAGACTGTTATATGTAAATGATCTGCAGATTGAGTTTAGAGGTGAATTTCACATATTTACAGAGGATCTTCTGCTTTCCAAAGAGATAACCTATCACAATCTGAATGTGGCTGGGGCTGGCGGGGCTGATAGGAGTTGTAGTCCAAAACTTCTGGAGGGCACTAGTTAGTGAAGGCTGGTTTATGGTATGTGATAATGTTTATGAGCTTCTCTCACATAATTAAATCAAGTTCCGGTTGTTAAAATAAGTGAACAGGCAGTCCTGATTTTTTTTGTTTATTCCCTTACTTATCTAGTTCCTAAAACAACAAAGATGACAGACAATTATATTGACTCCAGCAGACTTGATAAGGTCATGTTACATTATAGGCAGCATCTCCTACCATCATTTTAAAAAACAATCCTATGATCCCTGTTACATGTTCTTGCACCCTCCCACCCACTTTTTCTAAATATCTTCTGCATGGATATTTATTCATTTATTTGGCTACTTGAGATGGCCTGCTGTTCATTACAAATTCTCAGAGCAGCTCCCATTATAAAATCTTGCCAACAATAAAATCTTAACAGTGATAATCAAGTTCAACAGTGATAATCAAGTTCAACATGAACCAATACACTTTTTTATTTTTCATTTTTATAAAACATGACAGATAGATTACTAAATAAAACACAGATAAAAGGAGAGTTAAATAATATGCCATCCCAACCGAAATTTCTTATAGGCAATCCCACAAGCTGTAACTGATATGTTGGGGCCTATTAGTCAGTTGCATGGAACACTGGTTTATGCAACACATTTTCACAGTAGTGGCTGGTGGGGCAGTAGAATCCACTCTGAGTTTTCGTCTGAACTTTCAAGGAGCTGACAACACCTTGGACAGCTCCGTGAACGTTCAGATGAAAATCTGGAGCGGATTCCTCTGCCACACTGATGTGAAGCCACCAGCTGTCACAGCATTTTCATGAGTATGCCTTCATCTAAACCACAAACCCACTCCACATATTACTTGTGTGAAAGGGATCCACATGTAGAAAACAAGCATAAGAGGCACACTGCTAGGTCCACTCCTCTAACACTCCTCCAATGTCCTCTTTCAGTTTCCACTCTCACCGTCCACATGTTAGATGTGCATGTCTGCAGTGGGAAAACCTATGCACATGGAAGTCTACATGTGGATTCCCAGGCAGCTGGAACCCTGCAGCTTTCTATGCCTAATGTCTGGATGTTGAGACAGGGACAGTGGAAGCAACCCAATGTTAGGATGAGACCAGCTTTGTGGTTCCGCTGCCCCTTTCTATATGTGGACACCTTCACACAAGTAATACAGGAAGTGGGCTACAAAGTTGCCGTTATTTATTTTCATTGGTTTAACTTGTTTTTGTAGTTTAGGTCATGCACAACCAACAATAAAGCCCACAAATGTATGAATAGCCAAATAATTCCTCTTGTTCGTCAGTAGCTGATAGGCACTCTTTTAGCTTACCCAATTTCATTTTGTTGAGAGGCTGTTCTCAGAAATGCAGATTGGATTTCTATGACAAAAAATGGCCTTAGTCCCTTTCTTCCGATGAACTCCCCCCCCCCAATCCTCAAAAAACATTGTTCTGAGAACTTTCCAAAGGACCTAAGACTAATTTGGACATATTTGAAAAAGGCTAAAGCCCCTTCTGCACCTTACATTTAAAGCACTATTATACCACTTTGAACAGTCATGGCTCCCCACACACACCAAAAAATGCTGGGAACTGGAGCTTGTTAAGGATGCTGAGAGTTATTAGGAGACCCCTGTTTCCTTCACAGGGCTACAATTCTCAGAATTCCCTGAAAAGAGGGATTGATTGTTAAACCACTCTGGGAATTATAACCACCTTTCTCCACATTCTTGAAAAGAAGAGGCAGTAATGGAGAAGTAGGGAGGGGGATACTCAGTCTTTCCCCCTGGGGCTGGAAGCTTCTTAGGTCTCTTGTTAACAGTCCTGTGTAGCATCTTGAAGACTAAACTAACCAATTTAGGCTGCCATCCTATACAACCTAACCAGGGTCAGTGAGCAGACCCTGTGGAACTTAGTGAGGCTTACTTCTGAGTAGACATGTGTAGCAGTGTACAATTATTGTGACATAAACCTGCCGCCGCCATTATAACATTATTTCACAATAAACATGTTAGATGTTTATAATAAATTATGAATTATAAATAAATTATAGATGTTTAATTAAGTAACCTTAATGGATAGATAAACCCTAATTAAACATATCAGGAGGGGGTGGGGGAAGGAGATGCCGTGTCCCCTTTCCCCACCTCCTGACCAAAAGTGGGGGCGGGGTCAATCTTGTGGGATGCTGCTTCTCCATTATGTTCCCTTCTACAGCCTTCTGCCCGCCCCCTGACAATCCAGATCACTCTAGGCAGCCCAACCCAGGCCAATCTGGAGTTGTCCCAACCCAACTTAAACCAAGCCCAGATACCCCCCCAAATCATCCTAATTTGGTTTGGGCTTCAGTGGAATCCTGTGCACAGCCCTACTTTGTACAGGGAGACATGCCATCTAAAGTAGGTAGGATCTGACGGTCTCTATGGCTCTTGGCACTTTCATATGTACTAAGCTAGTAAGTAGCTACTATTGTTGCTGTGATAACGGTTAGATATCTTTGTGCTTCCTAGTTTGCACTGGCTGGAGGGGTGCCAACATCAACTTCTAGGCCTCGTTCTACAGCTGTACTCAGTTCCTTGCACCTTTAGGGGTGCAATCCCTGGTCACAGAACCAGGCCCATTGAACTCTAGTCAATACAGGTCTTGAACAGAATTTTAAAAATCATGTTAAGTGTCTGCTTAGCACATTGCAATAGTTGATTCCCAAGGTTATAAAGGCAGAAACTATCATTTTGTTTTGTTTTGTTTTTTAGGAGGAGGTACAACCGGTGCATTCGATCTAGCACAGTGCAAGTGTTGCTAGTAATAATCATAAACATTAGATTTCAGTATTAGTTATGGGAATTTAAACCCTAGCCACAGCAAGCATACCAATCTTCTTCAGAGTCACTGCATTTCCTACCAGCTTGGCATCTATCATATTTGGGTTCAGTTTCAGTCGATATGACCTCATGTAGTTAACGATAGGCCACAAACACTTGTTCAGGACTGAAACGGTGGCTTTTGAGTTGCTAGATAACAAATACAGAAGTGGGTATCATCAACATACTGATAACACCTCACTCCAAAGTTCTGGATGATCTCCACATCAGCTTCACACAGAAGCTGAGTAGCACTGATGACAAAATAGTCATAATACAATACATTGAACAAAAGCTGTCTGGTCCCACTCATAGACAGTAATGAGAGGAAGCAATTTAAAGCTGCTCCCCGATTATAAGTATTTAGTTTTGTAATGTGGTCCAACAAGATCCAATGGTTTACTGTGCCAAACCCACTGAGAGGGCCAGAAGAAACAGGAGAGGTGTGCATATTAATATATTACTTCTTCATGCAGTGTATATAATCAGAGCTTGGAAATGTTACTTTTTTGAACTACAACTCCCATCAGCCCAATCCAGTGGCCATGTTGGATGGGACTGATGGGAGTTGTAGTTCAAAAAAAGTAACTTTTCCAAGCTCTGTATATAATACATGTATGAGTATTTTCTGCCACAAGATCTGGTGATGGCTGGCTATGAGTTAATATTGTTTGAAAAGAGGACTGGACTCATTCATGGAAGATAACTCTTGTCAGTGGTTATTAGTCATGATGGCTTTATTCATCCTTTAGGTTCAGAGACAGCACACCCGTGAGTATCAACTGGTAGTATGTAACAATCCAAGAAGGCTGTTGCTCTTGTGGCCTGTTTGTTGGTTTCTCAGAGGCAACAGGGTGGCCACTGTGGAAAACAGAATGCTGATCTAGATGGGCCATTGGTCTAATCCAGCAGGCCTCATCTGATGCCCTTATGGGGATTTCCTCTTCAGGAACCCTAGACACAGATCTTCCACCACCACCAGCCGTCAATAGGGCAGTGCAAGTGGGGCAACGTTGTGTGCCTGGATTCCCAATGCCAAACATCATTCCTGCTTACCAAGAGGGGGAGAGGGGAGGTGCAAGGAGCTCATTGTGGTACGGGCATAGCAACAGAGCCAATCTGATGCATTGGGAAGGCAGGCACTCAACACCACCCTGCCTGTGCCACCCCCACCAACAGCTGCTGTCCATCAGTATCATAAAATGGTATCAAAATGGCAGCGTAGTGGCAAATTCAGAAGTGCAGAGGCCTTCATAATAGTCACAGCCGTGCCCCCTCGCAGTCACACCCCCTTCTAACATTATACAATAAAATAACCTGGCCAGGCTTGCATACTGCTTTAGAAGACTTTCCTTAGTGGCCAACACACACCCCTTTCTTGCTGATGGGCTCATAGGACACTGGAGACATAGGGACCCTGCTGGCACCTGGCTCCCAAAAAAGTAAGGGGTCTAAGACTCCCTGAGACCCTTGATGACTATATCCCTGCTTCCAAAGCCAGGTTGGAAACATGACTCAATCAGTCAATCAATCAATCAATCAATCAAATTTTATGGTTCAGTCACAGACCCATGGGAAAGCTCACTGAAAAAGTATGTCTCATCCAGAAACATTCTGGTGCTGTTCTGGGCTGACTACATGTTCGTGTGACTGCTGTAAGGAAGGAGATTAGAGGCCAGCATGTATGGTTGCTGGAGGGTTAACATATAGAATCAGAACTGGCCCTGAGAGAACCCTAACTGCAATTTTCAAAATGCTTTTTCCTAAAGGCAATACCATGACTACATTAACAAGCTTGTGACACGTGACAGGAAAAACAGTTTTACAGCAATGCCTGATTGTTAAACTTGCTCAGAAACATACAGAAATAAAATACTGAGGCTGCGATCCTATATAGAAAGTTGATGGATTTCTGCAATTTTTAACTAACTATGACTAGGATATTTGTGTCTTACTCTTAAGGAGTTCAGATCTCCATAGGCCACTGATGATTGCCAGTGTAATATCAAAAAAAATTCATACAGGGAGAATGAGCCGACAAGCAGGGTTTACACTGTATCATGGCTCAGATCCAAACATCATTTATATTGGTAACTCCTTAAAGTGCAATTTTTCATAGCAACATTGTTCTACACTCTGTATGACATACGAGAGGTTCTTTCCCCCCAGATGTCTCATGGGGGCTAGAATCTAAAGAAGCCCAAGAGGCATAATTGACGGAAATGTTCTGTAAAATGCCAAGGTCCTTTGAATAATAGTTTCTTTCCAGGCTAGATTACAGGAGAAATGTAGTCTCGGGGGGTAGAGGTGGAAATGAACACGTGCTAAGAAATGTGTGGATGCTGTATGGTGATGCTTGGCTACATTACAACTATGTCTAATAGCCCAAAATAAAAGCAGTTGACTCATGGGGGAAATGTGTACGTAATCAGGCTAAAAAACACACAAAACTATTCAAGATCTGTATTGAAACCCTTTTCATACTACAAATGGATACGCAGGGACTGTATGTCAGTTCCTAAGTCAAAAAGCTGGATCCCATCCCTAGGAAATAAAACTTCATAATCTTGGCCTCATTACCCCGTGATGACTGTATCAGCAGCATTGAGGTCATGGACTTTGGGGCGTGGAGGGTTATGTCAGCCTTAGGGCCCAAGTAGAGGAGAGGTGGGAGATCTGTGACAGGATCTCCTTGCTGGAAGCAGCCATGAGGTGGGAGAATTGTGGTTATGGCATGGGAGGGGTAACCCTTCCACCCTGCCATTTTCCCAGCTCCATCCCAAAGCTGCTATTTATCTTGCTTCCTGCTACTCATTGAAGCATTTGCCCAATCTGTATTCAATATAATATGGAGAATGGAAATAATGCTGTGGGAAACTTTTTTCCCCAGGGATAACTTGAAATTGCTCAGGGTCTTGGTGGACCACATAATGATTTTTTCTGCCTGATCTAAGCAATTGTAATGCACTGTGCTAAGTGCTGTATGATTTTTAATTGTATTTTTACAGACATGCTGTGGAGCACCTGAATGAAACTCATGGTCCACAGATCACAGTTTGGGAACCCCTCAAGTAGATGTATCTTCCACCACATATCGAAAGATTGTGGTAGTCCAATTTTTGTGTATTTGTGGATAAGAGAGAGAATAATAATATAATAAATTTAATTTTTGTGTCGCCTATCTGGCCGAAGCCACTCTAGGCGACGTACAAACTAAAATTCAGTAAATTACAATACAATACAGATAAAATACAATAAAATCAGAACGATCATTAATCACAGCAGCATGAAATCAGTTAGGGCGATCAATAGATAATAAAATATCCCAAAAAAGTTAGCCCTCCCCAGAATTCCTGAAGGCCTGTCCAAAAAGCCAAGTTTTTAATGCCCGGCGAAATATATCCAGGAGAACAATGAAAGCATTGAAGCAAACAGAGAGGAGAATCCTGGCTTTGAACTGTAGAAAGCTCCTTGTGAGGGTGTTCGGCTGCCCCTCAAGGGATCTGATGTGGGGCAAAGGATTTGCTTCTTGTAGGACTGATGTGCTGTCAGCCTTCACCTATGCTTAACTTCTGTATTTGTAAATAAATACTAATATTACAGTAAGCCCCTCCAGTGCAATACAAACCAAACCCAGATAAGCACGAAGCTAGCACTGCCTTTGAAACTTTTCACCACTTGAAGAAGGGATGTGAAAGTGGGATTATAATACTTATAATAGGAGTCACCAACCTTTTGGGGCCATTGGACACATTTGGAATTTTGAGAAAGTGCCATGGGCACTAGTCACAAAATGGCTGCTGTAGAAGCGTGACATAACACAAAATGGCTGCCACATCTAAAACAGCAGAAAAAGAGACTGGAACACAGAATGGTGTGGGCATGGCCCTCATCAATGGAAAAAAGGCACTTACATGACCCACTGTTGCGCTTACACACAGAGTGTAGCTCTCCGCACCTCTCCTCTGTTCAGAATGGAAGGGAGGGTGAGTGTCCAGTCCTGACATCCAATGAAATGTGGGCATGTTAAGTGAGTGTGTTCAATGAAGAAGACAGTGAACCAGCACAAACAGGATTTGAGCAGGAACATGCACTGTGGATTTTTGAGGGGATATTTACTGAGACCTTTCACAGGCACCGTAGGAGGTACCGGCAAACACATAGGCACGTCTTTATTCTATTTTATTGAGTTTGTTTTTATACACCACTGGTAAGGCAGTGCAGGTGAGGCTCGCTGGCCTGGCTTCTGAACACAGAGGGACACTGTTACTGATGGAGAGGGAGTGGGTTGAGGTGAGGGGACCTCAGTGTGGTGCAGCATGGCAGAGTCAATCTGACGCTCCTTCTGGCAAGCGACACACCACGCCAAACTTTCCATGCCTTGCCCCTCCCTCTCTCAGTCAGCAGCAGAGCCCTGCTGTTTTGGGAAGCCAGGAGAGCAGTGGAGCCTCACCTGCACTGCTTTACCAGATGCTACTGCTTATATTTACTCCCACCGCCCCAAAAACTTTATGCATGGGGTGGACCACTAAATCAACAAGCAAATCAATGTGGGTATGCACCAGGCATGTGCAGTCTACAGTGCTTTTGCCTGCCTGGAAGTTCATGGAGATTCCTTACCCCATATTTGATACAAGCATGCCTAAAAGTGCACGCTTGGTGTATGATGCGCACCGGCTGCTTGGTTGGCAATCAAAAGCTTGCTGAGCAGAAATACAAGTGATCGACCGAAAGTTAATATATTCATGATGGGAGCAAGCCAAGGCAGGGTTTTTGCTGCTAGAATTCAGTTTGTGTTTGGGGCTGCCGGTTCATAAAACCACAAATGAGTCCCTTTAAAACTCATGAGGCTGAGACACAAGACAAAGAAGCGAGATGTCTTGACTTTGAGGTGGCCTTTCTTCAAAGCTCAAGGCAAATGCTGTGCAAAGCAATTACAGCTGGGGCCATTTCCCACCGCTGCACCCATTCGGACGGAACTCTAAAATGGCTAAACATGGTTAATAGCTGCATTGAGCTCTTGTTTGGGGATTAACAAGCCCTTCAGAAGAATTTAACCTGCCCCTCACTTGGCTCTGAGCTCCTCACTGACAAGCTGGTCATTAACCGCTGTTGAAGAATCACTGAGCGGTTTCCTGGGATTACATCAGCGGTAATTAAAAAACCTAATCGCTGCAAACAATGGCCTGCTAAATTACACTAATTTATCATTCCACCTCGTGAAAAGGCCTCAGATAAGTGGGCAACAAAGAAGGGGACAAAAACATTGAACGGAATGCTATCCCCTGAAGATGAACTGCCAGCAATGCAAATTGAGGATTTGCTTGGCATTGGACATCCTTTTTTATGTTACATTTGCACACATGGTCCAAGACTTCAATGTGTAGGGTGTGGGGAGGGGGGAACTCAGGATGGGTGGGAACAATGTGTATCTTAAGTTAACTGGAATTTTCACAGGAGTCAGATATAAAACTTCCTTGCCAAAAAAAGAAAGGAAAGAAAGAAAAAAGTGAGAATTATTTGAAGGGATCCACAAGGAAATAGAAGCATTGTTTCACTAGTTAAACTACCAGTTGAAAGGCGGAGTTTTTCAATGGGCCATCAAATAGCTGCTTTATGTCTTAATGAAAGTAGGGCAGTTCTGACTAGTGCTTGTGTGTGTGCATCTGTGTCTGTCTGTCTCTCTGTCTATATATTTATAACTGATAACTGCAATGTAAATATTTACAGCGATTTGTTATACAATTATCGAAGCTATCTGAGGAATATATTAATTGGCCACCCTTACTTGCTGTCAGCATAATTGACTACATTAGGCTTAGTGGGTATTAAAATGCAGATGTGATTAGAGTAATAAGCAAGTATCATGAATGAAAACATGTGTTCAGAGAGAGGGGAGATCAGCTTGCTTCGGACAGGGTTAATATGCCAGTGTCTAATTCTTGAAACCAAACTGCTATCATTTATCATGCTGAGTTATTTCTAATTCTGCAGTGTACATAGTGCTTTACATTTTTGATTTCTTTTCATCCACACAACATACTACTTCCTCCTCCCCAAAAAGTTTCCAGAATTAATTAAATTAATTAATTGATTGATTTGATTGATTTGATTTATATCCCGCCCTTCCTCCCAATAGGAGCCCAGGGCAGCAAACAACAGCACTAAAAACACTCTAAAACATCATAAAATGGACTTTAAAATATATTAAAACAAAACATCTTTAAAAACATTTTTTTTAAAAAAAGCTTTAAAAACATCTTTAAAAAAAAAAAAAACTTTAAAACAACATTAAAAAGCAGTTCCAACACAGACGCAGAATGGCATAAGATCTCTATCTGAAAGGCTCGTTGAAAGAGGAAGGTCTTCAGTAGGGAATGATCCCTAACTGTCCATATTGACGGCCATGGGCAAAGACATGTGGAGAAGACAACAGATGGGCGGCATTTCCATTGTGCCCGAAGTTTCTTCAGGGCAGGGGCAATTCTGCCACCTCCTGGTGGCTGGCATCATAAATGGGGGTGGGGTAGGAATAGGGAGGGGAAAATGGAGATGGACTGCCTTCAAGTCGATTCTGACTTATGGCGACCCTATGAATACAGTTTTCATGGTAAGCGGTATTCAGAGGGGGTTTACCATTACCTCCCTCTGAGGCTGAGAGGCAGTGACTGGCCCAAGGTCACCCAGTGAGCTTACGGCTGTGTGGGGATCCTGGTCTCTCAGGTCATAGTCCAATACCTTAACCACTATACCACACTGGCTCTCATATGGAGAGAAGGGTCTCTTTTGTTTCTCTCAGTTTCTCATTTTCCTAACTTTAAATGTGGTTCTCCACATTTCTGCAGCAATTCGCCTTTAAAAAAAAAAATCCTCATGAAAATTCTTCAGCGTTTTAGCATGAATTTCTTTTAATAAACAGTTTTATATGCAGTTTTGACTAATGTACACATTTTTGCAAGCAATTTTTCCTAAGATAATGCATTTTGCATGTTGTTTTCGCTAATATATTCATTTTTATGCACACTTTCCCCCAGAGCTTGGAAGTAATTCGTTACAAGTAACAAATTACTTGTAATTCATTACTTTTTTGAGGAACGAGTGGGTAATTCCTTTACATGTTGATTGTAATAGAACTAGGAGTAATTTTATTACTTTTGTGGAGTAATTGTAATGTTTCCAGCATTACTTTTGGGTATTACTTGGGGGGGGAGCAGGGGAAGTCTTCTGCTCCTCTGATTTCTGGATGAAAATCATGTGCCTCAAACTGGGCTTCTGTGCAGCGTCGCTCTTCCCTCATGCTCTGCGGGTGGGTAGGAGGCGACAAGGGAGGAGGTTGAGAGTGAGATGGGGTGGAGTGGAGAAAACAATTGTTTAAAAAATGGATGGTGGTGGTGAAGAATGGAGTGGAGGGAAAAAGGAGCTGGAGGGCAAGAACATGGATACAGGAGGAGGCAGCAGCAGAATGGAGATAAAGAACTGTGGAGGTGAAATATGACAGTTTGTGTATGTGTGTGTGTATGTGTGTGTGTGAATACTGTGTTTGCACTTGGCACACAAAGTGGCCTCCACCACCCTCTCTAGCTACTGTGCTGCATTTGCAGTATTTTAACTTTTTTGCATCTCAGGGGGAAATGTTTGCTTGGGTGTTCCTTAGTTGGTGGCAGGGCAGGGTCTGGGAGGTGGTTAAGTGGGAGAGATTATGCTGGCTGACTGAGGGGGAGTTGCACTTGGTTTGATGTGCAAATATCTGAGTAGTGGCCTCTGCCTCCCTCCTCACCTCCCTTACCAGCGGAGAGACCACCATTGCTATCTTATGGATAAAAAGAATTATTCTACTACCTCTGTATGTGTGTGTTTATTTGTAATGTTGTTTTAGGCTACTTAGATGTGCAGCAGCCAAGGCCAGCACCTTGTAGGCGTTTTTTAAAACAAGTAACCGAAATGTAATTGTAATGATTACTTTTGAGAAAAAGTAAAGTAATCAGTTACTTTCAGAGCAATTGTAATTGTAACGGTAATTACTACTTTTTTGGGCCATGTAATTGTAAGTGTAATTTATTATTTTTTAAAAGTAATCTTCCAAGCTCTGCTTTCCCCTACTATACGCATTTTTATAAACACTGTTCGTTTGGAGAAACTGCATCACAAAATTGGGATAAGTGCGAATTTTGCAGCATTGCTATGTTTCAGTGCTCATATTGATTCAGAAAGTGCAAATTTGATAGATTTGGCTTCAATTGTGAACTGAATTGAATTTCTCTGCCATCTCTAGGTGGGAATCAGAGTGCCATTCCAGAACATGTCTGAGTGTATATGTTAGGAAGGAGGGTGAATGTAGAGGAAGAGAGGCCTAAAATATGAATGCACCAATTCAAATAAATATTTTACTGAATTGTTGCATGCTAACACTTCTTATATATCGATTTTTATTTGTTGATCTTATAGATTATCAGCTGTCTTTTAAAAATAAAGAACAAATTTCCCCGAGGTAGCGTCCAAAGATTGACAATTAAAATCAATTAAAAACCTTATCAACACACAAACAAGAACAATGATAAACAAAAATCAGTAAAAGAGCAATGAAATCATTCATTTTAGCCAGCTGATTTAGCAGAAGCCGCTGGTGGGGTAGGGTGAGTTGTGGAGCTGACTTCCCAACACTGCTGTCGTTACAGCTAACCTGGATAGGGCAGAGTGGTGATGAGGTCTGAGCAAAGTAGGTGCACTGGCAGTAGTGCCAGATTGATTCTGTTGGTGCCCCTGTGCAGCCCTGACTTTGCACTGCCCAGGGAGGGTGTAACCCCACCAGTGTTGGGAGGATGTCTCGGGCAAGCCACAACAGCAATTTAGCATGAAATCTTAGCAGATAAGAATATGTTATCAACAGTCAGAGAAAAGGAGAATACAGAAGGATTTACATTATAGAAGTATTTTTCCTGCTTTCTTTTTTTTCAAACCAAGCAGCTGACAAGTAAATGAAACACAGACAGCAATCCTATGGAATGAGCCCTGTTGAGTTCAATGAGGCTTGCTCCTAGGCAAGCAGATATCAGAGTGCAGTCATATTGTGCGTTAATTCTGCAAATGACGCCAAGTTAAAACACCTATTGTAATGGTTTTAGATTTCCCTAAAGGAGAACATGGTTCTAAACATGTGTATTTGGGATGCTTAAAAAAGTTCAGTAAATGCTCTGTTTTCCTTCGATTCTTCCCTCCCTTTTTACCCCCCTGCTTCCTTGTGGAGTGTGATCTTTACCATTTCTTTCCCTGTAGGTAACAAACTTTACTGCTACACTGCCTATTCCTGTGATCTGGTGCTCTTCTGGGAAACAAAATTATTCACCAAGCATATGGACCACATTGATTCTTGAAGAGCCGTCATTTCTGGGGTCAGCCTTTGAAATGCTAAACTGCAGAAATATCCACAATCAAGTAAACATTTCCCAGTTACATTACTCATTCAGTATCTGTACCTAATTATTTAATCTTCATGATTAACTGTGTCTACATGATTAACAGCCCCAGTGGATTAATTTTCATTTGAAAAGCAAATCGTACCTCTCAGACATACATTTGTGAATGTAACAAGATTATCCAAAGAAAAGACCGAGTATTCTCTGGAAATATTACAAACAGGTGATGAAGACAAAAGGAAAAAGTCAGTGTAACATACCTTCCTGTTCTGCAAAGTAATGTTTCAATCCACTGGTTTTCAAACTTCTTATCCTTAGGCAACTTCAATCCTCCTGCCCTTCGTGCTTTTTTCATACAGCGCACAATTGATCTATGGAATTCGCTGCCACAAGATGTGAAAATTGGAAATTGGATGCCTTCATGTCTATCCCGACTTATGGCTACCCTGTGAATAGGGTTTTCATGGTAAATGGTATTCAGAGGGGGTTTACCATTGCCTCCCTCTCAGGCTAGTCCTCCCCAGCTGGCTAGGGCCTGCTCAGCTTGCCACAACTGCACAAGCCAGCCCCTTCCTTGTCTGCAACTGCCAGCTGGGAGGCAACTGGGCTCCTTGGGACTATGCAGCTTGCCTACGGCTGCACAGGTGGCAGGGTATGTAGCCCCTGAGCCACTCACTGTGGGGGTGATTTTTAGCCAGCCCTTTACACCCTGGAGACACGAGCGGGGATTTGAACTCCCAGACTCTGGACTCCCAGCCAGGCTCTCCTCCTCACTGTGCTATACCAGCTGTTCTCTCTGAACTAAAATGTTTGTAATATACTTGTATTTTCTGTAGACATCTTAGATAATAAAGTAAAAAGGGGAGGGTAAGTCAATCAGTGGTTATTAGGCATGAGAGCTAAACAGAATCTTCCTATTCAGAGGTCATCTATCTCTAAATCCCAGTGGCTGGGAGGCAGGCAGTAGGAGAAGACAGCTATTGCCTTCATGCTTTGGTTGTGAAATCCAGAAGCATATGGCCGGCCACTGTAGGAAACTGCTTGCTGGACGAGATAATCATAGGAAGAGAAAAACATAGGAAGCTGCCTTATACTGAGTCAGACTTCTAGTCCATCTTGCTCAGTTGGCAGTGGCTCTCCAGGGTTTCAGGCCAGGGACATTCCGACTTCTACCTGGAGATGCCAGGGATTGAACCTGGGATTTTCTATATGCAAAGCAGATGCTCGACAACTGAGCCACAGCCCTTCATGATGATGATGATGAAATTTATTACTCACACTTCACCAGAAAGTCCCAGGGCAGGTCACAACAATACAAAATATAATATTAAAAACAGTTTAAATCAAATTACAAATATCAGTTATAGACACTGTTGTTTGTTAAAATATTTATAGACTGCCTCCTCATATAAATATCAAGGTGGTGTACAACAAACTATTGTTATGAGTTTGGGGGTTGGGAAAGATGATTTCTATGAGTCCCCTTCCAGCATCTGATTTGGAACCCTGCATCTGGAGGTGGGCTCTGCATCTGCAAAACCTGCTCCGCTGGTCAGATAAGTCTCCTTTGTTAATCTAACAGAGTGGCCAAGTGGGCTAATGAGTCTGTCAAGTGCCCATTAACTGGCAAATGGGCCAGGGAGATCCTATTGTTATTTAAACTGTTCAGGAGAGCCCCCCCTCCTAGGGCCAAAGAGAGGCTTGTGTTTTTATCTAGTCTGGGGAAAGGCTGGGAACTGGAGACACGCAGAGAGGCCAGCTCCCTGCACCATGGCTTTAGGATGCCTCCTGTAAGACTGACAAAAAAGCAAGATCTATTGGACTGCTAACACTGTGAGCTCAGGTTGGAATGTGTATAAATAAACAAACCATATTTCCTAAAAGACACCACAATCTCCACTGACCTTCTTACCAAGGAAATCAAACCCTCAATAACTGCAGGGACCCCTGCAGATCTCTCACCGCTCGGAGATTGAGGTGGTGCACAACACTATATAGATTCTATGAAACACGAAATACCATAAAAACAATTTTAAAATGATCCTAAAAATGATTGGTTCATCTAGAAAAAGTTAAAACAACTGAATAGGCCTGTTGGCATGATCATTGGTCTATTCCAGCAGCACTCATCTTAGTCCATTTAAAGGAGTTCATTATCCGGGCACAGTTTAGGGTTGCAGTTTTCCAACTCCAAATCCCTGGGGAATCATGGAAGATGTAGACATCTTCCACTGTACCTCAGGCTTTGTGCTTTGCCGTGCTGCTACCTAGCCTGCCCAGTAACAGGGAGGGAGAGACGAAAGAGGCAAACCTCCTTCCTCTCTCTCCACCTGCTGTTTTCACTGACTCCATAGGTTACAAGGTATGTGAATAGAAATAGGGAAGTGTGCTCAGAACATGGGAGACTAACTGGGAGGGCTGTTGGAGATAGTGAAGGCTGATGAAAATGTGCAGGTGGTGGGGAGACTGAGTCATTTTTTTCAGACTTGGATTTTGAACCAAGCAGGAGAGGAATTCAGGAACTGTAAAAGTGTGCACATCTGAGGCAGGGCTTGAGAACCCCAAATTTCTAATCCTGGCTTGGGATAACTTCTTCAGCATCTCTAGTTAGTTCTGTTTCACACAACACACAGAAGCAAATCTAGTTTTGCCCAGAGTTTATTTTCCATGAGGAGTTGTAGCCAATCATGGTTTGCTGATTAACATACTGGTGTGATGCACATATTTGCAAGCATGTGTTTGTTACATTAACATATTGCTCATTAAATGCACACTTAGAACATCTCCAGTGTGCAGTTTAGTAGTAGTAGTAGTTTATTTGCGGTCAAGGACCCAAAAATTAAAACAGAATAAAAGAAATTGACATATGATACAGAACAAAAGCAAGATTCATGATACAAGCATTAGAAAGTGGCACGTATTGATTGGGCAGGAGATACGAATTTTGATACTTGTATGGTGATATCTTTGTCAGAGCCTGTGAGGAGCAGAGCAATCATATCTTCGGGGGGAAAGCTTTTAAATTTCTGGTTCGACAAGATAGGGTTAAGGAATTTAGTTCGGATTTGTGAATAAAGGGGGCAATCCAAAATGGAATGGGAAAGGGTTTCGATCTGTTCATGACCGCAAGGGCATACACGATGCTCATAAGGGGTTCGTCGGAATCTCCCTTCCATTATTGCTGAGTTTAAGGCGTTGAATCTGGCTTTTGTAAAGGCTGAACGTAATTTGGGAAAAGTAAGAAAATATAAATAGGGGGCGAGTTTACCAGATGCAAAAGATAAATTTAGGGACAATGGGGAGCATGTTTTGGATGCATTAGAGATTGAGTTTTGGTAATCAATATCTATAAACTGAGAACAGATCTGTGAGAGTGCATCGTTTTGAGATTGGGAGGCCAGAAGCAGTTTGGCTTCTATATTTGTGAGCCAAGAAGAGGGATAGGTGTCGTTCCAGAATGGGGCTAGAAGGCCTTGGGGAAGGTTAAATGAAATTTTTGCCCAAAAATTGAAAGTCATGATCCATGCTCGGCAGTCCAAAGAGGTCAGCCCGCATTCGAGTCTTAATGCCGCTGAGGGAACACATCGGGGCACAGCTAGAAGGCTGCGAAGGAAACTGGAAAGTGTGGTTTCAACAGATGGACCTAGGGAGTGAATCCAAATGGGGGCGCCGTATAAAAGTTGGGGAATAATCTTATATGTGAATAGTTTAATAAGGGCTGGGACAAAACGGCCGCCTTTGTGATGAAAAAAGTGGAGTAAATTCTTTGTGGAATACCTTGCTTTCGTTACTGCTGCTCGAATGTGGGTAGACCAACTCAGAGAGGCGTGGAAAATTATGCCTAGGTATCTGTAGTAGGCAACTTGTGCGATTTGGTGTCCATTTATCGACCAAACAGGGAGGGATTTGCTATTGGAAAAGACTAGAATTTTAGTCTTTTCGAAATTAATGACTAGTTGGTTGTCATTGCAATAGGACATGAACGCCTTTATCATACGGGTAAGGCCGATCTTCGTAAAAGATAAGAGCACAGCGTCATCTGCATATAGTAGTAACGGGCAGGATGTAGAGGCAATTTTAGGAATATGAAAATCATTGGAGAGACACTGTACTGCCAGGTCATTTAGATATAAATTGAAAAGGAGAGGCGCTAAAATGCAGCCTTATCTGACCCCTGTGAATGTATGGATGGGGTTTGACAGGCTGCCGTCACTACCGCAGCAAACTCGGAGGGAAGTGTTCTGATGTAATTTGTATATCAGGAAAAGAAGTCTTTTATCGATGGTGGTATTTATTAATTTGTGCCAAAGTTTGTCCCGTGGTATGGAGTCAAATGCGGCCTTTAAATCAATAAAGGCAGCATGGAGACCAGGACTGTTATGTTTGTTATATTTTTCAGCAAGATGTTGCAAGATTATACAATGATTCAAAGTGGAGCAACCTTTCCGGAATCCTGCTTGCTCTAAGCCCAGAATGTTTTGGTCATCAAGCCATGACTGAAGTTTTGTTTTCAGATGTGAGGCGTATAGCTTTCCAATAATGGAAAGCAGACTAATCGGGCGGTAATTGGAGGGGTCTTGCCTGTCTCCTTTTTTGTAGATGGGTATAATGGTAGCTTCTTGCCACGATATTGGAAAATGACCCGATTTATTAAAGTTGGTAAAAAGCTTTGCTAATAGGGGGGCCCACCAATCCTGGTTATCTTGCAGAAGTTCAGCAGGAATGTTATCTGGGCCTGGTGCTTTACCCTTCTTAAGGTCCGCAATCAAATCCCTTATTTCGGCTTGATTGACAGGCGGCCAATCCGGAAGAAGGGAAAGTTCAAAGGACAAAGAATTTATTGGATTGGTTGGGTGTTTAATCCGATACAAAGAGGTGAAATAACTTTCCCATGTCTGAGGAGAAATAGCGTGCACGGCTATGGGGTGGGATCTAAAGGCCTTCAGGTGTGCAGTTGAAAATGGAATGTGTTAAGTGGGCATTAGTCTGCAGTGGAAAGATTATAAGAATGAAATAGCACTTTAGGTTCTAACTGGATTATTTTGGCATAGATTTTCTTAGGCAACAGCCAGCTCCATCGGAAGTGCCAAATAACCTAGAACACTTCTGGCAAGGAAGTGATTGCCTTAAGCACTGTGTGATAACGGAGACCTGAATGAAGCTGCTGTTCTTGCTTGGGATTAAGATCAGGCTGACTCGTCAAAAGAGGCTAAATGGATGGACAAACACTGTGAATGAATATGCCAAGAAAGCTCCACCAAGGATTTTACTAGCCATTCCATTCATTGAATGGTAGCTGATAAGGTTTTCAATAATGTGAACTCCAGTCTTTGGATAATGCCTTCCACCCAATGTAATCGAGGCATAATTAAAAGTGTTAACAACTTTGCTGCCTTTATCTGAACACATTTTTCCCACATGCTTGAAGTGACCCAGGTCATAATCTAAAGACAAGCAGCCTTCTTGTTTTACACGCTATTAGTCTAGTGAGCTATTATTTCACTGGGTGTGCAAAGGTCACTGTACCCCAGGCGACATCTCTTGCCAGTATCTCCCACAAATCCAGGATGCACCAAAACAAACACAGATGGATTGCATGTTGTCTGTCAACTCAGCATTTCTTTTTCCTTTCCTTGGATGCCAAAAAGCAATTAAAGGCTCTTTGTGTGTAAGCTGTGATGATGCAGGCATATTATTTAACAATTACCCTGTCAACTACCTTTATTAAATTCTCCATAACAGCAAATTGATTCAAGTACGTGCAACATGGCTCTTCTATGTTCTAGCTATGCAGGCTTCCTTAATTAGAAAACTAAAATAAAATTTTAAGATGGGGTGGAGGGCAGAATTAGAGGTAAGATATATTGAACCCAAAGTTGCATTTTAAGATTGTTTTTTATATGGAAAGAGATCAAGAAAATACTTTTATTCCTAAAATAGTAAAACAAAATCCAGTGCAATACAGCATAGTCATACTGTTGTATAATACAGTACAAACTCATAACCGTACAATTGAAATGGGTGGAGTACAAAAAAACTCAGCAGCTTGGCTACACAACGAGCATAGGAATTATTTGCTTTCTTAGAAATTTTTCAGGTCTCTGCTGTCATTGGAAAAAGCTAGACATGCTATTTAAAATGCACAAAGGTGGCTGACCTGGTTGTATAGGTAATGTAGCCAGGCCTGGAATCAGCACCCAACACCCTTGGGCATCTGTTGGGGGGGTCTCAGCATCCCAGAATGTTCCACTAGCACTGATGCCTGCCTTGCCCCTCCCCGACTGAGCTGCAGGTCACTGTTTAAATTTCCCGCAATGCCCTGGAGTTATGTTACATTGTATGATTTAGGGCATTGTGGGAAATTTTAAATGGTGACTCATGGGCTGGGCACTACTGCTGCAGGGTAAGCCTATTAGTGTGTGTGCATTTCCCTTTTTAATTTACAGTGAAATACCACTATTTCACTATAAAAATTAAATTGGTAATTGAAGCTTGGTCCCTGCAGAAGAAAAACTGCTATTGGGGCAATTAAGAGTGGCTATTCAAGAGACAACTAATCCCTAACCCATACTCAACAGGAAGCAAAACAAACAAGATCGAATCTTCAAGGAGGAAACTTTTAATTAACATTACTGAGAATCCTTGCCAAATGCAACTTACATATGAGTAAACATGCTAGGAATATCTTGGTTATGGGGAAGGGTATTGCCCATTTGTATGTTTTTACAGATGGCTTTAAAAGTGCATTAGACAAATGCATGGAGTATAAAGGCCTCAAGTTTTGAAGGCTATATATGCTACTGCCAAGATCAGGCAAGAGCTCCTGCCGTTATTCCCTGCTTCTGAACTTCCAGAAGCACTTGATTGGCTACTGAGGAATACAAGATGGTGGACAGGACAGGCCCCTAGTCTGATCCAGCAGGCCTTTTTATAGATAACACAGCACTATATTAATTGTTGTGGAATCTCTCTTTTAATTATTTCCACAGTTGTTTTTATTGAGGAAAAATAATGTTGAACTAAGTAACCCCAGTCCAGGGGTAGCCAACTGGTTCCCTCCAGATGTTAGTGGGTTCCCATTAGGTCCAGCCAGCATGGTCAGTACTCAGGAATGATGGGAGTTGTAGTCCAATAACAGGGAGCATCATGTTGGCTACCCCATCTTAATCATTCTTGTCTCTGAATTTTTATGCACATATAAGGAATAGGCACTAAAAGTGCTATTCTATGCAAGTACACTCAGCAGAATATTCCATTGTGTTCAGTGGGCTTACTTCTAGACAAGTGTGCATAGGATTACAGCCTAAGGGTCCCATAATAGACCAGTGTACTTCAATAATATTTTACAGCTTGTGGATGGATGTGGTGGGGAGTGTGAATAATTCTTAAAGTAGTACCATTTTTATCACACAAATAACTTGTGCAGTGGTGGCTACTAGCTCCGTGTCAGTGGTGCAGTGGAATCTGCTCTGGATTGTAGTCCAAACTTTCAAGGAGCTGTCCATGGTTCTTACGTACCTTGGACAGCTCCTTGAAAGGTTTGCTAAAACTTGGAGTGGATTCCACGGCCCCACTGACATGCAGCCACCAGCCACCACAGAAACACTGCTGTGATTTTTTTTTTAAAAAAAGCAATTAGGTGGTGCCTCCTAGTCCTTCAACTGTTCTTCCAATATTCCCAGAGTTTAATTAGGATTCCCAACTCCTCCCCCCAGTTTACTGCTAAGACTTAAACATTAGCACAACAGTGAAGTTTAGCAGGTGATACTTTCCATGACAAAGGGATTGAAGTGTTAAAACCAAATGCATCCTCTACTTTCTGTGCATATGGACAACACGTGAAAAGGCTCTACACAGATAAGAGATGTAGATGTGTAGAGCTCGTCTATGTGGGGAACCTGGCCCAATTAGGGTGCCCTCTAATGCAGAGAAACTCTACGCACAGAAATTGAGCTGGTTCACACAACACCAGCTGTATTGGATTCCTGCACCAAGCAGGGGGTTGGTCTCAGTGGCCTTATAGGCCCCTTCCAACTCTATTATTCTATGATTCCATGGAACACAGAAAGCCAAACCATGGCTTAGTAAGACTAGGTGAATGTGTGAGCTCACCTCCCCAGTACTTTTTACTGCCACAGTGGACTGAGCTAAGATAAGGTTTGGCTTAGTGTGTCATCCAAACTGGGATTCACAACTGAGCTCTCTCTTCACTAACCACAAGTTGTATTCAAGACCATAGTTTGGCTTACTATGTTGTGCAAATTAGCTCATTACTATGCCCAGATTCTTTGCACGGCAGCCAAAAACATAGATAGTGGGGAAATGTGATCCCTGGGTGTGCTGGGTGGGGATGGGTGATAATGTGTCTCTCAACACTCTAAATAGCTTCAGCTGCTGGTTTCTGTGTATTAAACCTTGGATAGAGATACGGAAGCAGACCAGGCTTCTCCTCTTCCTGCTGTCAGTTGACAACTGTAATAATGCTTGTGAGTCCCACTGCCAGTAATTCACATCTGCAAATACCCCTATTTTCAGCTTTCCACATAAGCCTTATCTCCTGGGGATCCTCCAGACAGCCCATTCATGGCCTCTTTCAGAAGCTGATACTGTATTACCAGCAGCACCCGGAGTGAGCAAGTGACCTTAACAAGGGCACTTTGATTGATAGGCTAGCTTATATCCTTGAGCTATTACTGGACCATTTAGTTTGGCCTTTGAAACGACTGAAAACTCTGTCCTGAGAGTACTTTTTTCTCATTGTTTTATAGCCACATCCTATCCCTTTGGCCATGTTTTCTCCTGTTCAGGCCAACTATTCAACCACAATTGGAACCAGATATCTGAAAATTCTGAACACCTACCAATTAAGGACATTTTCTTTCTTTCTTGTTTTACAGTTCTCGGCATCAATAGTCAAAAGGAGATCCCTTCCCTTCCCCTAAAGCTGTAACCTACCAAACTGGCTAAAACAACAACAATGAAATAAATGAAATGTCCAGCTTTGGGAGAACACCAGGCGCCCAACACTTTCCAACTTCACGAGGACTAGATGTCAAGCAATTAATCTGCAGCTAGTTTTTTCTACCATATATCACCACCACCACCACCACCGCTATTATCAACATTATTAAATTCATTAATGAAATTTGTATTCTACCTTTCATTCCCTTCATCCCTGTGATTGTAATGATTGTAATATCTAACAATCTCTTAAAATACACAGATCAATACAAAAATCATAAAACCAACCACATATAAAACACATAACAAGAAAAACAGAACAGCAGAATTACAAAAGAAAAGAAAACCCTTAAACAATCCAAGCAGCAGACTAGATCATACATCAGTTTTCATAGGCCTGAAAAGACAAATGCACATTAATCTGATGCCTAAGAATGGATAGTGTAGGGGACTTCCGTGGAGAGGGAGTTCCATATTCATGGTGCCGCAAAGGAGAAAGTCCTGCAGCAGAGAATGTTTAGCAAATATCCTTGTATTTGAGCCTCACCACTGGATCCTATGCAGGTTTAAGCAGAGCTTGGAAAAGTTACTTTTTTGAACTACAACTCCCATCAGCCCCAGCCAGCATGGCCAATGGATTGGGCTGATGGGAGTTGTAGTTCAAAAAAGTAACTTTTCCAAGCTCTGGGTTTAAGTCCCATTTTGTTCAATGGGACTTACTCCCAGGTAAGTGTGCACAGGATTGCAGCCTTAGGCTGCGGTCCTATGCGTGCTTACATGGGACTAAGCTCCACTAAATGTAATGGGACTTCTAAACAAGCACAGGATGTTACTTTAATAAGTTTTCTCAGACTTTGAGTCCCCAGATGTTGTTGGATGGGCCCTGTGTGAAAGAGTTTGAAGGGTATGACTGTTCCCAATTCTTGCAGAGGCCTACTGGGATAATTGGCTCCAGCAGGTTTTGTTGGTGGGCTCATGTTGGGTCCATATTAGGTGTTCAGGGGGAGTCTTAGTACGGAGGAACATGGGTGATGCCACCCCAATTTCAGTGATCACGGGTAGAGGGAAATATAGCCATGGGGAGGTTGTGAATTACCATAGAAGATGAGGGCAAGGCTATCTGCGCCTTGTTCCTTGCTGCCACTCCTCTCATGGATGGGTTCCTTGTTGCTCATCTGCTGTGCCCACTGGCCTGTGTGTTGTTGTTGTTTAATGCCAGATCGGTACATAATAAGACCACTGTCATCCATGATTTGATTGCAGATGAAGGTGCTGATTTGGTGTGCATTACCGAGACCTGGGTAGGTGAGCTGGGAGGAGTTGATCTGACCCAGCTTTGCCCATCTGGATACTCGGTGCAACACCAGCACAGGCTGCAGGGATGGGGGGGGAGGAGTTGCTGTGGTCTACAGAACTTCCATCTCCGTCACCAGGAAACCACTCTGTCTTGGAGCTGGCTATGAGGGCCTGCACCTGCTGTTGGGCTGAGGAGACAGTAAACTAGGGTTGTTGCTGGTGTACCATCCACCCTGCTGCCTGGCAGCTTCTCTGACCGACCTGGCGGAGGCCGTCTCAGCTGTGGTGTTGGAGGAGCACAGAACGATAGTCCATGCGGAGGCTGCCTCTAGTGTTCTGGCTCAGGACTTCATGGCCTCCATGATGACCATGGGGCTGTCTCAAGTTGTCACTGGCCCAACACATAGGGCAGGGCACACCCTCGACTTGGTTTTTGCTCCAGATGGAGGGAGGGGTGGTCTGGAGATAATGGGGGTGGATGTCACCCCATTGTCATGGTCAGATCACTTCGTGGTGAAGTTTAGACTTATGGTTCCGATCCTTCCCTGCAGGGGTGGTGGACAGATTAAGATGGTCCACCCCCGGAGCCCAATGGAATCCACATGATTACTGAATGCCCTGGGGGAGTTCCCAGTAGATAGAGCAGGTGACCCTGTTGAAGCCCTTGTCACACTGTGGAACAGTGAGGGGCATCGGGCTCTCAACACAGTTGCCCCCGAGCGCCCTCTCCAGCATTGTGGAGCCTGGTTTGCACCTTGGTACACCAGGGAGCTGAGCGCAATGAAACAGGCTGGACAATGGCTAACATCAACTCCAGGAAATGGATGCTGACATCAACTCCAGGAAATGGAGTTTAGGACCCTTAGGAGGCCCACTGTGAATTGTTTGCAAGCACTTTGAGGGTAAAGTTGCTTGCCTCCATAGCAGTCTTGATGCCCCATCCACATCTACTCTAGTCCCCAATGAGGTGTCCAGTGCAACATCTGCTGCAACTTCTTGGGAACGGTTTCAGTTGATGCAGCCTGATGACATAGACAAGGTGCTTGTGATGATGCGGCTCTCGACCCTTGCCGTTCTTTGTTTATTAAAGCTTGCCAAGGGGGTTTGATCGAGTGGATCCAGTGTGTGGTCAATGCATCATTGCAAGAGGGAGTGGTTCCAGCCGCCTTGAAAGAGGCAGTGATCCGACCACTCCTGAAAAAACCCACCCTGGACCCATTGGTTTGTGACAACTACTGACTGATTGCAAATACCCCCTTTTTAGAGAAGGTGATTGAGAGGGTTGTGGCGCAGCAGTTTTTATTTATTTATTTATATAGTTGCAAGTACTCTTGGATGAAACAGATTATCTTGACCCATCCCAATCTGGGTTCAGGCCAGGTTATGGGAATGGATCAGCCTTGGTTGCCCTGATGGATGACCTTTATTGTGAGAAGGACAGGGGGAGTGTGACCCTGTTATTCTTACTTGATCTCTCAGCAGCTTTTGATTCCATTGACCATGGTATCCTTCTGGGCCGACTTGGTGAGATGGGTATTGAAGGCACTGTTTTACAGTGGTTCTGATCCTATCTCGAGGGTCGCTCTCAGAGAATAGCATTGGGTGACTGTCTTTCAGCCCCCTGGCAGTTGTGCTGTGGGGTGCCGCAGGGTACCACCTTGTCCCCCATACTGTTTTACATCTATATGAAGCCCTTGGGAGCAGTCATCAGGAGCTTTGGGGTGAGGTGTCAGCAGTATGCCAATACCCAGCTCTATTTCTCTGTAACATCTGAATCAGGAGAGGCCATGCAAGCCCTTGACTGCTGCCTGGACTCGTTGGTGGGTTGGATGAGGGCCAATAAACTGAGTCTGAATCCTAGCAAGATGGAGGCTCTGTGGGTTGGTGGTTCCCGAGTTCAGATAATTGGTCAGTTGCCTGCTTCAGATGGGGTTGTACTCCCTCTGAAAGAGCAGGTCCATAGCCTGGGGGTGCTCCTGGATCCATCTTTGTCGCTAGAGGTCCAGGTGACCTCAGTGGCTAGTAAGACAGCTGCACCCATTTCTGGACCAGGATACCCTGACCACAGTTGTCCACACACTGGTAACCTCCAGGCTGGATTATTGTAATGTGCTCTATGTGGGGCTGCCCTTGAGGTTGATCCGGAAGCTGCAGCTGGTTCAAAATGCAGCAGCAAGACTGCTCACTGGGGCAGGGTATTGCCAACATGACACCCCACTGCTGAAAGAATTGCACTGGCTTCCTCTTGCTATCGGGCCAAGTTCAAGGTTCTAGTTTTGGTGTACAAAGCCCTATACAGCTCGGGACCAGGATACCTGAAAGACCTTCTTATCCCTTATATACCCAGCCGATCACTGTGCTCTGCAGGTGAGGGCCTCCTGCAGATCTCATCTTATCAGGAGGCTCATTCTGCACAACATACGAAACGGACCTTTAGTGTGGCGGCACCTACCCTGTGGAATTCCCTCCCCTTAAATATTAAGCAGGTGCCATCTCTGTTATCTTTTCGGCACCTTTTGAAGACTTTCCTCTTTCAACAAGCCTTTTAAACTGAGACCTATCCCAGTCTGAGTCTGTGTTGGAATTGCTTTTAATATGTTTTTTTAAAAACAATATGTTTCTTAACCCTTTTTAAAAGATGTTTTTAAAGCTTTTTTAAAGAATGTTTTTAAAGTTGTTTTGTTTTAATATATTTTAAGATCTGCTTTTATGATGTTTTGATGTGTTTTTAGTACTTTTGTTTGCTGCCTTGGGCTCCTGCTGGGAGGAAAGGCGGGATATAAATCAAATAATAAATAAATAAACTCTCATTATACTCAGCTTGTTTAGTCAATTTTGATGGTGGAAGCTGTAGTCCATCAGCATCTTGGGATCCAAGGTTGAAGAACACTTTATAAGATTTGTGGTGTGTATGTGTGTGTGTGTTCTGAACATGCCTAAAGTAGCTCATGGATTGCCTTTGGTAGCAGAAATATTTTTGCTCCTAAAAGGATGTAGGGAGCATCTGGGACTCCCCTCCAAGCATGGTGCTGACATACTGGTCACTTGGGCTTTACATCATGAGAATGTGCCACTTGCTCTTGGATTTCTCAGAACATTGGCAGGAGACAGAGCTGAAGATGATGATGGAGGTCCGGGTGGCAATGGAAGAAGGAGCTGCCACTTTGAAATGGTCCCAGGAGTTCCAGCAATGATGGCTGGTGTCCATTGGTACTGGTAGGATAGAAGGCAGGGAGACCAACAGTAGGTGGAGCCAGAGCCAGCAACCAGCACAGCCAACTAATTTTAGTTTTGTTTTCCTCCTCCTCCCTGCAGAGTTCTACATGAGCAATACTAAGAAGGGGGAAGCTGACAGGCCACACCACCCCCTGGACTGGTTGTAAGAAGACAGACAGATGGAAGCTTGCTGGGGCAGACTGAGGTTGGTAAGCCAGTGCCCCATTTGCCCTAATGGACCAGCCTCCACTGGGACTGATGTTGAAGCTGTAAGCAAAGAGAAGAAGAAATCTCCGGGGCTTGGCAGGCTGAAAAAGCAGGGACAGCTGGGGGCAATTAACTGGGGAAGGTGAGGGAAGGCCCTGGGAGGAGAAGGAAGGAAAGAATGACAGTGTAGTTGCACTAGGTGGCACTCCTGAGGGAAGGAGACTCACCATCCCCCTGGACAGGACCAGCGCCACCTTCGTGGTATACACCTATGCCTTGGCAGATATATGAGGGGTCTAACCCAGCACGCTTCTGCTTCCCCAGCCCCTCCCACCACAATAGTGAGGATAAAACTCCTGGGATGCAGGAAACGGACAGTGGCAATGTTGGACTCTGGTGAGACTGGCTGTTGGAGGGGGACCTCCCATATGGAGGAAAACAAGGGATGGAAGAGACCTCTGATAAGTACAAATGGTTCACCCCATGGGGGTTACTCTGCAAGGAGCTTGGGTCTCAGAGAGAAGAGGCTCCCTGCTATAACTGATTCAATATTCACTGGGTTTTCTCTTTTCTGGAGAGATCTGAGAGCCTAAGGGCTTTTTGGTGACATGGGCAGAGGACTTTATAGAGATTTGCCCAGTGATGCAACTGGCTGGAATCAATAAGCAAGTGCTATTTCTGACACATGCGGCTTGCTTCCTTTATGGGCCCTATGGAGAATGGCCCCTCCCATTCAAACCCTGCACTGCACATCATTTCAAAATTACGTAATAAGCATGGTGTTTATTTGTATAAAATCCAAGGACTTTTAAGGTAAAAATTATACATAGAGCCCTAGGCACCTCTGGACAATCTTTATAATTATAATGGCTTTACTACTCCTATATTCAGTGAATGCGAGGCAGAGGGGCAGTAGCCACTCGTCTGATGCTGGTGTGTCCCTTTGGCCATACTCAGGACGTCTGTGAATTCAGCTGAGTGTGTGTAAAGTGGGGCCTTACAAGTGTGTGAAAGGGGCCCCTGCCTAGATCACACAGTGATACCGTGAAAGCCCTTGAATGCCCACAGTATCTTCAATACATTCAAATGAAAGCACCAATACCAAAATTGTGTTTTAAATTGTTTTTAAAAGATGTGTTTTAAATTTGTATATTTGTTTTTGATGTTTCTAGTTGCTGTAAACTGCCCAGAGAGCTTTGGCTATGGGGCGGTATACAAATACAATCAATCAATCAATCAATCACCATCAGCATATGTGGTCAGAAAGACATATCGACATTGGAGGATGGCTAGCTGGTGGTACCCCCCTCATGCATTCACTGAATGGCCTGAACAGGGCTGGAGTGGAAAGCCTATTATTATTATTGTTGTTGTTGTTATTTTTATTCCTCCTCCTGTGTCTGAACAGCAAAATAAGAGAAATTTTACAAATTGTTTTGACTTTATACAGGTTACAGAATCAGGTTACTTTGGCAAATAATTTTGATTTATGTGTGCGGATGTGTATGTATAGCTTCCCCCCCAGGCATTTGCTAGATGAAGGCTGCAATCCAGTACACACTTACCTGGCAGTATGTCCCACTGAACCCAATAGAGCTTACTTCTGAGTAGACATGTATTGGATTGCAGCCTTAGATTATGTTGCTGCTGCTGCTGCTGCTGCTGCTGCTAAGCTTCCTGTGGTTATTACAAGGGTTGTTTGTTCTTTTTTTCTTGGTATTACATATTTTTGTTTATGTTTTTAATGTGTTGCAAGCCATTTGGAGACCTTCAGGTAATAAGCAACTAACAAGTCTAATAAACAATAACTAGCCGTATGTGTGTGTGTGTATCCTTATTATCATCAAGATGTAGGTCTCAATTTAATCTAGAGTTAACTAGAGCTCATAACTTTGAAAGCCTATGGGGTCCAATATTGTGGAACAGGGTGTTTCTGAGCATATACAGAGAGCTCTCATTTTCCCACTGTGAAACATATTTGGAGTTAGGGCTTCTAGATCATAGGGTGGCCTTATGCCCTGGCACTTCTTATTTTCAGAAGTGAAGTACTGCCTTGGATGGGAGATATGCATTTGAAATTCCTTAGTAGGCAAAATGTGGGAAGCCACTGAATTGTGTAAATGTCAGAGGCCTCCTTTTGAAAGATGAGGGCTGCACCTTAAAGTAGAAAGAGAGGTTTTCGTCCATTGACCTTTACAGATATTTGATTCTGGCAAGACATCAAACAGAAATGGGGCCTTAATTGATAAAGCACATGCTTCACATGTAGAAGATCCAAGGTTTCATCTCTGACACACAGTTGAAATACTTTTAGGTAGAAGAGGCAAAAGCTTCTGCCTGAGACCCCAGAGAGCCAGGTGACAATTCATGCTGTGTCAAAATTTCCTCACATCCATTGATCAATTAACAAGTAAAGAAATTGCATTTGAAAATTACCAAAAGGGAGGGGAAATGTTGGTTAAATTGTCATGGGTCGGGTGCAGAGTTTTTATTGGGCTCACATTTGAGGTGGCCAAGGGGTATTTGCAAGTGTCTTTTCTCAAATTCTGTAAATCAGCCCTCTGCAGCTTTCCTGAGTGCCTGCATCTCCAAAAAACTCTGTGATATTATCTTAAGCACAGGAATGCAGTGAGATTGCCTACCATGTGTCTGGCAACTGTTTCATGTTATTTCATTAAGTGAAGTTTTTACTTTTAAAAAGTCAGTGCAGAAAGTTTTTTTTGTCAAGGCAAAAGTAAAGACTCCCTTAAAAATAAAATACTGTAACTAAGTGCACCAATCTTATGTGCTTGGTACCATTTCAGAGCTTGGAAAAATTACTTTTTTGAACTACAACTCCCATCAGCCCCAGCCAGCATGGCCACTGAATTGGGCTAAAGGGAGTTGTAGTTCAAAAAAGTAACTTTTCCAAGCTCTGCCCATTCTCCCCAGCTTCCAAAATTCTTTTAAAACCCAAGAGAAGTTGCGATGAAGTAAGTTGCCATCAGGACTTTTTTCAGATCAGGAAATGCAGGTAGGTGGGAAGGCTGCAGAGCGCTGGAGATAGGCTCAGTGGAAAGAAAAATGCATGCACCATCCTTGGCCACCTTACTGTGCTAAAGTAAGTTCAATCCCACCCCCACCCCCACCCCCAAAAAAATTTAGGAAAAAAGTCTTAAGTGCCCTGCAAATGATGCAGAGAAATGGAAGCCTCTTTCACAGATAATGGAAAGTTCTGGAAAACTGGAGGACTGTTTTGGCACAGCACTAGTGACACTTGTCTCATCTGAATAAGAGAGGCTGAGACAGAAGCAGATTGATGTTGGTGGCCACTAAGCAAAACAGCAGTCTGAGGCTGAATTAATTTATAAAAAATCTTCATCAGCACTTATGTAGGTGGAGGATGCTTTGCGGTGATGCGTGATGATTGGAAGAGACAATGGAATAGGCAGATATTATGCTGTGTACATTTGCCAGACACGTGACAAAATGGCTTTCAGATGGTGGAAGCAAATTGGGTGGCAGGCTCCATCTCAACGTATGCCAAACACATGCTGAGTGAATATTTATGACATAAAACCATCCCTGTGGCTGCACCCACAATCCCCCAAATAGTCATCACCACCCTTAATATGCATCACCTCATTATAATATTTGACACAAATACAGTACTACATCTTCTGATGTAGAGGCTCACAGCATCAAACTGGTTTCAGTACATCCTTAGAAACATAGACATTTGCCTTTTACTGAGTCAGACAGCAGCCTGCCTAACTCAGTACAATGGAGTGATGCTTAGGTGAAAAGAATACATTATCTCATCCATGTGAAAGATGACACCCAGGCATGGCATTTTCCTGCTCTTTATTTATGTGGCACATGGGTTTTGCATTATGTAAGCTAATCTGGATCTGAAGGTTTTGTGATATGCAGAGGACTTTGCCTTGGAGCAGATGATCAGATTTTATTTTCTTTACTCTTTTGAGACCCATGTTTCTATAAACTCTGGAACTCAACCACTCAATGTCCGATGCATTTTTTTAGAGAGTGATGCGCACACTTTTATTGTTGTTGTTGTTGTTGTTGTTGATGATGATGATAATAAAATTGATTTATATACTGCTTATGTGCCAAAATGCATATATATATATGGGTGTTTAAAACCAAAATCTGTTCTAAAGATTGCAGAGGTGGCGGAAGGAAATGTATAAACCCTTGCTCAGGAAGGATAGACAGATTTTACAGATGTAGCAATATTTTTTAAAGAGTTAACGAGGAAAATGTTGCTCAAAGAGGATTTGAAAAATGTTCCTAGTTTTGACACGCAGAAACAAATATTGTGCTGCAATAGTGACACTAGTGACAATTGTCTCATCTGAATGAGAGAGGCTGAGATAGCTGACTAATGCTGATGGCCACTAAACAAAACAGCAGTCTAAGGCCGATAGATATTTACAGAAAATTTATAACAACATAGCTGATAGATATAATGTGCTGATAGATATTTACAGAAAATTTATAACAACATAGCTAAGCTTCCAAAATTATCAACCTACACTAATGCGAGATCATTATTCTGACATTGATTTTTTGTCATGCCAATTCTGAAAATGATTTCCAGTTATTAAAATCCATTCAAGTTGTATTTCATAAAGTTAAGAAATTGGGGACTTCATTAAGGGAAATGCAGTGGGACCTACATGGAACCATAGTTTGTGACTCATGCTGATTGGATGAACTGCTGATTGGATGAAGTAGAGTGAAGACACAGATTATTATGTTGCCCAGGACACAAAGCAGTCTGCAGTCCAACTTCTATGAGGGAAGGGAAAGCAGTTAGTTTAACTGGGATCGAGGAAGGGCTGTCACTCAGTGGCAAAGCATATGCTTTGTATCCAGAAGGTCCCAAACCCAATCCTTAGCATCTCCAGGTAGGGCTGGGAATGTTCCCCGTCTGATACCCTGGTCAGTATATTTGCACCTCTGTGCAGGGCTTGATCCAATCCTTCACCCGTCCTGACTGCTGGTGTGGTGGAGAATCATACAAACTTGATAGTGCTAAGTCTATCTGCTACGCAGAGAGGGATATCTCTGCCTTACGCTTGCAAACTTTTATCTTTCCACTTAGTGCCCACTTAGGATTTATTAAGTGTGTCTTTATTTTCATCATCACAAAGAAGCCCTTTCCATGCAATTGTGGGTTGTTGTTTTCTTTACTCCTTTCCAAATATTTTAATAGCTTGGGAAAGACCAGATGCTTGGTGGCACCATTCCGCATTCTTTACCCCGATAGCAAGACACCAATCGGTCAACAGTCTGGGTCTTGATTATCTCAGTGAATGTCTCTTCCCACATGCCCCCCTCCCCTGACCCAACCCCAGACTGAGATTTAAGTTCTAGTAATTGGGCCCAACTGAAAACACCATCTAATGTTGAGGTTGTTAGCACTGGAAATGAATGCTGGCAGAAGTTGAACTGTATCAGTATCCCTGCTGGAGGAACACACTTGTCCTGGATACAATCCCACCGAGACTCTGCCTTAAGAAAACAACAAAACTGGCATTCATTAAAGAAAATAGCAACAACAACAATAAAAAATATTACCCACCCTTCACTATTAGGTCCCATATTGATAAGAAACTTCTGTCTAACTAAAGCGGAGCTGCAACAAGTTATGCTTGCTCCTGCATTTCAAGAGAAGAGAGACCCAAAATGTTCTCCTCTTCAAAGGGAGGTATAAAAAGGGAGGCAAAGAAGGGAAAAGGAAGTATGAAGTGAGGTCAGCAATTCTAAGAGTATCCATCTAGCACAAGAAGGTAGATTAATACAGGTTGGAACAAGAAAGGACAGCCAAGGAAGCATGGTGGTTCCTCTCACTATCTGTCTGTCCCAAGCGGACACATCAGCCTTCAATGCAAGCTGAGTTGCGTTCTAACACTTCCAACAAAAGCCATGTTGCCTTCCAAGAGTTGCAGGGTCTTTTCTGTTGTAGCTGTGGAACTTTTGGATGCCTTCCTATAGGACAGGAGTCTTATCTGGTCATACTTCAGGAAACAGGTGAAGATATTTCTTTCCTGTTGTGCTTTTGGAAGCTAAACCTGCTTAAAAGCTGTTCTGTCCAATGCTATTTAATTTATTAATTGGTTTTACTTGTGTTGTGTTTGTGGGGTTTGTTTTAACTTTTAGATATAATATATTTTATAATGTATTATGATTAGATTGCTGTAGCTTTAGACTGAACAGTGTATTTATATTTTATATTTATAAGTATTATATCTTGTATTTTTTTTAAAAAAGTACTTTGATACAAGTTTAGTCTGTTCAATAGTATCATCATATTGTAGATATTAATTAGCAGTATGACATCAAAATTATTATACAGTTTGTAGCACTTCTTTCCTTCTGGATTTATTTCAGGCCTGGATGTGTTTCAGAATAATCCTTCTTCAGGGGCACTATAAATATACTCTACATACATATGTACACAGGGAATGGGACAGCAAAGTATAATACAGTCTCATATTTATTCTGTTTTTAATGTGGTTTGTTACATCCATTTTCTTATCCTTGACATATCACTCCATATATTTTAGGTTTTGTAAAGCAACAACTTTATAATAAATAGATCTTTTTGCTTCATATTTATTTAGTGTGAGACTTTATTATACAAATAGCCATAATGGAGAAGTTGGCACACAAAGTAAGGGTGATGAAGGACAAAAGGAGCAAGATGAATTTTTTCTGTTTGATTTATTTTTATTGATTATGTTAATGAATTGGAAATGAGAATCCGTCAGTCATAGGGTTGTCAGGCTCAGGGCCTGAGAATGATTCTGTATCTTTAAGAGAAGAGAAAATTCAGCCAAGTGCAGGTTTTCTTGCAACACTGTAATGGGAAAAACCACAAGGTGAAATTCTCCCTTCCCCCTGCACAACTTTTAAAGATACAGAAGACCTCTTGGAGGCTGGGCTTGGCTTCTGAGGCCCTTCTCCAAATCCCCCCTCTGAGGGAGGTATGGAGGGTGGTAACAAGGGAGAGGGCCGTTTCAGTTGTGGCTCCCCATCTGTGGAATGTGCTCTCCAGTGAGGTCCCCCGGCACCTTCATAGACATCTTTTTGGCACCAGGTAAAGACTTATATCTTTTCCCCCAGGCTTTTGATAGACCAGGATGATACTGTTTGCTATTAGTGTGCTGTCCAAGCTCCTGTGGCTATGTGGGGGTGCTTGTTGCTGTTTTATTGTGGGGTTTTTTTTAATAGAATGATATATTTGTTTCATTTTTAATAGTGTTGTAAGTCATTTGGAGATCTTCAGGTAGCAGCTACTAAGAAATCTAATAAATAAATTATTATTAATAATAATCCTGTGGCTTAATAGCAGCGAACTACACATTTTAAATATATTGGGTTGTATGCATTGCTACACCAGCGGGTTTCTGCTGGTGCAACATGATTTCTATTTACTGCCTTGATTTTCACCCTATGCCTAATTGTTCATAAAGTTGCTATTTGGTATGGGAAGAACCTCCCCTCACAGGAAGAGTTGACAAAGAATTTATGGACATAGTGAGAGCACAGGCTGTAGCTGGCACCATGAAAAGGCAGGCCAGAGAGCAAACCAGCTATCTGAACCCCTCCTATGATCTTCACTGCTTCCACCAAATGGAAGCCTTTATTTCCTGGCTGTCTCTACTACATCAGGCCTTTACCTCTGTAAGTTACTTACTCGTCCAGCCAGGACTCAGTCCTGGAGGGGCAATTAGGCATAGGGTGAAAATCAAGGCAACCGACCAGCCAACAACAAATCAAGATTTTACTAAAGGTTTACAGAGCAACTATTTAACAACATTAAGTTGATATTTCTAGAAAAACAAAATAACTCAGACCTTAAAAGAGTATTGACAGTTAACCCTAAGAGTAATTAGATTATGAAAAGCATATGAAAAATGCATACATTTAAACCTAGTCTAGACTCTTTCTTTCCTTAAACCAAGCCCTAGCAATTAAGCAATTTCAGCTCACATCCTAGCACACTCAGTATGAGTGTTGCTACCAGCCTTCTTATTTTCAGCTCAGCTTCCATTGTACCTGGAGATTGTGAGGGCCCTCTCAAACACTCCATCCTGATTCTTCCCCTGATTTCAACTTTTTTAAGAACAAAAGATATGCCTGGCTAAATCAGACCAAAGGCCAATTAACCCAGCATCGTAGGGTTGCCAGATGTCCAGTTTTTGTCCGGAGACTCCAGTTTTTGGGGGTCCTGTCTGGATCTCTGGATCAGTCGCCTTAATCTCCAGACTCTTAGCTTTCATTTTTTAAAAAAAATTAAGTTTCTAGGTGTCTGGTTCAAAAGATATAAACCAAAATGTCAGCTGCCCCTTACTTGCAACTTTTGTTAGTAGCTGCTGCTCTAATCCCTGCCCTTTCAGGTTTTTAGCCAATAAGTGAAGTCAGGGTTGTGATTGACAAGACTTGTTGACCCCAAGCAATAGTTAAACTCACAGTTTCCTTTTCCTGCTCATCTCACATCAGGAATTCAGTAAATATATAGTTTTCAGCAGCATAAAGAGTACTTTCTCTGTACAGGATTAGGAATTGCTTCTGAGTAAACTTGCATAGGATTGCACTACAACAAGATCACAGCAGGATCTTGATAGGCTTAAAAGTGTACATGCAGTTTTTTAAAAAAATATTGCAAAAATGGCATATTATACATTTACATGCTGCAGTGTTATACTTTTCTAACTAAGAAGTCAAACAAGTTTAAACTTTACTGGACTGTTTAAGAGGGCAGTTTATTTCTCTTATTCATAACTTGTTTTGGAACCCTTACCAATATGAAGCTTTTCTGGGAGCAACGCTGCAATGCTAATTCCACATACCAGGGGGTTAACCCCATTGAATTCAGTAGGACTTACTTCTGAGTAGATATAGTTAGGATTGTAGTGTAAATCAGTGGGACTTTTGAATGAACATAGAAAAGTATTGTGTTGTAAATCTCTCCCTCCGATCTTTTTTTTTTTTTTTTTAGTCATTAGGCAGGGCTTACTTAGGTGTCATTGCTTTTATTTGGCAGGAAACTAATAGTCTTTTAAAAAAAAATGTTCTGCAAAAAAGAATTTGAGGAGCACATTGCTAAGAACATAAAAACCAACAACAAAAAATTCTATAAATACATTCAAAGCAGGAGACCATCTAGGGAGACAATTGGACCCTTGGATGATAAGGGAATCAAAGGTGTACTAAAGAATGATAAGGAAATTGCAGAGAAGCTAAATGAATTTTTTGCATCTGTCTTCACAGTGGAAGATATAGGGCAGATTCCTGAACCTGAACTAACATTTGCAGGAAGGGATTCTGAGGAACGGAGACAAATAGTGGTAATGAAAGAGGAAGTTCTAGGCTTAATGGACAATATAAAAACTGACAAATCACCAGGCCTGGATGGCATCCACCCGAGAATTCTCAAAGAACTCAAATGTGAAATTGCTGATCTGCTAACTAAAATATGTAACTTGTCCCTCAGGTCCTCCTCTGTGCCTGAGGACTGGAAAGTGGCAAATGTAACGCCAATCTTCAAAAAGGGATCCAGGGGGGATCCCAGAAATTACAGGCCAGTTAGCTTAACTTCTGTCCCTGGAAAACTGGTAGAGAGTATTATTAAAGCTAGATTAACTAAGCACATAGAAGAACAAGCCTTGCTGAAGCAGAGCCAGCATGGCTTCTGCAAGGGAAAGTCCTGTCTCAGTAACCTATTAGAATTCTTTGAGAGTGTCAACAAGCATATAGATAGAGGTGATCCAGTGGACATAGTGTACTTAGACTTTCAAAAAGCGTTTGACAAGGTACCTCACCAAAGACTTCTGAGGAAGCTTAGCAGTCATGGAATAAGAGGAGAGGTCCTCTTGTGGATAAGAAATTGGTTAAGAAGCAGAAAGCAGAGAGTAGGAATAAACGGACAGTTCTCCCAATGGAGAGCTGTAGAAAGTGGAGTCCCTCAAGGATCAGTACTGGGACCTGTACTTTTCAACTTGTTCATTAATGACCTAGAGTTAGCAGTGAAGTGGCCAAGTTTGCCAACAACACTAAATTGTTCAGGGTTGTTAAAACAAAAAGGGATTGCGAAGAGCTCCAAAAAGACCTCTCCAAACTGAGTGAATGGGCAGGAAAATGGCAAATGCAATTCTATATAAACAAGTGTAAAATTATGCATATTGGAGCAAAAAATCTTAATTTCACATATACGCTTATGGGGTCTGAACTGGCGGTGACCGACCAGGAGAGAGACCTTGGGGTTGTAGTGGACAGCATGATGAAAATGTCGACCCAGTGTGCGGCAGCTGTGAAAAAGGCAAATTCCATGCTAGGGATAATTAGGAAAGGTATTGAAAATAAAACAGCCGATATCATAATGCCGTTGTATAAATCTATGGTGCGGCCGCATTTGGAATACTGTGTACAGTTCTGGTCGCCTCATCTCAAAAAGGATATTATGGAGTTAAAAGGTTCAGAAGAGGGCAACCAAAATGATCAAGGGGATGGAGTGACTCCCTTACGAGGAAAGGTTGCAGCATTTGGGGCTTTTTAGTTTAGAGAAGAGGCGGGTCAGAGGAGACATGATAGAAGTGTATAAAATTATGCACGGCATTGAGAAAGTGGATAGAGAAAAGTTCTTCTCCCTCTCTCATAATACTAGAACTCGTGGACATTCAAAGAAGCTGAACGTTGGAAGATTCAGGACAGACAAAAGGAAGTACTTCTTTACTCAGCGCATAGTTAAACTATGAAATTTGCTCCCACAAGATGCAGTAATGGCCACCAGCTTGGATGGCTTTAAAAGAAGATTAGACAAATTCATGGAGGACAGGGCTATCAATGGCTACTAGCCATGATGGCTGTGCTCTGCCACCCTAGTCAGAGGCAGCATGCTTCTGAAAACCAGTTGCCGGAAGCCTCAGGAGGGGAGAGTGTTCTTGCACTCGGGTCCTGCTTGCGGGCTTCCCCCAGGCACCTGGTTGGCCACTGTAAGAACAGGATGCTGGACTAGATGGGCCACTGGCCTGATCCAGCAGGCTCTTCTTATGTTCTTAATGGCCAACTGGTTTAGACAATAAACTATTACATGGAGTATATGTATTTTTACATCTTCAGTGTATGTGTGTATATGGAGTCTTTCCAACAACCTGTGAGGCAGCTCACAACAAGAAATAAAACCATTTAAAATCTAATAACCATAAAACAAGTATAACACAGTTATAAAACAGCTTAACGTGGCAGGATTCTGAATTTTGGATTGGGTAAGTGAAGTTTCTTATCACTGAATTGGAGTCCTGTGCATGGTTCCCTGTCTGAGTAAGCCCCATTGAATACATTGGGACTTGCTTCTGAGTAAACATGCATAGGATTGCACTATAAATATCTTTACAGGTTGTGTAAATAATAAACATCTTCGACATTCATGCTTATATAAATATTTCTTCATACTATGTCTTGATATGTATCTGATTTCACACTATGGTTGTAAATTATTATGTACAAATTATTATTTCCTCTACATTTTAAGTGTGCCCTTCTTCCTTGGGGTGGACATGGTCCCCCTCTGTTGTTTTCACTCTGATGGGCAGATTAGGCTGAGAGAAGGTGCGTAGCCCACGGTCACCCAGTAAACTTTGTAGCTTATTTCCATTTTAAAATTTAATTGAAATGATTTATATGCAGGCAAAGTTTATGAAGTAATGCAGATCCACATAATACATTTAAAGTGCATTACTTCCCACAAAGAATCCTGGTAAGTGTAGTTTCCCCCTCACAGTTATAATGCCCACCACCCTTACCAAACTACAGTTCCCAGGATTCTGTGGTGGGATTCATGGGCTTCAAATGTATGTTGAATGTGATTTAAATGCATGGTGTGGATCTGCCCTAGTATGCTATGCATTCATTAGTGAAAGGTCAGGTTGTGCTGCATGGGGATTTCTGTGACCTTGGCTGACTGGCTGTCAGGATTTTTTTAGTTTTGGTTAGGAACCCTGAGTGGTTGTGGGATGCTGAGTTTTCTCCCTTACTCATAGGAATCTTCTTGTCGTTGGTATGGTATTGCATTTAGGAAATCATCACTGTCTTTTCTTTTTGTGTGTGTGTTTCATTTACCTCTGACCTTATTCCCTTACATCCATAGAAGCAACAACAGTGGTTCCATGTGGTCTGCTCAACCCCCTTAAACCCACTGATGATACACCCTGTGATTTGCATGATGGTTTGCTTCTTGCCCAATAGTGGTAAAAGAGAATTTACATACTGGGAAGTGTGGCTGTTCCCAATTTACTGCTTGTGAAGGTAGACCAAACCATGTGTATTTTCTCTCTGTCAATTATTACTCACTGGAATTGGGTTGACTGTCAAAGTGACTGTATAGCAGCCAACAGAGTAGGCAAGAAACAGTAGAGAATCTTCTTAACTCTTATTCGTTTCTCAAACCTCTCTCTGCTGTGAAGGGTCAAGTCTGTAAAGAAATTTGGAGCAGCAACATTGAAAGGCAGGCAGGGCATACCAGGCAGGGGGTTGCCAACCCTGCTTTGATATGGATATCATTGCAGAGGATCCCTAGTCAAGCCCTACCAACACCACAATCCTAACAATATATATTCAGAAGTAAGCCCTGTTGAGTTATATGAGGTTTAGTCCCTTAATAAGTGTGTTTAGAATTGCAACCTTGAGGGGTATCCATCTTTACTCCAAGTGCTCCCATCTAACATCTCCACAACACTATGCTTTCTTCCTACAACAGCCTTCTGTTGACTGGCCTGGCCTGAGGATACTTAAACCCTCCTTGCTAGAAGCAAGTAGGCTAGATTAAATGTACCTTACCCACGCTGTCTAAGCAGGTGAGAAGGAATGATCCCGTTACTTCAGCTGGACCTGGGAACATTCTCATTTAGCGAAAATTTCTATCTTAATTTCCAATCAGAGAAATGTTGTTTGTTTGAGTGGTATGCTCCAAGCAACTGTGGTTGATTCTTAATATATCATGCTTAATGACATCACTAGGGCCTGCCCCTATGACATCACTAGGGCCTGCCCCTGAAATTTCATATGCTTTAGATGCTTCTGACTTGGCAACCCTACAGCATAGTGTTGTCACAGTAGCCAACCAGTTGCCTATGGGAAGCCCACAAGCTGAGTGCAACAGCACTCCCCCACTTGTGATTTCTAACTCTTCTCTGAAATTCCCAACAAATCCCTTGCCTACGTGCGAGTTTCATTTATATTAACTTTTCTAACTCTCTTTCCCAACCACTTGATCAATCAGAAGGACAGTAGAGATTTGTTTTGTTTCTGTTTTCCCCTTTAGATTTCAATTTACTGGGTCGACCTGTTATATCTCTTATGGCCTTCTAAACCTCATCTGACCTTTTGAACCTTCTGGCAAGAACGGTTTCTAAACAGAAGACAGCCATTTCACAAGTAAAACCTAAAATGGCTGAAAAGCTTCCTTTCTTTATATATAAAGTCATATCTGCAAATTTCACAATACCCATCACAAGCTAAAGAGGGGCATTTTGGGATTTAACATGGGCTCAATAAAACAGTTTTGGTGTATAAAGCTGTTTATTTCCTACTTTTAATTTCTGGTTTGCATTGTGATTTGATTTTATTATACTGAATGTGTTTTTCTGTGTTTTATTGTGAACTGCCCTGGAAACCATATAAATGTATAAAATAAAAATCTAGATCAACAAAACCTGAAAATAAAATCTTACATCTCACAAGTGTTAACACATTTGGCACCATTTACTTTGCATTTCCTTTCCTTTTTTCTTGTTTTGCATAATGCTTCTACTAATTATTTCATTACATTGTTGAGCTCATTCAGACATTTTGATCCTTCTCGTAGCAAATTAGGCAAAAACTATGACAGCTGTAACAACAAATTCTTAAACTAACGGAGGACAAAAACCTCTGTTACATATGTGCTTTTAAATATGTCCTGTGCCCTGGGGAGGGGTTTCCTGAAATTTTGAGGAAGAAATTTTATATTGTAGCTCAAGAATAGTGTGTCATGACCTTGACCTTTTGCTCAGATCTGGCTGAGGAACTGGACTGGATTCCTTTTACTGAATCTGAGGCTAGCGGCCAGGGTCCTACGGAACCCAAGCTAGGACTCTTTTCTTTGAGCCCGATTCACCAGATTTGAGTAAAGTACCTGCCTCTCCAGGGTACCTGTGCAGCAGTGCAGAGATTGCAGCACAAGGCAGGCCACAGAAAGGAGAAGTGGTCATCTTCAGGCCAGGGGGTTGGCCCTTAAATGATTCACACATCCCAGGTAGGGGGTGGAGCTTTGGAGGGATTGATTGATGGATTCATAAGTTCTTACTTCACCTCCAGCCTTTGTTGGAGGTAGTTGTTCACATGGAGCTCTCTATGGTGCTGGAACTGCCGTGCCTCTAAAGATGCTTCACAATACAATCCACTAGGGGGGAGTGGAAAGTGGTTCCCAGATGGTAGAACAAACACACACAGTAACAGGTGTTTGAAAAAATAGCCAAATAGGACCTAGGATGGGCTGCATGCACCATTGGCAAGAAGGAAATGGATAGGCAAGAGAGATATACAGCCTAAACTCTGAGCAGGTAGAGATGGAGAAGAAATTCTGTTGAAAGGCAAATCTATCTAATTCATGCTTTCTGAAACCATATGTGAACCGAAACACAGCCATCCTTTGAAATTTGTTCTCTGAATTTTGCAGTGCAATCCTACAGCCAAGTAATGTGTTCAGAAATGCATATATCAGGGTAACATGTGCATAGAAATGCATATACTACTGAAAATAACACACAAAATACATTGTATTAGGTGAAATTGCTTTGTGAAAATATGTATATTAAGCAAAATTGTATAAAAACATGTGTATATTAGGAAGATTTCACATTAAAATGCTGACAAATTTTTATGACTTTAAGTGCCAACTGATGTGGAAATGTTGAGAACTGAACTTATGATTGAAAAAATGAGAAACTCAGAGAAATGGAAATTGACAGATTCACCCATCCCTTTGAGCAAGGAATTCTGTCTGTTGTAGCTGCGGTTGTCATTGTGACCTGGCAATTTGATGGGGCCAATAAGACCCAAGAACCAGATGCAGGGAGGTTGGATTTCATACACTGACAGTTCATTCATAACATCTCATGATGTCAGCTAAAAATTGGGGACCCAAGACTTAAGCTTTCTTCTTAACCCAGACTTCAGTGCACATTACTCCATGCCTCCGGTGCCTCTCATGATGCATACTGTCTGGTTTCTGTGAACTGAGAGTATTTTGTTAAAAAATAATTGTGACAGATGACCTTTGGAGTTATGAATGTATTGGGGGGAGGTATCTCAAGCAGGTGCCTGAATACAGTGAATCTATTCTGCCTTAGAAAACCATTACCAACTATGTAAAAGGTATAGGAGAGAAAAATGTGTTTCCTAAAGTGCAGGGATGAGCCATCTTGGTTACATGTATTTGGATCTCAGCCAGCGCATCATATAGCAACTCTACCATAAAGCCTCTAACATCCAGACTTGATGATAATAGGTTGTACAAGGAATGATTCAGCCTTCCCAGTCATATTTCATGGTTAATGGAACAATCATTGTTGAGGAATACAAACTGTGGACAGGACATGGAGAGGCTGTGGGGCAGAGGAGACAATGCACCCCTCCCCCATTCTGTAACCTGAAGTCAGATTGCAAATGCTGTGCTGTATGCAGTTTTGGCAGTCTGGGAGAGACAAATACATAATCACAGTGGTATGCAATCTGTACAGAAGGTTAAGAACAGATAGGATTACACCACCAGGAAGCCAACAAGCCCTCATTTGCAAAAGCTACATAAAGTGAGGTGATTGCTCTATACCTCTCTGGTGAATTATAAATGAAAATGATAATTGCCTCTTTTGAAAACACTCCAATATTGAACCATGATACATGCATTATGCAAATGTTACCTACAAAAAGCATCTTTTCCATCCTCTCTGCTTTCACACTGTCTCCTCACTGTGGAAAGCCAGTACGTTTTCAAGGGGGTTCTTTGTTCTAGGGCCAAAGACCTTGCACTAAGACGAAAACGATCTCCTTTTCCATCAGATGCAAGCATTGATAGTGATATGGAGCAGTTCTGCTTTTTAAACTCTTCCTTTCCATTCATATGGGCCTGGAAGTGAAGAGCAAGGTCTTCAACTTGCCTGACAGATACAATGCAAGCATCTGCCCACTTGTCAGAATGGACTGCTGTAGATTTGGCAGGAAGGGATGATAGGTCAGGAAAACTGGGAAGTACCACTGACGGACATTGGCAGAATCTCCAGCTGGATTTCTTCCAGTCCTTGATGTTTTCTGGAAGTCTGTTGTGTTAGATTGTGTAAGTGTTAAAATTACACATTTTTATATGTTACATATGGGAAAGGAGGAAAAAGAAGATGGGAGATAACTGGCAATGATTTGCTTATAGGTTTGTTTGTTTGTTTGTTTGTTTGTTTAAGTTAGCCTTCGCCAGCCTGGCACCCTCCAGATGTTGCTGGACTACAACTCCCATAATCCCTGACCATTGCCCATATTAGGTTGTTCACATATTGCATTCAATTACACAATCTGTGTACCTGTGCACACAATAGTTGAGTGCACACTCATATAGATATTCAATGTTCAGTGAATCTGTGTACACAACAGTTAAGCTGAACAAATCAGCAAGTGGACACTTTTTCACAAAAACATTTGCACGTATGTAGATACAGCTGGTACCTGGGTTCATATAATAAATGAAGAAGCCTGTTGGCTGGAGCTAGAGGTTGCTGGAATCCACATTTGGAAGGCACCAGCTTGGGAACAGCTGGTGTAAAGCATTTTTATCCTGCTCTCCAGCTGGTGAAAAGGCTCCCACAGTGGCTTACATAAGATCAACAACAACACGAAAGCCTCGTCCCACAGGCAGGTTGTATTTTCAAAATTCAGTCCATGTCCTTGAGTGTTTGTTTAAAGCAATGAATTATTGATTCTCGTGTTTTCTTGCCAGGCAGCTTTGTAAATAATCCTGGAAACTTGACTATGTTAATCAGATTTTACCTAGCATGTTCCCTTATTCCTTATTTACTTCTGGCTTCTCTGCATATTGATTAGACCATCATAAGACAACTGCAATCTGGAAAGGTTTTTGGCTTTTCTAAACGAAGACCTGTATTGACCAACTCAGCTTCCTGAAATGTAGTGTGTCTTCGAACTTTTCAAGAAAGTTGGTATAAGCTTGTAGTTTATGTTGCTATTTCCTATTTGTAAGCTTATGGGATTTATCAACTCAAATGAAGTCACTGTAGTATTTAGAATGCTATTTTGTGTGTCTTTTTATTTTATTTTTATTTTCATATGCGTTTTCCCACCACAAGATGGCCACCAACTTGAATGGCTTTAAAAGGGGGTTACACAAATTCATGGAGGATAAGGCTACCAATGGATACTAGCCAGGATGGCTGTGCACTGCCTCCACTGTTGGAGGCAGCATGTCTTTCAACAGCAGTTGCTAGGGACCATGAGTGGGAGAGGGCTGTTGCGCTCAGGTCCTGCTTGTGGGCTTCCCATAGGTGGACTAGATGGGCCTTTGGTCTGATCCAGCAGGCTTTTCTTACATATGTTGCATACTTATTTAACTGGTAATATGTTTTACCTCTAGGGGATTCAAATGCATCAACATCCATCTCCTGTCCAGCCCTGCTTACTCAGATGAAAATGTGCTACTTTTGGTATAATACAGAGAAGTGAATGGGACTTTTGGAAAGCCATCTGAGGTGCAGCTTTTTTGCTAGGCAGATCTGGAATAACACTTATATGATCCAGCTATGTTGGCTTGGACTAATGTGGCTCTTATGGATGTGATTGTGGATGTGGTTGGATCACTTAAATTAGGGGTGTGATTGGGGGGGGGGAAACTGGCTCAATCCCAATTTGGTGCTTCAGATAGGAGGCTGGTTTGACTCAGATTGATTTGGGCAAAAGTTGATCTGTCCTAGAGCCAAGGCTAAGCCTCAGTTTGGTTTACCAAAGTTTCAGGACAGATGTCAAAGGGAGAAAACAAAGGCTGTGCCCCTTAAACAGATGGTGGTGGGCTTCACCCCAGCAAAGATTCTGTAGCCACAAAGCTCCTTTGTGGGAGGTGTGGTCTTTGTCCTCACACCAGTTTTTGGGGGGATGCATCCTATATTTTTTCCTATTGGCATCTATGGAGATAGTGCTGTCTCCATAAGAGAATAATAAAGGCTGCACATCTGAAAATGGCCCACCCTCTACCAAGACCACCCTCTATCAAGGGCCCTATTGCTTTGGGCCTCTTGGGCAAGTTTTGTTTTGATTTGTAGAAGGTCTGGATATCTCTGAAGCATCCTGCTTTGGTTCAGTATTCAGGCTTTGACCAAAGTGAATTCACAGAGCTAATCTAAATGTTATTCCATCTGCGCAGGAGCTGCTCAGAGGGGGAAAAAGACTTCTAGGTGGGTAGGGGAACATTTAACCCCCCGAGTGAAATTAAAAAGATGTGCATATAGACCTAAACCATTCAAATATTTGATTGTCGTATGCCCCCAGAATGTTTTACCTCCCTCCTAGAAGAAAATAAAGAAGAGTGGTGGCTACTCCAAACCTAGTGCCAGGATGGCATTTGGTTTTTCCACTTTCGTTTGCTGCTAAGTATGACCCCACAGCAGTGAGATTGTCAGTCATGTGAGTGTGTGACACATTTTCTGGAGGTTCTCATGTTAAGGCAGTGCAGGTATCTGTCTGGCTTTTTGAGTGGACCATTAATTTTTTCTTCATTCCAGAAACTCCGATGCTATATGAGTTGCACTTGGACCAGAATGGGAGTCAGACAGGGCTACATTTCATGATGTCTGGTCTCTAACACTATCTCACTCTCAGGTCTGGTAAAAACATTATGATTGCTTGTCACCATTTGCTGCAGTTTGGTGTCTCCTAAGGAAATCTCTGTATGCCAGGGTCTGCAAACCTAGGCTGGCTGCATTTATATCATATGGATGAGGTGTCAGGACAGTTGGGACAAAATCTGACCCTTCAAAAGGCAAAAGCAAGACACACTCCTTCAGGTTACAAAAGCCAATGTTAACAGCTGGAGCCATCTTCATTCATTTGAGCTCACCTTCATGTGTACAGTAGGGGAACAGCATCATGGTGGCAGGCTGTACACTATCATACATGCATTCATTGGCGTGTCTGCAACTTGCCTATGTATGTGTAAGTATACATGTGTAGGCATGTTTACAACATTCCAATGGACATGTCTACAGCAGAAATGGAACTCTTCCTCACTCCATTGTACTACATTCAAGAATAGTGACCCAAATATCTAAAGTGGGCTTGTGCCTTTGATTCTGAAGGAAAGAATCCATATTTTTATAACCCAGCCCTAAAAATCTCCCTAATTAAAAATAGAAATAGTTCACCCCTGAAAGTGCTCAGGCCCAGTCTTTGACAAGTGCATAGGAGGATGGGTATTCCCAAGTGATGAAGGAGCCATATGGAATGAATGAGCCACATTGGTTCTTTGCTATGTGTGTTTTTGATTAATAGAGTGTACTGTCAACTGTCTGGCCTCCATTGATTTGAGAGATCAAGAAACATCAGGCTCAAGCAATTCTCCATGAACAGCCCTAAAGTATCCCAAAGCAGGTGTTACTTCTAATCGATTCTTGGCAGATTTAGGATTGTCTTCTTAATGATAGTATTTCATGCCACCAGTTTGCTAAATGGTGGAAAGTCTAGGCCAGCATTTTGAGATATCAGTTTCCTTATGGAGGATAGGATGGGTCTTGTGAGCTCTCTTAAGGCATTCAGCTTAAGTGTACGAATGAGCAAGTGGGACACATGGGGCTAGCTCCACCCCCCAACGATGTTATGCATGTTGGGCGTGCTCTCTAATGTCCCTGCCAGCTCATTCCTGACCTTCATGTATTGAGTGGAAAGGTATGAAGTTGGAATCTTCTTGTGTATGGGTGAAGGTGATTAGAATTCTCTATGTAATTGGGAACTCTAAACACTTGGAGTTTGCACTCAGATATGTGTGTGCAACACACGTGTGTGAAGTTCCCCCTTCAGATTTTCCCACTCACCACATAAAGGTTGGGGGTGGAGTCAGTATGGATGGCAACTGACTTCCCCTCTATGCATTTTTTGAACATGATGGAATAACCTCTGATGATGATTCTGGTGTCTTTGCAATAAGGGTTTGTTTACAAATGTCTAGGTCATGCAGATATTATATGGGCACAGAAGCAAGCACACAGAGGCAGGAGTTAGTGCATAGTCATTGTGACTAGTAGCTACTGATAGCCTTATCCTCCACAAATTTGTCTTATGTCCTTTCAAAGCCATCTAATTTCATGGCTGTTATCACATCTTGTAGCAACAGTTCCATGATTTAACTATGCATTGTGTGAAGAAGTATGTTCTTTAGTCTGCCAGTTTCATTGAACGATTCAGCTTCATTAGATGATTCTAGTGTTCTGCGAAAGGGGAAAAAAACTTTATCTACTTTCTTGAACCATAAATCATTTAATTAACCTATATAGGGTTCTTTCTCCCCCCCCAACTAAGAAGCCCTCAAAATCGTAACTTTTCCTCATAGGGGAGTTGCTCCACCCCCTTGATAGCTTTGGTTACCCCTTTCTGCATCGTTTACAGCTCTACAGTATTCTTTTTGAGATGCGGCAGCCAGAACTGTACAAACAGTATTCCAAGTGTGGTCGCACAACAGATTTGTATAAAGGGATCATGGTATTGGCAGTTTTATTTTCAATCCCTTTCCAAATGATTGTTAGCATGCAATTTGTTTTTTTCCCATTTGCCATACACTGGATCTACATATTGTGTTATTCACCATGATCTGAAGAACTCTTTCTTCAGACCCCATCGAGACCCCTATTCCTGCATTAAGCAGAGGGTTGGACTCAATGGTCTTATAGGCCCCTTCCAACTCCACAATTCTATGATTCTATGATCTATATGTGAAGCTAGGAATTATTTATTTACCCCAATGTATATCACTTTATACTTATTTTCCTTGTTTGCCAATTTCTTGACTATTCACCCAGTTTGGAGAAGATTCTTCTGGAGCTTTTTGCAAACTAGTTTGGTGTTCACTGTCCTGAATAATTTGTTTTCATTTGCAAATTGGTAGCCTCATAATTCCAGATCATTAGCAATTCTGCCAACCTACCGCAAAACTATTTCTTTCCTCAGCTCACATTGTGAGTGGTTGCTTTCTGATAAAAATGGTTTTCAGCCTCCCCTGGAGGATGTGATTCACATTCCAAACTTGTAGAGAAGAAAAGCTCAAGAGTTCGTTAAATGTACCATCCACAGTCAGGCTGTAAAAAGGCCTGAGTTTGAAATGCATAACAAAATGGGTGTGACAATATTGGTTTTAAAACAAACAAACAAACAAACAAACAAACCAATGTCACAAAAGTCATGGTACATGCTAAGACTGGATATCGGCCTTACTTGATTTTGAAATGTTGATCAGTGTTTACTTTTGCTAAGCATTTAGCTCTTATTTTCTGAGTACTGTATATATTTTGCAAGCCCCTTTGCTCCGAATAAAAGCTTGATGTACGCATACTTTGTTATTTTCAAAAGTCTAAATTGTCCATATGTAGCCAGCTGTCCCAGGATCAATGTGGAGATTCAGCTGCTTTGAAAAGCCAAACGGAAAGCTATACTTAAGCTGCTGAGTGCCAACTGCTGCCATGCATTATTAACATTCTTTAGTGGAGTCTTTTTCACAATAAATAGTGTGTACAGATAATCCTCGCATATACACATCTCTTTCATATTACCAACAGCTAGAGATGGTGGAGAGTTTCAAAGTGGTTCTCACTTAAAGATGCATTGATCAAATTCATAAATAATATGAGAACTGAAACATGGCCATCCTTCAAAATTTGCACTTATCCAAATTTTGTGATGTTCTCCAACCAAGCAATGTTTACAAAAATACATCTCCTAGGGGGAAATGTGCATAAAATGAATATATTCGTGAAAATAACATGCAAAATGCATTTTGTTGTTGTTTTGTGCCTTCAGGTCGATTATGACTTACGGCGACCCTATGAATGAGCGACCTCCAAGAGCATCTCTCATGAAGATCTCAGATCTTGTAAGTTCAGGTCTGCGGCTTCCTTTATGGAATCAATGCATCTCTCATGAAGATCTCAGATCTTGTAAGTTCAGGTCTGCGGCTTCCTTTATGGAATCAATCCATCTCTTGTTTGGCCTTCCTCTTTGTCTACTCCCTTCTGTTTTTCCCAGCATTATTGTCTTTTCTAGTGAATCACGTCTTCTCAGGATGTGTCCAAAGTATGATAACCTCAGTTTCATCATTTTAGCTTCTAGTGATAGTTCTGGTTTAATTTGTTCTAACACCCAATTATTTGTCTTTTTCTCAGTCCATGGTATGCGCAAAGCTCTCCTCCAGCACCACATTTCAAATGAGTTGATTTTTCTCTTATCCGCCTTTTTCACTGTCCGACTTTCACATCCATACATAGAGATCGGGAATATCATGGTCTGAATGATCCTGACTTTGGTATTCAGTGATACATCTTTGCATCTGAGGACCTTTTCTAGTTCTCTCACAGCTGCCCTCCCCAGTCCTAGCCTTCTTCTGATTTCTTGACTATTGTCTCCATTTTGGTTAATGACTGTGCCGAGTTATTGATAATCCTTGACAAGTTCCATGTCCTCATTGTCAACAATAAAGTTACATAAATCTTCTGTTGTCATTACTTTAGTCTTCTTGATGTTCAGCTGTAGTCCTGCTTTTGTGCTTTCCTCTTTAACTTTCATCAGTAGTCGTTTCAAATCATTACTGGTTTCTGCTAAGAGTATGATATCGTCTGCATATCTTAAATTATTGATGTTTCTCCCTCCAGTTTTCACACCTCCTTCATCTTGGTCCAATCCCGCTTTCTGTACGATATGTTCTGCGTACAGATTAAACAAATAGGGTGATAAAATACAACCCTGTCTCACACCCTTTCCGATGGGGAACCAATCGGTTTCTCCATATTCTGTCCTTACAGTAGCCTCTTGTGCAAAGTATAGGTTGCACATCAGGACAATCAGATGCTGTGGCACCCCCATTTCTTTTAAAGCATTCCATAGTTTTTCATGATCTACACAGTCAAAGGCTTTGCTGTAATCTATAAAGCACAGGGTGATTTTCTTCTGAAATTCCTTGCTCCGTTCCATTATGCAACGTATGTTTGCGATATGATCTCTGGTGCCTCTTCCCTTTCTAAATCCAGCTTGGACGTCTGGCATTTCTCGCTCCATATATGGTAAGAGCCTTTGTTGTAGAATCTTGAGCATTACTTTACTTGCATGGGATATTGAGGCAATAGTTCAGTAATTACTGCATTCTCTGGGATCCCCTTTCTTTGGAAGTGGGATATATATTGAACGCTTCCAGTCTGTGGGCCATTGTTTAGTTTTCCATATTTCTTGACAGATTCTTGTCAAATTTGGACAGATTCAGTCGCAATAGCTTGTAGCAACTCTATTGGTATGCCATCTATTCCTGGTGATTTGTTTCTTCCAAGTATCTTAAGAACAGCTTTCACCTCACATTCTAAAATTTCTGGTTCTTCATCATATGGTTCTTCCGTGAATGAATCTGTCATCCTTGCATCTCTTTTATAGAGTTCTTCAGTGTATTGCTTCCATCTTCCTTTTATTTCATTTCGGTCAGTCAGTGTGTTCTCCTCTTGATTATTCAACATTCCTACTCGTGGTTTAAATTTCCCTTTCATTTCTCTAATCTTTTGGAATAGGGCTCCCATTTTGTTGTCCTTTTCTATTTCTATACAATAACTATTGTAATAGTTTTCTTTGTCCCTACGTACTAGTCGTTGTATAGTTGCATTTAGGGTTCTGACTGTGTTTCTATCTCCTTTTGCTTTTGCTTTCCTTCTCTCTTTAACCATTTTAAGAGTTTCCTCAGTCATCCATTGAGGTCTTTCTCTCTTTTTAACTAGAGGTATTGTCCTTTTGCATTCTTCCCTGATAATGTCCCTAACTTCAGTCCATAGTTCTTCTGGTTCTCTGTCAACTAAGTTTAAAGCCTCAAACCTGTTCCTTATTTGATCTTTATATTCTTCTGGGATGTTATTTAAATTGTATTTTGGCATTATGAGTACTTTGTTGTTCTTCTTTAGTTTTACTCTGATTTTCGATACGATCAGTTCATGATCTGTACCGCAGTCTGCTCCTGGTCTTGTTTTTGCAGAAAGTATGGAACTTCTATCTTCTGTTTCCAATTATATAATCAACTTGATTCCTATATTGATCATTTGGTGATGTCCACGTGTAGAGTTGTCTTTTTGGTTGCTCAAAAAATGTGTTGGCAAGAAACAAATCATTGGCTTCACAAAATTCAATAAGTCTTTCTCCTGCTTCATTTCTGTCTCCTAAGCCCCATTTCCCTACAATTCCAAGTTCTCCTCTGTTCCCTACTTTTGCATTCTAGTCCCCCATGATTATCATCATATCTTGTTTGGGTGTGTGATCAGTTTCCTCCTGTATGTCTGCGTAAAATCTCTCCAATTCTTCTTCTGCTGCGTTTGATGTTGGAGCGTAGACTTGGATGATGGTTATGTTAATAGGTTTCCCATTTAATCTCATTGATATCACTTGCTCAGACCTTGTGTTGTAGCTCCTAATTGCTTTTGCTACATCACTTCTCACTATTAAAGCAACCCCGTTTCTTCTTGATTTCTCATTTTCTGCATAAAATATTTTGTAGTTGCCTGATTGAAAATGTCCCATTCCAGTCCATTTTAATTCACTCACGCCAAGTATTGTAATGTTGATATGCTCCATTTCTTGCTTGACAATTTTTAACTTTCCCTGGTTCATGCTTCTCACATTCCATGTTCCTATTGTGTGCGTCGTAAAACTCCAGACTCTCCTTTCGCATCTGTGTGCATCAGCCTCTGGGCTTCCTTTCGGCTTTGACCCAGCTGCGTGATTAGTCACAGCGCTACTCGTACTTGCCCTTTGTTCTTCCCCAGTAGCTCGGTGAGTGCCTTCTGACCTGGGGGTCTCATCTTCCAGCACTATCTCATGTTGCATTTTGGATACTGAGTTCACAGGGTTTTCGTGGTAAGAGGTATTCAGAGGTGGTTTACCATTGCCTTCCTCTGAGTTTGGATGCATCTTAGTCTGGTGTTTCAGCTTTGACCATTCCGCCGTGGGTGCCCCTGCTAGGGGTCTAGCCTCTTGGTCTAGACTCCTGACGGCATTGCTCTCAGCTTCTTCAACACTCTCAAACCCCCTCACCACGTTAAGGTGTGCATCCTAAAGGGGGACAAAATACAAAATGCATTAATTAGGACAAATTGCTTGCAAAAATGTATACATTAGTCAAAACCGTATACAAAAATGTGTTTAGTAGGAAAAATTTGCAGTAAAATGCTAAAGAGTTTTCATGAGTTTTTTTTAAAAAATGGACATTACTACAAAATGGAATTTAAGACTGGAAAAATGAGGAACTGAGAGAATAGAAATTGACAGATCTTTCCATCCTTACCAGCAGCCAAACTGTATGGTTCCCCAGCCCCATCTTATAATGGAATGAATTATCATCATCATCATCATCATCCCACCCTTCCCCCCAGTAGGAGCCCAGGGCAGCAAGAATCAGGAAATACACAACTATTCATTTTATTTTATTATGTGTTAAATTTGTATCCTACCTTCCCAGCAAAGCACCCAAGACAGCTAAAGGCAGTAAAATGCAAAGTAAAATATAAAATAATAAGCAAGAAACAAAAAAGCAGGCATAAACATAAACAAAATAAAAAAATGATAAAAATAGCCCAATAGAATAAATTGTAATATATTTACAGTAGTCATAACAAGTTAGCTAATAAGATCAAAGTCCTGCCTGAAAAATGGCTTTGCCTGGCAGTGGAAGGTCATCAGAGAAGGGGCTACATGGGCCTCCAGAGCCTGGGAACAGCTACTGAGAAGGCCCTCTCTCAAGTTCCTTCAAAGGTTCTCCAGATAGGAGTGGGATTGAATGAAAAGTCTCTCCCAAATGAGAGGATGACCCATATGGTAGAACAGAGTCCTTCAGATAACCTGGCACCAAGTTCCTGAGAACCATTTTAAATTATGCCTGGAAACAGACTGGTAGCTAGTGAAATTGTTGTAACAGACGAGTCATGTGCTCCTGATCAACAGTCTGTCCACAGCATACTGAATTGGCAGAAGTTTTCAAACATATTTCAAAGGCATCCTCATGAAAAAATGCATTTCAGCAACCCAACAAGAGGAATTAAGGCATGTGTCATTATAGCCAGATCTGATATCTCCAGATGTGGGTGCAGTAGTCCTACCTGGGCAAATGCATTAATGGGCACCACTGAAAACTGGGTTTAGGGCTGAATCCAGGAGTACACTGTAACTACAAAGCTGGGTCTTCAAGAAGAGTGCAGCACCATCCTACTCCCTGATCTGCCTTTCTACTGGTCAGGAGCACTTCTGTCTTATCTGAATCAAGCTTCAGTTTGTTTGCCCTCATCTGATCAGTTACTAACATCAGAAACTGATTCAGAAATGAAAGGCTTCCTTAGAAAGGTGAGCCAGAGTTGGGTATCATCAGCAAGTTAGTGATACCAAACCACAAAACTCCAGACAACCTCACTCAATAGCTTCATGTGTTCAATTGTGGCATAAGCTTCCTTGGAAACACTGTTACTCAGTGGATTGCATTACTTAGTTTAGTTTATTACATTTCTTAGAAGCCTTTTTCTAAAAAAGACTCAAGCTGTCTTGCAATAGATTCAGTTATACAAACATTAAAAACAAAAACAAAACAAACATCAAGTTTAATAAAATAATCAAATCACGTCATCCCACAAAGAGACTAAATCATCAGAAATAACTAATTAGTGTAAGGTTGATTTTTTTTAATGGCCCATTATATCCCATAAAACACTTGGGAGTTAATCTGGTGCTGAAAAAAGATGACCATGTTGGTGCTAGTTAGGTGAACATTCCATAGATGGAGGTCCCCACTTTAGTTTGGGGTGCTTCAGAGAGATTGTGTTTTGTCTTGCACATGCCCTGAATCTGTCCCCAAAGTGGCCTGTTTAGGTTTGGTATTTGTCCAAATCTGATGCACAACCCCAATTTGATAAGTACAGGGCTCTAGTTCAGTGGTGGAGTACATGCTTTGTATGCAGAAGGTCTGCCAAAAGGATCTTGGGGAACAAATTTGGGGAGGCCCTCCCCTTCCACATGAGACCACGGAAAGTCACAAACAGTCAGAGTAGACAGTGCTCAGCTGGATGGACCAAGGCTGAGGCAGCCTCATATGCTCAATTTTGTCAAAGCTACAACTCCGAGGATTGCTGAAACAGAAAGGAGGCATGCTCTGATATTTCTGGTGATCAACTGTTAATTAAGCTTGATGCATTTCGGAGAAGACTCCTTTGTCAGGAGCTGTATACACTGTTCTGTTTCTTAACTGACAAAACCGGGATCTTAAAGGTCCAAACACTAACAAAATTCAAAATACAAGTGAGTATCACCTTGAGACTACAGTTATCTGTGGGGAAGCTTCAAGAAGAATTTGTTAATGTTTTGACCTTTCAGATCCAGATTTTGTTGGCGTTAAGAAATGAAATGGTCTTTCCAGCTCCTGATGAAGAAGTCTTCTCTGAAACGTGTCAAGCTTGATAAACAGTTGATTACCAGAAGCCCTGGGGCTTCCTTTCTGTTAGTTTTTCTTGGTGTTTTCCCCTCTTTCTGTCTGACTCAGAAGATTGCACCAGTGTCTCTGAGAGCCCATCAATGAATGCTGTCATTTTATTTTCCTGACAAGGATCTCAAGGCTTTAACCACTCTGTACCCAGCAGAGATTCAACAGGACAACAAGATTCCCTCGTCACTACACCTTCAGGCTGGGAAAAGCAGCTGCTGCTGAATTTCCACCTGCTTGCCACAACCATGTGCAATACAATTCTTGCAAAACATTTATTCTCAAATTTGGGATGAGATGACAATATATTTCTATACTATAGGGAACTCGAAATGGAAAAGAAACAATCAGTGCTGCAATCGGGCTCATGGTTAGAGCTGGCAGAATGTCTTTTGGGAGAATTGTGAGTGAAATGATTGGGGGAAAAGTGCAATTTTTTTAAAAGTGAAGACCATGAGATTAGTTTATTTCATGCTGCTTCACTTGTTATGTCATTCTGCTCCTCCTTTTGTATGTGCTCTGAATGTGTTTTGCAAGCACATTGCCATGCATTGTTAAGAAGTACCCCAGGGTCTCTTGGAATAAAATCACCATTCAAAAATGTACCGTACTTCTACAGCTGGATATCTACTTTGTTTTGCAAATCAGAAACAAACCCTGAATGCAATTAGAAAAGAAGATAGAAAGCTGGAGGTTTATACTGGCACCCAGAGGATTGTGGACCTGATCCAAGAATATGAAGAATGATGTGTGAAATTCCAGGGAGAACATATGGGACTTCTGTTTTAACTCGGAAGTTGGGGTGGTGCAAGGGAGGAGGGAATGAACATGTTGGGCATATCTGCCAAAATTGAAACACCTACAGAAAGTGTAAGGAAGAAACAGGGATGTTTCATAGGAAAGGTGAAAGGTAAGATGGCTTCCAAGAAGGTATCAGGCCCTACCATTAAGCAGAGTGAGATGGCTGTTAAGGGTGGCAGTTACTGGGCGAGAGAGAGTGTGGCAAAGGACAGTGGAGGACAGTGCTGTGTGCAGTGAAAACTGCTCTATTGGGGCTAGTGGGGCACTCCCCCACCAAACTCACTCTGCCTTAGCCAGCCCACAGCTGCCTACCTTCTTCCTTATAACCAGTCCAGGGAGCGGTCTTGGCTGTCATTCCTCCTCCTCCTTAGTCTTAGTGTTGCCTTAGTAGAATTGAGCAGAAAGGAGGACAGAGGCAAAATGAGTTGGCTCTGCCTCTCATTGGCTTTGGCTCCGCTACTGTAGGGGTCCCTGTCTTCCACCCCATTAGCCCCAATGGGCACCAGTCACCACTGGCTACGTACACCAAGCATGGCTTGCCTTAATCCCTTAAGCTAGCTTGCTGACCTCAGATGCAGTGGAGGATGCAGTTGGTCTGGCTGGCTTCAGTACATGTAAATGGGCAAGAGCACCTTCTTCTCCTTCATCTCAGGCAGCAAAATAACTTGGGCTAGCCCTGGATGGTATGCATCACTGACTTTTGTTACCTGACTTTCCTTATATGGTTCTGGAAGACCAATGTGCTTGTTTCTAAGCTGGCTGGTTTACATGCTGCTTTGGACACCGGTGCAGGATAGGCTAGTACAGAGTAAATGGGTACAACAAGAAGAGAAGAACCATCAGCAATATGTAATAGGAGGGAGTAAGGAGAATCTGTCCATTACGATTTCTCTGTTTCTCATTTTTCCAGTCTTAAATCCAGTTCTCCACATTTCCACATCAGTTTGTGACTTAAAAAAAATAGTCCTCATGAAACTTCATCAGAATTTTCATACAAATTGCTCCTAATACACAAATATTTGTATGCAATTTTGCCTGATATACATACTTGTTGCAATGCTTTCCCCCCTAATGTAATGCATTTTTGTATCTCATTTTCACCAATATATTTACGTCCATGCATGGTTCATATATACATTTTTGTACAAATTGCTTGGCTGGAGAACTGCATTGCAAAATTCAGAGGAGTACAAATTTAGAAGAATTTTGGTTCGTGTATTGTTTTGGAAAGTGTGGATAAGGTAGGTTCACCTTTAAATGCAAACTGAATCAAATTTCTCCTTGTCCCTAGGGGACAGTGATCCTTTGTGTGAGGATAGGGGTGACACAAGCTAATACAATCTCCACTGTGTTCCTGACAGCCCACCACTGTGGCCCTTCATATGTTTGAGCTGAATGTCTGCAACAGAGACCCTGCTGTCCTTGTGTTAGTTCCCTGCCTGATTTTGAACCTCTCTAATCTGCCGTGGTCAGGCTACATCTGGAGTTCTGGGTCAAGTTCTGGCCACCACATTTTTAGAAGGATGTAGACAAATTACAGCACATGCAGAGGAAGGCAACCAGGATGGTGCAGGTTCTAGAAACCTATAAAGAACACTTGAAAGAGGTGGATATGTTTACCCTGGAGAACAGAAGATTAAAGAAAATGATTGGTGTCTTTAAATCTGAAGGGTTGTCAAGTAGATGTTTTCTTTTGCTCCGGGCTTAGAACCAAATGACTGGAAAATGAAGGGAAGCAGATTTTGGCTAAATACTAAGAGTAGCTTCCTAATGGCAAGAGCAGTTTGACAATGGAAGGAATTGCCTTGGGAAGCAGTGCGCTCTCTTTCGCTGGAGGTAGAGGCTGGATGGTCACCTGTCAGGGATGCTATAGCTGCATCCTGTACTGTAAATCCTGCATTGAGCAGGAGCTTGGACTTGATGTCCTCTAAGGTCCTCTTCAATTCTCAAATTCTAAGTACACACCTGTGAAAGTTTGAAGGCTATGAAATACATGTAAGGAACAATAACATAAGAAGGGTGGGGGCTAAACTTTTTCAGCCAAGAGTCACATTCAAGGTTAGCTCACCTTCCAAAGGTTGCATGGCATGCACATACACACACACACACACACACACACACACACACATGCAGGCAGGCACACCCTCCTTTCCTCTCTCTCACCCCCCCCCATATGCAGACATTGAGAGCAATATTGCCTGAAAGAAGCCAGCAGGTACTTGTTCAAGTCATCCTTTTTTCTCCACTGCCCTGCCTTCCTCTTCTTGTTCCTTTCCCCTCGCCTTGTCCCTTCTTAGGTTCCTCCATGAAAATCTGTCCAAGCGACAAAGCCAGAGTGGCTACTGCCCCCATGCACTTCTTTGGGTGCTATTCAATGCTAGTCCTACTCAGAGTAGACCCAGTGAAATTAATATGCATGAATAACTTAGGCTCATTAGTTTTAATGGGTCTACTCTGAGTAGAACATAAAAAGAGCCTGCTGGATCGGGCCAATGGTCCATCTAGGCCAGCATCCTGTTCTCACAGTGGCCAACCAGATGCTCATTGGAAGCTCACAAGCAGGACCTGAGTGCAAAGAGCACTCTCTCCTCCTGTGGTTTCTAGCAACTGATATTCAGAAGCATACTGCCTTTGACCATAGAGTGAGAGCATAGTCATCATGGCTAGTAGCCATGATTCTTAGTTGAAAACAACCCTTTGCCTTGGGAGCAGGATGGGGGGATTTGCTCCATCACCCTCCTAATCAGATGTGCAGTCACTGCCTGAGTCTTCCTGGGAACACAGTAGTAAAGGGGAATGACTGTGAGAGATTGTCTCTCATTGGCTATCCAGGAGGAGGGAATCCCCATCACCATGCTGGTCTAGGTGGAGAGGCTGAAACCAGTGTGATGATGGGGTTTAACATCACCCCCTCCTCCTGTTAATCATTGTCACACTGATCTGAGCAGAGAGAGGTTGAAACTTCTCCTCTACCACAAGTGTGATGATGGGGTCCAACAAAGCCACTTCCTGCTTGGTAAAACAAAATAAAATTGCTGGCACAGCAACTGAATTGTTAGGTGGCTTGGGGGTTCACCAGAAATTGCTTGGGGAGGAGGCTGAATATGGCCCACTGACTGCAGAGTAGCTACCCTTGACATGAGAATTGTTTTACTGCATCATTTGCCTAAGGTGGGCCCATCAAATCCCCAATTCTGTTTCTAACAAGAGCTAGCCAGCTGCATTTGACAGCTTACAAACAGCATCCTGTCCTCAGAATGATAGTGCCTTTGCCATAGTTATCATGGCCAATAACTTATAATGCTCCGTCCTCCATGAAGTTGTCTAGTTCTTTTAAAAAACCATCTGTGCTGACAGACATCACTGCATCTTGTGATATGCATCACTGTTTAAGGAAGCACATCCTTCTGCCTATATTGAATCTACTGCAGTCTCTCCCCCCACTCATATTTTACCAACCTTGACTGTGTTTATTTCATATGCAGCAAGGCACCATAATTAGCCCTTGCTTCTTGTAAAAAATGTTCCTAAGTATGTGCAAAATGAAGATGTAGCACATAAGGAAGGCTGGGGTGTAACACACATCCCCGTTAAAATTGTAGTGCATGATGCAGCTCTCAGTGTGAAAGCATTTTAGACAATTTTAGCATTTTAGACAATTGCAAATTTATTTATTTATTTATTGTATTGGCAAAACATCTTTCCTCTCTAAATCTAGTGCTTCACTGAGATGAGTGAAGTAACTTCCACTTGCTACTTATCCATCTATTTATTTTCCGTTCTTTTGATTTTCTTCCTTTTCCTTTCCTTTTCAACTTCTGAAAATATCCAAGGAAACATGAAAAGATAAGCTGACTTGCGAATCAAGATGGCCTTGCACTGTAGCCAAAAAGCAAACTAGCAAAGGAGGGAAGATCCCTGTCTAATTTTTTCTTAAAGCTTCTCCTGGATGGAACTAACTCTTGTTCTGAAAGACTGTAAACTCACGGCAGGGGAGAGGAACTGTAAATGCAAACACACTGAAACCTCTTGGACTTATTTGGATAGCTAAGATATGAGTCACTGAGAATAGCTCTGGCTCTGTGGTGAACAACTAGTTTTACCTCCATCTTCATACAGACACCGCAAGACCACGTTATCTCACTGCCAGACGGCACATTTTCCTGATAGTTGTCTGCTTTCCAGACAGGTCTCTTTATACTTCATCTCGCTATCTACGCTTTGGCCTTCTGCTCATTCCTTTCCTACTTTTTGAGAGATATTCTTGTTGCCTTCCAAATAATCAGAGGGGAGAAGAGAGCATAGCATGAAAGTCCTGGTGATTTTCTTCTTCTTAAGTAGATCGTCGACTGCAAGAACCAAGAGGCTATTTTATGATTGGTCAATCACAAAAAGAGCTTGGCCTAATATATAGCACTTAAAGTCAGAGGCTGAGAGAGGATCTGACTGCAGTCTTCAAACAAAGCAGAAATCTAGTGAAGACAGAGGACAATTTATGTTAAAGATGATTCTGGCAACATTATGCCAAGTTAGGTGTGCTTAAGACCTTTATTTCAACTGAATGTGTGCTTCAGTTTGGTCGAAGTACAAGGACAAATAGAAATGTATTGGATTTTAGGATACTTACTCTGTGTATGTGCATGTGTGTCCCCCCAAAAAACTTTGATTACTGTGCACATGTGTTAGGGATGTGCAAGAACTCCAAGTTTTGAAGCACTTTTTAAAAATCCCATCTGTTTCTGAGCCATTCTGTGTGCTCTCTGCTTCTATTTGTGTTTCAGTTCTGAGTTGCTCTGTACAAACTGAAGCTCTGTATTCCTCATTCACTATAATCTGGAATCTAAACACAGCAATATTTCCCCCCTCTTTTGGCTCAAGTGGATGAAATTTATAGGCACATGAGACCCTCCAGAGTGAATTAAGCTTGCCAAATTGCAGACAAATAGGTCCAGGTTTTTTTTGTGAAGGTAGAACAGAGTTTCGTCTCTTGCTGTTTCTTACTTTAACCTAATTAAGAGGTGGCCCTTTGGCATGTATACTCTTGCTTGTACACTTTAAAAAAAATTGTATCTTCATACCAGTCTTTCCTTTCTGATGCTTGTGTGCTCTGATGTACCTTGAAAAATGAAATAGACTGCCTTCAAGTTGATTCTGACTTATGGCGACCCTATGAATAGGGTTTTAATAATAATAATAATAATAATAATAATTTAATTTATGTGTCGCCTATCTGGCCGATGGCCGCTCTAGGCGACGTACATCTCAGTTACAATAAAATACATCATAATAATACAATACAAGCGATAAAAACTATAAAACAATGACAGTTCAGAGTAATAGGCAATTAGTCATAGAGATTAACCCTCCCCGGAAGTCCCGAAGGCCTGTCTGAAAAGCCAGGTCTTCAAGGCCTGGCGGAATACATTCAGGGAAGGGGCATGCCGAAGATCATACGGGAGGGAGTTCCAGAGAGTGGGGGCCGCCACTGAAAATGCCCTCTCTCTTGTCCCCGCCAACCTAGCTGTTTTAGTTGGCGGGACTGAGAGAAGGCCCTGTGTGGCTGATCTTGTCGGGCGGCATAATTGGTGGCGTTGGAGGCGCTCCATCAGATAAACTGGGCCGAGACCGTGTAGGGATTTAAAGGTTAATACCAACACCTTGAACTGGGCCCGGAAAACAACTGGAAGCCAGTGCAGGTCGAACAGCACTGGAGTGATATGCTCCCGGCGACGACAGTTTGCAAGTAGTCGAGCCGCCGCATTTTGTATCAGTTGTAATTTCCGGACCGTTTTCAAGGGTAGCCCCACATAGAGCGCATTACAGTAATCCAAACGAGAGGTGACCAGGGCATGTACCACCAATGGGAGCTGATGAACAGGAAGGTATGGTTGCAGTCTACGTATGAGGTGTAATTGATACCAAGCTGCCCGACTCACTGCCGAGATCTGAGCCTCCATGGACAGCTTGGAATCAAGAACAACCCCAAGGCTGCGGACCTGGTCCTTTAGGGGCAATCTCACCCCATCGAACATCAAGTCAATATCTCCCAACCTTCCTCTGTCCCCCACGAGTAGCACCTCGGTCTTATCGGGATTCAGCTTCAACCTGTTCCTTCCCATCCATCCACTCACGGATTCCAGGCACTTGGACATGGTCTCCACAGCCAACTCTGGTGAGGATTTAAACGAGAGATAGAGCTGAGTGTCATCCGCATATTGGTGACACTGCAGCCCAAATCTCCTAATGATTGTCCCCAGCGGCTTCATATAGATATTAAATAGCATGGGAGAGAGGATAGAGCCCTGTGGCACACCACAATTGAGAGGCCAAGGGTCTGAAACCTCTTCCCCCAATGCTACCTGTTGATGCCTATCGGAGAGAAAGGAACGGAACCACTGCAGTACATTGCCTCCTATTCCCAATCCCTCCAGGCGATGTAAAAGGATACTGTGGTCGACAGTATCAAAAGCCGCTGAGAGATCGAGGAGGACAAGAAAGGAGAATTCTCCCCTATCTAATGCCCTCCTCAAATCATCTACCAGAGCGACCAAGGCTGTTTCAGTTCCATGTCCAGTCCTGAAACCCGATTGGTATGGATCCAAATAATCCGTTTCATCCAAGTGTGTCGACAGCTGATTAGCCACCACTCGCTCAATGACCTTGCCCAAGAATGGTAAATTTGAAATTGGGCGAAAGTTGTTCAAAACTTGGGGATCCAAGGAGGACTTCTTTAAGATGGGCTTTACAATTGCCTCCTTGAGGGCTAATGGCATTACACCCTCCTCCAGGGATGCATTAACCACCGCCTTAATCCCCTCGCCCAATTTCTCTTTGCAGCTCACAAGGAGCCATGATGGGCAAGGATCATTTAGACATGTGGTAGGCTTCACAGTTGAGAGCACCTTGTCCACATCCTCAGAAGGGAGAGGCCGAAACCGATCCCATTCGACCGGCTTGCAACTGGCCAACTCTGGTTCATTTACTGTATCCACGGCATACAGAATCAAGTTCCGTAAGTGTTCGATTTTGTCAGCAAAGTGCTTTGCTAATTTGTCACAGGAGGCTTTTGACTGTTCTAAGGGTTCCTGAGCAACTGGACCGACCAGGCTTCGGACCACTTGGAACAACCTCCTGTTCCATGGTACAATTGTCTTTTTGGTTGCTCAAAAAATGTGTTTGCAAGAAAAATTATTGGCTTCACAGAATTCAATAAGTCTTCTGCTTCATTTCTATCTCCTAAACCCCATTTTCCCACAGTTTCTAGTTCTTCTCTCTTCCCTACTTTTCCATTCCAGACCCCCATGATTATCAGCACATCTTGTTTTGGTGTGTGATCAATTTCTTCCTGTACTTCCGCGTAAAATCTCTCCAATTCCTCTTCTTCTGTGTTTGCCATTGGAGCATAGACAGAATACAACCCAATATTATCAAGGTTAGGAAATGTCGTCTCCCCCCCCCCCCAAAAAAAAAGAAATAAAAAGAGGATGATGATTGGGGCAGAAAAACACATGTACAATTCATGTTTCCTGTTTCATCAGTCTTCCTGAAAACGTCTTTGCTATCTTTGCAAAAACTGTTTACTGTTGAAATTCCACCTGAAGATAATTAGATGTAAGTGGATGTTTCTGCTGACTAGACACTGAAGCATCTGAGCATTTTAAAACGGCTTTTAAACAGCCAAATGGTGTGAGCTGTAATACAAAGTGATAAATCAGACTGATTAAGAAACACAATAAAGAATTGATTAAGAAACACAATAAAGGTGTATTCTGTGTCATGCTTACACTTTTGTTAACCAGGCCAACAGAGCCTGTTTAAGGAAATGTGCATGCACCAGTTTAGCCACCTGGTGTTCCTTAGTGTAAAAGAATATCTATTTCAGAATATCACCACAGGGCAGCCTTCCCCATCCTGGTGCCCTCCAGACATTTTGGACTGCAACTCCCATCAGTCTCACCCAGCATGGGCAATAGTCAAGAATGACAGTATTTGTAGTCCAAGCCATCTAGAGGGCACCAGGTTGATGAAGGCTGTCATAGAGAAATGAATGGATGACCCTTATTTCAGAAGACTCTAAAGCCCATAAATTCTCTTAAAACAGGATGCTGCTACTTCATAATAGCTTTACATTGTTGAATGTTTGAACCAGCAGCTTTGAAAGAGAATCAGGCCTACATCCTTTCCATTAACTTTGTTTAACATTTGCCACTTTCATCACATGCTTATTCTAATAATAATAGGCTGGCCTTCAGGTAGTTAAAAAATTATACATTCTTTACCTTTCCATGGTAACTAACATGAAGGTGGAAATCGCCTAAGCAACCCGTCTGCTTCAGATTTCAAGGCGATCAAGTCCAAAAATGGTTAGAGCAGCCTTTTAAACTTCTTCTTTCCTTCTGCTATCCATGTAGTTATAGATTAGGCCTTCCTGTTTTTTTTTTTAAAGAAATCCTAATGTCTCTGTCCCACACATTTTATATATCAGCAACAAGAAAACCCAACAGAAAGCAGATTGGGCTATTTATGTATTCATCCTCTGTTAGTGACATTTGGGGATGAGTTTTGATTCTTATGTAGCCAAAATAGCACTATCCATACACAAGAAGGTGGCATCAGCAGATTTGGGGCATCTTGATGTTTGCAGAAATACAAAAATTATACAGGAACAAAACTCGGTGTGTGTGTGTGTGTGTGTGTGTGTGTGTGATTTTCTGTAAAATGCCCAAGGAAGTCTGAGTATGTTCAGAAACCATGAAACAGAAAGTTCCAGAGAAGGTGATGATGGGGAATGAAATAAGCTGGCTGGCTGGAAGCAGGGCTGGCCTAATGTGAGTCAGCCACCTCAGGTGGCAGATGCTGAGGGGCAGGAAGTGGCCAGAGCTGAGTAGACCACATGATCTCTCCTGTGCCTCCTAAACTAGTCTCCTGCCCTCAGGTGCAATGGAGATCACTATCCTATCACCAGTGTCAAAGTGAGGCCATATCTGCACTTTACATTTAAAGCAGTATTATACGACTTTAAAAAGTCATAGCTTCCCCCAAAGAATTTGGAAACTGTAGTTTGTTAAGAACATAAGAAGAGCCTGCTGGATCAGGCCAGTGGCCCATCTAGTCCAGCATCCTGTTCTTACAGTGGCCAACCAGGTGCCTGGGGGAAGCCCGCAAGCAGGACCCGAGTGCAAGAACACTCTCCCCTCCTGAGGCTTCCGGCAACTGGTTTTCAGAAGCATGCTGCCTCTGACTAGGGTGGCAGAGCACAGCCATCATGGCTAGTAGCCATTGATAGCCCTGTCCTCCATGAATTTGTCTAATCTTCTTTTAAAGCCATCCAAGCTGGTGGCCATTACTGCATCTTGTGGGAGCAAATTCCATAGTTTTATGTGCTGAGTAAAGAAGTACTTCCTTTTGTCTGTCCTGAATCTTCCAACATTCAGCTTCTTTGAATGTCCACGAGTTCTAGTATTATGAGAGAGGGAGAAGAACTTTTCTCTATCCACTTTCTCAATGCCATGCATAATTTTATACACTTCTATCATGTCTCCTCTGACCCGCCTTTTCTCTAAACTGAAAAGCCCCAAATGCTGCAACCTTTCCTCGTAAGGGAGTCGCTCCATCCCCTTGATCATTCTGGTTGCCCTCTTCTGAACCTTTTCCAACTCTATACTATCCTTTTTGAGATGAGGCGACCAGAACTGTACACAGTATTCCAAATGCGGCCGCATCATAGATTTATACAACGGCATTATGATATCGGCTGTTTTATTTTCAATACCTTTCCTAACTATTGCTAGCATGGAATTTGCCTTTTTCACAGCTGCCGCACACTGGGTCGATATTTTCATCGTGCTGTCCACTACAACCCCAAGGTCTCTCTCCTGGTCGGTCACCGCCAGTTCAGACCCCATGAGCGTATATGTGAAATTAAGATTTTTTGCTCCAATATGCATAATTTTACACTTGTTTATATTGAATTGCATTTGCAATTTTTCCGCCCATTCACTCAGTTTGGAGAGGTCTTTTTGGAGCTCTTCGCAATCCCTTTTTGTTTTAACAACCCTGAACAATTTAGTGTTGTCGGCAAACTTGGCCACTTCACTGCTCACTCCTAATTCTAGGTCATTAATGAACAAGTTGAAAAGTACAGGTCCCAATACCGATCCTTGAGGAACTCCACTTTCTACAGCCCTCCATTGGGAGAACTGTCCGTTTATTCCTACTCTCTGCTTTCTGCTTCTTAACCAATTCCTTATCCACAAGAGGACCTCTCCTCTTATTCCATGACTGCTAAGCTTCCTCAGAAGTCTTTGGTGAGGTACCTTGTCAAACGCTTTTTGAAAGTCTAAGTACACTATGTCCACTGGATCACCTCTATCTATATGCTTGTTGACACTCTCAAAGAATTCTAATAGGTTACTGAGACAGGACTTTCCCTTGCAGAAGCCATGCTGGCTCTGCTTCAGTAAAGCTTGTTCTTCTATGTGCTTAGTTAATCTAGCTTTAATAATACTTTCTACCAGTTTTCCAGGGACAGAAGTTAAGCTAACTGGCCTGTAATTGCCGGGATACCCTCTGGATCTCTTTTTGAAGATTGGTGTTACATTTGCCACTTTCCAGTCCTCAGGCATGGAGGACGACCTGAGGGACAAGTTACATATTTTAGTTAGCAGATCAGCAATTTCACCTTTGAGTTCTTTAAGAACTCTTGGGTGGATGCCATCCGGGCCTGGTGATTTGTCAGTTTTTATATTGTCCGTTAAGCCTAGAACTTCCTCTCTCGTTACCACTATTTGTCTCAGTTCCTCAGAATCCCTTCCTGCAAATGTTAGTTCAGGTTCAGGGATCTGCCCTATATCTTCCACTGTGAAGACACATGCAAAGAATTCATTTAGCTTCTCTGCAATCTCCTTATCATTCTTTAGTACACCTTTGACTCCCTTATCATCCAAGGGTCCAATCGCCTCCCTAGATGGTCTCCTGCTTTGAATGTATTTATAGAATTTTTTGTTGTTGGTTTTTATGTTCTTAGCAATGTGCTCCTCAAATTCTTTTTTAGTATCCCTTATTGTCTTCTTGCATTTCTTTTGCCAGAGTTTGTGTTCTTTTTTATTTTCTTCATTCGGACAAGACTTCCATTTTCTGAAGGAAGACTTTTTGCCTCTAAGAGCTTCCTTGACTTTGCTCATTAACCATGCTGGCATCTTCTTTGCCCTGGCGGTACCTTTTCTGATCTGCGGTATGCACTCCAGTTGAGCTTCTAATATAGTGTTTTTAAACAACTTCCAAGCATTTTGAAGTTAAGGATGCTGAGAGTTCTTAGGAGACCCCTGTTCCCCACACAGAGCTACAATTCTCAGAGTGGTATAATAGTCGATCCCTCTTCCCAGGGAACTCTAGACATTACAGTTTGGTGAGCAGTCTCCTATCAATTCTTAGCACTCTTAATAAACTACAGTTCCCAGGATTCTTTGGGGGAAGTCATGACTGTTAAAATGGTATAAATAGGGCTTCAAAAATAGGGTGCGGATGTGGCCTTGCGACTGAACTGCCAGTCTGGTTGGCCTTTGTACATGGATGGGAGGAGGGAGGCATCATCAGGCAGCAAAGTATATTTGATTGGCCCTAGCTGGAAATGGGCAGTAGAAAGCAGAGCATGGTCATGACAGGCGAAGTCTGCCAAGGCCGCACCTCAGCAGGAAGCCACTGCTAATTCCCAGAACCCCTTGGAGCTGCTACTCTCCTTTTTCCTTGCTCTTGCTGCCTACGCACCTACCTTCTCTAAGCATGGGAGCAACAACAAGAGCAGGAGAAGGAAGTTCTAGGGTTACCAGCCGTACTCTTTTAAGAGTACATGTACTCTTTTTGAGATGGTGCAGCAGCATACTCTTACTTTTCACTTAACAAAGCCACATGTACTCTTTTTGAAGTGACAAAATGATGGTAACCCTAGAAGGAACAGATGCTGCACTTCCTTTGCCATTAGAAAAGTGTTGCTGGTTCAGAACAAAGGTCCAGTGGAGTCCAGCATCCTGTTCTTATAGTGGCCAACCAGATGTCTATGGGAAATGAGAGGCGTGGCCACTTTCCAATGCATGAAAGTTAATTGTGGTGCCCTTCTGTGCCATGCCTTTTTGGGATAGTGACTCTGCCCCCCCTCCCACACTTTCGCATGCTACCATTTTATTTCTGTGTTAGGCCTTATTCTCTCTCCTGTATAGTTTTAGGCTGTTAAATCAGATTACTTTATTTGTTTTGCTTTATATAATGTTCTTTAGATTTGTTTTCTGTATCTGTTGGCATTATGATTATTTCTTAATTGTTCTTAATGTGATTTTTTAAATTGTATTTATTATTGTTTGATACATTGTGGAACATGTTGGGCAGAATTTTCTGGAAAAGTGGCATACAAATAAACAGATGATGCTGATATTACCAAGCAGGATTTGAGTGCAACAAAGCTGTCCCTGTGATGTTCCTATATTAATGTATATATGGTAAGTGTTGTTGTTTAGAAGATACATGGTAAGTGGAGTGAAAGAGGGGGAGTGAATGGGCAGTAGAATGCGAGATGATTGGCTGAGTGTTTAAAATGGCTGAACGTATAAAAGGAAGAGTGAGAGTGGAATCTGGGGGGGAGAAGAGAACTGAGTGGGTTGCTTGGTGGGGTTTAGAGAGTTGTTTGCCAGGAGGGAGGTGGGGTTCGGATTAGTATTGAGTAAAACCATATGCTTATGTGCCTTAAGAAGAAATCTTGTTAATCTTGTTAGCTTTGTTATCTTTAATAAATACTTAATTTGGTTTACCAAAGGCCTGATCCTTGGCTGGGGTTTCACAGACCAGAAGGGAGGGTAAGGTAATGACCAAGGCTGAAGGGGAACTGTAAGAAATGGTGGCAGCGGTGAAGAGAATAACAATACCAGTATTCAGAGTCTCTGGGAATACTAGTATTGGGACGTTACTGGTGGTTGCCTAGCAGGGGGATCTGTTGAGATCTGTGCTAGAGCGGGGAGAGAAACCATAAGAGAGAGCGGTCCGGACTGGTGGAGTCCCTGGTGGTGCCTAGTGACAGGCAGTAACCATGAGCAGGTAGGAACCTGACAGGGAGAGCCAGGGAAGGAAGCCTCACAGTCCCCACTTGTGATTCCCAGCAATTGGTATTCAGAGGCCATCATGGCTAGTAGCCATTGATAGCTTTATTCTCCGTGAATTTGTCAAATCCCATTTTGAAGCCATCCAAGTTGGTGGCCATCACTGCCTCTTTTGCCATCTCTTTCTGGGATGTGGCATGGACTGGGCCCAGAGGGAGAGGACAAATACAAGTGAATTGGTGATAACGGGAATCAGGTGTCTCTATTCACACCGAAGGGCCCTCAAAAACCTGTGGCATTTTGGCATGCCTGAACATGAGCAAAAGGGCTCATGTGTCTGGCTGTACCACCTTTGCCTTGGCCTCAGTTTATAATCCTGGACTTCCCAGGTTAATTACTTTGCCTTTTTCCAAAATGGATGTTATGCTGATGCAGCAAATGCGGGCACAAAGAAGTGGCTCGGGCCCTGGCCAAACCAGATGCTAATGCAACACTTGGATAATGTACCAACACTGTCTGTGTTCCTAGAGAAAAAATTAATAGGTGGTGAGGCCTCCCTCTTTCTCATCAAGACTGCAGCATCACAGGAGGAAAGGTTTAACCCTTTAATCTCCAGCTACAGTCCTGATAAAGATTATCCACATGTCGTCATTAGCCTTGCCCAAGACTATGGGGTTGTTGCCCACTGGTGCCAATGGAAGCTGTTTTTCTTTGGGTAATTGCAGCATGGGGGGCACTTTCATCAGGATTGCAGCTGGAAGGGTTAAACCTCCCCGCCTCACAAGTTGCAGTCTCAAACAACAACAACAACAAAACCAACCCACCCCCCACTCACCAGCACTTAAAAACAACAACAGCAGATGTAGTTTCTAACCAAGCAGTTAGAGTAATGTCTAGATTGGCCCTCAGCCCCTGCCTGTGCCTTGAACTCTATGATCTTGGGCAAGTGTCTGTTCTCCATCTAGTGGGTCAGCAGGGTGGGGGTATAGAAACTCTTAGGTATAGAAAGAAGAAACGTATTAGGCTCCAGCTATAATCCTATGTACTCTTACCTAGGGAGCAGGCCTCCTTGAACACAGCAGGGCTTGTTTCTAAGTAAACATATATAGGATTGAAGTGCATTAAGAAGAAAAATATGTTGAAACAAAAAAACCTAGTTTTCCATCATGCATGGATTTAGTCTTCTGGTCCTTCCATTACATTCTAAAAATTGATATGTGTCCCACCAGTGTTGTTGTTTTTCCTTTTACTGTGCTGTGCATACCTGATTAGTCACTTTTCCATATTTAAAGTTTTCAGAAACTTCAGTGATTGTACATTGCAACTTTATTAGAGTGCTTCAAGATAAGTTCCATAAAAAAGGTACTTTAAAAAAATAACAGTTTTCCCATTTTAGAAAGAAAATCACGGGAGTGATTCATTTCAACATGATGAACCCACTTCCCTTTAAACACTTTCCTTTTGTAATAGTGCAATGCTTCCTATTAACAGTCACATGCAGCTTATATCAGTCACAGGTATACAGCATAAAGGTATAGCAGATCAGCTCACTGTTGGTTGTTTGATAATTCCAGAGACAATATGTGGATAACTTGTACACGCAGTTATGCAAACGGAATTATCTATATTATCTTTATATCTACATGATTTGAACTGAGAAGTGTAATCTGATGTAGTAGATGAACTGAAATGGAAAAATGAATTGGCCCAATTGTGTAACTGTGTTTTTTAAAAAATAATAATAAAAGTCTAGCCAAGCAGCAAGTCTCTGGACAAAGGAGGGGGTAGCTCAGAGCTTGGAAGATTACTTTTAAAAAGTAATAAATTACAGTTACAATTACATGGCCCAAAAAGTAGTAATCACCGTTACAATTACAATTGCTCTGAAAGTAACTGATTACTTTTTCTCAAAAGTAATCACTACAGTTACATTTCAGTTACTTTTTAAAAAAACGCCTACAAGGTGCTAGCCTTGGCTGCTACACGTCTAAGTAGCCTAAAACAACATTACAAATAAACACACACATACAGAGGTAGTAGAATAATTCTTTTTATCCATAAGATAGCTATGGTGGTCTCTCCGCTGGTAAGGGAGGTGGGGAGGGAGGCAGAGGCCACTACTCAGATCTTTGCACATCAAACCAAGTGCAACTCCCCCTCAGTCAGCCAGCATAATCTCTCCCACTTAACCACCTCCCAGACCTTGCCCTGCCACCAACTAAGGGACACTCACCCAAACAAGCATTTTCTCCTGAGATGTAAAAAGTTAAAATACTGCAAATACAGCACAGTAGCCAAAGAGGGTGGTGGAGGTCACTTTGTGTGCCAAGTGCAAACACACACACACACATCATCATCATCATCATTTTTCACCTCCACAGCTCTTTATCTCCATTCTACAACTGCCTCCTTCTCCTTTATCCACGTTATTGCCCTCTGGCTTCTTTTCCCTTCCACTCCATTCTTCTTCACCCCCGTCCATTTTTTAAAACAATTGTTTTCTCCCCTCCACCCCATCTCACTCTCAACCTCCTCCCACCCACAGAGCACAAAGGAAGAGCGATGCTGCACAGAAGCCCAGTTTGAGGCACATGATTTTCATCCACAAATTATTGGAGCAGAAGACTTCCCCTGCTTCCCCCCCCCAGTAATGCTCCAAAGTAATGCTGGAAACATTACAATTACTCCACAAAAGTAATAAAATTACTCCTAGTTCTATTACAATCAACATGTAAAGGAATTACCCACTCGTTCCTCAAAAAAGTAACAAATTACTTCCAAGCTCTGGGGTAGCCACTAGGAAGGAAGGCGGCAGTGTGGTTAGCTTGTATTGCCCACAGTCTCATAATATCCAACCTCTGACAAGGGACTCACAAGAGTTGAATCAGGAATGGGGTTTATAAACCAAGGACCAAATGCACCTCTCCAGCTCTTTCTGTCTGGCCATTGGGACTCTGTTATGTTATGTTACATTATGTTACAGTTTATTTCTAGGCTGCCTTTTGGCCAAAAAGGCCCCCAAGGCAGCTTACACACAAATAGAAAATACAAATAAAAACAATACAATTTACAAAAAAAACAAGCTAACAAAATCCTAGCATTTCTAAAAAACAACAGCAGCTAAAAACCAAAAGCATCCATCTTCCTGGTAAAGGACAGTCCCCAGAAAAAATGTCACTAAGAGCAGGGGTCTCACCTCTGCAGCAGTACCTCCCAGTCTGCAGCTCCTCCTGATAAGGTCCAGGCAGAGGGGTGGGGCAAGACAGGTGGAAAAACTTACCCCTTGATGGTCCCAGCACAGTCTTACCCCTGCAGCAGTCTGCCCAGTCTACACATCATCCCCAGGCTACACCTGTACCATCCTACCTCCCCATACTTCTTAAATGCTCTTGTCTGACTAGAATGTGTTCTTGAACTATGATAATGCCTCTTGCTTGCTGGGTCAATGATGTGTGTGTGTAGGGCATAGGGATGGGAAGATCTGTCTGTTTCGGTTCTCTCACTTTCTCATTTTTCCAATGTTAAATTCAGTTCTCTACATTTCTGCAGCAATCTGCAAATTTGTTTGTTTAAAAAATTCTCATGAAAATTCTCTACCATTTTAATTTCTCCAAATAAACACATTTTTGTAGGCGGTTTTAACAAAGGTACACATTTTGGCAAGTCATTTCTCATCATTTCATGACTTTTGCATGTTATTTTTACTCATGCATTCATTTTTATGCACACTTTCCCCTAATATATGCATTTTTGTAAATGTTGTTTAGTTGGCAAACTGCATCCCAAAATTCTAATAAATGTGAATTTTGAACGATGGCTGTGTTTCAGTTCTCATATTGTTTTGGAAATTGCAAATTTGATAAATTCTGCTTGAAATGCGAACTGAATTTAAATTCTCACCCATCCCTAGTAGAGCATAGAACTCTCTTAATTTTGTGTGGCTGGAATATAGCATACTGTGCAAAGGTAAGAGTGATAGTTACCCTGCCCACTTTTGCCTCTGACTCCGCATGTCACTACCTTGAGACCTCCAAAAGGTTGCCGATGAAGGAATGTGGCCCTTGAGCTGAAAAATGTTCCTCACCTGTCCTATATATCCCCAAGTTCAAACCTAAATTTCTAGTATGCACATGAATCCCTCCCTCAAAATAGAGGTAGCCTGGTGGCAATTTTAATGCATGCATTTCTAAATATATTTGTCCTAAAATACACCTTTTTGACACATTTTGGTACATTTTCCGAACCAGAATCTGTGTCACAAAATTATGAGAAGTGTGATACCCAATGGATAACTATGTTCCAATCCAGGCATTATTACTGGAGGTGTGAATTTGGACAGTTCACTTAAAAATGTGAAATGAAATTATCCTCTGCTGCTGCTGTTGTTGTTATGTGCCTTCAAGTCGATTGCGACTTATGGCAACCCTATGACTCAGTAACCTCCAATAGCATCTGTCATGAACTGCCCTGTTCAGATCTTGTAAGTTCAGGTCTGTGGCTTCCTTTATGGAATCAATCCATCTCTTGTTTGGCCTTCCTCTTTTTCTACTCCTTTCTCTTTTCCCCACCACTATTGTCTTTTCTAGTGAATCATGTCTTCTCATTATGTGTCCAAAGTATGATAACTTCAGTTTCATCATTTTAGCTTCTAGTGACAGTTTGTTCTAACACCCAATTATTTGTCTTTTTCGTAGTCCATGGTATGCACAAAACTCTCCTCCAACACCACATTTCAAACGAGTTGGTTTTTCTCTTATCCACTTTTTTCACTGTCCAACTTTCACATCCATACATAGAGATTGGGAATACCATGGTTTGAATGATCCTGACTTTAGTGTTCAGTGATACATCTTTGCATTTGAGGACCTTTTCTAATTCTCTCACAGCTGCCCTCCCCAGTCCTGGCCTTCTTCTGATTTCTTGACTATTGTCTCCATTTTGGTTAATGACTGTGCCGAGGTATTGATAATCCTTGACAAGTTCAATGTCCTCGTTGTCAACTTTAAAGTTACATAAATCTTCTGTTGTCATTACTGTACTTTAGTCTTTTTAACGTTCAGTTGTAGTTCTACTTTTATGCTTTTTTTTCTTTAACTTTCATCAGCATTTCTACTAGTAGTATGGTATTGTCTGCATATCTTAAATTATTGATATTTCTCCCTCCAGTTTCACACCTCCTTCTTCTTGGTCCAATCCTGCTTTTCCGTATGATATGTTCTGCATATAGATTAAACAAATAGGGAGATAAAATACATCCCTGTCTCACACCCTTTCCGATGAAGAACCAATTGGTTTTTCCACATTCTGTCCTTACAGTAGCCTCTTGTCCAGAGTATAGGTTGTGCATCAGGACAATCAGATGCTGTGGCACCCCCATTTCTTTTAAAGCATTCCATAGTTTTCCATGATCTACACAGTCAAAGGCTTTGCTGTAATCTATAAAGCACAGGGTGATTTTCTTCTGAAATTCCTTGCTCCGTTCCATTATCCAACATAAGTTAGTGATATGATCTCTGGTGCCTCTTCCCTTTCTAAATCCAGCTTGGACGTCTGGCATTTCTCGCTCCATATATGGTAAGAGCTTCTGCTGCTAGCTCAAGTAAGAACTAAGCTAAGCTGTTTTCAGTCCTGCTGATTTCAAAGGGAGTATTAAGCCTGTTTCCGCCCCAGTGTAAAGATGTGAAGCCATTATCATATTGCTATTGAAATCATGGGGGGCATTTTAGTGCAAACTGAGCATGAGTTTCAACTGGGCCCAGACCAACTCATCAGGTTGCAGAGCAGAGGAAAAAATAGAAGCAGGGCCGTTCCATCACCTCTGCTGAGACACCAGATGCCTTTCATCCTTCCTCAACTAGCATCTAGCAGCAGCCATTCCATCAAGCTACCTGAACTGTTTCCAAGCCAGTTAGTCACTGTAAGCTTAAGAACCAGCACCTGGGTTAGCTTTCCCTGCTCCTTCCTCCATTGTTCCTTCTGTGTCATGTCTTTTGAATTGTAAGCCTGAAGACAGGGACTATCTTCCTCTACTGACCTTTGTGCCCTGCTCTGAAAACGTTTCAGTGAAGAGAGGAGTAAAAATGCTGTAAAAAAATTCTGCAAGAACAACCTAATAGTAGGGGTTCCTGGGATAATTCCACATATGCATGTAGACTGGCCTTTTCATATGGACATATCTTGACTTCATAAGCCAAGGTGTGTATGAGCCTTTCCTCATGCTCTGTCCTCCCTTCTTAGCATGTTGTAATAAGCCGGGAAATATTCAGTTAAGCATAGTTTCCCTTTATATCCAACTAGGAAACTATGGTTATCAGGGTACCAGGTTCTGGTAAACTGAACATCTTAAACCATGGTTTTGTTTAAGATCATGGTGTGTTCCTTATCTGAAATCATTGGCTGTATACTATAGTCAGTAGGGATTTTTTGCGTTCTACCATGTTAAATGAAAATACCCCCCCACACCCCTTTCTGGTGCTTTCTGTAATAATAATAATAATAATAATAATAATAATATGGATGGGAAGGAATAGGCTGAAACTGAACCCCGACAAGACTGAGGTACTACTCGTGGGGGACAAGAGAAGGTTGGGATCTGTTGACCTGAAGTTCAGTGGGGTGAGTCTACCCCTGAAGGACCAGGTCCACAGCCTCGGAGTTGTACTTGATTCCAGGCTGTCCATGGAGGCTCAGATTTCGGCAGTGAGCCGGGCAGCTTGGTATCAACTACACCTCATACGTAGGCTGCAACCCTACCTTCCTGATCATCAGCTCCCACTGGTAGTACATGCCCTGGTCACCTCTCGATTAGATTACTGTAATGCGCTCTACGTGGGGCTACCCTTGAAGACGGTCCGGAAACTACAACTTGTTCAAAATGCGGCGGCTCGACTACTTACAAACAGTCGTCGCCGGGACCACATCACGCCAGTGTTGTTCGATCTACACTGGCTTCCAGTTGTTTTCCGGGCCCAATTCAAGGTGTTGGTATTAACCTTTAAATCCCTATACGGTCTCGGCCCAGTTTATCTAAAGGAGCACCTACAACGCCACCAATTATGCCGCCCAACAAGATCGGCCACACAAGGCCTTCTCTCAGTCCCGCTAACCAAATCAGCTAAGTTGGTGGGAACTAGAGAGAGGGCATTCTCAGTGGTGGCCCCCACCCTCTGGAACTCCCTCCCACAAGATCTTCGGCACGTCTCTTCCCTGAATATGTTCCGCAAGGCCATAAAAACCTGGCTTTTTCAACAGGCTTTTGGGACTTCTGAGGAGGCTTAATGTTCTTATGTTTGAAATGCCTCCTACTCTGTATTCTCCTGTTATTATAATTTATAATTTATATTGTTATAGTGTATTTTAGTGTATTGTATTTCGCTGTATTTACTATATGTACATCGCCTAGAGTGGCCATTGGCCAGATAGGCGACACACAAATTAAAATTTATTATTATTATTATTATTATTATTATTATTAGAAGCCGTTTGGACTTTTTTTCTTGAAATTGACATAATCTGTTGTCCTTGATTACAACTCAGAGATGACTCTAAGGTATCCCTAATGAATTGCCTGAGCTTGCCCCAAACACAGTACTTCATCTGAAGTAGGTTTAAATTAAAAAAACGGCATGGTTTATTTTTAATTAATTTAAAAAAAATGCATTGTAGTGGGTGATAACATACCGCATGCGTAGAAAAGTTCTTTCAGTTTCACTTTCACTCTCCCTCCCCCTCCCCTTCCAGTTACTTGGAGGAAGCAGGGGAAGTCTGCTCCTGTGATTGGTGGGCAACAGACATGTGACTCACACCAGCCTTCTGCTCAGCTTGTTCTGTGTGAGGAAGCAAGAGAGAAAAAATGGCCGATGGAGGGAGAAAGCAGCAGCAGAATGGAGGTGAGTGGGAAAGTTTAGAATATTTTTTTCCAGTCTGATGTGCTTCAGAGTGAACAAATAAGAAGACCTAGAGCCCAGCTAAGTCTTGCTAGCTGGATTCTCCAGAAGGTCACGTTAACCTGCTTTTCTTGATTCTATCTTGTGTAATTATAAGCATTAAACGGTGCTGTGCTTCTATAGCTAGAATGAATTTCCAGTGTAACATAAGATTGGTTTGGAGAAATGTACTGGTTTCCAAAGTAAACTCTCATGAAACCTACAGGCTTCTTTTTTAAAACATCAAAGCTTCGGCTATGGGGCAGTATATAAATACAATAAATAAATAAAATAAATAAATCAAGTAAGGAAAATTGTGGATTCCCATGTTAACAGGTTTAAGTAATTGGGGTACACCTATAAATCATACCAGCAACAGAGGATACTGTGTTTTAGCTTGCATATTGTTTTGGAAAGTGCAAATTAGGTACATTTCCTTTTAAATGTAAACTGAATCAAATTTCTCCCCCATTCCTAGCTGAACTGTGGTCATTACATTATTTTTCTCTTTGTTGTGAATATACACACCTTTAGCCCTTCCCATGTTAGACGCAGATACTTATTTAGCTGTGTTTAGGCTAACACATGCAGGGTTAACCAGGGATGGGGTCAGGAACACACATGCAAGCACAGATGCAACCCAATATATTTGGGTGCAGCAGCTACATTTTAGATTTTTGCGCAATTATTGTGAAAGACTTTAAAGCTAAATTGATTGCACATGATTTTGAAGGGAAGGAGGATAAAGTCTACTCAGAAGTGAATCACACTAAGTTCAGTGGGACTTACTCCCAGGTAAGTGGAGCGGAGCATGTGTGTGCTAGCAATGAGCTTCGGGGAAGGAAGGAGGAAAATTGTCTACTCAGAAGTAAATCCCATTGAGTTCAGTGGGGCTTACTCCCAGGTAAGTGGAGCAGTGTTTCTGAATAGACTTTTAAAAAATTGCAGAGTCCTTCAAAGCTCTCCCCCCCCCCATTTTTGACTCTTTCCTTCCCTCAAGCTAGATTCAGCGAGTGGGGAAGGCAGGCAGTGGGAGAGAGCGCAGGTGGGGGCAGGGTGATTGAGCCAATGGAAAGGGCAGGCTGTGGGAGACAGCGGGGGTGGGAACACACATACACACACACATCACCAGAAGTAAGTTCCACTGAGTTTATTCCAGCTTACTCTTGAAGTGAAAGTGAACATAGAATTACAGCCTTTAACTTCTAAATTCAGTCCTTTCCTTTAAATACTAGGTGATTTATCAATAAATATAAAATTTATGTCTGTTAAATGTTCAGTGTGTCATCATGTGACTCTTACTGTTGCTTGTTAAACACCTGCTCTTCAGGATAGTGCCACAAATAGATTCAAAAAAGTCTGCTTTAAACTTGCTCCAAACCCCCTGTGGCATGTAATGAATGTAATGAATGTTCTAGTTTGTCTGCATCCTTCTTGAAGTGCGGAGACCAGAACCGGATGCAGTATTCAAGATGAGGTGTAACCGGTGCTGAATAGAGGGGAACTAATACTTCACACGATTTGGAAACTATACTTCTGTTAATGCAGCCTAAAATTGCATTTCCGTTTTTTGCAGCCACATCATACTATTGCCTCATATTCCACTTGTGATCAATGACAATTCCAGGATCCTTCTTGCTAGTATCCCCCATCTTATAACTGTGCATTTGATTTCTTTTTCCCAAGTGTAGAACTTTGCATTTATCCTGGTTGAATTTCATTCTGTTGTTTTCAGCCCAATGCTCCAGCCTATCAAGGTCCCTTTGTTTGTCTTCCATGGTATTCACAAGGTTTTCCCAAAGTTTTCCATTTGGAAAGGAAAGGGGGTTCCCCTCTGCCCAGTGCCCACCCACCCAATATCCTCCCCTCCCCTGGGTCAGTGTTGAACTATGAACTGGGAGACTGGGGTTTGAATCCCCACACAGCCATCAATCTGACTGGGTGACCTTGGGCCAGTCACTGCCTCTCAGCATCAGAGGAAGGCAATGGTAAAACCACCTCTGAATACCATTTACCATGAAAACTCTATTCAAAGGGTCACCATAAGTCTGGTCGACTTGAAGGCAGTCCATTTCCATTTTCAAATATGATTGCATAGAAATAAATTCCACTGAACTCAAGAAGTATGCAAATGATCAAACCCACCCTCCCTTTTCCTCCCTCTTGCCCCTTTGCTCCTCCCTCCCCATTCCCCTCCCCTTTCAATCCCCTCCTCCCCCTCCCCTTCCTCCTCCCCGTGGTCAGTTTTACCTATCTTAAGCATGATTGCATGGAAATAAATACCATTGAACTCTATAAGCATGCAAATGATCAAACTTGCCCCCTCTCCCCCTTCCTTTGCTCCCCTCCAATATACTCCTTTCCCCCCCCTTTTTCCCCATGGTCAGTTTTTCTTATCCTAACCATGATTGCATAGGAGTAAATCCCATTGAACTCAATAAGCATGCAAATGATCAGACCTGCTTTTCTTCTCCTTCCCCTCTCCTCTCCCTTCCTCCTCCCATCCCCTCCTCCTTCTTTCTCCTCCCCTGCCCACTCCAGCCTTCCCCCCTCCCCCCGGTCAGTTTTACCTATCCTAAGCATGATTGCATGGAAGTAAATCGCACTGAATTCAATAAACATGCAAATGATCAAACCTGTCCTCCACCCCTCCCCCTTCTTCCTGCTCCCATCCCCCTCCTCCCCTCTGTGTTTCGTCCCCTCCCTCCTCCTTCCCTCCCCATGCTCTGTGGTCCATTTCACCTATCCTAAGCATGATTGCAGGGGAGCAAATCCCATTGAACTCAATAAACATGCAAATGATCAATCCATTCTCAGCAAACTTGCATAGGACAGGATCCCATTTCTTACCTCCCGGATTAAAAAGCAGGGAAATTCACTAATAGGCAAAAAACCTTGCGGTTTAAGAATGTACCTATAGCCCACAGATATTTCTATCAAACTTTAAAAAGAAGGGAAATTGGGCAGCTATAGTGAATGCAGCAGGGGAGCAGGAGACCTGAACTCCTCTCTGAGATATTGGACTGCCCTATAAATTGGTCAAAATGCAAACACCATTTGGGTTGGTCTTTCACAGTCCAATCCACTTCCTGTGTAGCTTGGAAGAATTTGGTAACATGTGCCTCTGAGCATATGGTGAGTGGTGGCAAAACCTGCAATCAGCCCAAATAACAGAAACAAGATGTGTGCTGTGCTGATCTTGTTTTAGCAGGGAGGAAGCAACATTATTAAGACAGTTGATATAGATCAGATGGACACTTTGAATATGTCTGATTTCCTTTGCAATTTTAGTGACATTTCCTATAGGAAATCATTTTCTTTTGTTTCTGTTTCTGTGAATGTGTGAAGTACAGCAACATTTTGCAAAATTTACACTAAAAAAACTCCAAACATAATTGTGGAATAAGGGCACTGACTTCTGCAGAATAGTCTCCAGTGGACCTCAGGAGTGTCTCAATTTGCACAAGATAAAACAGTGGGAGGTGAAATATATTCTAGCCAAATGCTAGGTGTGCTCTATGTTTTTAATTGACCGTGCCCACCTTGCCTTAAATGAAATGGTTTAAACATAGCAGGCTGAAAGCATCATCCTCTTTTTTCCAACAGCTAGAGTCATTGCTGAAGCAGCAACATATTGGAATCAGTCTGATTTTACATCAAACTGCAGGTCCAAATTCCACTGTTAATGCACCCAAAATAGAAATAGGACATAACCTCCAATTTGAAACACAAAAGGCTGTGTTCACCATCATATGACACTGACCAATAAAAAGGCTTTGAAATTACTAAAAATAAATTTGACACAGATTTCTGGGATGAACAGTGAGGGAAATAAAATTTTCTAGTTCACATTCTCTGTAGAAACATCAATAACACAGAAAAGAAGCAAAGTAAGAAGAACACCAACAAACATACAAAAATATAATTCTCTATCTTTCGAGATGGCAGGTGTTGCCACCACTCACCATATGCTCAGAAGTACATGTTACCAAATTCTTCCAAGCTACACAGGAAGTGGATTGGACTGTGAAAGACCAACCCAAATGATGTTTGCATTTTGACCAATTTGTACGGCAGTCCAATATCTCAGAGAGGAGTTCAGGTCTCCTGCTCCCCTGGTGCATTCACTATAGCTGCCCAATTTCCCTTCTTTTTAAAGTTTGATAGAAATATCTGTGGGCTATAGGTACATTCTTAAACCGCAAGGTTTTTTGCCTATTAGTGAATAGTTTCTAGTTCAGATGTAACAGAAAACTATGATTAATTAAAGGTTTCTGGGATTATTCATGGTGCTCTGAGAAAGGAAGGGACAATGTACACATGCAAAAGACTAATTGAACCTTGAATTATTATAGACTGGCCATTTTTCCCCAGGGATGTACCTGAAAGCAGGATCCTTGATGGCAGAATTCTAGATTCTAATTGTTTCCCTTTCTTCCCTTTCCATGTCTAAATTTTTATTGCAACTTCTTGGGACAAGGATACAGTAGGGTCCCATCTTTTGTTTATATTACACTGCAAAGCAGAATGTACAGTCACGGCACTATACAATAGATTCATCCCGGCAGGTCCTGCTCACAGATTCCACACTAAAAAAGGTACATGAACAATTAGTTCCAATATAGCCTTGCCACATATATGAGCTCATGACATCTCTTGACAGTCTGACTGTGTCTCCCCTAAAAATTACATCACAACTGACATTAGTGCATTCAGCTTTTTGTTCATCTGTGCATATTGTGACTCAAGAATGGCCCTGTTCCTTTTGCCTGCATTTCCCAAATTGTTACAACATAGTATGCCCATGCCCAATTATCTTTTGCAGAGATACTCCAAAGTAAGTGTTTTGAGGTCTGTTGAGGAATTTAGCTTTCTAATATCTGTTGAAAATGATGGCTTAGACATATTATTTATTATTTTAATTATCATATAAATTTATGTCCTGACTTTCAAGACAAATCCTAGTGTGTGTCTATATGTGTGTGTTGGGGGTGGGTATTGCGAGCTCACATGCATTACCTCCATTTACACATTAATTGCTTCATGTTGAAATCAGGTTCCTGGTAAAGACTCCTAGAACAAAGTCACTGTTTTATACAATGCATTCCAATCAATCTTGATTGTGAAATACGTATTTTGTAGCTCTCTTTTTAGCAAGCAGGGAATAGATTCAGAATTGTGGAAATCACTAAGCACACAAAGAGTTTGCAAGTATATGGTGTTATTTTCTTTCTTGTTTTTGAGTTTTTTAAAAAAAATTAGCCATCAAAAATTGTTCACGTTAAACATCATTGAAGCTTTCCACTATCCCCTTCCCTCTCTTCCTCCATGTTTACCATTCTGTAACACTGTGACTTTGTGGTTATGTTTGTAGTTGTATTGTTATTTGTTATTTATTTTCTTTGTATTATAAAAATCCTTCAGTAAAATCCATTATAAAAAATAGTTCCTTTCCGATTTTGTTTTCTTTAAAGAGCTGAACTGTCATGTTTAGAGGGAGAATTGATTCTTGCAAGGGATCTGAAAGCATGTAACAGTGCAAAAGCAAAACTCTGCCAAGTGGTATCATTCAATGAAAGTTAGTACACGGCTTTCAAGGATGACGGAGAAAGGCAATGTAGCAAACCATAGAGGTAGACATGCCTAATCAAAGTTTCAGCAACAGGGGCTAGTTCTGCAATTCTAAAATAACAAGCATATACCGATTCAGAATGCTGCATCCAGCAAAGAAACAATGCTTAGCAGGAATGGGAGAGCAAATAGATTCAGTTCACATTTACAGCTGCATCTATGAAATTTACCCTTTCTGAAACGACATGAGAACCGCAGCTTAGCCATCCTTCAAAATTTGCCCTTATCCACATTTTGCCATGCAGTTCTCCAACCAACCAATATTTACAAAAATGATGTTGGAGGAAAGCAAAAAAAAAAAAAGTGCATATTAGTCAAAACTGCAAAAAATGTGTTTAGTAGAAGAAATTCACACTGAAATGCTGAAGAATTATCAAGAGGATTTTTTTTTTAAAAAACCCACAAATTTCTGCAGAAATGTAGAGAACTGAATTTAAGATTGGAAAAACCACAAACTGAGAGAACTGAAATTGACACATCTTTCTTTCCTTGAAAAAATGAAATGGCCTGCCTTCAAGTCGATTCTGACTTATGGTGACCCTATGAATAGGGTTTTCATGGTAAGTGGTATTCAGAGGTGGTTTTACCATTGCCTTCCTAAGAGGCTGAGAGGCAGTGACTGGCTCAGGGTCACCCAGTGAGCATCATGGCTGTGTGGGGATTCGGGCCCTGGTCTCCCAGGTCGTAGTCCAACACTCTAACCACTATGCCACACTGGCTCTCTTTTCTTATTACCTAGTAAACCTGTGTCTGGGCTTCAACACTTTAAAATGCATCTGGGGAGGTGGTGTTCACATGATTAAATGTATGTAGCCAGGACCAAGTTAATGGAATGCTGGGAATTTAGAATGTTGGTGTAGGAGTTGCTATGCAACAGTCGCGCAAGGAGACAATGATGGACAGTGGGGAAGGGACTGTTGAAAAAGGACAGTTGGGGCAAACTACAGGAGAGGGGGCTGCCCTGGACAGAATGGTAGTGAGGAGCAGACAAATTGGGAGAAGCCAAGGCACCAATCCAGCAGCTGCTGAGAAAAGACTGCAAGCTGATAATAATTGAGAACAGTGACTTGAATATGCGTACTGTGCTTCCCTGAGGAGTGCTAACAAGAGGCACTGGCTTGTGGGTTATTCTTGCTTGTTTATATATATGTTCTTGCTTTATTAATATATATACATTTTGTTGTTTCTTCCGATGGTCTGCTGTAGTCCCTCAATTATCCATCTCAGATTGTCCTTAAAATCTTCTCTATGTACAATCCTTCTCACACTTACCGTAAATAGATATGCTGTTTAACTCAATGGGGTTTATGTTGAACAGATATGCATAGGATTACACTGTAAACATTACAATGTATCTTTCCTGTGGTGGCCCCACAGCTGCTTTGGAACTTCTTCCCAGAAGACCTGAGGAACATTGCTACACTCCAGCGATTTCAGAAACTGACTTAGCTGTTTTGATTTCCTTAAGTATCGATTGGGGCTAGAGTGAATTGTGTTTGCGTTTACTGGATGGGTTATATTCCTTTGTTATTTTTGCAATGCTGTTTTTTTTAAAGTACTGTATGTAGTATGTGGCTTTTAATTGTTGTAAGACACTATGGATGGGTATTGCCTGGAAAAGCGACCTGGAAATATTCTCATATACATATATGTATATATTCTCATATATATATATATATAAGAAAAAGAAAATAAATAGTTCCACAGAGAAAACTAGGTTATTTATTCGTTCATTCATCCAATTTTTATTCCTGCCCTTCTGAAGGAGCCCAGGGTGGCAAACACATAAATGATAAAACAATTTTTAAAAAATGCATTCTAAAAACAGCTAAAAACTATCTAGAAACAGTTAGAAACATTCTAAAAGCAGTGATCCAAGGGTTGCCAGGAACAGTGTCAATGGGAAAGTTTCCAATTCAGCCTTCTTTCTTGCTTAAGACGGTGCATGGTGATGGATGGGGACATTCTAAAAGTTGTTTTGTTATCTTTATTTGCCTATATAATATATGCTTGAGTGAATAATATATAAGCTTGAATGAACAGCTTGGAGCTTTGGGATTTAGGGAGGGTTAAATATAGAATGCTGTTATTTTCATGTTTTTGTTTTATATTCCAGCTTTGTTGATATCAGCGTTTTGTTGTAAGCTGCCTGCTGATGATTTTGTCACGAAAGCCAGCATTAACAATTTTTGCAACAAACAATGACAATTACAGGAAAATTGCAAACAACATTTTTTCATACTTTAAACTAATTCCAGACTGTGATGGCAATCCTATGCAGCCATCATGTGGGTAAGTGAGAAACCTTTGCACAACCTGGGGTGCTTTGAATGTTTTTTTATTACAGCTGATCACCAAGCCAAACAGACAAGCCAGTCAGCCATTCTGCTGGGGTGATTGTTTTTTGACACCTCTGTTGTGTGTGCTTTGCCTCTTCCTCTCCTTTGACTGTCTGGGACTGAAATTGCACCTTAAATGGATATTTTACTGAGCACAGATTCCATATGAGGGCCTTGGAAACATTATTTTCATCATAAAGGGGTTTGATCTCTCTCTTTCATTTGTTTTTGTCAGTTGCAGCTTCGAACTACTGTCTGTAGTGGTCGATACTCATGGTCTACAGAACTTCCTGTAGTTCAGCTCCTTTTCATTTAGTATTTATCATGGGAGATCTTTGCCATGACATCTGTGCAAGCAACATCAAAAGATTTCACTTTAGTTTGCATTCTGGTAAGCTGAAGTAAATGAGACTTGTTTGTGTGCATGCAAGTCTGTGTCTGTGACTGTGTGTGCTAATTTAGGATTTTCTTGTTTTTAGAGACTATATAGATATTTAATCCCCATCTCCTTTTTCAGTAAGGAAAACCTAAGTGGTGGTTCCAAACTTCACACTAAACTAATTTGAAGGACCAAAATCTGTTGGAGAGTCTTTGTTGAGATGCAGAGTGTGATGTTCCTATATTAATGTATATATGGTAAGTGTTGGTTGTTTAGAAGATACATGGTAAGTGGAGTGAAAGAGGAGGGGGAGTGAATGGGCAGTAGAATGCTAGATGATTGGCTGAGTGTTTAAAATGGCTGAACGTATAAAAGGAAGAGTGAGAGTGGAATCTAGGTGGTGGATGAGGTGAAACTGAGTGGGTTGCTTGGTGGGGTTTAGAGAGTTGTTTGCCAGGAGAGAGTGGAGAAGGAGGGGGGTGGAGTTCAGATACGTATTGAGTAAAACCATATGCTTATGTGCCTTAAGAAGAAATCTTGTTAATCTTGTTAGCTTTGTTATCTTTAATAAATACTTAATTTGGTTTACCAAAGGCCTGATCCTTGGCTGGGGTTTCACAGACCAGAAGGGAGGGTAAGGTAATGACCAAGGCTGAAGGGGAACTGTAACAAATGGTGGCAGCGGTGAAGAGAATTACAATACCAGTATTCAGAGTCTCTGGGAATACCAGTATTAGGACGTGACTGGTGGTTGCCTAGCAGGGGGATCTGTTGAGATCTGTGCTAGAGCGGGGAGAGAAACCATAAAAAAGGACAGTCCGGACTGGTGGAGTCCCTGGTGGTGCCTAGTGACAGGCAGTAGCCACGCGCAGGTAGGAACCTGACAGGGAGAGCCAGGGAAGGGCGTCACACAGAGCTGCCATGGTAAGGCAAGAACAGAATTTCGTATCATATAGAATTATAGAGTTGGAAGGGATCTCAAAGATAATCTAGTCCAACCCCCCCACCAGTGAAGGATATCCACTACTACATGATCCCTACTAAGTGGCTGTATAGCCTTTGCTTAAAAACTTCTAATAAATGACAGCCTGCTGTCTTCCAAGCCAGACTCCTCCATTGCCAGACATCTTATGCCATCCATCAGGAAGCTCTTCCCAGCGTTTAGTCAAAATCTCCTTTCTTATAATTTGAATCTGTTGATTTGTTGTTATTATATGCCTTCAAGTCGATTATGACTTATGGTGACCCTATCATATCACCTCCTACCTGTCTCTTCTCCAGGCCACACATACATGTAGGCACATTGTCAATATCATATTGTAAATATTTATGTGGCTTGGTTCTCTTCCGTACATCCCACTGTTTACTCTTTCATCAACTGGGACAAAAACTGTGAAAATGGTGTTCATGGATCAGGTAGTGATACTGAGAGAACACAGAGAGAAAAAGTCTTTTTGGCTGCTTCCCTGCTTTGGATATTCAACGCAAATCGAGCCTGAGCTTCTCGAAAAGCGGTGGCAGAGGATTGGAGGAAGAACTGTTTTGTTGTGGTTCTGGCAAGCCTTAACAACCAGTGTGTCGACCCCATGCTTTCACCAACATAGCTTCAATTTAACAAGTTTTTAAAGCAGGAGTGGGGAACATCAGGCCCAGTGGGCAAATGCAGCCCTCTAAGCGTCTGTAACTGGCCCTTGGGACTCTCGCTAGGCCACTGCCGCTTCTCATTCACACCCCCTACTGGTCCTGCTTCGCACCCTCTTTGAATGTTTTTGCTTGACTATAAAGTGTCCTTGAACTCTGATAATGCCTCTTGCTTCCCTGGGTAGAGAGAGGGGTGTGATTTTGTATAGGAACAAGCCTACCCACGTAAAATGAACATTAGTTGCTTTGCCCACTTTTGCCTCTGGCCCCTACCCACCATTGGCATGTGAGCCGTGGAAGGGAATGTGGTCCTTAGGTTGAAAAAGGTTCCTCATCCCATGTTAAAGGTTCCTGTCACTCAGAACACATATAAATGTGAAGGCAAGTATGTAATCCACGTGACTGCCACATCTACAATGCATGTAGAGCAGGGATGGGCAGGAGCTAGATCAGGATCTGCTGATAGATCTCTGGATGGTTTATAGTAGATTAGCAATTTCCAGTGGTTTAATAGTATAATAACAATATGACCTTTCCCATCTAAATTAGGCTTCTGAAATGGAGACAATTCTATCTTGGAGGACTTGTCCACATTGTATAAGTATACATGGGAACAGGACATTGCAGTTCCAATTGATCAACCATGGTCTACTTCATGATACACCATTACTTTCCCCCTCCCCAATTCTTTGTTTCCTCCCCAACAGCCAGTCAGCATTGCATGATCACTGCGCATGCTCAATCTCACTGGGCTGTTTTAGGGGTTCCTCCCTTGGGGTTATTTTCCCCTAAAGTTTTTTTTGTGCTTCTGAAAACCTTGGGATTCTCCACAAGCCTGCTGAAACCCTTCTTGTGGTATGCGTGTGGTACCATTTTAGCTAAATAAGCAAAGGCACTCAAAGTTGGAAATAATGGACTCATGTGAGAAGTGGTATCCCTGTTTGGAAACAAAGGTCACATCTGCACTATACATTTAAACAGAGCTTGGAAAAGTTACTTTTTTGAACTACAACTCCCATCAGCCCAATCCAGTGGCCATGCTGGCTGGGGCTGATGAGAGTTGTAGTTCAAAAAAGTAACTTTTCCAAGCTCTGCATTTAAAGCACTCTGATAATACTTTAACAGACATGACTTATCCCAAGGAATTCTGGGAACTATAGTTTGTTACAGTTGTTAGGGGACCTCTGTTCCCCTTATAGAACTACAAAGTGGTTTAACAAGCAATCCTTCTTCCCTGGGAACTCTGGGAATTGGAGTTATGTGGGGGGAATAGGGATCTCTTATAAACTCTTGGTACCCTTAACAAATGACAATTCCCAGGATTCTTTGGGTGAAAATATAATTGTTAGAGTGGTATAATTGTGCTTTAAATGTATAGTGTGGATGTAGCCACCATCTAAGAATGTCTTGTTGATATTCACAGGTCTTCAACATCAGCATTTCAAAGGGAGGGGTGATTCTTTTTAAATATAGAGGACATCCGAAGAATTTCAGTTTATCTTCAGTAAGTGATGTTTTACATTAACTGTGCTATCTTCCCCTCCCCCATACTGTCACCCTCAATTAGCCAGCACAATATTACTTCAAATGAATCTGCCAGTTGCCCAGAAATTGCCATTTTGTTCTTTTTCCCCATACTGAAACAAGAGCTAGAATGTAAACCACAAATTCAATTGAGAGTATTGAGATTTTATTCCTGGCGGGCTGGATACCTGCCTAGACAAAGAGCTGCTGTATATAAAAAAATAAATAAAACACAAAGAGTTCTTTTGTGCTTTATAAAGACACATTAATAAAGTCCTTCAGGACTGGGAGTTCAAAATGTCTTTGACTATAGCCTTCAATAGAGAAGACAAATATAATGGAGGCCAGTATTACAGGGGCTGAAGAGGAGAGCAGAAAATAACTGATAACTGGAAAGGTCCTTGACAATTATGGTTTTGATCATGTATCCATAGGGATGGCATTGCTTCACTCACTTAGTCCCCTGCCTTCAGAATAATACAACTTCAAAGATGGCTACTGTTCTGGAACGAAGATTGTACATGCCAACGCTGTAGCTCTCAGGGAGAAAGAGACGAAAAGAATGGGGATCTCATCCAAATGTAAGAAGAGCCTTGCTTAAGGTGGCCATACATCCTGCTTTACAGAAGACAGTCTACTATTTGAAGTGCTGTCAGAAGCCGTCCTCTGTTTGAAGGAGTTTTCCATCTGTTTTAAAGATTTAGAACTCTAGGAAGGGAGAGCAGCAGGGGCCCTGAAGATGCCCAACAACAGGCTGAGCAGGGAACAGGTCACCTAGACATAGTCTGCCCCACAATGGTGAGATGTATTGTATTTCTATTTAAGTGATAGTAGTTTGTCATAATTTCTACATTTGCATCTTTCCACACCATTCTGCAAGTCTGTCTCCTCTTCTTTGGAGATGCATCCCCCCCTTTTTTGATGATGCCACTGTGTAACCGGCCACGCTATACTTGGTGAATCAGACCAAAGCTTCACCTCCCCCACCATGCTTTATATAATGGCCACTCATAGGAGCTCCTGCTTATGTCTGAGTGCTCCTGCATTGTTGGATTGTTTTGTTTTAAAAAACCACACTAATTATATGCATAATTATAACCAAAATACATATATTACACATACAGTACATTTTTATTATCAAGCCCCATGTGGTACTATTATTTCAGCAGCGTAATCTTATAAGAATTAATACATAAGTATTGTATATAATTATATGTAATTATTTAATTAATATCCCGCTTGTCCTCCCAGGTGTGTATATTTATGTATGTATGTATGTTCTGCCTGGAGTGCATATGCATATAACATAACAATGTATGTAATGTGCTAGAATGGTTTGTATTGTATTGTGTGCAGAACCGGGGGGGGGGAAGCTTCTTTCCGAGATCTAGGAGTGAGATTAGAATTAGAAAAAAATCCATGTGGATGAGCTCGATATCAAGATTTTCAGAAAATTCCATTCCTAGCATGAAGTTGGTGAAGGCTGGCTTATATGATGAAACTGACAAATTTGTCAGGGTTATTATTTTTATTAATTAAATTTATATCCTGCCCTTCATCCTAAAAGAGCCCAGGGCAGCAAACAAAAACAATAAACTCACTTTAAAACATTGTAAAAACAAAAGACTTTAAAACAACTTAAAACATCTTTAAAAACATCTTTAAAAAGTCTTTTAAAAACAACTTTTAAAATGTCTTAAGAAGCAATTCCAGTACAGATGCAGACTGGGATAAGGTCTCTACTTAAAAGATTTGTTGAAAGGGGAAGGTCTTCAACAGGCGCCAATAAGATAACAGATGGCACCTGTCTAATAATAAAGGGAGGGGATTCCAAAATGTCAGTGCCACAACAGTAAAGGTCAATTTCCTATGTTGTGCAGAACAGACCTCCTGATAAGATGGTATCTACAGGAGACCCTCACCTGCAGAGTGCAGTGATCAGCTGGGTATATAAGAGGTAAGACGATCTTTCATGTATCCTGGTCCCGAGCTGTATAGGGCTTTGTACACCAAAACTACAACCTTGAACTTGGCCCAATAGCAAATGGGCAGCCAGTGCAATTCTTTCAGCAGCAGGGTAACATGTTGGTGATACCCTGCCACAGTGAGAAGTCACACCATTGCATTTTGCACCAGCTGCAGCTTCCAGACTAACCTCAAGGGCAGCCCTGCATAGGGTACATTGCAAGTAATCTAGCCTGGAGGTTACCAGTGCATGTAGTCAGTCTATCCTGGTCCAGAAACAGCCACAGCTGCCTTACCAGCCAAAGCTGGTCGAAGGCACTCCTAGCCACTGAGGTCACCTGGGCCTTTAGCGACAAAGATGGATCCAGGAGCACCCCCAGAGTATGAACCTGCTCTTTCAGAGGGAATACAACCCTATTCAAGCAGACAATTGACCAGTTATCTGGATGAGGGAACCACCAGCCCACAGCACCTCCATCTTGCTAAGATTCAGGCTCCATTTATCGGCCCTCATCCATCCCACCACCAAGTCCAGGCACTGGTCCAGGGCTTGCATGGCCTCTCCTGATTCAGATTTACAGAGAAATAGAGCTGGGTATCATCAGCGTACTACTGACACCTTGCCGCAAATCTCCTGATGATTGCTCCCAAGGGCTTCATATATATATTAAACAGCATTGGGACAAGATGGTGCCCTGTGGTACCCCACAGCACAACTGCCAGGGGGCCAAAAGACTCTACGTGGGGCTGCCCTTGAAGACTGTTCGGAAACTACAGCTAGTCCAGAATGCAGCGGCCAGATTGTTGACACGGACCAGAAGGTCCGCTCATATAACACCTGTTCTGGCCCGTCTGCACTGGCTTCCTATTTGTTTCCGGGCTAGATTCAAAGTGCTGGTTTTGACCTATAAAGCCCTACACGGCATGGGACCGCAATACCTGGTGGAACGCCTCTCCCAATATGAACCTACCCGTACACTACGCTCAACATCTAAGGCCCTCCTCCGAGTACCATCCCATCGAGAGGCTCGGAGGGTGATGACTAGAACCAGGGCTTTTTCAGTAGTGGCCCCCGAACTGTGGAACAGTTTCTCTGATGAGGTGCGCCTGGCGCCGACGGTACTATCTTTTCAGCGCCAGGTGAAAACCTTTTTATACTCCCAGGCATTTTAAAGTGTATTTTAAACAGCATTTCCGTATTTTGGATGTTGTTTGGTTCGTTATTGTTTTTTTTTATTATTATTATTATTTATTGTATTTATTGTATTTATATATTGTGCTTGTTTTTATCTTTTTGTACACCGCCCAGAGAGCCTTCAGGCTTAGGGCAGTATATAAATTAAACTAAATAAATAAATAAAAAATAAATCACCCGATACTATTTTTCAAAATGACCCTGGAGACAGGATTGGAACCACTGTAAAATAGTGCCACCAGTACCCATCTCACTAAGTCAGCTCAGAAGGTTACCATGGTTAATGGTATCAAAAGTTGCCAAGTGGTCAAGTAAGAATAACAGGATCACACTCCCCCTGTCCTTCTCCTGATAAAGGTCATCAATCAGGGTGTCCAAGGCTGATTCAGTCCTATAACCAGGCCTGAACCCAGATTGGAATGAGTCAAGGTAATCTGTTTCATCCAACAGTACTTGCAATTGCTGCATTACAACCCTCTCAGTCACCTTCCCTAAAAAGGGAGTATTTGCAACCTGGCAGTAGTTGTCACAGACCAATGGTCCAGGGTGGGCTTTTTCAGATCACCGCCTCTTTCAGGGTGGCTGGGACCACTCCCTCTTGCAAAGATGCCTTGACCATACCCTGGATCCACTCAGTCATACCTCCTCAGCAAGCTTTAATAAGCCAAGAAGGGCAAGGGTTGAGAGGGCACTTAGTTGTCCAAATCATCGTAGACATGAGGCTTGGATGTGCACGTCATTAGGCTACATCAACTGAAATGGATCCCAAGAAGTTGCAGCTGACATTGCACTGGACACCTCACTTAGGACTACAGTAGATATAGATGGGGCATCAAGATTGCTATGGAGGCGAGCAACTTTACCCTCAACGTGCTTTGCAAACAATTTACAGTGGGCTTCCGAAGGATCTAAAACTCAGTTTCATGGAGTTGATGTCAACAGACCCCTGACAATACAAAAAAGCTCCACTGGATGGCTTCTTGAGGATGTGATGGAGGCAGAGAAGTGCATCTTCTTTGCCGCCCACAATGCCACACAGTGGTTATGATGTTTTACTTGTGCTCAGTCAGCCTCACAGCATGACTTTCGCCACTTGAGATCTAGTCATCATCCAGCCTGTTTCATTGCCCTTAGTTCACTGGTGTACCACGGTGCAAACTGGGCTCCACAATGCTAGACAGGGTGCTCAAGGGCAATCACGTTAAGAGCCCGACACATCCCGTTGTTCCACAGCATAACAAGGGCTTCAACAAGGTCACCTGCTCTACCTACTGGGAACTCCCCCAGGGCACTCAGGAATCCAGTGGATTCCACTAGTCTATCCACCATCCCTGCAGGAGAGGATTGGAGCCATAAGTCTAAACTTTACCAGGAAATGGTCTGACCATGACAATGGGATGACATCCACTCCCCCAACTCCAGACCACCCTTTCCTCCATCTGGAGCAAAAACCAAATTGAGGGTGTGTCCTGCCCTATGTGTCGGACCCAGGGTCAGTGCCAGAGGGCAGCCAGGTTGGACCCTGGCTGAGGACCCCTGCAGCCCCAAGGGGCCCCTGAAGGGCCCTTCCTTAGGGTGGGAGGGTAGTGCTCCTGTTTTGGATCTGCAGCAGTGGTGGCTCCCAACCCTGCCACATATCATAAAATCATAAAATAGTAGAGTTGGAAGAGGCCTATAAGGCCATCAAGTCCAACCCCCTGCTCAATGCAGAAATCCAAATCAAAGCATTCCCGACAGGTGGCTGTCCAGCTGCCTCTTGAATGTCTCCAGTGTCGGAGAGCCCACCACCTCTCTAGGTAATTTGTTCCATTGTTGTATGGCTCTAACAGTTAGGAAATTTTCCCCGATGTCCAGTCGAAATCTGGCTTCCTGCAACTTGAGCTCATTATTCCATGTTCTGCACTCTGGAATGATCGAGAAGAGATCCCAGCCCTCCTCTGTGTGACAACCTTTCATGTATTTGAAGAGTGCTATCATATCTCCCCTCAGTCTTCTCTTCTCCAGGCTAAACATGCCCAGTTCTTTCAGTCTCTCCTCATAGGGCTTTGTTTCCAGTCCCCTGATCATCCTTATTGCCCTCCTCTGAACCTGTTCCAGTTTGTCTGCATCCTTCTTGAAGTGCGGAGACCAGAACTGGATGCAGTACTCAAGATGAGGCCTAACCAGTGCTGAACAGAGGGGAACTAATACTTCACGTGATTTGGAAACTATACTTCTATTAATGTAGCCTAATATAGCATTTGCCTTTTTTGTAGCCCCATCGCACTGTTGGCTCATATTCAGCTTGTGATCAACGACAATTTCAAGATCCTTCTCACATGTTGTATGGTTGAGCCAAGTATCCCCTATCTTATAACTGTGCATTTGTTTTCTTTTTCCTAAGTGTAGAAGTTTGCATTTATCCCTGTTGAATTTCATTCTGTTGTTTTCAGCCCAATGCTCCAGCCTATCAAGGTCCCTTTGAATTTTGTTTCTGTCTTCCACGGTATTAGCTGTGCCTCCCAATTTTGTATCATCTGCAAATTTGATAAGCATGCTTTGTACCTCCTCATCCAAGTCATTAATAAAAATGTTGAAGAGCACTGGGCCCAGGACCGAGCCCTGGGTACCCCACTTGTTACTTCCACCCAGTTTGAGAAGGAACCATTGATAAGCACTCTTTGAGTATGATTCTGGAGCCACCTGCAGTGGCGTCACTAGGGTTGGTGTCACCCGGTGCGGCCCGCAGCGCCTTCTCTCTCAGACTCTGAGCGATCGCATGCGTGGCAGAGCGCGCGCGTGGCCTCTAGGAGCGTGCAGCTGAGCGCGCGCATGGCCGAACAACAAGGCCTGGGAGTGCGCCGCCGCCGCCTCGTTGTCTGCCGCCACTTCCACATTCTAACAGCCGAGGAAGGCAGCCGGCTCACCACGCGAAGACTCGTTGGTGCCTAGGCGGTGTCTGGGGGGGCAGCTCTGGGTGTCACCCCTGTCTGGTGGTGTCACCTGGTGCGGCCCGCACCTGCCGCACCGCCCTAGTGACGCCCCTGGCCACCTGATAGTTGTTCCATCCAGCCCACATTTAGCTAGCCTGCTAATCAGAATATCATGGGACACTTTGTCAAAAGCTTTGCTGAAGTTGAGATATAATATATCCACAGCATTCCCACAGTCTACAAGGGAGGTTACCCATCAAAAAATGAGATAAGATTAGTTTGGCAGGATTTGTTCTTCATAAATCCATGTTGGCTCCTAGTAATCACTGCATTGTTTTCAAGGTGCGTACAGATTGACTGCATTATAATCTACTCCAGAGTTTTTCCAGGGATCAGTGTTACGCTGACTGGTCTGTTGTTCCCTGGTTCCTCCTTTTTGCCCTTTTTGAAGATAGGGACAACATTAGCTCTCCTCCAGTCATCCGGCACTTCACCAGTCCTCCATGATTTCATGGAGTGGTTCTGAGAGTTATTCAGCCAGTTCCTTCAATACTCTAGGATGCAGTTATCGAGCCCTGCCGATTTGAAGGCATTCAAAGTGATTAGGTATTCCTGGACCATTTGTCTATCCATCTCAAGGTCCAATCCTGCCCCTTCTACTTTATGTTTCCCAGGAGGGTCATAGAGCCTTTTTTGGGAGAAGACTGAGCCAAAGTAGGAATTGAGCACTTCTGCCTTTTTCTTTGTCATCTGTTATCATTTTGCCATCCTCACTGAGTAGCTGTGCCACCATTTCCTTTCTCTGTCTTTTACTATGGACGTACCTGAAGAAAGCTTTTTTTGTTGCTTTTAGCATCCTTCACTAACTTCAGCTCATTCTCAGCTTTAGCCTTCCTGACACCATCCCTCCAATTCCGTGATACCTGCCTGTACTCTTCCTTTGTGGCCTGGCCTTCTTTCCACTTCCTGTATGTGTCCTTTTTTGTTTTCAAGTCAGCTCTAAGCTTTTTGCGAAGCCACATTGGCTTCTTCTGCTGTTTCCCCCCTTTTTTCCTTGTTGGAATTGCTTGCCATTGCACTTTTAGAATTTTCTTTTATAGAAACTCCCACCCATCTTCGACTCCTTTTCTCAGTAGGGTGGCTTGCCATGGAACCGTACTTACAATTGTTCTGAGTTTATTAAAATCAGCTTTCCTGAAGTCCAGGGTATGTGTATGGCTATTCTCGGCTTTTGCTTCTGTTAAAAGCAAGAATTCAAGTATGGTGTGGTAACTTTCCCCCAGAGTTCCCGTAACTGCCACATCATCCACCAAATCATCTCTGTTGGTTAGAATCAAGTCCAGGATAGCTGATCCTCTGGTTGCTTCCTCCACTTTCTGTAGGAGGAAGTTATCTCCAACACAAGTCAGAAATTGCTTGGAGGGGCCATGTTTGGCAGAGTTTGTCTCCCAACAGATATCGGGATAATTGAAGTCTCCCATTGCTACTACATCATGTCTCCTTGAAACATTGGCAATTTGCTTTTTAAAAGTTACATTCTCATCTTCTCCTTGATTGGGTGATTGGTAGTAGACTCCAAGCACCACATTCCTTTTATTACTTGCCCCATTAATTTTAATCCAGATACTCTCGGTGGAACTACCAAGCTCATCTTCCTGTATTTCTGTGCAGGGATATATATTTTTAACATATAGCGTGACTCCACCTCCCTTTTTATTCCTTCTGTTCTTTTTGAACAAGTTGTATCCTTCAATTGCTGTATTCCAGTCATGAGAGTCATCCCACCAAGTTTCAGTTATACCTATCAAGTTGTAATTACCCTCCTGTATTAAGAGTTCAAGTTCGTTCTGCTAGTTTCCCATGCTCCGCGCATTAGTATACAGACATCGAAGACCATGTGATTTGTGGCTTGGTTTCCTTACTACATTTTTCTGAGGACTGTTACTGGGCCCTATCAGAGCCGGTCTCTCTGTTCCCGTTAGTGTGCATAAGCCTCCACCAAGTTTACGTCTCCCTCCCCTTTAGGATTCAGTTTAAAGACCTCCTGATGAACTTCTCCATGCTGTGGCCAAACCCATTCTTCTCAGTCCTTGTGAGATGCAACCCATCACTTGCCAGCAGTCCATCTTCCAGGAATCATAGCCCGTGGTCCCAGAATCCAAATCTCTCACGTTGGCACCACCTTCGTAGCCTTCATTCACAGAGTATTTTTCTTTCCCTTTCTACTCTTCTAAGTACTGGAAGGATGGATGAAAAAACAATCTGGGCCGCAAAGTCCTTGAGTTTCCTTCCCAAAGCTTCATGTTCCCACATGGATGAGAAGCCTTGTTCCCACATGGATGAGAAGAAAGGGATACCTGTCGGTGGGCTTGATGAGTGATGGCAACCCTTCCGTCACATCTCTAATCTGTCCTCCTGGTAGACAGCATACCAGGCGAGTCCATGGATCTTCTTGGCATACTTGGGTTTTCATCCCATGCAGTAGGGAGTCTTCCACTACTAGTACTCTTCTCTTCTTGTTGTGGGGTGTGGTTTCATTGCCACTGCTTGATTGAGCTTCAGCCTCTTGCTCATTGTCGCATGGGGTCTCCTCTAATTCTTCCACCACAGGCTGTCCTCCAGTTGCATCCTCAAGAGAGAGAGATTAAGGAGAGGGAACTCCTAAGCACCCCACATACAGACAGTAAAGGCTTCAATAAGCCCCCCACACCCCACCTACCTCTTCTGTCATGAATGTGGTGTGAGCTGTGCATATGCCTTCCATCAACTACGATGGCGGTGGGAGCTTCCCTAAGGGACTGACATCCCCACTACTATGTTGGTTGAGGGTAGGCATGTGCACGCAGCATGCACAGTGTTCACAGTGATGGGAGAGCTAAGTGGGACGTGAATACGAGCATCGTGGGCTCGGAGCAAGCTGGTGCCCAAAGGGCCAATCGCACCTGCCGCCAGCCCTGGTTAGATTGTTGCCAACTTGAGACAGTCCCATGGTTGTCCTGGAGGCCATGAAGTTCTGAGCCAGAACACTAGAGGCAGCCTCAGCATAGGCATCACCCAGGACTATTGTTCTGGGCACCTCCAATACCACAGCCGAGAAGGCCTCTACCGGTTTGGTCAGAGAAGCTGCTGAGCAGCAGGGTGGATGGTATACCAGCAGCAACCCTAGTTTACTGTTTCCTTGGCCCAACACCAGGTGCAGTCCCTCACAGCCAGCTCCAAGACAGAGTGGTTTCCTGGTGACAAAGATGGAAGTTCTGTAGACCACAGCATCTCCTCCTCCCCATCCCTGCAGCCTGTGCTGTTGTTGCACCGAGTATCCAGGTGGGTAAAGCTGGGTCAGGTCAACTCCTTCCAGTTCACCCACCCAGGTCTCGGAAATGCACACCAAATTGGCACTCTCATCCATGATCAAATCATTGATGAATGTGGTCTTATTGTGTACTACCTGTCTTTAAAAAATGGCACACACCACAGGCCAGTGGGCACAGCAAATGGGCAACTAGGAACCTGTCCATGGGAGGAGTGAGAGCGAGTAACACGACATAGATAACCTTGTTAATGAGAAAACAAATTTGTTGAGAAAAGGAGCTTGTTTAGTCTCCACTGGAATAAGAAAGTACCAGATTCAATAAACCCATATTTCTTACTGGGGGAGGTATAGCATAGCATAATAGAGCATAGTAGAGTAGAAGAACCGGGAATACAAGATTAGGTAGCATAAAACTTAACATTTAATAAGTAGGGGTTTATTTTCCTATAAAAATCAAATCAAAAGCTGATTAGTGAAAATATTTGGGTAGGAATAGTAGAAAATGTGTATTATATGTATTGGAATAATATTTATTTATGCATCATTTATCTTGTTAAATGTGTAGAGTTGTATGTTATCTAATTTTACATTTGATTAATAATTTTCTTCTGGACAATAACTTTCAATATTGATGAAAAGGAAGTTCTCCCATTTTCATCAATTAAACAAATGTGAGGTTACTTCATAAGAAGTCAGTCTAATTGTATGTCCAGCCCAGTATTGTCTACTCTGACTGGCAGCAGTTTTCCAGAGTCTCAGGCAGAGGTCTTTCCCATCAAGACACCATATTCTGCAAAGCTGAAGCTACTGAACAGTCATCAGCCCTATAGCATTCATGAATCTGGAGTCCATTTTGAAATTAGATTATTCTTTTCCATTTACTAGCAACTGGAACTCCCCTCTTCTACAGCAATCATGTGACCATAGGAAGCTGTCTTATTCCAAGTCACCCCAGTATTGTTTACTCTAATTGGCAGTGACTCTCCAGGATCTCGAGGTGTTTCTCATAATCTTCTACCTCATCCTTTAAACTGGAGGGATTGAACCAGAGACTTTGTACATAAAAAAGCTTGTTGCCTACTACAAAGGTTGTGCTGCATCCAGTAGAGTAGTGGTGAATTCAAAAGTGCAGGGTCGATAATAATCACAGTCATGCCCCCTCACAGTCACGCCCTCTTCTAAAATTATACAACCCTATAAGATTATAGAATAATTGGGCCAGGCCTGAATACTGCTTTAGAAGACTTTTCGCCGTCGAATTTGGTCGAAATTGCATGCAAACACATGTCTATTATGAAAAATTCACGCTTAAATGCTGAAGAATTTTCATGAGGATTTAAAAAAAAAAACTATGAACATTGCTGCAGAAATATTGAGAAGTAAATTCAATAATGGGAAAATGAGAAGCTAAAAGATCCTTCCCTCCCTAACCCACACTGCCATTTAATTGGATTGGCTGTAGCAATCTATACGATTTTGCCAATGGTGACATCGTGTGATGTCTGACATGACAACATCTGGACTCTTGTAAAGATGTGTGTACCCCTTGCCAATCCCTAACAAGCAGAGCACAACTCCACGGATGGGGGGAAAAATAGGTTACCCAAAGCTAAGCACAATTTAGTACTTTCCTTTCCCACCCATATATACCATTTATGTTTGGTGCTCATTTGGAATCTTCCATGCAGGTGTGCCCTGAGAGAGAGTCAATCCATCTTGTGCTTAGCTTCCAATTAAAATTAACCTTGCCTTAAAAAGGAAAAACTTTGGAAATGTTTTTTCTCCTAGAAAAAAACCATGTGTCATGTGAATGCCTTGGGGGTAGATCACCAAGATAACTTGAGGGTTGCTTTCTCCCCACCTCCTCAACTATCTCAGGCTAACCTTTTTGTGTGAATGAGGGCATTGGGTTACCAAGAGGGCACCATACAATTAGGCATGAAGGAGATTTGGAAGCAGCTTCAGATTCCAGAAGTGCAGCTGTGGCTTGAAGCAATATGCTGCCAAATGTGTCTGTAACAAGAAGGCATGCTGATTGGCTCGTATGACAAGTCTCAAGAGGATCTAACAATGGATGGCTCCAGAACCAAATAATAATAATAATAATAATTAATTTGTTTGTCGCCTATCTGGCAATTAGCCACTCTAGGCGACGTACATTAAAAAAGATAAAATACAATAATATCAGATGCAATCACATGACTATGAATGCTATATCACTGTTCAAAAAATGGCCCTGGAAGAGCCAAACAAGAGATGTACTTTTTGATATGAGTGAAGTTACATTCTACACATCCAGAAGTATAGTTTGCAGGCTTCTCATAGGCATCTGGTTGGCCAATCTGAGAACAGGATGCTAGACTAAATGGATCCTTGGCCTGATACAGCAGGGCTCTTATGTTACTATTGCAGAACCTCAGAAATAAGGATACAAGCTGACTTGTCAATCAAATGCTCTTCTAAGGTTCTTCCTGGATTTGTTGATAAAAGCCTTATCCCTTGGCAGTGAAACAGCTTTTTGCTAATTGAGGGTGCTGCTGCTACCAGGTCACAAGGCCCTCTAGGCAAACAGCTCAACCCATGGTAAAACTCATTTCATTGTACCAGATTATAGGGAGAGGATTTTTTGACTATATGTATGCTTTCTTTTAGAAGTGTGTGTCTACAAATATACCCATGTATGTATGTGTAGACTGACTAGTTTAGTTTTTATCAACTGAAACTGCATATATTTGTGTATGAATTTAACAATAGTTTTGAAGGAAGGGACACAGATTACATTAGTTACCCTTAGTTCCCACTGAAATAAATGAGAACTGAATTTCTGTCATGCCTAACTTTTCACATTGATTTCAAAGCGACCTACATTCAGCTGACTTCTTGATTACAATCCTAAACCCACTTACCTAGAGGATAAGACCCATTGAGTTGAATAGGATAATTACTACTGAGCAAGGATTGTGCTGTTAGTCTTCTCATTCATTGGCGATCACTCATGGCCAAGTAAGATTGTCTTCCAAGATAAGGTCTTTAAAGTCCGTAAGTGACTGTGGAGGCCAATTCTGGATCCACACAGCCTCCCACAGTGAGGACATAGGTTTCCAGATGGAAGATGGTTGCGATGAGGATTTGTTTGACGTGCCTTCCGCTTAGCTCATTTGTCCCATTCGCCCTGTATTCATGCTTCTTCAAAGTCCATAGCACCTTGGATAATAGCCGACCTCCATTTCGGACATTCATGGGCCAAGACTTCCCAGTTCTCAATGCTCATGTTACATTTTTTAAGATTTAGTTTAAGAACATCTTTAAACCTCTTTTGCTGTCCACCGATATTCCGTTTTCCATCCTTAAGTTGGGAGTAAAGTAGCTGCTTTGGAAGACAGTGATCAGCCATTTGAACAACATGGCCGGTCCAGCAAAGTTGATGTTGAAGGATCATTGTTTCAACACTGGTAGTCTTTGCTTCTTCCAAAACGCTAACATTAGTCCTTCTGTCTTCCCAAGTAATTTGCAGAATTTTCTGGAGCGTTGGTGGAATCTGTCAAGAAGTTGGGAGTGGCATTTATAAATGGTCCATGTTTCACAGGCATACAGTAAGGTCGGTAGTACAATGGCTTTGTAAATAAGCATTTTGGTCTCCCTGCAAATATCCAGATCGTCAAACACTGTACGCTTCATTCGGGAGAATGCAGCACTCACAGAACTCAGACGATGTTGAATTTCAGCATTGATGTCAGCTTTTACAGAGAGATGGCTGCCAAGATAAGGGAAGCAATTAACATTCTCCAGCATCACACAATTAAGCTGAATTGATGGTGCTTCAGATGGACTAGTTTGCATCTATTGATGAAGCACTTTGGTTTTTTTAATATTAAGTGAGAGCCCAAGTTTTCCATATGCTTCTGCAAAGACATTTAGGATAGTTTGAAGACCTTTCTCTGAATGTCCGGAGACTACATTATCGTCGGCATATTGAAGTTCTATAACAGAGGTTGACATTACCTTAGTTTTTGCTTTCAGCCAACTGAGATTAAAAAGCTTTCTATCTGTTCGATATATGATTTCCACACCAGTAGGAAGTTTCCCCTCAATAAGGTGTAGAATCATAGCAATGAAGATAGCAAATAAAGTAGGAGCAATGACACATCCCTGTTTTACACCTGATCCAACTCTGAATGGACTACTCTGAAAGCCATTGCTATCCAAAATTGTTGCTGTCATGTTGTCATGAAGGAGTTGCAAAATATTCACAAATTTATCAGGGCATCCAGTTTTCAGAAGGATGGTCCAGACAGTGGTTCGATTCACAGTATCAAAGGCCTTAGTCAGATCAATAAATGCCATATATAAAGGTTGATTCTGCTCCTGGCATTTTTCTTGAAGCTGTCATGCAGTGAAGTTCATGTCCATTGTCTCCCTGGAAGGGCAGAAACCATTTTGAGATTTGGGGAGGACATCCTCTGAGATCGGTAGGAGGCAATTTGTGAGGATCTTTGCAAGGATTTTACCTGCGGTAGCAAGAAGAGAAATACCTCGATAGTTCCCACAATCTGTTCTATCACCCTTCTTAAAAAGGGTGATAATTATGGCATCCCTAAATTCTTCTGGGATCTCCTCCCTCATCCAGATTTTTTCGATGAGCTTATGAAGTTGTTGTGTAAGTTCAGGCCCACCTTCTTTAAAGACTTCAGCAGGAATCCCATCAGGTCCACTAGCTGTGTTGTTCTTCATTTGATTGATGGCTTTACTGCCTTCATCCAAATTAGGGGACACTGCAAGCTCTTCTCTAGTTTGTTGTTGTGGAATTTGCGAGAAGACCTTACCAGCCATAATAGAGTTACGATTAAGGAGGTCGTGGTAATGCTCTTTCCAGTGTGGTGCAATAGACTTTATTCTTAAGAAGTTTGGTACCATCCATTGAACGTAAGGTATTTGTACCATAATTTGCTGGTCCATAGATGGCCTTTGTGGCATTAAAAAAGCCCTGAGCATCGTGAGCATCTGCAAAGTGCTGGATTCCTTGAGCTTTCTTTATCCACCAGGTGTTCTTAAGTTCTCTAGTTCTTCTTTGGACCTCAGCCTTTGCACTGGCATAGATTCTTTTCTTAGCAGCACAGTTAATGTCTTTTTGCCATATCTGGAAGGCTTTCCTTTTCTTGTCGATGATATGTTCAATCTCACTATCATTCTCATCAAACCAATCCTGATGTTTCTTAGTTTGGTATCCAATAGTTTGTTCACATGCTGCAATAATGGATGTCTTCAGTTTAATCCAGTATTCCTCAACATTTTCAGGGAGTTCCGTCAGTAGATGTTTCTTGAGAGTTGTTTGAAAGCATGCTCGCTTAACAGGATCTTGAAGGGCATGGATGTTCATTTTATGCCTCGGTTTTCTTCCTTGGAGCCTACGTTGAGAAACAATATTAATGGCCATAGTGGATCAAATTAATCGGTGATCTGTCTACCAGTCATCAGCACTTGTCATGACCCCAGTAAGGAGTACATCACGACGATCTCTGGCACAGAGAATTACGAAATCCAGGAGATGCCAGTGTTTTGACCGAGGGTGCTTCCATGATGTTTTAAATTTATTTTTCTGGTGAAAGAGTGTGTTTGTAATAACAAGATTATGCTGTGCACATTTAGTCAGAAGTAGAATTCCATTCAGGTTGCTACTGCCAACTCCGTCTTTCCCAATGGCTTCTGGCCATAAATCGAAATCACGCTCAACTCTTGCACTGAAATCACCCAAGAGGGTAATTTTATCCTCCTTAGGTATCTCTGATAAGATGGTGTCCAGCTGGTTATAAATTTTTTTCTTGATGTCTTCATCAGCATCTAATGTTGGTGCACAAGCACTTAGAATAGTTGCCTGCTGGGTTTTGGCAAGTTTTAAGCGGAGAGTTGAGTCGTTTGTAATGAGGAATAAAAATATTGAGGATTTTTAATCTTTTATTCATCTCAGTGAACCAGAGTTTGGAAAGCCGGCAACAGCAAGGATTCCTGGGAGACAGCCCATCTGTGACCTCTGAGTACATATCTTGCAACCCTGAAGGTATAGACTTCCTGACTCCTATGGAAATTTGGATTTGTCACCCAGTAAGAATAGGCACTCCTTTCAAACAAAGGAAATGTTTATGATAATCTAGGCCTTCAGGAGGAAACAGATCCTCAGGGCCCCTCAGCATGGGCCAGACCTGGCCACCCCCGGCGCTGGCCCTGTGTATGTGACAGAGTGAGCAGGAGAGGGAAGGGACACATTCAGTCTTGCAGTCCTGAATCCTCCACCTGCAATTTGAAAAAAAGTTATTGGGTATGTGTGTGGTTTTTTTGGGGGGCAGAATAAACTGTTTGTCTAGACTGAGAGCCAGACACATTGTAAAGTTTGGGGGTGGGTTGTTTCTATGGACAGGCAGTTCAAGGACCTTGCAAATAATTCTTATTTGTAGAGAGGGTCAGTGTACGGGAATAGAATAACTTTCCACAGGAGAATCTGCAGGCTTGTGAACAAAGAAATAATTATCCATATTCACATTCCCTTTGATCAATCTAAATTCCAAACTCATGAATGTCATTTGATGTTTTAATGGGGCACCCCTGCTTGCATAGAGCTTGTGGTGTTCATGGATCTCCTTTGTGCATTCTGGAACTGTTGGACTGGGGTTTAGATTTTTGCCACTCAGAGGTTCTAGTGTGCTTCATCCTACATAGGCCTAACCATTTCTTTTGTTGTTGTTAAAAAAGAGGCACTTGTACTCAAACCTTGATAAAAGTGCTGTGCGTACCAGCACAAAATGATTTCCATGAATAGCAAAATAAAAGAGATGCTGGTACTCAGTACCAGTGAATACCATCACAAACACTGAGCCTAGTCTTCTAGCATTCAAAATCCAAGATTATAATATAGCTTTTCAAAACTCACCAATCTGGCAATGATGCTGAGATGAATCACTGTTTTTCTTGCTAAATTGAGATTGCTCTGCTTTTTCAAGTGAAAAGAAGGAATATACTTCTAATGTGGCTTTTCCCCTTCTTCTGATTAAACTATTTCTGTTTAAAATATTCAAAATGGCTATTGAGAAGTGAAAATGTCATACATCATATGTTGCCATTGGACTGTATAACTAGAATCCAGAATGAACCTGTTTTGTGTTCTTAGATTAATTACCTTGTCAATTTTTCCCTTCAAAGTATGGATAGGCATAATTTGAAGGTTATTCCTTTCTGTAACTTGATGAAGGGTATAATGATTCCATTCAAGGTACACTAAGCAGATGGAGCATTGTTGTGGGATAACATAACATTAAATAGGATATATTAAATTTCTTTTCTTATGTAGATTGCATTGGTGGGGAAACTGGACAGATTTTGGTTTCCTATACATTTGCCTAACAGCATTTGCAATGAAAATTCTTGATTATTTACTGGAAGTGCAAAGGGAAATCAAAATCATAGAAGTAATTGTTTCTTTACTGGAGAAAAGGGATATCCTATTCCATTCCGATTTAGTATTCAAATCTTTATATGGAAGACTTTGCAAGCAATGTAAATTGGCTTAACATGCTGAAATCTAGGGTAAAAGTCATGCAGTATAATCCTAAACATGTTTACTCTAAAGTACAAGGGGACCTATTCCCTCCGTTTTAAGTGTGTTTAGGATTAGTGTTAGACTGCAATCCTAACCATGTCTACTCAGAAGTAAGTTCCTTTGAATTCAATGGGACTTATTCCCAGATAAGTGGGGTTAGGACTGCAGCCTTACTATGTGCTTTAAGGGTGATCAAAAGATCTATTAAATATGTAGATCAAGTATGTACATACCCATGGCTGAAAACTCCCTTAAAATCTGTAGGAAATATCCCAAATCACCCTGCCACAGTCTTTTTGCAATAACAACTGCCCCCTCATGTATGGACAAGGATGGAGAAGGCAAGGATGGCACATCAGGTAGGTGGAAGAATTGCACCCATATGCTTTCCTCCATGTGGTGGGTGGGAGTATCCATCAAACAGGTCTTAGAAAGCATCCATCTTTGGCGAGGCATCCCTATCTATTTTAAGATGGTGCTGTTTAAACAAATTCTTCCCCGTTAATCAGGGGTACTTTTTTAGTTTACTACAAGGTGTTTAACTCAGAGAGTCCCAAACTTTTCCCCCCACGGACCACTTGAAAATTGCTGACGGTCTTGGTGGACCATTTCGTTATTTTTTCCTGTCTGTTGTAGCAATTGTAATGTGCTCTACTAGAAACTGTATGATATTGAATTGTATTTTTATTCTTCTTTTATTTCTTTTATTGTATTTTATTGTACTACAATTGGCATTACATAGAATTCAAACTGCAGCACAATAAAATACAAAGTAAGAAATTAAAGAAGCAGTTAAAAATGCAGTTAAAAATCAATGTGAATTTTTAATGCAGACGCACCAGTGGTGATCCACGGACTACAGTTTGGGAACCTCCGTGCATATGGGGGGCTATAACCTCCTCCCTTGTTCACTGTTCAGGAGCTGTTTGTTGTTCAGTTGGCAGCTCCTTTGGTGCCAAGATCCCAGATCCTTTGGGGATCACATAGCCAGTGTAATGATATCACAATGGCATGATGTCACTACATACTCAGATTTGGCCATATGATGACATCACAAAGACAGTTCAGAGATAGGAAAGAAAGCATTGGTCAAATTCCAAGTGGGTGTCAAGGAGGGTACAATGCTAATAACATTTTTTCCTTGTTTGTAGCCAAAACCAAAAGTGGTGTGTGTGTGTTAGAACAGTTTGTAGGGAGGAATGTTCAGAAGAAGATGTCTCTTTCCCAGTTTGAGATAAGCCTGAGTTCAAAGTGCTTAACTCTTGCAGGATCATGCTGGGTGATTTTACCATTGTGATGGAGTTATTTTAAAAGTTCTTGCTATATGAGGAGGAATAGAAGATTAGAAGCAATGGGCCTGCTTGCTGAGCTGCTGCCTTATACCAACATAGGGATTCACCTATGTGGCATCCGCAGGTGCACATGTACCTGCAGATGCCTTCCCTAGTACCCATGGTGTCCTCTGCCCCTCTCCCTGCTGAAATTAGGCTTTAAAGAAATATTATACTGAGCCAATATAATTAACTTGTTGTGTGTGCTTGGTTGCGGCATATGTGTGATGCCCATGACAGTTTCTTCAGTTTGCAAGTATGCCCAAGGGCCCCAAAAGGGCAGTGGCCATTGTACCATACTAGAACTCCAGACTAGGGAGGAACAAATCTGTCAATTTTCTGTTCTCTGTTTTTCATTTTTCCAGTCTTAAATTTAGTCCTCCATGTTCCTGCAGCAATTTGTGAATTTTTAAAATTCCTTATGAAAATTCTTCAGCATATTAGTGCAAATTTCTCTTAATAAACATATTTTTGTCTGCATTTAGCAAATATATACATTTTTGCAAGCAGTTTTCCCTGATGTAATGCATGTTATGTTATTTTCACTAATCTATACATTTATTTGCACACTTTACCTTAATATATGCATTTTTGTACACATAGCTTGGATGGAGAACTGCATTGCAAAATTTGGGTCCATTTCAAAGGATGGCTGTGTTTTGGTTTGCATCATGTTTTGGAAAGCGCAAATTTGGCAAGTTCATCTTTAAATGTAAACTGAATTGGATTTCTCCCCATCCTTACTCCAGGCTGATGGCTATTCTCTCCTCTTGCTGGCTGATTTCATTTCATCTTAGTAGACCACGTTGCAGCAACACCCAAGTCTCACTCCCAAGGAATGAAATAAAGTAATTTGCCTGGTGATAGCATATACAGCTGACATGGGCGCACTCACCAACATATTGTAGGCAGCTGTGAACATCTGTGTTGGTGCCAATTAATAGTATCATTGATGATGGAGGCAGATCAGCGAACACACAAAGCTCTATTCAGCAACAATAAAGAAGTTATGCAGGTGTTCAAGGGGCTTTCTCCCCTGCCCCCTTTGCAGATGAAATCTTATGCTTGAGGTTTCATAGGTGCAACTTGAGTTTTACAAAATAATTGCACCACAGAGAAACTGCTTCAATTATTGCATTCCTGTTGGTCTCAGTTGCATTAAAGAAATGGCTCCTGCTCATGTTGTGTTGGGAATTTCCAAGATTTAGTGGCCAACCAGATGCCTATTGGTAGTCAGCAAGTAGGACATGAGCACAATAGCACTCTCTCCACTTGAGATTTCCAACAACTGGTGTTCAGAGATACATTACCTCCAACACTGGAGGTAGGATATAGCCATTGGTAGCCCTTGATAGGGCTCAGTAGCCATTGATAGCCCTGTCCTCCATGAATTTGTCTCACCCCTTTTTAAAGCTATTCAGGTTGGTCTCCATCATTATATCTTGTGGCAGTGAATTTCATAGCTTACATAGTTTCACTATGTGCTGTGTCAAAATATACTTCCATTTGACTGTCTTGAATCTAGGGGCGGGGGAGAAATGAAATTTAGTTCATTTTTACAGGCAAGCCCACCTAACTTTCACTTTCTGAAACAATATGCAAACTGAAACACAGGTATACTTCAAAATTCACATGTCTCTGAATTTTACAAAGCAGTTTTCCTGCCAAGTAATGTAATGGGGTAAAGTACGCATAAAAATGATTATATATTAGTGAATGTAGCGTATGAAATGCGCTAGTCGGGCGGTATATAAATTTAATAAATAATAATAATAATAATAATAATTATATAAGGGAAAACTGCTTTGCAAAAATGTGTATATTATGAGACATTTGTATGCAAAGATGTGTATGCTAGAAGAAATTTGCACCAAAATGCTGTTGAATTTTCATGTTTTTTAAAAAAATTGCAAACTGATGTGGAAATGTGGAGGACTGAAATTAAGAGTGACAAAATGAGAAAGTGACAACAAGCAGTTGGGATTGGCTCCTGAGAGAGAAACTTAAGTAAGAACTTCTCCCCCAACACATATTCGCCTATTAGTAGCATTGCTCTGGCAGCAAACATCCAACCTGCTTTTAAAAAAAAAATCAGAGAGTCTAATAGGTTGGGAGTTTCAGTGGGGAGAGCAGGGCAATACTGAGTTGTGTGAACCTCTGACAGAAATTACCATCATTGGTACCACGCCAAGTAGGGATGGGCAAGTATTCCACTGAATTTGGGTTTCACACTGGATTTTTCAATGGTACACATACTCTCCGAGGAGTGATACTGTGTGCTTCAAAATTCAGCTGCTTTCCCTCTGATGCTGGATGTCCCCCACTCAAATATTCCCTCAAATATATTGTTCTTTTATTGATTTTACTCACAGTACAGCACAACAGTGTTATTATTTTATTATTATTTATTTCATTTGTTGGCTGCCAACAGTCTCTAGGAGGCTTACAACAGATTTAAAAACATAACATATAAAACAGATTTTAAAACATACAATATAAAAATTTAAACACCCAAAGACAGCATACCGTAATGGCCACAGGCCTCAGTGAAAATGAAGATTTTTGCCTGGTGACCAAAGATGGATAAAGAAGGTGCCAGGCATGCCTCCCTTGGGATAGCATTCCTCAGCTGGGGAGTTATATTGTCACCCTCTTGATATGTTGGGGGGGAATGGTTCTTTTAGAATGATTCCAGGTAAGTAATAAAATGATTGACTCCAGCTGTGCTAATTAGTTCCTTTTATTCAGCTAACAATTTATAATTCTACATTACAGATCATTCTTTACCAATCTCAGCTATGAGGGAGGATGCCCCCTTGCCTGGCAGGGAAAGGGGTCTCCTGTGAGTCAGTTCAGCAGCCCTCCCTTGCCTCCACAGAGTCTGTACTACTAATATTTGAAGGTTCATGTCTGCTGCCTCTCTCCTCTTTTCCTTCCTCCTATGAGAGAGTGTCTTGATATAGTCTTATGGTCCCTCCTTTATAGTAGAATTAGGTCATGATATGTTTATGCTTATAGGGACATTATGCTGACTGCTGATAAAGAGTTCACCTCCTGCCAGGCTCGTATTGTTATGACTATAAAGGGTGGCTTATCAGTGAGATGACTAATACATTTCTACACCGCCTACTTAACACATTAACTCCATCCTCCACACAGAGTGGATGGACTTCAATATTCAGATCCTTATTTGAGGCTTGAGGCCTCCATAAACGGGGTAGTTGGAGGCTTGCATATATTTGATAGTTATCCTCTCAGTACAGGGGCCACCACTGAAAAAGGGGGCACATGAAGAAGAGCCTCTGATGATGAGTGAAGGGTCTGGGTGTTGATGGTGGCGGTTCTTGCGTGACACAGCATACGTTACTTTGGAGTTAAGTTGAGCAAGAAACTTCTCAGATGCATTAGATCAGGTTAAGAGTCTTTATTAAGACATTAGGGCCAACAGGCTTAAGAGTAAATACATGTAGAGTTTCTTCAGTCACCCCCCCCCTTCTGGTATGTCTCTCTCCAAAGGTAAACACAGAAGACAACCTCTCAGTTCAGAGGCAATATACAGAAGACACAACTTACAGACTCTGTTAGAACTTTCCCAGTTGCTATCTCACGTTACCATGACAACCGCTGGCCTTGGATGTCTGCGCTCTCTCAGGCCAGGAGATAACAGTTACTTCTCCAAACTTGCAGGCTTTATGGAAAACAACTAGAGACAGTAATGCCTATTAGTCAACAGCCCAACATATTTCCCTTTTTCCATCAAAACTGCAAAACTTTCCATTGCATCTATAACTTTTCCATTTCAGCAATACATTTCTACAATACAAAGGTAATACATTTCAATACATTGCATCATACAGATCCAAATTACATCTCAGTACATTGCAGTACATTTCAGAACATCTCTGTACATTTAGCTAGAACTTTATTCAATCAAATTTCGGCTGAACAAAAGTCAAATACAGTGTCTCAGGATCCATTTCAACTTGTTTATGCATACCTGGGCTGGTAATTACCCCCACAGTAAATCTTTCAGGCGGTTTCCCTATGTTTGATCTTGTAGAACGTCTTAAAGGCACTAGGGCTTCTGCTCTCTCTGCCCCCCCATTTGTGCTTGTGCTTGGCACAGCGTGCCCAGGATCCTCCATTTCCTCAGCCTTATGTTTCTTCGATCTTCGTTTCCCACAAATGAGTTCATTTAAAGCATCCCTAAGTGGAATTTGTGTGCCTTCCACTTTTATGTCAAGATCTGGTTTAAATGTTTGCGCTTGTGTTTGTGCTTGTGTGTCACTTGACCCTGTGAGAATGACTGTTTGCCTTTGATCCCAAGGCTTCTCTGCAACTTTAATGCTTCTGCTCAGGATTAATTGCTGTGTTTCTGGACACCAAACTCTGAAATATGCATTCTCTTGTGCTCTAGGTGCACGTTTGCAACGTCTCTTACCCTGTGGCTTGTAAACTCGGCTGCGATGCACTCTTTCAGGCATCAGCCTGACTGCATTACATGAATACTGTGGCTGTGTGCTTTTAACAGCTGTCTTCTTACAGCTCTGACCGTCATTCTCTTTCCGCCCCATTAAACTCAAGGCATCAGCACACTTCACACCCATGGTCATTTTAAACTGCCCTTGTGTCATGAAACCCTGACAGACAACTTTGCCTCTTCTTTGCACAAAACATTTCCCTCTGTCAAACAAGACTGAAAATTGACAACTCACCAGTTTTCTTACTGACAATATGTTATGAGCCAATTCTGGTACAAACAAACAATCTGACAGTATTCCAAGTTTATCAAATCTCACCAGTCCTCGAGCCTCCACATTCTTCTGCGATCCATCCGCAAGTAAAACAAAGTCCTGCACATCTTCTGAAGTGTAAAACAAACTCCTGTCTGTGATTAATATATGGCTCACACCGCTGTCAAGAATCCAGTTAACAGGTCCTAAATCTTGAGACTTCTGTTTACAAACAAAGTTCACACTTCCCTGTTTCCAGCCTCCGTCCCTGGAGTTTTGCTTGACTGCACAGTCTCTCTGGAGATGCCCACGAGATCCGCAAACATAACAAGCCTTTAGCTGCTGCTGCTCTTGCTTGCTTCCGGCTGCCTCCTTCGGCACGGCACTTTTCGCCTCTTTGCGTCTGACAGCTTCCATCAGCTCGGCTCTCTGCGCCTTCTGCCTCCGCTGCCATTCCTGGGACAAATCCTGCAACGCGTCCCACATCTGTTTAGCCAATGGCTCATCTCTCACACACATCAGTTGAGAATCCGATAGAGCCAAGATTATAAACGCCTGCGCCCTCTGGTCTCGACGCTTCCAGGCCTCGGTCGGTACCACCGGGGGGGTTCCTTCTATAACTTCCCATAAATCTTCCTTTACTAGGAAAGCACACATCCTTGGCTTCCAACTGCCATAATTCTTTTCATTAAGTCGTTCCATCGGCAAGCCTCCAGACATGTTTACAGCCATCCTGCTCACCTCTGTCTGGCACAATCAATCACGCTGCCCTCTCTGGAACTCCGTCTGCCGTTCAGACCAGCAACTTACTCTTGTGTAACGCACTGTGGATCTGGGCCCATAACCAACACCAGCCCAACACTGGGTCGGTTCACGCAGGGAGAGGTGGTCCTTGAGATACTGAAGTCCTAAGCCGTGTAAGGCTTTATTGATCAAAACCAGCACTTTTAATTGAGCCCGGAAACTAATTAGTAGCCAGTGCAGCTGTGCCACAATTGATGTTATACGTACTGACTGACTTACCCCAGTCAGCAATTTGACTGCCGGATTCTGTACTAGTTGGTGTTTCCAAACCATCTTCAAAGGCAGCCTGACATAAAACACATTGCAGTTGGTTTAATCTAGAAGTTACCAGAACATAGACAACCAAAGTTTGGCTATCCCTCCAGATAGCAACACAGCTGGGCCACTAGTCAAAACTGATGGAAGGCACTCTGTGCCACTGAGGTCACTCGAGTGACAGTAATGGATCCAGGACTATCCCCAAGCTACATGTCTGCTCCTTCAGAGGGAGTGTAACCCCATCGAGAGTGTGGCACAACCCATCCAATTGGTCTAGAGAACCACCCACTAACAGTGCCTCAGTCTTGTCTGGATTAAGTTTATTGGCTCTTACCCAGTCCATTACCAAGGAAAGACACCAATTTTCACATCCACTGCCACACCTGCAGATGTAAAAGAGAAACAGAGTTGTGTGTCATCAACATATTGCTGACAACATGCTCTAAAACTCCAGATGACCTCACTCAGCAGTTTCATGTAGTAATTAAATTACATGGTGGTTGGAGTCAAACCCTGAGGCAACCCACATTGAATGTTGCACTGGGCTGAACAGCATTCCCAAAGCACTACCCTCTGAGAATGACCATCCAAGTAGGACTGGAACCACTGCAAAGCAGTGCTACCCACCCCCAACTTGGACAGCCACTCCAGAAGAATACCATGGTCAACGGTATCAAAAGCTGCTAAGAGATCAAAGAGAATTAACAGGGACACACTCTCCCTGGATCTGTCGAAACATAGGTGATCATACAGGATGACCAAGGCAGTTTCCATGCCAAAACTGGGCCTAAACCACAACTGAAATGGATCCAGAAAATTGGTTTCATCCAAGAAAACCTGGATCTGATCTGCAACCACGTGCTCAAGGACCTTGCCCCAACAGGGCAGATTGGTAACTGAGAGACAAGGATTAAGAGCACAAGTGGTTGCCCAGATCAAACCAAGCACCTTGTCCATGTCCTTGAGCCCTACTAACTGAGACTCATCCAACTTGTCCAACACAAGTATAGTTTGTGCCACCCCCCTCCACTTGGATAATCCAAGATCCAAGCAAGAGGAAGCAATCCAAGCCTACAATAGAGATTAAAAGGCAAGGTCTCTAGAGAGTCCTTAACATGGGCAACATTCTCTAGGCTTGCCTTCTAATCTCTGTAGTGTTGACCCATTAAATGATTAAAGGGTAAGCCTAGATGCTAGAGTGTCTCACCTAAGGTTACCATCATTTTGTCATTTGAGAAAGAGTACATTTGGCTTCGATAAGTGAAAAGTAAGAGTATGCTGTTGCACCATCTCAAAAAGAGTACATGTACTCTTAAAAGAGTATGGTTGGTAACCCAGTCTCACCCACGTTAAGGGCTCTAGGCTTGCTGAGGAGGAGGTGGGGGATGGGGGAGCGCTAAAATCTGCCTTCCTCCTTTCCTTTCTAAAAGGAAAACAGCCAGTCTTTGCTTGCTAATGTGAAAACTGACCAGCCTCAGTCACAGTGGCAGAGGAGGTGGCAAAGCCGCTTTCCTTTCCTTTCCTTTATCAACATTTCCTTTCAACTTTCAAGGCCAGAGGGTTGGAGGGCTGCATTTGACCACTGGGACTAGGGATGGAAGAATCTTTCAATTTTGGTTCTCTCTGTTTCTAATTTATTTATTTATTTAATTAATTTGTATCCCGCCTTTCCTCCCAGCAGGAGCCCAAGGCGGCAAACAAAGCACTAAAACACTTTAAAACGTCATAAGAACAGATCTTAAAATACATTAAAACAAACAGCATTAAAAACATTTTAAAAAACAACCTTAAAAAAGGGTTAAAAACATTATTAAAAAACATATTAAACAATTCTGACACAGATGCAGACTGGGATAGGTCTCAACTTAAAAGTCTTGTTGTAAGAGGAAAGTTTTGCTAATTTTAAATTCAGTTTTTCCGGTGTCTTCAGCAGTCTGTGCTTTTTTCTAAAAAAAAAAGTCCTCATGAAACTTCTGCAGCGTTTTAGTCTGAATTTCTCCTAATAAACCGGTGTTTGTAGTTTTAACTAATGTACACATTTTTACAAGCAATTTCTCCTTATTTTCACTAATACATTACATTTGAAGGATGGCTGTGTTTCGGTTCGCTTATTGCTTTGGAAAGGGCAAATTTGATAAATCTGGCTTTAAATGGGAACTGCATTTAATTTCTCCCCCATCCTTACCTGGGACTGAGGTTCCCACCCCTAATGTAGTGCTGTTTTGCGTATTGTGTCAGTTTAACAAAGTGATTCCCAAACATTTCTTTGAGTGTTCAAAGAAAACCAGCAGTGCAATGCAAAATGACTGTAACAGGTTAAAGAATTATGGTGAACAAGCAAATCTCCCATTACTGCTATGAAAGCATGCTTTCTGTTTGCTTTTGACCAGATGCTTGTAGGCACCACCTGAATGGTATTATTAAAAGCAAACATGGAAATGACTTTTAAACAACCTGACTCAGCAGCAGCAGCAACAACAACAAAACCCCCACAGCCACTGGGATTTATTTGTAAATACTTCATAAAGTTAGAATCATCTTTGTTTAGAATAAAATGTTTAGAATAATCTTTGAAAGGCTAGTTTCTTATTTGTCAAAATGGTGGTAAATAACATCTGAGAACAAGCAGCCTGAGTCAATATCTGCCTCTAAATAAAATTTTAAGCAAAGGCTGGTCCTTTATTTCAACACAAAAGTAGGGCTGAAATTTTGCTAGTGTTGCAAAATGAACACCGCTAATAACACTCAGCAAGGAAGCACGTACATAATGTGAACAAAGACCCAAAGTAGGCACAGTGAATTCTCAAAAACCCAGATTTTCAGCATTTTCCTAAACAAGGTAATTTCCTTTTTTAAAATAAAAATAAATCAATTAAACACTCAGGGCCTAACTATGTGTGATATTAATGATGTTATTGCTAAAAAAATAAAATGCCTGCTGTGTGGGAGGAGAGATTTAATAGCAAGATCACAGCATGTGGGGAAGGGAGGTTTAAGCCTTCCCTCCCTAGTCACATTATTTATCTTCCCCATGCAGCCGTTCTCATTGGTGCCAATATAACAGGAATGCATTTCCATCAGGTTGTGAATGGAGATTGGGTATACTCACCTACCCAGGTGCAATTACAAATGGTAGTACATGGTTGATGCATTGCGCAGAAACATATATTTTATACTTTAAAAGGAATGAGAAACACATGCTCTGGAAAGACAAGAACATAACTGAGAACAAAATGAGAAAATTGGTAATGACCACCAAGTGGAATGATCGACCTGTTAAGTCAATGGCTGAAATTTCATGATTGTCTAGAGATATGCAAACGGAGAAATGTATAAATAAGCCACTCTTCTGGAAATGAAGTAAGCAGCTACGCCTGCATTTATATAATGATTCATTATATCATATGTGGTGCTAGCATAGAGAATTTTAAGAGAATTACCAGATAAAACATTTGGAAAATGTTCTGCAACACCCCTCCCCAAAAAAAGAAAGAAAGAAAGACTGAATATTTTTACATGCATTTAATGGCTTTTTAAAATTTATTGAACTAGAGCAGACACTTGCCCAAACATCTGAAATCCAAACCATAAATAAATTAGTTTGACACAAAATCCTCTTAATGGTATTGAAGCCAGGTTCTAGTTCTAGGGTAGCCAATGTTGTGTTCTCCAGATGTTGCTGAACTCCAACTTACATCAGCTCCAGACAGCATGGCAATGGTCAAAGATTATGGGACTTGTATTCTAACATCTGGAGGACACCATGCTGGCTAACCCTGCAGTCTACTGATGTTGCTGAAAGAGATCTTCAGATGCAGTAACAGAAAGCCAAATGGAGTCTAAGTTCGGCAAAGAAGGGTTAAATTCCTTTCCCAAATCCAGTAGTAACTTCAGCAGAAAAATATTTTATCTAAGTCGGCTAGAACCCTGAAGTGACCAGGAATAGTTTGTTGGTTCAGACACTATAGAAGATCAATTCCTTATTGTTGGAGTATAATATCTGTTTGAAAAGTATCAGTCTGAGACTGAGTTTATTTACTACTAAAGTTTTGGCCTGTAACCAGTAAGCTCTAGGTGTTGCATTCCCTATTCAGGTGTTATTCCTGAATAGCAAATGTAAACATAAACAGGGAACGCTGGGGGTGTGCATACTGGCTTGGAAACTTCTGATTAGGAGCTGTGCCTTATCAGGTGTCCTGACATGGAAACTTCTAAGCATGTTCAGTCAAACAAAGGGAAAGACAGATCAGCTTAAGCCTGTTCCACTTCATTTTCACTGGCAGTCATAATTCTGTTCTGTCCCATTTTGCACAGATATTTTTGAAAGAATGCATGAAAAATGTATGCCTTATTATACACATTATTATAAGCATCATCGTGCACATTTTTGTACACATTTACCCAAAATGTGTATTTTTCAATGCTTTGTAATGTGTTTTCCCATAAAATACACATTTTATATGCATCGTAACTGTAAAATACATATTTTTGTCTGCACGTTTTGTGCATCAAAACTGGGTTGCCACATCTAAAGAAATGTGTCATACGTCTGGGAGTTGCATTCCAATCTGCAAGCAAGTTTTGGGATGTTGCAAAAAAAAAAGACTGAACAAATTCATCCTTTCCTAGTAAAATGTTTTTAGGACCTTCCTGCTCTACATGGGGATGTCAGCTGTGTGTGTATATGGGGTCTCACATTTCTACCCCTCTTAATAAGCAGGCAAGAGTCTTACAAGGCTCAGGAAAGCACATCCTTGAGTGATGCCCCATACTTGAGCAAGAGTGCAAAGGTTTCTGGTACAAAAACAATCAGTTTTTCTCTAATATCCAAGGTTGGTGCATGCAGGGACTTTGGTGTCCCCAATGTCCTCTGATCTTTTTTACATTTCATATTCAGATGTAACCTCTGAATAGGGCTTAATTCTCCTGCCCTTCCTACACTAGAAGTCAAGTTAAATATGAACTAGCTTAAATATAATTATATTTATATGATCTCATCTCATGTTAAGGAAATGTCACAAGCTGAGGCTTGTGGTATTAGGGTGTACTCCTATACACCAGGGTTGGGGAACCTCTGGGCCTTCAGATGCTGTTGGACTCTGTGATGTTCCTGCTTATAGTGTAAATATGGTAAGTGCTGTTTATATAGAAGACATATGGTAAGTGGAGTGAAAGAGGAGGGGGGAGTACATGAGCAGTAGAATGCTGGATGATTGGCTGAGCGTTTGAATGGCTGGGAGTATAAATGGAAGAATGACAGTTGAATCTGGGTGGTGGATGTTGGGAGTGTGGAGAAAGAGGGAGTTGGAATTCTGATTAATAATAAGTCAAGTACAAAACAGGAATAGATGAAACCATACGCTTGTGAAACATTCTAAAACTAATCTTGTTATTTCTGATATTTAATAAATACTTATTTGGTTTACCAAAGGCCTGATCCTTGGCTGGGGGATATACATACCAGAAGGGAGGGCAAGGTAATTACCAAGGCTGAACAGAAACAGTATCTAATGGTGGCAGCGGTGAAGGAAGGAATAATAACAATTCAAGTATCCAGAGCAACCCAGAGTTGTATGCGTTATCTATAAAGATACAAGGGGGTTGGGAACAGCATAAGCATGCAGTCACAAAAGTAACCAGCTAGAGAGAGACTCAGGCAAAGTCTCTGGGAGTATCGGTTATAGGACGTGACTGGTGGTGCTGCCTAGTAGGGGGATCTAGTGAGATCTGTGCTAGAGCGGAGTGAGAAACCATATAAAGGACGGTCCGGACTTGTGGTATCCCTGGTGGTGCCTAGTGAAAGGCAGTAGCCACAATCAGGTGGGAACCTGACAGGGAGAACCAGGGAAGGACGTCACATGTGGTGGCTGTAGCGGTGGGATATGAACAATAGAGAGGCCCTAAAAGTAGTGTGGCTGAAAGCAATAACAAATAAAGATTACTTGTGAGAGTGACTGGCAAAGAGTGTGTGGCAAAGTGCGAGTGAACTCCTAAAAACATGGCTGAATATATAAAGATGAAAAGAGAGGAGCTGGTGGAGAAGTGCATAACATTCAATTTACCTCACGAGGGTAAAGGGGTAGATGAATTGCGAGTAGCATTGATAGCATTCGCATCTGTTCAACAAAACCTGTCAGAGAAGAGAACCCAGAAGGGTACTCAAGCAATCCCGCTTATATAGAGTATTTGAGAGAGAAGTTAAAGTTGGAAACTGAGAGATTGAGGATGGAAGGTGCAGAGAAGGAAAAACAGCGGGAGTTGGAAATTGAGAGAATGAGAATGGATACTGAAAGGATGAGAATGGGGTTTGAGGAGAGGGAGAAGCAATGAGCATTGGATGCTGAGATACAGGTGGAAAAGTTAAAATTTGAAAGAGAGAAGTTTCATTCTGATGAAACAAGAAAGGACAGAAATGAAACCAAAATAAAGGTTACACCAAAAGATTTTGCGGTGTTTGAACCTGGACAAGACCCACAGATTTACCTCAACACCTTCAAAAAGGCAGCTCAGATGTGGGGGCTACCGGAGGACAAATATATGCAATATTTATCAAATCTGATCAAAGGGGAATTGGCAGAGGTATACCAATATTTCCCCTCAGACAGGCCTGTCACATATGCCGAGTTTAAAGAGGCAGTGTACAAAAGATTCAGACTGGGACCTGACTACTTTAGGAAGTTATTTTGAAACTGTCAGATCCAAGCAGGGAGGTCATTTGTTGAACTGGGAGCAAAATTGATGGACATATTTGGAAAGTGGATGGGAAGTGCCAAAGCTCAGTCAGTGGAAGAGGTGAAAAGCCTCATGATACTGGATCAATTATACCATCAGTTACCACCAGAAATAAGGCTCCTTGTCAAAGACCGTTCCCCTACATCTGTTCAAGAGGCCGCAGAGTTGGCAGATCACTTTGCCTCCAATAGAACTGGCTGGGTGGGGAAAACATCAAGAGAGTTTAAACTCAGACCATATAATGGTGGCAGAAAAGATGTGGTACCACAGCGAGTGAGTCCTCCAATAAAGTCTGAAGGGCACAGGACACCCCAGAGTGGATCTGTGTACCCTAAAATGGAGGAGAAATTATGTTATAAATGTGGTAGACCGGGGCACCTACATTTTCAATGTGAGGTTGCCAAACCCATTGGTAATCCTGCTCAGGGAAGGGCAGGGAAAACAGAACCAAGGGAGTTAGAAACAAAGAAGGTTCAGTTCTGCCAGATAAACTGGACAAATGTAAAAGACTTTGTTTCGAGTCTGAGGGAAGAAGTGAGTGTGCAAGGGGCAAATTATTGGGCATTGCTTGATACTGGTGCCGCTCAGACGTTACTGAGGCCAGATTTGATAAAATCTGAGGAAATATTACCTCAGGAAACGGTGACAATCCAAGGACTGAGGGGTGAACCAGAAAGCATACCCATGGCCCTGATAAAATTAAAGTGGAGAGGAAAGGAGGAAATATGTAAAGTAGGTATTAATGCCCAACAAGAACCAGTGATACTGGGAAGAGATGTTATGGGGGCACAAGGAAAAATATATGTGGTGACCAGACAACAATTTGGCAAAGCAACAGAAACCATTTTAACAGAGGCCGAAGAAAACAGGGTGGAACCTGTTATCGAGCCTAAGGTCGCCATAGCAACCCCTGGCAGGCCTGCTAAAAGAGACAAACTGTATCAAATGGTCTCTAGTGAAGAGGCAGAGCAGTTCAGGGAAGAGCTGGATAAGGATGCAAGTTTGAAGCAAATGAAGGACCAAACCCTTACACAAAAGATTCCCTTTACTGACAATATGAGGAATCAAATTGTGTGTGAGAATGGGATTTTATATAGACTGTGGATGCCTGCTGAGAGAGAGAATGAATGTGAACCAGTGAAACAATTGATGGTACCTAGCAAATACAGAGCCAGATTGCTAGAGGTAGCCCATGATGTCCCATGTGCAGGGCATCTTGGAATAAAGAAGACAAAGAAAAGATTGGCTGCACACTATTATTGGCCAAATATTTCTAAAGATGTAAAACAATATTTTTTATCTTGTGTCATATGCCAAAAGGTGGGGAAAAGTGGAGTAAAGACAAAAGCACCATTGAAGTCCCTTCCTATAATAGGACAACCCTTTTATAGAGTGGGAATAGATTTGGTGGGCCCTTTTTCCAAACCCACAAGGCATGGCAAGAAATATCTAGTGGTGGTGGTGGATTTTGCCGCCAGGTACCCAGACGCTGAAGCACTAAGATCCGTGGAAGCCCCTGTAGTGGCAGAGGCTTTATTAAAAATCTTTATGAGACTGGGTTTCCCTCATGAAGTGTTGACGGATCAAGGCAGTGTATTCATGGGAGAAGTGATGCAATGTATGTGGAAGTGTTGTGGTCTAAAACATTTAAAGACAACTACTTACCATCCAGCAACTAATGGGTTAACGGAGAGATTCAATGGGGTTCTGAAGGGCATGATAAGAAGTTATGTTCAAGATCACCCACAAGACTGGGATGAACGTTTGGGGTGCTTCTTATTTGCATACAGAAAAGTCCCTCAGGAGTCAACAGGCTTCTCACCCTTTGAACTGATGTTTGCTAGAAAAGTGAGGGGACCTTTGGAACTGTTAAAAAATTCATGGGAAGGGACCCTGGGAGAGTACAAAACATCTGTAGCCGATTTTGTATTAGACTTCCGCAACAAATTAGCATCAATGATGGAAGTTGTGCAAAAGAATTTAAGTCAAGCTCAGCAGAAGCAAAGTTACTGGTATGATAGAACAGCCAGAGAACGTGTGTATGATGTGGGAGATATGGTTATGGCATTCATACCCAGGAAACACGATAAATTACAGGCCAACTGGGAGGGACCATATACCATAAGGGAAAAGCTTGACACAGTGACGTATGTGATAACCACAGACCAATTAAAAAAGCATAAAGTGGTTCATGTAAATATGTTGAAACCTTATCACACCAGGGATGCAAAGGAGTTGCAAGTTACCTTATTCCCTGAGGGAAGTGGGCCTGAACTTCCAGATTTGGTACAGGAAAGCAAAGCAAAAGGAGGGGTAGATCAATTGGAATGGTCGGAGGAGGTGAAGGAAGAAGTCAAGAAAGAGATTCTAAGAGTTTTAAAAAATTATGGGGATCTCTTTAGCAATAAACCTGGCCAAACCAGTATAGCCAGACATTCAATTGATACTGGAAATCATACCCCAATCAGATCTGTTCCGTACCATGTGAATGGGAAAGTTTTGAATGAAATTAGAAAGGAGGTTGAAGACATGTTGGAACTAGGAGTGATCAGGGAATCCATCAGTCCCTGGGCCTCAAGTATTGTACTGGTTCCGAAAAAATATGGAACCACAAGGTTTTGTATTGATTATCATTTAATCAATAAAATTACTGTCCCAGATGTATCCTATGCCTAGTGTGGACGCAATGTTAGAGCTATTGGGAGCAGCAACCATTATCTCTACCATAGATCTGTGTAAAGGATTTTGGCAGATGGAATTAGACGAGCAATCCAGAGCCAAAACTGCCTTCAGTACACCAGATGGGTTATATGAGTTTGTGACTTTACCCATGGGACTAAGGAACTCACCAAGTTCTTTTCAGAGACTAATTAATACTGTGTTGCAAGGCATGTCAGATTTCGCGGTGGCCTATATAGATGATGTGGCCATTTTCAGCAAATCGGTGCCTGAGCATGTCCAACACCTGACAGCAGTATTAGAGGCATTTAAGAAAGCAGGGCTAACAATAAAAGCCAAGAAATGCCAGTTTGGGTTGAATGAAGTGATCTATTTAGGACATAAGGTGGGGAGTGGGAAAATAACCCCCTTATGGAGCAAAGTTGAGGCAATACAATCGTGGCTCATCCCCTTAACTAAGAAACAAGTTAGGACATTTTTAGGTGTGGCTGGTTTTTATCATAAATTTGTAAAAGATTTTGGGGAAATCGCAACCCCCTTGCATGAGCTAACAAGGAAAAAGTGTGCTGAGCATGTGGTGTGGACGGATGAATGTCAAAAGGCTTTTGACCTTCTGAAGCAAGCCTTGTGCCAAGGGCCGGTATTAATAGCACCAGATTACGAGCAACCATTCATCGTGGCTACGGATGCGTCGGACCTAGCGCTGGGAGTCGTCTTGCTACAAGAAAGAGGAGGCACCAGACATCCAGTGGCGTATCTTAGTCGCAAGCTGACATTGAGGGAGAAGAATTATTCGTCGGTCCAGAAGGAATGCCTAGCGGTCGTGTGGGGACTGAGCAAGTTGCGCCCATACGTGTGGGGACGAAGATTTACAGTGACGATGGATCATCGAGCATTGTTATGGTTACAGACTATGAAAAATCATAACACTATGCTGCAGAGGTGGTCCTGGGCTCTACAAGATTACCAGGTGGACTTCAAGTTCATAAAAGGCAAGGACAATGTATTGGCTGATGGACTTTCAAGGCAGGTGGCCGGGACTGCAGTGACGTGACCCAGACGTGGGTGCAAAAAAGACATTTTCCCCAAAGAGACTTGTTTTTTTATTGTTAACGCGTCGTATGAATCCTAGAGCAGGAATAATACTTTGCTGTTATTTTAAGGGGGGGGGAATGTGATGTTCCTGCTTATAGTGTAAATATGGTAAGTGCTGTTTATATAGAAGACATATGGTAAGTGGAGTGAAAGAGGAGGGGGGAGTACATGAGCAGTAGAATGCTGGATGATTGGCTGAGCGTTTGAATGGCTGGGAGTATAAATGGAAGAATGACAGTTGAATCTGGGTGGTGGATGTTGGGAGTGTGGAGAAAGAGGTGTTTGAGGGTGGAGGTCAGGAGTGTGGAGAAAGAGGGAGTTGGAGTTCTGATTAATAATAAGTCAAGTACAAAACAGGAATAGATGAAACCATACGCTTGTGAAACATTCTAAAACTAATTTTATTTCTGATATTTAATAAATACTTATTTGGTTTACCAAAGGCCTGATCCTTGGCTGGGGGATATACATACCAGAAGGGAGGGCAAGGTAATTACCAAGGCTGAACAGAAACAGTATCTAATGGTGGCAGCAGTGAAGGGAGGAATAATAACAATTCAAGTATCCAGAGCAACCCAGAGTTGTATGCGTTATCTATAAAGATACAAGGGGGTTGGGAACAGCATAAGCATGCAGTCACAAAAGTAACCAGCTAGAGAGAGACTCAGGCAAAGTCTCTGGGAGTATTGGTTATAGGACGTGACTGGTGGTGCTGCCTAGTAGGGGGATCTAGTGAGATCTGTGCTAGAGCGGAGTGAGAAACCATATAAAGGACGGTCCGGACTTGTGGTATCCCTGGTGGTGCCTAGTGAAAGGCAGTAGCCACAATCAGGTGGGAACCTGACAGGGAGAACCAGGGAAGGACGTCACAGACTCCAACTCCCATAATCCCTGTGACCATTGGCCATGCTGGCTAGGGTTGATTGGAATTGTAATCCAACAAGATCTGGAGAGTCACATGTTTCCTAACCCTGCTAGACACATTTAACTGGGAATAAGTACCGTTGAATCCAATGGGGCTTACTTTGAGTGGTAAACGGCTGTTAAACCACTGCATGGATAATATTTGTGCTGTTCAGACTCACAGAAAAATGATTCTTTATAAGCCTACTGGCTTAATCAGCCAGGGAAAAGGTACCAGAGAGTACTATATCTGGCTGCTATAAAAGTCAGGTTGAGTTTGAGATATAGTGAACTTAGTTGAAAATACACATTAATTCAGGCATATGAAAATGCCTGGGGATTTCCTTCTTCCAAAGTGTTCCCTTTCCCTCTGCACCCCCCCCCCACAAATCTCACATCCTTTTCTCAAACCAGCCACCTCATTTTCCCTCCTAGCTTGTATTTCCTCAACTCTCCTCCAACTCCTTCTTTGATCTTTAACAGACGCTTTGGCGCCCAGCAGGTTCCTTCCATTTCATGATGTCACACAGGGGATTCTCAGCAGATCTGGTAACTTTCGCTTTTGGCGGCAGGCCACTTTCTGTATGCTCATGCTCACAGGGGCTTTCGCTGAATGAAAGGTAGGTCAATTTATGCCGCTGTTTGCCTGGCCTTATGGAAGCCCCACAACTCACAAGCTCTGGAGGGAACAGAAGAGTTGAGTAATGGTTCTGGAATATGCAGAGTTCCATTTCAGAATTAAGTGCAACTACATTCCAAGTGGATGCAGACTGATGCTTTCTGTTAAGGCATTTAGGTAAAAGTGATCTCAACTTGCTTTTTTTTTTTAATGAAGTGGCTCAGTGCTGCTGGAAAAGTACCCTGTCCACCAGCACCACATTGCTATGCTGGCTTCATAGCCAACTAGACATTCTATAAGAATATGCCACATACCGAATCAAATCATTGGCCCATCTAGACATAGATGTTATTTTGGAGTTGCAGTGGCCCACATGAAGGCTTTCTCCCAGCTTTGTCATCTAAGATCCTTTCAAACTGGAGATGCCAAGGATTTTACCTGGAAGTTGCCCATGCAAAGTGTGTGCTGTACTCTAGAGCCACAACCTCTCACCATCTCATTGGCACAGTCTTCTTTTCAAATTCTGACTGTTCTTTGGCCACTGAGACACCACCTGTTCCTGGCATCTCATGCCCAGCTTCCTGATCTCATGTAGTGTTCTAAAGTCCCTACGGTAATGAGGGCATGGAACACTGAAATCAAGTAGAAGCATACTGAAAACTGTAGGGAATATTTCATCATTGTGCTGAGCAGTGGCTCCATTAGGGCCCACATCTGCAGTCTGCAGGCCCTGAAATGAACAGCAGAGATGACTGTGGTGGTAGATGATGGGGGCAAAAGGGACCCTTTCTTGCTTCCCAATGCCAATTGGCAAACGGGTGGTGGGAGGAGAGTGGAGCAATCAGGGTGTGGGGGAAGAGAGGGAGTGACAGTAGCCAGGGGAGAGAGCAAGCTGGTTGCAACAGTAGCCAGGGCAATGCAAAGGAGGGCAGAGCAGACAGGCGCTCCCGAGAGGGTACCTTGCCTCCCCCCAAGGCTGATGATGCCACTGTTGCAGAGTGCTGGTCTCTTGTAGTGTTGCCTGCTTGCCATAGCCTGTATGGTTGAACAAGTCAAATAGAATTTTGTATGGTTGAACAGAGCCTTCAAGATCTTTCCCAGTCTTTTTCCCCCCCTTTTTCCTTTTTATAATTTTTATATTTAGTTTGCTTGTATACTTTATTTATATTAGTATATTGGAGAAAGTAAGTACATTGCTTGATTCTATTTCGCTTGTAAATCTATGATATATACTTGAAGTTGTTATTGCTCATTTGTGGAATTTTCAACAAATATTATTTATCATTTAAAAAAAGATTCTGTGTGTCACTCTTAAGGGTCCAATAACCCATTTAAACCAAAGGCTCATGGTATCTGAAATGCTTGGAGCAATTACTCTAGGGTCAATAAAACAATGAAGATTATATAAACTTCATGACTACGTCCTCCCTGCAAATGACCTCCATGATTTTATCTCCCTATAAAGCATATCAAAATTCCAAAATCTTCAAAAGATCCCATGTATGGATTTTATCAGAGAATCTGAATTAACAGTAGGCATTAACAAAACAGTTGTTGCTGATGACACAGACATCCTTGCATTGGTAAACAAGTTAACACAGGTAGTGTGATAAAAAAAAAAATCCTTTGTCCCAATCTGGTCCACAAGTGATAGTACTGAACCTCTTCATAAATGTGATTAAAAGCTGAACATGTGTGTGTGAATGAGCCCTTAATACAGTCAGGAACAAGCAGCTGTAACATCAGGGTTGTATATTATCACCCAGAGAGCCCAAACCATCCAGTCAAGAGCACAGATCCACAATAAGGCTTCACTTCATCAGGAGCTTTTTTTTCCCATATGCAAACTGCAGGTGTGCCCCTCAATCATGATTAAAACTACAGCAGGGAGCTAAGGATTTTAGTCCCGTACCCTCCATGCTAAGATCCCTAACATGGCAATTTAGGTAAAAAACCCAAACCAAACCAAAACCCTGCAATTAAAGACTCAGCTACATACATAAAGTGTAGTTTGGCCCTTACTCATATTCTTGACCACAGCTCATTTACCCTTTTAAAAGTCTGATGCAGTGTGTGGAAGGGAGCACAGATGCTGTAGTTTGGAGAAATGAATAAAAAAAGCTCTGCTGTTCATAGGCACTTCTGCGTGTGTATCGGGACGGGGTGAGGATGTAACTGACACTTTGAGAGAAAATCAGATGAATGTCTAACTCATAGCAATACAACAAGAGGGACCACCCAATCAGCAGAGACCTGAAACCAGATGTGATTGGTAATACAATGAAGGTGCAAGGAACTACGCCTCATTTCATGCCTGAATCAGCCCTTCATTAGGGGCAAATTAAACTCAAGGAGTAAATGTCTTTCCTAAACATTTGCATAAGGTTCTAAATGTATCATGTTGTGAACAAGCTCAGCTAATGTTGTGTGTCCTATAATTTATTTATTTGTTTATTTATTATTTAATTTGTATCCCGCCCTTCCTCCCAGCAGGAGCCCAGGGTGGCAAACAAAGCACTAAAAACACTTTAAAACATTATAAAAACAGATCTTAAAATACATTAAAATGAAACAGCATTAAAAACATTTTTTAAAAACTTTTAAAAAGGGTTAAAACATTATTAAAACATATTAAGTAATTCTAACATAGACGCAGAATGATGGATTTGCTTTGTATGAGGCGATATGAGTGAAGGGCAACATGATCTGAGGGTATTACTGGAAATCAATGTCCGTCTGATAAAGGCTATTTAACAAAGAAATTGAATTAATCCCTTCTGCAGGCAAGAGTAGAATTGCATATATTGGTCTAAATAAGGAAAGCAGGGGAGTGACTTACATAAAAGCTCAAAAATTTAGGGATGGGTGGGTGAATCCACCTTCTCCTACATAAATGATATACTTGCTCTTGTGAATAAATGTCCCAAACTGAAATGTCTTTTTTTTTTTTTTTTTTGGATGTGCTAGTCACCAGTTTTGGAAGGTGCCGGGACTAGATACAGGCAACTCCGTCCTTCTTCCTCTGCAATGGGCCATCTGCTCCATCTGAGCTAACATTCCCAATGATCTCTTCAGCATGAGTTATCACTCCTGTGCAGATGTTCAGTTATCTGTGTATAATGATGAAATATGGGGGGTGGGCAGGGAGACAGAGAGTGGGATCACATCTACTATCCCTGCTTCTCAACTCCACACATTCTTTTGAAGGTCTGAATACTGGCTACATGCATGTAAGTTGTATCTTTGCAGGCTTCCTCACTGGACATCCCAGAAATGGGTAACTTGTGGCCCTCTAGATGTTGTTGGACTCCAGTTCTCATCATTCCCATACCAGCATGGCCAATGGTCTGGGATGATGGGAGATGTAATTCAGTAACATCTAGAGAGCTACATGTTCTCCATCCCTGATATCAGAGCTTGGAAAAGTTACTTTTTTGAACTACAACTCCCATCACCCCAGCCAGCATGGCCACTGGATTGGGCTGATGGGAGTTGGAGTTCAAAAAAGTAACTTTTCCAAGCTCTGCCTGATATATACAGAGCTTATGGAACATAGTTGTTTTCTGTGTAAGCTCTGCATATACATAGAGGTTAGGAACATCTATGTTTTTTTAAAAAAACTGAATTGAATTGTATGTTATGGAAGAAATTGTGTGAATGGACTAACAGGTGTATCCAGTGAAAGCCCAGAACTACTAGACGCCCAAGTACTGATGGAAGATAACTTCAGGTTAGTGCTATGCTGAAAATTTCTCCTGCTTCTTTTTTTTTTTAACGATTCTGTATCAAATAACAAGGAAAGAAATTACGTGAGGAAATTATCAAAGGAATAATAAAAAGTTGGTGACATTTTCATGCGGGGGTGTACGGGTTTGCTGTGTTTAACCGACTCTCTAGACGGCCGGGGAGTGGGGGTTGTGTGTGAATGTCTTTCCCTTCATTATACAAATGATATCTTAGGGGATCTGCACTCTGCAGCTTTCCTGGGTGTTTCTTCCTGAAAACCCCATGCCATCCTCAGCTGGCCTTTCTTGTAAACAGTGGAAGTTGGTCTGTAGGGCAAGTGGGGCACTGCCCCACTAAGCTTAGTCTGCCCTTAACTGGCCCCCACCTGCCTATCTCCCACCTGCCTGTTTAGTTTAGTGGGTGGCACTGGCTGTGCGCCTCCTCCTTGGTCTCAGTTCTGCCTTGGTAGAGAAGGATGGGGACAAAGCCAGAATTAGTTGGCTCTGCCTACCGTTGGCTCTGCTTCCACCCTCCTGTCTCAATGGGCACCAGCCAGCATGGCCTGTGAACCAGAGGGAAGGACCATGTGGCCTGCCAGCTGTGGCTGCACAGCAACTCCCATAATCCCAAGCCAACATGGCCACTGGCCAGAGATTATGGGAGCTGTAATTCAGCAACATCTAAAGGACCACAGGTTCCCCACCACCCATGCTGTTCCTGTACAGGTGCCTGTCCAACAAGCTGTTCATTGTTATTTTTAATTGAAGTCTTTTTTACTTTTAAAGAAATAAGTGTGGAAATCTTTTTTTGGAAAAAAAGAAGATAAAGGGAAACAAAATCAGTGAGTGCTCTCAAGCATTTGACAGCTAGCCCCCCACATAGCAGATAATCTCCTCCCATGTTTTTTCTTCTTTGTTCTCATATCAGAAAGCACAGGAAGCCAGGGAGGCTGCAGAGTGCTGGTGAAATGAATGCTAGTTGTGGGGAACTGCAGGTGGGGAGAGTGCGGTTAAGCTCAAGTCCTGCTTGTGGACTTCCCATAGGCATCTGATTGGCCACTGTGAAAGCAGGATGCTGGACTAGATGGGGCATTGGCCTGATCCAGCAGGCTCTTCTTACATTTTATGGAAAGAAGACACATACAGCACCCATGGCCATCTCACAATGATAAAGTAAGCACAATCCTGCACCTGCCAGAATCCTGAAGAAATTCTAAAGCGCCATGAGAATGAGGTCACATCCACAGCATGCATTTGAAGCACTCTTATACCACTCTCATGGTCATGGCTTCCTCCCAAAAATCCTGGGAACTGTAGTTTGTTAAAAGGTGCTGACCTCACAGACCTACAATTTCCAGCACTCTTAAACTACAGTTCCCATGATTCTCTATGACTGTTCAAGTGGTATCAGAGCTTTAACTGTATGGTGTGGATGTGACCTGAGGCAGAAAAATAGAAGTCTTCTGCAAGGAAAGAAATATTTCAATAAATTGGAGGACAGGTTTCACTAACAGAGTTGTGCAAAATTGCAACAAGGAAATATGTAATGTAAATGTGGCTAACAAACGTTTGAAGGTAAATCTAATGAAATAATCATGATTGTGAAATATCTTTCATTTTTTACTATGGTCTATTTGTGGTGCCATAGACTACATGTGCCAATTGCAAATGGCCTCACCCCTCAGCTCTTACCCCCATGACAATTACCCCCCTCCCCATTTTAGTTCCTGAAAATAACACTGCCTGGATGCAATCCTGATTCCCTACCCTTCACATGATCACTAGTCTTCAGTCCCATACTATCTTACTTGAGAGTAAGCATCATTGAACTCAGTAGGGCTTACTGATGAACAGGTGGGCTGGGAATGTCCCCTGTCTGAAAATCCCATCATTCCTGATAATTGGCCATTCTGGCTGGGGCTGATGGGAGGTGGAGTCCAACACCATCTGGAGGGGCACAGGTTCCCTATCCTTGCTGAAAAGAGATGATTCCTCATATGCTGTAGCACTCCCATAGTCTCCTGAGTGTGAGGATCTGGATCGAGACCCAGATGCCTCAGCTTTAATGAATGTTGTCCTTACAAGCTTTAAGGAAACTATTTGTAAGTAGGATAATGTTAACCTTCCTCCTGTGCTGTTTGATGATTCTTTGTTTTATAATTAGTACCCAGCCAAAAACAGAGCATTTGCTTTTTAATTTGTGTCCTCTCCTTATTGAGCAAGGAGTACCTGCTTATGTTATTCAGCCTGTTGACAGCTTTCAAGAGAGCAGGCACAAAATCATTATCTAAATGTTAATTTATTCACTGAAGTGGCTCAGAGGGAGGGGTTTTAACCATATTCTTGATTATAATTCTGTAATGCTTGCAAGGAACAAAAAGAGAGAGAGAGAATCAAACATGCCTGTTTGTTAGTGAATACTCTGATTAGTACTGACTGTCTTCATGGAATTGCATTTCTTTCTCTGCCATGGCAATCCACATCTGTAAGAACACTTCCCACCCAAGCCACAGAAAGTATTTTCTTCTTCCAAGGTCTTTTGCTTGCCAAATATTCTTCAAACCTTTAAGTCAACAATAGTTGCTATTTAAGTTGTCAATATCCATAAAAGACCAAGAGTTTTCCAAATGTGGGGTGGAAAGGGATGGAAAATGGGCCATATTCAAGACAAAGGTTAATACGATGATGAAGAAGATTTCACCTTTGACACAGTCTCAAGGTGATGTACAAAATGCAATAAAAACAGCTAAAATACAGATTGAAACAATACAGAAAATAGCAGATAAAAAAACAATACCAAATAGATACCGATGTCAGAGACCTATTCATTCAGCCGGGAAAGCTTGTCAGAACAAAAATTGTATCTCAGTTGTATCTCAACAAGAATGCTGCTCCATAGAACGGGCAGCCACACTGAAAGCCCTGCTCTGTTTTTGTGGAGTGAGCTTTTAAGTTCTTTGGAACTTGAAGAAGCAGCTCTTCTGCAGAGTGCAATCACAGTGCATATATATAATATTTGGCCCAGTTGTCACTGAGGTGGTAAACCTGGGCTGTACTTGGGGTGGCCCGGTACAAAAGATGACAGGACTCCTGTACCTTTAATAGTTGTGTAGAAGAGGGAATTTCATCAAGTGTAGCTTATCATGCAACCAAGAATATGGGACCTGAGGGTACTCTACTGTTACTTTCATCTCAGTTATATATTACACTGGCAGACACATACAGACCCCACAGCTTCTAATATCTCCATTAAAACATTTTTTAAAAAGTCCCTACATGTAGATTGCTAGCATGTCTGGGAGAAGGCTAGGACCCAACTCACTGACGTCTGGTTTTTGAAGTAGAGGGAATGTTTTGTATGTCTTTGTAATCTGCCTTGTATCAGGTAAAATTATTTGTATGTCTAGCCCAGTACTGACTTAGCCACTTACGTATTACCAAAAAAAGGCATTAATGACCAAAAAAAGAGGACAGAGATTTATATAAAACTTGTCATTGATGATTTATATGCATAGCTGCCAATAACTACTATAATTTAAATAGAAATACAGCAATCTCGCCATAGTGGGGAGTGCTGTCACCTGGATGCCTACTCAGCCTGCTGCCCAACATCTCTCTCTCTCTCTTTTAAATAAGACACTGGTCCTGAAATTGTTAAAAACTTGAAATTCTCTGTTCCTCTTTCCCCTTGTATTTTTTATTTGCGCTGAGTAGCCTTTTTATGTATGTGGAAAGAGGAATATCTTTTAAAATAAAAAACATCTGTGCGGCTGGGTTCACTGGTCTCATCAGGCATTGGGTTTCTTCACTGTGCTGGAACCATTACTTTTTTCCAAGCTGCTGAACTGCTCACATTAGTAAATGGAGTTTATTAGGCACAGTGTTTGTTGAACTATAACATTTTATACAGTCTGTTGCTGCCTAATGCTTTTTATAAGTAACACATTTCTAATTATCATTGCCCAACACTGCAATTCCCCCCTTTAAAAATGTTGCTTTTAAACTGTGGCAAAAGACCTTATTCTGTTATTAATTACATCCATGTCAATCAAAACTAACTCCTCCAAAGCCATACAGAATTAAACTGGTATGAGAATAGAATCCATCTACAATGAGCTTGCTACTCCTTGAGGGCAGAAACTTCCACTTGGATTTGTTCAGGCTATGAGTGCGAAGGTTTAATACTAAGATAGCAAGGGGAAGCCTCCATGTTGCCTTCTGGCCCAGAAGCGAGATGCTGTCTGGGGCAGACGACAGTAGAGACAGCAACAAAAACAGAGAATGAAATTGTTGAAAAGGCAATGAAAATCAGTTAGAAAAGGCATTAAGCAGCAACAGACTGTGCAAAATATTATAGTTCAACCCAGTACTATGGCCCTTGTGCCTGCTCTCATTTATTTCAATGGGACGTGCTTGTGGAAACTTTGGTATGGGAATCTATACCAAAGCAGGCCGTTAGTCCTTCTGGCTTAGTATACTCAATGGCAGTGGCTGCTCTCCAGGGTTTCAGGTAGGAGCCTTTCCTGACCCTGCCTGGAGACACCAGGGATTGAACCTGGGATTTGCTGCATGCAAATCATGCATTCTACCACTGAGCTCCATGGCTCTTCTCTACTATCCATTGGATTGTGCCCAACTATTTTGCATATCCATATTCATTTTGTAACTGCTGCAGTCATTGCTAATACCAATTGAATCCCACTGTCTTCAGTGAGATGCAGATCAACTTAGGGCCTAGTATTTTGTCTTAACTCACCATTCATGGCTCATCATTTTGCTAAAAATAAGATAAAATAAGTGATTGCAAAAGTTCACAGTTACCCTGTTCAGAATACGAATCTGTCCAACTTGTAATGCTCAGCTGTGTTATAAATCACATACTGTTTCCATAAAACAGTCTTCTGCAGCTTGGCATGTAAAATTAGATTTTGTTAAGTTCTCTGCTGTAGTCAGCAGCAGTCACCAGGCTTGTTACACAAAGCCTGACGCTTTATTCACATATGTGCAAAAATCCTTAAATGTTAGGCTCCAGACTCTTTGATTGCTACATGAACTACCAAGTCTCCTGCTTTGTAGAACTAAAAAATTCTATCATATTTAGCCTTTATTCTGAATAAAGCTCTCATTGATTGCTCTAAACTAAGGATGTGATTGTATACCCACTTACCTGGGAGCAGGATCCATTGAGCTCAATGTGACTTACTTCTGAATAGGGAGGTAAGGAGTCAGCCATTTCCATCCTGTCCTGGGTTCATTGCAATCAGACTTGTTTCTGTTCCACAACAGTTTGCTTCTGAAACGTCAAAAACAATGTGGAAAAAAGCATAATTATTTATATAACATTTGCAGACAAAATCAACAACAATAGCAAATAGCTTTCATATTAACTTGTGTGATTTCAGTTCCTGACTTTGGATGAACATGTGAATTGTGGCAATTTGAGCTCCCATTTCTGTTTCTGATGGAACTCTCTGACATCCCTACTTCTGGATTATGCTGCAAGTGACCACACTACACTAACTAAGCAGTCTTTTGTGTGGCAAATATATTTTGGGAAATTCTCTTGATTATCGCTTGCAAAAATGTTTATTCAGTCATTCTATTTCATCCACAAGTAAAACTCTCTTTTTCCTGGATATGTCTGCATTGGAAAGAGCTCTCTGCCATGGCTGATGGCAGGAATCATAATTCCTGGGACAGTGGTTCCTAGCTTTTATGAGTAAAGAACCCCCTTTGTAAGCTCAAACAATTTTGTGACCCCCCCTCACTAATTGTAATTTTAGTCTCTGTTAATTGAAAAAAATGGTGCATGGCAAAATCACATCTCCAAATATCCCTTTCCATAAAAAGCTCCTGCAGACAGGGAGGTGTTGCTTTCTTTTCTTAATGCAAAGGTCCAATCAAATTGGGATCCCACTCCTCCCCCCAACAGTCTGAAGATGTACAGTCCTGTCTGCCAACACCAGTGTGTTACAGTGTTGGACTAAGATCCAGGTTCAAATCCCCACCCAGCCATGAAGCCCACTAGGTGACCTTGGACCAGACAGTCTCTCAGCCTGACCTTACAGGTTGGTGTAAGGATAAAATGGAAAGGTGGGTGGAAACAATGTGCACCACCTTGAGCAACTTGGAGGAAAGGTGGGATATAAATGCAATAATAAATAAATAAATAAATAAATTTCAGCTGCAGTATGTGGACCCCAGCCTCAGCCAACCTGCTGAGCTTTTTAAAAATCATCATCAAGAAGCAGCCATGTGGTAGTGGTGGGGATGCTAGACTGTGAAGACAAAAGGGTGGATAGGTTGAGGAGGGGGATCGGTGCTTTTAGACCTTGGGATGCTCATCAGAACTGATGACTTAGTTAGCCTGCACTTCGGGAATGAGAGCAGAGTAGATAGAAGATAGATCAGCACACATACACACACAAATACACCTGCCCTTCCTGCAAGCATCTTCAGGCATGCATGCATTTGGACACGTGGGAGGGGGAAACCCTCAACTGCTGCAGTATCTTGGAGAGAGAGGTTGGGGGCAGAATGTAGGTGGAAGAAAGGGGGGACACTGGCACACACAGCCTCAGAGATCGGGGGCGAACAAGTCCTGAGCTTACTCACTGCTCCTTGATTCCGTCTGGGCCGAAGGCAAGATCAGGGTAGCCTCACAAATAAAGAATAATTTTTAAATGGAGGTGGCAGCAAAGCAGGAGTCAAGAAAGGCAGGCAGGCTGGCTACCAGGAAGGAAGGGGGAAAGCAGCTTTTCCTTGCAGCCTTGCTTCTTTTTACTTCATGAAAAGCCCTCTCCTCTCATTCTGAGTAAGGGCATCAGCAGCAGCAGCAGCAGTGTGAGGACACGGGAGTCAGGATACTAATCCCCCCTTCCTCCTGGTAGCACCTCCCTCAGCCTCCTTTGGCATCTGCCATATGTGGTATGGGCAGCTGCCTGCCCTCAGCATGCCTGAAAGATGCTCTGGTGCTTCAGCAAAATCCTCCCCTCTTGTTTGGAGCAAGGGGGAGGTGTCATCTGCAGCGGCAATGGGGAGCAGACAGCATCCAGGGAGTAAAGACCTTTTTTTTGGAAAAAATCATTTCTTTACTGTTTGTGGCCCCCGCTGGATTACTTCGCAGCCCCCGTGGGGATCACAGCCCGCAGTTTGGGAACCAGTATTCTAGGACACGTTTGTGCAGTACCAGCAGTGTGCTCATAAACTCATTTCTGTAGCTGAGGATTGTCTTGTCTAGGACTTCTGTCTTGTGCATATATTTTTACTGTTTTAATGTGAATGCTTTTAAAAATTGGTATTGCATTTCTAGCTACCTTGCGGGTAGCTGAAAGGTGGGCTGCAAATGAAATAAATAAATAAAAATAATGTCCCAGGAGTGATCGGTGAGAAGTGGTGCTGCCACACACATGGCCTCCTGGTAGCACAGTCACTTCCACTGATGAGGAAGGAGAGGGGGAGGGAAGAGGCAGTGGGAAGGTTGGTGTTGTGCCAGTGCACTGCTGGGGGCACCAGAGTGATTCCACTGATGCACCCATACAGAGCTGATCTCCCCACTGCCTCACCCCTCCTCTGCTCCCTCTTGGAGGGAGGCAAGATCTCTGCAGCTGGGAGACCAGGTGTGCAGTGCAGACCCTCCGCACCAACCACTCCTGTGATTTCCATATATTGGCATATGGTGCGTTCTTAGGATGGTAACCTCCACCCTAGCCTTCTCAAAATGAAGTTGAAGGTGGGCTGATAGAAGCACCCCAGTACATCTCTGTAAAATGAAACTCCATCTCTCCCCCCTCCTAAACTTCCAAATGACCACTCGTCATGGTGGCAGCTATATACTACCTCCAGATTCAGAGGCAGCTCCACCCTCACCCTCTCCTTCCCTGAGATTTCTTGAGGAAGACCTGTGTGACCTGAGGGAAGGCAGAAGCAAGAAAGCTCAGCTCAAGCTCCTGAAGTCAGTCTGGAAACATCTTGTACCATTTCTTTGTGTTAAGATTGTAAATTATAAACCACCTGGGGTGCCTTTGCAGGAAGGAAGTACAGAAATGCACTAAAATAAATAAATACATGTCACTGACTGCAGAACATGAGCTGGGATACTGCTCATGTCTTGCTTGCAGGCTTCTCGTAGGCATTTGAAAGGTCACTGTGAGAACAGGATGCTGGACAAGATAGGCCTTTGGTCTTCTTATGTTCTTGTTACATTTATTTATTTATTTATTTATTACATTTGTATCTTGCCCTTCCTCCCCAAGGAGCCCATGTTCTTAAGACATGTGCAAGCAGTTTAATAATTTATATCTAGGATGAGTGCAGGCCTACATTGATTCATGAATCAACACACCACTGTTGTGTTCAGTGGGAAAAAATATACCTTACTGAATGTCATGAGAAATGGTACAATAAATCTGACCAATTCAAGTGCACTTTTATTGTAAACTCCCCCCTCAAAAATCATATTAAAACAACAAGAAATTTATGATTCCAGTCTAGAAATCCTTATATTACTGGCATTAGTGGAAAATATTTGACCTATTATTATGATTTATGAAGCATTTTCATATGCAAGGTGCTTTGCAGACTCTCACATTTTTGTTCTCCTATAATCCTTGGGAGATAGATCAATATTATTTCCATTTAAAATATGACACTGAGGGATAAGAACTGGCCCAAGGCTTCCCTGCAAGTCAGTGACTGAGCAAATTGCTTAAATTGCATGATTATCTTTATGAAGCCACCACATAAATAATAGTCAGTCCTTGACTTCAAATTAAGAGACAATTCAGTCTAAATAAAATAAAATAAAAATTATTGGAGAATGAATATCATAGCACTGAACCAAACATTCTCAGAAGTCATTTTCCTGAGAATGAGATTTTACTTTTTGTCACCTCCCTAGGAGGAAAAAAAAGTGTTTTATAGGATTTTCTTTCAATATATGCCATCATTATTTATTTATTTTTGTGGTGCCTACCATTCCCCACTCCACAATGTCCTGGAACAATAGTATGTCTGGGGCATGATGGACAATAGAAAATGATAGCCAGACTGCCCACACAGTTGTTGCTGCCGCCGACACTGAACGACCTGGAAAAAAAATGTTGGGGAAAAGAAGAAACTGTGCTACTGCAACTGCTAGTGGTGGGCCTCACTCCTGAGAGAAACCTCTGGAAAATTTCTATTTCCCCTGGAGAAACTTGGTGAAATGGCCCCCTGGTTTGTCTTTCCATAAACAGAGTGGAAATTCATGGGAGGCCATTTGTACATATCACTTATGCCACTCAGGAGCCGGGGGGTGGGGAGGGCAGAACTGCTACGCTAGCTTCCCAGCAAGTGGGTTGCTGTTGCTTACTGGAAGGGAGAGGGATGAGGCATCAGGGAGGTTGGCACAGTGTGACTACACCAGTGGAACCAATCTGGCACCCCCTCTGCCACCTTGCCCCTCCCCTGTCCCTTCCAGTAAGCAGCAGTGACTCACCTGCTGGGAATCTAGTGTAGTGGCTCTGCTCCATCCAGCGAGTCACTTCTGCTTATCCCTCCTTCAAAGAGGGATGCTTTTTTACTTACTACACTATTATTCTACATTTCCTCTAAGAAGCTCAGGCAGTTGTCCCATTTTATCTTCACAATACCCCTGTAAAGTAGGCTAGTCTGAGCGATTGTGTCTGATCCCAGAATCACCCAGTGAATTTTGTGACTTAGGGTTCTTATACATCTGATTAAAACAACAACAACACAGTACTGCTACTAGAAACATGCATTTGTTTCATTCATTTCTATACCACAAACTCATAAAAATATATCTATACAACGTACAAAATCTCAGGTAAAACCAAAACAACATAATAAAATTAAGCAAAATACATTAAAGAAGCAAAAGCTACAAAAAGGGTCCTCTGACAAGAAGGTTATACAAACAGTAAATCATGTTCATAAGGCGGCTTCCTGAAATAACTACGTTTTAAATTTGAGCCTCATTGTGCTTGTGCCAGCTTGAGTTCATTAGGTAGCATGTTCCATTCCCCTAGTGCCACCACACTAAATGCACAATTTCTTGTTGAGGATAGTCTGATACTGCCAGGCACCATCAGTGGCAGATTGCAAACTTAAGGCAGGGGTATAAGGAATAAGGTAATCTTTTAGGTTGTTTAGGGCTTCCTATACTCATTGTAGAATCATAGAATAGTAGAATTGGAGGGGGTCTATAAGGCCATCAAGTCCAACCCCCTGCTCAATGCAGGAATCCAAATTAAAGCATACCTGACAGGTGCTGTCCAGCTGCCTCTTGAATGCCTCCAGTGTCGGAGAGTCCACTACCTCTCTAGGTAATTGGTTCCATTGCTGTATGGCTCTAACAGTTAAAAGGTTTTTCCTGATGTTCAGTTGAAACCTGCTTTCTGTAACTTGAGCCCATTATTCTGTGTCCTACACTCTGGGATGATCAAGAAGAGATCCTGGTCCTCTTCTGTGTGACAACCTTTCAAGTACTTGGAAGAATGGTATCATATCTCCCCTCAGTCTTCTCTTCTCAAGGCTAAACATGCCCAGTTCTTTCAGTCTCTCCTCATGAGGCTTTGTTTCCAGTCCCCTGATCATCCTTGTTGCCCTCCTCTGAACTGTTCCAGTTTTTCTGCATCCTTCTTAAAGTGTGGTGTCCAGAACTGGACCGTAAGACCTTGAAGATAATTTGGTGGCATATACTAGCAGCCATTGTAGCTCCCTCAACACAGATGTTATTGTTCAGTAGCCAATGCCTGATAAGAACTGGGCTGCAGAGTTCTGCACCAGCTGCAGTCTCAAGGGTAGCCCCATACAGAACACATTACAATAGTCTATCCTTGATATTACCAATGCTTGAACCATAATAGTGAAGCTATCCCGATCCATCTATAAAGCTGTTGAAAGGTGCTCCAAGGCCCTGCGGTAACCTGAGCCTCAAGCTTCAAACTAGATCTAGCAGTACCCCTAGACTGCATACCTTAATCTTCAGAGGGAGTGCAGCCCTGCCCCAAAGAGGCAACTGACCCATCTCCTGGACACAACTTACTATTATCCCTTATGTCATATAATGACATTGAGCTTCCCTATCCCTTATCATGGGCTACTGCTTGTGTGGAATTGCTAAGTGTAATGGCATCAGAACATGAGATAAGTTATTACTACACATTATGGAGGGAGTCAATTTTCAGCAGCAACTCTGTGTTTCTTAAAATACGTAGCTCTGCCTCTCTGCAGCTTTGAAACCAGGCCTCCTCGGTCCAGTCTGTAGGGCATCCACTGATTCATCACCAAAAAGAAAAAGAAAAAGATGACACCAATTTGCATTACATTTTCATGAGCGAATTTATATATATAGATGCAGATGTAGAATTAATTACTATCATGTGAATAGAAATACATTACACCTCACCATAGTGGGGAAAACTGTGGCCAGGTGACCTGCTGTCCAGGTGCTGTTGATGGATAGCTCCTGCTTTCCCTTTTTTAAACTTGAAACTAGACTTGGACTGGGCGATCCTTCATATAGAGAACTCCTTACAGTCCTTCAAATAGAGGACTGTCCTCTGTAAAGTAGGACACATGGCCATCCTACCTTCCCAGTGCAAATCTTACTGTGCAATCATGTGCATGTCTGTTCAGATGTCAGTCCTGTTGAACTCAATAGGATTTACTCCCAGGTAAGTGTGAAAAGGATTGTAGCCTTAATCTTCTCTTCCTAAACTTCATTTTACTATGCCACAAAGGCATAAATGGTATAAACTGAATGCCAGGTTGGTGAACAATAGATGCTATACTTTTTCAGGTTAAATCATTTCCAGAAAGCACTCTTCTATGACTGTTTTATTTAAAACCGGGAGATAAATAGGTCTTTCTGCTAGAGCAGTCTTGTTCTCTGGAGTACTGCTGTTGATATCCAGTTACAAATCACTTCTTTAAAAAATAAAAACGAGAAGGTCTGTTTGGCAGAAGTGACCAGGAATGAATGGGTAACACAGAGCAAAAGCAGTTGTTCTTTCTCTTTTGTTAAACGGGGAAATGCTATCCATCAGTGGGGACGATGCAGAAAATTCACCCCTGGGCTATATTGGAATGAAATGGTGTGTAGTGTGAACACATCTTGGCTCTATAAAGCTTTTTAGCTGAACAAATGTATTTTCCAGATGTCCAGTGGTTAACTTAAACAGCCGTGGTGGTGGGTAAGGGGGGGATCATTTAATAACAATAAGATGGGTGTTGGGATTATGGGGAAAGACTACTGATGGTGCACAATGGCCACCACCCGTGGTCTTCCAAGTTTAGCAACATGAAGTAAGATATATGAGCTCTCAGTGGCCTAAGGCTGAGAGTCAAAGTTCCTAAGCCAGAGAGTAACCTACAATAACCTACATGCCTGAGAGCAACAGAGTCCCCATCTTCAGCAGCTTCCAATCCTGTTTATAACTTCTGATATCTCCCACTTAGCTCCACCTTTTTTTATCAATAGTTGTCTCCCCCCAAATAAAAAGTAGTTTGCAAGAAGCAAGCTGTGGAAAATCTCTAACTGACATCATGGAATTCTGGTTGTGAAATATATCACTAGGCAGAATCGACAGTAAACAGCTAGATGAGCCTTTGGCCTTACTCAATAGAAGACTTATATCCTCAGAAACAAAAAGCCCATCAGTACAAAAGGCTGAAATTCCATTGTCACATGGACATTACTGCACCACCTCCAAGTCTCTACCTGCTATACCTCTTTTGGGCCATTGAATGAACTGCTCTCATGTGACAGTGAGCTTTGGAGTGAGGCGTCATGGTCACTCCAGCTACCGATGACCAATCTGTTCTGCTCTGATATCAATTACCACTGGTAGTCAATGGTAACCTAATGAAAGTTAACTGGTGCTAATGAAGGCCTTCACATTCAAATTATTGAAGAGCATTTCTGTCTGTTTTGACTGGCTGTATAACAATTCAATGAAACCACCTACTCATCCTCTACCTTCTCTGCTTGTCTAGTCTAACTCGATAACATATAATAATAATAATAAAATTTTATTTGTGAGTCGCCTATCTGGCCGAATTAACAGCCACTCTAGGCGATGTACATTAAGGGTCGGGGAGGTGGGGTTGCTGTGGTCTATAAGAGTTCCATCTCACTCACCAAGCACCATGTCCATACAATTACTGGCCTGGAATGTTTGCACCTGGTGTTGGGCCAGAGGGACAGGCTGGGAATCGTTTTGGTGTACCGCCCACCTTGCTGCCCAATGGCTTCCCTAACTGAGCTGACGGAAGTGGTCTCGGAGGCATTGCTGAGATCCCCCAGACGATTAGTACTGGGGGATGTCAACATCCATGCCGAGGCGACTTTGTCTGGAGCAGCTCAGGACTTCATGGCTTCCATGACAACCATGGGGCTGTCTCAATTTGTTAGCGGTCCAACACATGTATCGGGGCATACTCTAGACCTTATTTTTGCGACTGGACATGGGGATAGTGATCTGGATGTGGGGAATATTACATCTCTCCCTTTGTCATGGACAGATCACTGCTTGCTGAAGTTTAGACTTTCAGTAGCCTTTTCCCTCTGCAAGGGTGGTGGACCTATTAAATTGGTCTGCCCCCGGAGACTAATGAATCCTGAAGGTTTTCAAAGGGCTCTGGGGGGGTTTCTGGCTGACAGGACTGGTGCTGCTGTTGAAGCTCTGGTTGACCTGTGGAATACAGAGATGACCCGAGCTGTTGACACGATCGCTCCTGTGCGCCCCCTCCTGTGTAGAGCTCATACAGCTCCTTGGTATACTCCAGAGCTGAGAGCGATGAAGCAAGATAGGAGGCGGCTTGAGCGGAGATGGAGGCGAACTCCCGACGGATGCAATTATGCGCTGGTTAGTGCCTCCACCAAGTTGTATGTTAAAGCGGTGAGGGCGGCAAAAAAACAACATTTTGCTGCCACCATCAATTCATCTCTTTGCCGCCCAGCGGAGCTTATTAGAATTGTCCGCGGGCTACTTCAGCTGGGCCTGCAGGACACGGTAGGATCATCGGTGGCTCGCTGTAATGGGTTTGCTGAGCACTTCCAGCATAAGATCTTATGCATCCGCCGGGACCTAGACTCCCAATTTATAGCAGTTGACCATAACGAGGTGTCCGGAGCACAGTCTTGTCATGCTTTATTGGATGAATTTCAGTTGGTTCAGCTCGAGGACGTGGACAAGGTGCTTAGACTGGTACGTGCAACCACTTCGATACTTGATCCGTGCCCCTCTTGGCTAATAAAATCTAGCAGGGAAGGAACAGTTGGCTGGGCCAAGGAAGTGATAAACGCCTCTTTACGAGAGGGAGTGGTCCCTGACTGTCTGAAAGAGGCGGTGGTGAGACCACTCCTGAAAAAATCTTCCTTGGACCCAGAAAATTTCAACAGCTACAGACCAGTAGCAAATGTTCCGTTCCTGGGCAAGATCTTGGAACGTGTGGTTGCTGGCCAGCTCCGGGCACTATTGGATGAAACTGATTATCTAGATCCATTTCAGTCGGGCTTTCGGCCTGGTTTTGGCACTGAGATGGCCTTGGTCACCCTGTATGTTGACCTATGTCGGGAGAGGGACAGAGGGAGTGTAACTCTGTTGATTCTCCTTGATCTCTCAGCGGCTTTTGATACCATCGACCATGGTATCCTTCTGGGGAGGCTCGCGGAGTTGGGAGTTGGAGGTACTGCTTGGCTGTGGTTCTGCTCCTACTTGGCGGGTCGTCTCCAGAAGGTAGTGCTTGGGGAACATTGTTCGACTCCGTGGGCTCTCCAATGTGGAGTTCCGCAGGGGTCGGTTCTGTCTCCCATGCTTTTTAACATCTACATGAAGCCGTTGGGTGTGGTCATCAGGAGTTTTGGAGTGCGTTGTCATCAGTACGCTGATGACACGCAGCTCTCCTTCTCCTTTTCATCTTCTTCAGATGAGGCTATCGATGTGCTGAACCATTGCCTGGACTGGACTGGATGAGAGCTAATAAACTGAGGCTCAATCCTGACAAGACTGAGATGCTGCTAGTGGATGGTTTCTCTGATCGGATGGTGGATACATACCCTATCTTGGATGGGGTTACACTCCCCCTAAAGGACCGGGTTCGGAGCTTGGGAGTCGTCTTAGACTCTTCCCTCTCACTTGAGGCTCAAGTAGCCTCGGTGGCACGGAATGCATTCTACCAACTTCGGTTGGTAGCCCAGCTACGTCCCTATCTGAGTCAGGAGGACCTTACATCGGTGGTACATGCTCTGGTAACCTCGTGTTTGGATTACTGCAATGCGCTCTACGTTGGGCTGCCTTTGAAGACAGTTCGGAAGCTGCAGCTAGTGCAAAATGCGGCGGCCAGATTGCTGACAAGGACCAAGCGGTCCGAGCACATAACACCTGTTCTGGCACGCTTGCACTGGCTACCAATATGCTTCCGGGCCAGATTCAAAGTGTTGGTATTGACCTTATACGGCACGGGACCACGCTATCTGTTGGACCGCCTCTCCCGATACGAACCTGCCCGTTCACTACGTTCTGCTACGAAGGCCCTCCTCTGGGTTCCGACTCATAGGGAGGCCCAGAGGGTGATGACAAGATCTAGGGCCTTCTCAGTGGTGGCCCCCGAACTGTGGAACAGTGTCCTTGAGGAGGTGCGCCTGGCGCCGACACTACTATCCTTTCAGCACCAGGTTAAAACCTTCCTCTTTCCCAATGCATTTTTAACTTAAGTTATTGATTTCTTTTGTTGTAACTGACTTTTGATCGTTTATTGTTATATGTTTTTATTGTATTATATTGTGTATTTTATTATATTCCTTGTTGTTCACCGCCCAGAGAGCTTTTACTGGTCGGGCGGTATATAAGTGTAATAAATAATAATAATAATAATAAAATAAAATACAATATAAAACCAATACAACCACACTCAATAATTAAACTAATCACCCCTCTTACATTTAATCAACAGCATTAAAAGCTAACCCACCCCAGTGATCCCGTAGGCCTGCCTGAACAGCCAGGTCTTCAAGGCTCGGCGGAAACCTATCAAGGAGGGGGCATGGCGAAGGTCAAAAGGAAGGGAATTCCAGAGGGTGGGGGCCACAATCGAAAATGCCTTCTCTCTGGTCCGCACCAGCCTAGCTGTTTTAGCTGGTGGGACCGAGAGAAGGTCTTGTGTGGCTGATCTTGTCAGGCGGCATAATTGGTGATGCTGGAGGCGCTGCTTCAGATAAACTGGGCCAAAATCGTATAGGGCTTTAAAGGTCAACACCAGCACCTTGAATTGGGCCCGGTAAACAACTGTTAACCAGTGTAGATCTACTAGCACCGGAGGGATATGATCACGGCGACAGCTGTTCTTAATCAAGCATGCCACCGCATTCTGTATCAGCTGTAATTTCTGGACCGTTTTCAAGGGCAGCCCCACATAGAGTGCATTACAGTAGTCTAAGCGAGAGGAGACCAGGGCATGTATCACCCGTGGGAGAAGATGGGCAGGAAGGTAGGGTTGCAGCCTCCGTATCAGATGGAGTTGATACCAAGCTGCCCGGCTCACTGCTGAGACCTGAGCCTCCATGGACAGCTGGGAGTCAAGAACGACCCCAAGGCTGCGGACCTGGTCCTTCAGGGGTAATCTTACCCCATTGAACACCAGGTCTATATCTCCCAACCTTCTCTTATCTCCCACAAGCAACACCTCGGTAAAAAATAAAATAAAATAAAATTTTATTTAGCAGATGCCCATCTGTCCGACTGAACGGACACTCTGGGCGACGTACAATATAAAATACAATATAAAATACAATCTCCTTATATACATAATCATCACATTATTAATGTCATAACATCTCATCTAAAGACCATCTTACGCTGATACAGTGTAAAACCTAACCCACCCCAGAGATCCCATAGGCCTGCCTGAAGAGCCAGGTCTTCAAGGCTCAGCGAAAAGTCAACAGGGAGGGGGCATGCCGAAGGTCAAAGGGAAGTAAGTTCCAGAGGGTGGGGGCCACAATCGAAAAAGCCCTCTCCCTGGTCCGCACCAACCTAGTTGTCTTAGTCGGTGGGACCGAGAGAAGGTCCTGTGAGGCTGATCTTGTTTGGCGGCATATTTGGTGATACTGGAGGCGCTCCTTCAGATAAACTGGGCCGGAACCGTATACGGTTTTAAAGGTTAAAACCAACACCTTGAATTGGACCCGGTATACAACTGGCAACCAGTGTAATTCAATCAACACTGGGGTGATATGATCGCGGCGGCGGGTCTGCTTTATTAAGCGTGCCGCCGCATTTTGTACCAGCTGAAGTTTCCGGACCGTCTTCAAGGGTAACCCCACATAGAGCGCATTACAGTAGTCTAATTGAGAGGAGATCAGGGCATGTATCACTCGTGGGAGCAGATGTATGGGAAGATAGGGTTGCAGCCTCTGTACTAGATGAAGTTGGTACCAATCTGCCCGGCTCACTGCAAAAACCTGAGCCTCCATAGACAGCTGGGAGTCCAAGATGACCCCGAGACTGCGGACCTGGTCCTTCAGGGGCAAACTCACCCCATTAAGTATCAGGTCAAAATCACCCAACCTTCCCTTGTCCCCCACTAGTAATACCTCGGTCTTATCACGGTTCAGCTTCAGCCTGTTCTCTCCCATCCATCCACTTACGGACTCCAGGCACTTGGACAAGGTATCCACAGCCAACTCTGGTGAAGATTTAAATGAGAGATAGAGCTGCGTGTCATCCGCATATTGGTGACACTGCAGCCCAAAACTCCTGATGATGGCTCCCAGCAGTTTCATATAAATGTTAAATAGCATGGGAGAGAGGATAGAACCCTGTGGCACACCACAGTTGAGGGGCCAAGGGTCTGAAACCTCATCCCCCAACACTACCCGTTGATATCTACCGGAGAGATAGGAACGGAACCACTGTAAAACAGTGCCTCCTATTCCCATTTCCTCCAGGCGACTCAACAGGATACCGTGGTCGACGGTATCGAAAGCTGCTGAGAGGTCCAGGAGGACGAGGAAGGTATGTTCTCCCCTATCCAATGCCCTCCTCATATCATCCACCAGAGCGACCAAGGCTGTTTCAGTTCCGTGTCCAGTCCTGAAGCCCGACTGGAAAGGATCTAAATAATCGGTCTTATTGGGGTTTAGCTTCAGCCTATTCCTTCCCATCCATCCACTTATGGATTTCAGGCACTTGGACACGGTATCCACAGCCAACTCTGGTGAGGACTTAAACGAGAGATAGAGCTGAGTATCATCCGCATATTGGTGACACTGCAGCCCAAATCTCCTGATGATGGCCCCCAGTGGCTTTACATAGATGTTGAATAGCATGGGGGAGAGGATAGAACCCTGTGGCACTCCACAATTGAGAGGCCAAGGGTCTGAAACCTCATCCCCCAATGCCACCCGTTGATGCCTGTCTGAAAGATAGGAACGGAGCCACCATAAAACAGTGCCCCTTATTCCTAATCCCTCCAGGCGATCTAAAAGGATACCGTGGTCGACGGTATCGAAAGCTGCTGAGAGATCCAGGAGGACAAGGAAGGTGTATTCTCCCCTATCCAACGCCCTTCTCATATCATCCACCAGGGCGACCAAGGCTGTTTCAGTTCCATGTCCAGTCCTGAAGCCCGATTGGAATGGGTCTAGATAATCTGCTTCATCCAAGTGTGTCTGTAACTGTTTGGCCACCACTCGCTCAATGATCTTGCCCAAGAATGGTAAATTAGAGACTGGGCGGAAGTTGTTTAACTCTTGAGGATCCAAGGAGGACTTTTTCAAGATGGGCTTTATTACTGCTCCTTGAGGGCTGATGGCATTGCACCCTCTTCCAAGGATGCATTTACCACTGCCTTGATCCTTTCGTTCAGCCTCTCTTTGCAGCTCATAATGAGCCATGATGGGCAAGGGTCCAATAGACAGGTGGTTGGCTTCGCAGTAGAGAGCACCTTGTCCACTTCCTCAGAGGGAAGAGGCTGAAATCGATCCCACCGGACCGGAATGCAACTGGCCGACTTTGGCCCACTTCCTGTATTCACGGCGTACGGAATCATGCTCTACAGGCGCTCAATTTTATCGGCAAAGTGTTTAGCAAATATGTCACAAGAGGCTTTAGATTGCTCCATGGGTTCCTGGGCAACTGGACCGACCAGGCTTCAGACCACTTGGAACAACCTCCTGGGACAACACTCTGCAGATACAATAGAGGCAGCAAAGAATTCCCTCTTTGTTGCCTTTGTTGCCACCTGGTAGGCAGCTATTGCTGCTCTAACCAGTGTCCGATCGTCTTCAGATCGAGATTTCCACCACCGGCGCTCTAGTCGTCTCACCTCCTGTCTCAGACCCCGCAACCGTGGTGTATACCAGGGTGCTATCTGAGTTCTATTCAGGGGGAGAGGACGTTTCAGAGCCACCCGGTCTACTGCCCTAGTGATCTCCCCATTCCACTCCATCACCAGGGCTTCGACCGGGCATCCTTCAGCAGGCTCCAAATCTCCCAGCGCATTCAGGAATCCTACAGGATCCATCAGGCGTCTGGGGTGGACCATCCTAATAGGTCCTTGTCCCCTACGGAGGGTGTGCGGCATTGAGAGGTCTATATTCACTAGGTAGTGATCTGACCATGACACGGGGTTAGAGAAAACCGCCCCCATTTTCAGAGCACTTCCCTCCCCTTCCGAGACAAACACAAGGTCAAGAGCATGACCGGCTACATGGGTGGGCCTGTATTACTAAGGTGCAGTTCCCAGGAAGTCATGGTTTCCATGAAATCCCGAGGGGCTCCAGTGAGGACAGTCTCGGCGTGCACGTTGAAGTCTCCCAAAACCAATAGGTTGGGGGAGAGCTTCCGTACACCCCCGATCACCTCAAGCACCTCGGTCAGGGAGTCTGCTGTGCAGCGGGGTGGGTGGTACACAAGTAGAATCCCTAAACTGCCCTTTGGGCCCAACCTCCAGTACATGCAGTCAACAAACTTGGTCTCATGGAGAGGGGGTCTGGTGAAAGCCAAAGACCCCCGATAGATGACTGCCACTCCCCCTCCCCGCCTACCCACCCTCGGCTGCTGCGCGTATTGGAAACCGGCTGGGCACATGGCCTCAAGCGTAGGAGCTGAGGCCTCATCCAGCCAGGTCTCCGTAATACATACCAGGTCTGCGCCCTCATCCAGGATCATATCATGAATGAGCGTTGTCTTATGCGCCACAGACCTGGCGTTACACAACAGCAGTCAAAGGTCGGATGGAGTCCTGTGTCCCCCAGTTATCTTCTGGTTTTGGACAGGCCCAGAACAGGGGGCCTATCTTATACTGCGATCCGATGTTATAGTGGGCCATGATAGGGAGAGGTGTCATAGGCACTCTGGCTTCTATTGGCTTAGCTGCTTTGATATCACAAAGTACAGACCAGTGTGCAACGGGATTCTGAATGCCACCTTGCTGGAATGGACTGCTTCAGTGGTTTTGAAACACTATAGTGAAAAGCAAGTGATCCTTATTGCACACAAGGTAAACAAACAGGAATGATGGTCAAAGGCACCCTTTCAAGGTTCAGTGGTGGGACGGCAAAGAGATTGCAGGGAAGGGTCAAAATCTGCAGCAGTGTTCAAAGGCCTGCTCTTGTGAATTATGTTCATGATGAAATTGTAAAACAGCAGTATATTTCAAAAGCAAGTAATATGGCTGACTTTTTATACTGCAATAGTCAGAGATCTGTTCCAAATGAGAAAGAGAGGCTATTGCCTTCACTGTTTTTATGACAGTCATTCCTTTGTTTTTATGGACAGCCAAAACCTATGGCTCGGCTTTATTTGTAGTGGCACTAGTAACAGTAATCATTATTATTGCAGTGCTGTCACTAAACTTCAGTGCCACTCATGGGCAGGTATACAAGAGACAGGCAGCATAGCTCTGCTGAACAGGAATCACTTGCGGCCCTTCCCTCTCCTTTTTCACTTTGCTAGGTGCATGACTGGGCCAGTCTCTGCAGCTTCTAAGGCAGGTGGGTGGGGAGGCTAGAATTAAGGCAACAGAGAGTTAAGAACTGATGATTTTGAGCTGTTTAAGAATTTATTTATGTTGTAATAAGGTACCATATTTTGCTTTTTTCTGTTGTGAATTTCCTCAACCTTTGGGGATAGACAGGCCATGCTACATGCAGTGGTGACTGGTGGCTCTGATGTTAGTGGGGCAGTGAATTTGCTCTGGATTTTAGCCTGAACTTTAAAGGAGCTGTACCTGGAGCAGATTCACTGCCCCACTGACATAGCAGCCACCAGTCTCCACTCTATGTATGCATGGATGTAGGAAGGAGGAATCTACTTTATCCTAAATCAGACAGTTGGCCTATATCAGGGGTGGGAAACCTCAGGCCCAGGAGCCACATGAGCTCCTCCAGGCCTCTCTGTCTGGCCCTTGGGACTCTTCCCAGGCCACACTGCCTCCTCACCCTCATCAGCTACACCCACTCTCACTAGGCCACACCATTCATCAGCCCTACTTTATACCTTTGCTTGTCTTGAATGTGTCCTTGAACTCAGATGATGCCTCTTGCTTGCCTGGATGGGGGATGGAGAGGGATGTGTGAGTGTGTGCAGAAACAAGCCTACTGTGTAAAGGCAAAATGTACATTAGTTAATTTGCCTGCTTAGGAACATAGAAAGCTTCCTTATACCAAGTCAGATGAATGGTCAGTCTAGCTCAGTATTGTCTACAATGATTAGCAGCAGCTCTCCAGGGTTTCAGGCAGGGAGTCTCTTCCAGCCCTACCTGGATGGGCCAAGGACTGAGCATGGGACCTTCTGCATGCAAGGAAGATGCTCTTCCACTGAGCTATGGCCCTGAGTGCTTTTGCCTCAAGCCCCACCCACTACTGCATGTGACTCTGGAAAGTTTCCCAGGTGGGAATGCAGCCCTTGGTCTGAAGAAGGTTCCCCATCCCTGGTCTATATTCCTCAGTTTTAGCTGGGATCTACTCAGAGCTTGGAAGTAACTCGTTAAAAATAACGAGTTACTTGTAATTCACTACATTTTTGCGTAACGAGAGGGTAATTTCGTTACATTTGCTTGTAACAGAACGAGTGGTAACTTAATTACTTTTCAGCTGTAACTGTAACGTTTCCAACGTTCCATTTACCGTTACTTGGGGGGAGGGGAAGTCTGCTCCTGTGATTGGTGGCCAAAAGAATGTGCCTCACACATGGAGAGCCAGACTACAGAAGCAGAATGGAGGTGAAGAACTGAGGTGAGAGGCGATGGTATGTGCGCGTGCGCACGCACGTGCGCGTGCCTCCGCCGCTTGTCCTGCTGCCCCTTCCTGCCTGCCTCCTCCTCTCCTCTCGTGCCTATCGCTGGCTGCCCCTCCCCTCCCTGCCTGTCGTTGCCTCTCCCCTCCCTGGGTGTTGTTGCCTCTCCCCACGTGCGTGTCGTTACTTCTTCCTTCCCTGCATGTCGTTGCCTCTTCCCCGCGCCTGTTGTTGCCTCTCTCCTCCCTGCGTGCCGTTGCCTCTTCCCCGTGCCTGTTGTTGCCTCTCTCCCAGGGTGTTGTTGCCTCTTCCCCGTGTGTGTCGTTGCCTCTCTCCTCCCTGGGTGTCATTGCCTCTCTCCTCCCTGGGTGTCATTGCCTCTTCCCCGTGCCTGTTGTTGCCTCTCTCCCTGGGTGTCGTTGCCTCTTCCCCGTGCCTGTTGTTGCCTCTCTCCCTGGGTGTCGTTGCCTCTTCCCCGTGCCTGTCGTTGCCTCTCTCCTCCCTGGGTGTCGTTGTCTCTCCCCACGTGCGTGTCGTTGCCTCTTCCTTCCCTGGGTGTCGTTGCCTCTCTCCTCCCGGCGTGTCGTTGCCTCTTCCCCGTGCCTGTTGTTGCCTCTCTCCCTGGGTGTCGTTGCCTCTTCCCCATGCCTGTCGTTGCCTCTTCCTTCCCTGCGTGTCCTCCCTGCGTGTCGTTGCCTCTTCCCCGTGCCTGTTGTTGCTTCTCTCCTCCCTGGGTGTCGTGGCCTCTTCCTTCCCTGGGTGTCGTTGCCTCTCTCCTCCCTGCGTGTCGTTGCCTCTCTCCTCCCTGCGTGTCGTTGCCTCTCTCCTCCCTGTGTGTCGTTGCCTCTCTCCATGTGCGTGTCGTTGCCTCATCCTTCCCTGCATGTCATTGCCTCTCTCCTCCCTGCATGTCATTGCCTCTCTCCTCCCTGCGTGTCGTTGCCTCTTCCCGGTGCCTGTCGTTGCCTCTTCCCCGTGCCTGTTGTTGCCTCTATCCTTCCTGGGTGTCGTTGCCTCTTCCCCATGCCTGTCGTTGCCTCTCCCCTCCCTGGGTGTCGTTGCCTCTTCCCCATGCCTGTTGTTGCCTTTCTCCTCCCTGGGTGTCGTTGCCTCTTCCCCGTGCCTGTCGTTGCCTCTTCCTTCCCTGCGTGTCCTCCCTGCGTGCCGTTGCCTCTTCCACGTGCCTGTTGTTGCCTCTCTCCCTGGGTGTCGTTGCCTCTCTCCTCCCTGGGTGTCGTTGCCTCTTCCCCGTGCCTGTTGCTGCCTCTCTCCCTGGGTGTCGTTGCCTCTTCCCCGTGCCTGTCGTTGCCTCTCTCCTCCCTGGGTGTCGTTGCCTCTTCCCCGTGTCTGTCGTTGCCTCTCTCCTCCCTGTGTGTCGTTGCCTCTTCCCCGTGCCTGTCGTTGCCTCTCTCCTCCCTGGGTGTCGTTGCCTCTCCCCACGTGCGTGTCGTTGCCTCTTCCTTCCCTGGGTGTCGTTGCCTCTCTCCTCCCGGCGTGTCGTTGCCTCTTCCCCATGCCTGTCGTTGCTTCTCTCCTCCCTGGGTGTCGTTGCCTCTTCCTTCCCTGGGTGTCGTTGCCTCTCTCCTCCCTGGGTGTCATTGCCTCTCTCCTCCCTGGGTGTCATTGCCTCTCTCCTCCCTGGGTGTCGTTGCCTCTTCCCCGTGCCTGTTGTTGCCTCTCTCCTCCCTGCGTGCCGTTGCCTCTTCCCCATGCCTGTTGTTGCCTCTCTCCCTGAGTGTTGTTGCCTCTTCCCCGTGCGTGTCGTTGCCTGTCTCCTCCCTGGGTGTCATTGCCTCTCTCCTCCCTGGGTGTCGTTGCCTCTTTCCCGTGCGTGTCGTTGCCTCTCTCCTCCCTGGGTGTCATTGCCTGTCTCCTCCCTGGGTGTCGTTGCCTCTCTCCTCCCTGGGTGTCGTTGCCTCTTCCCCGTGCCTGTTGTTGCCTCTCTCCCTGGGTGTCGTTGCCTCTTCCCCGTGCCTGTCGTTGCCTCTCTCCTCCCTGCATGTCGTTGCCTCTTCCCCGTGTCTGTCGTTGCCTCTCTCCTCCCTGGGTGTCGTTGCCTCTTCCCCGTGCCTGTCGTTGCCTCTCTCCTCCCTGGGTGTCGTTGCCTCTCCCCACGTGCGTGTCGTTGCCTCTTCCTTCCCTGGGTGTCGTTGCCTCTCTCCTCCCGGCATGTCGTTGCCTCTTCCCCGTGCTTGTTGTTGCTTCTCTCCTCCCTGGGTGTCGTTGCCTCTTCCTTCCCTGGGTGTCGTTGCCTCTCTCCTCCCTGCGTGTCATTGCCTCTCTCCTCCCTGTGTGTCGTTGCCTCTCCCCACGTGCGTGTCGTTGCCTCATCCTTCCCTGCATGTCATTGCCTCTCTCCTCCCTGCGTGTCATTGCCTCTTCCCGGTGCCTGTCGTTGCCTCTTCCCTGTGCCTGTCATTGCCTCTATCCCCCCTGGGTGTCGTTGCCTCTTCCCCATGCCTGTCGTTGCCTCTCTCCTCCCTGGGTGTCGTTGCCTCTTCCCCATGCCTGTTGTTGCCTCTCTCCTCCCTGGGTGTCGTTGTTGCCTCTCCCCACCCTGCTTCTCGTTGCCTCTCCCTTCAGCACAGAGGAAAGGGTCCCCAAATTATGCAAGAACAGACAAAGTCAATACTACAAGAGTAAGTAATTGTATTGGTAGAAATTATGATAGTACATAAGAAACAAAAAGTATACATATATATATATATGAAATAGAGCAATATTAACAAAATATGTGCAAAAAAGACTCAGGGAACTTCCAGAAGATTTGTTTATTGAACATTCAACCTGATTTGTTTGCAGGGAGATTTGATGACATTGCATCAAAACAAGCCTTGTCCCTTTCCAGTGCATTTTCCTGTTACTTTTCTCATTGCAAAAAAATCTGATAATCAGTGGAAGGTTTGTGGTGCAAGACCCCCTCATCAACTACAATTGTATAACCTGAGTTTGCTGGTATGTGACTGAGTCCCACCCAAAACTAGTGGCAGTCTGAAAGTGCCTTCATGTAGTAGCCAAAAAATATATTGGAAATGCAAATATTCTTTTCAAGCTGAAACTAAGAAGGAAGTATTACAGAGTTGTTGGACGGGATCTCCAGATTACATTCTGTTCCTTTGCTTCATCAAAACCAATTCAGAAACGAGTGTGTAAATGTAACTCACATATAATAAATGAGTTCTTCTACATATCTTAGAGCACTATCACTTCTGCAAATATATCTGGATGCCTACTATGCAGGAAGTGAGGGGAAGGCAGAAGTGAAGAAGCCTAGGCCAGGGAGCTTGTGCCATCAGCTCCTGGGGTTGGCCTGGAAAATATTCTGTATTTGTTGCTTATTCAAAATATTTTAAATGCCTCCCCCCGTCTGTATATTGATTTTTAAATAGTAGCAAAAGACAATTGGGTTACATGATGAGGATCAAAAGTTCACAACTGGTGAACTGGTTCCGTTCCTTTCTCTCCGATAGACACCAGCAGGTGGCATTGGGAGATGAGGTTTCAGACCCTTGGCCCCTCAAATGTGGTGTGCCACAGGGCTCTATCCTCTCTCCCATGCTATTTAACATTTATGTAAAACTGCTGGGAGCTATCATCAGGAGGTTTGGGCTGCAGTGCCACCAATATGCGGATGACACTCAGCTCTACCTCTCATTCAAGTCCTCACCAGAGTTGGCTGTGGAGACCATGTCCAAGTGCCTGGAATCCGTGAGTGGATGGATGGGAAGAAACAGGCTAAAGCTGAATCCTGATAAAACGGAAGTACTGCTTGTCATGACCCCCAGACCCTCAAGATACTGGGTTCATGCATCAGACTCAGACCCCCACCCTTAGGGAAATGAGACTGGAACCAAAAAGCTATTACTTCACCCTTGCCAAGGCTGTGTACGCTCACAACAACCCTGCAAGGTAGAAGGTAGGCTGCCACCACCCCTGTATACTGGTCCACTCAGAGCCAGGGGATCTCTGAGCCCAAAAGATATATAAAACCAAGGTCCTAAAAGGCAAGAGTCACAGTTACACTCCTTGCCAGGCACCTCTGGTTTAACACTTAAAATCCAAGCCTTTAACTTCTTAACCCTCTTTGGTAGTTAGTGACTGAGATTGGTCAAGGTACTGAATCCAGAACCACCCCTTCTCTCAATTGAACACACCAGGTTAAATAGAAGTAGCTTTATTAAGATATATAAGTGCACATAACATATAGCAGCAAGTAATCCTTTAAGACCATTCACCCAACAGGGGTTTAGGTTCTTACAAGAGAATTCATACACACAACAAGAAAATAACAAACTAACTCACCTAACTACTTACACACGAGGTAGTTGGTTGCGTGGCACCTCTCCTAAGAGAGATGGATGTTCAACATAAAGCAATGGAACCAGACATAGGTTGCCTTCCCATAAGCAACCCCTGGAACCATAAGGCAGAAAGGTTTGGAACTCTGGTGCCAGTCAGCATAGGCAGAGAACAGAGAACAAAGGCTATGGGTCTCTAGCCCTATACTTAAGGGAAAAGGATCCTAACGGTCCAAAATTAATTGACCAATCAGGAATTGGCTGATGTAACTTTCTTCTTGATGTTTCTCACATTTTCACACCTTCAGGCCCCCCTCCCAACTGTGTTTTCCAACTGTACAGGCCAAGGATGACCTTGGGTACCAGGCACTTGCTAATCAGCAAAGATAAACAGGTGCAGCTTGTTAAGGCTTCTCTAACCATCTTCAGCTGGGAAGTGAAACTCAGATTTGCAAATTGGCAAAGGCTTGTCTTTTCCAACTGTAACCGTCTCCCAGAGTCCCTTACTGGAGCCAAAGTATTGCTATTAGATTTTTAATAACTCATGACCATTACAAGTTCATGACACGCCCCTTTTTGGGAAGATGATGTCAGAACTCTGGATAGTTCTGCGTCATTGCCACAGCAACCAGGGATAAGAGAACAATCAAAAATTCCATCAATATATCGACATTGCACTATATACAGCAATAAAAAAAAAGAAAGGATTAATACATTTTAAGCAGGTGAGCTAGTTCTTGACTTATGCCTTCTAAATATATTCAAAAAATCCAACAAAGTTACAAAATAACAGCAAGAAAATTAAGGGACCCCTAAACACCCAAGAAAAGAAGACTTTATTAAAAAATAAAGAAATAGAATAAAAAATGGGGTAATCCAAAAGCTGGTCCAAGTTCAAAAAAGGTCATAAGCCATAAAATCTTATAAAAGTCCATAAAACATGTTAAAAGCGTAAAAGAATAAAACAAGGTCTAAAAACAGTCCAGAGGTCATCAGAGCCGGGAAATCAGTCAGTGGAATAGGCAGAAGTCAAATATCAGTCAACTGTAACAGGTAAACGAGATAAAGCGTCTTCAGCAACCTCAAAAGCAGGAGTGCAAGTCAAAACCAGGTATTTCCTAGAAAAATATTGCTTCATCATATTCACATGGTATACTTTAGGTTTCTTATGGGATTTAGGGTCAGTTAGCAAATAATTGGTGTCACTCAACTGGGCCTTGACAATCAAAGGGCCTTCCCAGGCCACCGATAACTTATTGTCCACTTGGGCCTTTAGTACCAAAACTTCTGACCCCTCAACAAATTGTCTTTCTTTAGCTTGAGCATCATAATGGGCCTTCTGCTGTTGTTGAGCCTCCCCCAAATTCTCATGAGCGACAGCCAAAACATCTCTTAGAATATTCTGTAAATTGTGGAGGTAAGTTACTACCGACACAGGCATAGCTTCCAACCTTCCTTCCCACTCATTCTTGAGCAATGACAAAGGCCCCACCAGATCCCTTCCAAAAACTAGCTGGTTGGGGCTATAGCCCAAGCTGGCAGAGGGAGTAGCCCTATAGGCGAACATCAGGAAAGGTAAAGCTACATCCCACTCTTTAGGATGTTCTAACACATACGCCCTTAACATTCGATTAATGGTGGCGTTCATTCTCTCACATAACCCATTTGAGGAATGGTGCCCAGCAGTCGTAATGTGGTGTTCCATACTAGCAAGTTCCCAAAGTTTTTTAGTTAACTTGGCCACAAAACTCGGCCCTCGGTCTGACAAAATAGTCTTGGGGAACCCCCAACGCGAAAATAACTCTAACAAAGTTTTAGCAATGACTGGGGCAGTGATGGAACTCAACGGAATAGCTTCAGCAAATCTCGTGGCAAAGTCAATTATGGTCAAAATAAATCTTCTCCCAGTCTTAGTCAGATTGAAAGGGCCAATCACGTCCACAGCCACTTGAGCAAAGGGTTCTGCCACAATCTGGGACACTTGTAAGGGTGCCTTGGGGTGATCACGCGCATATCCAAGTTGTTGACAAATATCACAGGATTTTACATATTCTTTAACAGTCTTAGCCACTGAGGGCCAATAAAAATGTTGGGTAACAGAAAACAAAGTCCGTTTCACACCTAGGTGCCCTGCAGTCACAACATCATGGGCCAGCCGCAATACATCCGGGTGAAAAGGTTTTGGCATGACTAGTTGCCTGACTGGCTGCCAGTCCATGAAATTCCCCCCAGGAACATGTTCTCGATAAAGCAAGCCTTTGTCCCAATAAAATCTCACTTTCACAGTCTCTGATAAGGCAGGAGGGCTTCTCCCAGCCTCTTCCCTGCAGTTTTGCAAACTCTCATCCTTCAATAAAGCTGCCTTAAAGGCTTGAGAGCTGGCTGTCGGTAATTTACATTCCTCTGTCTCCCCCACACTGGGTTGCAAGGAGTTTTTTCCCTGTTGTTCAGGCAGGCTCACAGCTCTCCCCTCTGCAGCCCTCTCTTCCTCGCCATCCAGAGGCCATTTCTCCACACAGTCTTCTATAGGTTGTAACAAAGTTTGAGACCTGGTAAGAACGTTTATCTCAGCTCCACGTACAGTCTCTTGATGACTTAGGAACAACAGGTCAACTCCTATTAAAACATCCCATAAATGGTCATCCGAATGAACTATAACTCTATGGCTACGGGCACTTGCACTGTCTGCTGTCCATACGCTGTGACAGCCACTTGTAACTCTGGAACATATTGCTCCGGCTTGACCAGCCGCTCCGCAATACTGGTAATTTCAGAGCCCGAATCTACTCTCCCCATGACCTTAATACAGTTAACATATATGGGTTCGGAAAACTGCGTTTGGACCCATTCTTTACATTCCGATGAAAGGGGTCCTGGGGAGTCTTTCTCTGGAAACAAGCTGTTCCTTACTCCTCCCTCTCTGTCCCCAGACACAGTTTGTACAACACTCACCGGCAGGGCTCTGACTGCAGATCCACAAGGAGTTGCAGGGCAGTCTTGGAAGTCTGGGGCAGAGAGTACAAAATCCGATTCTGCTTCGTCATTCCCCTCTACTGATGACCAAGGAGAAAGTTCAGAGGGTTCCGCTCCAGGTGACTCTAAGTCTCTTACACGCACAACTGGGGCAACCCTTGGATTCTTCCTCCCAACAGGACTGGGCTTAGGCAAGATTTCAGAACAGGAATTAGCCTTATGGCCGATTTTTCCACATTTAAAGCAAGTTATTTCTACAAGGGGCTTTTTTTGTAATGCAGCCTCTGTCAGGGCGGAAGGTACTTTGGAGTAGCCGTGCCCTCCCTTCACTTCCCTCGGCGGTTGCCATGGTTTCTGCATACCTGAAATCTCTTGCCCCGGCGGTTTCACAGGAACGTTCTCAGGTTTCCGAAACAGAGTAAACTTTTCTCCAGCTCTGTTTTTAAACATACGATCTGCTAGCACGCCTGCTTCAGCCAGCGAACAGGGCTGCTGGTCTCTAACCAGAGCCATCAGGTCTCGAGGGAGACGTTTGTAAAACAGTTCTTTAGCAAACAGAACTAGAACCTCCCCTCGAGTTGCAGCTTCAGCTGTGTCTGCCCAGCGCTCCACATTCCTGCCCATCCGCGCAGAAAAAGCTGAGAAGCTTTCCCGAGGCTTTTTTTGATCTGCCTCTAAACGTCGAAAACAGTCCTCTGCTGTTAAAGCAAAGTGGGATCTGGCCAGAGCATAGAAGTAATCAAAATTATCTGCATACTCCACTGGCAGAGAGTTCAACAATTCTCTCAATTCGCCTTCAGCGTTAATGCGTAAAGCACTCATCCAGTACTTTTTAAGCACACCTTGGTCTCTACAAGAGTGAGCAAAAACTTGAAAAAAGGTAAAGATGTCATCTGTCTCACGAAAGGTCAGAAAAGATTTTTTATGGAGGTCTGGTCTTCCTCCTCGCGGTTGTTGCAGCTCACGAGCAAAACTTTCCCTACTCCGGCGATCCTCCTTCATAGCCTTGAACTGTAGGGACAACAGCTTCATTTGCTTGGCTAGGTAACGCTGCATACTTCTAGGCAGCTCTTCCCCATCAGAATCTTCTTCCTCCTCACTTTCCTCAGTTTGCTTAAACACGATCTCCTTGTCATCCGCAGAAGGCTGAGGTATAAACGACAGAGCAGCAGCGCCTTCCTCCAGCTGAACAAGCTGACTAGGCAACGCATTGTCTGCCAGGTGCACATCCTCGGCTCCGTTCTTTTGAGATCTGGTTTTTATCTTTTGCGACATTCTGCACTGACCTTACTACCCAAAGTAACAAACGGTTGTGTCAGAAGTCTCTTTCAAATTTACAATTTGCTGCAATGCACTTATCTCACACAGCGTGTTCACTTAAGAGCAGGAATGGCTTCGATCCTCACTGCTGCCAGCCATGTCATGACCCCCAGACCCTCAAGATACTGGGTTCATGCATCAGACTCAGACCCCCACCCTTAGGGAAATGAGACTGGAACCAAAAAGCTATTACTTCACCCTTGCCAAGGCTGTGTACGCTCACAACAACCCTGCAAGGTAGAAGGTAGGCTGCCACCACCCCTGTATACTGGTCCACTCAGAGCCAGGGGATCTCTGAGCCCAAAAGATATATAAAACCAAGGTCCTAAAAGGCAAGAGTCACAGTTACACTCCTTGCCAGGCACCTCTGGTTTAACACTTAAAATCCAAGCCTTTAACTTCTTAACCCTCTTTGGTAGTTAGTGACTGAGATTGGTCAAGGTACTGAATCCAGAACCACCCCTTCTCTCAATTGAACACACCAGGTTAAATAGAAGTAGCTTTATTAAGATATATAAGTGCACATAACATATAGCAGCAAGTAATCCTTTAAGACCATTCACCCAACAGGGGTTTAGGTTCTTACAAGAGAATTCATACACACAACAAGAAAATAACAAACTAACTCACCTAACTACTTACACACGAGGTAGTTGGTTGCGTGGCACCTCTCCTAAGAGAGATGGATGTTCAACATAAAGCAATGGAACCAGACATAGGTTGCCTTCCCATAAGCAACCCCTGGAACCATAAGGCAGAAAGGTTTGGAACTCTGGTGCCAGTCAGCATAGGCAGAGAACAGAGAACAAAGGCTATGGGTCTCTAGCCCTATACTTAAGGGAAAAGGATCCTAACGGTCCAAAATTAATTGACCAATCAGGAATTGGCTGATGTAACTTTCTTCTCGATGTTTCTCACATTTTCACGCCTTCAGGCCCCCCTCCCAACTGTGTTGTCCAACTGTACAGGCCAAGGATGACCTTGGGTACCAGGCACTTGCTAATCAGCAAAGATAAACAGGTGCAGCTTGTTAAGGCTTCTCTAACCATCTTCAGCTGGGAAGTGAAACTCAGATTTGCAAATTGGCAAAGGCTTGTCTTTTCCAACTGTAACCGTCTCCCAGAGTCCCTTACTGGAGCCAAAGTATTGCTGTTAGATTTTTAATAACTCATGACCATTACAGGTTCATGACACTGCTCGTGAGAGACAAAGGAGGGTTGGGAAATACTGACCTGGTGTTTAATGGGGTAAAACTGCCCCTGAAGGACCAGGTCCGCAGCCTCGGGGTGATCCTTGATTCCGGGCTGTCCATGGAGGCCCAGGTTTCATCGGTATGCCAGGCAGCTTGGGGTCAATTGCGTCTCATCCGAAGGCTGCAACCCTATCTTCCTGTCCACCAGCTCCCACTCGTAGTACATGCTCTGGTCACCTCTCGTTTAGACTACTGCAATGCGCTCTACGTGGGGTTACCCTTGAAAACAGTCCGGAAATTACAACTGGTACAAAACACGGCGGCTCGTTTAATTACGAATAGCCGCCGTTATGATCATATTACCCCAGTGTTATACAATCTCCACTGGCTTCCAGTTATTTTCCGGGCTCAATTCAAGGTGTTGGTATTAACCTTTAAATCCCTATAACCAACAAGATTATAACATTTCTGAAAAGCAATGCCAGCTAAAAACAAAAAGCAGTCATCGTCTTGGTAAAGTCCCCAGAAAATGTCACTAAGAGCAGGGGGCAAAGCAGCAGCACATCTCAGTCTGCAGCTCCTCCTGATAAGGGCCAGGCAGAGGGGTGGGGCAAGGCAGGTGGGAAAGCTTGCCCCTTGATGGTCCCAGCACAGTCTCGCCCCGTTCAATTGGCGATTGAAGCTTGCATGCAAGGCAGATGCTGTACCACTGAGCTATGGCCCTTCCCCAAAGGAATGACGTTTGCCACAGAGTGCTGAGTAGACGTGGGGATTGAGGGGAGCCCAGAGAAAAAGTCTGGGGGGTAGAGATGACCAGGGCATGACCTGGAACTGGAATGCCATTTTAAAATAATCTAGCAGGACTCAAGAATGCAGTCAAAACCTCATCACTTCCAGACAAGCTGTTGTTTGAGCATTCACCATTATTTGTTTGCACAAAGTTTGTGGAGAGGTTATATAATTCTCGCTGTTTATTGAGCATGCATTGTGATTTGTTTGTATCACGTCTTCTCTTCTTCCAGGCATTTTAGGATGTATTTTTAAATTTTTTTTTAAGTGTTTTTAAATGCGTATATTTGTTTTTAATGTTTTTAATTGTTGTAAACCGCCCAGAGAGCTTCGGCTATGGGGCGGTATACAAATGTAATAAATAATAATAATAATAATAATAATAACAACAACAACACTCTTCACCCCTACATAACCCCAAGAAATTGGTCCTAAATTTAAACTATAAAAAAGAACAAATATGACACATTGGCTGTACATATGCATGCATGCATGTCCTCACACACAGAGTTAATTTTCATTTAGGCTGCCTATCTAATGCAGAAACATCATACATTTTGACTGTTATGTCCTTGAATATAAGAATCAAAACTGGTTATAGAAACAGCTAGCAGCCCTTGTTTGTGATCAGGGTGGTGGTGGGGAAAAGTCAGTGCAGTTATGAAGCCAAAATTTCACAGTGCAGTCCATAAAGGTGGCAACAACAGTGGGTCTAGACATCAAGCAGCTTTCTTCTGATGACAAGTACAGATAGGCAGAAACAAGAGCCGTCCAAGAATTATGATCTGCACTGGCTGAGCTACATTCCAGTATTACCATGTACAACTGAATGTTTACTCCTGTTGCAAACCATTGTTGTTATGTGCCTTCAAGTCGATTACGACTTATGGCGACCCTATGAATCAGAGCCCTCCAATAGCATCTTTCATGAACCACCCAGTTCAGATCTTGTAAGTTCAGGTCTGTGGCTTCCTTTGGAATCAATCCACCTCTTGTTTGGCCTTCCTCTTTTTCTACTCCCTTCTGTTTTTCCCAGCATTATTGTCTTTTCTAGTGAATCATGTCTTCTCTGTTGCACTGTGTGTGTTTGTGTGCTTAATTAAGTTTAAAACAACACAGCAGCAGAGTAACAGCAGATGTTGAAATGCAAGTGTGCCAGCATGTGTGTGTGTTTACCTAAGAAAGCAGGCTTTTACCCTGCATCAGCATCACTGAGACTTGAGACTTAGTAAAATAAGAAAAGCTAGTTTATTTATAGAAATACATAGTAGATAGAAAGGCATACCTAGTTCTAACTAACTAGCTAAGTTGGAGGCATAACACCCAGGTGCGGGAGTTAGCCCCATGGTAGGAGAGAGAGCAGAGACAGAGAAGGAAGGAAGTGGAAAGGGCAGAAGGAGGAGGGGCAGGTAAGCTTCCCTAAAGACTTAACAGTCTAGCGACAGAAGGAAGTCAGTCAGAGCATCACAGGTAAAGGTAAACAAGCCTATCCATCTGGAGGACCCTAGCTCTATCTCCCTTCTGGAACACAAACAAAAGAACAAAACAGGAGTTGCTCTTGCCCCACTTCCAACATTCTCATGATGTGTCCAAAGTATGATAACCTCAGTTTCATCATTTTAGCTTCTAGTGACAGTTCTGGTTTAATTTGTTCTGACACCCAATTATTTGTCTTTTTCACAGTCCATGGTATGCACAAAGTTCTCCTCCAACACCACATTCCAAATGAGTTGATTTTTCTCTTATCCACTTTTTTCACTGTCCAACTTTTACATCCATACATAGAGATTGGGAATATCATGGTCTGAATGATCCAGACTTTAGTGTTCAGTGATACATCTTTGCATTTGAGGACCTTTTCTAGTTCTCTCATAGCTGCCGTCCCCAGTCCTAGCCTTCTAATTTCTTGACTATTGTCTCCATTTTGGTTAATGGCTGTGCCGAGGTATTGATAATCTTTGACAAGTTCAAAGTCCTCATTGTCAACTTTAAAGTTACATAAATCTTTTGTTGTCATTATTTTAGTCTTTTTGACGTTCAGCTGTCGTCCTGCTTTTGTGCTTTCCTCTTTAACTTTCATTATCATCATGGTCTGTGGGTGGGTAGGAGGCGACAAGGGAGGAGGTGGAGAGTGAGACGGGGTGGAGTGGAGAAAACAATTTTAAAAAATGGAGTGGAGGGGAAAAGGAGCCAGAGGGCAAGAACATGGATAAAGGAGGAGAAGGAGGCAGAAGCAGAATGGAGATAAAGAACTGTGGAGGTGAAAGATGACAACGTGTCTGTGTGTGTTTGCACTTGGCACATAAAGTGGCCTCCACCACCCTCTCTGGCTACTGTGCTGCATTTGCAGTATTTTAACTTTTATGCATCTCAGGGGAAAATGTTTGCTTGGGTGAGTGTCCCTTAGTTGATGGCAGGGCAGGGTCCGGGAGGTGGTTGAGTGAGAGAGATTATACTGGCTGGCTGAGTGGGGGGGAGGGGGGTTGCACTTGGATTGACGTGCAAAGATCTGAGTAGTGGCCTCTGCCTCCCTCCCCACCTCCCTTACCAGCGGAGAGACCACCATTGCTATCTTATGGATAAAAAGTATTATTCTACTACCTCTGTATGTGTGTGTTTATTTTTAATGTTGTTTTAGGCTACTTAGATGTGCAGCAGCAAGGGCAGCACCTTGTAGATGTTTTTTTTAAAAAGTAACTGAAATGTAACTGTAGTGATTACTTTTGAGAAAAAGTAAAGTAATCAGTTACTTTCAGAGCCATTGTAATTGTAACTGTAATTACTACTTTTTGGGCCATGTAACTGTAACTGTAATTTATTACTTTTTAAAAGTAATCTTCCAAGCTCTGGATCTACTTGCAGGAGGGATTTCCTCTCCTGGACTGTAGCCAGTGGTATTTCTGTGCCCTCCTAACTGGATAATTTTAGTCACAGGGATTGAACATGGGAGCTTCAGCATGGAAGCATGCATGGAAGCATACTGAAAGGAAGGGAGAGGAAAGGAATGAACTATAATCTTCCATATCTGGCAGTGCCTCACTGAATATTTATTTCCTGTGGCTATGTCAGATCCAAAGCATCTTTCTGTCAATGGATTAAAATTCATTGATTTCATAATCTCATTACTTTTACCTATCATAGTGTTTATATAACTAAAGATACAGCCGCCAAGGGTCGGTAGTCGGGGAGGGGGAGTGGCGGTTATTTATCGAAAGTCTTTGGTTTTCACTAGACCTCCTCTCTGTGAGACCAAGTGGCAGATTGCATGTACTGGAGGTTGGGCCCAAAGGGCAGTCTAGGGATTTTGCTTGTGTACCGTCCACCCCGCTGCACGACGGACTCCCTGGCCGAGGTGCTAGAGGTGGTCTCGGATGTACGAGTGCAGTCCCCAAACCTTTTGGTATTGGGGGACTTCAATGTGCATTCGGAGGACACTCTCACTGGAGCACCTCGGGACTTCTTGGAAACCATGGCTTCCTGGGAGCTGCACCTTATGTCTATGGGGCCCACCCATGTAGCCGGTCATGCACTCGACCTTGTGTTTGTCTCGGGAGAGGAGGGAAGTGATCTGAAAATTGGGGGTATATCCATCACCCCCGTGTCATGGTCAGATCACTATTTGGTGAAGTTAGACTGCTCGATGCCACAAACCCTCCGTGGGGGTGGAGGACCTATTAAGATGGTCCGCCCCAGGCGTTTGATGGATCCTGATGGATTCCTGAACACGCTTGGGGATTTACCAGAGCAGGCACACAGCCACTCAGCTGAGGCCCTGGTAGAAGGTTGGAATACCGCAATCACCAGGGCATTACCCCGAGTGGCTCCAAAACGTCATCTCCCCCTGAATAGAGCTCAGACCACCCCATGGTTTACCCCATGGTTGCAAATTCTGAGGCGGGAGGTGAGACGACTAGAACGCCGGTGGCAGAAGTCTCGCTCTGACGATGATCGAACACATGTTAGAGCTGCGGCAGCAACCTATCATGTGGCAATAAGGGCAGCAAAAAGAGATTTTTATGCTGCCTCTATTGCTTCTGCAGAGTGCTGTCCCAGGAGACTGTTCCAAGTGGTCCAGAGCCTGGTCGGTCCAGTTGCTCCGGAACCAATGGAACATGATAAGGTCTCCTGTGACGAATTAGCAAAACACTTTGCGGAGAAAATCGATCGTATTAAGAGTGCTATTCCGTACACTGTGGATACAGTGAGTGAGCCAGAGGTGACTAGTAAAGCTCCGGTGCTGTGGGATCGGTTCCAGCTTCTTCCATCCGATGAAGTGGACAAGGTGCTTTCAACCTTAAAGCTAACCACCTGCTTACTCGACCCTTGCCCATCATGGCTCGTTATCAGCTGCAAAGATAGACTGGGTGAGGGGATTAAGCTGGTGGTAAATGCTTCACTCGAAGAGGGAGTAATGCCATCAGCGCTCAAGGAGGCAATAATAAAACCAGTTTTAAAGAAGCCCTCCTTGGACCCTTGAAATTTGAACAACTTCCGCCCAGTTTCCAATTTACCATTCTTAGGCAAGGCGATTGAGCGGGTGGTAGCAAAGCAATTGCAAGCGCACTTGGAGGAAGCAGATTATCTGGATCCATCTCAATCAGGCTTCAGGCCTGGACATGGGACTGAAACAGCCTTGGTCGCCTTGGTGGATGATATGAGGAGGGCGTGGGATAGAGGCGAATGCACCTTCCTTGTCCTCCTTGATCTCTCAGTGGCGTTTGATACCATTGACCACGCTATCCTCTTGGACCGCCTGGAGAGGTTAGGCGTAGGAGGCACTGTATTGCAGTGGTTCCACTCCTTCCTCTCTGGTAGGTACCAAAGAGTAGCATTGGAGGAGGAGATGTCGGATCCTTGGCCTCTCACTTGTGGGGTGCCACAGGGTTCTATCCTCTCTCCGATGCTGTTTAACATCTATATAAAGCCGCTGGGGGCACTCATCAGGAGTTTTGGGCTGCGGTGTCATCAATATGCGGATGACACGCAGCTCTATCTGTCATCTAAGTCTTCACCAAGGTTGGCTGTAGAAACCCTGTCCAAGTGCCTGAAGTCAGTGAGTGGCTGGATGGGAAGGAATAAGCTGAAGCTGAATCCAGACAAAACCGAGGTACTGTTTGTGGGAGACAAGGGAAGGTTAGGGAATATAGACCTGGTGCTCAATGGGGTACGTTTGCCCCTGAAAGACCAGGTCCACAGCCTGGGGGTCATTCTTGATTCCCAGCTGTCCATGGAGGCTCAGGTTTCGGCTGTGAGCCGGGTGGCACTGTATCAACTCCATCTGATACGGAGGCTGCGCCCCTATCTTTCCTACCATCTGCTCCCACCAGTAGTACATGCCCTGGTCACCTCTCGCCTAGACTACTGTAATGCGCTCTACGTGGGGTTACCCTTGAAAACGGTCCGGAAGTTGCAACTGGTACAGAATGCAGCGGCTCGTCTGATTAAAGGCAGCTGCCGGCAGGATCACATCACTCCAGTGCTAAAGGAGTTGCACTGGTTACCGGTTGCTTACTGAGCCCAATTCAAGGTGTTGGTTCTGACCTTTAAATCCCTATACGGTTTCGGGCCAGTCTATCTGAAGGAGCGCCTCCAGCATCGTCAGGGATGCTGCTCAACAAGATCAGCCTCAGAAGACCTTCTCTCGATCCCACCGGTTAAAACAGCCAGACTGGTGAGGACCAGAGGGAGGGCCTTTTCAATAGTGGCCCACACCCGGTGGAATTCTCTCCCAAATGATCTCCGCCATGCCCCTTCAATGATGAGCTTCCACCAGACTTTGAAGACCTGGTTCTTCAGGCAAGCCTTTGGGTTGGGTTAAGTTTTTATTATTGGGTTCTAATATTTTAATATTTTAATGTTTAATGTGTTTTACTTTGTACGTTGCCCAGAGTGGCTGGACAACCAGCCAGATGGGCGACTAATAAATATAATAATAATATAATAATAATAATAATAATAATAATAATAATAATAATAATAATAATAATAATAATAATAAATGTGACTAACTTGTGTAGATGAATTTTCAGTGGCAAGTGTATGCAAGTGAAGGCATAAATATACTGTCCATAACATGGGCTGTAATGTTTTTTGGTGGACACTCAACAGAAGTCATTTCTGAATATGATACATTCACTATAGAATTAGAAGTATTTGGAAAGCCATTCTGCAGAAGGCCATTTCCTTCTTATGTGTATGTAACCTGAGACATCAGTGAAGGATGGCCAAAGGCATGGATCAAAAGGTATGTTTTGGAAACAGACAGAAAGGACAGAAGAATTCGTCAGTTTTCATTTTGGGGTTCTCAAGCAATTTAAAGAACCCTTTGCTTGACCTTCCATAGTGATGGATCCAGTGATGCGTCCAGTAATGGATCCATTTGTAAGGGAAAGCAACATCTTTTTGACGGATTAGAGAAGTTGAAATTGCAGCCTGCTGGAGATGACAGATTGACCGTGAGCTCAACTCATCCTCATTCTGAAGCTGAAATTTTCAGTCTTCAAGCCACCAGGGAGTTGCCAGACTGTGAGGGCTCTGAGCTTTTTTAATGACTAAGAAAACAAAGTGAAAGACAGGAAAACACTCCGTCTAATTTCATAATGATATGCTTTAAAATTCCAATAAGAACTCAGCATAGGATGCTCTACTTGAAAAGAAACACCCCAAATCCATTCTAAATGAACAGTTGGAGGAAGAGGAAAGTAATAGAAAAGAGAACTGGAATATGTCATCTTATAGAACAGCTGGTCTTCTTCATAGCACCTCTGCATTCCTCTCAGTGGTTTCCAATTAGGAAAGACTTTCCATTTTCCACTTGTTTGAGATCACTGCATACATAATCCACTGGGAAGTTTTCCCATGCATGCTCTTCTCTGGAGCAGCTCGCAATCCCAAATCATTTATTAATTATTATTTATTCATTCAATCTTTTCTTTATTAATTCCATCTTTCAGCATTTCTCACCCTGACAAGGCAGATCACAATGTGTTTGAATGAGTCTATTAAAATTCCAGGTTATTAAAACAGTAACAATAGAACTGTAAAAATGCAATTATTAAAACAGCACCATAATATGACACAAATGCAGATAGTAACAAAAAAAGTATTTTAGGTTTTCCAGAAGGCTGTATGCTCTGTGCATTGCCCCAGGGTATGGTCTGAAGGCACATAAGACCACCACCGTGCTGAAGCTAAGCAGGTTTAGGTTTGGTCAGTGCCTGGATGGGAGACCGCCAGGCACATGTATGATGCCTTGGGTTCCATGGTGAAAGAAAGGCAAGGTATAAATATAATAAATAATATTTTTTCTCTGGGAGGCTGTTCCAAAGATGTGGGGTCACCACAGAAAATACCCTATCCTTGGTACTTACCAACTTGCCATTTCAATGGAGTTTGTATATAAGAACTGCCCAATGGACTGTGCCCAATATTTTGCATTAAGAAAGAATTTGTGATATAGAACAAATGGACCTATATCTGGAGAAACGCTTTGTCTTTTAACATTGCTTGTCTTAATTGTTTGAGTGCATAATTTATATTTATGATACACTGTAATATACATTTTATGTTCAATCCCATGCAATTATACTCAGAGTAAGTACCATAGGCTGTATTTCCTACTAAGTGTGTATAGGATTGCAGCTTTAAATAAACTGACAGGATATCATTTTATTATATTATGCCTTAGCACTAAAACACTCGTCATCATTTTAAAAATCCCACTAAATGTAGTAAGTACAATAACCTATATAAACTAAATCTTATTAGCTTTTACAAATGGGATCTGCAACAAGATGGTAAAACATATCTTTACTGCCTAACAGGAGTGCTCCCATCCAGAGTTCTAGGCAGCCAGCCATACCCTTCTCCAGAATGCTCCATTCCACTCCTCCACAGTTTTCTTTTTTTCTTTGCCAACTGACCCTTAACATCCATGGCTACTGAGCATGCTCAGTCTTCAATGGGTGGTCCTCACGGGACTATGGGCTTTTTGTGTTTTTTAGTTGTCAGATTGTCTGGTGTTAGCTCTTACAAAAGAAAATACTTCACATAGTCCATAGTTAATGGAATTTGCTCCCACAAGATAGAAAATAATAATAATAATAAGAAGAAGAAATTGTGATAGCCACCAACTTGACTGGCTTTAAAAAAGGTTTAGACAAATTCATGAAGGATAAGGCTATCAGTGGCTACTAGCCACAATGGCTATGTTCTGCCTCCACTTTTATAGGCAGTATGCTTATGAACCCCCTCTAGGATGCACACCTCAATGTGTTGAGGGGGTTTGGGAGTGTTGAAGAAACTGAGAGCAATGCCATCAGGAGTCTAGACCAAGAGGCTAGACTCCTAGCAGGGACACCCAAGGCAGAATGGTCAAAGCTGAGACACCAGACTAAGATGCATCCAAACTCAGAGGAAGGCAACGGTAAACCACCTCTGAATACCTCTTACCATGAAAACCCTATGAACAAAGTATCCAAAATGCAACATGAGATAGTGCTGGAAGATGAGACCCCCAGGTCAGAAGGCACTCATCAAGCTACTGGGGAAGAACAACAGACAAGTACGAGTAGCGCTGTGACTAATGATGCAGCTGGGTCAATGCTGAAAGGAAGCCCAGAGGCTGATGCGCACAGATGCAAAAGGAGAGTCCGGAGTTTTACGACACACACAATAGAAACATGGAATGTGAGAAGCATGAACCAGACAAAATTAGAAATTGTCAAGCAAGAAATGGAACACATCAACATTACAATACGTGAGTGAATTAAAATAGATGGGACTGGGACATTTTCAGTCAGGCAACTACAAAATATTTTATGCAGGAAATGAGAAATCAAGAAGAAATGGGGTTGCTTTAATAGTGAGAAGTGATGTAGCAAGAGGAATTAGGAACCATAATGCAAGGTCTGAGCGAGTTATATCAATGAGATTAAACAGGAAACCTATTAATATAACCATCATTCAAGTCTACACTCCAACAGCAAATGCAGAAGAAGAGGAATTGGAGAGATTTTACACAGAAGTACAGGAAGAAATTGAGCAAGCACCAAAACAAGATGTGCTGATAATCATGGGGGACTGGAATACCAAAGTAGGGAACAGAGAAGAACTAGGAATTCTGGGGAAATGGGGCTTAGAAGATACAAATGAAGCAGGAGAAAGACTTATTGAATTCTCTGACACCAATAATTTGTTTCTTGTGAACACATTTTTTGAGCAACCGAACAGATGACTGTACATGTGGACATCACCAAACAGTCAATATAGGAATCAAATTGATTATGTAATTGGTAGCAGAAGATGTAGAAGTTCCATACTTTCTGCGAAAACAAGACCAGGAGCAGACTGCGGTACAGATATGAATGGGTAATATTGAAAATCAGAGTAAAGTTAAAGAACAACAAAGCAATCATAATGCCAAAATACAATTTTAAGAACATCCCAGAAGAATATAAAGATCAAATAAGGAACAGAGTTAAGGCTTTAAACTTAGTTGACAGAGAACCAAAAGAACTAGGGAGTGAAGTCAGAGACATGATCAGGGAAGAATGCAAAAAGACAATACCTCTAGTTAAAAGAGAGAAAGACCTCAATGGATGACTGAAGAAACTCATAAAATGGTTAAAGAGAGAAGGAAAGCAAAAGCAAAAGGAGATAGAATGCAACAATACAGAGAGTAGTACATAGAGACAAAGAAAACTATTACAATAGTTATTGTATAGAAATAGGACAACAAAAAGGGTAGAACAAGAGCCCTATTCCACAAGATTAGAGAAATTAAAGGGAAATTTAAACCAAGGGTAGGGATGTTGAATAATCAACAGGGAAACACACTGACTGACCGAGATAAAATAAAAGGAATATGGAAGCAATACACTGAAGAACTCTATAAAAGAGATGCAAGGATGACAGATTCATTCATGGAGGAACCGTATGATGAAGAACCAGGAATTTCAGAATGTGAGGTAAAAGCTGTTCTTAAGATACTTGGAAGAAGCAAATTACCAGGAACAGATGACATACCAAGACAGTGGGTACAAGCTACTGAGACTGAATCTGTCTAGATTTTGACAAAAAAATTGTCAAGAAATATGGAAAACTAAACAGTGGCCCACAGACTGGAAGCGTTCAATATACATCCCAATTCCAAATAATTGGTATCCCAGGGAATGCAGTAAGCCAAGCCTCCAGCATCGGGGTGCTAATTGTGGGGTGCAGCATGCCCCAGACAGCGACAGGAGGAGGAGTTAGTATTCTCATCCATGCCCCAGCTCTCATGAGATCACCCACAATCCTGGGCAGTTTTGTGAGTGCAGCCAAGGGGCGGAGCCAGGCCTGGGCCTTTAAAAGCCCCAGTCTGCGGAGAGCTGGCCTCTTACTTCACGTGTTGGCTTTGGAGGAAGGACATCACTGGATCAGACCATTGGAGAGCCACATGGAGAGCAAGGTCAGTATGGTAAAGGGCTCGGGCGGCCACTTCATTGCTCCTTCCCTCCTAGAGCCAGCACCCAGCGGCAGGCTCAAGAGAGCCAGGGCTGGGTTAATCCCATTTGCAGGCAAGGCAGGGGTTGCTATGGAACTTCACTCCAAACTTGGGGATTGGGCCGCAATCATGCACCCCCAGATGGGCTCTTTCCTTGGAGCACTGGGGGGGGGGAGAAGCAGCAACCCAGGGCCTAATCACCCCCTCCTTTTAGGCAGCCACCCTCACCTCCCCTGGCAGCTTTACCTGCAGCATCCTTTACATGCAGAAGGCTCCAAAATACTCTTCAGGCAGAGAAGGAAGGGCCTCCCCCTTGAGCAGATGGGTAGGCAATGGCCCAATTAAAAAATAAAATAAAATAAAACCATTTTAAGTAGTCAGGCCCTGTCCTTCTTAGGCCACATGCTGGCCACCAGTCTGCACAGGACAGACCTTGCAGGGTTTCTCCATCCTGGGCTAACTTTGTGCAAGACAGATAAAGTTTCTTACAACTAATACTAAAATTAGTTGAGCTACAGCAACATGGCTGTTTTGTATTATTATTATTATTATTATTATTATGCTATTACATGTATTGTCACAATTTTACATGGATTCCCGCATTGAGCAGGGGGTTGCACTCAGTGGCTGTATAGACCCCTCCCACCTCTATTTCCATTCATAATATCATGGGAGTTGGGCTAATGTCAGTACTAAAGCCTGACATTAGTACTCCCTGTGAGCACCAGGGTTCTCAGTTCATGCCCTGTATTAACATGTTAGTCCTGCAGTTTTCTTTCAGCTGCCATGCCCCCCCCAAATGCGCCACTGCAGCCCACAAGCCTTCCCTCTCACCTCTGCATAAGAAAGGTGTTGGGGGCAGGAGAAGTAGGCAAGCTACTGCTGCCTCTCAGGCACCTGCCATGCCAGATGGCATGCCAGACAAAGCAGCCCTCTGGCAGGCTATGCAGGGGATGAAGGAGGTGGTGTTGCAGTTGCGAACAGAGAGCCATCAACATCAGCCACCCCCCATGGGGGGTATGGAATCCACTGGGGTGACTGGGGTGGGATAGCAGGTGGCAGCCATCCCCCCAACACCCCAGAAACACAGGGGCCAACTTTGAAGGAGCCAGGGTGGCACAGATCCTCATCCCGATCCAGGCACCATTGCTGTAGGAGAGGCCGCAGAGTTGGGTCGGAATCCGACACTGAGGGATCATCAGGTGAGTCTTCTTCCTTGGATGAGGATGCACCACACGAGGGACTTACATACTGGAGATCCAGAGGTAGTATCCCACGGCTCACGGGGTGGGCATGGTGCAGATGTAAGGAACTGACCAGGGGAGGTCTGGGGGTGTAATGTGGACACCCCATCCCAAGGGATGCACTGTCCACCAGTTAAGGATGGGGATGACCCCCCTGGTGAACATCTTTCCTGCAGAGTCAGGAAAAAGATCCTGGATGGCCACTATGTGAACGTTTTCTCCCTCCTTAGATCTGAGGAGGAGGATCAATCTGACTCCAAGCGCAAAAGGGGGCATAGGAGACATGTCGAGAGGACTTTCGACAACTGGGCACAGGAATACCTAATTTTCATCCTGGTTGTACAGACAGCCTACCCTGAGCGAGGCTGGCACCTATCCAACCATATGAGTTCTGTTTATATGGCCAAGGCAAAGGTTGGTGATCAGGCAGCAATCACCTATGATAATTCCATCACAAAGCAGCCAGCAATAAGAGCATGCGGTGGGACTTGATTTGCAACAAACTATGGATTCAGGAGGTGAGCATGGGGAGGCCTGACTCAAGCGAAGGTAGGAAAGGCCCCCAACTTCCCCAAAGGGAATGGTCCAAGAAAATATGTTGGGAATTCAACCAGGGCAGATGCAACAGGTCCAGATGCAGATATGCTCATGACTGTGAATACTGCTCGGGGCCACATGTCAGGATATCTTCCCCTGGCCCTAGAGAGGAGCAGGGCCCCTTTTGTACCTTTCGCCAATAAGAGGGACACCATTGCCCCATGCCCCCCTTCTAAGTAATGGATACCTGAAAGCAGGGATTGGCCCCTTGGCTTTGGCCACCACCCCAGTTCGCCCCTGGGCTCTCCATCCCTATCTCAACAGTTAATCCAGATTGTAAGGCAGCATGTTACATCTGGGAGGGATTTACACAAGACTTTCACATTCCAGCCTCTGGATGCCGGGGTTCTACCATGTCTTCCAATCAAAAATCTGTCCTCGAATTCCCAGAAATTGCAGCCAACAAAATCACAAAGGAACATGCAGCAGGTAGAGTGACAGGCCCCTTCACTTCACCCCCTCTAGAGGACCTCCGAGTCTCCCCACTGGGAGTGGTCCCCAAAAAGACACCAGGGGAATTCTAACTCATCCACTCCTCGGATCCCCAGGATTTGAATAACTTTCACCCAGTCTCAAATTTACCATTCTTGGGCAAGGCGGTGGAGTGGGTGGTGGCGAAGCAGTTGCAAGCGCGCTTGGAGGAAGTGGATTATCTGGATCCATTTCAGTCTGGCTTCAGGCCTGGACATGAAACTGAAACAGCCTTGGTCGCCTTGGTGGATGATATAAGGAGAGCGTTGGACAGGGGTGAAGGCACCTTCCTCGTCCTCCTGGATCTCTCAGCGGCTTTTGATACCGTTGACCACGGTATCCTTTTGGATCACCTGGAGGGGTTAGGCATAGGGGGCACTGTACTGCAGTGGTTCCGTTCCTTCCTCTCTGATAGGCACCAAAGAGTAGCATTGGGGGATGAGATTTCGGACCCTTGGCCTCTCACTTGTGGGGTGCCACAGGGTTCCATCCTCTCCCCAATGCTATTCAACATCTATATAAAGCCGCTGGGGGCTATAATCAGGAGATTGGGCTGCAGTGTCACCAATATGCGGATGACACGCAGCTCTATCTCTCATTTAAATCTTCACCAAGATCGGCTGTAGAAACCCTGTCCAAGTGCCTGGAGTCAGTGAGTGGCTGGATGGGAAGGAATAAGCTGAAACTGAACCCTGACAAAACTGAGGTACTGTTCGTGGGAGACAGGGAAGGTTAGGGTATCTCGGCCTGGTGCTTAATGGGGTACGATTGCCCCTGAAAAACCAGGTCCGCAGCCTCGGGGTCATTCTTGACTCCCAACTGTCCATGGAAGCTCAGGTCTCGGCTGTGAACCGGGCAGCATTGTATCAACTTCATCTGATAGTTTCATGAATCCTTGTATGTAGACCAGGCTCTTGAACTCTTTCCCATAGTGGTAGCAGTGATCCTGTGGAAAGAACATTTCAGGTATAAGAGGGTCAGATTTTGGTGTGACAATCAGGCAGTGGTCAGGGTCATTAATAAGCAGTCATCTTGCTCCGAGTGGGTAATGACCTTGGTTCGGGAATTCGTCTTTTTGTGCCTGGAGGCTAACGTATCCTTCTCAGCACATCATGTTCCAGGTGTAGACAACATCACAGATGCCTTGTCTCACTTTCAGGAAGACAGATTTTGAGCCCTCACCCCCTTGGCTGACGTGGAACCAGAGCCCTGTGGGAGATTGGGACAATAACATCACCCAGGGAGTATTAGATTCTGTTGCACATTCCACTCATACACAACAACGGGGGAAGCATTTGTTAATTTCACCAAAGTGCAGGAATCCCTAAAACCTTGGCCAGCATCTGAAGCTATAGTCCTCAGTTACCTGTCCCATCTGAGGGATCTAGGATGGGCCCTCAGGACCATGACATCCCATTTAGCTGCCATTTCTCTCTTTTCCACGGCACTGGGTTATCCTTACTCCTGCAACTCAGCCAGGGTATGGAGAGCCATTGAAGGATGGCAGAGGAGGGATCCACCTAGGAAGGACACCCCATCATATATGACATTCTCTCTTGCATTCTGGAACAGCTACACGTGGTATGCTGGTCCAGCTCTGAAGCTGCACTGTTCAAGGCAGCATTCACACTTGCTTTCTTTGGGGCCCTGAGGGTCGGGGAGTTCATAGTCCAGCTAAGGGACATACCTTGGCCATATCCCTTCAATGGGATGACATTGTGGTTTCCAAGTCCAAGCTGTTAGTGATCATTTGGAAATCAAAAACAGACCAAACAGCAAAGAGTTCTCCAAAAGGGGGGCCTTGCCTACTTCCTGACACTAAGGTTTATCTTTGCCTCTGGCCTCCAAATGCAGGGTAGTTCTTTATCCATAAGGATGGATCTCCTCTCACAAGGCACCAGGGGAGCTCAGGCTATGCCTAGCAAAGGCAGGCTTCCCAGAGAAGGAGTTTTGCACACATTTCATTTAGGATTGGGGCTGCCACCTCAGCAGCAGAGTGGGGCTTGAATACAACTCAGATCAAGGCCATTGGGCGCTGGAGATCTCATGACTTTAGAAGCTATATCTGCCCACAGGCAAAACCCACAGCTGCCAGTAACCTGTGATCTTTTTCAGACCTAAAAAGGGGTGTGGATCTTCAGTCACAGCATTGTTCATTGGGCCAAGGATCATGCTAGACCCACTCTATGGTCTAAACACCTCTGTGTGTCATCCTGGGTGAGAGTGTGCTGGATATCCAGACGTGGTATGAGGTGGGAACAGTTTTGACCCTTGTTGGATCAACAGTTCCATTGCTATGGCTTTCCTGACTTGCTGCTCATACATCTGGGGGAGAATGAGTTTGGGATGCGGACGGGTGTCGACTTGAAGTGGTCTGCAATATCTGACCTTACCCATTTGGCTGAAAGGTACCCATCCATGCCGTTGGGGTGGTCAGCCTGGCTTCTGAGGCTCCAGTGGAGAAATGTGCAGGAGTTGGGGAGCATCAAGGCTACCTGTTGCTGTGTCAGCAGAGCCATAGCAAAAGTGGTCCAAGCAAAAGGGGGCTTCACTGTTTGTCACCCGCTCAGCAGGCGCTCATGCCCTGAATTTTATCACACGGATTGAATTCATCTCTCCAGAAAGGGGAATGATGTCCGGCTTGGCAATCTCACCGAAGAACTATGGGCCTGGTTTCAGCAAGTGAATGGGGTTGGTGGCAGGTCGGGAAGCATGGCTCCCCTCCCTTGTGTCAGAAATGGCAGTGGGCAGGATCAGTCATAAGGGGAACTCCCATAAGGAGTACAGTGGGGTACACGATAGCCACACCCCTAGCTCAGGAGGGGTGTTGCCTCATCCAGCTCACAACCCTTCCCACTGGTTGGTCAGTGGGACCACAGGTGCCTTGGGTTCACGCCCCACTTTGGTCTAAAGCAGGCCAACTCCCAAGGGTAGTTCGCAACTGTTTGCTGGGTTGACTCAGCATTCCTGCAGCAAGGGCTGCCGGAATGAAGCGGATCCTGGCCTAACTGCCATGCCAACCCCACTTTACTTGCTCTAATCAATAAAGTTGTGGCCCTACTTCACCCAAAACCTGTGTCTGGCTGTGTTATTCCCATTGCTAAAGGGGGTGCAACATGCTCCTACCACACAATTATTGATCTATTGCCTTAATATCCCATGCAAGTAAAGTAATGTTCAAGATTCTACACAAAGGCTCTTAGCATATATGGAGCTAGAAATGCCAGATGTCCAAGCTGGATTTAGAAAGGGAAGAGGCACCAGAGATCATATTGCAAACATACGTTGGATAATTGAACCCTGTGCTTTATAGATTACAGCAAAGCCTTTGACTGTGTAGATCATGAAATACTATGGAATGCTTTAAAAGAAATGGGGGTGGCACAGCATCTGATTGTCCTGATGCACAACCTATACTCTGCACAAGAGACTATTGTAAGGACAGAGTATGGAGAAACCGATCGGTTCCCAGTTGGAAAGGGTGTGAGACAGGGGTGTATTTTATCACCATATTTGTTTAATCTATATGCAGAACATATCATACGGAAAGCAGGATTTGGACCAAGATGGTTTGAAAATTGGAGGAAGAAATATCAATAATTTAAGATATGCAGATGATACCATACTACTAGCAGAACCAGTAATGATTTGAAATGAATGCTGATGAAAGTTAAAGAGGAAAGCACAAAAGCAGGACTACAGCTGAATGTCAAGAAGACTAAAGTAATGACAACAGAAGATTTATGAAACTTTAAAGTTGACAATGAGGACATTGAACTTGTCAAGGATTATCAATACCTCGGCACAGTCATTAACCAAAATGGAGACAATAGTCAAGAAATCAGAAGGCTAGGACTGTGGAGGGCAGCTATGAGAGAACTAGAAAAGGTCCTCACATGCAACGATGTGTCACTGAACACTAAAGTCAGGATCATTCAGACCATGGTATTCCCGATCTCTATGTATGGATGTGAAAGTTGGACAGTGAAAAAAGTGGATAAGAGAAAAATCAATTCATTTGAAATGTGTTGGAGGAGAGTCTTGTACATACCATGGTCTGCGAAAAAGACAAATAATTGGGTGTTAGAAAAAATTAAACCAGAAGTATCACTAGAAGCTAAAATGATAAAACTGAGGTGATCATACTTTGGACACATAATGAAAAGACATGATTTACTAGAAAAGACAATAATGCTGGGAAAAACAGCAGGGAGTAGAAAAAGAGGAAGGCCAAACAAGAGATGGATTGATTCCATAAAGGAAGCCACAGACCTGACCTTACAAGATCTGAACAGGGTGGTTCATGACATGCTGTTGGAGGTTGCTGATTCATAGGGTCGCCATAAGTCATAATTGACTTGAAGACACGTAACAACAACAGCATGCTTCTGAATACCAGTTACTGAGAATCACAAGTGGGGAAAGCACTACTGAATTCATGTCTAATTTGTGGGCTTCCTCTATGCATCTGGTTGGCCACTATGACAACAGGATACTGGAACAGACAGTCCTTTGGCCCAATCCAGCAGGGCTCTTATGTTCCGAAGGCAGAGGGTAAGGGCAGAAGCACTTCCTCCAACAATCTGAGTAGATGGGCAGTTTCATGTTTAAAGATGGTCGTGAACCCGTTTCACAGAGCATGGAAGCAATTTGGTAGCCACTGAAGCTGATACAACAATGGATGTTTCTGCCTGGCTCTGTTCACAATCCTGGCTGCAGTATTTTGCACCAGTTCCAGTTTCAAATCTTATTCAGAGTTAGCTCCATTTAGAGCTCACAAAAAGAATCTAATGTTGATATAGCTAAGGCACAGGTGTGTATGAGTTGATTGGCAAGTAGGATTTCCAAGTCTATGTGCTACTAGCATGCAGTACACAGCTGTGTGAGTCTCTCTACCCCTACCCCATTTATTTATTTATTGTTTATTTATTACATTTATACCCCTCTTTCTTTTCATGATAGAAACCGAAGGTGACTTACATATGGTTCCCAAGCGGTCTCCCATCCAGGCACTGACCCTGCATAGCTTCAGCAGGGAACTGGCCTTATGTGCCTTCAGACCATAACCTGGGACCTTCCTTCATTATTCCTTTTTGATCTAAGCTGTTACACTGGATATCTCAGCACGTAAGACTCCTCAGAATTTATTAACTTCCATTCTCATCCCTAACAATACAACTCTGTTTCCTTCATTTTAAACACTGGCAGTATCTTATTCAAACAGAACTCTGGAAAGGATTTGAAGGTCATCTAGTTAAAGGATTTCTCAAATGTTAAAGTGAGCTAAATTCAAGGAGAAAACTATTTGGGTGCTTCCAAGTGTCACTAAAGACAGATAAAATAAAAAAAAAGAGTGGGCAATGGGGAAGTATCAGCCTACGTTGCCACCCTGAGCTCCTACTTGGAGGAAAGGCAGGTTATGAATTTAATAAATAAATAAATAATACACTATGGTTAAAGAGGACCATAACAAGGGAGATATCACTGTGAAGCAAAAAGCCACCTCCCCCCCAAAAATTATAAAATAAAAAATAGTGGGTTACTCCTCTGTATTGACAACCAACAGAATAACACACCAGAGGCATCCAACCAACATTGTGAATTCAGGCACTTCCTGGCCCAGTGAACACTGCCATAGAAACAGTAAGAATGGAACCCATAGCAATACTCTACTAAGGAAGCCTCTGAAATATGTGAGTACATCTTTAACATCTTGCCCTATCAGAATCATTGTGGATATTTCACAAGGTTAAGTTCTGTGCCCTCTGCACCTTGGGAAGTAAATCCAAAGTTCCCTTCTTTGTTTATTCTTCCCTAGAGTGGGGCTGAAGGCAGTGGTCCTTGCCAGTAGGGCTCCTCCCCTCCCACAATTGGTGGAGGTGACTCTCTCACTCACTTCAACTTTTTCAAGTTGCTGCGTTCTATGTTGTGTTGTAGTTGGAATAGTGATGGCTGTTCCGTAAAGACCTTGGTGCATCTGTCTGATTCCTTGCTCACTTTCTGGGAGGCCCTTAAACCCACATATAATCAAGAATATTATACCCTTCTCACACTTTCTGTACACCCTGATTAACTTTTATGTATTCTCACTGCAGGAATGGCTCACCCATATAGGGAGAAGGGGGGAATTGCTATTTCATGTGTCACTTTTCAAATTGGCGTCATGTAGATATCAAAATCTCAACATTTTCAATGTGAAAAGCTGTGAATCTGTTTGAGGTCAAGGGAAGGTTTATGTGGACCGTTATTGCCCCTTTTGGGGATATACAGACACCTAATTTCGGGAAATTGACTTTTGAATGATTCAACCTTTGCATTGGACAGGGTGCGTCATGGCTCTGACAGGTATAAATCTTTGGGACGATGAACTCTCAGTGTCATATGAGTTCACTTTATTCATAACAAACACAGAGATTTCTAGCTAATGTCTCACATCTAAAATGTTACATGACAGTTCTTTTCTTAGACTTGCAGTATTGTAAGACCTGCTCAATGGTGTATTTGAAGCAGCTAATTTCCTGGCTCACAATCAGCCCTAACAAATCTCAATCTGTATCCAAGCAACAGAGTCTGTAAACATTTAATATGTCTTACCCTCCCATCTGCGAAGAACAGAATGGGAGAAGACATTCCAGCAACTGTAGTGGGGGGAGGTATATGTGTAGGAGCGTTGGGGCAGGGAGGAATGGGGGAAGCAAAGCTAAAAAGCGGCTGCTTATTTATTTTTTAAAAGAAATTTTGAGGTTCACTAAACACTTTTTTTGCCCTTATTAGCCCTGAATGACTTTGGCTGGTGCAAAATCTTCCTGACCTGACAAAAATATTTGCACTGTTGATAACTTGGTTGGAATGCAAGCTCAGAGTGAAGTTACTTTTACCTCACTGCTCCTGTTGCTTTTCATTTCCACTTGGAAAGCATCTTGGAAGACTTTGAGGCTTCCCCTCTATGCCACTGACTGAAGTGGTCCAGGGAAAGGTATTATCGCATTATTAAGGCTAAGTCCTCAGATAAGCTCTTGTTTTGCTCCCATTGGCTGCCAACCAAATGTGGTTGTAGAATATGTCAAGACTAGGGATGAGTGAATGTCATTTCCAAGTTCTCATAGTTTCTCATTTATCCAATCATAAATTTAGTTCTCAGTGTTTCCATATCAGTTTGATAGAAATTCATCAGTGCAAATTTCTCCTAATTGTTGTTGTATGTAATTGCAAATCAATTCTCCCTAATATAATGCACTTTGTATTTTATTTTCACTAATATATGCATATTCACTAATAAAATGCACATTTTACACTAATGTATATGCATTTTTGTGCACATTACTTGGCTGGAGAATGGCTCTGCAAAATTTAAAGAACTGCAAATTTTGAGGGGTGACTGGGTTTTGGTTTGCATATTGTTTGAGAAAGTATGAATCAAGTAGGTTCACTTTTAAATGCAAACTGAATTGAATTTTTTCCCCATCCCTAGTCGAGACTGAGAGATATCCTGGTTGTATTTTGTGTGCAAAGGGAATGCATTTCTCCTGAGTAGATTTGGTTCACAATTATTCCCTCATGTTTCCAGTGTTCAGGCTGTGATTGTTACATAGCCAAAAGGCATTACCTATGTATGCTTGGGGAAACCCTGAAGTTTGCAGAAGTACAAAATATTTAGGCAAAAAAGCTGTACCGGAAGAAGGGAGAACTCCTAGAGCACTGGCCCTGCAAAGAGGACTGACTGTTGGGTGGGAGAAAGAAATAGAAAACCTTTAGAACGAGAAATGGGATGGATTGGCTGGAAGCCTGAATAGAGAGTAATCCACACTGCAAAATTTTGTTGCAGGTTCTACTTGTGCCGTATATTCTCCTCCCAATATATCACTTTTCTTTCACAGTTGGTTTACTTTGTGCTCATGGGGTACACCACGGGATACATGGGTACATCATCCTTCTAGAAAGATCTTTTAAATGATTAAAGACATTTCTTTCACAAATATAGTGCAACATCACAATTGTAGTGGAGAGAGGGAACCTAGCATGAGGAACCTAGTCCTACTGAAAGTGGCAAGCAAGGGCACACTTTCTCCACACACAAGTGACAACTCATGATATTCTTGTTTCCCATGCAATCCTATTTCACAGCAAGGTGAGGTATGGATACTTGCTCCCTACAAACTGATATAACTTTTTTGTGTAGTATTAACAAGTGGTTCCAGGTTGTATAATACAACACACCTCTCCATTCCTCTGCCTGCTGCTCTTCCCCAATTATACAGTTGATGACACAGGACATAAATAATGAAATCTTAATTTCCCCACCCCACTCTACCCTCTTCCCCCCTGCCAGGATTGACTCCCTAAGTTAAGCCTTGTAGGTTTATTCAAAAGTACCAGTGTATAATCACATGGTATCCCACCTACTTTGCTTTAGCATTAAAAGCTACTGGCAGATAAAGGAATGAAAATGGCTGATCCGCAAAGATATTCTCATTTATTTTTCTCTCCTTGGTTCTTCTCGACTCCTTTTGCTGACTCAGAAATGTATGAAGCAGGAGAACAATCAGCACCAGAATGACTAACCCTCTCCTCCTCCTCCTCTTCCAGTGACAGAAAGCAATTACTTTAGGTCTCCACAGAGCATGCTCCAGCTTATTCCTTACTAAGGCAGGGCATTGTGTTCAATGTTTATGTTGCATCATAGAAAACACAGCTGGAAGACCGGTAAACTCTTTTAATTTCTCTCACTGTAAAGAAAGTTAATTATCCCACTCAAAGTAGTTACACAACTTCTGGGATTTTATGAGGGGAACACATCTTTTATGGACAGGGCAGGGCTGCAAAAGTTAAGACTTGTATGTATTTGTGTGTTTTCTCTCCACTATCCTAACTTAATTTACCAAAAAAAATTACTAATGCTTGTAGTAAAAAGTCTAATGAAACAAGTGGGGGAAGGAGATTGCCAATACTATCTAAAAAACAAAGATTGCAGTTCATCTAATGCTTTCCCCTTCCAGCATTTTTGAGAAACTTTGATCTGGTAGCTGGTTTGGAATGGATAAATATCAGTGCCTCGGGCTGCACCCTAGGGCTGGCCCTACCATTAGGCAGAGTGAGGCAGCCGCCTCAGGCGACAGATGCTGTGTGTGCCACATTGCCTGCCTTGTGCTCCCTAAGCTTGCCTGCTGCCCTCAGGCACCCCAGGCAACAGAATGTCTTGGGCCAGCCCTGGCAGTTGGTTTGCTAATTCACTAACACTTTACTTGGTGGCAGCAAAGTTTAATTAATGGGGATAAAATTGAAAGGTGTGTGTTTAGTTTTTTGAAGCTACTTGGGCACTCATGTGTTCCTGTAACACAAGTACTAAGGAATGAAAAAAAGAAAACAGATACCATTTTCTTGTAACAATAAATGGTAACCTTTGTTTATTAAATTGTAAGTCATCTCACTTATAATGGGGTTTTGGTGATTGTATATATTTTGGTGTATTTAAAATGAATTGATTGATTGGTGAGAAGGCAAAGGAGTAATCAATAAAATATTTTTAATCAGTTGTCAGATCAAGTAATTATGTTTCCCAGCAGCAACTGAAGGCTATTATGTAACTTCAAGATACTGAGGTCTTATCTGTAAGATTATCAGTTTTTCAGTGGCCCTTCTTCTCCTGGGCCTTAACATTAACCTGACAAACTGAAATTAAGTTTCCAGTTTCCCACCACCAGCGGCCCTTTATCTGCAGACCAGAAGAGGCCTTTCTCCTCAATTTCTGCATGCCAATCTGCCATTAAAGGTACTGTTTCTGAAGCTAGTTTCCATCTCAGTGTTCCATAGCTGTCAAATGTGTCGACATTAACTTCCTTGAGTTGGCTCCTTAAGTAAGACTATTTTCTGGAATCTAGGGGATAGCTTCCCTAGCTGATTAATGGGCAGACATTCCATCTGAAGCTTGCAGAAAAGACTTCAGGAGACTTCTTGCCTTATATTGTTTTAATTTTGTTTGTAAGTCAGTTTGGAGACTATTGTGTATGTTTGCATGTATGTGAGGTAGAGCATTCTTTTTTTACCATTTACTGTGCAGGTGCAGACAAACGAAACCCTCCTCCAGAATCATCTATTGCAGCCCTCAGTACTATATCCCATACTATTTCTGAAGGGTCCCCAACTCTCAGGAGCAGCTTTTTGTTGGGATCAAGGGGTGCAGTGGGTAGGGTGGATCAACATAAATTGGATGCCCCATCCTTGTGTGAGTGTAAGATTTTCAGCTAGTGCAAAATCACCTTTTTGTGAGGGGGGCCTGTGATGTCCCTGTATATAGATATTGCTGTAAATATGGTAAGTGCAGGTGTATTAAGGTATATATGGTAAGTGGATTGAGTTAGAGGGGGGAGTACATGGGTTAGAATGCTGGAGAATGCTGTATGATGATTGGCTGAGTGTTTGAGTGGCTGAAGGTATAAATGAGAGGATGACAGTTGAGAGCGGGTGGTTGGTCGGTTGTAGAGTTTGGGTTTTGGAGTTGGTTGTGGGTTGGATTATATTTGGCTGGTACTGAGGCAGATTATATATGACTAGAAACATAAAGAGGAACACAATATATGAAACCATATGCTTGTTAAATATCCCTTAAGTAATCTTGTTATTTCCTGGTGTTTATAAATAAATATTATTCTTGATTTACCAAGAGCCTGATCCTTGGCTGGGGCTTGCACAGACCAGAAGGGTGGGCAGGGCATATACCAAGGCTGGGAAACAGTATCAATGGTGGCGAAGAGATAGTGTATCATCAAGTATCCAGGGCAACCCAGGGCTGTATGCTTTATTGGCACAAAGATACAGGGGGGTTGTGGCCTGCAAGTGCACCCAGACACAAAGTAACAATAAGCCAGAAAGGGACTAAGGCAAAGTCCTAAGGCAATATTGTGAAACAGGGAGTGGCTGGTGGTGCTGCCTAGCAGTGGGATCTTGCGAGATCTGTGCTAGAGCCGGTGAGAAAACAAATAAAACCCGGGATCCTGACTGGAGGGACCTGACAGGTGGAGGTCTGCGGTGGGATCCTCACAGAGCCCAACACAGGATAATGGTTTAAGACAGATGTAGAACTTCAGGCTCAGGGGCTGAATGTGGCACTCCAAGCCCTCTATCTAGCCCTTGGTACTCTATCCAGGCTACACCTCTTCCTGGACCTGCCTCACATCCCTTCTTTGCCTGGCTGGAAGGGGTCCGTGAACTCTGAAAACACTTCTTGCTTCTGTGGTTGGAGGATAGAGAGGGATGTGAGAGACTTTGTAGAATCAAGCCTACTGTTCAAAGTTACATTTTAAATTTATTGCTCCACTCACTTTTGTTTCTGGCCTCGCCCACCACTGACATGTGGCCCCCAGAAGAGAATACGGCCCTCATAAGGCTCCCCATCCCTGATTTAAGATTTATTTGGACAGGACCTAACTTCACTATCAGCCTAGAAAATCCATTTCCTCACAGTGTAGCCATTCGCACTGCCAAACATTCTATAAAAGGGAGATAAGTAGAGGACATGTGAGGAAGGAAGGTGACAGTCAGTGCCAGAATATTCAGAAACAACAAGCAACAGAATGTTAACTTTTGTGCCTCCTGCCTAGATGTTGCACATTCCATTTGTTAAAAACATCAAATCCAGACAGGCTGAAAGATATCCATTGGGAAAAGCCCCAGAAGGACCCAGTGAGATGTGCTGACAAGACTTAGCTCCACTCCCCAAAGCATTGTACTTCTTGTCAGTTATCAACTATTTAACATCCTTGTGTGATTTCCTTATGTGTGCTGAAAAATGTTCTTCACAGCTTTGATATCTCCTAAAAACAAAGCGTCCTGAAAGAATCAGGTTTAACAAAGAAATGGTACTGCTAAGGAATGATGTACATTTGCCAAAATTTGGAACTGAATCTCATTTGTTACCATCCTATGTGTGTCCCTCTGAGGCTCTCAACCCACTTCTTCTCTTCTGTCCTCTGTCCTCTGCTTTGTACTATGGTGCCACACATTTCATTCCTGCCCCCCTCCTCCCATTTAAGAACATTTCTTAGCCTCTTTCATGCACACCCCTGAATTATTGTCAGTACAGATTAGGTAAATGCTGTCATAATTTGGATATGTACACTACAGACTAAGGCTGCAATCCAATTCACACTTACCTGGGAGTAAGCCCGGAGTTTACCTCTGAGTAGACATGTATTGGATTGCAACTTCATTGTTGGTTTATTTGTCATTCCCCTAAAGAACCCTGGGAATTGTAGTTCTGTAAAAGAGTAGGCATTCCTTACAGAGAATTCCCAATGTATCACTAGAACTACAATTCCAAGCATTTATTTTTTGGGAGGGGAAGGCATGAGACCTCAAGCGAACAATACAGAATATATTGTAGTATAATAGGTACATCTGTCTTTCCATTTCACTCTTGGAAATCCTTTCCAGTAATAGGCTTGGCTATTTATTTATTTATTTATATATCGCCTCTGTATCCAGCTTGTCCCAGTGCAATGCTAGGCATGCTTACTCAGAAGTAAATCCCACTGTTAAAATTGTGGGTTAGGGTGGGAAAGGAAAGAGAATTTGGAGGGGGGAGAGAAAATGTTAAAAACACTTGTTTTGGATAATTTCCCATTTCAAAGCCACACCTTCAAAAGTGGAACCGGTATAAGCAATTAACCCCCAATGGAGTCGACTTACTTTTGGCACCAAAATAAAATAAAAATAATAAAAAGATAGCCAGGAGCCAAAAACAATGAACTGTGAAAAGCAGCTGCTCCCCACAAAGTACGTTTACAGCACAAACCCATCCATATTTTCTTGGAAATAAATCCCGCTGATTCTGTGGGACTCATTCCCGTAGGTTTGCAGCCTTGCTGCAGTTTGGGAAGCTTTGCTTGGGTTATGAATACAGATTTTTAAAACTGCTGTGGTAAATAAGTATTTTATTATAGACCACAAAAAAACTGTACAAAAGAAACTATTAAGGTTTGTCAGGTCAGTGTTTTCATCACACATCCTCAAGAAGTACATAGTCACAGAATAAGCTCTAATTGCTCCAGCTGGATTTCATAAGGCAATTTATAAACTGTAAATAGCTGTCACTTCTGCCACAATAGATATTGATGTTCTTCTGAAGTGTGCACAGTATAGACTTAATCCAGTGCCTTAAACTCATTTAGGCAGTCTCAGTGAGAAAATGAACTATACAGACAAATGGGACTTTCTGGGCAGAACGAGGCATCTTTCTGCTGTTCATGGGCCTAATTCAGTCAATAAGTATCATACAGTTAAATTGATGAGACTCTGAAATTTAATATGTCTCTCTGTGTGTAAAAATAACCTCTAGAACATATGTTAAGTTCCCTGCTACTATCTATAACGGGTTGGGAACTTGTCCCCCCCACCCCCATCTTGTTGTGCTCCACCTCCCATCAGTCCCAGCCAGTATGGCCAATAGTCAAGGATGATGGGATTTGAGTTGAAGGGCAATGGGGATGGCGTGGAGCTTAGCAGGGTTGTCCCCACTCTTTCTGTTTGCATGTAGGTCTTATGTGTAATTAGAATGCCTGAATAGGATTAGAACAGGGATGGGCAACGTGGTGCCCTCCAGATGTTGTTGGACTCCAACTCCCATCAGCCTCAGCCAGCGTGGTCAGTGGGCAGGGATGATGGGGATTATGGTCTAACATCATCTAGAGGACCACAGATTTACCCCCCCTCCCAGTCTATGAAGTGCCATGTATGATGGAACAACAGTGGGAAATGGGTGAGAAACACCAGCAACTCTAGAATATTTTATCCAGGATCCTGCAATTTGATGAGCACTTTGCTGATATAAAATATTTACTAAGAAACATCTAATAAATAAAATATATAGCATGATGGCTTAGTGTTTTATTTTGGCATTTTTACAGGGACCTGTTGTATTGGCTTGTATGGTACTTTATTCTGGCTGAGTTGCTTTGTGAGTCCTGACTGAAAGATGAGATAGAAATATAATTAAAAATCTGCAGTAACTTCCTGGTGAAGTTTTTGCTATTTCCTTTTTATGCTACTGTTAGCATTAAGGACCAATTCAAAAAACAAAAAACATGGCATATTTCAAGGCTTGTGGCTATCTCCCCCAAAAACTGCATTATAGAAGTGTGAACATATTCTTGTATACTGAATGCACAGTGCCTGCTGGCCATGCCCCTGATGTCTACACATTCAGCATTAATGTGAAGTGTGGCCTACATGCATATAGGGTTACCAGGTGTCGAGTTTTCGGCTGGAGTTTCCAGCTTTTGGGGGTCCCCTCCAGGCCTCCGGGCAAGTCACCTTACTCTCTGGACTCTCAGCTTCAATTTAAAAAACATAATTAAGTTTCTAGGTGGTCTGGTTCCCAAGTAGGGTTGCCAGAACTCTGCTATTTGGCCTGAGACTCCGGTTTCTGGGGGTCCCCTCCGGCTCTCTGGCTGACCGACCTTAATCCCTGGACTCTCAGCTTCATTTTTTTTAAAGAATTAAGTTTCTAGGTGGTCTGGTTCCTGAGATATGCACCAAAACATCAGCCGCCCCCTACAACTGTTAAATTTGTTTAACGGATCTGTTATAGCAGCTCCTAGCAGAGCTTGGAAAAGTTACTTTTTTAAAACTACAACTCCCATCAGCCCCAGCCAGGATGGCCACTGGATTGGGCTGATGGGATTTGTAGTTCAAAAAAATAACTTTCCCAAGCTCTGGCTCTAACCCCACCCTTTCAGGATTGTAGCCGATAAGTGAAGCCAGGATTGTGATTTGTTGACCCAGGCAGTGCCTACACTTAATTGCAACGTCAGGAAATGGTGGCTTTGAAATCTTCAGTTTGAGTAATAATATGGCTTAAAGTTTTTTTCCTCTTGTGTGCAAGAGTTAGATCCTGGGCTGTTGGAGAGAGCAGTGCTTTGAAAACCTTGGCAATATGAAAGTATTTAATCCAATATTTGCTTTTCTGGGAGTAAAGCAATGCTAATCCCATGTACCTGGAGTAAACCCCATTGAATTCATTAGGACTTACTTTTGAGTAGACATGGTTAGGACTGTGTTGTAAATTAATGGGACTTTTGAGTAAACATAACAAAGAATTGTGTTTGTGTTGTAAATCTTTCCCTCTCCAATCCTACTTTAAAGCAGTTAGGCAGGGTTTACCTAGGTATCACATTTTTTATTATGTAGGAAACTAATACTGAGTTTTTAAAAAATGTTCTGCAATGACCAACTGGTTTGACAATAAACTATTATATGGGGTGTATTTTTACAAGTGTGTGTGTGTGTATGTAGTCTTTCCAACAACCCTGTGAGGTAGGGTTGGTGATTGGAAAACAAGGCAGCTCACAATAAGAAATAAATTCCTTTAAAAACCAATAACCATAAAACAAGTATAAACAGTTGCAAAACAGCTTAAAGTGGCATGATTCTGAATTTTGGGTTGGGTGAATGAAGTTTATTTATTTATTTTTATTTATTATTTGATTTATATCCCGCCCTTCCTCTCAGTAGGAGCCCAGGGCAGCAAACAAAAGCACTAAAAACACTTTAGAAATCATAAAAACAGACTTTAAAATATATTAAAACAAAACATCTTTAAAAACATTTTTAAAAGCTTTGACTCCAAAATTTATTTATATATTTTATTTACAACAGTTATACACTGCTTTATTGTAAAAAATCTCAAAGCAGTTTACAGAAAGAATTAAAGCCCTACACGGTTTCGGTCCAGTTTATCTAATGGAACGCCTCCAGCATCACCAAATAGGCCGCCTGACGAGATCAGCCTCACAAGAACTTCTCTCGGTCCCACCAGTTAGAATAGCTAGGCTGGTGCGGACCAGAGAGAGGGCATTCTCGATTGTGGCTCCCACCCTCTGGAACTCTCTGCCATATGATCTTCGGCATACCCCCTCCCTGGTAGGTTTCCGCCAAAGATTGAAAACTTGGCTGTTTCAGCGGGCATATAGGATTCCTGGGTAATTTTAGTTTTATAGCGTACAGATGTGGGTGGGTTTGATAATTAAAGACTGATGTTATAATTGTATTTATATGTGTATTTAATTTTATGTACGCCGCCTAGAGTGGCCGTTCATTCGGCCAGAAAGGCGGCCTAAAAATAAAATTTTATTATTATTATTATTATTATTATTATTAAAACAATAAAATTATTGGCAAAAACAGTTAAAGACATGTATTGAAAAACATTTAAATTAATAAAACCAACAATGAGTTAAAAACAGATTTAAAAACACAATAGCTTCTACATGCGTGGATAGGCTTGCCTAAACAAAAATGATTTTAGCAGGTGCTGAAAAGAGGCGTCTGCCTAATGTCAATAGGCAAGGAGTTCCAAAGCGTAGGTGCTGCCACTTCATTGTTGTTGTTATGTGCCTTCAAGTCAATTTTCACTTATGGTGACCCTATGAATCAGTAACCTCCAATAGCATCTGTCATGAACTACCCTGTTCAGATCTTGTAAGTTCAGGTCTGTGGCTTCCTTTATGGAATCAATCCATCTCTTGTTTGGTCTTCCTCTTTTTCTACTCCCTTCTGTTTTTCTGTATTGTCTTTTCTAGTGAATCATGTCTTCTCATTATGTGTCCAAATTATGGTATGTGTCCAAAGTCAGAGGAAGGCAATGGGAAACCACCTCTGAATACCTCTTACCACGAAAACCCTATGAACAGAGTATCCAAAATGTTGCCACTTTACAGGACTGATTTCTTACAAGAGCAGAACAAGTACTATGTGGCACCCATAACATGGAAAGCACAGCTTGAACTTGGCCTGTTAGCAAATCAGCAACCAATGCAGATTTCAGAGCAGAGGTATTATGTGCTGATAGGATCTCACTCATGTCAGCAATTGTGCTGCAGCATTCTGCATTGGTGCTGCATCCATTGGATATGGATGTCTTTGCAGAGGATCCCTAGTCAAGGTTTACCAACAGCACAATCCATACTATATCTGCTCAGAAGTAAGTCCTGTTGAGTTCTATGGTGCTTAGTCCCTCAGTAAGTGTGTTTAGAATTGCAGCCTTCGGGGGCATCCATCTTTACTCCTGAGTGTTCTCATCTAACATCTCCACAACACTAGGCTCCTTTCTTCCTACAGTGGCCTTCTGGTGACTGGCCTGGCCTGGGGACACTTAATCCCTTCTTGCTGAAAGCAAATGGGCTAGATTAAATGTTCCCTACCCAGGCTCCATATTTTAGCTAAGATTTCTATTTTAATTTCCAATCAGAGAATTTTTTTTCATTGTATGCTCTAAACAACTGTGATTGATGCTTAATGCATCATGCTAAATGACAGCACTAGGGCCCATCCCTGTGACATCACTCAGGTGCACCCCCTGACATCACTCAGGAGTACCCCCTCTGCCCCACCCCTGACATTTCAGGGTTTGGGATGCTTCTGACCTGGCAACCCTGCCTTCCATTGTTCTTAGCCAATGAGTGACACCACAGTTGTCCTGGAAAAATGAAGAATGTTAGTCTGCTTGCCTGCTGCATCTGCAGAATCTAGCAGGTTAGAAAACGGCACATGCCCACTTGATCAACACATGCAGCTCCACCCCTCACCCATACACTTTCTGGTTGCGTCAGCAAAGAGAAGCAGCTTTCATCTCAGTTGCCTGTTTCTCAGGATATGCCATGTTCACCGCCCAGAGAGCTATTGCTAGTTGGGCGGTATATAAATTTAATAAATAATAATAATAATAATATGTGCCTTAAGTGGTGAATGCAATGGGAGGGTCTGCCTGTCATCATGGAGGATGAAATAAAAGGGTTTGATTCCACCAAACACTTCCTCCCCTGAACAGATACAAGATATAAAAGCAGACCTCTGTAGAAAAGGCAGTGATACTAGCATTTGCATTTTTCAGCCCTGTACCCACCTTGTTAAATGGTGCTTACTCCTAAGTAAAGACCCTCCGTGGCGCAGAGTGGTAAGCAGTGGTAACGCAGCTGAAGCTCTGCTCACAGCCGGAGTTCGATTCCAATGGAAGGAGGAAGTCGAATCTCTGGTAAAAGGGGTCGAGGTCCACTCAGCCTTCCATCCATCCGTGGTTGGTAAAATGAGTACCTGGCATATGCTGGGGGGTAAAGAAAGTCCGGGGAAGGAACTGGCAATCCCACCCCATATATACGGTCTGCCTAATAAATGTCGCAAGACGTCACCCTAAGAGTTGGAAACGACTCGCACTACAAGTGCAGGGACACCTTTACCTTTACTCCTAAGTAAAGTTGCATTGGAATGCAGCCTCACTCACCCTGTTGCCTGACAGAGCCTCTGTTCAGCAATTCAGAAAAGGCTAAAAAGTATTTTTTGATACACACCCTTCTTCAAAATGACTGGCAGGCATCTCTCCACCAAAGATCACGCTACTTCCATCTCCCCGGGGATGGATATGTGTGTGTGTGTGTGTGCACGTATACCTACACACATGTAGATATATATACACACACACAGAGGCGCTCCCTCTCTCTATGCATATATTCAATGCAGTGGGGGGTATAAACTTCCCCCCCTTAAGACTAATAGGAATGGAACAGATACCCTGTCTAATACTACCACAGCCTGCCAGGTCTCTGGAATTCACTGCATTTTTATTTTCTTTTTTAAAAAAGGTGCCAGCACACAGGTCTCCATCATGTTCCAGCCTTTATCATAGAAGGCTCCATTTCCCCTCTCTCTGATCGGATATGTGAGAATTGGTGTACTAAAGACACTTCTTACATGCTCAGACATGCTCCCTGTAGATAAGATTATTGACAGAACTGATAATATTGAAATCTTGATTTCTATCTGCGTTAAAAGTTGTATGATTTTTATAGTGCTGCATTGACTTGTTTTATGTTTGTTGTGTTTTTATTGTTTTTACATTGATTGTGCATTTTTATTGTTTTTACTATGTTTGTAAGCTGCCCTGAACTCCGTTTTTAACAGTGGAAAGGCAGGATATAAATCCTCTTAATAAATAAATATTCCATAATAGGCATTTAAGGTTGAAAATGAAGGATTTTTTTAAATCTTCAAATCCTCCCCCAGTTTTTGGTGGTAATTGCTAGGCACAAAACAAAACTGGACAATGCAACTTTTAATATGATTAATTTGCCTAATCAGAACATGATTTGCATAATATGCAAATTACTCAACTAATTTATAATTTGCATAATATGCAAATCAGCCTGCCCGGATTTGTGGAATTGAATATGGCAACCCTACTCATAAATCAGACTGTTTAATAAAGTATACCGGGGTGGGGAACTGTATCAGCCAGCAGGCCAGATCCTGATCTTCCCCACTCCCCAAAGGCCAAATTTGACAGGTGGGCAGGGAGCCTGACAGTCATGGCACTTTGAAGAGCTGATGATCAACTGATAGTTGGGATTTTAAAGTTTTGTGTTGTATTTTTTTATATGTTCTTTTCAATCCCCTTGCAAAGAGCAGAGTTGGGGCTTCTGAAGTACCACCAATCAACTGATTCTTGGTACTTCAGAAGTCAAGTGTGCAGCCCTCCCACTGATTAGCTGATAAGCGGAACTTCAGAACCACTGCATGCAGTGCAGGGCTTCTGAAGCACTGACAACCAGCTGATTGTTGGCTGTTCAGAAGCCCCTTTTGTCCTGGCCCAGCCATATTTTTACCCATCCACACCTGGTGCCATACATGTCAGGTGATTGGCAAGTGGGCATGGCTTGGCAAAATGGCCTGCCAGGACAAATGGAGAGATTCCCCACACCTGATATATACCCTAAATGAAACCTTCATTCATTTCCTGATGTTGTGCCCTGAACATGACATCTGCATAGAGGAAACCTATGAGTTTACACTTCCACATGATCTAGAACCCTGCATGATCCCAGCTAGATTGTCTGAAAGCTTATATGTGTAGGCCTCTCTGATGCAGACATTGGGAGTGGGGCCAGGAAGCCACATGAAATCAGGTGTGGAGCCAACAGCATGGACCCACTGCCCATTCTACACATAGAGTTCCCATCATATGATGGGAATATAGTTTCCTTCTGCAAATTTCTTTCAGAGACCTCCCTTGACTTCTTCAGACCTGCCTCAGTTGTACTTCTTGTTTGCTGAAACCTGTTTGTGGCTGCCCTGATTGATGAATCACTGAGTTGTAGGTGACAGCCTTCTCAGTGAACAACGTTTCAGACTAACTCTGCCCACCGAGGCTTACCACTGGATTTTTCTGAACAGGAAGTAGCATCCTTTTCCAACTGAGGCCTGCTTGACCAACAAGATTTTCCTTAGCTCTGTATGTTCCTGTTCTTTGGCCCTGCTTCCAGTTTGTCCTGTGGTCCTGAACTTGTTCTTTGGCCCTTCCTCCTGGCTTGTTCCTTGACCTTGCTTCTTAGTATATTTTTAAGATCTCCTTTGCTCATCAGTTCTGACCACTGTCCTGTCACAACACAAGGATGGATTGACTTGAAGTGATCAACTTGAAGACACATAAAAACAACAACTGTTTCTCATTTTTTTCAAATATTAAGTTCAGTTCTCAACATTTTCAAAACAGTTTGCAGATTTTTTAAAAGTCCTCATGAAAATCCAGCAGCACTGTAGTGTGAATTTCTCCTAATATACACATTTTGTATGCAATTTTGTTTAAAATACAGTTTTGCAAGCCACTTTCTCTAATATAATGCATTTATGTATGTTATTTTCACTAGCATATGCATTTTATGTACACTGTACCCTAAAAACATATGCATTTTTGTAAATGTTACCTGGTTGGAGAACTGCATTGCAAAATTCAGAGAAGCGCTTTGGGATGCACAATTTAGATAAACTTGCCTTTAAATGTGAACTGTACCAAATTTCTCCCCCATCCCTACTCATGACTCCAGGTTAATGACTCCTGGTTCTGAGCTCCTGACTAACTCCAGACTGCTGTTGTGTGAGCAGTAACTCTTTTCTAACTTCCACTCTCTGTATTCTGTTTTTCAGGGAGGTCACTATCAGGTAATAGGATAACAATAAAGCTATTTATATGAATGTCTAGCAATGTCTCCTCCTTCACCTCTTACCTGTCAACAGATAATTGGTCTTCCATCTCCTAAATTTATGCACATGTATTACTAAAGACACAAAGGCAACAATGATAGTATAAATAATGTTCTGAATGGCTGTTCCACAGCTATGAAATAATTCTCTTTAGACATATGCCAAAGTCAAAAAAATCTTCTTGAAACATTCAGTGTTTCCTATTTAAGCTGTCAATTTGAGTTGTTTGAGAGTTCAATAAATATTATATTTCTACATTTTTATTGTTTTAATATAAGGCTGTGCGCTTGGATTAATTTAATTGGTATGTTAACTAAAATTTTAGTAACAGATTGGAAATTTGTGAGGCTCAGATTGAATGGTACATTAGCAAATGGCTTGCATTTCATGATGAAACCACAATGGCTGTCCTTCCAAGTTTGTGGGGTTAGTTTAAATGTTATATTTGGGGACTCTTCCAAGCCTGTAGGTTGTATTCAACTTAGTCCTACTCAGAGTAAGCCCAATGAATACTGCCCTGTAATTTTACATCTGTAAGATGGGATTTCTGCAAAGAAAAAGAGGCTGTAAATGAGGGTTGGATCCTTCCTTCCCTTGCCCCCTTCCTGCAGGCCATCTTTGACAGGTGGGCAAGGCATGGGGAAGATGAGGAAGAAATTCAATTCAGTTTGCCTTTAAAGCTGAATCTATCAAACTTGCACTTTCCAAAACAAGACAAGAACCAAAACACAGCCATTCTTTGAAATTTGCACTTTTCCAAATTTTCAAATGCAGTGCATAAAAATGAATATAGTGGTGAAAATAGCATACAAAATGCATTATATTATGATAAATTGCTTGCAACAATGTGTACATTAATCAAAACTGCATACAAAAATATGTTAGAAGAAATTCATACTAAAATGCTGCAGAAATGTGGAGAACTGAATTTAAGACTGAAAATAAGAATTTGGGAGAACTGAAATTGACAGATCCTTTAATCTGTTTTCTACACATACTACCAACATTTGAGTTCACACTCTTATTATTACCCACATTGATCATTGTACCATTCTCTTTGGTTGGTCTGCTCTGAGGTCTCTTCACTGTCCAAATATTCTTTGGTATTTCAGCTTATTGTTTCAGTCATATTACATCTTTGTATTACACTCTTCACTGGTTTCCTCTTCCTTCTCACATTCACTTTAAGCTTTGTTATTTGTCTCCAATGCCTTGGTCTTTTATATCTGTCTCTTCTTTCTTAATATGCTCCACTTGGATCCTTTGCTTATTGGTGTTGATCTTCTAAAGCAGCCTAAGATCACCTTCCCTATTCCTCACTTACGTCCTGCTTCCTGTCACTTCCTACCTGCAGGTCTAAATTGCCAGGGGAGTCTCCAGGTGTACAGGCTCACCGTTTCAGACCTTCAACGTCAGTCTTGTGGTTAACATGATAAAGGTGACCTGCTAGAGGGGGAGAGGCTTGGCAGTGAGTCTATGCTGCCCCTTGTGTGTTTGTTTGCATGTGAGGATGAATGCTTGAATAGGGCTGTGTAGTCAGGCACCGGCAGCCCTATTATATGCAAAAAGTCCGCAACATGACTCTCTTATTGTTTGGAACTACACTGAATACCGTGAATTTTTATGTGGCTTTCATCCACGAGATAGCAGTTTGACAGCAGCCTTCATCTAAGAGAACACTCCTGATAAGAGAGCACTGCTCCGGCTGTGACTTAAAGCAGGAACAATGCAGATCCTGCATCCTACCAACAAAGATAGAAACAAGTTCTCATACCACATGGTGGCTGCCTTTTTCAGGGTATGTTGGAATGCTAAATTGGAAGTAGTTCCCATTCAGGTGAGATCTGGAGGTTATAAGAAATAAGGATTACTGAAGATAGAGCACTTTTGATAACTGAGTAAAACTTTGTTTTTACACCTGCATGGATATTTGGCCATAATGGTAGGATTGGAAATATGAACACCAATATCAGATTTGCAAAATACATTGAAGAAAATGTTACATTAAATCAGACTTATGAAATAACTTAAATAATTCTGTCTTTGCCTCGCTAAGAAAATTAGGGATTATGTTTGCATCCAAATTACTTCTTGAATATGATTGTAGAGTTGAAATCAATGAAGCTAATCCTAAACAAAATTAAGTTGCAATGCTTAACTGGGATTGCCCACACACCCAAGAAGACTCGTGACACAAGTTGGAATAATGTTATATTTATTAAATATAACATTCAGCATCAAATGCAAATAAGCCAATTCATCAGAGTAAATTGCTTCGGGCAGGTGAGGCCTCCTACAAATGTGGGTATATTCCCACGCCTTCTAAAGGCAAATAATTCTCTTCAGACCTTAACTCTATAGCCAAGGACGTGGGGGAAAACCTCCCTCCTTGCTGCTGAAGTCAGTTGTGGTTCCCACCTCCGCACCATGGCCCCGCCGTACAGGCGTTCACCCTGATGCGCAAGCAGGTCCCACAAGGACACTCCTCAGTTCGCCACGAGGCATTAAGCTTTAAGAACATAAGAACATAAGAAGAGCCTGCTGGATCAGGCCAGTGGCCCATCTAGTCCAGCATCCTGTTCTCACAGTGGCCAACCAGGTGCCTCGGGGAAGCCCGCAAGCAGGACCCGAGTGCAAGAACACTCTCCCCTCCTGAGGCTTCCGGCAACTGGTTTTCAGAAGCATGCTGCCTCTGACTAGGGTGGCAGAGCACAGCCATCATGGCTAGTAGCCATTGATAGCCCTGTCCTCCATGAATTTGTCTAATCTTCTTTTAAAGCCATCCAAGCTGGTGGCCATTACTGCATCTTGTGGGAGCAAATTCCATAGTTTAACTATGCGCTGAGTAAAGAAGTACTTCCTTTTGTCTGTCCTGAATCTTCCAACATTCAGCTTCTTTGAATGTCCACGAGTTCTAGTATTATGAGAGAGGGAGAAGAACTTTTCTCTATCCACTTTCTCAATGGCATGCATAATTTTATACACTTCTATCATGTCTCCTCTGACCCACCTTTTCTCTAAACTAAAAAGCCCCAAATGCTGCAACCTTTCCTCGTAAGGGAGTCGCTCCATCCCCTTGATCATTCTGTTTGCCCTCTTCTGAACCTTTTCCAACTCTATAATATCCTTTTTGAGATGAGGCGACCAGAACTGTACACAGTATTCCAAATGCGGCCGCACCATAGATTTATACAACGGCATTATGATATCGGCTGTTTTATTTTCAATACCTTTCCTAATTATTGCTAGCATGGAATTTGCCTTTTTCACAGCTGCCGCACACTGGGTCGACATTTTCATCGTGCTGTCCACTACAACCCCGAGGTCTCTCTCCTGGTCGGTCACCGCCAGTTCAGACCCCATGAGCGTATATGTGAAATTAAGATTTTTTGCTCCAATATGCATAATTTTACACTTGTTTATATTGAATTGCATTTGCCATTTTTCTGCCCATTCTCTCAGTTTGGAGAGGTCTTTTTGGAGCTCTTCGCAATCCCTTTTTGTTTTAACAACCCTGAACAATTTAGTGTCGTCATTAATGAACAAGTTGAAAAGTACAGGTCCCAATACCGATCCTTGAGGGACTCCACTTTCTACAGCCCTCCATTGGGAGAACTGTCCGTTTATTCCTACTCTCTGCTTTCTGCTTCTTAACCAATTCCTTATCCACAAGAGGACCTCTCCTCTTATTCCATGACTGCTAAGCTTCCTCAGAAGCCTTTGGTGAGGTACCTTGTCAAACGCTTTTTGAAAGTCTAAGTACACTATGTCCACTGGATCACCTCTATCTATATGCTTGTTGACACTCTCAAAGAATTCTAATCGGTTACTGAGACAGGACTTTCCCTTGCAGAAGCCATGCTGGCTCTGCTTCAGCAAGGCTTGTTCTTCTATGTGCTTAGTTAATCTAGCTTTAATAATACTTTCTACCAGTTTTCAGGGACAGAAGTTAAGCTAACTGGCCTGTAAGTTCCGGGATCCCCTCTGGATCCGCTTTTGAAGATTGGCGTTACATTTGCCACTTTCCAGTCCTCAGGCACGGAGGAGGACCCGAGGGACAAGTTACATATTTTAGTTAGCAGATCAGCAATTTCACCTTTGAGTTCTTTGAGAACTCTCGGGTGGATGCCATCTGGGCCCGGTGATTTGTCAGTTTTTATATTGTCCATTAAGCTTAGAACTTCCTCTCTTGTTACCACTATTTGTCTTAGTTCCTCAGAATCCCTTCCTGCAAATGTTAGTTCAGGTTCAGGGATCTGCCCTATATCTTCCACTGTGAAGACAGATGCAAAGAATTCATTTAGCTTCTCTGCAATCTCCTTATCGTTCTTTAGGACACCTTTGACTCCCTTATCATCCAAGGGTCCAATTGCCTCCCTAGATGGTCTCCTGCTTTGAATGTATTTATAGAATTTTTTGTTGTTGGTTTTTATGTTCTTAGCAATGTGCTCCTCAAATTCTTTTTTAGCATCCCTTATTGTCTTCTTGCATTTCTTTTGCCAGAGTTTGTGTTCTTTTTTATTTTCTTCATTCGGACAAGACTTCCATTTTCTGAAGGAAGACTTTTTGCCTCTAAGAGCTTCCTTGACTTTGCTCGTTAACCATGCTGGCATCTTCTTGGCCCTGGCGGTACCTTTTCTGATCTGCGGTATGCACTCCAGTTGAGCTTCTAATATAGTGTTTTTAAACAACTTCCAAGCATTTTCGAGTGATGTGACCCTTTGGACTTTGTTTTTCAGCTTTCTTTTTACCAATCCCCTCATTTTTGTGAAGTTTCCTCTTTTGAAGTCAAATGTGACCGTGTTGGATTTTCTTGGCAATTGGCCAGTTACATGTATGTTTAATTTAATAGCACTGTGGGCACTGCTCCCAATCGGTCGCACCAGGTCCCGGTCCCCACTGAGGATTAAGTCCAGGGTTGCCGTCCCTCTGGTCGGTTCCATGACCAACTGATCTAGGGAATAGTCATTTAGAATATCTAGAAACTTTGCTTCTTTGTCATGACTGGAACACATATGCAGCCAGTCTATGTCCGGGTAGTTGAAGTCACCCATTACTACCACATTTCCTAGTTTGGATGCTTCCTCAATTTCATATCTCATCTCAAGGTCTCCCTGAGCATTTTGATCAGGGGGACGATAGATCATTCCCAGTATTAAGTCCCTCCTGGGGCACGGTATCACCACCCACAACGATTCTGTGGAGGAGTCTGCCTCTTTTGGGGTTTCGAGCTTGCTGGATTCAGTGCCTTCTTTCACGTATAGAGCGACTCCGCCACCAATACGTCCTTCCCTGTCCTTCCGATATAGTTTATATCCAGGGATAACCGTATCCCACTGGTTTTCTCCATTCCACCAGGTCTCGGTTATGCTCACTATATCAATGCTCTTCTCTAAGACCAAGCACTCCAGTTCTCCCATCTTGGTTCGGAGGCTCCAAGCATTAGCGTACAGGCACTTGTAAGCAGTGTCTCTCTTCAAGTGTCTTTGGCACTTGTGATTAGGCCTGTGGTAATTTTGCTCTTCTGAATTTATATCCTGTGCCCCTGCTGTCACAATGCCTACTTCTAGGCCTACCCCTTTTAAAATTTCATCATTTGATGATGATGATGGTTCATTTGAGCTTTGATGGTTCCCTGGGGAGTGCCCCTTACCTGTATACTTTAACCGCCTCAAAATAACCCAATATACCTCACCTGTCCAAATTCCATGCCACAAGAGGGATCAGCTCAAGCTTGGTCCCCTCAACCCAATAAAGAAAACAGACTCCTTAAACCCAACCTCAAATCCTCTAAAAACAAATCACATCCCAACTCAGACAAGTGGACACCGTCGTCCCTAAACAATTGAGGGGAATAAAACCTTATCCTATCATGGGCTATGCACGCCCCCCCAAGGGATAAGATCAAATCCCTGACCTTCCTATTCACCCATTTGCGCGACCTATCAATTTTGTTTGGGTGAAGTGCACACCTCCATACTCCATACTCGTCTCACGAGCATATCAGACCACACCAAAATTAAATTAGGATAAGAACGCCTAAGCCACATGAGATCACGCCTGACCTTAAGCAGCAAGTCCATACCAGGGTACTGCACAAGGTCATTCTCCCCAAAATGAATTAACAAAATATGCAACTGTGCCGCTGGTGCCATGGTGCGGCACACCAATGGCAACAACGCATCCCATAACATGCCCCTCCACGCCTCCCAGCTAACTGTCGCTGATGCAGAAAGCTGCAGCTGCGTCCCAGAAAACGACGAAGAGGCCCTCCGATGCGCCCAAAACAAGATGGAATGTCCACACAGAACGATCCGCACCGGGACTGGAAGATTCAAAATACCTAAAGGAAAACAAAATTAAATACAACATTAATAACGGTCATAAGACTGGAAGGCTGAGGAACGCCACCTGCCAATCGCCTGGATATCGCCAACGCTCATGCCCACGAGGGCAGCGGCCGTGGCCGCTCCAATCCGAAATGAATGCAGCCCATAGACTCCAGCATCGCGACCAGTGGCCAACAAGGCCCGCCGAACAACGGCCCAAAATTGGAACTGAGTCAGGGCAGAACCATCCGCATGTATAAACAGATAACGCAGGCCTGCTGGCCTTAGAAGCAAGAATTGACGCATGGCAGCTACAGGGCATAATTCCAAAACCTGGCAGCTGCGTAAAGACACAAGACTGCCACGGCCCTTCTGATCAGTCTTAGAGACTCGCAGGGAGAACCTAACCATATCAGCACCTAACGTGCAATCGCCAGAGCATAAGGCCCTGTAAGACACATCGCGCTTAGAGAGGACTAACACTTCACTAGGGCGAAAGGCACCATAGAACATTGTCAGACTTACTGCGGCGAAAAGGTGCGCCTCATACAGGGATGAGCATAAAGAACGAAACAATGCCAGGATCTGGAGGAGGACATCGGTTGTGATTGGCCTCCTCTGGTCAGCGGGCCTGGGAGCGGAACGCGACCAACCCTCAAGGACCTTTCTGACCCTAAAATCTACAGAATGATCCGGCAGTCCCCGTGCCTTAGAGATAAAGGCCAGCGCAGAGAGGTGCCCAGCGATAGTAGAAACAGAAGAGCCTTGCCCTTTCAAGTGCGTCATATACTGTAATAATTGATCCATGGGGATAGGCCACGCCATAGATAAAGCAGCACTGATTCGGAAAGCCTGGAACTTCGCAAAGGCAAGCTGATACGCTTTCTGAGTACTGGGAGCAAGAGCAGATGCAATAGCGGCCCCAACTTCTAAACGCCAAGGTTCCATAAGAAAGGCGGGACCGGGACAGGGTCCAGAGCCGCTCCAGGTGCAAGCTCCCGAAAGCGCGCCATCTGTAATCGGGAAAGAGCATCAGCAACGCTGTTTTGTAAACCTGGAACATGCCGAGCAACGAAAAGGATATTAAAACGCAAACATTGCAATACAAATGTGCGCACTAGTCGCATAACTCGCGGAGATTTGGAAGTCTGGGCATTAATAACACACACAGTAGACAGATTATTGCACCAAAAGCGTACTGTACGGTTCTTAAATGCCTGCGGCCAAATATGGACCGCCACAACTATCGGGAAAAATTCCAAAAAGGTCATATCTCCAGTGGTCCCAGAGGCCTGCCATGTATTAGGCCACCTATCAGCGCACCACTGCGACCGGAATATAACACCAAAGCCTATACCCCCGGCAGCATCAGAATGTACCTGTAATTCAGCTTCCAAAAGCAATTCATCGCGCCAAAAGGAAAGACCATTAAAGTCCTCCAAAAACATAAGCCACATACATAAATCAGCCCTCATCCCGGCAGAAACACGAATGAAATAGGATCGAGAGCGCACACCTTTCATGGTGTCACAGAGACGCCTGAGAAATGCACGCCCTGGAGAAATGACTTTAGAGGCAAACACTAAGTGTCCCACAAGTTCCTGTAATTGAGCTAATGTAATCTTTTTTAATACAAGTACAGTCCGGAGACGCTGCCACAAAGCAAGCAATTTGTCCTGTGGCAAACAGGACGACTGGGCAATCATATCTAATTTGATACCCAAAAAGGTAAGTGAAGAAGAAGGGCCCTCAGTCTTTTCTGGAGCTAAGGGGACACCCAATTCAGCTGTTAAGGCCTCAAAAGAGTGCATCAAATATAGGCAATGGGAAGACCCTGCCGGCCCAACAAACAAACAATCATCGAGATAATGAACTGACAGAGAAGAAAAAGTCCTCCTTCTCAGCGCCCATTCTAAAAATGTGCTAAATGCTTCAAAAGCAGCACAAGTCACGGAACAACCCATTGGCATGGCCCTATCAGTGTAAAACTGGCCTTGAAATTTGAAACCCAGTAAGTCCACATCATCGGGATGCACTGGTAGGAGACGAAATGCAGATTTTATGTCGCATTTCGCTAATAAAGCACCTTTACCAGCTCTGCGAACTACTCGCACAGCCTCATCAAAGGATGTATACCTAACTGATACAAGATAACATAAAACATAGAACATAAAAACCAACAACAAAAAATTCTATAAATACATTCAAAGCAGGAGACCATCTAGGGAGACGATTGGACCCTTGGATGATAAGGGAGTCAAAGGTGTACTAAAGAACGATAAGGAGATTGCAGAGAAGCTAAATGAATTCTTTGCATCTGTCTTTACAGTGGAAGATATAGGGCAGATCCCTGAACCTGAACTAACATTTGCAGGAAGGGATTCTGAGGAACTGAGACAAATAGTGGTAACGAGAGAGGAAGTTCTAAGCTTAATGGACAATATAAAAACTGACAAATCACCGGGCCCGGATGGCATCCACCCGAGAGTTCTCAAAGAACTCAAAGGTGAAATTGCTGATCTGCTAACTAAAATATGTAACTTGTCCCTCGGGTCCTCCTCCGTGCCTGAGGACTGGAAAGTGGCAAATGTAACACCAATCTTCAAAAAGGGATCCAGAGGGGATCCCGGAAATTACAGGCCAGTTAGCTTAACTTCTGTCCCTGGAAAACTGGTAGAAAGTATTATTAAAGCTAGATTAACTAAGCACATAGAAGAACAAGCCTTGCTGAAGCAGAGCCAGCATGGCTTCTGCAAGGGAAAGTCCTGTCTCAGTAACCTATTAGAATTCTTTGAGAGTGTCAACAAGCATATAGATAGAGGTGATCCAGTGGACATAGTGTACTTAGACTTTCAAAAAGCGTTTGACAAGGTACCTCACCAAAGGCTTCTGAGGAAGCTTAGCAGTCATGGAATAAGAGGAGAGGTCCTCTTGTGGATAAGGAATTGGTTAAGAAGCAGAAAGCAGAGAGTAGGAATAAACGGACAGTTCTCCCAATGGAGGGCTGTAGAAAGTGGAGTCCCTCAAGGATCGGTATTGGGACCTGTACTTTTCAACTTGTTCATTAATGACCTAGAATTAGGAGTGAGCAGTGAAGTGGCCAAGTTTGCTGATGACACTAAATTGTTCAGGGTTGTTAAAACAAAAAGGGATTGCGAAGAGCTCCAAAAAGACCTCTCCAAACTGAGTGAATGGGCAGAAAAATGGCAAATGCAATTCAATATAAACAAGTGTAAAATTATGCATATTGGAGCAAAAAATCTTAATTTCATATATACGCTCATGGGGTCTGAACTAGCGGTGACCGACCAGGAGAGAGACCTCGGGGTTGTAGTGGACAGCACGATGAAAATGTCGACCCAGTGTGCGGCAGCTGTGAAAAAGGCAGATTCCATGCTAGCGATCATTAGGAAAGGTATTGAAAATAAAACAGCCGATATCATAATGCCGTTGTATAAATCTATGGTGCAGCCGCATTTGGAATACTGTGTACAGTTCTGGTCGCCTCATCTCAAAAAGGATATTATAGAGTTGGAAAAGGGTCAGAAGAGGGCAACCAGAATGATCAAGGGGATGGAGCGACTCCCTTACGAGGAAAGGTTGCAGCATTTGGGGCTTTTTAGTTTAGAGAAAAGGCGGGTCAGAGGAGACATGATAGAAGTGTATAAAATTATGCATGGCATTGAGAAAGTGGAGAGAGAAAAGTTCTTCTCCCTCTCTCATAATACTAGAACTCGTGGACATTCAAAGAAGCTGAATGTTGGAAGATTCAGGACAGACAAAAGGAAGTACTTCTTTACTCAGCGCATAGTTAAACTATGGAATTTGCTCCCACAAGATGCAGTAATGGCCACCAGCTTGGATGGTTTTAAAAGAAGATTAGACAAATTCATGGAGGACAGGGCTATCAATGGCTACTAGCTGTGATGGCTGTGCTCTGCCACCCTAGTCAGAGGCAGCATGCTTCTGAAAACCAGTTGCTGGAAGCCTCAGGAGGGGAGAATGTTCTTGCACTCGGGTCCTGCTTGCGGGCTTCCCCCAGGCACCTGGTTGGCCACTGTGAGAACAGGATGCTGGACTAGATGGGCCACTGGCCTGATCCAGCAGGCTCTTCTTATGTTCTTAAGACTTGGGGAAATGCCATCATTAACAGAAGCACCTTTGGGAAATAACGAATTGTGTATGAGGCGATATTCGCCTGGCTGTTTCTTAGGAACAATACCCAAAGGAGAAATTCTCAAGTTCTCCAAAGGAGGAGAAGTAAAGGGACCTGAAATCCAGTCAACACTTATCTCCTTCCTGATTTTGGCCAACACTATAGGGGCCATAGATGTGAGAGAGGGCTGATTCTTTGACGAAATAGCAACCCTGGGGCCCTGAAAGGGTATACGAAAACCTGTAGTAAAACCCGCCAGCAAAAAACTAGCAGCAGACCTATTGGGGTAACCTGCCAACAGGTGAGCGAGGGGAATTAAGTTAACAGGGCTACTGGCCTTGCGACATACCGCCGCTGTTGCCAGCCCCACGTTTATGCTGCTGGTGTTCCCCTGTACCCTGGCGAGCCTGCCGGGCACGCTGACAGGATGAACTGGGTTGGTTGCCACCACACCGCAGGCGTGTCGAAACCTACATGGACGCCTGAGGTATCGGCCACTGCTGTTAAACGTCCAACAGACCTGCTGGGATTGAACCCACTGTCCGCCCTGACTAGAACCAGCGGCGGAAGTCTGCGCTCGTGCTAACAGGTGTCCACTATCTGCCCTATCACCAGAAGTAGGCCTGGCCGCAGTCATGGAGCGAAGCCACAAACCGGCATGCTCCACGTCCCAACGGAGGGTGGGGTCCAATGCGGTACCCGAAAATTCTCGAAAGGCCCAATGAATGATATCCTGGTATTTTATCATAGATAGGGCCCTTGATGGATAAGCCTGCGTCATAACTCCCATATAAATCGTGTAAGCGTTCAGCCAGTTAGGCCATACCCGATCAACTCTCTTTTTTGTGACCACCTCACGTTCTTTGCCTTCCTGACCCTCTTTAGTTTTAACCTCGTTCTCACGAAAAAGAAGAGTAAATAGATCAATGTACTCTCCCCGCCAGATTCTTTCCTTTGTTGTGACCAATAAATGGTCACCCAAAGGAAGAGAAGTATCACCCTGAGGATAAACACCCTGAGGGAGAGGCAAGGAAGCAGTAGGAAGACCCAAGGCAGCCACTGATGGCTGCCAAGGGGTCACAGCCGCAGCAGGCCAAGGGAGCTGTGGTTGTTGTGGAACTAAAACTCCCCCCATAAAAACCACTGGTGGGGAGCCACTCTGCTGCTGAGCACCAGCTGAAGAGGAATCTAAAGGACTAACACCTGCAACATTATTCTGTGTAACAGGAATACGCGGTGCGAGTGTCTCACCTGCATAAGCAGCCGGAGAAGCAACAAGCGGCGAAGCCACAAAAACAGAGGGCTCAGACGACCCGGGCAAGACACTGGACTGTGGAGACTGAGCCTGTCCTTGCAACAACCCATCTACAGCGGGACGTGAGAACACGGGAGAGGAGGACGCAAGCAGAACCACAGACGAAGCCACTGCGGATGGGAGAACTGCAGGCTCCTGCGCCAGTGCAGCAGCTTCAAGAACGCCAATCCTAGAAACCAAAGAAGCAAGAATTTTTGACTTAGTGCACTTCTCTGTGAGGCGGGCAGACTTCTTACCTGTAGAGGCAGTACTGGGCCCCGCCCCTGCGTCACAAGGCTGGAAACGCTCCCTTTCAAGCGCATCCACACGCGCCACCAAAGCACGAATGGTGCCCATATCCTCCTCTTCATCAGATGACTGGTGATGCTGAGCTGAGGGGCGCTTAGAAGCCTGCTTCAATACGCGAACGCCTTTCTTCTGTTGCACCTTCCTAGGCGGCATGTTTCTTGCCAGTATCAGAAATATAACAGCAGGAACAACAATTAACGCTTAACAAGTAACCAAAACCATAGAAAACAGCGATCAACTTAGCAACTGGATTTATTTTTCTTATTTATTATTTATTTATTTAAAGGGGGGGGTCAGAAATAATTATAAAGGGTGGTAAGGATAAAAGGAATAATATATCTACTGTAATAAAATAAATTTAACAATTAATATATTTCCAAGATATAAATATTAATATATGTAAACTACTTAATATAATTATTAAAGAACAAAATAAAAACCAAAACCTATAAAAAGCTCAACAATGAGCACAACAAACAAATGAACTATAAAACAACAATAAATACAAGTAAGCTAGAAATTAATTTCAAACACTAACGGAATTAGGAACAGTAATGTACGAGGAGATAAAATGCAACGCAATTAAATGTGAACTAAATTTAAAAAAAAATTGGGGGGGGGTTAAACAAATGGAACGATTCCTTAAAGACAAGAAAAATTAACAGCCCCAACTAAACGTTCCCAAATGTTAAATCACAAAGGAAACTACCCCAAGTTATTCAAATCTAGCACAGAAAGGCGGGCTGCATGGAGAACTATCAGCTGTGAAGCGGCGAAAAGCCACCTGTGCTTGAGCAGAAGCCCGCAGCCCAGCTGATTGGTGGGAAATTCAAGCCAAACTCAATTAAAGAATTAAAGCACAGGACGAGAGCACGCAGCAAGGGCAAACAAACGAAAATGCAATAAGGAAACCAAAAAGCCGTGAAGCGGCAGAAAGCCGCTGGGGACGTGGGCAGACGCCCGCAGCCCAGCAAATCGGCGGGAATCCAAGCCGAGTTAAATAAATAAATTAATCACAAAACGGAAGGAAACAGCAGAGACTAACAAACCAGCCAGTTAAGAAATGGAAACGACCACCACAAGATGCAGGCAGAGCCCATTGCAAACGCTATGCTCAAAGGTGCAGCGAGGCAAAAAAGGCAAACGCTGAGGGAAGGAGCGGCTTTAAATACTCCGCTCAAACCCAGACCTAATTGGTCCCTTGATCTCACGTGGCACACTTGAAATTTCTCTAGAACATTCCGGAGCCTTCTCAGCATTTTGGGTGTAGGCAAAAACGCCCCTATATAGGAACGACAGTAAGTCCCATTGAACTCAAAGGGACTTACTTCTAAGTAGACATGTACAGAATTGTACTGTAATTGTATCAGTTTAGATTATGTTGCGATTAAAAATTTTATATATCAACATATACTGGCCTAGATACTGACTTTAAAAAACAACAACAAATAACCCTCAATTATTTTTGTTTTGTATATCATGATGACCTATAAGGTACTTTTGTGTTTATAGGTAAAACTTTACTGATAATTTTAGTACTACTTTGTAGCGTAACTCAATCATTTTGTTGTTTTCTGTTTATATGCCAATGTACTCCTTTCTTGCTTGCTATGGTCTATGACTACAGCAGTTTACAAGTATCTCTGAATCTATATTTGATAACAAGGTACAAATATCAGTTGTTCCAGACAGTTAATGTCAAAACATACTAAGATGGAGTCCTTTCACATTTGGAAAAATGATAAAATATTAAAACATACCAGTCTTGGGGGTCATCACATAGTAGCTTCCACGTAGATATGACATAGCCATTATCTGAGTTGACAGGCGTTGCTGAAAGGAGCTTTAGAACAATATTACTGATGGAAGGCAACAGGTTTAGGGCATATCTAGTAGAACTTTGTGAACTTTTACACTCAGACATGTTTGAGATGAAAAACAGATTTTCAGGGGGTATAAAATCCCTTCCAACCCCTCCCCATTACCTGTTTTTCATAGAATTTTTTTTAATACCTGTGTTCAGTAACCGTGGTTCCATTTCTAGAGTTTTGTTTTGAAAAGCATACACTGAAATAAAATACACATTTAGACACGTATTTTGTGAAAAAATACATATGTATATATTATTTGAATATATTTTTTCTGCAGATTGTTTTTAAATCACAGATTATTGCAGAAATGGGATTGGACAGATTTATGAAAGAAGAGATATGAAGTTGGCATAGACTGGAAATAGACTGATCTGTCTTCTGGGAGGAAAGGCAGGATATAAATTAAAATAATAGTAATAGCAATAGTAATAGTAATAGTAATGTATAGCAGTGATGGGGCATCCATAGCATGCTATGGGATGTTGCTCAAAAAGACTGACCTCTGCCCATTGCTGTTCAAACCTATCATGAAGAAGGAATGAACAGCAAGGACTTTAGTTGGTGAGTGGGCTCATTTGGGGAGAAGCAGCCCTCAGGATATGAGGACTCCAGGTCAATACCTGGAATTAGGGTCAGTGCCACTAGTACAAAACAGGTTGAATATTGCAGATGGGAAGGCTAAGGTGCAGAGTACAATTGCCAACTGGGCAGCCCTTGGTGGTGGCACCACCAACAAAGTCTCACCTGCTAATTATAGGGTCTAGGATGGTTGATACTGGGAAAGGCACTCTTTTAGATCCCAAGGCATATCTAAAATATAATTCACTGGCTCATATATATTGACTAGAGATGGATGAATCTGCTAATTTTCAATTTCTAATTTTTCCTATATTAAGTTCATTGTGCCACATTTCCACATCACTTCACAATTTTTAAAGTCCTCAAAAATAAGCTCTTTAGTGTACAGTTCTTCTAATACAGGAATACCCCGCTATACGGACCTTCACTTTATGGACACTCACGAGTACGGACATATTTACAGTAGCACCATTCCCGTTTACGTATGCTTGCTTTGCAAGAACGGACACTTAACGGCATGACGCCACCGCCCAATCAGTTTCCAACTACAAACTTTTTCTTAAAATAAGGCCTACTGTGTTTATTTTAGTTATAAATGCGTTATTTACATCAGTTATGCCCGTATATGACGACTGCAGTGCAATATATGCATCGATAAGTGAAAAAAGGCAGTGCTTCGCTTTAAGTACATTTTCGGTTTACGTACTCGCTCTGGACCCATTGTGTACGTTAATGCGGAGAATTCCTGTATACACATTTTTGTATGTAATGTTGCCTAATAGAATGCATTTAAATTTGTTTTCACAAATATATGCATATTTAATCATATTTCCCCTAATATAACCATCATTGTACACTTTTTTGTTGTTGTAGAACTGCACTGCAAAATTCAGAGAATTGTGAATTTAAAAGGATAGCTGTGTTTTAGCTTGCTTATTGTTTTGGGAAGTATGAATTAGGTTGGTATACATTAAAACGTGAACCATACTCTGAGTTTCTCCCCCATTCCTAATATTAACATGGGTAAAATAAAAAAGATTAAACATTTTCACTCATTTTCACTCTTAAGAACGTGAGGTGAGAATAAATACAGTTGTAACCGTGAAAGGAAGTCTTTTAAGATTTTCACCAGAGATACATTTTCAGTACATCCTGTAATGTATGATTTGCTTCTGAATATTACACAGTATACCTGGTGTGCCTTTTATTTAACTTAGATTTCAACAAAGACTCACCGTGTTACTTGCAAAATGGGACATGTTGATTTCCTTTCCGTGCCAAATGGGCAGGATACCAACTGGCTTAGATTTATAGTTGGAGGGGGTAAATGTTTGAATTGCAGACATAATTAAACATGAAAGCATGTTCTCTTTTTAAAATAAGGGTCCCTTCTTTTAATGTCTCATAAGAATATTTTAATATCTAACAAAGCTAATTTTAATTACTTGTATAAAATTAATTTCTACACAGAAAAAGAGAAAAGGATGAAAAAATAGCCCACTAGGAAAACTTATTGAATTTACTGTGTGCCATCCATAGATTTCCCCATCTCCTCCTATAATGAGCAGTTCCATTTATATATCACTCCTAAGGGACCCTGTCAGCTACAGCAGCAGAAATGAAGATCTATTCTTATATAGTTATGCAGCATCCTTAGGGCGAAATTATATTACACTACAGTCACGTGTAACATTGACCTGACAGCAACTTATCTGCTCCAAAGCTTGGGGGGAGGGGGATTTGTAGTGGAGAAGTGGCATGGAGGAGGTTCTCAATCTCTCCCTTGCTGCTTTTCATCACCACATACAAAAGCCCCCAACAGCTTTGCCTTTACATCACAAACACTGTCTGGAACCTTGTGGGCAGAAAAATGACAGAGTGGGGGAGTTAAGCACATATAATAAAAAGGTAAGTGTAACGCCATGCAGTTCACAGCGCCACAGACAGGTGGCACTGTGAACTGCAGCGTGAATCCTTCTGCCTCCCAACCTGCATGCTGCTTGTACCGCCCGCCTCAGCAAGCAGGCAAAGTGGCGGTTACAGCATTGATAAGAGAGTGGGTGGCCTACATGGGTGATGAGCATTGATGAGCGAGTGGGTGGCCTGAGTGTATGGGTGTGGCAGGCATGGCAGGCAGGTGGCCAGTGTGTGGCCAAGGCACACTGTGTCAGCCTGGGCAGGTGGGTGAGAGACTGGTGTGCGGCCTAGGTGCACTATGTGGTGGCAATGTTTTTCAGGATGGCAGTGCAGGGCATCAGAGGAATAGGCGAGACAAGTGGGTTGCCAGGTGGAGTGGGGGGTAGCAGTGGTTGGGGGTGGCATGAGAGTAGGGGGTTGGCATTGGCAGGGGGTGGGAGTTGGTGAGCAGAGCAAGCAGGAGGGACAGAGCCCCCCAAGTACAAATATATCTTTGTAATTATATGTACACTTATATAAAGTTGGAAAACTATTGTACATGTGTAAGTTGGAAGTTGTTTTGTTAGCCAGGTTCCCCTATCAATGTAAGGATAAGTGAGCAATAAAATGTTTATAAATATGCAAATTTAATAGAGTTTAGTCAATAAATCTTACTGTTAATTTCTTTTATCAGGCTGCAGCCCTATTTTCCATGAATCAGGGAACTTATTGGTTGGAATTACATAATTTTGACAATAACATTTTGAAAGTGATTTAAACTTCATCAGATGTTGTTGCAGGAAGTCTTGGTGTTTCATAAAGCATCTCTTATGAAAATCCTATACATATCTATTCAGAAGTAAGCCCCTTTTAGTTCAATCATGCTTATTTCTATGAGGAATAGTTTTGCGTCTTTATTATATATTCAAGCATTTCTAGCATCTTTATAGCTTAAGTGAGAGCAGGCAAAGATTCCACAAATTACCCAACACATGTCTAGATCCCTGCTTATAGCACTTCCCGGGTGCCACCGGGTCACATGACTTTGCAGCTGCTTCAGTGCTGCTTGGCTAGGACTTTAAGAGCTGCCATGAACTTGTGTGGTCCTGCAGAGACACAGTTTACGTGCAGCACACAGACACAGCTGCTGCCAAATACACTCTTTGTCCCCACTTAAGGCAGGACTTGGATGATGGTTGGTTCCCCCTACGCACACCCTTTTGTATATGTGTGTTTTCTTTGCCTTTCTTCAGTCTTTAGATGCTAAAAGGGAATTATTTTTCATGTACTCGTTAGGGCAAAACTGCCTATGAAAACTGTAGCATCAAGCTGCTACAGATTCCTGCTCTGCAATGTGTTTGAGACTGAAGCGGTGCCACAAGCTTTATGGTAGAAAAGATTATGGAGAAAGCTTTGCCTGTTGTTTCACAGTGCTCGACGATTATGCATAAGGAACTGAGTGATTTACTAGTTGAAGTATTAGGAAGATAGTGCTTAAGCAGGAATTTGATATTGAATCAACACAGCAAAATGACTAGGAGCATGATTCACTTGGATGCTGGAGTCCCTTAGAACAATTGTCATTTGCACACATTCTCCCTTCCACGGACACACATGCACACACACATTCTCTGTCACCCAGCTGCCAAGAATCAGGCTTGCCAAATCTGAACCAGCTGAGAGAGCATTGCCATGAGGCAATTCTTTGCTGGCAAGGTTAGGAGGCTTGTGGAACACTTTGTAGCTCAAAGGGATGTAATAAACAGGTGCTTCTGGTTTAGAGCATAGGTGTTGGTACTGGAGCTACATATATACAGGAACAAGCCAAGTCTATGGCTGCTGTCTACAGTGCTGTTATCCTAGCTAGATTCCCTGTCATCATAGTCAAAGCCTTCTGCAAGAGATGCAGGGGGAAATGTTGACATGGGTTTGAGATCAACCAAAGCTTGTCTTGCACATGATGTGTGCTGCTTGCAGGACACACAGAGAAACGGTCTAACATTGCACTAGGTGGGTGGATCATCTATCCAAAGATGTATTCTTGGCCCTCGGGATACTGTAGATTCATCTGTAGCCCGTTGTGATGAGTTCGCTGGACACTTCCAAACTAAGATCGCTTGCATTCGTTGGGACTTAGACTCCAATATTATAGCAGTTGGATTCAATGAAGCATCCAGACCACGGTCTTGTCCTCATTTATTGGATGAGTTTCAGTTGGTGCAGCTTGAGGATGTTGACAAGATCCTTGGACTGCTGCGGGCGACCACGTCTGTGCTGGATCCTTGCCCCTCTTGGCTGGTGAAAGCTGGCAGGACCGGAACCGCTGGCTGGGCCAAGGAGGTAATCAATGCCTCTTTGCGAGAGGGTGTGGTCCCTGACTGCCTAAAAGCGGCGGTAGTGAGACCGCTCCTGAAGAAACCCTCCTTGGACCCAGATAACTTGAACAACTATAGACCTGTGGCGAATGTTCCATTCCTGGGCAAGGTTCTGGAACGGGTGGTGGCCGGCCAGCTCCAGGGACTCTTGGATGACACTGATTATCTTGATCCGTTTCAATTCGGTTTTAGGCCTGGGTTTGGTACCGAAACAGCCTTGGTCGCCCTGTATGATGACCTTTGTCGGGAGAGGGACAGGGGGAGTGTGACCCTGTTGATTCTCCTTGATCTCTCAGCTGCTTTTGATACCATCGACCATGGTATCCTTCTGGGAAGGCTCACAGAGTTGGGAGTTGGGGGTATTGCTTGGCAGTGGCTCCGCTCCTACTTGGTGGGTCGTCAACAGAAGGTAGTGCTTGAGAAACACTGCTCGACACCCTGGACTCTCCATTGTGGAGTCCCACAGGGATCGGTACTGTCCCCCATGCTTTTCAACATCTATATGAAGCCGCTGGGTGCAGTCATCAGGAGTTTTGGAGTGCGTTGTCACCAGTACGCTGATGACACGCAACTCTATTTCTCCTTTGCATCTTCCTCAGGTGAGGCTGTTAACGTACTAAACCGTTGCCTGGCCGCGATAATGGATTGGATGGGAGCTAACAGACTGAAACTTAATCCAGACAAGACCGAGATGCTGTTAGTGAGTGCCTTCTCTGCCCAGATGGTGGATGTTCACCCTGTTCTGGATGGGGTTACACTCCCCTTGAAAGAACAGGTTCGTAGCTTGGGAGTTCTTTTCGACCCTTCCCTGTCTCTTGAGGCTCAGGTAGCCTCAGTGGCACGGAATGCTTTCTACCATCTCCGATTGGTAGCCCAGCTACGTCCCTATCTGGACAGTGACGACCTCGCCTCAGTCGTTCATGCTCTGGTAACTTCTAGATTGGACTACTGCAATGTGCTGTATGTTGGGCTGCCCTTGAAGATAGTTCGGAAACTACAGTTAGTCCAGAATGCAGCAGCCAGATTGTTGACGCGGACCAGAAGGGCCGCTCATATAACACCTGTTTTGGCCCGTCTGCACTGGCTTCCTATTTGTTTCTGGGCTAAATTCAAAGTGCTGGTTTTGACCTATAAAGCCTTACACGGCATGGGACCGCAATACCTGGTGGAGCGCCTCTCCCAATATGAAACTACCCGTACACTGCGCTCAACATCTAAGGCCCTCCTCCAAGTACCATCCCATCAAGAGGCTCGGAGAATGGTGACTAGAAATAGGGCCTTTTCGGTTGTGGCTCCCGAACTGTGGAATGGTCTACCCGATGAGGTGCGCCTGGCGCCAGGTGAAAACCTTTTTATACTCCCAGGCATTTTAAAGTGTATTTTTACAGTATTTTATTACTATGTTGTATTCTGGATGTTGTTTGGTTCTCGTATTGTTTGTGTGTTTTTGTTTTTTTGAGTTATTATATTTATTGTATTTATATATTGTGCCTGCTTTTGCCTTTTATGTACACTGCCCAGAGAGCCTTCGGGCTTAGGGCGGTATATAAATTAAATTAAATAAATAAAATAAATAAATAAATTTTTAATTCAGCAATTTCCTGCTAATCAGGAAGTGGTCATTTTAGGGCCTTTACAGAAGATTAAACCATCACTGTTTCATGACAGCCTTACCTCAGCATCAGCAGAACTCCAGTTAATCTCTATATAAAGGAAGTTATGCCCTAATCATTAGTGATATCAGATGCACTATATCAGGGCTGGTGCCAGGTGTGAGTGGGCCCTTGGGCACCAGCCTGTCCTAGGCCCCCTGCTCCCAGCCCCCAGTACAGATCGTGCGGGACCACTCCACCTACCTTTTCTCTCTTTCTGTGAATGGCCTGTGTGCTGGGTGCACAGCTCTCTACCATCAATGAAGATGGCAGCAGAGGCTTCTCTAAGTGGCTGGTACCCCCCCCCACAATCTTTGTTGATGGCATGCATGCGCACTACACTCCGTGCGACACATGCCTGCCATCAGTTAAGATGGTGGCAGGGGCATCAGCCCCTTAGTGAGGCCTCTGCTGCCATTTTGGTTGATGGCAGCTGTGTGCACAGTGTGCAGGGCATTAACAGAAAGGGAGGAGAGTGCTGTAGGTGCAGCAGATGGGCACTGCGGGCCCGCAAGGTCTGTAGGGGGGGCTGGGACATCTGTCTCTGTGATCTGTGGCAGCAGGAGTTGACCCTGCCGAGGATTGCGGAAGGGGGGCACTACCCCCACACCCTAAGGAGGGCCTGATCTGGCTGCCCTTTGGTGCCAGCCCTGCATTATACATTTGGTGGCTGTGAAACACAGCTATAGCTATATTCAGCATTGTTCAGACATTGTCGTAGTTTAGGCATTGGTGATTTCAAACTGGATTACTGCAATGCACTCTATGTGGGGCTTCCCTTGCAGTTGACCTGGTAACTGCAATTAGTGCAGAATACTGCAGCCAGATTGCTGATAGGAGTGAGACTTCGTCAGCATATAACGTTTCTGCTCAGAGATCTGTACTGGTTGTTAATTTATTACCGGGCTAAGTTACTAGTTTTACCAATGTTACTACTGGTATACAGAGCCCTTAATAGCTCGGGACCAGTTTATTTGCAAGATCGCCTAACCCCATATATGCTCACTAGAGTGCTTCGATCTGCACAACTGGCCCTGTTACACATACTACATAAAACTTATTCTGCACTTGTAAGAAATCGTTATTTTAGTATGTAAGCACCTACTCTTTGGAACTCCATGCCTACTGACATCAGGCAGGCACCATTGCTGTATTCCTTTCAGCACCTGCTTAAAGTTTTTTTTTTTTCTGTTTAGGCAAGCTTATCCAAACACCTAGATGTTGATGTGTTTTCATCTTTTTAGTCTGTTGTTTTAATTGTTTTTTAAATGTTTTTAATTATTTGTTTTTAACTGTTTAATTGATAATTTTAATGTTTTTTATAAACCACATAGAGATTTTTAACAATCAAGCGGTATTTTTAAAAATAAGCAAATAAACAAATTGTTAAAATGGGAGGTTAAAACTTTATTCTGCTCTCAGACGTTTGATGGCTTGTGGTGGGCTTTTTTTTTAACTAATCATTTGATTTTTGTTTTTGGATAATTGTCTGTTCTTAAGGTTTTGATTTTTATGAGGTGTGTGATTTTAGCATTTGTTTTATTGTTTAGTTTTAAACCCTGTATATTATATATATTTTATATTTCTGTGAGTCACCTGTGGGTCATTTTTGAGAATGGTGATTAAGAAATTATTATCATCATCATTATCATCATAATCAAATCTGGCATGATAGGTAGGGGGAAAACAACATTTTTGCAATGATAAAATATTGTTCTTTGATTGATGGAAATAATCAATGCAATATACCTCAACAGAAAAACTTCTACGTGAAAATATGTGCACTCCAATAAACAAGCAACAAGTTTAAGATAAATTATTTCCTTCAAAAACAACAAACAAATAAGCAAAGGACAATATGATACTGCACCAAGCAAAACTAGAGTTTCTTCCTTTCAGTAGGATGGGAATACTCTCCATGAGGGAACAGAGATGGATAGAATATATTGCAGAATATATTTCAGCCATTGACACTGGAGGGACTGTAGATGCCACTTTACATGCAAAAAGGCCCCAGATTCAAACTCTGGCAACCCCTGCTCCACGAGATAGAGGGAGCCCCAGCTGATGAAGCGTCAAGGCCCCAGCTGACAAAGCATCAAGGCAAGTTAAGCAGCAGAGGGAAAAGAGGATAAGTAGCACCCATTTATTTCATTATTTAATTGAATTAAAACAGCTCAGAGCAATAAGTAATAAGGGCAGCCTAAGGTCACCCTGAGCTAGGAGCCAAATCCTGAAAGAACCTATATCTTAGAAGACAGATCCAAGGAGAAGGAAGCCTATAGAAAGCTAGTGTTCAACACCACCCTAGCAGGAAAGCTTCAGGGGACACTGTAAACAAGGCTAAATTCCAGTCAGAGAGAAGGGGAAAAAGGAAACTCCACCAATACATACAGGGAGAGAGTCAGCTCAGTCTTTGCTAAAAAGGGCAGCTTTAGCCTTCCTTAAATACAACCACAAGCTCTGTTTCCCTAGGTTAAAGAAAGGCCAGGCTGTTCTAGGTGGGAAAAACAAAACAAAAAAAGACTCACTTGGAAGTCAGAGCCCCTTGCTTAGATTAAAAGCAGCCAAAAGCTAGTCCAGATTGTCCAGGCCAGAGTGCAAGGCACCACTTAAAACTACAGGGGAACTTGCACTGATAAAAGTGGTTGTTGTCAGCAAATAAAATAAAAATAGAGTACAAGCTAGTTATCCTTTCTTAGCACCACTAGGCAAAGTCCTTAAACAGCCCCCCCTCGCTAAGGAAGGAAGCCTGCCTTCAAAGGAAGGAAGCCTGAGATAATCCTAAGGAGTTAAGCCCCAGCTGATAGTTGAGCCATCAGCCTCAATTAACACATCATTGGCTGGCAGCAGTAGCTGCGAGGGACCAGCCACACATATAAATTCAGAACACCCTAGTGAGGGAGCCTGCTCCACGAGCTAGAGGGAGCCCCAGCTGACAAAGCGTCAAGGCCCCAGCTGACAAAGCGTCAAGGTGAGTTAAGCAGCAGAGCGAGTTCAGCAGCAGGGCAAAGAGGCCAGGGCCCCCCACTCTGCCCATCTGTTCCCTGACCTCAACTAAACTGCAGTTCCCAGCCCATTGACGTAATAAACCTTAAACAAAACTATGCAGGTAAGAAGCCAGCAGGGGTGTGGGGGCTTTCCAGTGTTTGCGCTGCCTGCAGCATGTACGACTGTCTGCCTGTTGGACAGAAGTCGTGGGTGTGCTCTCGGTGCAATGAGCTCCTGGCTTTCCGGGAATGACTTCATTTCCTTGAGGCCAAGGTGGCGGACCTGGAAAAGCTGAGAGAGGCAGAGAGGTGTGTGGAGAAGGCCTTCAGGGATGTTATATCTGTGTCCCACTCCAAGGATGATAGCTCTTCTGCTATCATGGAGAACGATGGTCTCAGGGAAGGAGAGCATCCAGCTAAGGGAGAGGGAAACGATCCCTTAGAAGGGACCCATTCCTTGGGAGATGAGCAGCTATCCTCTCGTGCCGAGGATATATCTCCGGGGGGTGGAGGGATCCTTGTAGTGGGTGATTCGATCATTAGGAACATAGACAGTGGGGTGTGTGATGGGCGTGTAGACTGCAAGGTGTTTTTCCTGCCTGGTGCGAAGGTTGCGGATATCGCCCGTCGTTTAGATAGTTTGGTAGACAGTGCTGGGGAGGAGTCAGTGGTCGTGGTGCACGTTGGCACCAATGACATGGGGAAATGCATCCGTGAGGTCCTGGAAGCAAAATTTAGGTTGCTAAGTAGGATGCTGAAAGCCAGGACCTCCAAGGTGGCTTTCTCTGAAATGCTACTGGTTCCACGCGCAGGACCAGCCAGACAGGCACAGCTTTGCAGTCTCAATGTGTGGATGAGACGATGGTGTCGGGTGGAAGGGTTTGGATTTGTTAGGCACTGGGGAACATTTTGGGACAAGCCGGGCCTGTACAAAAGGGACGGGCTCCACTTGAACCAGAATGGAACCAGACTGCTGGCACTTAAAATTAAAAAGGTGGCAGAGCAGCTTGTAAACTGACTGAGGGGGGAAACCCGACAGGAGCTGAGGAAGGTCCGGTTCGGAATAAACCTCCCCCCTGGGATAAAGACCAAAGAAATGATGAAATTTTAAAAGGGGTAGGCCTAGAAGTAGGCATTGTGAGAGCAGAGGCACAGGATATAAATTCAGAAGGGCAAAATTACCACAGGCCAAACCACAAGTGCCAAAGACACTTGAAGAGAGACACTGCTTAAAAGTGCCTGTAAGCTAATGCTAGGAGACTTCGAACCAAGATGGGAGAACTGGAGTGCTTGGTCTTAGAGAAGAGCATTGTTATAGTGAGCATAACGGAGACCTGGTGGAATGGAGAAAACCAGTGGGATATGGTTATCCCTGGATATAAACTATATCGGAAGGACAGGGAAGGACGTATTGGTAGTGGTGTCAGTCTATACGTGAAAGAAGGCATTGAATCCAGCAAGCTCGAAACCCCAAAAGAGGCGGACTCTTCCACAGAATCGTTGTGGGTGGTGATACCATGCCCCAGGAGGGATTTAATACTGGGAATGATCTATCGTCCCCCTGATCAAAATACTCAGGGAGACCTTGAGTTGAGATATGAAATTGAGGAAGCATCCAAACTAGGAAATGTGGTAGTAATGGGTGACTTCAACTACCCGGACATAGACTGGCCACATATGTGTTCCAGTCATGACAAAGAAGCAAAATTTATAGATATTCTAAATGACTATGCCCTAGACCAGTTGGTCATGGAACCGACCAGACGGCAACCCTGGACTTAATCCTCAGTGGGGACCGGGACCTGGTGTGAGATGTAAGTGTTGTTGAACCAATTGGGAGCAGTGACCATAGTGCTATTAAATTAAACATACATGTAACTGGCCAATTGCCAAGAAAATCCAACACGGTCACATTTGACTTCAAAAGAGGAAACTTCACAAAAATGAGAGGATTGGTAAAAAGAAACCTGAAGAACAAAATCCAGAGGGTCACATCACTCGAAAAGGCTTGGAAGTTGTTTAAAAACACTATATTAGAAGCTCAACTGGAGTGAATACTGCAGATCAGAAAAGTTACCACCAGGGCCAAGAAGATGCCAGCATGGTTAATGAGCAAAGTCAAGGAAGCTCTTAGAGGCAAAAAGTCTTCCTTCAGAAAATGGAAGTCTTGTCCGAATGAAGAAAATAGAAAAGAACACAAACTCTGGCAAAAGAAATGCAAGAACACAATAAGGGATGCTAAAAAAGAATTTGAAGAGCACATTGCTAAGAACATAAAAACCAACAACAAAAAATTCTATAAATACATTCAAAGCAGGAGACCATCTAGGGAGGCGATTGGACCCTTGGATGATAAGAGAGTCAAAGGTGTCCTAAAGAACGATAAGGAGATTGCAGAGAAGCTAAATGAATTCTTTGCATCTGTCTTCACAGTGGAAGATATAGGGCAGATCCCTGAACCTGAACTAACATTTGCAGGAAGGGATTCTGAGGAACTGAGACAAATAGTGGTAACGAGAGAGGAAGTTCTAGGCTTAATGGACAATATAAAAACTGACAAATCACCGGGCCCAGATGGCATCCACCCGAGAGTTCTCAAAGAACTCAAATGTGAAATTGCTGATCTGCTAACTAAAATATGTAACTTGTCCCTCAGGTCCTCCTCCGTGCCTGAGGACTGGAAAGTGGCAAATGTAACGCTAATATTCAAAAAGGGATCCGGGGGGGGATCCCAGAAATTACAGGCCAGTTAGCTTAACTTTTGTCCCTGGAAAACTGGTAGAAAGTATTATTAAAGTTAGATTAACTAAGCACATAGAAGCCTTGCTGAAGCAGAGCCAGCATGGCTTCTGCAAGGGAAAGTCCTGTCTCAGTAACCTATTAGAATTCTTTGAGAGTGTCAACAGGCATATAGATAGAGGTGATCCAGTGGACATAGTGTACTTAGACTTTCAAAAAGCGTTTGACAAGGTACCTCACCAAAGACTTCTGAGGAAGCTTAGCAGTCATGGAATAAGAGGAGAGGTCCTCTTGTGGATAAGGAATTGGTTAAGCAGAAAGCAGAGAGTAGGAATAAACGGACAGTTCTCCCAATGGAGGGCTGTAGAAAATGGAGTCCCTCAAGGATCGGTATTCGGACCTGTACTTTTCAACTTGTTCATTAATGACCTAGAATTAGGAGTGAGCAGTGAAGTGGCCAAGTTTGCTGATGACACTAAATTGTTCAGGGTTGTTAAAACAAAAAGGGATTGCGAAGAGCTCCAAAAAGACCTCTCCAAACTGAGTGAATGGGCGGAAAAATGGCAAATGTAATTCAATATAAACAAGTGTAAAATTATGCATATTGGAGCAAAAAATCTTAATTTCACATATACGCTCATGGGGTCTGAACTGGCGGTGACCGACCAGGAGAGAGACCTTGGGGTTGTAGTGGACAGCACGATGAAAATGTTGACCCAGTGTGCAGCAGCTGTGAAAAAGGCAAATTCCATGCTAGCAATAATTAGGAAAGGTATTGAAAATAAAACAGCCGATATCATAATGCCGTTGTATAAATCTATGGTGCGGCCGCATTTGGAATACTGTGTACAGTTCTGGTCGCCTTATCTCAAAATGGATATTATGGAGTTGGAAAAGGTTCAGAAGAGGGCAACCAGAATGATCAAGGGGATGGAGCGACTCCCTTATGAGGAAAGGTTGCAGCAATTGGGGCTTTTTAGTTTAGAGAAAAGGCAGGTCAGAGGAGACGTGATAGAAGTGTATAAAATTATGCATGGCATTGAGAAAGTGGATAGAGAAAAATTTTTCTCCCTCTCTCATAATACTAGAACTCGTGGACATTCAAAGAAGCTGAATGTTGGAAGATTCAGGACAGACAAAAGGAAGTACTTCTTTACTCAGCGCATAGTTAAACTATGGAATTTGCTCCCACAAGATGCAGTAATGGCCACCAGCTTGGATGGCTTTAAAAGAAGATTAGACAAATTCATGGAGGACAGGGCTATCAATGGCTACTAGCCATGATGGCTGTGCTGTGCCACCCTGGCCAGAGGCAGCATGCTTCTGAAAACCAGTTGCCGGAAGCCTCAGGAGGGGAGAGTGTTCTTGCACTCGGGTCCTGCTTGCGGGCTTCCCCCAGGCACCTGGTTGGCCACTGTGAGAACAGGGTGCTGGACTAGATGGGCCACTGGCCTGATCCAGCAGGCTCTTCTTGTGTTCTTATGTTCTTAACCCCAGGCAGAGATGGGGAAACTCCAGGTAGAGTTTCAGACACTGCAGAGCCATAGTCAGTCAGTGTAGGCACTACTAAGCTCAACAGCCCAGAGAGCTTCGGCTATGGGGCGGTGTACAAATGCAATAAATAAATAACAGACCAACAGTCTGATTCAGTATAAGGCATCCTTCCCCCCTCATAAGTCTTGCTATTTCTCTTGTTTTCTTAAGGATCAAAGCAGCACTGGTTTATTTAGCTTTTAATTATCAACTAGCAACATGCCCATCATTCTGACAGGCAGGGAGGGTGTGGAGAGAAGGCTTAAATATTGCCAGAACATGGGGTAGGGAAAGTACATCCCTGTGTTCTCACTGCATGGATGCATGTTTCACCCTCCCCCTTTAAGGCCCTGTTCAGTATAAGTTCATCGGGTCATCCAGTGTCAGCCCTAGAGAATGGGAGTTTTGTCCTCACTTCAGTGGTATCCTCACGTAGGTGCTCAGCCTGCTCTCTGTGACCACTGTTACTTTCTCTGCCTGTCAGTTTTTGAATGAATTAAGATCCATTTTATTCTGCTGATACTGTTTTTTAGCTGCTGCTATGATATTTTTGGATGTGTTATGTTTTCCACTATAATTTTATGCTCATAATATTTTGTGTTGGAGAGGGTAATCCTGAAAAGGTGCTCTATAAATAATGAAATAAACAAATAAATAAAAATTGCAGGCAGCAGTTTCCCCCCTCACCAAGTTTCAAGAATTCCAGCTCATTTAGTTTTCACCATAGAGCTTGATGGAAGCCATTGAGAACTGAATTTTATCTGTTCTGTGTGGTCCAGTCACTGCAGCTGCAAAATTCTGACGGCTGGAAAAAATGCAGTGAATCATATGAATGAATTATGAACAGAACTGTGAATTGAACTGGAACAAAATGAGTTCCTTTCTCGAGGGGATGGATTTGAACTGTAATTAATTCTCTTTTTATTTTTTATTTATTTATTACTAGTATTTATTAGTCACTTTTTTTCAACAATAGAACTCAATAGCTTTTTTTATGGATGTGTGAACTGGAACTGGCACCCCATACATTTAAAGCACATTTAAAGCACATTTAAAGCATGGGAATCCTGGGAACTGTAGTTTACCTCTTACAGAACTACAATTCCCAGCACTCTTAACAAACCACAGTTCCCAGGATTCTTTGGAGGAAGCTATGTGCTTTGAATGTAGAGTGTGGAGGTGACGTAAATATATCTGATTTATATCCAATCACAGTTAGGACTGCAACATGGCATTCAATACAGGAAAACAAAATTTGGGGATTTAACAGGTGTTACCGAAAGCATGCTGTTACTGTTCTTGTAATATAATTTTATATAACATACCTTTAAACTGTTTTACTGTTCATAAACCACCTTGAGGACATTTCAATTAAAAAGCAGAAGAGAGATGTAGTAAGCAAATCATTTTTCACAACATGAAAGTCCTTGTGCTTGCACTGGTGAACAGACAAATCAAAGTTTATACTGAACTACACATAACAAGTGATATTGACTTAAATAACCAAAACAAAATTGAGCTCAGCCTTCAAAGCACAGTCTACAGATACCCCCCTGTGTGGGGTTTTCCTACTTATCCTGAATAAGGGTCAGCTTGCAGATAAGCCAAATATATGCTCTTCCCCAGAATAATTATCCTCCACAATCTCAAATTCCTTTCTCCCACTTGGCTTCATTTCTCTTGCTTTTCATTCTTTTCTCTTTATTGATGATCTGGGACTCCTCCTGACAGAGCGTTTTATCAATAAAAGCAATGCCCAGGCATTGGGATCAAAGCAGGAAGTCCATTGCATGGCTTCTTCCTCATCTTGACAGAATCAATCTACCTGCTTCAGCCCTTTCAACTTACATAATTTATGACTATGATGTGCAAACATTCTCCATGTACCAGAGCTATTTATATTGTAACCTTGAGGGGTTTGATTCATCAGCGGTGTTTCTCCATGTAGTTTCATATCATTAAAGGAGCCTCTTGCTCAATGAAAGATGCTAGCTTGCTAATGAAAAGAGGGTAATCTGGGTGATCATAAGGTATAAATAGTATCCAAAAAAGCAGCATCAGGATTTTAAACATTGCTTATGCAAGCAAGGCTGAGCAAGTTAACATAATTATTCAATGCAGTTAGAGAAAATGAAAGCCAGAAATAGGCCCCACAGAGAGGTGTAGATTTGCTTGTGTTCACGGGCAATAACTTCTGTTTAATGACTCTCATTCTGTCATTGTTGAACCATACATGGCCAAGGTCACAGGAGCTGAAGAATGAGTCCTCTTGGATCAGAGCAATGGCTTTCCTACTCTACCATCCTCTTCTCACAGCGGCCAACCAGAGGCCTATGGGAAGCCTGCAAGTAGGACATAAGCACAACACAGTTTCCCCACTTGAGACTCCCAGCAACTGGTAATACAGAGGCATATCACCCCTGACACTGGAGGCAGTACATACCTACCATGGCTAATAGCCGTTGATGTGCCTGTGGGAAGCTCACAAGTAGGACATGAGGACAATAACCTTCTCATGCTTTTGCTCCCTAATAATTGATATTCAGTGGCAAACTCTTCTGTGCCTGGATAAACTGCATAGACATTGTCATTGAGAGTCATTGTTGATCTCTATCCTGTTCCTGTATGAATTTGTCTAATCCCATTATAAAGTTGTCTAAGTTGGTGGCCATCGCCACATCTTATAGCAGCAAATTCCACAGTTTAACCATGCTAATTCTTCCTTTTCTCTGTTTTGAATCTCCCACCACTCGTTTCATGCATCATCCCAGATTCTAGTATTATGACAGAGGAAGAAAAACTTCCCTCTGTCCAGGATCTTCACACTGTGCACCATTCTATACACCTTTCTCATGGCCCCCATTGTATTTGCTTTTTTTTCTAAACTAAAAAGCCCCAAACATTGGGTTGTACTCAATGTAGTGCCAAGATGAATAGTCTATTAGTGCAAAGGTTTCACCTTGCACAATGGAATGTCCTCCCTCTCCTCCCCTGCCTCCATAAATCTGTTCTGGGGTTTTCCCCAATCCTCTGGAAGAGATCTGGGGACGGCATGGGGCAAGCACAGGGAAGGGGGAAAATCCCATTGTGCTAGCATTAATCCTTGCTCCAGCACAACTGTTTCACTGAATACAGCCCATTGTGTCCTTTCCAAACAAAATATGGTCTGGAACTATGGGGAATTGGAGCAAAGGACAAAAAATGATTAGGTTGCAGCCAGGTAAACAATCAGTCCCAGCAAGTAGTATTGTGGAGAGCTAGAGTCAGATCTGGAGTGTGCAAGCTTGTCTAAGGAAAAGGTAATGGGAGCTGGGAAGCAGAAAGCACAGACAAGGAACTTGAGCACAGGACCAGGTAATCTGTTGTTCCTTGTCAGGGATCCCAGGTCCCTCTCAGTCTTATTTCATGTAAACACATGCTCTCTTAATTTTCCACTGTCACCAATTCTCACAGAACACTTTCAACACCTTCCTACTAGTGTGTATAGAAGGCTTTAGGCATGAGATGGAGACCAACACTAGAGACAGGTTAAACCTTAATGAAGATGGCAGAGCTTGGAAAAGTTACTTGTTTGAACTACAACTCCCATCAGCCCAATCCAGTGGCCATGCTGGCTGGGGCTGATGGGAGTTGTAGTTCAAAAAAGTAACTTTTCCAAGCTCTGAATAGGTTTATTAAATGGATACTATTTACATAAGGGAATGCTGATACTGATGCTGAGACTTTCAAGGTGCTTGGTGACAGTTTCTAAAGACTCAAGAGACACCACACTGACACCAGCCTCTAAGTGGCTTTTACCTCTGGCCAAATTCCCTAAACCTCCACTTTAGCCAAATATTCCCGCAGTCCAGTCCTGCTAATGGGGACAATCTGCCTCTGTACCACACAGCTCCTCTGGTTGTCTTCCTGGCTGTTTGGACGCTTTAGCCAACTTTAAAAAACCAAATGTGTCACTTCACTCTGGTAAGACTTTTTCACAGGGCAGCCTCTGAGATCAACTCAGTCACTGGCTCTCTTATCCTGACCTTCCCCAGACAAATATTACCAACACCCTGGGTATTAACATACAGGCCTCAATTTTCTCCTCAGCTATTCTGTGGTCTTATTTCCCACACTATCCTCATGAACCTCCTCAACTTCTTACCTCCTCAACCCTCTTACCTCCTCAACTTCCAACTCTAAACTCCAACAACTCCCACCTGACTCCCTGACAGTTAACTCCCAACTCACTGGAATCTCCAGCAGGGTCAGCTCCAGGCATGTCGGGGCCCTTGGGCATCAGCTTGCCCTGGGTGCCGGCATGTGTGCACGTTCACGTTTGCGCGTGCAGCCCACCCCCACCTACCTGTCTCCTGTCTTTTACTATTGCCATTAACCAAGATGGTGGCTGCGGCTTCCCTATGGGGATGAAGCCTCCGCCACCATCTTTGTTGATGGCACATGTGTGTGCTACGCGCGCACAGCTCTGCCATCAACTAAGATGGCGGCAGGGGCTTCAGTACTTTAGGGAAACCGCGGCCGCCATCTTCATTAAGGGCAATACTAAAAGGCAGGAGACAGGTAAGTAGGGGGCGTGGGGGGCATGGATTGCCTGGATTGCAGAAGGGGAGCGGAAGGGCCGCTGAGGGGCCCCCGTTACCCTGTAGCTCCAGGGACCCTCGGGCCAGTGCCCCACCTGGCCGCCCTTTAGAACCAGCCCTGATCTCCAGTGAGTCCAGCCAATCAGAGTCTGCTGTCCTCCAGACCAATCTGAATGAATTTACCTGATCAAGACCCCATCTAATAAAATCTTAAAGTGGTTATGATTCTCTCCTCTCAGAACCTGTCACCAAGAAACCACTGTTAGGCAGGCTTGTAACAATATTACAACACAAGGCCTCATGACAGTCAGAGGTCACAAAATATACTTTTTTCAGTGGGCCGTTGGAGATGGCAAAGACATGCTGGGACCTATGAGACAGTATTGCACTTCTCCCACTGTGCACACTCAAGTGGCTCAACATCACAGGCACAATTATATAAGCCAGGATGTTCATATATGACCATAAAAGGCTGCTATAGTACATAAAGCCCAGTATTACCTTGCCAGGGATAGCCAAAGTGGGGCCCTCCAGATGTTGTTGGGTTCTAAACTCCTACCAGCCTCAGCCATCATGATCAATGGTCAGGAATGATGGGAGTTGTAGTTCACAGCAGCTGGAGGGCACTATATTGGCTACTGTTGGTGTAGAGAGCATTGTGCACTATGACTAGCAGCAACGCTCCAGGGTCTCAGGAAGAGGCTTTTCCAAGGATCTGCTACTTGATCCTTTAATTGGAGATGCCAGAGATTGAGTCTGTCAGCATGCAGTATCTCTACTTATCCACTGAACCTCTCCCCACCACCCCATCTTGTCATACTCCTGTATTTATGAAATGTTTATGGTATTTTATCATTGGTTTTAATTGTTATAAGCTGCCCTGAGTAGTGTGGAAGCACTAGAACAGTGGGATACAATTCTTTACATAGATAACATATCCTCCTATATAATATTTTTGTAAGTGTCACACTACACGCCTGCACAGATGTGTTCAGGTGGGGTGGCACTTGAGCTGCGTGAGTCACCCAGCTGCAGCAACACAAGGAAGTGAGCGAGTGGGGCGGAGGTGAGCGAGCTGGTTGGCTGTGGCTGGGCCTGGCCCTTGGTGGGACAGGTGGTCAGTGGGGGGGGGAGGGGGACCCATGGGGGGAGGGCTGGTGACCCATGGGAGGGGAGGAAGGGCTGGTGGCCCATGGGGGAAGGAAGCACTGGTGACCTGTGGGGAGAGGGAAGTGGGAATGCTGGCAATCCATAGGGGAGAGGGAGGGGTAGTGCTGGCGACCCATGGAGTGAGGGGACAGGGGAGCGCTGGCACCCCTTGGCAGTGCGCTGGCAATAGCAGGTGGGGTTGGCAAGCAAAGCGAGCAGGGGCAGTGCCCCACTACATACCGTACATACAATTAACCATTGAACTATGGTTCCTGCCCAAATGGCTCCCTGTATGAATCCCATTAAATACTGACACAGTAAGTCCTGGCACATTCAATGCCATGATTTTTCTTAAGTTTAGGGTGGGGGAGATCATATCTATAGCAAGTATCCAGATTTATGAGAAAACAAATGTATATACATTTGAGACTGAACTAAACAACCTCCAAAACCTGCCCTATTCTGTTAGAAACTATACGATAAAAAAAATTGCATTCACTGACTGGGAGACTGAAGCTAGACACAGACTTAGCATCTTAAGAGTGGCAGCGCTGGCTAAACATACAGTCTGTTAAGGCTGGAAGGCTTTAGTGCCACTACATTATGCAATATGTGTTTCAACCACACTCCTGATATCACACAGGTTTAGCTGTAAAGAAGCTGGTTGCATTCTAAGTCCCTGCCTTTGGCAGGGACTTGGGGAGCACCCTAGCAGTGGCACAAGCAGAGCTCTAAATTTGCATGTCTGAACTCATCAGACCTGCCGTCTTAATTCTGCTGGCCCCACCCTCAACATGCATGCATGCATGCATCAGGGATGGAGGCAGCATCAGAAGGCTTCCTATGCCTTCGAAGGATGGTGGGAGATGGAAACTTCCATAATTTCTTAGCTACCCCAGTTTCTGTAGAATGCATGTTTTCTAAAGCCATCCAAGTGGAGAGGCTTGAGGCAGAAGAGAGACAATTATTAGAGCACACAAGAAGCTATGTCTGCTATTTGCCTGCATTCATTTCCACTTAACATAGGAAGCTGCCTTATATCGAGTCAGATCAATGGTCCATCTAGCTCAGTGTTATCTGCATTGACTGCCTGCAGCTCTCCAGAGTTCCAGGCAGGGTCTCCCCCAGCCCTTCCTGCCAATGCTGGGGATTGAAGACCTTTCCTAGGTTGACATAACCAACCTGGGGCTTTCTGCAAACAAAGCAGGTGCTCTACCATTTAGCTGCTGCCCTCCCTCCCTTTTCTCCTCTGCCTTATCTTCAATTTGCTTCCCTGTCCTTTCGATGAAGTGCGTGGAATGACAACACGGCTCCAGCAGCTGTCGGCTCACCTTGGATGCTGCTTTCTTAACTTGATGCCTCTTTGGTGAACACGGTGGAAGGTCTGTAGTTTAATGGTAGATGCTCTGCCTTGCATGTAGAAGGCCCCAGATTAAGCCCCAGCATCTCCAGACAGGGCTGGGACTGTGCTGTCTGAAGCCCTGGAGAGCTGCTGTCAGTCGAAACAGGCAATACTGAGCTAGCTGGATCAGCATAAGGCAGCTTCCCATGTTTCTACGGTGGGAGTTGAATGGAAGGTTGTAATCAAGAAAGAGACATGAACATCAGGGGCTAGAGGCAGTGCCCATCTCTCCCTATTAAGCTGGCAATAGCTGTTCTTTTTCTTTCTTTGATATAAAGGTGTCATTTATATTTTCATTTTGTTCACTAGTGATGTTGCTCACAGCATGAACACTTTGCATGAAGAATGGTCATTGATTCTATGCTTTGTTTCCTCGAAGGATGCTGTTAAGAGGGAAGTGGGGCCAAGTATTCTAAACATTAGAAAGCGCCATTTTAAACTGAACAGATTCCATTTGCAGGCTCTCATTTTGGTATCTAAAACCCTTCTAAGAAAACATGCCATTCCCAGTAGTCACTTTGATATTTAACATTAATTCCCTGCTCTGGGTTGACATGGTCTCTTAGCAACTTCCTGCCCTTTGCCCCTTTTCATTCTTGTTCCTGTTAGAGCACTTCCTTTTGTTGCCAGCCACTCTCTCTCCCTTTCAAGACTCCTTTAGAGAAAAGATAATAAAAAACCCTTTGTGTTTGTGTGTGTGTGGGGGGGGGAGAGAGAGAGAGAGAAACCAGATACAAATGGCCTATGAAGTGCATATTTATGGTAAATAACACTGGGGAACAGGCTGTTCTGAGTTCTGGTTTCCAACTGTAACCATAAATCATTCAGAATAAATGTTACCCATTCTGGAGAAGAAAATTGTTGCAGCAGGCACTAAGAATCCCTCCCCTCGCCCCTGAGCACCAGAGGCACGTATAAGTGAGCTAAACTATCTCAATTCTTGCAGGAGTGTGAACGATGAGGCCTTCACTGTGGGCTGAAAAAGCTGTCAGCCCATGGAACTGGACACAGCATTTATGCTCAGTAGATTAAGAACACAAACACATGAAGTTGCCACATGGGAATCTGGTCCCCTATTAATGCTGACGCTCCTTTCATGGTGCTTTTGACAACATAAAGGAATTGCATGGAAATAACAACACCTTCCCTCCTAAGAATACCCTGTACTCAGGGGTTTATGTTAGCCCCCTGCCATTCTTCACCCCAGTAGAAGGGACACAGTGGGACGCACCAAACTTTGGCTATTCCTTGGTTCCCAGGGCTCATAAAGGGCCCTGCTTAGCTCCAGAATACAGGAAATGCACAAGTAGCTTAAAGCCACCTTAATCCCCATTCTTGTTGAATTCTGAGCAAAGAGCCCGAATGGTGTAACTGAGTAGTTAGCTTGAGGAAAGGGCTTTCTTTTCAATAAATGGGTCATAAATTGGCTACGTTGATCCTCTTCCCCCTGGGCACATTCATTCATAGCAAATATCCCAAGGAGTTTTAAAAATGGTCATTTGCATACCCATTTAGTGATGGTGCAGACCAGCATCTGTACATGCAAAGAGGCACTTGTGTCCCAAATGCATGTGTGCATAGTCTTTCTATAAACTGGAAAGCTCCTTCCAAGCTGCCTTGGTCTTGCCCAAAGAATATTGCATAACTCCAGGCAGAGCTCAGCCAAAATTTTAGCAAACATTCAGAGAATAGTTTTGGTTACTTGAAACTCAAAAAATTTTAACATTGAAAAAGATGAAGGGGGGAAGGCCATCTTGGTTGAATGTTTAGTGTATCCATTTCAGAAGATGTTTTCAGGCTCTATTGTGGCCATAACCATTCACTCACTCATTCATTCATTCCCCCCTTTTCATGATGTACTATTGTAAGTTTAATCTTATCCCCGCTTACCTTCTGCATTCACCCTAGTGGGTCACAAATTGTGTACCCTTGCTCTAAAACAATGTAATGCTGTGTAATGGGAAGGAAGTTCTTCCTTGCTTGCCTATTTTATATACTGTGTGCAGCTCCTTATTTGCCTAATTTGCAGCTTCAGCACAACTTTTTTAAAAGGAGGCTTTATCCTAAGGCAGTCCTACTGAATTGGAGATCATGTAAGTGACATGATAACATCGTATCATCACAGTCAATCAGATTTGACTATGTGATGCATTTGTTGTTGTTATCTGCCTCCAAGTCGACCACAACTTATGGCGACCCTAGGAATCAGTGACCTCCAAGAGCATCTGTCATGAACCACCCTGTTCAGATCTTGTAAGGTCAGGTCTGTGGCTTCCTTTATGGAATCAATCCATCTCTTGTTTGGCCTTCCTCTTTTTCTACTCCCTTCTGTTTTCCCCAGCATTATTGTCTTTTCTAGTGAATCATGTCTTCTCATGATGTGTCCAAAGTATGATAACCTCATTTTCATCATTTTAGCTTCTAGTTACAGTTCTGGTTTAATTTGTTCTAACACCCAATTATTTGTCTTTTTTACAGTCCATGGTATCCACAAAGCTCTCCTCCAACACCACATTTCAAATGAGTTGATTTTTCTCTTATCCACTTTTTTCACTGTCCAACTTTCACATCCATACATAGAGATTGGGAATACCATGGTCTGAATGATCCTGACTTTGGTGTTCAGTGATACATCTTTGCATTTGAGGAGCTTTTCTAGTTCTCTCATAGCTGCCCTCCTAGTCTTCTTCTGATTTCTTGACTATTGTCTCCATTTTGGTTAATGACTGCCGAGGTATTGATAATCCTTGACAAGTTCAATGTCCTCGTTGTCAACTTTAAAGTTTCATAAATCTTCTGTTGTCATTACTTTAGTCTTTTTGACGTTCAGCTGTAGTCCTGCTTTTGTGCTGTCCTCTTGAACTTTCATCAGCATTACTGGTTTCTGCTAGTAGTATGGTATCGTCTGCATATCTTAAATTATTGATATTTCTCCCTCAAGTTTTCACACCTCCTTCATCTTGGTCCAAATCCTGCTTTCTGTATGATATGTTCTGCATATAGATTAAATAAATAGGGTGATAAAATACAGCCCTGTCTCACACCCTTTCCGATGGGGAACCAATCGGTTTCTCCATATTCTGTCCTTACAGTAGCCTCTTGTCCAGAGTATAGGTTGCGCATCAGGACAATCAGATGCTGTGGCACCTCATTTCTTTTAAGCATTCCATAGTTTTTAATGATCTACTACACAGTCAAAGGCTTTGCTGTAATCTATAAAGCACAGGGTGATTTTCTTCTGAAATTCCTTGCTCCATTCCATTATCCAACGTGTTTGCGATATGATCTCTGGTGCCTCTTCCCCTTCTAAATCCAGCTTGGATGTCTGGCATTTCTCGCTCCATATATGGTAAGAGCCTTTGTTGTAGAATCTTGAGCATTACTTTACTTGCATGGGATATTAAGGCAATAGTTCGATAATTACTGCATTCCCTGGGATCCTCTTTCTTTGGAATTGGTGATGGATTTACAAAGCCAAATAACATATATTGTCCTTTCTCTAAATAGGTGACCATTTGCTCTCTTTTTTTGGTCCTTCTTGAACAATTGCCAAAATAAGGGTGCTTTTCAAAGGGAGGGGGAAATTATCTAAACATGATCCTGTTTCAGTTTAGCCTTAAAAACACACAAACTAATTTATTCTAGTGAAACAAAACATAATAAATATGTAGTTAGTTGGCAAGCCCACTTTGTAAGGTGTCCTCAGTTTTATAAACCAGTTTAGTCCAGATCTAATAGAAACTTTTTCTTCACTATAATCATTTTGGTCTCCATTTTAGGTTAATGGAGATGAATATTACTGCCAGAATTTGTTCTTTCCTTGCATGTAATCTAATGTCAGATGGTTCTGTAAGGGTATTAAAACTCCTATGTTCATGACCTCTCAGAGGGTTTTTTTAATCATTAGAACTACAGCATAATTCAAGACAGTTTCTCTGCTCAGCTCCTGATCATAAATCTTCCTAATGAGGTACTGAACCCAAAAAACAATAAAAAAAGGAACTGAAATTAACAAAAAATCAAATGAGTGAGAATTTGCAACACCAGATACCATTTTAAATAATACTAGTGAAAAACATAGAAATTAAATAGGTAGGTCAACTGTTCAACCTACTGCAGGGAGTTGGAAAATGAGGCAGGAGTGGAATGATCCATCTTGTACATTTTAGTTTCTGATTTAGGACATAGAGACACTATTCTGTGTTATATTGAACTGCATTTGGCTTTGCATTAAGTCCAAAAGCTTTGTTTGAATAAGCAAAGATTAATTTATGTTGCACCAAGTTTTCTGTAGGTTGAAGGTGAAACAAAATGGAGCCCCCATTCTAACTGAAGAATGTGTCCACATTGATTCTATGCTCCAAGGAAAATGGACAACTATTGGACAACCATCCCCCATAACTAGCACCACATTAAGACCTGAAGCTGAAAGTTCTGCTGCTGTTCTGATATTTTAAGATACAAGATACATTACAGCCCTGTGGTACTGCTGCAAGACCAGGGTTGCCATATTGCCAGGTTAGCTGGGTTTTACCCAGATTCTTTGCATGCCACCCAGCACCCGGTTAGCCCCTTAGGTGGCCCGGATTCTCAGCTTTAATTTTAAAAAAAATTAAGTTTCTAGGTGGTCCAGTTCTCGAGATATACATAAAAACGTCAGCTGCCCCTGACAGTTAAATCTTTTTTTAAACTACTGTAGCACTTTGTAGCTTTAACCCCGCCCATTCAGGATTGCAGCCAATCAGTGAAGTGTTTGGTTGACCTGTGGCAGTGTCTAGAAAACCTCATTGCAATGCCAGAAAATGGTGGTTTCCCCCCCTGTTTATCTGAAAATCTCATAAATTGGGTAAGTATATACATTTCAGTTTTTTTCCCTCTTGTGTGCAGGAGTCAGATCCTGGGCATTGTTTTGAAAACCTTCCCAATACTTGCTTTTGTGGGGGTAAAAGCATTGCTAATCCCATATACCCAGAGTAAATTGAATTCAGTAGGACTTACTTTTGAGTAGACATGGTTATGAATGTGCTGAAAATCAATGGGACTTTGGAGTGAATGTAAAAAAGAATTGTGTTTGTGTTCTAACTCTTTCTGTTCCCCTTCCAGTCCTATTTTAAAGCACGTAGGCAAGGCTTACTTAGGTATTACAGTTTTTATTCTGTAGGAAACTAATACTGATTTTTTAAAAACTAATACTGATTTTTCTGCAATGACCAACTGGTTTGACAATAAACTATTATATGGGCTGTATGTATCTATACATCTGCAGTGTGTGTGTGTGTAGTCTTTCCAACAACCCTGTGAGGTAGGGTTGGAAACCAAGGCAGCTCACAACAAGAAATAAAGCCATTTAAAATCCAATAACCATAAAAACAAGTATAAACAGTTGCAAAACTGTGTAAAGTGGCATGATTTGGAATTTTGGGTTGTGTGAATGAAGTTGCTTATCACTTGAGGTTGCAGTTCTGTCCCTGTTTGAGTAAGCCCCACTGACTATACTGACACTTGCATCTGAATAAATAAACCTAGGATTGCACTATAAATATCTTTACAGTTTGTGCAAATAATAAATATATTTGATAGTCATGCTTATATAAATATTTCTTCATTTATCATATTTTTGGGTTTTGGGTAGGAATCCTGGTTGTGGGATGCTGAGTTTTCTGTCTTACTCATAGGAATCTTGTTGTGGATGGGATGGTATTACATTTAGGAAAGTGTTACTGCCTTTTGTGGTTTTTTCCCCTATTTGCATTTCACTTATCTTTAACCTCACTCCATTGCAGCCATAGTAGCAACAGCAGCATATGCTAGATAATTAATTCCCATTAGTGATAAGAGCAAGAACTTATAATTATTATTTTAATTAAAACAAGAGGCTTATCAGTACTTTGAAGAGGACCAGATAATTATTTTCTTTCTGAGCCCAGGACTGGGTCTTTCATGATGCCCGGTGTGTGTGTGTGTGTGAGGGGGAACAGGAGAGTAGTCGATAAGACAGACATCCTGGCATTGGTAATCTAATTAGCAAGGTATGTGTGGGGTTGTTGCACACTTCCAGGCCCAGTTTCATTTTGAGTATGGAGGTGGAACCTGTGTAGATGTGGTTGATCAAAGGGAGAAGAATTTTTGAGTTAAGCAAAGCTCTGCTTTTATAAAACCTAAGAAACATACATTTTCATCGTGCTGTCCACTACAACCCCGAGGTCTCTCTCCTGGTTAGTCACTGCCAGTTCAGACCCCATGAGCGTATATGTGAAATTAAGATTTTTTGCTCCAATATGCATAATTTTACACTTGTTTATATTGAATTACGTTTGCCATTTTTCTGTCCATCCACTCAGTTTGGAGAGGTCTTTTTGGAGCTCTTCGCAATCCCTTTTTGTTTTCACAACCCTGAACAATTTTGTATCCTCAGCAAACCTGGCCACTTCACTGCTCACTCCTAATTCTAGGTCATTAATGAACAAGTTGAAAAGTACAGGTCCCAATACCGATCCTTGAGGGACTCCACTTTCTACAGCTCTCCACTGGGAGAACTGTCCATTTATTCCTACTCTCTGCTTTCTGCTTCTTAACCAATTCCTTATCCACAAGAGGACCTCTCCTCTTATTCCATGACTGCTAAGCTTCCTCAGAAGTCTTTGGTGAGGTACCTTGTCAAAAGCTTTTTGAAAGTCTACGTACACTATGTCCACTGGATCACCTCTATCTATATGCCTGTTGACCCTCTCAAAGAATTCTAATAGGTTACTGAGACAGGACTTTCCCTTGCAGAAGCCATGCTGGCTCTGCTTCAGCAAGGCTTGTTCTTCTATGTGCTTAGTTAATCTAGCTTTAATAATACTTTCTACCAGTTTTCCAGGGACAGAAGCTAACTGGCCTGTAATTTCCGGGATCCCCTCTGGATCCCTTTTTGAATATTGGCATTACATTTGCCGCTTTCCAGTCCTCAGGCACGGAGGAGGACCTGAGGGACAAGTTACATATTTTAGTTAGCAGATCAGCAATTTCACCTTTGAGTTCTTTGAGAACTCTCGGGTGGATGCCATCTGGGCCTGATGTTTTGTCAGTTTTTATATTGTCCATTAAGCCTAGAACTTCCTCTCTCGTTACCACTATTTGTCTCTGTTCCTCAGAATCCCTTCCTGCAAATGTTAGTTCAGGTTCAGGGATCTGCCCTATATCTTCCATTGTGAAGACAGATGCAAAAAAATTCATTTAGCTTCTCTGCAATCTCCTTATCATTCTTTTGTACACCTTTGACTCCCTTATCATCCAGGGGTCCAATCGATCTCCCTTAAAGATCAGATTTGTAGTTTGGGGAATGCTATTAATCCAGCCATATCTCTGGATGTCCAAGTGAGAGTTGTTCTGGCATGAGATTAAGATATCCAATTTGGGATGCTTTGTATGCAGAGCTGGGTTGTCCTTGAGGACGGTCCAGAAACTACAGTTAGTACAGATGCTAACAAACTGGCATATGGAACAGTAAGGCTACTAGCCATAATGGCTATGTTCTACTCCACTGTCGGAGGCAGCATGCCTCTGAATGCCAGTTGCTGGGAGTCACAAGTGGGGAGAATGCTGTTGCACTCAGGGTCCTACTTGCAGGTTTCCCATCAGCATCTGGTTAGGCACTGTGAAAACAGAATGGTGGACTAGATGGGCCATTTCCTGATCCAACAGGGCTCTTCATAAATTCTTATGTTGTACCTTCCCAATCTTGAAATAACTTCACTGGCTCCCTGACTGCTTCTGGGCTACTCCAAGGTGCTGATTGAAACTTTACGAAACAATTGAAACTTTATCATTTCAGATTTTATAAATAGGTTTGGAAACTTTTAAAGCCCTTAAACTGCTCAAGTGCCACTTTATACACAAGCCTGCCTTGGAATTAAAATCCTTATCAGTTGCCTTTTATATAGGTCCCTATCACCATCTGAGATGGGGCAAGAATGATTAAGGATAGGGCCTTTTCTAGGGAAAAAAGAAGCTTTTCTGGTGCTACCTCTATTATCTTTTCAGTACTATATGAATACTTATTATTATTACTACTAGCATTCTAAGATGAAGTTTTGGACTGTTTTTTCATGTTATTTGAGCTTTTGTTGTTGCACTGCATAGGTTTGTATAGTGTTTACTGTACTTGTGATTTTGATTAAGATTGTTATATATTTTATTATTGTTTTGATGTACTGGATTGTAAGCCACTTTGTTTTTTTAAAAAATTAGGCACCATATAAGTTTAAAAACAAATATTAAAAATAAATGTTGAAACTTTATCATTTCAGGTTTTATAAACAGGTTTGGAAAGTTGTACCTGAAAAGCAGAATATAAATGCTGAAAACAAATAAATATCTGCCAACTGAATACATTAATTGACCTTCACACATCTTCTTTAATTCATTGTTGTAATTTAAAAGCACAGGCACCAATATATAGAAATTATTTTATAAATCAGTAGTATACTTTCTGAAAATATGGAGATTAGACAGTGAAATTGATGTTCATGATGTGATATTTGAAAATCCAGTACCATGTCTTTTTTCAAGAGATTGTTGTGCTTTTGATGATATAAGTTAGACAAAAAATAATATTTAAATCAATGGAGTATATATTTTATTTTGATCTATAAAAAGATGCATAATTGACATTAGATCAATCATCTTAGACAAAGGTGAACTCTAAATCAATAGACCAATAATTTTGACATGGGGATTATACACTTGTTCAGGAATTTGCTTTCAAAATACGTTTGTCTTTTGAACTGTGCCATGCAGCATTAAGAAAAGTTACAAATAAATAACTACACAGATTGCTAAATCTTCATAAAATTGTTGTATGGGCTCTTCTCTCTGTTTATTTGAAAACCATGGGTTGCATCCAGTCATACTTAGAATAAAGCTATTGAAATTAAGGCTGCATACACACTAACCCATTTGTAGCACACAAATGTTCTTCTCAAGCCAGAGTCATTAATGCTTACCCTCCATGTGTTGCTTTCAATCTAGATCGAGTTTAGATCCTGCTGCCCACAGTGTGGTTACTTGATACACATTTGAGGAGCCTCCCCTTGATCAGGTTATCCATACCTTTTCCTCCCTGCACATGCCCCAGGTGAATGAAGAAGGAAGTGGTGGTTGCAATCTTAGTATACACCCACTAACAACATCTTTGGGTAGGGGTGGATACACCACCATTGCTGGGACCACCTACATCTGTTTTAATCTGTTTTCAGATGGGCACACTGTGGGGTAATGCAGAATCAATCTGCAATGAGCTGTTATTTTTGGAATAAAACCAGCTTCTCAAGATGGGCTTTTCAGGGGCAAAAAATATGCAATAGATTTAGATTGTGTGTGGATTATGTAGAAAAATTAAGTATGCACCTTAAAACATTATTAATTGAGGTCCCTTAATTTCAGTGTGTCTGCTATGAGTAAAACCTAGTTGGACATAATGTCATGTGTGCATGCTGTGTTTTTATAAATATGTCAATATTGGGAGCTATATCAATACCTCTTTGACACAACCAGCCAAAGTTATCAATACTAAATTCCACTGAAGCATTTGGATTTGCAGTACAATCCTAAACATGTTTACAGGCACATAAGCCCCACTAAACTTTATAGCACTTATCCCCTCGTAAGAATGTTTAGGATTGCATCTGTAATCATGGCTAAAAGTTCCATTCATTTCAACCTACCCATTGCAACGAATCTTAGCTACAATATGTTAATTTACCTGAAAGTAAATCTAACTGAAATCAATGTGATCTACCGCCAAATGTATTTAGCAACAGAATTTATATAATTTTTCTAAATATGGTACACCAGGGTAGTCTGAATTTTCATTTGGAAATTTGTTTATAGCTAGTAGACACTTCCATCTTACAAGAGTGAATTGTCAACATTATCATTTTTGATCCAGCTGAACTTTTATAATCTGACAAATGGGCAGTTGTTTAGTTCTGGCATGAGATCCAGATTTTTCCCTTCAGGAAGTGCTTCTGTTTTGGGGCTATCACATCTTCTAAACTCTCAAATTGAGGTATCTTATTGCCATGGAAATACAGTTATTTCTTTGGCTAATGGGGCCATTAGAATTGGAAGTGTTATCTAAAATATTGTGTGTGTGTCACCTTTTGGATATTGCCAGAGGCGTCACTCATCATGACAATCAACACAGCTCCTGTGATGCGCTTATCCTGCATTGTGAGCTTAATACTAGCACTCAGCCTGCAAAATGGGTACTCTCAGAAGCTATGGAACTATTTAGACTGAAAGCAATGACTGACGAACCTCCTCTTTTTCATCTTTTGCAGCATTCACTTGCCTCAAAACTTTAGCTGGATCCTCTTCCAAGATTAAATGTCTGAGGAGATTCTCCAGATTTTCCCCTGATAATCTGATACTAACCAGCTTCAGGACGTTTGTAAAGGCCCCCCTTGCAGAATGCGTATTTGCTGTCTCTTGAGCTGCATGACACATTGTCATGGCTTTTCCCTTTTAAAAAGGAGTCAGCAGCAGTGTGGCTATTCCTCCTCCCCTCCCCCACAGCTACTCTACAATTTATGTGATGGAATAGATATTGCACTATTGCCTTCGAACAGGATCAGCCAGACTTTCCCACCAAAACTAGTGTGTTTTATTTATTTATTAGATTTCTTACATGCCCTTAGCCATGAGGTCCCTGGGCAGGTTACAATAGAATATACAATTATAAAAAACAGAGAAAACCATTATAATTATGAAAGAAGTGAAACCATTGCAAGTGGAACTGAACAGTATAAATTCAGCGAAAGAGGTGGGTCCCACAAAACAAAATACCTGTAATTGTTAAAGGCCAAGAGCAAGGGCTGCTTTGACTGTATTGCCTTAGAAAGCCCCATTAAAAGGAGATGAACGAAAGTGGTCAACCATGTCTCACTACATATGCAATCATGAGCACTGATGTGGACAGGGTAGTGCGGGAGACTCAGTCCTAGCCCAGTCAAGACATTCATAAAAACTGGGCTTGAATTAAGGGAAACTCCCTGGTTTGTTTCCTTTGTCTATATTTTGTTCACTTCTTCTTTACACTCCACTTAATTGAAATGTCAACATGGTATTCTCATAGCCCATTTTGTTTTGAGTGGCAACTCCGAAGATTATGTTTAAACACGGTATTCACTTGCTTTTTTTATGCTAATGCCCCAGGTCCTTTTTTTCCCCTTGGTCTTTTTTTGTTTTGCTTTTAGATTGGGATGGATTCAAGCAAGAATGTTCAACTGCTCCCCCCCCCAATTAGCTGGGGCTGAATATCCATCTCCATTCTGAGCTTGTGACTGGCTGAAATGGCAACCAGATAATGGCCACCCCATATGGAAGATTTTTTTTAAAATATCACAGTTTTTAAATATTGATTGGCCTGAACCGAGTTTGAACCATTCACAAGACCACAATGCAATCTGAGCATCTGCTATGAAATGACAGATTGTTGGGGTAGGGATGGGAGAGGGGAAACACATGCCAAGTCCTGCCTCCATTTCCCTCCCCTTCCTTTCTTCTTTAGGCCTTGGACTTAATGGTCTTACAGGACAGTGTGCAGTACTTCAATTGCAAAGTACACAGTAACATTTCTCTTCTTCATCTCCCCTTCATCCACCCACCCATGCTTTACAACTGTTTATGCATTCCTGATATGTTAGAGCAAAACAACAACAAAAACAGTTTGCCAATATATAAATCAGAACAGATTTAGGGGGCTCGCAGGGCAGGAGAGAGAGATTGTTCTGTTGTGCAAGGAGGAATCCTTGCCCTGATGAAACAATCGGCTTAGCGATATATTGAACACATTCCTTAGTGCAATTTAATGAAATAATATTTATTAGTTGCATTTTTTGCACTCAGGTACTTCAATGCGACTTACACAGTAACAAAGATATTAAAATCAGATTAAAACAACAATTAAAAAAAACTAAAATACTGACCTGACAACATATTTAAAAGGAATAAGTCCTAGTTCACCCCACTTAAAAGGATGACCACAACAACTGACATTTCACATTGTAAGCTCCTTAAATTATGGCATTGTCATGAATACATGAATAAAATGGAGTTTGCTTCTGCTGTCCTGATGCTAAATTTGTCTATTTAGGAATAAGCAGTATTTTATTATATAAAGGGATAAGTAATAAAATAAGCAGTGTGGCATAGTGGTTACAACCTGGGAGACCAGGGTTCGAATCCCCACATAGCCATGAAGCTCACTGGGAGACCTTGGGCCAGTCACTGCCTTGTCTCAGCCTCAGAGGAAGACAATGGTAAACTCCCTCTGAATACCCCTTACCATGAAAACCCTATTCATAGGGTCGCCATAAGTCAAGATCGACTTGAAGGCAGTCCATTTCCATTTTCAAGCATCTGTAACCATACACATGCCTGGCTGGCCGCTCCCTGACTCTAATTCTTTTAAAAAATTAAGAAGAAAGGATGCTGTGGTGACCACTGCCTGCCCTGATGAGACCTGGCATGCCCAAGAATGGCGAAGTACTGATGTTGGGCCTATTTGCCACAGCTCTCATCATCTGACACTCTTTGGATGGTCATTTGGGGCTGTGGAGCCTGGGCTAGAAAGCCCCTGGACTTTGGTCCCAAGGTCCAGTCCCACCTGCACCCCTTTTAGACTGCAAGCTCCTAGGGCAGGATCCTCCTGCACTCTGGAAAGCACCATGCACCCAGTGCTACAAAGATGATTATAATGGTGATGCACCCAGACTTATGTTCTTTCCATACGATACCAAAAACTGTCAAGAAATTCCTGTGCACATGTGCATGTTGTTAATGCAGTACAGAAAATGAATTAAATGTTTTTAAACCAAGTATAAATGCTCATCAAACGTAGGTTTTATATCAGTAGAGTAATGGCAACTTCAGAAGTGTAGGGTCCCTTCATGGTAGTCACACCAGGCCCCCATCACAGCTATATCCTCTTTTCCACTTTCCCTTGTTTCCTTGCTCTCCCTGTCATCTTGCAAGTCCAGTCCACTGCAACAGATGTCCTTAGAGCCAATCAGCATGAAAGGGGAGGCTGTGCGTTAGCTACTGAGAATCACAGAATTATAGTAGCGTTGGAAGGGGCCTATAAGGCCATCAAGTCCAACCCCCTGCTCAATGAAGGAATCCAAATTAAAGCATGTCCAACAGGTGGCTGTCCAGATGCCTTGTGAATGCCTCCAGTGTTGAAAAATCCACCACCTCCTTAGGTAATCGGTTCCATTGTTGTACTGTTCTAACAGTTAGGAAGTTTTTCCTGATGTTCAGCCTAAATCTGGCTTCCTGTAACTCTCTTCAGTGGCTGACTCACCTCCTTTCACTCAGCATGAAAAGACAAGGGCTCTTCTCAGTGGCTAACACACTCCCTTTTCATGCCGTTCGGCTCATACATAGGGACCTGGCTAGGACCCTGCTCCCCCAAAAGTAATGGCTCCATGACCCCCTGTAATCCTGGATGACTACACCTGTTTTCCATTCAAATTGTATATATGGAAAATAAAAAAGTCATGCCTACACATGTGCTTAGCCACTTTAAGCTTATTACTGCCTAATGAGCCACCCTGGGCTCCTTCAGGGCTCCTTTTAAGACGTTTTGTGACCTTTTTAAAATTACAACCAGAAAAAAAGAAAGCTGTTGCTAAAATGTGTTAAATTCCTTACTGAAAATGCAACCATTGCACCGAACATACAAAAGGAAATGGAATCGAGATCTAGTGAAATTTGATTCATCAATATCAGAAGAAGAGTGGACCTAGCTATTTAAGAACACTTCAATCACATTATAAAGTAGGAACTTGAAAGCAAATTTCTTTAAAGCAGCTTATCAATATTATTTATTTATTTAAAATATTTCTATCCTACCCTTCTGCCCTACAATAGGACACTCAGGGCGGCCACAATAAAATCATAAAAACATTTAAACAGATAAAAATACATAAAATACAATTCAGAAACACAGGGGAGTGATATTAAAAGGATGAAAGAGGTAGAAACTAAAATGGGGGGGAATAAAATCAGTTACAGGCTCTACCTTTAGTCCCTCCCAAAGGCTGTCAGGAACAAGATGGTTTTCAGAAGTCTCCAGAACACCATCAGGGAGGGAACAGATCTTGCGGTTGGGTAATCCAGAGCTTGGGGGCCACATCTGAAAAGGCTCTTTGCCACTTGCCTGCCAGTCTGACAACTTTAATTCCAGGCATGCAAAGGAGACCAGAGGCAGCCAATGTTGAATCATGGGCAGATACATATGGGCATAAGCAGTCCCTCAGGTACATTGGTCCAAGGCTGTTAAGGGCTTTAGAGGTCAGAACCAGCACTTTGAATTGGGCTTGGAAACAAATTGGGAGCCCGTGGAGTCGATAGAGCACAGGGGTGATATGATCCCCACACCATGCTCCAGTTAATATTCTGACTGCTGCATTTTGAACCAACTGCAATTTCCAAACCGTTTTCAAAGGCAGCCCCACGTAGAGTGTGTTACAGTAATCAAGCCTCGATGTCACCAATGCATGTGTCATTGTGGCCAGGTCAACTGCTTCCAGGAACAGGTGCAGCTGGTAGACCAGTTTGAGTTGGCCAAAAGCATTTCTGCTACCGCAACCCCCTGATATTCAAGCAGCAGGGCAGGATCCAGGAGCACTCTCAAACTGCGGACCTGCTCCTTCAAGGGGAGTGCAACCTCATCCTGAACAGGTTGCAGCCCTATCCCTGGCACAGTTTCCCCCTTGACCAGCAACACTTCCATTTTGTCAGGATTAAGTTTCCATTTGTTCGCCTCCAGGCACCAGTATAGGATGAGCACTCCCTCCCTGCAATCAGGTGGTAGGGAGAGACAGAGTTGTGTGTCGTCAGCATATTGATGACATTGAATTCCAAATCTATGGATGACCTTTTCCAGCAGTTTCATATAGATGTTAAAGAGCATGGGAGACAGAATGGAACCCTGTGGGACCCCATAGACCAGCATCCAGGGGGTTGAGCAGTAGTCTCCCAAAATGACTTTCTGGGACCTGTCCATCCTATCCCAGCTAGATACCATGGCTGATAATACTGAAAGCTGCTTAGAGGTCCAGCGGCACCAACAGGGATGCACTCCCCTTGTCTGATGCCCAGCATAAGTCATCAACCAGGGTGACCAAGGCAGTCTCTGTCCCATGACCAGGACTGAAGTCAGATTGATAATCGGATTCATCCCGGAAAGCTTGGAACTGAGCAGCCACTACCTTCTCAATCACCTTGCCCCAAAAGGGGAGATTAGAGACTGGGCAGAAGTTGCTAAGATCTAGTTTCTAATATAGGCTTCTTTAACAAAGGTCTTATCACAGCCTTCTTCAACAATGTGGGTGGTATGCCAAACAGGCTAAGCAAAATATTCAACCAAAATATGTACTGTTGGAGATGTAAAGAGGTAAGGCAGACTTCATACACTTTTTTTGGGACTGTCCTAAACCAAAACCATTTTGGAATAGAACTCCAGATTTAATACAGGAAATGACAGACCAAATAATATCAATGAATCCCCAAATCTCATGTGTATGTTCCGTGGGAGAAGTTACAAATGTGGACTCCCAATTAGTAGCAACTTTGCTCACAGTAGCAAAAATATGTATCACTCAACAATAGAAAAACAATAAAGCCGCAACATTGATAGAATAGTTGAGAAAAACTTGGGAATCAGTATTAATTATAAAAATGACATATATCAGGAATGCTGTGTACCGTAATTATCAAAATAAAATTTTAGAGAGATGGCCCTTGTTTATATAATTTTGGAATGATAAAGTGATGAAATAATCCCATTTAATTAATTTACATAAATATAGTAACCTATCAGTATGTTTAATAACACAAATATATATGAGTTTTTAAAATATATTTTTCTGTTTATCTTTTTCTTATCTTCTTCCCACCATGTTTTTGTGATATACATTTTGTTATATAAGCCAAACCTTCTACATTTTTGCTTTGTTTTGTATTGTGACCACTTATAGTATGTTAATATAAAATTTGTAATTTATTAAAAAATGTTAAAGATACTGTGTTTCTCAAGAATATTTTAAAGATTTTGTTAAAGATGTTTTGTTAAGATATTTTATAGATATGTTGGTGTTTTATTTCCTCTTTACTGCCCTGAGTTCCTTTTGGGAGGAAGGGTGGGATATAAATGTAATAAATGCATGCATACAAAGTTTATTATTATTATTATTAATAATAATAATATTAACAACAACAACAACAACAACTCTGTTGGTATTTGAGGGCCACAAACTCATTGCAGAAGACAGCTCAAAGAGGGGAAGGTGCCTCATTTAAACTGCAGTCCTAAGCAAATTTAATCAGAGAAGTAAATTCTATTTAATTTGAAGCACTGGTGGCATTTTGATTTGCAGAACCGAAACACCTTGCAGTCATTGTGAACATAGACCTGGAAAGATAGTGCTGGTGCAGAAGTAGCATTTCTCCACTTCTCCACTTTCTCATGGAAGGGAAAAAAAGAAACAGAGGAAGGGAGCAAGTGAAGCTTCCAGGCTTGAAGTTCTGCTCTCAAATTCTAATTAATTCAGTAAGACTAACTCCCAAAAAAGTCTGCACAAAATTGCATCCATAGTTTGCTCAAATTTGTCATTTTTCTTCTGATCTACTTCAAGGACAGCAGCAAGGACTCGAAGATAAAAGCCTCTCTTTTCATTATTGTTTTCTGTGCATGCATATATTTGAGCTTGTGTGTGTGTGTGTCTACCACCAAAAAGTCTCACTTAAACCAAAGCAGATTCATAAACATATACATATCCCAATCTGTCATCTTAGCTCTAGTAAAATTGGTGGTGGTATTACTACTTTTGTATGTGTCATTAATGAGATTGTATTCCTGAAACTTTGAATCCAGACTTCAAACTACATAGCTTTTAAACAAGACATTAGAAAAAAAAATATCCTGGCCTGTGTCCAGCAAAGCAGTTTAATGTCTCAAAGCCCGGAAGAAACTGTCATAGAGTAAGACCCTTAGGAAGCTCAATCTGTTTGACTTATCTCTGGCAGTCTCATCTGAAGGGGCTATTTAAGCTGAAGCTGTGCCCAGAGGTTTATACTGGAGCAAGTGAGTTCAGTAGCATCTGAAGTAAGGAAAAGAGAGCAAAATTAAAACAGCCATTTCCCACTGGTTAAACTCCTGCGGCTGCTTACAGGTAGTATTCACACAAATGATCTGGAACCAGTATGAAGACCACTAGAATCTGGCACAAAAGGCAGCTGTTCATCATGAGTAAGGGCCAGTTTCCATTTTGCATACAGCCACTGCAAAACTATTCAATGCAGTAGAGAGAACTGTTAAGCTATATTGCCAAAAATATATCCCTATAATACACTTTTGTTGGTGGCCTTGGACTATGCTTATTGATATCTGCAGATGACAACAAGGTGGGTGGGGACACTGTGTTATTCCAAATATTTTACCCACTAGACAGAATGATTGGGATGAGCTAGTGTAACAGTTCCAAAATGCAACTGGTATTGTACTGCAAAAGGAATGTTAGAAATCAGGACAGAAGTGCAACCATTATAATCAGTAAAAGTAATGCAATAAACTCCATGGATGAATGGAGCCTAAATATTAAATTCAGTACTGTAGAACTAATATAGTGTGATAGATTTTGGTAGATATATAAACTTTTTTTTAATTGGCCCAAGGATCATTGACTGGAAATGACAGGACAAGAACAATTTTGGGATATTTTTGGTTGCAAAATGGTTATGATCTGGCCAGATGTGTTGAGATTAAAAAGAGAGCAAAGGTATGCATTGGGCACTGGATGCATTGTGCAAGGCATTTCTAGTAGGCACAGAAACACATTTTTTTGCATTTCTGCCTTTCCAGAAAAACGATAAAAACAAGATAGTTTGATGACATGAAATGGAGAATTTACTATCAGAAATTAGAAGAACTTGGGGCTCGTGTTAAGGGTCAGTATTGTAGGGCACCTCCCAAGGCCCATACCACAGCAAGGGGTCCTCCTCCTCCTCCTCCTCCTTGCTGTTGCTGTTTATTCACCTGCCTTATCCAAGCAACATGTAAAAGCAGCAAAAAGAGTAAGGAAGAGTGGCAACCTCCACTTTACTTGCCCTCAGCTTCTGAGAAGTGGTGAGAATTGGTCCCGGAGAGAAAGGGCAAGTGCATGGGCAGTGGTGACTGTGGCAAGAAGGTGGGTCTACTCAGGGAATCTTGCCCACATCAGATTGCATTTTTTAAAAAAAACAAGTGCTGATGAAAATTTGTGAGAATTTAAGTGCACATTTCTCCTAATATACACATTTTGAAAGCAGTTTCCCCTAATCTTATGCATTTTGTATGTTATCTACATTAATATCTGCACACTATTGCCAAACGTTTGTACACATTATTTGGAAAATTACAGGGCAACATTTGAAGATGTGCAAATTTGAAAGGATAACTGCAGTACAATTCTTGTGCTGTTTTGGGAAGTGCCAATTTCTCCCCCATCCCTACAAAGTAAACAGCATAGGATTGTGCTATTAGTGTCATAAAGTGAAGATTTTCTAGAGTTTAAATCACATTGCTTATTAGATTCCCCGTTTCATGCCAAAAAGATGTTATAAAGGAAACAGTCCATAACATGCATCGTCATGGCCATTAATGCATTGCATTTCCAGCAGTATTTGTTTCCTACACACCTTTATTTTAGCCATCATTTCAGTAGTCCAAAATATTCTCAAAAGTGTATTTTGCAGCATTACGTTCAGGTGCAAGTCTAAGGAATCAGGAAAAAAATGACCTAATAGATTATTCCCATTGTTTGGGAAAGATATCCGCCAGAATCCACTCTCTGTTTAGTACAAAAGCTATGCAAATCCAAATGAAAAGTCTTATTAAGGTGGATATGTAATAGAACATTTTTAACATATAAAGTGCAGTCCTCATGAATCCATCGCCTGTGAATTCAGAATCCCCCCTACCAGTGCCCTTTTAATTTTGCTTGGGCCCAATTTACATTTTGGGAAAACAAAACGCAGATTTAGATGCTGTTCCTGTTTTCTTCTAGACTCTGATTTAGGATTTGCCCCTCTGTTTTAAGCAAAATGCAACCCATATGGCTTAATTAGACTTGTTACTTTAAGGAGACCTAATGATGATTCAACAAGCCTTTTAAGTAGAGACCTTATCCCAGTCTGTGTCTGAGCTGGAATTGCTTTTTAATATGTTTTGTAAAGCTTTTAAAAATGTTTGTAAATATGTTTTGTTTAAATATATTTTAAACTCTGTTTTTGTGATGTTTTAAAATGTTTTTAGTGATTTTGTTTACTGCTCTGGGCTCTTACTGGGAGGAAAGGTGGGATATAAATCAACTAACTAACTAAATAATAAAGAGATTCCAGGATTTCAAGTTCTTGTATGGAGACAGGGGCAAGGAGGATGAGAAGGCTTCCAGGGCTTTGGAAACCATTTTGAGTAAGAGCTGCCCAGTGGAATTCAGGGCCGGCCTCATCTGGCCTACCTCATTATTTTAAAGGGCCAGTCCTACTTATCTAGTTATTACTATCTTGGGGTCTTTCATATTCATATGGAGGGAGACACATACTTAAAATAATCTGTAACTATTTTTTCCCTAGAATGTAATGGAACGGTGAGTCAGGAACTCCATTTCCCATTAGGCTGCCTTTCTGAGACTCTTCCCCTTTCGCAGCAATCCTGCCTTTTGGAGTAGGAGGGTTGGAGAAGCAAATGGAGGCTCAAAGTCCTGGATGGAATAAGCCTTTGGCTTGGGGATGTCAGTTGGTCTTTTGGACTCTCCAGTTAGACCTTTGAAAGCCTGCACTGAAGGAACTTGGACATTTTGCTCCCAGGTAGGCTTGCTGTTTTTCATAGAATCCAAGCCTAGTTGATGGGAGGCCTGATTTGTGGGGGGTGGGGGAGAGGAGGCAACCTGTCACTCTACTTAACTGACAATATTCACTAGTAGGCAAAAAACCTTGCGGTTTAAGAACATACCTATAGCCCACAGTTATTTCTGTCAAACTTTAAAAAGCAGGGAAATTGGGCAGCTATAGTGAATGCACCAGGGGAGCAGGAGACCTGACCTCCTCTCTGAGATATTGTACTGCCCCACAAATTTGTCAAAATGAAAACACAACATGGATTGGTCTTTCACAGTCCAATCCACTTCCTGTGTAGCTTGGAAGAATTTGGTAACCCTGCCACCTGTCTTGTCATCATCACTGCCTCCTCCTCCTCACCATACCATCACAGTCAAGGTTTACCTTTCCTTGCCCTCCTCGCCTGTAAGCATCATGCTACCTGTGATCACTTAAACACAGGCACATGCCTGTGCAGAATCATTCACAGGTAGCATGACGCTTACAAAAATATAATATAGTAAGATATTGCACATAAATTTATTCACTCATTCTGGTAGAAAACATCTGGAGCCAACTCATACCTTGCCCTATTCTACATTTATGTGCCACAGAAGTATCTGTAGATTATATTGTTTTTCCAATCTAAAGGCTTGGAAATTTGTGAAAATACCCATGATCACAACACAGGTGATCTTCCTGTGTTCACTGCACCTGTGTGACATAGTTATCAGTCCCATATTGTTTGATAGGAATCAGCACTAAGAGAAATTCAGAGCACTGTTATTATTAATGGCAATCTTTTAAACACAGGCAAGGACTGAAGTTTATCATATTGATGCATTGGCTGAGCTTTTCCTTTACTCCTCTAGTTAGTTATTGATGGACTGTCAGTGAGTGTTGCTAAGTAACACCTTACAAACTTATATATCCTTGTTACATGTGTAAGCTGTTAACTACAAATTAATTCTTAATTCTGCATAAAAGCAATAAACATAGGCAATAAGTAACTTCTAAGGATGGAAGACCCAATGTCAAAGTCTATCGCAAGCTATTTTCCTTAATTTGTTACATTTTTCTCTCTCCAAACAGCTGTGCAGAGCACACATGGTGTGGTGTCCTTTTATCCTCCCATCAACCCTATAAGCAGAGGTGTAGTTGTCCAGTGTTGCGGGGGGTTGTTTTTTGGGAGCAGGGTGCCAGCCAGGTCCCTATGTATGAGCCAGTCAACATGAAACAGGAGTATGATAGCCACTGAGAAGAGTCCTTGTCCTTTTGTGCTGATTGCAGCCATTCAAAGTGGAAGGAGGTGAGTCAGCCACTGAGAAGACTCTTCTCAGTAGCTAATGCACAGCCTCCCCTTTCATGCTGATTGGCTCCTAGGGACATCTGTTGTAATGGAGTGTGGACTTGCGAGACAACATGGAGAGCAAGTAAAATGCGGGAAAGTGGAAAAGGGGCTGTGGCTGTGACAAGGGCAGACCTGACTATCATGAAGGGAACCTGCACTTCTGAATTGCTACTGCAGTACTGCCTATAAGGTAGGTCGGAGACTAAGAGAGACAGTATATGATTAGCCCAGGGCACAGGTCAGCTTGTTATAGTAATGACAAAAATATGTCACTACTGACTGGATCAGTGCAATAGGAAATAAGAGATGTTTGTTAGCACCATGCATCTCTTGGAAAGTGAAAGGAGATGCAGTAGACTAGCCTCTTGGGGTTACTGGGCTCAGATGGACCAGAGCTTGGAAGATTACTTTTAAAAAGTAATCACAGTTACAGTTACATGGCCCAAAAAAGTAGTAATTATCGTTACAATTACAATTGCTCTGAAAGTAACTGATTACTTTTTCTCAAATGTAATCACTACAGTTACATTTCAGTTACTTTTTAAAAAAAATGCCTACAAGGAGCTGGCCTTGGCTGCTACACGTCTAAGTAACCTAGAACAACAATAAAAATAAACACACACATACAGAGGTAGTAGAATAATTCTTTTTATCCATAAGATCGCAATGGTGGTCTCTCCACGGGTAAGGGAGGTGGGGAGGGAGGCAGAGGCCACTACTCAGATCTTTGCACGTCAAATCAAGTGCAACCCCGCCCCCTCAGCCAGCCAGCATAATCTCTCTCACTTAACCACCTCCTGGACCACCCAAGCAAACATTTTCCCCTGAGATGCAAAAAAGTTAAAATACTGCCAATGCAGCACAGTAGCCAGAGTCGGTGGTGGAGGCCACTTTGTGTGCCAAGTGCAAACACACAGAGAGACACATTGTCAGCTTTCACCTCCACAGTTCTTTATCTCCATTCTGCTTCTGCCTCCTTCTCCTCCTTCATCCATGTTCTTGCCCTCTGGCTCCTTTTTCCCTCCACTCCATTTTTTAAAACAATTGTTTTCTCCACTCCACCCCGTCTTACTCTCCACCTCCTCCCTTGTTGCCTCCAACCCACCCACAGATCATGACGATAATGAAAGTTAAAGAGGAAAGCACAAAAGCAGGACTACAGCTGAACGTCAAGAAGACAAAAGATTTATGTAACTTTTAAGTTGACAATGAGGACTTTGAACTTGTCAAGGATTATCAATACCTCAGCACAGTCATTAACCAAAATGGAGACAATGGTCAAGAAATTAGAAGAAGACTAGGACTGGGGAGGGCAGCTATGAGAGAACTAAAAAAGGTCCTCAAATGCAAAGATGTATCACTGAACACTAAAGTCAGGATCATTCAGACCATGGTATTCCCGATCTCTACGTATGGATGTGAAAGTTGGATAAGGGAAAAATCAGCTCATTTGAAATGTGGTGTTGGAGGAGAACTTTGCGCATACCATTGACTGTGAGAAAGACAAATAATTGGGTGTCAGAACAAATTAAACCAGAATGCACTCAAGCTGCTCCTCCCAGGTTTTAAGTTTAAAAAAAGGCAGAGTTTGACTGGCATCGTGGAGATGCAGTGGAACTCACAGAACAGCAAGTATTTCTACCTTATGTGATAGCTACAAAGCACACAACAGTCAAGAGATTATTACTCCAGTACTGTTCTGCCCAATCTATCTAGCAAACAAAAAGGATATCTATAATCTTTTATTCTACATTAATGTATCTCAGGAGCCCAGAATAAAGTATTCACATATCATCAAGCACAGATGTTAAGGATGAACTTTTGGTTAATGCCAAAATAACTCTTTGTTGCTAGTGTTTGTTGTTTCTGGATGGAAGCACAGTATAGGACCAACATATATTGCTGCAGTGTCACTAAAACAATACTTTGTGATCAGTAGGGTTTTGGCGAATTCAGAAGTGCTGGGTCCCTTCATGACAGTCACACAGCCATACCATAAGAACATAAGAACATAAGAAGAGCCTGCTGGATCAGGCCAGTGGCCCATCTAGTCCAGCATCCTGTTCTCACAGTGGCCAACCAGGTGCCTGGGGGAAGCCCGCAAGCAGGCTTCTACCCGTTCTAAGATTATACAACCTTCTAAGATTACATTACAGAATAATCTGGCCATGTTTGAATACTGCTTCTCTATCCTTGTTAATGCCTTCTCCCACAACAAGATGTTTCTAGGAGTCAATCAGCATGAAAGGGGAGTGTGTTGGCTACTGAAAAGAGTTTTCTCAAATGCTGACTCACCTCCTTTCACTCTGATTGGCTCCAAGCAGCAGGAAAGGACAAGGAAGCTTGTTAGAAGACTCTTTTCAGTGGCCAACATACTCATCTTTCATGCTGATTGGCTCATAGGATGCTTAAGATTTAGGGACCCTGCTGGGACCTGGCTCCCCAAAAAGTAAGGGGTCTAAGACCCCCCAAGACCCTGGATGACTACACTGTTAAAGTACTTGAAAGGTTGCCACGCAGAGGAGGGCTACAATCTCTTCTTGATCATCCTAGAGTGCAGGACACAGAATAAATGGGTTCAAGTTACAGGAAGCCAGATTTCAGCGGAACATCAGGAAAAACTTCTTAACTGTTAGAGGAATACAACAGTGGAATCAGTTGCCTAGGGAGGTAGTGGGCTCTCCAACACTGGAGGCCTTCAAGAGGCAGCTGGACAGCCACCTGTTAGGTATACTTGAATTTGGATTCCTGCGTTGAGGAGGGGGTTGGACTCGATGGCCTTACAGGACCCTTCCAACTCTAAAATTCTATGATTCTATGTCCCCTGGTTGTGATGTTCAAAATTATATTATGATTTCAGAACTGTACTGAGAAGTGTGTTCAAAAGTACTATTTTTGACATCTTAGCTTTGATTTTAAAAATTAGTGATTTTCCTATTGCTTTATTCTTTTTGCCCTGTATTCCATTCCTCCTGAATTACAGTTTATCTGGGAGAATTTCTAAAATTCATTCTGGAATCACAGCGTGTGCATTTTCCTTGTTTTCAGCACCTTCCATTCATTTGCACCTTTGTCTTCCCCCTGTGTTCCCTATGTGCATTAAGATAACACTGCTTGCAAACCAAGGAAAGAACTCTCTGGGTGTGATTATGTATGCATGGTTGTGCATTGCACTGAATTCTTGTTTGGGCTGTTTTTACCCTCATATTCTCCTTCTGCACATCAACAAACACCCCACAAAAATAACAACTGGATATGCCATCACATCACATCAAGATTGCCTCTTCTCTGCTTCTCCCCCGTCCTCCCCATGTTTTATCAATGCAGAATATATGTGCATTGGCAACACAGAGGAGAAGGAAAGACATGAAGGAACTGGAAGCAATGGCAGACTGCTGCATGCATAGTGCTCCCTATACCTGATTTAGAAATAAAATCTTGCACAACTGAGAATTCCCAATGAACTGGTTCCACTTTGGATAACAAAGTGAACTAATTTGAAACTAATTTGGAGGAGGAGAATTTCAGAGGTATGCCTAATAAAAATTGCTAAATCTGTGACTCACAGATAGCCTTTCTTTTGATTTCACTGCACAGACATACACACCATCATCTATCTGCATTTGCTTTCTTAGTTTGAAAGACTGTGCCCTTTTCTGAAAGATGTTTTTCTTTAGGTGAAAATGTTATGTGATTTAGATTGGTTTTTAGTTTGTTTTTTAAACCAGGTACAGAAAATGAGAGAGGGAGTCATTTGTTTTAGTTTCTTTATCTTATGTAATTCAAGAGCTTTTATGAAAGAAGATATTCTCCAGGAACAAAGGGCTACTTCACACAATCAGCGGTTAGAAATCCTGTAAATGTAGTGGAGGAATGGGCCATAATAAGTGACAATAGGCATATGTATATATTCATATCCTTATGTGTGTATGCTTGATCAATAATGGGGTGAGGAATGCCTCAAGTCACATATTACCACGCATGTGGTTGTGTGTATAGTAGGAACCTGACATAAATGCATTGCAGGTTTAGGCCCCCATTATCGTGCTTTTTTATTTTCACTCCAGAACAGGATTGGTGATGGGAAAATGCACTGAACAAATAATTGATGGGAAGATGTGTAAACTCCACCTCCCGGGCAAGCGTATCAGGATTAATACTCATTGTCATATAACCATCCTGTCAACAAATCACAGTGAATGCTCAATAAAGACTGAACATAGTCTAACCACTGTGTAAGCTTTGTGCAAGCAAATCAGGATGAATCCTGAATAAACAGGTTTGGAGGGGTTTTAACATTCTTCTTTCTGCCTGCTCTATCATACTGAGATTGAGCAGCAGAAGTACTGAGGGGAGACTCTTGAATTGGGATGCGGTATCCTGCACATCTTGTGCAATTTTTTTGCAGCTTCTTAGCTTTAAATGGTGTGCATAGTGCAGGGTTGATACTCTGTGTCAGGGTAGGTCAGGGTTGATACTCTGTGGATAAAACTGAAGGCAGAACTATCTTGTAATAGGCATAACTACATAGAAAAATGTTCCTAGCATGTAGTCCAGATTGAAGTTTCTCAAGACACAAATCCCTGGTAAGTTGTCCTTAAAAACCTCCATGTCCTGCTAAGCTTTAAAATCAATGAGTTTGATATTGTTCTCTATCAAGAAAGAATGAAGAAATCAAAGAACCTCAACAAAAATAAGCATTGCTGGCATTCCTTCCATATCAATTTACTCTCAGGAAGTACACAACAGGTCAGCAGCGACAGACGGGGGGGGAGCGGCAGGGAGGGGAAGCCAGCGACATGCGGGGGAAGGGGAAGCCAGCGACAGGCGGGGGAAGGGGAAGCCAGCAACAGGCGGGGGAAGGGGAAGCCAGCGACAGGCGAGGGGAGGAAGCCAGCGACAGGTGGGGGAGGGGAAGCCAGCGACAGGTGGGGGGAGGAAGAAACGCCAGACGTCCAAGCTGGATTTAGAAAGGGAAGAGGCACCAGAGATCATATTGCAAACATACGTTGGATAATTGAACCCTGTGCTTTATAGATTACAGCAAAGCCTTTGACTGTGTAGATCATGAAAAACTATGGAATGCTTTAAAAGAAATGGGGGTGCCACAGCATATGCGGAACTTACTCTGGACAAGAGGCTACTGTAAGGACAGAATATCGAGAAACTGATTGGTTCCCAGTTGGAAAAGGTGTGAGACAGGGGTGTGTTTTATCATCCTATTTGTTTAATCTATACGCAGAACATATCATACGGAAAGTGGGATTGGACCAAGATGAAGGAGGTGTGCAAACTGGAGGGAGAAATATCAATAATTTAAGATATGCAGACGATACCATACTATTAGCAGAAACCAGTAATGATTTGAAACGAATGCTGATGAAAGTTAAGGAGGAAAGCACAAAAGCAGGACTACAGCTGAACATCAAAAAGACTAATGACAACAGAAGATTTATGTAACTTTAAAGTTGACAATTAGGACATTGAACTTGTCAAGGCACAGTCATTAACCAAAATGGAGACAATAGTCAAGAAATCAGAAGAAGGCTAGGACTGGCGAGGGCAACTGTGAGAGACCTAGAAAAGCTCCTCAAATGCAAAGATGTATCACTGAACACTAAAGTCAGGATCATTCAGACCATGGTATTCCCGATCTCTATGTGTGGATGTGAAAGTTGGACAGTGAAAAAAGTGGATAACAGAAAAATCAACTCATTTGAAATGTGTTGTTGGAGGAGAGCATTGTGCATACCATGGACTGCGAAAAAGACAAATAATTGGGTGTTAGAACAAATTAAACCAGAACTATCACTAGAAGCTAAAATGATGAAACTGAAGTTATCATACTTTGGACACATCATGAGAAGACATGGTTCACTAAAAAGACAACAATGCTGGGAAAAACAGAAGGAAGTAGAAAAAGATGAAGGCCAAACAAGAGATGGATTGATTCCATAAAGGAAGCCATAGACCTGAACTTACAAGATCTGAACAGGGTCATGACAGATGCTACTGGAGGTCACTGATTCATAGGGTCGCCATAAGTCGTAATCAACTTGAAGGCCCATAACAGCAGGAACAGCAGGCTTGGTTAGAGAGAGAGTCTAGATTAGGTTTAGCTGGACATGTTTTCCTATGTTATTTTCATTTGCTCTTAGGGTTAAGTGTTAAAACTGTTTTATACTTAGATTTAAACTAATCTTCACAATAACTATTTTAGGCTGCAATCCAGTGGGGGGGGGAATTTGATGGGGTGGATGTTTCTCTCTGCCCTGCCCAACACAGCTTCACCAGTCTCTACCTGCCAGCACCACTCCTCCAGTGTAGAGCTCCTTATTCCCTCCACTCCGAAAAGCTGAGGTGTGCAAAAGCAATGCCAGCCGGATTCCCACTGGTAGTAATTCACAGAAAGCCCCAAAACGTAGCAGGTAGGGGACGAGCTGGCCCCACTGCCTCCACTTGACAACACTGGGCTCCGTCCAGGCCTGATGACTACAAACTGGTGCAGCACGGAGCAGGATTTTACCTGTCCTTGCCTTGCTTCCTGGCCAGCGTGACTGGTTGGGGTGGGGCTATGGGTGCAGCAGTGGCTGCACCTCTCCGTTATACCCCACTGCATCCCAAGCAGCAGTAGATCAGGAATGCACAGGGAACAGAGACGTGGTACTTTTATCACAACAGGAGCATGTGCTGAAGCAGTATTTGCCAGGTATAAACCTGTGGGATTAGAGGACTGGCATATGGTTCCTTTATTAGGTAGGCTAGGCTTGCATAGTTCCTGGTCCAAGGTCACACCATAAACTTCATGGTTTATCAGGGAAGTGAATCCAAGTCTCCTCAGCCAAAGTCCAACATGATGGCCAGTACACCACCCTTTCCAGTCCACTATTCTATGACTGTCAGCTGATCCTAATAAATTGGACTCTGTATGGGGGCTGTGGCTATGGGGGACTGTCATGATGACCTCCTGCACTTTAAAATTTATCACTACATCCCTGATCCCAGCACACGATGTTCAGTTTGACAATAAAGAGGCAATGTACAGCTGTTCACTTGCGAGGTGTCTAGGAATACATGGTCCAAATTCAAGTACACTTTTTACAAACACACAGGCAACTACATGTGATTGGATTGGCAGTGTGTGAGGTTGCTGTCAGGCTCACAATTGCGCTGCTCTTACAAGGAGATAAGGTTGCAAGGCTGAGGCAGTTGCTACAATCTGCATGATAATCATGACAAAAGTGACGCTGGCCAGTTTAACAAGCACAACCATCCCACAGCATGGTATAAGCCCCATTTATCTCCAAGGATGTATGGGAAACTAGGTGGCACCTATGAACTGGTCATAAGAATGTTCCAACTCTAGCCCTCTTTGGTTATTATAAAATTGAATGCATGTATGAAATGTAGGATAATGCACGTTGATTCTGCCTCTTCACCCCTAACCATGTCACATTCTAGCAAGATCTGAAGTGGACTTGTAAGCACCTTTGTCTGAATGCATCTCCAAGCCTCCCTACACAAATGAGAACCATGATGATAATGATGATGAAGAAGATTAATATCTTTCTGCACAAATATCTCAAGGTGATGTACAATAAAAACATCAAAACAGTTAAAAACATGAAAAACAACTGATATATTTAAAAACAAAACAAAAATGACATCCATGGCAGAGACCCATTCATCCAGCTGGAAAAGCCCATTGGAACACAAATGTCTTCAATTGTTTCAGGAGAATGCACATAATGGGTGCCTGTTGTATCTTGACTAGAATCCTATTCCACAGAACAGTGTCAGCCGTGTGAAGTTCCTCTTCACAGGGCAGCTTGTAAGTGTGTTCAGCTACATACTCTCACAAGACTCTTTCAGACCTTGATGCTGAATTTGGAAAGGCGGGGGGGGGGACTTAACATTTTATAATGCCACCATGGGCTATGTGATGTTCCTATATTAATGTATATATGGTAAGTGTTGTTTAGAAGATACATGGTAAGTGGAGTGAAAGAGGAGGGGGAGTGAATGGGCAGTAGAATGCTAGATGATTGGCTGAGTGTTTAAAATGGCTGAACGTATAAAAGGAAGAGTGAGAGTGGAATCTGGGGGGAGAAGAGAAAGAGTGGGTTGTTTGGTGGGTTTGAGAGAGTGGTTTGCCAGGAGAGAGTGGAGAAGGAGGGGGGTGGAGTTCGGATTAGTATTGAGTAAAACCATATGCTTATGTGCCTTAAGAAGAAATCTTGTTAATCTTGTTAGCTTTGTTATCTTTAATAAATACTTAATTTGGTTTACCAAAGGCCTGATCCTTGGCTGGGGTTTCAGAGACCAGAAGGGAGGGTAAGGTAATGACCAAGGCTGAAGGGGAACTGTAAGAAATGGTGGCAGCGGTGAAGAGAATAACAATACCAGTATTCAGAGTCTCTGGGAATACTAGTATTGGGACGTGACTGGTGGTTGCCTAGCAGGGGGATCTGTTGAGATCTGTGCTAGAGCGGGGAGAGAAACCATATAAAAGGACAGTCCGGACTGGTGGAGTCCCTGGTGGTGCCTAGAGACAGGCAGTAACCACGAGCAGGTAGGAACCTGACAGGGAGAGCCAGGGAAGGGCGCCTCACAGGTGGTGGCAGTAGCAGTGGGATACGAACAACAGAGAATCCAGATACGAACACAGGAGAATACGTCACAGGTGTTGGCTGTAGCAGTGAGATACGAATACTAGAGAATCCCTACCAGTGGTGTGGCAAACAGAAATAACTAAACAAGATTACTTGTGAAAGTGACTGGCAAAGAGTGTGTGGCAAAGAGTGAGTGAACTCAAACACCATGGCTGAATATATAAAAATGAAAAGAGAGGAGCTAGTGGAGAAGTGCATAACATTCAATTTACCTCACGAGGGTAAAGGGGTAGATGAATTGAGGGTAGCACTTATAGGATTTGCAACTGCCCAGCAAAAACAACCTGTCAGGGAAGAGACCCCAGAAGGATATTTAAGCAATCCCGCTTATATAGAGTACTTGAGAGAGAAGTTAAGATGGGAGGCTGAGGAAAAAGACAAGCAGAGGGAGTTGGAAGCTGAGAGATTGAGGATGGAAGCTGATGGGAAAGATAAACAGCGAGAGTTGGAAACTGAGAGAATGAGAAGGGGGTTTGAGGAGAGGGAGAAGCAATGAGCATTGGATGCTGAATTACAAGTAGAAAAGTTAAAATTTGAAAGAGAGAAGTTTCATTCTGATGAGACAAGAAAAGACAGAGATGGAGCAAAAATAAAAATTACTCCAAAGGACTTTGCTGTCTATGAGCCTGGTCAAGATCCTCAAATTTATCTCACAACCTTTGAAAAGGCAGCTCAGTTGTGGGGGCTACCTGAAGATAAATACATGCAGTATTTATCAAACCTGATTAAAGGGGAATTGGCTGAGGTATACCAATATTTCCCCTCAGACAGGCCCGTCACCTATGCTGAATTCAAAGAAGCAGTGTTTAAAAGATTCAGACTGGGGCCTGATTATTTTAGAAAGCTTTTCAGAAACTGCCAGATACAGACAGGGAGGTCTTTCGTGGAGCTGGGGGCAAAACTGATGGACATATTTGGGAAATGGCTGACAAGTGCAAAAGCTCAGTCTGTGGAGGAGGTGAAAAACCTCATGATATTGGATCAATTATACCATCAGTTACCACCAGAAATAAGGCTCCTGGTCAAAGACCGTTCCCCTACATCGGTGCAGGAGGCCGCAGAGATGGCGGATCACTTCGCCTCCAACAGAACTGGCTGGGTGGGGAAAACATCAAGAGATTTTAAACCCAGACCATATAACGCTGGCAGAAGGGATGTGGTACCACAGCGAGTGAGTCCTCCAGTAAAATCTGAAGGGCACAGGACACCCCAGAGTGGATCTGTGTACCCTAAAAGTGAGGAGAAATTATGCTACAAATGTGGTAGACCGGGGCACCTACGTTTTCAATGTGAGGTTGCCAACCCCATTAGTAATCCTGCTCAGACAAGGGCAGTGAAAACAGAGCCCAAGGCTTTAGAAACAGTGAAAAAGGTTCAGTTCTGCCAGATAAACTGGACAGAAGTAACAGACCTTGATTCAAGTCTGAGAGAGGAAGTGAGTGTACAAGGGGCAAATTATTGGGCATTGCTTGATACTGGTGCCGCTCAGACATTACTGAGGCCAGATTTAATAAAATCTGAGGTAATATTACCTCAGGAAACTGTGACTATCCAAGGAGTGAGGGGTCAACCAGAAAGTTTGCCTGTGGCCCTGGTGGAAATGACTTGGAGAGGCCGAGAGGGCCGATATAAAGTAGGCATTAATGCCCAGCAACAAGAACCAGTAATACTGGGAAGAGATGTAATGGGAGCCCAAGGAAAGATATATGTAGTGACCAGACAGCAAATTGGCAGAGAAAAAGAAGCCATATTAAGGGGGGCTGAAACAAACAGGGTGGAATCTGTTAACCAGCCTCAGGTCACCATAGCAACCACTAGCAGGCCTGCTGAAGGAGACAAACTGTATCAGCTGGTCTCTGGAGAAGAGGCAGAGCAATTCAGGGAAGAGCTGCATAAAGATATCAGTTTGAATCAAATAAAGGAACAAGCTCTGACCCAACAGATTCCTTTCACTGACAAACTGAGGAATCAAGTTGTGTGTGAGAATGGGATTTTATATAGACTGTGGATGCCCACTGAGAGAAAGGATGAATGTGAACCAGTGAAGCAATTGATAGTACCTAGCAAATACAGAAACAGATTGCTAGAGGTAGCCCACGATGTCCCATGTGCAGGACATCTGGGAATAAAAAAGACCAAGAGGAGATTGGCAGCACACTATTATTGGCCAAACATCTCCAAAGATGTAAAACAACATTATCTATCTTGTGGTATATGCCAAAAGGTGGGAAAAAGTGGAGTAAAGACTAAGGCACCCTTAAAGCCCCTTCCTATAATTGGACAACCCTTTTATAGAGTGGGAATAGATTTGATGGGCCCTTTTTCCAAACCCACAAGGCATGGCAAGAAATATCTAGTGGTGGTGGTGGATTTTGCCGCCAGGTACCCAGACGCAGAAGCACTAAGATCTGTAGAAGCCCCTGTAGTGGCAGAGGCTTTATTAAAAATCTTTATGAGGCTGGGTTTCCCTCATGAAGTGCTGACAGATCAAGGCAGTGTATTCATGGGAGAAGTGATGCAATGTATGTGGAAATGTTGTGGTCTAAAACATCTAAAGACCACTACTTACCATCCCGCCACTAATGGGTTAACAGAGAGATTCAATGGCGTTTTGAAGGGCATGATCAGAAGCTATGTTCAAGATCACCCACAAGACTGGGATGAACGTTTGGGATGCTTCTTATTTGCATATAGAGAAGTCCCTCAGGAGTCAACAGGCTTCTCACCCTTTGAACTCATGTTCACTAGAAAAGTGAGGGGACCTTTGGAACTATTAAAAAATTCATGGGAAGGAACCCTGGGAGAGTGCAAAACATCTGTAGTAGATTTTGTATTGGAATTCCGCAATAAATTAACATCAATGATGGAGGTGGTGAAAAAGAATTTGAGTCAAGCACAGGAGAAGCAACGTTACTGGTATGACAGAACAGCCAGGGAACGTGTGTATGATGTGGGAGATATGGTTATGGCGTTCATACCCAGGAAACATGACAAATTACAGGCTAACTGGGAAGGACCATATACCATCAGAGAAAGGCTTGACACAGTGACATATGTAATCACCACAGACCAATTAAACAAAAGCAAAGTGGTTCACGTAAATATGTTAAAGCCTTACCATACCAGGGATGCACAGGTGTTTTAAGTTACCTTATTCCCTGAGGGAAGTGGGCCTAAACTTCCAGATTTGGTACAGGAAAGCAAAGACAAAGGAGGGGTAGATCAAGTGGAATGGTCAGAAGAGGTGCAGGAGGAAGTAAAAGAAGAGATTCTGAGAGTTTTGAAAACTTATAGGAATCTCTTTAGTAATAAACCTGGCCGAACCAGTATAGCCAGACATTCCATTGATACTGGAGAGCATGCCCCAATCAGATCTGTACCGTGCTGTGTGAATGGGAAAGTTGTGAAGGAAGTAATCTATTTAGGACATAAGGTGGGGAGTGGGAAAATCACCCCCTTATGGAGCAAGGTGGAGGCAATACAAGCGTGGCCGATCCCCTTAACCAAAAAACAAGTAAGGGCATTTCTGGGTGTGGCTGGATTTTATAGGAAGTTTGTGAGAAATTTTGGGGAAATAGCAACCCCCTTGCATGAATTAACAAAGAAGAAGTGTTCTGAGCGTGTGGTATGGACGGATGAATGTCAGAAGGCTTTTGATCTACTGAAGCAAGCCTTGTGCCAAGGACCCATATTAATAACACCAGACTATGAGAAACTATTCATCGTGGCTACAGATGCGTCGGACCTGGCGAGAGAAGGCACCAGACATCCAGTGGCGTACCTGAGTCACAAGCTGACGCCGAGGGAGAAAAACTATTTGTCGGTCCAGAAGGAGTGCCTAGCGGTCGTGTGGGGACTGAACAAGTTGCGCCCATACGTGTGGGGATGAAGATTCACAGTGACTACGGATCATCGGGCCTTGTTATGGTTGCAGACTATGAAAAACCATAACACTATGCTGCAGAGGTGGTCCTGGGCCCTACAGGACTATCAAGTGGACTTCCAGTTCATAAAAGGCAAGGACAATGTACTGGCCGATGGACTTTCCAGGCAAGTGGCTGGGACTGCAGTGACGTGACCAGACTGATGAACAAAGAAAGACATTTTCCCCAAAGAGACTTTTATTTGTTAACGCGACGTATAAATCCTGGAACAGGAATAATACTCTGCCGTTGTTTTAAGGGGGGGGGAATGTGATGTTCCTATATTAATGTATATATGGTAAGTGTTGTTGTTTAGAAGATACATGGTAAGTGGAGTGAAAGAGGAGGGGGAGTGAATGGGCAGTAGAATGCTAGATGATTGGCTGAGTGTTTAAAATGGCTGAACGTATAAAAGGAAGAGTGAGAGAGGAATCTGGGGGGAGAAGAGAAAGAGTGGGTTGTTTGGTGGGTTTGAGAGAGTAGTTTGCCAGGAGAGAGTGGAGAAGGAGGGGGGTGGAGTTCGGATTAGTATTGAGTAAAACCATATGCTTATGTGCCTTAAGAAGAAATCTTGTTAATCTTGTTAGCTTTGTTATCTTTAATAAATACTTAATTTGGTTTACCAAAGGCCTGATCCTTGGCTGGGGTTTCACAGACCAGAAGGGAGGGTAAGGTAATGACCAAGGCTGAAGGGGAACTGTAAGAAATGGTGGCAGCGGTGAAGAGAATAACAATACCAGTATTCAGAGTCTCTGGGAATACTAGTATTGGGACGTTACTGGTGGTTGCCTAGCAGGGGGATCTGTTGAGATCTGTGCTAGAGCGGGGAGAGAAACCATATAAAAGGACAGTCCGGACTGGTGGAGTCCCTGGTGGTGCCTAGAGACAGGCAGTAACCACGAGCAGGTAGGAACCTGACAGGGAGAGCCAGGGAAGGACGCCTCACAGGCTCCTACTGGGAGGAAGGGTGGGATAGAAATTTGATAAATATAGGGATTCTAACTCACATTTTTGGTATTCCGAGATCAGGACCAACTGTGTTTGAAGTATGTTTTAGACAAGTGTGCCTTCAGTTATGCAAACGCTATGATGCCCATCTTGGGTCTGCATAAAAGGAATGCATATTAATAAAAAATCGTGTCAAAGAACTCAGAGCTTTTCCACAAAAAAGACAGCTTATTTATTACCACTGTCATCATTGTTATTTCTGTACTCTGTTGCAAAGGAGCAATACATGGGGCTACTTCATTAGAACATAAGAAGAGTCTGCTGGATCAGGGCAGTGGCCCATCTAGTCCAGCAACACTTTCTCACAGTGGCAACGAGATGCGGAGCTTGGAAAAGTTACTTTTTTGAACTACAACTCCCATCAGCCCCAGCCAGCATGGCCACTGGATTGGGCTGATGGGAGTTGTAGTTCAAAAAAGTAACTTTTCCAAGCTCTGAGAGATGTTCATGGGAAGCCCGCAAGCAGGACCTGAGCACAAGAGCACTCCCCCCGCCGAGTTTCCAGCAATTGGTATTCAGAAGCATTTTGCCTCCAATTGTGGAGGCAGAGTATAGCTATTATGGCTAGTAGATACTGTTATTCTCCATGAATTTGTCTAATCCTCTTTTAAAGACATCCAAGTTGGTGGCCATCACTGCCTCCTCTGGGAGCTAGTTCAATAGCTTAACTGTGTGCCACATGAAGAAGTACTTTCTTTTATCTGTCCTGAATCTTCTAGCATTTAGCTTCATTGGTTGTCCACCAGTTATAGTGTTATGAGAGAAGGAGAAAAACTTATCTCTATCCACTCTCTCCATGTCATGCATGATTTTATAAACTTCTATCATGTCACCTCTTACTTGCCTTTTCTCTATATTAAAAAACCTCAAATGCTTCAACCTTTCCTCATAGGGGAGTCACTCCGTCCCTTTGATCACCTTGGTTGCTCTTATTTTGAACCTTTTCCAACTCAACAATATGCTTTTTGAGGGGAAGCAACCAGAACTGTACACAATATTCCAAATGCAGGGGCAACATTGATGAGTACAGTGGGATTGTGATATTAGCAGTTTTATTTTCAATACCTTTCCTAGTGATCCCTAGCATGGAATTTGCCTTTTTCACAGCTGCCACACACTGGATCAACTCTTCATGGAGCTATCCACTTCGAACCCAAGGTCTTGTTCCTGATCAGTCACCCCCAATTCAGACCCCATGAGCATATATGTGAAATTAGGATTTTTTTGCCTTGACATGCATCACTTTATACTTGCTCACATTAAATTGCATTCCCCATTTTACCACCCATTCACACAGTTTGGAAAGTTGCTTTTGGAGCTCTTCACAATCTGTTTTTGTTTTAATGACCCTGAACAAGTTAGTATCATCAGTATACCTCAAACAAATCTCCTTTCCCAAAAGAAAGATGGTTTGAAGGTTGTACCAATTTGTAGAACACATGATGGTGATCTTAGCAAATCCTGTCATTTTCAAAAGGTCTGATAGCAATGAAAATAACATGCTGATTACTGGTTCAGAGGGAAAATTGGCCTGGCAAGATTCTAACATTAAGAATAACACATACTTGAGGCTTAAAGAGGGACAAATCACAATTTTTGTCTGATTATTCTGACCACAAATGACCAATTCTCTAACTTTCTCTTTTCTTCTTTCCCCAGTCCTGCATAGACTGATGAGTTAGTTGCTGAGCCAACAATTTAACATTTTGTGTTTAGTTAAAAAAAAAAAGAAGGGGGAGAATGCCCTTCAAAAAGCTTTGATGTGTTAACCAAAACCAGGAGTTTTTCTGATACAATGCAGAATTGAACTACATTTTGTATTTTCCTTCCAAATTGGGCCAATAGAAGGCACAAACTAACCCCACATGAGTTCAGTCTCACCCTGGGAGATTATGAGTTTAGTTCTCAATGGAACCTTCTCTCCCCCTCCCACATCCCTAGACAGTTCTCAGACATGCAGAAAGCACAGAGTGCATGTCTTCTGTTTGGCCGCCCAGCCTCTGCCATTACTCCTGCTCTGAGTACTGGCTGAGGAGGGAGAGATGAGAATCTATTGAACCTAATGCCAGTCCCCTCCACTAGATACAACTGCACTTACGTAGTAATAGATTTAGGCAAATAGTGATAAATGATTACTATCTGTCTGGATAATGGGAAGTTTTTGCCTTTTTGGGGTAGGGGTAGCAGGGGTGGCTCAGTGACCCTTTGTTGCCTCAAAATAATAACTATAATTTCAATAGAAATATAATACATGTCACAATAATGAGGAAGCCTATGACCAGGTGACCTATGTACTATCCTGGTGCCGTTGATGGGCAACTCCAAGGGGCACCTCCTTGATGCCTGCCCAAAGATATCCATGTGTAGCTGGTGGCTGCAGGGTGTGCTCTCTCCTTGCATATTGGATGAAACAGTTCCAGCTGGCAATGGCATCAACATCCTCATGCTATCCCTTTAAATATTTTAATTGTTTAGAGTTTTTTTCCTATCAAAGCTGCACTCCACACCTCTTGTAACCAAGACTCCAAATTCAAATTATCAGAATTATATGCTGTCACCAATAAAAATGTGATTAATTCTTTATACTGCATATCTTTCATTTCTTCTTCAAACAAAGCCAATATTTTATTTATTTATTTATTTATTTTGTTGCATTTATATACCGCCCATAGCAAGTAGCTCTCAGGGCGGTAAACATAATAGGATAAAATACATACATCATAATAATAAAATCACAAAACATATAAGACACAATGAAAACAAAATACAATTAAACAAAATATAAGATGATAAAAGGATTAGTATTACAAGATTAAAAAGATAAAAAGATTAAAATGATTAAAATAAAGCTAATGGCAGCCACCGTGCATCCCTAGCGATGCCTAATTCTGGCTGATCCATTGAATTCAATGAGACATTTCTGTATAAACACATAGGATAATGCTGCAAGGCTTGCAATCTTATGGAAACGTCGTTGGATTTATTCACATGTAAAAGCCATGGTATTAAACTGTAAGTGCCATTACAGATCTGATTCTTGCTTCCATTTAAAGTAAAGGGTGGGACTGGATTACAGTGAGAAGGCATGAGCGGGATGTAAATGCTGATTCAGTCTGGTGGGAGTATTTGCCCACATAATAACGGAAAGGTCAGGTCTATAATTACTGAGGGTGGGAGAATAATTTTTCTCCTATGCTGAGAAGAACCAAAACTAAACAAATACCTGTAAGAACTTCAAAATGCTGAACTCTGTCATTAATCTCTGTTCAGTATACACAGTCTCCCACGAGGTTCTCAAGTTGCATTCATGTGAAAGCATTTCCCCTCCCCCCAGTCATATATTATGAGACAATGAGTTCAGAGGGCAACAGACATTGAGTCAGTTTATGTACCTTTTACCTCTTTTCAAGGACCCTCAATCTTTTAACATGTATATATGGACTACAGACTAAACACAACACAGCACTAAAAACAATTTGAAATGCTTAATTTTGTCTCTGCTGCCATCTCAGTTTCGTTTGGTTGTAGGCCTTGTATTTACATATTTCATTATGCAAATAGATATTTCATCTTCTTTGGGAATAGGCTGAATTGCCGTGTAATAAAGCAATGAAGATATTAAATACATATTGTGTTGTAGGACAATTATATGTTACTAATCTTGTGTTCTGTCTTACCCTTATGGTACATTCCAGTTTTTTTAAATGAGTTTCTGTAGCAACCCGACTAACAACAAATTAGTCACAATGACAGTACAGCTGAGGTTGATTTTAGGCTTCTTAGCACAATATTAAGGGTTTCTTGCTTACATTTTCCTCAAGGAAATTTGAAAATGATGTGATTTATTTGTGACTTTTTTTTCAGCTATACAAATGCCAATGGGGGAAAAAAAGACATTTTATTTTGGTTGTATCTGACTACATCATGCTCAGAGTAGATCTATTGAAATCATTGGGCTTAAATTAGTCATGCCTACTTTAAATGCATTGACTTCTATGGGTCTGCTCTGATGGTGTAGTCAGATGCAACTCTTCATGTTTAACCATCATGCAGACCTGGCAAAAACATCACACTGGCTGACTTTGGAGTACAGTATATTTGGACCCCAGTGAATAATAATAAATAATAATACATTTAATTTCTGTGTCGCCTATCTGGCCAATGGCCACTCTAGGCGACGTACAAAATCATTAAAATACAATTAATAAAATACAGTGATACAATATAAAACAGTGTAAAATCAATAAATCTGCAACAACAGTATTAAAAGAGGGCGGGAGGCATTACAGTTATAGCAGTTAACCCTCCCCAGAAACCCCGAAGGCCTGTTGAAAGAGCCAGGTCTTTAAGGCTTTCCGAAATACATTTAGGGAAGAGGCGTGCCGGAGATCTTGTGGGAGGGAGTTCCAAAGAGTGGGGGCCGCCACTGAGAATGCCCTCTCTCTAGTACCCGCCAATCTGGCTGTTTTTGTTGGTGGGATTGAGAGAAGGCCCTGTGTGGCTGATCTTGTCGGGAGGCATAATTGGTGGCGTTGAAGGTGCTCCATGAGATAAACTGGGCCGAAACCGTGTAGGGATTTAAAGGTCAATACCAACACCTTGAATTGGGCTCAGAAAACAACTGGAAGCCAGTGTAGATCGTACAACACTGGTGTGATGTGATCCCGGCGGCGACTATTCATAAGTAATCGAGCCGCCGCATTTTGTATAAGTTGTAATTTCCGAACTGTTTTCAAGGGTAACCCCACGTAGAGCGCATTACAGTAGTCCAAACGAGAGGTGACCAGGGCGTGTACCACTTGTGGGAGCTGGTGATCAGGAAGGTAGGGTTGCAGCCTTCGTATGAGGTGTAGTTGATACCAGGCTGCCCGGCTCACTGCCGAAATCTGAGCCTCCATGGACAGCCTGGAATCAAGCACAACCCCAAGGCTGCGGACCTGGTCCTTCAGGGGTAGACTCACCCCACTGAACTTCAGGTCAATATCGCCCAACCTTCCTCTGTCCCCCACGAGTAGTACCTCGGTCTTATCAGGATTCAGCTTCAGCTTGTTCCTTCCCATCCATCCACTCACGGATTCCAGGCACTTGGACAAGGTCTCCACAGCCGACTCTGGTGAAGATTTAAACGAGAGATAGAGCTGAGTGTCATCTGCATATTGATGACACTGCAGCCCAAATCTCCTGATGATTGTCCCCAGCGGTTTCATATATATGTTAAATACCATGGGAGAGACGATAGAGCCCTGTGGCACACCACAATTGAGAGGCCAAGGGTCTGAAACCTCTTCCCCCAACGCTACCTGTTGGTACCTGCCGGAGAGAAAGGAATGGAACCACTGTAATACAGTGCCTCCAATTCCCAATCCCTCCAGGTGAAGTAAAAGGATACTGTGGTCGACAGTATCAAAAGCCGCTGAGAGATCGAGGAGGACAAGAAAGGTGAATTCTCCCCTGTCTAATGTCCTCAAATCATCTACCAGAGCGACCAAGGCTGTTTCAGTTCCGTGACCAGTCCTGAAACCCGATTGGTATGGATCCAAGTAATCCATTTCATCCAAGTGTGCTGACAACTGGTTGGCCACCACTCGCTCAATGACCTTGCCCAAAAATGGCAGGTTCGAAATTGAGCGGAAGTTATTGAACATTTGGGGATCCAAGGAGGGCTTCTTTAAGATGGGCTTTACAATTGCCTCCTTGAAGACTGATGGCATCACACCCTCTTTCAAGGATGCGTTTACCACCGCTTTGATCCCCTCGCCCAATTTCTCTCTGCAGCTCATAAGGAGCCACGAAGGGCAAGGATCAGTAAGACAAGTGGTTGGCTTCACAGATGAAAGCACCTTGTCCACTTCCTCAGAAGGGAGAAGCCGAAACCGACCCCAATTTACCGGCATGCAACTGGCCAACTCTGGTTCATCCACTGTGTCCACGGCGCACGGGATCGAGCTCCGTAAGTGTTCGATTTTATCAGCGAAGTGCTTTGCTAATTTGTCACAGGAGGCCTTTGACTGTTCCATGGGTTCCTGAGCAACTGGACCGACCAGGCTTCGGACCACCTGGAACAGCCTCCTGGGACAGCATTCTGCAGACACAATAGAGGCAGCAAAGAAAGCTTTCTTTCCTGCCTTTATTGCCACTTGGTAGGCAGCTACTGCTGCTCTAACCTGTGTCCGGACATCTTCGGAGCGAGATTTCCGCCACCGGCGCTCTAGTCGTCTCACCTCCTGTCTCAGACTACGCAACCGTGGTGTATACCATGGTGCTAGCTGAGTTCTATTCAGGGGGAGAGGACGTTTCGGAGCCACCCGGTCTAATGCCCTGGTGATCCCCACGTTCCACTCCTTCACCAGGGTTTTGACCGGGCGACCTTCGGCAGGTTCCAATTCCCCAAGCGCAGTCAGGAATCCATCCGGATCCATCAGGCGCCTGGGGCGGACCATTTTAATAGGTCCTTCGCCCCTGCGGAGGGGGCATGGCAACGAGAAGTCTATGTTTACCAGGTAGTGGTCTGACCATGACACAGCAGTGGCGTGAATCACTCCCAACTTCAGACCACTTCTCTCCTCTCCCAGGACAAACACAAGGTCGAGAGCATGACCGGCTACATGGGTGGGCCCAGTATTACTTAAGTGCAGTTCCCAGGAAGCCATGGTTTCCAGGAAATCCCGAGGGGCTCCTATGAGAGCAGCCTCAGCATGCACGTTAAAGTCACCCAGCACTAACAGCTCTGGGGACAATGCCCGTACAGCCGAGACCACCTCCAGCACCTCGGCCAGGGAATCTGCTGTGCAGCGGGGTGGGCAGTACACCAGCAAGATCCCTAAACTGCCCTTCGGGCCCAGCCTCCAGTACATACAATCAACAAATTGGGTCCTATGGAGAGGAAGTCTGGCGAAAACCAAGGACTCTCGATAGATGACTGCCACACCCCCTCCCCGCCTTCCCACCCTCGGCTGCTGTGCATAACGGAAACCTGGCGGACACATGGCCTCAAGAATTGGAGCAGAGGCTTCGTCCAGCCAAGTCTCCGTAATACATGCCAGGTCTGCGTGCCCATCCAAGATCATATCATGGATGAGCGAGGTTTTCTGAGCCACAGACCTGGCATTACATAACAGCAGTCGAAGGTCGGTAGGAACCTTGCGTCCCCCAGTTTTCGTCTGGTTCTGAGCAGACCCGGAACATGGGATAGATATAATGCATCTGTCCCGTGTTCCCCTATTCCGGCATGGTCTGCCAGCAGCACCCTTCCAGCGCCTGCCGCCCAAGTTTCCTATAACTTGGCCCCCCGCCTCCCTCCCTGGCTTGCACATGCCTCTATCCCTATCTGCTTGTCAACAGGCCACCCACCCTAATAAAATTAATCTGGAGACCTGCCTCCGTACCCTATAGCAGCAGTTTTTACTAACTTAAATTAAATAATTGAGACTTGCATTGGAAGGATTGGATCACTTTGTCCCCCAAATACCTTTTTTTTAGTAACCACCAGTGTGCTTGACACTACCTAACCACTTTCAGCCAACAAAAAGTATTCAGAGGAGGTAGAATTTTTCTGAGCAGTGTATATTGGCCCCTTCTCCATGACTATCGAGTAAACAACACAATTTCTGGGGTATTTTTGGACCTCAGTGGGGGTTTTGTTTGTTTGTTTGTTTCCAGAAGGAAAACGGTAAGTGGTAATAAATAAAACGGGGGGATGTTGTATAGGTATCAGTTTGTGACAAAGCATTAGAAGGACAATCCAGTAGGTCTACTCATGTGTAAACTATGCAATAAAAGACAGAAATGTGCCCCCGGGGCTTTTTACTGTGGTGTTTTTTGGCCCCCAGTGTTTTTTTATTTCCAGAAGGAAAATGGTAAGTGGTAATCGGCTGACATTTGGCGACATTGTATGGGTGATAGTTTGTGACAATGACCAAGAAGCACAGCTCTGTAGGTCTAACCATGTGTGAATTACACAATAAAAGGCAGAAATTTGTCCCTGGTTTTTTTTGCTAGAGCATATTTGGCCCACAATGTTGTTTTTGTTTCCAGAGGAAAAATGGTAAGTGGTAACTGGCTGTCATTTGGAGATCTTGTACAGATTAAAATTTGTGACAATGTTCTAGAAGGATCCCTGTGTAAATTACACAATGAAAAATGCATCTGGGCCCAAAAAGTGCCCCATAAGTCTGCATGAGGGTTAATGAGGTTTCAATGAAGATGGAGCTTTCCATAGCACAATAAAATATTATGCCCAAGCTTAAAATTTTCATTATTTTATTACACTTAACCCATTTCTAAACAGGGTATCCCATGCAGAGAAACCAGTCTTCAAAGACAAGGGGGCTGGGGGCCAGCCCCCCACCTTCATGGCTTTCTTAGAAAGCAACAGGAAGTGCCGTGTCTTGGCCCCACTACCTCTGTTCAAGAGCCAGGACTACAGCAAATGAGTGAGCTTCTTGCCCAATGTAAACAGCAGAGGTAGGGGTTGATTTTTGCTGGGACTATAGTAAGGGAGGGGAACATTTAATTTCCCTTTCCACACAAGTGGGTATGTGGGAGACATTTGATTCAGGTGAATCTACCCTTTTCACACTTTCTAAAACAATACACAAACCGAAAAACAGCCAGCCTTCAACATTTGCACTTCTCCAAATATGGCAACGCAGTTCTGTTAATTAATGTGTACAAAAAAGAAGCACATACTAGGGTAAAGTGTACATCTAAATGCATAGCTTACTGAAAATAACATACACAAATGTGTATATTAAATTCACATCAAAATGCTGATGAATTTTCATAAGAACTTAAAAAATGCGAACTGATGTGTAACTCCCATGCTCTTCAACATCTATATGAAACCCCTGGGAGAGGTCATCTGGAGATTTGGCGTACAATGTCATCAATATGCTGATGACACTCAGCTCTATCTCTCCCTACCACCTGATTGCAGGGAGGGAGTGCTCATCCTAAACTGGTGTCTGGAGGTTGTGAAGGGCTGGATGTGGGCCAACAAATTGAAACTTAATCCAGAAGATAGAGTTGAGTTCATCTTAAATCATGGGCAGATACATATGGGCATAAGTGATCCCTCAGGTACATTGGTCCAAGGCTGTTTAGGCCTTTAAAGGTCAAAACCAGCACTTAGAATTGGGCCCGGAAACAAATTGGGAGCCAGTGGAGTCGATAGAGCACAGGGATGATATTCTCCCTGCGCCATGCTCCAGTTAACATTCTGGCTGCTGCATTTTGAACCAAATAATTTCCAAACTGTTTTCCAGGCAGACCCATATACAGTGCGTTACAGTAGTCAAGCCTTGATGTCACCAATGCATGTGTCACTGTGGCCAAGTCAACTGCTTCCAGGAGCAGACACAACTGGTAGACCATTTTGAGTTGGCCAAAACACTTCTGGCTACCACAGCCACCTGATATTCAAGCAGCAGGGCAGGATCCAAGAGAACTCCCAAACTGTGAACCTGCTTTTTCAAGGGGATTGCAACCCCATCCAGAATAGGTTTTCCCCTTGACCAGCAACACTTATCATTTTATGTATATAATGTATGTATCTATGTATGTGTATATGTGTGTGTGTGTATATATATATATATATATATATATATATATATATATATATATATATATATATATATAGTATTTTATGAAATGTGGTGTTGGAGGAGAGCTTTGCATATACCATGGACTGCAAAAAAGACAAATAATTGGGTGTTAGAACAAATTAAACCAGAACTATCACTAGAAGCTAAAATGATGAAACTGAGGTTATCATACTTTGGACACATCATGAGAAGACAGGATTCACTAGAAAAAACAATAATGCTGGGGAAAACAACAGGGAGTAGAAAAAGAGGAAGGCCAAACAAGAGATGGGTTGATTCCATAAAGGCAGCCACAGACCTGAACTTACAAGATATGAGCAGGGTGGTTCATGACAGATGCTCTTGGAGGTCGCTGATTCATCGGGTTGCCATAAGTCGTAATCGACTTGAAGGCACATAACAACAAGTATTTTATGTATTTTAATTGTACTTTATGTATTTTAATTTACTGTAATGTTTTCTGTTTTTATTGTGTATTATTTTATTATGTATGTGTGTGATTTTATTGTAAGCCGCCCTGAGTGCCCTATTGTAGGGAAGAAGGGCGGGACAGAAATATTTTAAATAAATAAATAAAATTGTAGAGATCTGAACTGAAAACTGGAAAAAATGAGAAACTGAAACAGAAATTGACATATTTGCCCATCCCTACCCAAAAGCCATTTTTGTTTAAAAACTAGACACATTAAATGTAGCAACACATTTAACATAACATGTACTTTTCCCCCAAGAAGTTCAGCAGCAGGCTTTGCAAAAAAAGTTATTTTGACCAGGGTTTGAAGGAAGAAAGAGGGAAGGATAGGTCTCAACTTAAAAGGCTTGTTGAAAGAGGAAAGTCTTCAATAGGCGCCAAAAAAATAACAGAGATGGTGGTATTAGTATAATATGCTATTTTTGCAAGTAACTCAAAAACTGCATGTACACTTTTATTATAATCATAACTGAAATTGTTTACTGTGTATGCCTACCAAAATTCTGCTGTGATTTTCTGTTCTAGATCTGCACAAAGAAAATACTCGATGCTGCTGAAAGGTATAAATTTACTGAATTCCTGATGTGCAGACAAGCAAAAAAGGAAGCTGTTCTCAGAACCTGCAGTTGGTTTTAGCTACTGTATTGTCTGGAGGTCAACAAATCCATTGTCAGTCACAATCCTGACTTCACTTATTGGCTAAATACCTGAAAGGTCAGGGATTAGAGCAGCTGGTACTAACAGAAATTGTGGGGGGGGGGGCTGACAGTATGGTGTAAATCTCTTGAACCAGATCACCTATTTTTAAAAAAATGAAAGCTAAGAGTCCGGAGATGGGTGTGACTCACCCAGAGACCTGGAGAGTATCCTCAATAACTGGAGTCTCTGAGCAAAAAACAGAGATCTGGAAACCCTAGTTATACTGCTTATTCATTTCAGATAGCATTACTAGGGTAGCATACAATATAGCTGCCATTTTGAAGCAATTTTCTAAAAGCAAAATAAAACAAAAATAAAGGAGCCTTTATTTTTATATATGTTTATTACAAAAACATTCCATATGCATTCATTACAAGAGGTGAAGAAAAAAGAATTGACATTACCACACTACAAGTGAACTATACCATTGTGCAGTATCTTGTACCGTGTTCTAGCATATAACACAGACCATTTTTCAACTAAATGCTTACTTCCTTGTCTAACTTCTCCACATATAATAATTTAATATTTAATGTCTGTCAATTTCAGCATATATACCACATCTCAGATCATGGTCATCCAATCTCTTACTAATCGAAGTTCTTTCTGTTTCCACTTATAGCTGATTGCCATCTTAGCTGCAGTAAGTGAATGAACAATCATTTCTCTGTCCTCCTTAAATACTTCACATTTTACATTGCCAAGCACAATAACTATCAGGTCAAATGTTCATTGGCATCCTCTCAGTTCCTCAGTATTATCTAGCACTGCTTCCCAGTATGTTTTGATAAAACACATCTCCAGCATTTGTCCTCTGCTCCTGGATATATATATGGCTCATTCTTATGGTGTTAAATACTATCTGCATAAGAGCTTACAAACCCTTTTCTTTACATCAAGACATACAGTTTCCATCCACCTTACCCATGAAACCATTTTCTTTCATATTCACATTTAGAGAAACATTATTTCTTTCTTTCCATATGCATTCCCAAGACTATTGTCTGCTCTGTCTTGTGATGACCATTTCATCATGAACTCTTTTGCTTTTTTTGCTTATATATTATTATGTGCCCCCTACATCTCTTAAGAGACTGGGGGGGAAACATGATATATAAGCCAGTAAAAGGGTAGGACGTTCCAAGGAACAGCAGTACTATCTGCTTTACTTTCCTTTGGAGGAAAAAGCACCAGTGACATAGTACTGCCAACCCACATGAAAAGGAAATGGACTGCCTTCAAGTCGATCCCGACTTTTGGCGACCCTATGAATAGGGTTTTCATGGTAAGCGGTTCAGAGGGGGTTTCCCATTGCCTCCCTCTGAGGCTGAGAGGCAGTGACTGGCCCAAGGTCACCCAGTCAGATTCATGGCTGTGTGGGGATTAGAACCCTGGTCTCCCAGGTTGTAGTCCAACACCTTAACCGCTACACCACACTGGCTCTCAGAAAAAGAGAGAGTGGCCCCACCTGTGTGATACATATAAAGCAGTATCATACCACTTTAAACAGTCATGGCTTTCCCCAAATAATCTTGGGAACAGTGGCTTGTCATGGGTCCTGAGAGTTAGGATATCTCTGTTTCCCCTCACAGTCCCCAGAGTGGTTTAACAATCAATCCCTCTTCCAAGAGAACTCTGGGAATTTTAGCTCTGTGAGGGCAATATAGCTCTCAGCACCCCCTAACAAGCTACAGTTCCCAGGATTCTTTGGAGGAAGCCATGACTATTTAAAGTGGCATTATACTGCTTTAAATGTACAGTGCAGATGGGACAAAAGACTCTGTATCCCAATGTGCTTCAGCCGGCATGCAATGGACCTGCCTCAGTGTTGTTTAAACTGCGAATTGCTATTTTTAAACGATCTGCCAGATATTTCCTCCTCCCAGCTTTCCCCAACCCTTCTTTCAAGTGAATTTGCCTGTCTTGATAGTCATCAAGAAAGATTAAGTGTTATTTGTCAAATCCCAGATTCTAATCAGGCATCACTTTAAGATATCCTTGCAAATAAGCCCACAAAAGTTACTAGCCGGCAAAAACAAAAAAATGGACTAGCCTGCTGATGGCTGGTAGAAGAGGCAGAGTGTCAACCCCCATGCAGTAGCCCACTATATATTTCTATACTGGGCAGAGGAGGGATGGAGCACACTGCCACTCCTCTGCTGACACACTCACCTACCAGGCTATTTTTAAATGCAAGACTGCTTTATGAGCTCATTCACAGAGCTCAGACAGCAAATATACACATCATCATCATCATGAAAGAATTGTCAGTTTGAAGGGGAGGGGAACTGGGTGGCCAAACTTGCTCTGAAACTGTTCTTGCTTGGTTCACTTTTTTTTGGCACCACTCCCAGTTTTGGGCACTCCTTTCACTGATGCCCACACATACCCCCTGGGATCAACACTACATAATGATATTGCATCACTGTCACAAGACTTTGGGGAAATAAAAATGGATGGAGCAATCCACACAGAGGAGTGTCACTGCCAGACATGCCTTTTTAATCCTCTGCACAGAATTATTTTTATTTACAACATTTCTAATGCCCTTTGTCACACAAGAAAACACAGCAGTGCAGAATAAAAATATGAAGCCTTGGACAGCGTTCCTTCAAAGGTCCAGGAGAACAGGTAACTTGGCAGCATCATCCCATCATCCACACCTCCGGGGGAAGAGAGTTCCATATGTGGGGTGCCAAAACAGAAAAGGCCCTACCTCACGTCACCATCCTGTGAGCTATACCCAGTGCGTTCTGGGTTAAAAAATGAGGTGCCAATACTAATACCTTGATAAAAGTGCTGTGGGTGCCAACACAAAATGGTTGCCGTAGGCAGCAAAAACCAAAGTGCTGGTACTCTGTCTCAGTGAGTTCCATGACATACAATGCTACCCAATGGTAGGACAACAAGAAATCCCACCCCCCCAAAAATAGTGTCCAGAATGGGTGAGGAGGCATTGCAACAAGCAGATGGGCTCCTACTGGGAGGAAGGACAGGATATAAATCAAATCAATAAATACATGTTAAGGGTCTTTAAGGCAATACCAGCATCTGAAATTGAGTCTGGAATTGGAAAGCATTGCTTAGGCTGCAACCTTACACATACTTTCCCAGGAGTAAGATTCTATAGGATTCACTTCCAAGTAGTAATGCATACAGTTGCGTTGTTACCTATGAAAGTTTGCCCTCACTACAATGCTTCTTCCAAAAATTAAAGAGAGAGTTTAAAAAATAATCTTCTGATGGATTTCTATTCAACTGGAGAAGCAGCAGAAGAGCCAGCAACTTCCACTGCAGTGAACTAATCTGAACTTTGTGCAGATTTTGATGCTTGCCAATATTGCTGCTCAGGCTAGAACTTGTAGTAACAGGACTAACGGTAGAGAGCCAAGAAGAGCAATCCTTGGCAGCCTCTGCAGTGCAGCTGTTGCCGACTTTCATTGGGTCTTCCTAGAGTTACAACATGTGAGCAGCAACTCTGTAATAAACCTTTATCTGGCAAAGGAGAGCAAAAGCAACCAAGCACGACCTAATACAGTTCACTCCTTTCCTTTTTCTTTGTGTATTATTATTATTGCTGATCTGCTCAGGTTACACAGTCATGAAACAGGACCTCAGCCTGGTTCCTAGTGGGCAAATACTGAAGGATACATAACCTCGGTTCATAAAGAACTTACAGTCAAAATATGAGCCAACTTATAAATAAGTTTATGCAACAGAAAATAATTGTTTTCTGTGTCATAAACTACAGCTGCAATACATTTGCTTATTTGTGAGCAGCCATTGTCACAAGTCTACCAACTAAGGCTAGAGTGCAAGTGGCGAAAGACGTGCTGTGAGGTTGATCTGGCATGAGTAATGCATCATAACCCTGCCTATTGTGTGACAGTGAGGGCAGCGAAGAAGGCCCATTTCTCTGTCTCCATCGGATCCTCAAGTAGCCATCCAGTGAAGCTTTTTCCATATTGTCAGGGGTCTGTTGACATTAACTCCGTGAAATGGAGTTTTAGACCCTTCAGAGGCTCACTGTGAATTGTTTGCAAGGCACTTTGAGGGTAAAGTTGCTCACCTCCGTAGCAATCTTGATGCCCCATCCACATCTACTGTAGTCCCCAATGAGGTGCGATGTCTACTGCAACTTCTTGGGATTAGTTTCAGTTGTTACAGCCTGATGACGTGCACAATGTGCTTGCAACAAAGTGGCCACCAACATGTCCTCTCGACCCTTGCCCTTCTTGGTTTATTTAAACTTGCAGAGGTGGTAAGACTGAGTGGATCCAGGGTGTGGTCAGCACATTGTTTTGAGAGGGAATGGTCCCAGCCGCCCTGAGAGAGGCAGTGATTTGACGGCTCTTGAAAAAGCCCATCTCGGACCCATTGGATTGTGACAACTACCGCTTGGTTGCAAATTCCCCCTTTTTAGGGAAGATGATTGAGAGGGTTCTGGCATAGCAATTGCAAGTACTCTTGAATGAAACAGATTATCTTGCCCCATTCCAATCTGGGTTCAGGCCTGGTTATGGGACTGAATTGGCATTGGTCACCCTGATGGATGACCTTTATTGGGAGAAAGATAGGGGGAGTGCAACCCTGTTATTCTCACTTAATCCCTTATCAGCTTTAGATACTGTTCACCATGGCATCCTTCTGAGCCAACTTGGTGAGATGGGTATCAGTGACACTGTTTTAAGTGGTTCCAATCCTACCTCCAGGTCATTTTCAGGTAATAGCATTGGGTGATTGTCTTTTGGCCCCTTGGCAGTTGGGCTGTGGACTGCTGCAGGGTACCATCTTGTCCCAAATGCTGTTTAACATGTATATGAAGCCCTTGGGAGCATTTAACATCTGTATGAAGCCCTTGGGAGCAGCCATCAGGAGATTTGGAGTGAGGTGTCAGCAGTACGCTGACATCTGAATCAGGAAAGGCCATCCAAGCCCTGGACTGGTGCCTGGACTTGGTGGTGGGCTGGATGAGGGTCAATAAACTGAATCCTAAGAAGATGAAGGCTCTGTGGGTTGGTGGTTCCTGAGTTGGTAAGTTGCCTGCATTGGATGGGGTCGTATTGTCTCTGAAAGAGCAGGTTCATAGTTTAGGGGTACTCCTGGATCCATCTTTGTCACTAGAGGCCCAGGTGAACTCAGTGGCTAGGAGTGCTTTTTACCAGCTTTAGCTGGTTAGACAGCTACAGCCGTTTCTGGACTGGGTAGCCCGACCATGGTTGTCCATGCGCTGGTAACCTCTAGGCTGAATTACTGTAATGCACTCTATATGGGGCTGCCCTTGAGGTGGTCTGGAAGCTGCAGCTGATGCAAAATGCAGTGGTGCGACTGCTCACTGGGGCAGGGTATCATCAACATGTCACCCTGCTGTTGAAAGAATTGCACTGGCTGCCCGTTAGCTATTGGGCAAAGTTCAAGGTTCTAGTTTTGGTGTCCAAAGCCCTATACAACTTGGGACCAGGATACCTGAAAGATTATTTTACCCCTTATATACCCGGTTGACCACTGTGCTCAAGGGCTTCCTGCAGGTATCATCTTATTATTATTATTTATTAAATGTATACCCCGCCTTATGGCCAAAAGGCCCTCAAGGCAGTTTACAAAAACACAAATATAGCAATACATACATCAATAAAATAATGCAATTCTCAAAATTAAATAACAAATAACATTATTAAAAGAAAAGAAAAAAACATTTAAACGTGTCACGATGAGAGATCTGCATTCAATCAGGTTTTTTATACTAGATATGCTATGCTCCGGAGGTAGGACAGTCTCAATTTGAAAAAACACAAATTGGCTCTTCAGCTTTTTCAGGACCTGATCTTCATGACTCCCCAAAAATGCCGCTCTCCATTTTATAACTTAGAGACAACAGACCTTTTGTTTTCCTCTGCACGCTTCTCTGGTCCTGTCTGTACGCAGCAGCCATGTTGGTGATAATATGAACCGAGAACGGTCAGCCGGGCTGGTCTGGAACGATGGCCACTTGAATGGCCTGGCACTCATACTCAGCATCTTCTTGGAGATCTGCTCTCAGGATCTTTAGGTGATGCTCCCCTGACAGATGGTCCCCTTCAACCAAGTAGCATGGGTAACTTGAGAGATCCCGGCCTACACCAAGAGCAAGACCAGACCCCTCGTTCTTTTAGCTTTAACAATCGCTTTGCTTTTTAGTATACATTTGAGAACAAGTTCCTGTCTGCATGCAGCTTCAAACCTGCGATCAATCACAAGCCACACGATGGGCCTGGGCACCTGGAACTGCTTATCCGCGAGGGGGAGCGGAAACCAGTTTGTTTTCATCAGAGCCATCCTATTTCGTTGAAGCCTTCCACGCCCCAGAAATACAGGAGTGAAAGCAAAAGCAAATGAGCCCCTCAAATTCCTTCGGCTGGGCATCAAGGGGCCATACTGATTAAGCGCTGATGGGCAATTATCCTCCCAGTAGCCCTGCCTAGGATCATGGCCTCCAGCTTGGCCGAGGACCTGGTGTGCTCGATCTGCCTCTCCCTTTTCCAGGAGCCCCAGATGATGGGCTGCAGCCTCCATTTCTGCCTGTCTTGCCTGAAGAGCTGCCTCCCCAAAGGGCGGAGCAAGGGGAATCCTTATCAGGAGGTCTAATTTGCACAACACAGGAAGCGGACCTTTAGTGTTTTGGCACTGACACTTTTAAATTCCCTCCCCTTAAATATTAGATAGGCATCATCTCTGTTATCTTTTCAGCATCTACTGAAGACCTTTCTCATTCAACAAGCCTTTTAAGTAGAGACCTTATTCCAGTCTGCATCTGTGTTGGAATTGCTTTTTAAGGTGTTTTTTTTTAAAGTTGTTTTTGAAGATGTTTTGTTTTAATATATTTTAAAGTCTGTTTTTCAGATGTTTTAGAGTATTTTTAGTGTTTTTGTTTGCTGCTCTGGGCTCCTACTGGGAGGAAGGTCGGGATATAAATTTAATAAATAAAATAATAAATAAATAAATAATAAAATGTTGCTTCTATCAGGTTGCCTTACTGCACGGGCATGAAAAACAGGATGGAATCTGAAAATAACACCTGATCCCCAATGCAGTAAACAAATGAGAAAAATCAACTCATTTGGAATGTGGTGTTGGAGGAGCACTTTGCACATAGAATGGACTGCAAAAAAGACAAATAATTGGGTGTTAGAACAAATTAAACCAGAACTATCACTAGAAGCTAAAATGATAAAACTAAGGTTATCATACTTTGGACACAATGAGAAGACATGATTCACTAGAAAAGACAATAATGTTGGGAAAAACAGAAGGGAATAGAAAAAGAAGGCCAAACAAGAGATGGATTGATTCCATAAAGGAAGCCACAGACCTGAACTTACAAGATCTGAACAGGGTGGTTTATAACAGATGCTATTGTAGGTCGCTGATTCATACGGTCATGATAAGTCGTAATCGACTTGAAGGCACATAGCAACAACAACAACTGAAGGATCAAGTATTCCAACACAAAACCATACATTAAGGACACCTTTGCTGATGGTAGTTGTAGACCAAAGCATCTGGAGAGCACTCAGTTGAAGATGGTTTCACAATGGCTATTTTCAGAGGCAGTCCTCTAGAGACTACCATCATTTGAGGTGAGGAAGAGTGAATAAAGAAAATTGAAAGAGGGCCTTTTCAAATATGGCATTTCACCTATAGAATGATCTCCCCAGGGAAACTCACTTGACACTTGTTTTCATTTTTGAGGAGACATTTGTTATATTTGTAACCACTCAGATTAATCTAAATATATAATATTTTTGTAAGCTGTCACACCACCGCCCATGGGAGCAGGAGAGCAGGCAAGCAAGGCGAGGAAGGGAGGGAAGCAAGGATGGCAAGCAGGAGCAAGCAAGCATGCATTGGGGCTCGAGTGGGCAAGTGAGCATTGGGAGTGAGGAAGTGGGCAAGTGAGCAAATAAGAGAGCTAGTGTTGGCATGGGCAAGTAGGCAGATAAGAGAGCTTCTGTGGTGGGTGAACATTGGGGGCGAGTGAGGAAGTGGGTGGCAGCGACCACGCAGAGGGAGATAAGCAGTTGAGGCAGGGTGGTGGCAGCCTGGGCAGGTGGGAGGCCAGTAAGCTGCCTAAACAGGGTGGTGGGAAGTGCCTGGAGAGCTGTTTGGAGAGTTGCCTATGGGTGGAGGACCATTTTGAGAGTTGCCTGGGGGTGCAGGCATTTTGGGAGTGGCCCAGGCAGTGGAGGGCCTTTGGGGAGTTGCCTGGGGATGGGTGGGGGAGACATTTTGGGAGTTGCCTGTGGGTGGGGAAATGTTTTGAGAGTTTGTGTGTGTGTGTTTGTGTGTGTGTGTGTTTTGGAGTCCCTGAATATGTGAATGTGCATTTGCCCCTGGCTGTGTTTGTGTGTGTTTGGAAGTCCTGGGGGTGTTAAGAGTCCCTGTGTGTGTGTGTATTTGAAGTCTCTGTGTGTGGGGGGTGGAGCTCAAAGCATGCAGAGGCAAAGCCCCTGGTAAGATAATATTTTGATAAGGTAATCTGTCAGTCACAAAAGCTGTCCATTGAATAGAAACAGAGGCTTGTGAAATAATAACACTGTGCCAGATAATAACCATTTCCCCATAAAACCAGTGAGAACAGAATTCCTCTATAGTATTCAAAAATATAATATTGCTGTTTGTTAATTATAATCCAGGGATACAGTAACTGAAAAACTGGCCATGTGTATGTTTCAGAAGCCTTTGCCATCAAAGGGAAACCAAAGTGCACTTGCCAAAATGTTTGTTCTCGAATACAAGTTTATTCAATGCAAGCAATTTCAAAAAATGCAGCTTTAGGATACTATAAGAACTGAACTGGCTGACAAAGATCTTCATATTAAATAGTGGTCATTAAATCAATGATTCATATAACTATAGCTATAGATATAACAGTTTAGAAAGCAACAAACAGAACTTCACTCAAGCTTGCTCTGGATCCCTATAAGGATTCCGTTAATCACCTAATATATATATATAAAAGTAATTGTGATTAACCAAACAGAGATTTTTATTATATTAACAAAACATTTCAGCTTCCGCCTGCATCAGCTGCTAACATACAAATGCTGTTACCAAGGTGGCAGTTATAGAGCTTTGCGGATGGAATGCTCAGAGGGGCTTCATTTGCAGAAGCTAAGTAGTGGTGGTACTGTCCTCCAGGTTCAGGCCATGTGGTGCCAGAGAAGGATCAGTGAACTTAAAGAACACCTTCTTCTAAGAGGATATTCTCCACATATTATCAATTGCAACATCCACCGAGCCTCCATTCTGTCCAGAGAAAACCTCCTCCATCATACTGAGGTGTCAAAGAGCAGAGAGCAACGGATTCCATTTGTGGTAGATTTCCATCCAGCATCTCCTAACTATCACCGAGCAATCAAGGAGAGCTACCCATTGCTGGCAAACTCTGAACATCTTACCAGAGCCATCAGCAGGCCTCCTGTTATAGCATTTTGCCAACCTCCTAATTTGCGCAGACCGTTGGTGAGAGCTGTGCTTAAGCCACCTATCACCAATCCAGGGTCTCATCCTTGTCACTCCAAATGCTGTATCACCTGTGCGTACCTCAGGGAGACAGCCACTTTTACAAGCACTAGGACAGGCAGGACATATTACATCAAACAGAACATCACCTGCAGGTCCTGCAATATAGTTTACATCATCGAATGCAAAAGACCAGGATGTCATATCCAATACGTAGGAAAGACCACAACTGACCTACGCACGCGCTTCAGGAACCACAAGTCAGCAATTTTGACAAAAAAAGTGGAGCAACCAGTTGCAAAGCATTTTAACATCGAGGGTCACAGCCTGTTAGACTTTTCCATTACAGCGATAGAGATGCCAGCAGATCCAGCAGCACTGACCAAAAGGGAGAACTTTTGGATTTACTCTCTGGACACATTGGCACCACATGTGGGCCTGAACCTGGAGGACAGTACCACCACTACTTAGCTTCTGCAAATGAAGCCCCTCTGAGCATTCCATCCGCAAAGCTCTATAACTGCCACCTTGGTAAATGATGCCCCGCTCGCCGTGCAACTGACGAGCGGGGCAAGGTTGCAGATGGGGGGGTGAAGACGCTGCCTCCATCTTTAATGGAGGCAACGTCGCGCGTCGCGCTTATGACAAAAGCGCGACGCATAGCAGGAAGGGCGGAGCTTGCAGGACTATTTAAGTCCCGCCGCCCCTCCTACCTCCTTCCTTTGCTGCGCGGCGACGTTGGAACAGCCGGCAGACAGACGGAGCTGGAGAAGATCAGCGGCGGCCATTTTGACCGTGTGAACGATGTGATCGGCGCCATTTCGAGGCGCCGATTTTGTGGCAATACAGGCAGTATTGCTGGCCTCCCGCCATTCTGGATCGGGCCCGTTAGGGCCTGCGAATTCACGAAGGAGAGCTGGTGAAGCGGCAGCAGCCTTTAAAAAAAAAAAAAAAGGGCTCGCCGAGCCTCGCGCCGCCCCCCCCATGAGGGGAGGGGGAGGGAGGCGAGCCGCTTCCAAGGCTATTCTACATAGCCAGTTAAAACAAGATTAGGAGAGCTGGTGAAGCGGCGGCAGCTGTAACAAGACATTACAAAGGCTCACAGAGCCTTGCGCCGCCGCCCCCCTCCGCTTCCAAGGCTATTCTGCATAGCCAGTTAAAACAAGATTACATTAAGGCTATTTCTATAGCCAGTTAATAAGGGCGGCTGAGCTTTGAATATTCAAAGTTCTTGGCAGCTAGTTAAGCAAGATCACACCCACTTTGAATATATACCTTGTCTATAACATAAATTGTTTATAATATTACATTGTTATCCAGTAAGATCTGATAATAATAATAATAATTTTGAAATTGTTTATAAATTGATACAATTGTCATGCCATCCAAAAAAGGAAAAGGGGGGGCAAAAGGTAAGGGGAGAGCTCACAGGCCTCCGCAAAAACTCCCTACCCCGGCGCCTGGCTCCTCGGATGAGGAGGAGGCACCTCCATGAGCTGCCATATTATCACGCCTTGAGGCTTTAGAACAGCGGGGGAGGGTGATGCCAACCCCTGCGCCCAGGTCTACTCCAGCTGCTTCAAAGGAAGCTGCTACTCCTGGAACTTCCACTGGGGGGGTTACCAGGCCAAAGCGAGCTAACGCTAATGCTCAGGGTGGCACACGTAAGGGGCAACAGCAAGGGTCTAACCGTGATGTCCTTGCATTGATTTTGGCCAGGCTTGAGGCGCTCGAAACCCCTCCTGATTCCACACAGATGGTGAGCGAGGGAATGACGGCTCCTCCTGCTCCAACAGCGGCAATGGGGACTGGCGGTGAGATGGCTACACCCCAGGCTGGCATGACATCATCTCTGATGGGGCAGCTGGTAGGAGTGGGTGAGTCTGCCTGGTCTGCTCAGGCTTCTGGGTTTTGAAGCTTGGGTTGGCCTCCTCAAAGTGTACCTCAACCGCCGCTCCAGGCTGCATGCAGCCAAATTTGGCAGCATGCAGGCAATGGACAGGTGATGACAACAGCTGTGCCACATGAGGGGTCGGCTCCAACAGCGGCTCTAGCTGCTGCACAGATGCAGACACTCACGACTACAAGTCCCTGTACTATTTCAGACCCTTTAGGGTCGGTGGCAAGTAATGCTATTCCTTTTGGGAATACATCTGTCACCTTGGGTTTCCACCTGCTCCCTTCAACAAAAGAAAAAATTTGGAGAGGAGAGTATGTGGATGTCTTTTCGCTACTTTATAGGGAGCTACCCAAAAGGGACAAAGATAAGGAGAATGAGACTGACATAGACAGGCCCAGGCGCAGGAGGATAGACCGCACCTGGGCTAATTGGCTACCAGCGTATTTGATATACGCAGGAGTGCTGATTGAGAGACAGCCTCAAAGGGCATTGTCTCTCTTTAAATATCTAGACATAATATACAGAGCGTATGTAGAATTCTCTGGTCTGGCATGGCTTTCTTATGAAGAGGCATTTCATATGCGGGCGGCGTGCGATGTGACCCTTTCATGGGACAAGAAGGAACCCGAGCTATGGCTGCAGTTTATGACTGCAGCCCGTGCCATGACAGGAGATAGGTGTGATAGTGGGCATCTTATAAGCAGGCAGTCGACCACCACCCTTCCCCACTTTAATGCGGGGCAAGGGGTTCAACAACGGCTGCTATGCTGGGATTTCAATGCCCGTGGAACCTGCAATCGCAACCCGTGTCGTTTCCGACACGAGTGTGCGATTTGTGGAGCCTCACACCCTTCCACCGCCTGCAACAGAGGCAGGTCGTACAGAGGAGGCGGCAGGGACCAGCAGTGGGGCAGAAAACAGCCCCCACCTGGGGCTAATCAAGGAAAAGGGCCCCTCCCCAATTAGGTTACATGTTTTACAGGCTTGTTAGCCGTTTATCCAGTAGCTGGAGATGCCGGTTTTCTTTTTAATGGTTTTTTGTCAGGCTTCCGAATTCCCTACAACGGTCCTAGGGTTTCTTACATGTCCCAAAATTTAAAATCTGTCATAGGTAAGGAGGCAATAGTGCGCATGAAAATCTACAAAGAGGTGCAGGCAGGACGGGTGCTTGGCCCGTTCCAATCACCCCCTCTCCCTAACCTTCGAGTATCCCCATTAGGGATAGTACCCAAAAAGGTGGCAGGGGAGTATAGGCTTATTCACCACTTGTTCCACCTGCGTGGACACTCAGTTAATGACTTCATTCCTGACAGTCTATGTACGGTCCACTACACATCATTCGACTCTGCCGTGCGCATGGTTCGTGCGTGCGGTATAGGAGCATTAATGGGCAAGTGTGACATTAAGTCAGCTTTCCGACTACTGCCCGTCCACCCAGCAGATTTCGACCTGCTGGGCTTTAGTTTTGCCAACAAATTCTATGTGGACCGCGCCTTGCCTATGGGATGCTCAATCTCCTGCGCAGTGTTTGAGCGCTTCAGCACCTTTTTGGAATGGGCTATCAAACATAGGGCGGGCAGGACTTCTGTCGTTCATTATCTGGATGATTTTCTATTTGCGGGTGGGGCTGGTACAGGCAAATGCCTACACTTAATGGCCCAGTTTCAGGATTTGGCCGAAGAACTGGGGGTTCCTCTAGCCATAGAAAAGACGGAGGGACCTGCTCCAGTTTTGACCTTTTTAGGCATCGAAATTGATTCTGAGCAGCAATGCTGTAGGCTACCCCAGAACAACCTGCTAATCCTCCATAACAAGATAAATGAAGTTATAAGGGCGAGGAAAGTTTTCCTCTCCACCCTCCAGGAGCTAGCAGGGCACCTTAATTTTGCGTGCAGGGTCATAGCACTGGGCAGAGCATTTCTGAGGCGTGTATATGAGGCCATGGTGGGGCTCTTACGACCCCAACATCGATTTAGGGTTACAGCGGCTTTACGCGCCGACCTGGCTGTGTGGTCCTCCTTTCTACAGGATTTCAATGGAACATCCTTCTGGAGGCAGGATCGGCTCCTGGAGGCCGAGTTACAGGTCCACTCTGATGCGTCTGGGGGTTATGGCTTTGGGGGAGTCTTTGGATCTTCCTGGTGTAAGGGACAATGGCCACAGACTTGGGTTCAAGAGGGTCTAGACAAGGATCTGACCTTTTTGGAATTTTTCCCTATAGTGGTAGCAGTCTATTTGTGGGCAGTGGAGTTGCAGAACTCCACGGTCCACTTCTGGTGTGATAACATGGCTACAGTACATGTTATCAATTCCATCACATCCAGGAATGCCAGGGTTATGGGTCTGGTCTGTTCTTTTGTTCTCCAGTGCCTGCGTTTTAATATTCTTTTTCGGGCGCGGCACGTTCCTGGCATTGACAATAGTGTTGCTGATGCTCTGTCACGGAACCAGATGGACCGTTTCCGGCAGTTGGCGCCGCTGGCCAGGGCTCAGCCGGAAGCCGTGCCCCCTGCACTATGGGAGATTGGAGAGCAGAGTCGGAGAGGGCCATAAGCCTTTCCATTGCCCCCAGTACGCTCACCAGTTACCAGAGAGCAGGTAGGGATATGCAGGACTTCTGGGCCTCCAAAGGCCATGCGCCAGAGTGGCCTATTCCGGTGAGCCACCTGCTTGAATTCCTGGTGGACTGCAGGAAACGGGGCCTGTCAGTCCAAACACTGCAAGGTAAGCTGGCAGGGCTTGCCTTTTTAGCAAAGGCAGGTGGGTTTCAGGATCATACCGGGGACTTTAGGGTCCGCCGCATGTTGGCTGGGTGGGCTAAAGAACACCCTGCCACACCTGATTCCCGTCGACCTTTCTCACTGGATATTATAATAGGGATGGTTAACCAGTGGAAAATGGTCTGTTCTACTAGTTATGAGGCCAAGCTATTCCAGGCAGTAGCCTTCACGCTGTTTTTTGGAGCGTTTCGGATAGGTGAGGTGGTGGCAGGCTCTAAACATGACACGTCTCGACGTGCCCTCCAGTTTGCGGATGTCTCCATAGAAGGAGGCTGCGCTTGTATCACTTTGAGGTGGTCTAAGACAGACCAAACAGGTAAGGGGAGACAGGTGCGCTTGGCCCCATCATTGGAGCCTCACCTCTGCCCGGTACGGGTCTTAACTGATTTCTTAAGAACCAGGGGAACAGCTGAAGGCTATTTATTTACCCATGTGAGTATGGATCCTCTTTCTATTTACCAGTTTTGGGCATTAACGAAACTAGCACTACAAAGGATGGGCTACGATGCCTCACAATTCGGAACACACTCATTCCGAATAGGAGCTGCTTCTACGGCAGCTGGTTTTGGTTTTCCCCAGGCGACAGTACAGGCCGTGGGACGTTGGTACTCTGACGCATATAAGGGCTACATTCGCCCCTTCTAGAGGGCGGGAATGCGGAAGCCTAACACCTTTTATTTGTTTCGGCAGGTTGCTGGACGGGGACGGAGCAGACGCAGATCCTTATATGCGGCCACAGCATGGTCTTCTGGGCAGCCAGGAGGGCAGCGAAGTCGAGCATGGGCTCGCAGTTGGGCCTCAGTAGATGGGCTGCGGTACAGTGGCTTGGCCGGCGAGGAATGCGTTGGGAGGGGCTCCTACCAGCTCTGTTCCGGCAAGGTTTGGTGCGGACAATTCCGCAAGTGCTGGTCATCCACCTTGGTGGTAATGACCTTGGTTTGATGAAGGGCAAGGCCCTCAGCGTGCAGGCATGTAAGGACATGCAAACGATAAGGCAGCGTTGGCCTTGCGTGCGTCTGATGTGGTCAGACATGCTTCCACGCCAGGTGTGGCGTGATGTTTGGAACCCAGCTGGGATTGAGCGAGCAAGGAAGAAGGTCAACCGGCAGATTCGGTTGGCATTTCTTGGGCAAGGGGTGGTGGTCATTCCACATCCCCAAATTCAGCAACAGAAGGGTGAACTATACAGGGCCGATGGCGTTCACCTGTCAGACACAGGTAACGACTTATTTTTGGGAGACCTGCAGAGATGTCTGCGAGAGGTGCTTCTCGGCAGTGGGGTAAAGGGGGACTAAATAGAGATTTGTCCCCCTTTTGTGGCGGGAAGGTGCGGGAAGGGAAATAGGTAAGGACAGCTAGGTGGCCCCCTTAGGCACCTTTGGTGATTGGCGGTTCCGGAGGGCCTGTCTCTCAGGGCTTTACGGCTCTAGAGCAGGATATGGGCTGCTTCTGGGGCCAATTTATCCTCATCTACCCAGGGATTATACGGTCCCAGGTGGGGATGATGTGGGAAGGCCCCCCTACTCACCTACAAGGTGTGGCCGGGGTAAAGGGTAAGCAGATGGGCTTGCCATTGCCCCAGCAGGGGCTGGTCGCCCGAGAGCTGCGTGTTAAGCTACTTGCTTATAGACAGTTCCCGCACCTAGGTTTCCCTCTGCAGGTCACTTTAAATTGGGGATTTTGTTTATTGTAATTTAAATAAAGTGGCCCTTGTTCAACCCAAGCTGATGTCTCTGCGTATTATTTCACCCATCAACTGCAACAGCATTTGTATGTTGGCAGCTGATGAAGGCGGAAGCTGAAACGTTTTGTTAATATAATAAAAACCTCTGTTTGGTTAATCACAATTACGTTTATATAGCTATAGATATAGATATAAAATCCCACTGAGAGTGGAAGCCAAAGGCACTCACTGATATTAGTTCTTCACTCAACTGGATCCTGAGGTCATCTTTGGGTGCCACTGCTAAGTGAGGTGCAACAGGTGGGTACCAGAGAAGGAGGCTCTCCCACTACAGAGGCATGCCTGGCATCCACTCTATATTCTTTCAAACACTAGGTGAATACTTTTGTTTATTTTCCCAGGCTTTTATGGGTTTTAAAAGTGTCCTGGGAACTCTAGTTTGTCAAGATGGTGAGAAATGGAGCTCTGTGAGAGGTAAATCATAGTTTCTAGAATTCTTTGGGGGAAGCCATGCAGTTTAAATGTATGGTGTGGATGTGACCAAAAGAGTCAGAACAATATTATTATTAGGTTTATACACTGCTTACATGCTGTAACTGCTTCTTCAGTTCTTGTTTCCAGACCTAACATAACTATCTGATGTTTCATAATAGCTGTCCTAACTCTTAAATATATGGTTTAATATCTCCCTCAACTCATTTTCCCCTCAGTCTTTCTGTCCCTCGTGGCTACACTCTCCACTCTGCCTAACATTCCTGACATTCTCTGTCTGTCACTTACTCTGCCTAACATTCCATTCCACTCCTCTACTGTCAATCATTCCACTAGGTCTTCTGTCATGCGTACATACAGTAAACTGCAGTTGAAAGCTGATTGTACATGAACTGTAAATCTCAGTCAAGCTACTATTAGGGTCTGAAATTGAAAATAGTGGCAAAAATAAAAACAATGCCAACGTTTGATTGACAATTATTTTCTCTTATGAAATGTGGACACCCTATCTTGACAAATGTAACATTATTTCTTTTGCAGAACTGCAAGATGTGGGACAAAGCAGTAAGTTAGATGTTTGGAGCAACAGTTCACAAAAAAAGAAAAAGAAAAGGAAGAAGTCAGAGCTTTAGCAACCAATTGCTAAGAGGATTTCAAAAGTTGCAGACAGTTTACTTCAAGTGTTTATTTTATGTTTATATGATTTTTGTTGGTAACAAATCTGTGTGTACTATGCTTTAATTTCACACTGCATTCCTATCCTTACAGTGCTACTGACTACATTAACTGCTTGTCCAAAGCAATATTGTGACTTTGCTTTTACTGCATAGATTATGGTTTAGACTTTAGTGCTCCTACCTTCAGGAACGGATATTGTGCATTAAGAGTTCCATCCTAAACTTATTCTTTCTGCAGCCAGTCCTAGCAATTTTGAGGGACTTAATTTCTAAGGAGAGATGGGTGAATTTGTCAATTTCAGTTTCCCTCAGTTTCTATTTTTTTCCAATCTTAAGTTCAGTACTCCACATTTCCACATGTTTGCATTTTTTTAAATAAAGTTCTCATAAAATTCATCAGCATTTTAGTGCAATTTTTCCAAATACACACATTTTTGGATGCAATTTTGCATTAAACACATTTTTGTAAAGCATATTTTTTCCTAACATGCATTTTTGTATGTTATTTTCATTCATATATGCATTTTTATGCACGCCTTAGTATATACAGTAGGGCCCCGCTTTTCAGTGTTCCGCTTTTCGGTGTTCTGCTTCTCGGAGTTCTGCTAATACGGTGGTTTTCTTCTGGGCCGGAGTAAGGGGGGGCACGTGTGTGCATCTGAACCAAGGGAGGGACGGCCACTGGCCAGGCGTGCTCATGTGAGCAGCACACTTGTTTCTGGAAAGAATGGCTCCCTCCTCACTCTGGGAGGTAAGCAGTTTTAAGGTAAGCAATGTGTGTGTACCAGCCTTTCCTGGGCCCTGGCACCTGCACACACGTACGCCCCACCTACCTACCTACCTACCAGGCAGGAGGGGGTTGAGGTTGGGCGGGTGAACAATTGAGCAGGGGGAGAGCAAGCGTGTGCAGGCAGGCAGGCTGTTGCAGCCGCCAGGAGCTCACTCAGGCTGCTGGGAGCTCACTGAGGCAGCTCTTCTTACTGATGCGGTGCATGTGGGGAGCTGTGGGTGGCGGCGCTTGTTTTGGCGGGTGTCAGGAGTCCATGGAGGCCACTTCCTTTGCCCTTCCTTTCCCGTCTTCAGGCTCACACCTGTGGCCTGAAGTCCTTTACCGGAGCTTGCGGCTGCAGCTCGGGTTGGCTGTGTGGGGGGAGGCTTTGTCATTCAGCCACTTTGGGGCTTGCTACTGCAGCCGTAGGATCCTTACTGGAGCTTGCAGCTGCGGCTCCATTTGACTGTGCGGGGGGAGGCAGCTGTCCACTCCCTTCCTACGGTTCAGGTGGGGCTTGCAGTGCCTCTGACAGCCTCTGGAGCCTGCCACGGAAGGGGAGCACTACTTCCCCACCATAATGAGGGCGAGTGAGCAAGCAAGTGGGGGTGAGTGGGGGAGGGCGAGTGAGTAGGGGGAGAGGGCAAGTAAGCGAGCAGGCAGGGGAGAGGGTGAATGGGTGAGGGGGAGAGCAAGCGAGGGAGCCTGTGGAGGGCGAGCAAGCAGGTGAGGTGGGCTGGCGAGTAGGTGGGCAGCTGCCTCCCTGCGATATTTAAAAGATGTATTTTTTAATTTGTATATTTGTTTTAATGTTTTTAGTTACTGTAAACTGCCCAGAGAGCTTCGGAAATGGGGCAGTATATAAATAAATAAATACTACTCCCTCATCATAACGAGGGCGAGCGAGCGAGCGAGCAGGGAGGGTGGGGGGAGAGGGTGAGCGAGCAAGGGGCAGGATGAGCAAGGGAGCCAGTGGAGGCTTTTATATGCATTAATGCTATGTTCCACTTTTTGGTGATTTTCGCTTTTTGGCAGGGGTCTGGAACCTAACCCACCATATGAGTGGGGCCCTACTGTACATTTTTTATACACATTACTTGGCTGGAGAACTGCATTGCAAAATTCATTGGCTCACATGTTGTTTGAGAAATTGTGAATTGGGTAGATTTGCCTTTAAATGCAAACGAAATAGAATTTTCCCCGCATCCCTCCTTTCAAGTAAGCAAGCAGCTCTATTTTAAGATTGCAGCTCTATTTTAAGTGTATGTGAAAATTGTCTTTCCTTTAGGTCCAGCAACTAGACAGGTGAATAAAGGGGCATGCTTTTTCTACCTTCCCTTCCTGGCATCACTTCAGTGAAAGGAGCTACTTATCTCCATTGCAAAGGGATCTGAGAGTGGATTAGTTCTCCCCACTGAAAAGAATGGACTCTACTGAGCATGGGGCTTCTATGTGTATTTGGGTCCTGTACCATATGTGATGTGTGAGAGAGGAGAGTTCAAAAAGCAACCTCAAAATAAGACAGCAAGGGAGGCAAATTGGTCACCCAGATGGGCCTGAGCCCAGTTAGATGAAACAGCCCCTTTGCACATCTTGGAGAGGCAGGGGCTTGCTAGTTAATTATATTTATGCAAACAGTTTCCAGTCCCTTAGGCTGAAGGAACTAGGATAACATTTTAATGAAGCCTACCAGTATTTCAGCAATGCATAATTACATTCGATGCTATCCTTTTGTGCTCCCCAGTGCAAGTCAGCTTGCATGCTACAGATGACAAAACATCCGTAGATTGCTTTCACCTCTGGCATTTATAAGCATTTTCCAAACTCCAAAAGGTATTTTTGTGTGTTTCCCTGATGTGTATTGTGTGTGCTGCTGTGGCTGTCCTTGTACTGCTTGTTTATACTTTAATATGTTTGGTTTTTTTCTTTTAACCCCCCCTGCCTCCCCCGAAAAACCACCCTCTTTGGTGGTTAATGTTAGAAATGTTTGTTGTCTAATTTATTTATTTATCTTAGAATTCTGTACACATTTGCACAGGCTCTAAAGAATACTTGAATGTACATACAATTCACCAAACTGATTATTCTGCCAGTTTTGGAATCATCTTGAAAGTGGTGGTGGGAAGCTTTTCTGAGAATGGCCAGAAAAATAATAAAAATAATCTCACATCATGGGGGGAAAACTCTTGGAAATCTACTTGTGAAAAGAAAAATGTTGAGGTGGGATTATTTCAACAAAACAGAACTGCCCTTAAAACTATCATCAGTTATTAAAAAAAAAAATCAAAACCCTGTCTGCTTAAGATCAGAGTTAAGGTTATCTCATGTTGGCTTAAGCTTCACCAAGCAAGGATATTGGAAGCTAAGGCTGATGCCTTAATAGATGTGCCTATCAACAATGATACTGTGCAATGTTACAAATTGTGCTTACTTACAATTTACTCTTTGTGTGCCCACACCTTTCCTTGGTCTTTCAAGCTCAAATCCAGATAGCAAGGATGGAGTGTCTGGGACTAGAAAAGATGCCGCAAGTCATCCTGTTCCTGTATTGCAGCCTTTCCCAACCAGTGTGCCTTCAGATGTTGTTGGACCACAACTCCCATCAGCCTCAGCTAGCATTGCCAATGGTCAGGAAGATGGGAGTTGTAGTCCAACTACATCTGGAGGCACACTGGTTGAGAAAGGCTGCTGTATTGCCTTATGAAACATCTGAGCCATACTAAATTGCTAGAGGAATTCTCTTGTGAATTGACATATGTTTCTTTGCTGTTTGCATCAGTAGCTAACAGGATGGGATAAACAGTTGGAGGTTTCCCTCTTTTAGCACCCTTCACCATCCTTATGTTGGCTCACCACACAGGAGGTTTTCATGTGGCACTCCCACAAGAGTGAATGACATCAGAATTCAGGTTTCTCATCCTGGATTAGTGTGTATGGTGTTTCAGTGCGGGGTGTGGTTTTTGGAGGGTTCGGTATTGAGTGGGGGTTTTCAGTGTTGGGGTGTTATTTTACACAGGCTTGTGTTGGGAGGTTTCATTGTGTGGTGTTGGGTGCATGCAGGGGGTTCAGTGGGGTATTCATTGTGGGGCACATGCGGAGGTTGTAGTGTGGGATGTATGTGTGGATTTGTAGGATGAGGTGTGATGTGGGTGTGGCAAGGGTTTCCCATGAGAGTTTCTCAGGTTTCTAAAAGTGCCCACAGGCTCTAACCACTGCACCACAGGAATAAGGGAAAGGAAGTTGATGGCAAAAATGAGAAGTGGTGTTGCACACAATCAGCTTCTTAGGGTTGGTGCATGCAATTGTGATACATGTGGCTTCCACTGAAATTAGTAGGATTTAGAAGTAGTTAAACTTGGCTGAATGCTGTCAAATGAGAGAAGAAAACAGCATCTCAAATGCGTTATAGGAGGGCTGCCCCCAGGGCTGGCACCAAAGGGTGGCCAGGTTGGGCCCTGGCTAAGAGCCCCTACAGCCCAGAGGGCCCCCCGAAGGGCCCCTCCTTAGAATGGGAGAGTGGTGCTCCCATCCAATGATCCATGGTAGCATCAAGTTCTGCAACCCAACTCTGCCATGGATTGGGGAGAGGGAGCTCCCAAGTATCCTCCCCAATACAGACAGTGTGGGCTGCAGTAAGCCTGCCCGCATATCCCACCAACCTCTCCCATCAGTGTGAATGCTGTGCTATGTGTGCATGCCTGCCATCACCCAAGATGGTAGCAGAGGCTTCCTTAAAGAGCTGATTCCTCCCCTTCTTGGTTGATGACATGCATGTGTGCTATGTGCACACATCATTCACATGACACAAGAGGTAGGTGGGTGGGCTTATTAACCCCATGCCACCTGTATGGGGGGGGTATTGGGCTATATCACCACAGGCCTGGGTCAGGCTGGTGCCCAAGGGCCCAGACATGCCTGGTGCCAACCCTGGCTGCCCCCCTCCAACATTAAAAATTTCAAGCACCACATTTTGAAACAACAAAACTGATTAATATTACAAACCCACAAATATACATTGTATTTCATATTTATTTATTTATTAGATTTCTTACCCACCCTTTACCATAAGGTCCTAGGGTGGGCTACAATAATAAAATATACAATTATAAAATAAAACAGTTACAACCATTCAAAAAACCTATAAAACCATTTAAAAAGTCATACAGAATGGACGTCCTGATAAAATGGTATCTGCAGGAGGGCCTTTCATGCAGAGCACAGTGATCAATGAGAAATGTAAGGAGTGAGACAATCTTTTAAGTATCCTGATCCCAAACTGTTTAAAAAACATTTGAATTGTTCGCGTGATACAAAGAATGCTGCCCTATTGTTGTTGTTGTTGTGTTTCTTCTGTGACCTAAATTCTTCACTCTGGTCTACATTTCTGTAATTCCTTGTGATTTTGCTCAGGTCATTTTAATGTGAATTTCAAATTTATTCACTCCTAGTGATTAAAAGAAAGGCCTATAATTTAGTTTACAATTTTTCTGTCTAGCTCCTCTCTTTTTGACATGAATATTCCTCTAAAAATATTCATTTTTCTCAATGATCAAGTCTACCCCCCCCAAATCCAAAAACATCATCTGCTCCCCTCTTGAAACTCAGTCAGAAGTGGCTGTCAGCTGGAATCTATTTTAATACTTTTAGAAAACTTTTCAAATAAGAAATGTTTGAACATAGTTAGAATTCAAGTCACTTTTGAAGACAGGAAATATTTTTCCCATGTCAGAACAATCCTAATATAATACTGCTATCTTTGAAATTAATGTTTGTTGTTGTTATGTGCCTCCAAGTCAACTACGACAAGTCAACTAGAGCATCTGTCCAGATCTTGTAAGTTCAGGTCTGTGGCTTCCTTTATGGAATCAATCCATCTCTTGTTTGGCCTTCCTCTTTTTCTACTTCCTTCTGTTTTTCCAAATTGAAATTGAAATTAATAATTACCCCCTTTAAATTGAAATTTAATTACGTTTATTCTTTGAAGTATTTATTTTGCTCACTGGAAAAGCAAGGTGCATTCTATATGGCCAGAATATCAGCTATGAAAAATACTGTTGTGTACACTGGGTATGTGATGTGTATGATTGTTTCTTGAGTGCACATAAAGTACAAGATGAATGAATGAATGAATGAATGAATGAATGAATGAATGAAACTTTATTTTTACCCCGCCCTTTTTCCAAACTGGAACTCAGGGCTGCTTACAAATAAAACTACATGTAGTTAAAAGCATACAAAAACATACAATTAAAATACAATTAAACTATACACAATCTTAAAACCATGAAACAGGCACTTAAAATACTAAAAAAAAAATTAAAAATAATACAAATAATAGCATAAAACAATAAAAAAACCTTGTACAGCCCAATCCTAAACAGTAAATCCCACTCAGTAAACAGGGAGGTGAGGAGTGAAGACTTTGAGACCTGCCCTCTCCATGTAGCTGTTTGTTAGCTATCACTGGACAATGCCATTACCAGGAGGTCAGGTTTTCAGCACTACCTTTCCTACTGGCTGTTCCTGCTGGGGAAGAAAACAGGAAGCATGATCAAGGAGCAAGCCAGGAATAAGGACCAAAAAATAACCAAAGACAGAAGAACTCAGATACCAGAACTCTGGAATTCATTGGTTGCTCAGACAAGTCTCACCTGCCATAGGGAGTCCTTTAGATCCCTTCCTGCCTAGAAGGATTCAGTGGTCAACCTGGGTGGACAGACTCAGTCTGGAAACATCTTCACTGTGCGACCCGCAATTCAGGGAGTCACCACATGGGACAGCCACACACAGATTCCAGCAGCTCCTGACAGTGGTATACCCCAATGTTTTATTATTTATTATTTATTTTTAAAATGTACCTTCCACAAAGAAGTTGCTCAAATTTGGATTTATATTACAAATATGAAAACAAACAACAGTGATCCCATCATTAAAACACAAATTATCAAACCAAAACTTGCATCAAAAAACAAGGACACAAAGAGTAACATTCAGAATCAAGACATTAAGCAGCAACAGAGTCAAAAGCTTTGTTTTAAAAGGGAACATTTTCAATTGCTGGCTGAACACTAAACAGGGAAATAGCTCAACCCCTTGCAGCAAAAAGTTCCACATACAGGAAGCCACCAAGGAGAAGGGCCTTTCTCACGTGTTGCAATCAGCCTTGTCTCAGAAGATAATAGCACAATATATATAAACTTTGAATGTGTGATCTGTAGTACCTGTGCAAAAATGGTACAGGTACAAGCTGCAGGTTTGGAGCCTGACAGAGCAATCTTAACTATAGAAAGCTGGCATAACTTACTCCTATACCCATCTCTGTTTAGGACGAATTTGACATACACCACTCTTTGTGCCAGCTATGTTCCTCCGGGTTGCTAGATCACATGAATGGATTGAAATGGGTTTGGAATAGGTGTCTCTCCTTGCCCCATCCTGCCCCTGCTATACTCATTTTTTTGAGGATTTAAGCTGCTGTAAGTGACACCAACTACACCAGCTTATGTTCCATCAGCTGAGCCCCAACTGAGTCCCTGCTGAGCTGGGGTAAGGGGTCACACTGGTGTATCTCTGGCTCAGCCAAGGTGGGGGACTTATACCAGAGGAGAGCTGGCTAAGCCGTTGCTCAGCTGGGAGACCCCAAGATTTGCCAAATCCAAACTGTCTCATCCCGGTAGATCTTGCATTTGGATTGTGCTGTAGGACTGTTTCAGTTAATGAGCTCATTATGATCACTATTCATTCTCACCAACACATCGAGATTGGGCATGAAGAGGGGTGAGGCAGCAGCATGCATGATCACAATCCCCACTCCACATCGTGTACAATCTCACACCCGATAGAATGTCTTCCCAGGGGTTGTGATCAGTTGTCGGACAGCATTTCCCCTTGACTTAAGCGGGCACTAGATCAGATGCTACACAAGCTTCTGTTGAAAATGCTATTTTCTCAGCTGGTTTTCCTTGCTCCAGAGGTTTTGTAAGAATTAGATTTTACTTGTCATAGAAGCCAATGCCACTTTCTGGTTCTGGAATTCAAACCAAGCTTTTGAGGGATTAGATGTCCTAGGCTAACCTCAGCTGTTTGGAATTACTTCTGAATTTGGCTAAAGAAGGTGAACTAAAAAGAGAACAAAGGGTTTTGTTTGGTTCTTTTCCTTGCTTCTTTCCCTTAAAAAAATTCCTCCTGGTGCTGTTTGGTTTTCATTAGGTATTGTGTGTTTGACTGGTAGGTTTTAAATTCAGAAATACAAATGAAAATTCCAGGAAAGGAGGAAGTAGAAGACAATATACAATAACTTCTGCTCCAATTGGGAAAGCTACACACAGCAGAACAGTAAAAAAAATAAAATAAAGTCCAAGTAGAAATTAGCTGATGCGGTTGCTGTGATTATGTTCATCTGCTTCACTTGGAACACCTAGGGTGATCTTGCCACGTTGAAGCTTGACTTCACCTCCTTTTGAAAGTATTTAGTGTTAAGTGGCTTTCTAGATGATCCCTACTGTTCCCCCTCCTATCTTGTCTCCAATGATTTGGGGTGGAGAAAGAATAGGTTTGTTGGAAGGAAAAGCCTTACTCATGCCTACCATTTTTGTAAAAATTAGGGAAGATAGGAACCACATGGTCAGGGATGGAAAAGCTTAGGGCTGGGGGCCATGCCACATGAGTGTTTTTACCTGGCTATAGTGTGGCCTTGAACTCTGATCATGATTCTCGGTTGCCTGGAAGGCATGTGGGAACATGTGAAGAAACTAACCTGCTGAACTAAGGTAAAAAGAATATTTGTGGCTCCTTGGGATGAAAAAAGTTCCTCATCCCTAAACTAGATCAAAAACATTTTAAAAAGAAGCAAGGGATTCTCTAAATACTAAGGGCTAGTAGTATTTTGCCCCCTTTTTTTGAAAGCGAGTATTCTGACACTTCAGTGGTAGAGCAATGGAGCAATCAACCGATAAACAATAAAAGGTCACACACTGTGGCAGGCATGCACTAAGAGAAGCTTAGCCATGTGGCTGGTTACAAGTGATGATGTAGGCAATAGGTCAGTTCCTGTGACACAGTTAACACAACCAATTTCTGTGCTTCAGTGATAGTCACAACAAGTGATGGAAAGATCTGCCAATTTCAGTTCTCTCAGGGCCCATCTGTACCTAACCACAAAATCCACATTTTCCATATTCAGTTGGTGGCCTCGAGATCCATACATGTCCAGTTTGTGATTGGATTACTGTGAAAACCCAATTATCAAGCATCCATACATGTGGGCTTTTTTTTGGCCTAAATTCCTTTAGCATTGGCCACTCCCCTAAGTCCACCCCTTTTCAGTGATAGGTCCATAACGGCAGTTTAGTTTTTGCGTGCTTTTATGGAAGAGCACAGAAACTTTTTTTTTTAAATTCCCATGCATGTGCAGGTTTGTGGATGTGCTATTGGGTAGGAAGAAGACAGGGGGCTTGGCATACGAGGGAGGAATGCCCATGGACCACCTATTGCAGGAGAGTCTGGAGCATGGCATCCGAGCACATGGATGTTAATGCAATTGATTTTTGATACAGGAAAGCATATTGGGGTTTTGGTGGCATTTCTAATGTGGATTTGTGAACATGAAAATCCGTACTAGACTACAACATCATATGGACGATGGTGAATTAATGAGGACACAAAACAATAACATTGCAGATTATACAGTCCTATGGATGAACCCTCAGTTTCTCATTTTTTTAAATTTTATTTATTTATTATTTTATTTATATGCCATCCTTCCTCCCAGCAGGAGCCCAGGGCTTCCAATCTGAAGTTCAGTTCTCCACATTTCTCTAGCAATTTGTGATTTTTTTTTTAATCTTCATGGAATTTCTTCAGCATTTTAGTGTGAATTTCCCCTAATAAACACATTTTTGTGTGCAGGTTTGACTCACACACATATTTTTTCAAGCAATTTCTCCTAACAGAATGCATTTTGTATGTTATTTTCATTTCTCTGCACACTTTCCTTGTATATATGCATTTTTGTAAACATTAGTTGGAGAACTGCATTGCAAAATTAGGAAGACGTGCAAATTTCAAAAGATAGCTGTGTATCAGTTTTCATATTGTTTCAAAAAGAGTGAATTTGATGGATTTGGCTCTAAATGTGAACTGAATTTTGTTTCTCCCCCATCCTTAATTATATCACATGCATGAGCTTGAATAGAGATTGCAGGATGGGAGACAGCCTTAAGAGTTTATGAGAGGTGAAGCCAGTTTGAAAGCACTATTGCTACCCACAATTATCCTTTATAAACCGAGTGGGTCACTGCGCTCTGCTGGAGAGCATCTCCTGCAAGTTTGTTTGTTTATTTGTTTATTTATTTGATTGATATCCCTCCTTTCCTCCCAATAGGAGCCAAAGGTATCAGATGTCTTCTTCACAATAACTCCGAACAGGCTTTTTGTGTGGCTACCCCTGTTCTGTGGAACAGCATTCTTGTCAAGTTACAATGATATTCATTTTCTAGAAACAATTGAAGACATTTTTGTTCAAACAGGCTTTCCCAGCTGGATAAACGAGTCTCTACTTTGTATTGATTTTTTAAATTATATATATGTATGGACTGCCTTCAAGTTGATCCCGACTTATGGTGACCCTGTGAATAGGGTTTTCATATTAAGCGGTATTCAGAGGAGGTTTACCATTGCAGTGACTGGCCCAAGGTCACCCAGTGAGCTTCATGGCTGTGTGGGGATTCAAACCCTGGTCTCCCAGGTTGTAGTCCAACACTCTAACCACTACACCACACTGACTATCTCTCTCTAGCAGTTTTTATTGTATCTTGTACACCACCTTGAGAAGGGTTTGTGGAAGGCGATAAATAATATGGATATGTGTTTTTTCTGTCCTTCTACATGCCCTATTCAAATCCATTATGGTTATTTCAAGTGCCTATTGGCTAGCTAGAGCCACTCCCTCACTCAACCCTCTGATGTCTACAAGCCCTCTGATGTCCACATGCTTTTAACAATTAAAGTGAAGAATGAACACATATGTATACAAATACATTAATCATTTAAAAACATTGAAAGGCTATGTATGCATACCACATCATAGCTACACTGTTTAATTTTTTTATCAATGCTTTCACTTGACACAGTATTTTTATTGTCTCCAGTACAAGAATAAACCTAATTTGGTGTTTAAATACGTTTTTGTGTTTTCCAGGGACAATAAGATGTTGTTTTTACAATATAAACTGTGCTATGGAAAAATACTTGATATTTGTGGATGTTCTCGCACTGTTCAATTATGTTCTTGTGGTGTGAGGACTAACAGATGGACAACAAACCCTGTGAGCCCTTATGGTTGCAAAGAGACTCATACTACAAGGCTGGACAGATAAACACCCATCAACTACTAATCAGCAGTCTGAACTATTAACCAGCAGCTCTTTCTCTGTTTGAAGGTATACCTTATACAGCCACTCTTGTGGCTCTATAATAACCATCAATCTGAAGATGGAAAATGGAACTAATAGAGATAATAGAACAATGGCTACTGAAATTACTGAACCTAACAGATTCTGATGTGATGGATTAATTGAAATGTTTATTTTGACTATGGTTATGACAATAAGATTATCATAATTAGTAATGAGATGGATTAATCGATATGCTTATCTGGAAAAAAAAAATTGATAGATATATTTCTTAAAGAATTGAAACCCCTCTTTGACTTTTTGTGGAAAGAATAAAGTAATGTTTATGAGATTTGATGATTAAGTAAGATAACTACTGGAGGAAAGTGATTTTATAATATGACTTAAGAGACAGGATTGCTATATATTATAGACTTATAACTGATTTGATCTTTGACAAATGGGAAGTCAATATTTTACTCTTTATTTTTTATTTTTGTTTTTGTTTTTTTGTTTTTCTTCTTTTCTTTTTTTCTTTTTGTTTAACTATTTTTGATTTTGTTTTTTGTCTTTGAATGTTTTATGATTTTGTCTTGTATGTCTTATGAAAATCTGAATAAAAATTATTGAAAAAAAATATATAATAACCATCAATCTCATTTGGATAGCTATTTGGAAATATAGACATCCTATATTAATGTATACGTTTAAGTCAGGATTGATGGAACATGTTTATTGTTAGTGTCAGCTGACGATCTTGTTTCCTTTTTCTCTCTCTGTTATATTTGCAAAAATAAAATTAAAACACAATATGAACTATGCTATACCAACAACAGAAGCACAAGCAAAGACATCCAAGAAAGACATCTGGATCTCATGCAACAATTAAATAACAATTTTACAATTGTGTGCAATATAATTCTCTGGGAAAAGTCCTTCAAAAATACTTCCTCTAGCCTAATTCTATGATCCTGATGTTCAACGACAAATGCTGGACTAAACCAGGACAGAAAAGCAATGGAAGCTTTTGACTCCAGCCAAAGGGTTGTATCGTGCTAGTCCTACTCAGAGTAGACTCTGTGAAATTAAACGATGGGCAACTTTAAGCCTTCTGCACTCTCTTTTATAGTTCCTTATCTTTAAACCAGACTTGGACAGGACAACCTTCAAAGAGAGGCCTGTCCTCTATCAGCCTTTCAAAATAGAGGACTGCTCTCTATAAAGTAGGACACATGACCTCCTCTGTGTGGGTGCGTGCGTGCGTGCATGTGTGCGTGCACACGCATATGTGCTTATTAAATAGCAGCTATGACTTTGGGGCAAATTGCCACTTGGGTGGGCAATTTTCATTGAGACCACAGTTTCATTGAGATCACAGTTTCACCCATGCTGAAGTCCCGCTCATATCCTTAGCAAGGTTTCTGGTGCAGTTCTGTGCTCTGCTGGAGCAGGACTCAAGTTCCATTCTCACCACATGAGTTCAAATAATTGGGAGATGCCTGAATTGAGGAATGGTGTCATAGGGCTTGATGAGCTTTACATCTAATTCAGTATAAAGGAGCTATTTATATCCTTACTGTTTTAGAGATCAAAGGCTGATCATAGCATCAGCCCTGAACAGTCTGCTGTCACACTCAGTAGAGCAGGTGCTAAGGAGGATTTTGAATTTGGACGTGGTTGCAACTCAATTGGGGGGGAAGCCCACTTGAAAACTAGGCTTACAGATAGATAAGATCATGGCTCCAACCTCCTTTTTCAAAAGAGGTGCAATCCTGAGCAGTGCTAGATTTCTAGCAGGCAGAAAGATGACAGGAAAATCCTACTGTTACAAGCAATAATTCAAAGCACTTGCTGTATTCCTCTAACATATAAGAAAGTGACATAATTTCCTCCAGAGCACCATAGATCACAGCATAGTCAAAATCCTTTCACTTTCATCTAAGATAACTTGTGAAACCCACATAGCAGGGATCACATGGATATAGACAAATAGCTCTTGGCTAACAACAGGTGGCTCTAAATGCCACTCCACTCCACTGAAAAAAGACACCAAAACCCCTAGAATCTTCTTGCTAACAGATAGAATGAGCCATTTTATATTGAGTCTGGTCTGACTCAATAACAGTCCATTTAGCCAACTCCATGGAACTGAGAAAAATCTTCTATTCTTCTTTCTCCGACTGGAAAAAGCAATGTAGGGTGTAATGAAGACATACTTGATGTCCACATCAGCAACAACTTCCCTGTGTCTAATTGACTATGACTGTATTCACCAACTGCTGGAGAGGCAAATTAACTTCTCATCATCAACAACAAAATAATAATATTAATCCAATTATATAGCTTTTTGAATACTCCCAAAGGGTTATATAATTGGATTATTATGTTGTTGTTGTTGTTGTTGTTGTTGTTGTGCTTCATCCTGCATTCACTTAGAAATCCTTAGTAACAACCTTGCAACACACAACAGCATTAAAATGTGTTGGGAACCATCTCTATCATGCAACTGTCTTCTTTTGTTCTTGGATTTTCTTGATTTTTCTTAATTTGCTGTGAACAGTGAATCTGCAAACTAGAAATGTTTCTTGGCCTGCATGCCTGACCTTTCTTCTAATCTCCAATACATGCTGAGAAGCAGAACTAAGGGCTCATCCACATGGCAATTTAGTGTGTTCTGGTGCTACTTGCATCCCTTTGTAATTCGCATCGTTCACACAATGTTGCAGGCAAGCAGAAGCTATAACGCAGTTTTCCCCTTTAAATCTGTATCAACCCAATCCAATTATAAGGCAAAAAGGAAAGGAAAAACCATCTTAGCTTCGCTAAGCTCCTCCGTGTAGGCACTTTGCTTCGATTATTTTTAGTGGGTGGGCTCTCTTATGCCCCACTGCCCGCTCCCTCTCTTTCTGCTGCCCAGAAAAGCTGCCACAGCTGCTGCCTACTTTGCCTTTCACTCACTCTTCCCCCAGGCTCTCTGGCTTCAGCCTGGAGAGGTGTGCAATTAACAAGAAACAATTGAACTGACCAAAAAGACCCTCCCCTTCTCCATTAGCAATATTGATACTCCAGAGGGAGTAAACATGAAAAATTGGTGGCAGGGCCACAAGGAAACGACGATACTAAACCTACTTGTGTGAAAGGAAAAGGAATGCCTACTTGTGTGAAAGGAAAACAGCAGATTGGAAGCTACCATTGAGCAAGAAATGTGGACCTTGAAAAGTTTTGCGATGGTAAAAGCGGCTTCTTTAGTATGAAGTTAGGCTCCCGTGTGGCTAAACCCTCTATCTTTGCCAGAGAGGAACTTGGAGGATTTGATGTGTTGCTTACAGATCTCTCCTCCAGGGCAGGAGAACTTGACCCCTACTAAAAGGTGCTTTGTCATGAATGGTGGGCTGCCAACATAGTGGTGGCAGTCATAAATGGATCCAAGGCCAAGATATGTATTAAGGGTAACCCTTACTCTCCACATGCCATATCCTACCTATTCTCTACACCCCAAACCCTATCTACTTGATTGAATCTGACATGCAGAAATTTGAAGGGGCCAAAATTCTTGTTTTCTTGTCTTAACCTTGAAAAGAAGCTCACAGATACAATGGAGGGATTGATTGTTAAACCATTCTGTGAAAGGAATTGTTGTTATATGCCTTCAAGTCGATTATGACTTATGGCAATCCTATGAATCAGCAACCTCCAATAGCATCTGTTATAAACCACCCTGTTCAGATCTTGTAAGTTCAAGTCTGTGGCTTCCTTTATGGAATCAATCTATCTCTTGTTTAGCCTTCCTCTTTTTCTACTCTCTTCTGTTTTTCCCAGCATTATTGTCTTTTCTAGTGAATCATGTCTTCTCATGTGTCCAGAGTCTGATAACCTCAGTTTTATCATTTTAGCTTCTAATTATAGTTTTGGTTTAATTTGTTCTAACACCCAATTATTTGTCTTTTTCGCAGTCCATGGTATGGGCAAAGCTCTCCTCCAACACCACATTTCAAATGTGTTGATTTTTCTCTTATCAGTTTTTTTCACTGTCCAACTTTCATATCCACACATAGAGATTGGGAATACCATGGTCTGAATGATCCTGACTTTAGTGTTCAGTGAAAGGAATAGGTGTCTCCTAACAGCTCTCAGGACCCTTAGCAAACTACACTTCCAAAGTTTGTTTGGGGAGGGGGGTGCCATAACAGATTAAAATGATATGGTACAGTGCAGATGGGGCAAAGTATACCAAATGGTACAAGATGCATCAAGTGTTGTGTTTTTTTTTACAAAAGAACTAAACAGGAAGGTAGAATATAAATTTCCTTAAATAAATAACAATTCCCAGTTTCCATTAAAGGTGCTACTGCTTACCATTAAAAGACATCACAAAGGTCCCCATGGCAAAGTGTTTAAATCATTTTTCCAGCATTTGTGAAATAAACTCCTACCAATGTCCCATCTTTATTGGCCTTCTGAAGGAAGCATGAAACACACCCCTTTTATTTGGCCTTTGGCTCAGCTGCTTAGTTTTGCTTGCTCAGATTGTTTCGGCGCTTCTGCTATCTTTTGACTGTTGAGTTTGTTCCAATTGTTTTTGCTGTCACAGTGCTGGGAAGACAGTTAATTATTAGGAACACACAAACATAGGAAACGGTCTTGTACCATTGGTCCGTGTAACTCAGTAATGACTGGCAGCAACTCATCAGGGTTTCAGACAGAGACATTCACAGCCCTACCAGGAGATGCTGGGGATTGTACCAGGAATCTACCACTGAGCTACAGCTCTAATATATATATGGTTTCTTAGGAAATGGCACGGTTGCTTTCCTAACATAGACAGCTATGCACTCAGCTAAAATGACAGTCTAGTTAGTGTTTCTCCCATTACTGGGGGGATTTTCCATCTGTGTTATAGAATTAGTAGGTTAAAGATACATCAGCCATGTTATCCTAACTCAGACTATTAGCTACTTCCTATGCATCAGCAAGGCATTCAGTGACTTCTAACAGGTGTGACTCTTAACAGGAATAATTTATTATACAGCCACAAGAGTGGCTGTATACTATAGCCAGCATGGATTTTTCGCACTCTGCAATGTTAAATTGAAAATACCCCCATGCCATTCTGCTGCTTCCCATCAGCTCATTTCAAAACAAAACCTTACAAAACTTATAGTCCTGAACTCGGAAATGCTTGCTTAACAATCCTTTAAGCTTTCATGGCGATACACAAAACATTAAGAGAGAATCAAGAGTTCAAAGTGTAAAACAACTCCAGCCCTCCCTTCCTCCCTTGTGGTCACTTTCACCTATCCTAAGCATGATTGCAGAGGAGTAAATCCCATTGAACTCAATAAGCATGGAAATGATCGATCCATTCTCAGCAAACTTGCACAGGATCCCATTTCTTACCTCCCAGATTAAAAAGCAGAGAAATTAAGTAATAGGCAAAAAAAAAACCCTTGAGGTTTAGGAACGTACCTATAGCCAACAGATATTGCTATCAAACTTTAAAAAGCAGGAAAATTGGACAGATATAGTGAATGCACCAGAGGAGCAGGAGACCTGACCGCCTCTCTGAGGTATTGTACTGCCCTAAAAATTTGTAAAAATGCAAACACAGTTTGGGTTGGACTTTCATAGTGCAATCCACCTCCTGTGTAACTTGGAAGAATTTGGTAACATGTGCCTCTGAGCATATGGTAAATGATGGCAACCCCTGCAATCAGCCCAGATAACAGAAACAAGACGTGCGCTGTGCTGAACTTGTTTTAGGAAGGAGGAAGCAACAATATCAAGACAGATGACATAGTTCAGATAGTTACTTTCAATATGTTTGATTTACTTTGCAATTTTAGTGAAGCATTTTCTTTTGCTTCTGTTTCTGTGAATATGTGAAATACAGCAACACTTTGCATAATTTACACTAAAAAAACCCTCCAAAAACAATTGTGGAATAATGGCAGAATAGTCTCCAATGTACATGAGGAGTGTCTCAGTTTGCACAAGATAAAACACTGGGAGGTGAAATATATTCTAGCAAATTTATAGGTGTGCTCTATGTTTTTCATTGACCATGCCCACCCTTCCTTAAGTGGGGTGGTTTAAGCATAGCAGGCTGAACACATGCATCTTGGGCAGGGCAAGTTTGTTTTTTCCAACACTTAGATTCATTGCTTAAGTAGCAACATATTGTAATCAGTCTGTTTTTACATCAAACAGCAGTTTCAGATTCAACTGTTAATGCACCCAAAATAGAAATAGAATATAACCTCCAATTTCAAACACAAAAGGCTGTCTTCACCATCATATGACATTGACCAATAAAAAGGCTTTGAAATTAATAAAAAATAAATTTGACACAGATTTCTAGGATGAATAATGAGAGAAATATAATTTCTTTTTCCTATTAGTGAATTACATTACAGCTGATGAAATGGTAACCTTTACAAAGGAGGGCTGTGGAAATCTGAATTGGAAAGAACCAGGAAATGAAGTGTAGAAATTGGATGCAGAATATTTAAATCAGATAAATACTCTATGTAGGTTATTGAACATGAAATAAATGGGCAACTTAGCAAGTGCAGAAGAACAGTGGTGATTTATATGCTTGTCCAGCACAAATATTGCAAATGCTTGTTGAAGTGTGCAATATATTATGAAAAGCTTTATTAGATTCATGAAGAGAGAATTCATAAAGGCTTGCCAGGGAGTTTAAACTTCCTCACCGATTTCTCATCATCATCCCTCTCCCAAATTTCAATCTCTTTTTTGTGTGCTAAACAGTGGCATTTTGCTTGACAGTTTCTTATTATTTACCTAGAGCCCAACCCTATACTTGCCTATTGGAAAGTGAGTCCCAAGTGAGAGTGCATAAGACTGCACCTTTAATTAAATTGCATAAATGTTTGTTAACATAGGTATGATATAAAAATGTGCTTCCCGATTAACAACTGGAAAAGGCAAAGTTCACCAAGAGTTAAACTGAACAATCAGCCATGCCATTAACAAAACCTTGAGAAACTATGTACGCTTCATGAGCTTGTGAAATCTAAGTTATGGGCACAACAATCATGTTTGGATGATTATATCTCAGTTTGATAAGCCAAAACATGAAAAAGCATTGTGGCCCACACACAGCCACCTTAGTCCTCCTTTCGCATGTAAGCAAGCCAGGAGTCTTAAGTAAATTATAGTTTCTTGTTGAATCCAAACCAGGAAACCATGGTTAACTGCTTTCAAACAAGGCAAGATATGAAGCCATAGTTTAAAGTTGGCTTCATACCCAGGCTTGTTTGGAAGGTGTTAACCATAGTTTCCTGGTTTGGACATAATGGGAAACAGTATTTAACAGAAGACTTCCTACCTTGTTTCCTGGACTACACAAAAACAGGGGTGAAACCCCTGAACAGGAAACCACAGGGCTCGTACCTTGGCTTATTAAGTGGAGATATGATTATCTAATGCAGCCATTGTGTAGATAAAGGGACATTTTTCCTGTAAGGAGGCTATTGTTTGCCTAAGACAATCAATTGCATTCAATTATCTATGTAATAAATGCATCTGGTTGTCTTAGGCCAGGAATGGAGAACCTTTCTCCCTCCAGACCTTACTGAAGTATAACTCCCATCATCCCTGGCTTGCTGGAACCAATGGGTGTTGTAGTTCAGCAACAACTGGAAGGCCAAAGTTTCCCTACCTAAGACAACTAGCTGCATTTATTACGGAGGCAATGAATGCAACTGGTTGTCTTGGGAGGACCAAAGGTTCCCCACACCTGTCTTAGGCAAACAACTGGGGAGCAAGGAGAGTTTTCCTCTCATAGCCAAAGGCTCCAATGTGGTTGATCTCCATTGTTTGCTCCATGATTAACACAAAGCAACAAGACATGGCATTTTTCCTACAAGGAGTCTGGAAATAGTCCCCACGTCAAAGGGACAAATGTGTATACTATCATGTGTGATGATTATTCAAGTTCTGCTTCACCATAATTATATTTGTTTAGCAGATGCAACATAGCTGTAAATTAAGAATAACACTGGCCTACCACAATGTGCTAACACCAGAATAAAAGCAGGAACTACTCTAAGCAATATTTCATTGCTTCAGAGTGCAGTGAAAAAAAACCCTGATCATATGATAGCACCTTCACAAGAAAGCTTGACCCCGGCAGAATTATGTTGGTAATGAATTTATTCTGGGTATTCAAGTAGTCCGGAGTGGAGAGGCTGAATTTGGCCCCTCCAGGAAGCCCCCCAGGCCATGCCCCTCCCCAGACTATGCTTCATACCAGCCTGCTCCACACCCTCCTCAAGTTCTTGCTCCTTGAACTGTGATAATGCCTCTGAGGTTTGTGTGGCTGGAATGTAGTTTACAGTGCAAATGTAAGAGTGGCATCTCACTTTTCCCTCTGGCCCCACCTCCTTTTGCTTCGGGCTCTGCCCACCACTGCATTAAGGTTGCCCGTGAGGGACTGTGGCCCTCAAGCTGAAAGAAGATCCCCACCTCTGATCTAGACACCATAAACAGGGTTGAGAAACATTTGTCCTTTAATTTGTAAAGTAAACACTATGTTGGGAATGCCTTCATGGGAACTGAAGTTTTAATGCTGAAGTGTTCACAGTGCTCTGCTTTAATATTATAGATTAGTGGTGGCTAGTGCCTACTGAGTCTGGCGGGGCAGAAGGCAAGGAGCCCAGCAGTAGGCGGAGGCAGAGCCAATCATAAGCAGAGCCAACTAACTCAAGTTTTGTCGCCATCCTCTCTTCCCTGCTGAGTTCTACAAAGAAAATGCAGAGACTAAAGATGAGGAAGCTGACAGCCAAGGCCATTCTCTGGACTGGTTGTTGTTAAGTAAGAAGGCAGGCAGGTGGGGATTGGCTGAGGGCAGACTGCCATTGGTGGGGCAGACTGGCCTACACTGTTATAGATATGGATAATCCAAGAAGAGTTGAATGTGGCTTACATATCAGATATATTCCTCCTATCCTAGCCTTTTATTTTTGTAGATTGGGGAAGACTTGCACATCATGCAAAAAGCTTGGCAGGAAAGGACACTCAGCCTACTGCTTAATCTGGGGCCTAGACAGGGCTGGCCCCGGACATGTCAGGGGCCTTGGGCACAACCACAGCGAGAGCTCCAGAGCCCTGCCATTCCCTTGCTCAACCTACCTTTCTCGGCTGTTGTGCGGTTGTGCACAGGGATGCTTGTGTGTAGCACTTGTGCATGCAACAGGGATGCACGCGCAACAGGGATGTGCACGCGTAGCAAGCATGCGTCCCATCAGCCAAGATGGCAGCAGAGGCTTCAGGCCCTTAGGGAAACCTTGGCTGAAATCTTGGCTAAGGGCAGTGCTGTGTGCGCAACTGCACAACAGCCGAGAAAGGTAGGTTAAGCAAGGGAATGATGGGGGCTCTGGTGCTCTCACTGTGCAATCCACAGCAGCGATCCTGCCGTGAATCGCGGAAGGGGAGTGCAGGGTCTCCTCAGGGGCCCCTGTAACCCCAGGGGCCCTGGCCAGGGGTGTCACTCCCTCTGATGGTGTCACCCAGTTTGGTCCACATACCCCGCACCTCCCTAGTGACGCCGCTGCCAGGGCCCCACCTGGCCGCCCTTTGGAGCCAGCCCTGGGCCTAGACATCTGAAGGAAGATCATCTTTTTTTCTCCCTCCAACTCATTATCTGTTCTGAGGTATTTAGCATTTTCACACTTCTTTATCCTTTATTGTAACACTGCTGGACATTTATATAGAAGCAGGCAGATTAAATAAATAAATACAGAAATTTCAGGAAATGTTTACTTGATTTCATGAGACTTAGCCCACCCATAATTGGAGTTTAGGTGTCATTTATAAAATCAGCTGAACCCTTGACTAGTAAGCTTAGCAGAGCAACTCATTAATAGCTAATAAAACTGTGGCAGAGGCCTAATAAATAAATTTAGCCAATTAATTGGAAACATAAATAAGTTCCATAAATATTGTAGTGACATTATTACCAGTACCTTGGGGTGAAAGGAGAGGAGGAACTTGCTAGAAGTATGAAGGGCTAGCAAAACAATGGGATATTATTGTTACATGTAATACCATTAAATGAAACAGTTTAATTTTCTTTGGTTGAGAAAATACTGGAGACTTATGGCTTCTTTATAATATATACAAACAGAGCTTTTTGGAACCAAAGCAAGCAGGAAATCCACCTTCTGAATGTTCTCCCTAAAAGGCAGGATATACATTTATTAAATAATAATAAATCTCCAGATAGCACAAACCTCACTTTAAGCTACTCCAGGTAGAAACTCCAAAGTGGCTGTTTCACTTACCTGTAGGTGAGTTCTGAGAACAGTGCTTTGTTTGTACATTTGTGCACAATTGTAAATATTACAAAAACCACATCACTGCTCTCCCACCTAGAGGAAAACTAAGCCCTGTAAGTTGCCCATGTAACTTCTCACTGCCCAGAGAATTGAGGAGTGTATACGTTATAACACTGGTGGCAGAAGTGGGGTATGGTTTCCTTGAGAAAAACTGTAAACTCTTGTGCTTGAGCCAGAATGGAGAAAATGGTAACAGTCCTTGCAGAAATCAGAGTATTCCAGAAGCAAGTGGAGGCACTTAAAGTACAACTGAAGGAAGAATGTAATGCAACAGTTAAGAGGAGTTTGCAGTATTACATTTAAAGCAACAATGAAGTGACACCTGATCAGCTTGGACTATGTAGTATTGTAATTTCTGTGGGGCTGCCCTTTGGCCTGGTCAGGAGGCTTCAGCAGGTGCAAAACTCTGTGGGTAGACTGTGGACAGAGAAAGACTATCTCCAGCACATATCTCCAGTGCTCAAAAGCTTGCACAGGCTGCCAATTTGCTACTGGGCCAGGTTTAAGGTTCTTGTATTAATTTACAAGGTCCTTAACAACTTCAGCCAAGATACCTCTGGGACTGCCTGATCTGTTACATCCCTGCTCGATCACTGAGGTCTTTGGGGGAGTCACTGTTAGTGGTCCCCTATGACTTGGATGCACTTTTTGTATCCAACAGAAGCTGTGCATTCAGTATTGTGAGGCCAGTTTTATGGAACTCCTTTCCATTTGAGGTCAGGCAGACCCCCTCCCTGTCGAACCTCCGGAGCTTACTGAAGACTTTTTAATTCCAGAAGGCTTTTTCATAGAATCATAGAATAGTTGAGTTGGAAGGGGCCTATAAGGCCATCAAGTCCAACCCCCTGCTCAATGCAGGAGTCCAAATCAAAGCATTCCCGACAGGCGGCTGTCCAGCTGCCTCTTTTAATTGAATTCTGATTTTATCATTTAAAATCCTTTTTAGTTTCATTGTTATTGAGTCTCCTGTATATCTCTTAGAGACAACTGTGGTTATGTGGTATATAAATTGTTGAAATAAAATGAATATAAAAATAATCAGTAGCAGAGCCTCAGCAGGCTTTGTCTATCCAAGAGCCTGGCAGCAATAATGGAGGTAAAAAGCTGGAACACTGGAAACAAGAGACAGCGGCGTCACTAGCGGGAGTGCGGGGGGGTGCAGACCTCCAGTGCGTGCCCTCCCAGGGGCATGGATGAGGTGGCTGGGCTTGCGTGTGCCCACGCGCGCACACTCGAGGCCAGCCACCCCATCCATGCCCCTGGGAGGGTGCGTGCCAGAGGGGTACCCAGCCAGAGAAGGCCTGGGAATGCCGGCGCGCCTCCCTCGCCCCACCAATGCTGCTCCCGCGCTCGCCTGCCAGCCAGCCCACCTGCCTCCGAGGAGTTGGAGCAGCCTTGCCGGGCAACAGTGCGGGATGGGGCGGCTCTGGGTGTCACCTCCCTCATGGTGACACCCGGGTGCGAGCCGCACCCTCCGCACCACGGTAGTGACGCCCCTGACAAGAGAAGATAAGAGGAGCCCTGCTGAATCAGAGCAAAAGCCCATTTAGTCTATTACCCTGTTCTCACAATGGCCAACCTGATGCAGCTTTCTAACCAAGAGGGCTCTTCTTAATCACTGGAATGGTGGAGAGAAAGAGGAATTACTAGTTACCAACTGGAGTGGGCCAGTTCTAGAACATAGGTCAAACTGTTTGCTTATCTATCTCAGTGTTGGTTACTCTGGTTGGCAGTCTCAGGTGGAGGTGTCTCTCCTCATTTGCCACCTGATTCTTGCAGGTGGAGATACCAGCAGGGATTGGGCCTAGGACTTTATGCATGCAAAGCATGTGCTTTGCCACTGATGATACCTTTGAGTTTACCACTGGGTAAAGACATGCAAGGTCTTTGTTCAGCAGCTTGGATCATACCAGTCAGAGTAGACCAGGAGTAGCAAGAAAAGGAAGAAAGAGGAACTTTTTGCAGATGGGGTCATAGAGTCAAAGGCGTTTGTCAGCCGGCATACAGAGTTAGATATGCAAACAAGGGTGGAAGATTTTTCCAAAGGACCACTTCACGGAGTTGGGAAATTCAGTTGGGAACCTCATATTATCTTCACGTTAACGTGCCTTGAGATCCTTTGCTAAGCAGCAGAAATCACTACAAAAGTGAAGTCTTCCTCTACAGCCCATGGACAAGAGAAATGTGGCTTGTCAAGGGAAATAAGTGTTTTGACCACGTTGCTGTAGAATGAAGTGTTTTGTTTTGATAACTTCTCTGCTGCTAGAGGGGGTGTGATATTAGAGGATATTTGGAATATCTGAAAAACAGAAATACAAAAGCTGGTTTAGATGGTCCCAGGCCAAATGTTAATGAAGATGCTTTAGATGAATTAGAAGGAGAACTTGTTTGTTTTTTTGGAAGGTAGCTGTGGCCAAGTAGCATTCTCTAAATCCTTCCCCTACCCATTCTAGTGAAACTCATTCATCTTAGAAATTGCCTATGTAATGGGAGACTCTGGAGGGGATATGGTTAAGGAAATTCTAACTGTTGTTTTGTGAATAGCAAGAAAGAAACTGGTTGCCAAAGGGGTGTCTGGTTACCTGTAACTAAGGACAAAATGGGGACTGGGGTAATGGCTTTCTGAAAGAGCAAAATATTGCCTCTTTTGTCTTCCATTCAGAGGAGTGACCCCCGTTTCCCCTCAACCCCCTCCCCTACAGCCCACTTCATTCAGGGGTTCCTCTGACCCTCAGTAGGGATGGGGAGAATGTTGGTTTTTTTGTTTGCATTTTAAGGAGAACCTACCTGATTCACACTTTCCAATTGATTAAGTGAACCGAAATGTACCTACCCTTCAAAATTTGCACTTTTCCCAGTTTTGAGATGCAATTCTCCAACCAAAAAATGTGCAAAAATGCATATATTAATGAAAATAATGTATAAAGCTACATTATATTAAGGAAAGCTTGTTTGCAACAAAAGAGAAAATATTAGGCAAATTTGTATACAAAAATGCATATAATTTTTGTATAGAATTTTAAAAGAAAAAATGGTACATTGATGTGGAAATGGGATGAACTGAACTTAAGGCTGGAAGAATGAGAAAGTGAGAGAAACCAAAACTGGCAAATGTATCCATCTCTACTCTGGAGAGATTTTTTGTGGGAGCTGCCAGGGGCAGGAAGGGGCAGGGGAGTCACCTTCCGCAGAGAGTCCACACGTCTAGGTGCCGGCTCCTCACTTCATGGTGCTTCTCTCCATGAGCTGGGATAGTTGGCGTGGAGCTAGTGTGCTCATTCCCATATCCCCTCAACCGTAACTTTTAACTACTTTCCTCCTGGAGAGGTCTACCGATTCACAGGTCTGCCGATTCACACATCTACAGTATTCCCTCATCCAATAAAACTAAACCCTGCAGTGACCGCCAGTGAGGTGATTTGCTAGGCAAACCTAACCTTTAGGGAGGAGAAATAACCCAACCACACCTTTTGCATGCTGGGAGGCAGCGGTGGAGGCTGACAACCAGCACTGAACAAGCATAGGTTGCTGCCTAGATACTCTCCTGTCCTACCACCACCACCACCACCGACTGACATTTGTGTCTTTCAGCAGTCCTGGAGCATCTCCCTAGTCAGTAACTGCATGTTTGCTCAGCACTGACTATGGCAGCCCTTGCTTCCACTGGCCTCCTAGCACATAAAAGAGAGGGATGGGGATTCTCTTCATGCCTCAGTCAGCCACCACTGAAACCCTTTAGCTCCTGTCTCTGGGGCATCTCAACACAACTGGAAGTGGGGAACACATAGGCTGCATTCAGGCATGAGGCTTATTGTGTTAGTTTTACTGATTACAGTGGTAGCACTCCTGTCCTGATTTCTAACGTTCCACAGTACAGTACCTGTTGTAATATGGAACTATGGCTTTTTGGCCAATATACTGCCATGTCATGCTAAATTTCATTCCCACCAGTGGGTGTGGCGTGACAAGCAATGAATGTCACTGGACATGCTGCTACTCCCCTACCCTTTCCACACATGCACACTGCTGTTTCCCCATTTTTTCTCCATAAAATGGTAGGAAAGACCTGTACACTGGTATGCTATCCCAAATGTCATCACTTTGCTGCCGCAATTTTCTGGATTAATGGGGTTGCAAATGGATATTTGTCTAGCAGCAATTAACATGGAAATGAGTGCTAAACTTCCACTAGATTCCACTAGATTTCTAGAAGTGGCTTTTACATTTGTGAAAGATCAAATAAAATGCAGAAATTATCAGGTAAGGAAACATTGGGAAAATGAAATAAACTGAATGCAGCCATAGCCATCTTTGGCTTGGGAACAAGCTATTAGACAGAGCAAATATGGGCAGTGGCATCCCAAGGGGGGCAGGGGGAGCGGCCTGCCCTGGGTGTAGTCAATAAGGGGGTGCAAGATGGAGTAGGGTTACCAGGTGTCTAATTTCAGCGGGAGTTTCTGGTTTGGGGGGGGTCCCCTCTGGGTCTCCGGCTAACGTAGCTTAATCTCCGGACTCTCTGCTTCAATTTAAAAAACAATTAAGTTTCTAGGTGGTCTGGTTCCCGAGATATACACCAAAACGTCAGCCGCCCTCCGCGACTGTTTAATCTGTTTATTAACGGATCTGTATAGCAGCTCTTAGCAGAGCTTGGAAAATTTACTTTTTTAAACTACAACTCCCATTAGCCCCAGCCAGCATGGCCACTGGATTGGGCTGATGGGAGTTGTAGTTCAAAAACATAACTTTCCCAAGCTGGGGCTCTAACCCCACCCTTTCAGGATTGTAGCCAATAAGGGAAGCCAGGGTTGTGATTTGTTGATCCAGGCAGTGCTTGGGCTTCATTGCAAAGTCAGAAAATGGTGGTTTTCAGATCTTCAGTTTCAATAATAAGTAAGAATATGGTTTAAAGTTTTTTTTCTCTTGTGTGCCCCAGGCTGACCCTGGGCTGTGGGAGAGGGCAGTGCTTTGAAAACCTTGGCAATATGAAAGTATTTAATCCAATACTTGCTTTTAATGCTAATCCCATGTACCTGGAGTAAACCCCATTGGATTCATTAGGACTTACTTTTGAGTAGACATGGTTAGGATTGTGCTGTAAATTAATGGGACTTCTGAGTAAACATAACAAAAAATTGTGTTTGTGTTGTTAATCTTTCCCTCTCTCTCCAATCCAATTTTTAAAGCAATTAGGCAGGGTTTATCTAGGTATCACATTTTTTATTATGTAGGAAACTAATACTGATATTTTAAAAAAATGTTCTTCAATGACCAACTGGTTTGACAATAAACTATTATATGGGGTGTATTTTTACAAGTGTGTGTGTGTATGAAGTCTTTCCAACAATCCTGTGAGGTAGAGTTGGTGATTGGAAACCAGGCAGCTCACAATAGGAAATAAATCCCTTTAAAAACCAATAACCATAAAACAAGTATAAATGGTTGCAAAACAGCTTAAAGTGGCATGATTCTGAATTTTGGGTTGGGTGAATGAAGTTTATTTATTTATTTTGCCAGGGTGGCAAACAAAAGCACTAAAACACTTCAAAAATCATAAAAACAGACTTTAAAATATATTAAAACAAAATTTATTTAAAAACATTTTTAAAAGCTGTGACTCCAAAAATTATTTATGTATTTTATTTACAACAGTTATATACTGCTTTATTGTAAAAAATATCAAAGCGGTTTACAGAAAGAATTAAAACAATAAAATTATTGGCAAAAACAAAGACATGTATTGAAAAACATTTAAATTAATAAAACCAACAATGAGTTAAAAACAGATTTAAAAACACAATAGCTTCTACATGCGTGGATAGGCTTGCCTAAACAAAAATGATTTTAGCAGGTGCTGAAAAGAGGCGTCTGCCTAATGTCAATAGGCAAGGAGTTCCAAAGCGTAGGTGTTGCCACTTCATTGTTGTTGTTATGTGCCTTCAAGTCAATTTTCACTTATGGTGACCCTATGAATCAGTGACCTCCAATAGCATCTGTCATGAACCACCCTGTTCAGATCTTGTAAGTTCAGGTCTGTGGCTTCCTTTATGGAATCAATCCATCTCTTGTTTGGCCTTCCTCTTTTTCTACTCCCTTCTGTTTTTCTGTATTGTCTTTTCTAGTGAATCATGTCTTCTCATTATGTGTCCAAATTATGGTATGTGTCCAAAGTCAGAGGAAGGCAATGGGAAACCACCTCTGAATACCTCTTACCACAAAAACCCTATGAACAGAGTATCCAAAATGTTGCCACTTTACAGGACTGATTTCTTACAAGAGCAGAACAAGTACTATGTGGCACCCATAACATGGAAAGCACAGCTTGAACTTTGCCTGGTAGCAAATCAGCAACCAATGCAGATTTCAGAGCAGAGGTATTATGTGCTGATAGGATCTCACTCATGTCAGCATTCATGCCCCAGCATTCTGCATTAACTGAGTGGCTGCCACACCAGGATTTTTTTAGTTTTGGTTTTTGGTTATGAATCCTGACTGGTTGTGGGCTGCTAAGTTGTCTTCCTTACTCATAGGAATCTTGTTGTGGTTGGTATGGTATTGCATTTAGGAAAGCACCACTGTCTTTTGTTTTTCATTTTCTGTTTGCATTTCATTTACCTTTAACCTCACTCCCTTACATCCATAGAAGCAACAGCAGTGGTTGCATGTGCTCAGCTCAACCCCCTAAAACCCATTGATGATGCACCTTGTCGGTTGCATGGCAGTTTGTTTCTTGCCCAATAGTGGTAAAAGAGAATTCACATATTTGAAAGTGTGGCTGCAGGTGTTGTTCCCAAGCTGCTGCCTGTTTTCTCTCTGTCAATTATTACTCACTGGAATTGGGTTGGCTGTCAAAGTGAGTTTATAGCAGCCCACAGGGTAGACAGAAAGGGTAAGAATCTTCTTACTCTCACTCATTTCTCAGACCTCTTTCTGAAGTGAAGGGTCAAATCTGTAAAGAAGTTTGGAGCAGCCACATTAAAAGATAAGGGCAGGGCATTTCAGGTAGCAAGTTGCCAACCCTGCCTGGATATGGATCTCTTTGCAAAGGATACCTAGTCAAGCTTTACCAACAGCACAATCTAAACTGCTCAGAAGTAAGTCCTGTTGAGTTGTATGGGGCTTAGTCCCTTAGTGCGTGAGTTTAGAATTGCAGCCTTGAGGGGCATCCATCTTTATTCCCAAATGCTCCAATCTAACATCTCCAAAACCAGAGCTTGGAAAAGTTACTTTTTTGAACTACAACTCCCATCGGCCCCAGCCAGCATGGCCACTGAATTGGGCTGATGGGAGTTGTAGTTCAAAAAAGTAACTTTTCCAAGCTCTGTCCAAAACACTAGGCTCCTTTCTTCCTACCGTGGCCTTCTGGTGACTGGCCTGGCCTGAAGGCACTTAAACCCTTCTTGTCAGAAGCAAGTAGGCTAGATTAAATGTTCCCTACCCAGGCTCCATCTTTTAGCTACGATTTCTAGCTTAATTTCCAATCAGATATTTTTTTAATTGTATGCTCCAAGCAACTGTGATTAATGCTTAATGTATCATGCTTAATGACAGCACTTGGGCCCGCTGTGTGACATCACTCAGGTCCGCCCCCATGACATCACTCGGGCCTGCCCCTAAAAACTCAGTTTGGGGGATGCTTCTGACCTGGCAACCCTAAGATGGAGTGTTCATTATGAAGCTGGACGTGCAGCTATGGAGGCCGAGCCAGGTGGCAGTGGCCTGAGCCAAGCTGTGTGCATCGTGACAGGCGCCTCGTGGGGCTTGGGCTGGAGCCTGGCATGCCTGCTGGCCCTGTGGCTGGCACCCGGCTCGGCCCTGCTGCTGGTGGCTTGCTTGGCCAGTGCCCTGGGTGAGCTGGAGGCCAAGCTGCACACCGCCTGCCCAGCACTGCACATGTAGGGCCTGCTTGCCAGCCAACCTGGCCTCGGACGAGGGGCTGCAGCACATGCTCCAGGCCGGGCGGGAGCTCCGCGGCGGGGTTGGCCGGCTCCAGCGGCTTCTTCTCATCAGCAATGCTAGTGAGCGCCCTCCCATTTGAAAGAGGCGCCTCTGAGGCTGAGCGAGTGCAGAGTGCTTTCACTCTTCATGGTTTGCCAATCTCCCCCCCCCCCGCAAGTTCCCTTGCCCTGCTGTAAGTAACCCTCCACGGGTGCCTTCTGCTTCCCCAGCCCCCGCGGAGGTTTTAGATTGGAAGCTCCCGGGGGCAGGGACCTCTCTTCTTGTACCCTGTAAAGCACTAGGCACAGTGATGCCATCATATAAGCAAATAAAGTACCCCTCTCGCATGGTTTAAGTAGGATGGAGCTTGTTAAATAAATTCCAATACAGTTTTGAGGTTGGTGGCAGGAATCACATTGTGGTTGTTACTGTGGGAATGCCAGTAGAGAGGAGTCAAATGTTTCCACTTTTAAACATGTCTGTTTGTAGTTCATGGGGGGGGGAATCTAGCGCAGGGGTTCTCAAACCTTTCCCCCCAAGGACCACTTCAAACTTGCAGAGGGTCTTGGAGGGAGGGGACTATTAGGAGGAGGGGGGTGTTTTAAAATGATCCACCCCAGGTGTCAAATGTTTTGTATTTTTATATTCTGTTGTTCACCGCCCAGAGAGCTAATGCTAGTCGGGCGGTATATAAATCTAATAAAATAAAATAAATAAATAAATAAATAATAAATACGCTAGGTACGCCACTGAATATGGGTAGGGATGTACAAAATGAGGGATATTTCCTGCAGCAACATAACAGAACAGGCTGAGAAAGTTACGGTCACAAATGATATCCAGTTGAGGATGAATGCTGCCAAGCTCCTTTGTGCTCAGTACAGAAGAAAGATTAAGTGATAGCAGTCAGGGCATCATACTTCCCAGTAATGAAAGCCATTCATATGAGCCACTCATATTGCTACAGTGATTTGGTCTGGAAGTTGCAGGTACACAGGGTTGCAAGTTATTGTTTGCCCTCTGTCTTTACAAAGCATTGTCCATGTCAGAAAAGTATTCAAGGTATTTGGCTGACAACTCAGCATTCTTTATGCAGAACCCCCTTGTCTTTCATTTGCCATCCACTATTTAGCATTTTTGACAATGTCATAAATATCTTAATGGAAAGCAAATTAATCAAGGGTGATAAGACAGGGCACAGCACCATCCACTCTGAAGAAGGGCCTTTGTGTTTTAGGCTAGCAACAGGAGACGTCTCTCCAGCTGCTTAGCAAGCTTATTTTCAGATGCCACATTCCCTTCGTAGTGCTGGCAGCTAATGTGGGGTACATTGTAATGCTCACAGCTGCAGTTCCCTCCTATGTGATGCTGTGCATAGCTCAGATGTATTACATAGCTGCAGCAGTAAATATAGATGCACAGAAGCACTGGTTGCCATGATGGAGGGAGGACTTGCACCGGTGGCTAAGGCCTCGTGTTTAAGACATGGAGACTCCTGAGTATGCTTGGGAACATCCATCCCTGCTCCCAGGCACCATAGGAAATGTAATTTTCCAATGCCTCCTAGATGCCTCTGTCAAGTAGGAATGCACAGTAAATGACACAACCCTTGTGCCTTAACATTAATGGATGCACCAGATAAACATCTGGGCCTTAAAAATGAGGCCTCCACCATCGAGCTTCAGGCCTTCCCAGTTACTATGATTAGGGTTGGACAAATATGTCACTTTCATTTCTCTCATTTTCTCATTTTCCAACCTTAAATTCAGTTCTCCACCCACAAATTTCACTGGGGTTTGTATGCCTATCAAACACCCTTATGAGAAGAGGGAGCCACCTGCTGGATTTCGGCCTGTATTGCTCCATTTACATTAGAGAATTTGGAAGTCCCTGGTCTTGAGCGACTTTATTTAGAGTAGTTCCATTGAAGTTAGATGATTACTCTGACGTAAGGAGTCCGAGGACTGACACTCAAATAAGGATTTGTATTGCTCTACTTAAAAATGAGAAGACAAACGAGAAGAGGGATTGTCACTACATCAGCAGGAAATCACAAGGGGAAAACCCTCAAGACTCTCAGGTCTGGTCAGTTATTTACTGGGGAATTAGATGCCAGAAGCGTTTCGAGCTATTGGTGTGAAAAGCTTTCATCAAAAACTCTGCAAATGGCATCACTCTAAGCTCTGGCTGAAATTGGGTAGACCATATAGACATCTTACAAGGGTTCTTTCTGTCTATTACAGAGTTTTGGATGAAAGCCTTTCCCCACTTTTATCCTTCCCCTGAGGAAGAACCCCAGCTCAAAATGCAGAGGGCACTCAATTCCCCAGTAAACAGTTGACAATAACTGTGGATTTCTTTTTAAAAGACCCATTGAAACAATCCCGTTTCCCCACGTGAAGACATTTAACCTAATAAATATTATGCACAGAGTGCCTCAAATGTAGGCACTGTACAATTATGAAATTAAAAAGAACAGACCCTGCCTGCCGGTTTATGATCTATCTATCTATATAGAGAGAGAAAAGAACAGAGCAAACAATAATGGCTCTGCATTATTTATACAGAACAAACAGTGGAGGCTTTGGGGAGGGGGATGAAACCCATCTGCTTCTTAATTAAGAAGCCAAGCCTGCAGCCTAATAAAGACTGGGATAAAGCAAATTGGTCCCTAGTCTAAACATTCCCACACTAGCCCTGGAATATCTGAATCAGCACAAACATGCATGCAGCCACTGAGACAAGTTAAGGACAATGCCATGGAAGGGATTTTTGGACACACCACTCAGGAACTTATATAAAAACATTGTTGTCTCTCTCAAACAAGAACAGCACAACACTAGGAAACATTCAACTCCACCCAGATACAACTAAGTCCAATGCCAGCAGATGACTAAAACATAGAGTGACGATATTCGCATAGGTCATAGCAAGTCATAGGAACACAGGAAGCTGACTTCCACTAGGTCAAACCATTGGGCCATCTAGCTCAGTATTGTTTACATTGACTGGAAGCAACTCTCCAGGGTTTCAGGCCGGGACATTCCCTGCCCTACCTGGAGATGCTGGGGATTGAACCTGGGACCTTCTGCTGTCAGTTTTGGGTCCCACACTGTCTCCAGTGCTCTTATCATGGTTAACTTATTGGAAATGTACCCTCTAGAGGCAGACTGCTGTGGGCAATTAACAGTATCCTTATTTGCTGCAACTCTGTTCCAAGGATGTGAGGAATTTGGGACTGATTTGTACTGACTTTGTCTGGGCACCATGTGCTTCAGAAGTTAATTTGTCCTGGAATCCTGGGTTACTTATCAACCAAGCAGTTACACAATGCTGCATCCATGAGCCATCCTTCATTGACCTTACCAACAACACAAAAATCTATCTCTGATCTCAATTATGTTCCTTTCTTTACAAACTCTCCAAGAGTCTGATCCAGAGCCACTAAATCAGAACTTTAAAACTGTTCCTTAGCACCAGCTCTTTGCTGAAATATTTTTTCCTTGTTCTATGAATGCCATATTAGCCAAACAGTGGTTCGCAAACCAGATACTGCTCTGTGGCACAGTTAAAAACCATGGACTCCGAGACTAGGGGTTGCCAGACTTCAGCCTGAAGAGCTGCAATATCCATTTAACTTCCCTGTGATAAGTCAGCTCACTGGGGAGGTGGAGGAAACCCTCAGGGCCCAAACCTCTCTCCTCTCTTAGAAAAGAGAAGACGTAGCTCCTTCTTACTCTTTCCACAGTCAAGAAGCCCAGCTCATCACCTCAGCCTCTCCCAGAGCCTCTCCCGGAACTGCCGGAAACTGCAGGAGGGGAGAGTGCTCTTGCACTGATGTCCTGCTTGTGGGCTTCCCATGAGCATCTTGCTGGCCACTGAGAACAAGATACTGGACTAGATGGGCCACTGGCCTGATCCAGCAGGGCTCTTCTTACATTCTTATGTTATGTTCTATTTTTAAAAAAATATTTTATTAGATTTTATAACCACCCTTCACCACAAGGTCCCAGAATGGATTTCAACAATAAAATGCACAACGATAAAACAATTACAACCATAAAACAAATATAAGAACAATTCAAAACAATTCCACATATAAAAACAGTTTAAAACAGTTCCAATACAGATACAGGCTGGGATAAAAGATCTCCACTTATAAGGCTTGTTGAAAGAGAAAGGTCTGCAGTAGGTGCCAAACAACAACAACAACAGAGATAGGAGGGAACTCCAAAGGGTAGGTGCCACCACACTAAATGCACAATTCCAACATCACACAAAACAGACCTCCTGATAAGTTGGTATCTGCAGGAGGCCGTCTCCTGCAGAGTGCAGTGGTAGATTAGTTATATAAGGGGTAAGACGACCGTTTAGGTATCTAAAAGTCTATAGTGTAAGACCTTTTATTTATCACTATGCTACATTTTCTGATCAGTCAAAACAAAACAGTACAGCACCTTCTTTCCATTCCTGGCTCAACACTGAGTGTCACTGCTTGGGAAGAAAAGCGGGTAGTTGCCCCAGTTGGTTTGCTACTCCCTGGAAGGTGGGGTGAGGTATGGATCAATCTGCTTGAATCTGGGCTCCAACCCCTTACCGCCTTTCCTTGGCTGGCTCATTTCCATAGGTCACAGGGAGCAGGGGAGGGGGTGAGCATTGGGGCAGGCCATGTTTACTTCTGTTCTGGTCAAGCTGGCCATGACATCAACTGGAGACCTGTTCTAGCCATGCCTGACCTCCCACATTCTCCAGTGCTGAGAGGATGTGAGGTAGCCGTGGATTCTCCTTCCTGTTCCACTTCCATTCCCATTGTCATTCCTCCTCCCTGCAACAAGCAGAATTGGAAGTGTCTCACAGAGGAGGCCTGGGAGGAGCAGCCGGGAGGACCTGAGGAGGCATAGATGAGAGAAACCACAGCAGTCTCATTTCCCACACTGCACCTGGGAATTTAAAGATTCAGCATGAATCCCCAGGTTCCCACCTATCAGCCTAATACATAACTTTTCATTATGCTGATAGAGATGCCTCTTGACATGCAATGACACTGGGGGGGTTTCATATTGCAGCGCCTTAGGGTGGAGTAATGGTAAGGTGTGAGGTTCAGTGGTTTGTTGTTATTGATCCCAAAGTGAATCCATGAATCACCTAATTTTGAGAATTGTACTTAAATGTTGGATGCTCATAACAGACTTGGGATTACCCCAGTTCTTAACAGTCTCATGCCTAAGCTGATAGGATCATAGGAGTCTGTCTTCTAGTGAGTCAGACTATTGGTCCATCTAGTTCAGTACTGTTGACACTGACTGGCAGTGGCTCTCTTGGGTCTCATGGAGACACAGAGATTGGACCAGGGACCTTCTGCATGGAAAGCATGTGCTCTACAGGTGGTAGAAGTGGTCTCAGAAAGGGTGTAGTTTGGGACAGTTTAACATACGACCTGGGAGACCAGGGTTCAAATCCCCACACAGCCATGAAGCTCACGGGGTGACCTTGGGCCAGTCACTGCCTCTCAGCCTCGGAGGGAGGCAATGGTAAACCCCCTCTGAATACTGCTTATTCATAGGGTTGCCATAAGTCAGGATCGACTTGAAGGCAGTCCATTTCCATTTTGTCTGATGCATTTCAGGACTCATCCACTCACATCTTCAAGGGAGAGTCTTCTTTGCATTCCACCAGCATACTTCTCCATAGTAGCAGCAAGACTCTGGAACATCCTACTCTATGAGCTCAAGATCCACTCTTTCCCATCTCTGATGGCATTCCTTTTCCAATTGACATCTATTTTATTTCATTGACTCTTTGGGGTCAAGTTGAATTATGATTTTTAGATATGGTTGCATATATTTATATTTTTGTGCTGTTTGGTTTATTTTTGTGCATGCTATTTATTAATTATTTTATTTTATTGTTGTTTTATTATTGTAAATCACCTCGTAAATGACCTTGGTTATTATAAACCACCTTTGCCATTATTATTCAGCAGAAAGGCAGGATATATCACCTTTATCAAAGATACCCCTTCCTTATGAATGTGCCATAGTATATACTCACTTCATTAACATAAGTGGGTAACTAGTTCAAATAGCCATTCCCAATATGGTGGCATTGTCACAACATGTGGCTTGTAAAATGAAAGAATAAATAGATGCATAAATTCAAGCAAAGCCTTGCTGAACTCTAGAAATGGTTTCAGGCAACCATTTCAACATGTTAACTGATACGATGAAGCCACCATCAACTTCTATACGGGATTGTTAGTCCCATTAGCTCCTACACAGTTAGTCTACCATAAATCTGAACTCCGATTTAACTAGTGTGTGAAATGGATTGGCAAGTGGTGAATTTTGAGTGCCCACAAATAGCGAACCAGCAAACAGTGTGAAACAAGATGTAGAGCTAGGCCTGTGAACAAATCTGAACTGACCTCTACATAATACTTTTTACTACACCATTAAAGTCCTCTTCCTTGGCCTTTTTTCCCATAAGAACTGTCTCTGCTGGATCATATCATTTTATCCAATAGTCAGTCTCCAATAGTGTCTAACTAGATGACTCTGGGAAACTAACAAGAGAATCAAGACAGATATAGCCACTCCCTGTTGCTTGCTAACAGCATCTTGTCATCAGAAGTTCACTGCTTATGAATATGGAGGTTTTATTTAGTTGTCACACCTGCAACAAAAACTTTCAGTGGACCCAAATTTAGTCACCCTGCCCTTGCCAAACAGCTGATTGGCACTGACAAAGATTTTTAGCCTGTGCAACCCTGGTTGCAGCATGTATGCAGGACTGGATATCCCAGGCCCAGGGATAGGGCTGTAAGAAGGCATTGTTTTCTGTTCTGCCTTGCATTCTTTGCATGCAGCACTGTTTCTGTTCTGCTGCAGGACATCTTCTACTAAAAACGATGTTATTCACCTCACTGTCTGTTCAGGCAAAATTACGTAATTCATGTGATTTATGTGATTAATTACATAAATTACATAAATTATATTGTCATTACCTTATTCCATCCCGTTCATTTCAATGTAAAGGAAACACAATGCAAATTGTGAGGTGCATAATCAGTTATGTATAATTTGTTGAAAGCGACAACAGCGAATACCAATTGTATTCACTGGATTGATTTCTGTTGTTGACATGGGACGAACAAGGAAGCATTGGCAATTTTCGCTCCCATTTTTTCCTTTGTCACAATTCTCTGACATTCCTACCCAGGGTTGGATTATATCATAAATACCAGAGAGGGCGAGGTGGCAGTTCTACTAGACCTCCGAGGCTATGCAGAGCCCGGGATTCATTAGGACAGCATATGATGTTCTGTAGCAGAGAGCAGCAGCAGCAAATTCCATACCAATCTGATCTGAAATTCAGCTCAGCTCTCCTGACAAAATACATTGTTAGGAAATCAGTGAGGTGGCAAAACTAATCAGGATGCCTCTGCTAGTTGGATACTTCACCTCGTGTGGGATGGAGGAGTGAAGGGGAAAAAGTGAGCTGACAGCAGAGAAATGGAGAAGCCCCAGCCCATACCGAACTGGCCCAGGATAATCAAGATTCCTCGCTTCTTTCTTTGTTCTTGGCCTCTTTCCCTTTCCAGCCTGATAAAACATACCCCTAGCACAATGAGCGGCACCACCATTTAATGCCAGCAAAGTGATGGATCATCCTAGCACTACCATTCGTCAGATTTATGAAGAGATATTGTTCCCCCACTCTCTTTTGAACGCTTGGGGTTATGGGGGGAAATATGGATTTCACTTTTCTACTGAACAAGTTGTTTGCAGAGGGTGCTTTATTTCTAGCAAAGTAAAAGGGGAGGGTGAAAATGCATGCATTTAAAACACTTTTTTGAAAACTGTCTCAGGGCTTTATTTTAAAACACATCACGTGCACATTGAGGATCTAGTTATTTTCCTTCTGCATTTATTTTCTCCCAGCTTTTACTCAGGTGATATCTTGAAACATTGCTTGGTGTCCATCAAGGTTTGCATTGCTAAAAATGTGATCTTTGGGGGCTGAGGTCAGAAAGACCTTATTCCTAAAGAAGTGTCCAATAATGCAAGGAGAAGCAGAGAGTTGTACTGCTCCACAGCCTGTGAATCACACAACCCTCATTTACGAATCATTTGCCATTACTGTCCACTCACACTTAGCAGTCAGAGGCTATTAAACTTTCCACTTCCTGTCTGAGCATACGAGTACACAAAAGGCAATTAGGCAGGGCTGCTGTAGGCGCTGTGTGGTTTCCTTCCTTTATTTCCTCATGTCTAGGACCTTGCTTTTGTTATACTGTTCCGCCTAGCCTTGGGTCTCTTTTGACCTGCCACCTCAGCTCTGACACCATGTGGCACCAAGGAAGCTGCCTTATACTGAGTCTGACCACTGGTCCATCAAGCTAGGTATTGTCTATGCTGACTGACAGAGTCTCTCTGGGGTTTGAGCCAGGAGTTTTCCCAGCCCAACCTGGAGATGTTGGGGACAACCTGGGACTTCCATGCTCTGTCATTAAGCTACGGCCCTTTCCCAAGTGGTCGCTTAACTATGTAGGTCAGACTTTTCCAATTTGGTGCCCTCCAGATCCAAATCCCATCAGTACCAGGCAGAAGAAGTCCGTGGGGCAGTGAAGGCAGGGCAGCATTGCACACCTGTTTTCCAGTTGCCAAGTGTCACTGCTGCTTACCAAGGGGGGGGAAGCACGGGGAGCTCAGTGCAGAGTGGATGCAGTGGCAGCGTGGCAGCAGGAGCTTCAGACTGGCTGTGCCTGCGCTGCACTCAGCTCTCCACACCTTCCCCCTCTTCCTCTCAGTAAATGGCAGTGATGCCTCATGCCCACCTCAAATCGGCTCTGGCTGGTTGGGGGAACCCCTGGACAGATTCAGGGGCGGGGGAGGAGAGGGGGAAAGTTCCATTGCATTATTGGACCCTTGGCCTCTCAATTGTGGTGTGCCACAGGACTCTATCCTCTCTCCCATGCTATTTAACATCTATATGAAGCCGCTGGGGGCAATCATCAGGAGATTTGGGCTGCAGTGTCATCAATATGCGGATGACACTCAGCTCTATCTATCGTTTAAATCTTCACCAGAGTCGGCTGTGGAGACCTTGTCCAAGTGCCTGGAATCCATGAGTGGATGGATGGGAAGGAACAAGCTGAAGTTGAACCCTGATAAGACCGAGGTACTACTTGTGGGGGACAAGAGAAGGTTGGGCGACATTGACCTGAAGTTCAACGGGGTGAGTCTACCCCTAAAGGACCAGGTCCGCAGCCTTGGGGTTGAGCTTGATTCCAGGCTGTCCATAGAGGCTCAGATTTCGGCAGTGAGCCGGGCAGCCTGGTACCAACTACACCTCATACGAAGGCTGCAACCCTACCTTCCTGTTCACCAGCTCCCACTAGTGGTACACGCCCTGGTCACCTCTCGTTTGGACTACTGTAGTGCGCTCTACGTGGGGATACCCTTGAAAACTGTCCGGAAATTACAACTGATACAAAATGCGGCGGCTCGACTACTTACGAATAGTCGCCGCCGAGATCACATCACACCAGTGTTGTTCGACCTACACTGGCTACCAGTTGTTTTCCGAGCCCAATTCAAGGTGTTGGTATTGACCTTTAAATCCCTACACGGTTCCGGCCCAGTTTATCTCACGGAGCGCCTTCAACGCCACCAATTATGCCGCCCGACAAGATCGGCCACACAGGGCCTTCTCTCAATCCCACCAACAAAAACAGCCAGATTGGCGGGTACAAGAGAGAGGGCATTCTCAGTGGCGGCCCCCACTCTTTGGAACTCCCTCCCACAAGATCTCCGGCACGCCTCTTCTTTAAATGTGTTTCGGAAAGCCTTAAAGACCTGGCTCTTTCAGCAGGCCTTCGGGGTATCTGGGGAGGGTTAATTGTTATAACTGAAATGCCTCCTGCCCAGTTTTAATATTGTTGCTGCAGATGTGTTGTTTTTATATTGTATTACTGTATTTTATCAATTGTATTTTAACAATTTTGTAAGTTGCCTAGAGTGGCCATTGGCCAGATAGGCGACGAAGAAATTAAATTTATTATTATTATTATTATTATTGCATACATTGAAATCCTTGCACTGGCAAAACCACTTACTTAGCGCTACGTTAGAATACACCCCAGGTGCACAATGCTTCCCCGCCTTTGCTACCCCACCCACTGCTACTAGTCCCAGCTAGCATGGAATTGTACACCATCTGGAGAACACCAGATTGGGGAAGGCTGCTCTAGATAGTTTCTAAGCTATTCACTAGTACAGTAGTCTGCAAAGTTTCTGCTTTCAAGGGAAATCCTTTTTCAGCTTGACTTATCTGCCAAGGTACCTCTGAACTCTATCTTAGAACCCCTAAGCATAGTGCGCTCAGTTCACATTGCCCTGTGTGAATTGAGAGTACTCCCCTTAGCTAGAACATATCCTATAATTATCTATGGGTGCACATGAGGAGTGGAGGGCAAGCTGCTTTTCACAGAAATTTGTCCACACCATTATGGGTGTTCATACTGAAGAACTCCCCAAAAGCTTCCAGGTAACCCCTGGTGTTCCCTGGCATAGTCATGATGGGTCTGATAACACAGCCAGCTGAGCTCTGTTTTAGCAGTATGTTCAAGGATATTTATGGTTGAACTCCTGAGGTGATGTACCAGAGTAAACCATGAAAAAATCCTGGATTCATGATTTATTGCTTATGCGTACTGTGTGCTTTTGGAACAGACTGAGGATTATTCTCAAGGGAAATACTAGAAAGCATTTTTAACATTGCACAAGCAAGGACAGAATGGCAGATATCCAGGGTACATAATATTTACGTGCTTTAGGCCAATTGAATTTAATTCCCAGAGCTACTTTTGATTTCCAGTAATGATGGTGGCAGTGACAATGATGATGATGAGGAGGAGGAATGAATCATTTAAAGACTGGATATAATAGAACCCTAGTTAGCATTAATATAGCTTCCTCTTGAAACCAAGGTAATCTCAATTTAAACAATCTCTCTGCTTCAATAGGCTCTGCTTATGGTCTTCGGCTGGGAATTGAAGTCTCATAGTAGGGACTTCAACTGGAGGGCCACAGGTTCCCCATCCCTATCTTAGTCCTCCTCCTACAAACAGACTCTCCTTCCCTGTTGTCTCTTTTCTTGGCGTATTCCGAACATTTTCCCCCTCCATCTAGCAACAGCTGTGTATAGTTGGCCAAACAATCCAAGTTGTTTTCCACATTTTTTCCTAAGGCTTTTCATCTCTTTTTCTAACATGAGCAAACCAAATATAAGTCAACATGTTGCCTTTTACATAAGTAGATTAGTTCAGAACCCAAACGTGCAGCCTCAAGTTTGGCAGGGTTTTTTAGCAGCCAGAGTGTAGAGTGCAGAAGAAGCTTATTTCCAGCGCAAAAGGGTGTGGCAAATATGTTTGGATTAGCATATTTGAACTCAGATGCAGTATTTCTCACAAAGCCAACTCCTTTCAAATAGAAATGTGCAATTTCCTATTGGCTGGTGGTTCGGCAGGTCAATGGCCTCTGGCCAAAATGTTTCACAGACAGAAAAGGCAATTTGTCAGGAGTGACATTTCCTGAGGGAAGCCTGTAATTTCAACATCAGTTTAACTCAGAATTATTTCTCCCTTGTTCCATCAATTGCAGAGGTGGCTGGTGCCCATTGGGACTGGTGGGGCGGAAGTCAGGGAGCCCATCTGTAAGAGGTCCACTTGCCCCAGGGGACCAGCTTCCACTGATCAATTGGCACTGGACCATCAGGAAACTTTTTACACACTTCTTTGTCTAAGGCACCAAAGGCACACTTATTTCGGAGTTTGTTTACTACATCATCTTCTTTTTCTTGAATATACATGATGTTTGCCCCCTCCCTCAGATAATCTCTTTGTCTTCACATCATGTGAATCCTTTATTCTTCATTTGATAACAAATATCCATTTGCTTCATATATCTTAGACCAGTCTTCCCAACCTGATGGCCTCCAGATGTTTTGGACTACAACTCCCATTAGCCCCAGATGGTCAGGGTTGATGGGAGTTGTTGTCCAAAACATCTGGAAGTCACCAGGTTGGGAAAGGCTATCTTCAATCTTTATCTTCACTCCTCATCTTCTGGGATAATATGTATAATGCATAAGATCTTCTAGTTGAGGGATGAGAAAACTATGGCCTTCCAGATGTTGTTGGACTCCAACTCCCATCAGATCCTGCCAAAATGGCCAGTGGTCAAAGATGAAAGGAGCTGTAGTACAACATCAGGAGGGGCACAGATAGGGATGGGGAAGAAATTCAATACACTTTGTCTTTAAAGGTGAATTGACCTAATTTGGACTTTCCAAAACAATATGAGACAACTGAAGCACACCCACCCTTCGATATTCACACCTTTCTGAATTTTTCATTGTAGTATTCCAGTCAAGTATGGTAAAATGTTCAGAAAAATACATAAACAATAGTGAAAATAACATACAAAAATGCATTATATTAGGGGAAATTGCTCTGCAAAAATGTGTATATTTAGTGAAAGTGCATACACAAATCTATATATCAGGAACAATTCACACTAAAATGCTGCTGAATATTTATGAAGATTTTTTTTTAAATGCAGCCTAATGTGGAAATATGGAGAACTGAAGATTGGGAAAATGAGAGACTGTGAGAAACCAAAATTGACAGATTCTCCCATGCATCATCATCATCATCATCATCTTAATTGCAATTTCATTATAAAGAAGAAAAAAAGACAGAAAGAAAAAAAAAGAATCCTGTCAGCCCACATTAACAAAAAATTTAAACATCTATACATCCATGTAGTTTACACATATAGATTAATATATGCTGTCCAAGTATGTATTCAGACAAGGGTGGTGTTTATAGAAGGTATGCTCAAATGTTGCAAAGGTGTTAAGGTCATCAAACCATTGAATAATAGTTGGTGAGTATTTGTACTTCCAGGATCACAGTATGAGTCTCTCAGGGTATGTAATGCCTATTGTTGTTGCTTCTCCCATGCTTAGCCACAGCTGTTGTTCTAGTCCTTACAGAAAGTCTGGGATCTGTACACCCCAGAGTCCCCAGGCTGGAGGCTGAGTTAAATTGATGGAGCTTACTTTGGCAGACATAGCAGAGTGGCTTTGAGTTCATTGGGGAGGGGGTAGGTGGTAATAGGCTTCAGGCCAGCTATTGAAAAGAGAGGAAACAGACTCAATGCCCTTGCTGAAGGATGCTGTGTGAGGTGGCATTAGAGACATGGGGCCTGCTCACCCAGCACTGTGCTGTCATGCAGATGCTGCTGAATTGCTAGTTGTACAGGTGAGAGCCATTACAACTTTCTCTGAATCTGGCCATCTCCAAGAAAATATAGGTGCAGCGCAGCTATCAAAAGGCAATGAAATTGGCAACACAGTACAGGAAATATAGTTATGCTGCATATAAAACTACTGCATACATTCTGGTCCTGTTACACATACACACACTCACAGCAGAATTAGAAAAATCACAGGGGACATTTAATATGGAATGCTTTTAAAAAGAGACTTAAAGTATTACATCTGATATTTGCATGCCATCTGAATACCACACACTTCCAATTCATTAAAGACCATTGGTTGGATCTAGACTAAGTTAGATGAACTTCATTCCCACTGAAATCAATGGGACTTATATTGTCGGGATCAACTTATTCCATTGATTTCAATGGGAAAGAAGTTAAAATTACTCTGGATACAACCCAATGGTTTGTAAAGAGAGAAAGTAGGGAGGCATAAACTGTTGCAAACTCCTTGTTCCCAATGCATGTCCAATTTACTGCCAGCCTTGACTAATATGTGTGATACAAGAGTGTCTAAATGGGAACAACTCTGTACTTCTGGAAAAAAATTGCTACCCAGTAACCTTTAAGTGTGTGACCTTTGTGGCCCCTTTGATGTGTTTTTTTCCTTATTGCAAGGGCAAAAGTGAATGTTGTCAGGTGAACCTCTATTACAGGAACTGGTATAGTTCTTTTCTTTTCTTTGTGAGATCTGCCATGATAAATTTTAAGGACTCCTGACTTACAGATAGTAGACAGTAGAGGAATACCTTGATAACCTTGGAGCCAATATAGGAAAGTATTCAGACGACTTCTGGCTAAGAAGAGCTTGTTAGCAAAGCAAAGCCTGGGTCTGGATGGAAAAATGTACTGAAGAATTTTGATCAAACACATGGTGGAGGCTTCAGGGAGACATAAGGCTTTGATTTTATGGTTCGAAAAAAGGTCACCATCACATATCAAATTAGAGCCAAAAAACAAGCTCACATTATTTGTTGCAAGAAGAAATAGTAATCTTTGGCAGCTCTACTTTACTTAATTGAATTAAAATTTGCCTTCATCTCTAAAATTGGACCAGCCACTATTAAAAGAAAGGGCATGGCAATAATAAAACAAGAACCAAGGATTTCAGTGGCGTTCACAGTTTCACTATAGGGATATGCCTGCAGAACCATAATCCACCAGGGTTGTTAACTGTCAACGTTTTAGACTCTGTCCAGTAACACACTTGGAAATAGTAAGATGTGGAATCCTAGTGTCATCTAATTCAGCACTAAGTAACAGATGATATTCTTGTTACAATGATCTGCACCCTGACAGGCCTGATCTAGAATTTTAATTTCAGATCTATTAAGTTCCATACATTTCATGTTTACTTTGCCCCTTTCAATGTACAATGGCCCGTTTAGCTGGCCTTTCCCCTTGAATTATGCTTGAATTTGACACTTATTCCAACACTTAACATTTCTTTAGATTTGGAGGACTTTTTTTCCGTCTTCTTATAACATGTCAAGCAAGCTACTGTGACAAGGTCCTAATCTAAATTTAAGAACTTATCTCCATCCACTACATGTCCAATGTCTTATTCATTTTGTTTTATTTTGCATGCAAGTGCAAAAAAGAGCTGGGCTGGAGGGAAATACTGCAGCTGATAGCCATGTTTGTCCAATAAACAAAAATGATGCAGTATCTTTAGGAGGACCACCTGAAATCTCAAAAGTTGGGGAAAATGTCTTCAGGAAGGATGTTAAGCAGTTCTTCCCACCTCCTGAAATCAAGATATAAAAACAAAACAAAAAACTGGGGTGAGAACAGATGTAGAAAAGCTCCAGGCTAGAAAGGTGAGCCTAGCTATATTTTCTGGCACTTCTTTTCCCAATTTCATATGTACATATGAAACTACTTTGTATTGTGTCAGACCATTGGCATATCTATCTAGATCATTTTAACTGGACATTGAATCTGGAATCTTTTCCATGCAAAGTGTATGCTCTTCCAGTGAGCCATGACCCCACAATTCAGTTCTTTCCTCAGTTTTTCATGTCCATGAATCGAAACTCACTCAGCTGTGTTTGCCCAACCATCTAACTCCTTCCTATCCCATCTCTCTATTATATGTTGCTCCCTTCCCTCTGTTACAAGTGTATGGGTGAATCCCCACATGCGTGTATACCAACTGGGAACCCAAATGTCACCCCTGAGAGTGTAGCAGAACCTTTTGCTAGAATTCAACTTGCATGTCACTCTTATGCTTATATAACCTTATCTTAACCCCAATAAAGCACACAAAGAGTAAAATAAAGGTTGGTTTATTGAAAGAGGAAACTGGAAAAATATAGCATTTTCAATTACAATTAATGCAAGCAGCGTCTAACTTTACCCAATCATTTGTTCCCTAATATTGCAGATAGCATAAGACCCTAAGCCTAATTCCAAGTTAAACCATGTCATACAGAGAGAAATAAACTCACTCTTCCTTAGTTCTTGTGTAGAGTGAGGAAGTCATTGGAGTCCCAAGAGATGCTGTGCCAACTCCCCGAAACACTAGGTTTAAATATACTTTGAACCTGCATTGGACTGAATGTAAATTGGGAGGGGGCAGGGTCGGTTCTAAAGGGTGGCCAGGTGGGGCACTGGCCCTAGGGCCGCTGAAGCTACAGGGGCCCCTGAGGGGGCCCTCTGCTCACCTTCTGTGATCCACGACAGCAGCCACAAATCGCAAGGCAGGAGCTTCCGCCTGCCCACCATTCCCTCCCTTGCCCCACCTACCTGTCTCCTGCCTTTTAGCATTGCCCTTAATGAAGATGGCGCCTGAGGTTTCCCTAAGGTGCTGAAGCCCCGACTGCCATCTTGGTTGATGGCAGAGATGCATGTGTATAGCATGCACGTGTGCCATCAACCAAGATGGCGGCGGAGGCTTCATCCCCTTAGGGAAACTGTGGCTGCCATCTTGCTTAATGACAATGAATAAGACGATGGTGTCGGGTGGAAGGGTTTGGATTTGTTAGGCACTGGGGAACATTTTGGGACAAGCCGGGCCTGTACAAAAGGGATGGGCTCCACTTGAACCAGAATGGAACCAGACTGCTGGCACTTAAAATTAAAAAGGTGGCAGAGCAGCTTTTAAACTGACTGAGGGGGGAAACCCGACAGGAGCTGAGAAAGGTCCGGTTCGGAATAAACCTCCCCCCTGGGATAAAAACCAAAGAAATGATGAAATTTTAAAAGGGGTAGGCCTAGAAGTAGGCATTGTGAGAGCAGGGGCACAGGATATAAATTCAGAAGAGCAAAATTACCACAGGCCTAACCACAAGTGCCAAAGACACTTGAAGAGAGACACTGCTTACAAGTGCCTGTACGCTAATGCTAGGAGCCTGCGAACCAAGATGGGAGAACTGGAGTGCTTGGTCTTAGAGGAGAGCATTGATATAGTGAGCATAACGGAGACCTGGTGGAATGGAGAAAACCAGTGGGATACGGTTATCCCTGGATATAAACTATATCGGAAGGACAGGGAAGGACGTATTGGTGGCGGAGTCGCTCTATACGTGAAAGAAAGCATTGAATCCAGCAAGCTCGAAACCCCAAAAGAGGCAGACTCCTCCACAGAATCGTTGTGGGTGGTGATACCATGCCCCAGGAGGGACTTAATACTGGGAACGATCTATCGTCCCCCTGATCAAAATGCTCAGGGAGACCTGGAGATGAGATATGAAATTGAGGAAGCATCCAAACTAGGAAATGTGGTAGTAATGGGTGACTTCAACTACCCGGACATAGACTGGCTGCATATGTGTTCCAGTCATGACAAAGAAGCAAAGTTTCCAGATATTCTAAATGACTATTCCCTAGACCAGTTGGTCATGGAACCGACCAGAGGGATGGCAACCCTGGACTTAATCCTCAGTGGGGACCGGGACCTGGTGCAAGATGTAAGTGTTGTTGAACCGATTGGGAGCAGTGACCACAGTGCTATTAAATTAAACATACATGTAACTGGCCAATTGCCAAGAAAATCCAACACGGTCACATTTGACTTCAAAAGAGGAAACTTCACAAAAATGAGGGGATTGGTAAAAAGAAAGCTGAAAAACAAAGTCCAGAGGGTCACATCACTCGAAAATGCTTGGAAGTTGTTTAAAAACACTATATTAGAAGCTCAACTGGAGTGCATACCGCAGACCAGAAAAGGTACCGCCAGGGCCAAGAAGATGCCAGCATGGTTAACGAGCAAAGTCAAGGAAGCTCTTAGAGGCAAAAAGTCTTCCTTCAAAAAATGGAAGTCTTGTCCAAATGCAGAAAATAAAAAAGAACACAAACTCTGGCAAAAGAAATGCAAGAAGACAATAAGGGATGCTAAAAAAGAATTTGAGGAGCACATTGCTAAGAACATAAAAACCAACAACAAAAAATTCTATAAATACATTCAAAGCAGGAGACCATCTAGGGAGACAATCCTTTTAAACTGACTGAGGGGGGAAACCCGACAGGAGCTGAGAAAGGTCCGGTTCGGAATAAACCTCCCCCCTGGGATAAAAACCAAAGAAATGATGAAATTTTAAAAGGGGTAGGCCTAGAAGTAGGCACCCTTGGATGATAAGGGAGTCAAAGGTGTCCTAAAGAACGATAAGGAGATTGCAGAGAAGCTAAATGAATTCTTTGCATCTGTTTTCACAGTGGAAGATATAGGGCAGATCCCTGAACCTGAACTAACATTTGCAGGAAGGGATTCTGAGGAACTGAGACAAATAGTGGTAACGAGAGAGGAAGTTCTAAGCTTAATGGACAATATAAAAACTGACAAATCACCGGGCCCGGATGGCATCCACCCGAGAGTTCTCAAAGAACTCAAATGTGAAATTGCTGATCTGCTAACTAAAATATGTAACTTGTCCCTCGGGTCCTCCTCCGTGCCTGAGGACTGGAAAGTGGCAAATGTAATGCCAATCTTCAAAAAGGGATCCAGAGGGGATCCCGAAAATTACAGGCCAGTTAGCTTAACTTCTGTCCCTGGAAAACTGGTAGAAAGTATGATTAAAGCTAGATTAACTAAGCACATAGAAGAACAAGCCTTGCTGAAGCAGAGCCAGCATGGCTTCTGCAAGGGAAAGTCCTGTCTCAGTAACCTATTAGAATTCTTTGAGAGTGTCAACAAGCATATAGATAGAGGTGATCCAGTGGACATAGTGTACTTAGACTTTCAAAAAGCGTTTGACAAGCTACCTCACCAAAGGCTTCTATCAATGGCTACTAGCCATGATGGCTGTGCTCTGCCACCCTAGTCAGAGGCAGCATGCTTCTGAAAACCAGTTGCCAGAAGCCTCAGGAGGGGAGAGTGTTCTTGCACTCGGGTCCTGCTTGCGGGCTTCCCCCAGGCACCTGGTTGGCCACTATGAGAACAGGATGCTGGACTAGATGGGCCACTGGCCTGATCCAGCAGGCTCTTCTTATGTTCTTATGAGGAAGCTTAGCAGTCAAGGAATAAGAGGAGAGGTCCTCTTGTGGATAAGAAATTGGTTAAGAAGCAGAAAGCAGAGAGTAGGAATAAACGGACAGTTCTCCCAATGGAGGGCTGTAGAAAGTGGAGTCCCTCAAGGATCGGTATTGGGACCTGTACTTTTCAACTTGTTCATTAATGACGACACTAAATTGTTCAGGGTTGTTAAAACAAAAAGGGATTGCGAAGAGCTCCAAAAAGACCTCTCCAAACTGAGAGAATGGGCAGAAAAATGGCAAATGCAATTCAATATAAACAAGTGTAAAATTATGCATATTGGAGCAAAAAATCTTAATTTCACATATACGCTCATGGGGTCTGAACTGGCGGTGACCGACCAGGAGAGAGACCTCGGGGTTGTAGTGGACAGCACGATGAAAATGTCGACCCAGTGTGCGGCAGCTGTGAAAAAGGCAAATTCCATGCTAGCAATAATTAGGAAAGGTATTGAAAATAAAACAGCCGATATCATAATGCCGTTGTATAAATCTATGGTGCGGCCGCATTTGGAATACTGTGTACAGTTCTGGTCGCCTCATCTCAGAAAGGATATTATAGAGTTGGAAAAGGTTCAGAAGAGGGCAACCAGAATGATCAAGGGGATGGAGCGACTCCCTTACGAGGAAAGGTTGCAGCATTTGGGGCTTTTTAGTTTAGAGAAAAGGCGGGTCAGAGGAGACATGATAGAAGTGTATAAAATTATGCATGGCATTGAGAAAGTGGAGAGAGAAAAGTTCTTCTCCCTCTCTCATAATACTAGAACTCGTGGACATTCAAAGAAGCTGAATGTTGGAAGATTCAGGACAGACAAAAGGAAGTACTTCTTTACTCAGCGCATAGTTAAACTATGGAATTTGCTCCCACAAGATGCAGTAATGGCCACCAGCTTGGACGGCTTTAAAAGAAGATTAGACAAAGTCATGGAGGACAGGGCTATCAATGACTACTAGCCATGATGGCTGTGCTCTGCCACCCTAGTCAGAGGCAGCATGCTTCTGAAAACCAGTTGCCGGAAGCCTCAGGAGGGGAGAGTGTTCTTGCACTCGGGTCCTGCTTGCGGGCTTCCCCCAGGCACCTGGTTGGCCACTGTGAGAACAGGATGCTGGACTAGATGGGCCACTGGCCTGATCCAGCAGGCTCTTCTTATTTTCTTATGTTCTAATGCTAAAAGACAGGTGACAGGTCGGTGGAGGGGCATGGGGGGTGCACACGTGGATGCACACACACACACACACACATACCAGGAGCCGGGGAAGCTGATGCCCAAGGGCCCCGGCATGCCTCGGGTCGGCCCTGGAGGGGGGATACTAGTGAGCAATTTGGTACATGAAAGAATATCCTGAGAAATTGTATACGTGTAAATTAAACCTAAACTAAATCTCATGTGGGTTTTGGTGGCTCAAACTTTACTCTGGGCACAAACCATAGTTTAGTTAAAAGAATTATTCCTAAGCAAACCTGGAATTTGGAACCTTCCTTATTACTTGTTAATTTTGTTGGTACGTGACTTCCTGAGATCAGCAAGCCAGTTCTGACCATCCTGAAACTTGGGGTTAATGTAAGGCCCATATTACAGAGGTCACCCATACTATAGATTATTATGCTCTGATCTGTTGAGATGAGTCTGAGAATAAAAACTCCATTTTATGCATACCTCCTTACACCTCTCTCCCTATCTTGACTACAGGTATAGCATGGATGGGGAACCCATGACTCTTCAGATGTTGTTGGATTACAACTCCCATCCAGTGGTGTAGTCGTTCAGGGTCTCAGGGGGTCTTAGATCCTTTGAACTTTTGGGAGCAGGGTCCCTATGTCTCCAGCATCTTATGAGCCAATCAGCATGAAAGGGGAGTGTGTTAGCCACTGAAAATAGTATCCTAACATGCTTCCTTGTCCTTTCCTGCTGATTGGAAGCAATCAGAGTAAAAGGAGGTGAGTTAGTAATTTAGAAGATTCTTCTCAGTAGCTCTTCTTTCATGCTTATTGGCTCCTATGGACATCTGTTGTTGTAGGATAAGACATTAACAAGGATCTCATTCTCAACCCAACAGCAAAAAAGGGGAGGAGAGGCATGGCTGTGAAGGGACCCTGCTCCTCTGAATTTGCTACTACACTACTGCTCCTATCAGCCTCAGGCAGCATGGCCAATGATGACAGGAGTTGTAGTCCAACAGCATCTCGTGGGCCACAAGTCGTGCACCTCTGGAGATTTTGAACACTGGAAAAAAAATAGGGCTACTGAAAAAAAGATCCCACAGGCATGAAGTTGGATTCATACACACTATCCCAGAGCTTGGAAAAGTTACTTTTTTGAACTACAACTCCCATCAGCCCAATCCAGTGGCCATGCTGGCTGGGACTGATGGGAGTTGTAGTTCAAAAAAGTAACTTTTCCAAGCTCTGCACTATCCACTGAATGTAATCCCTGCACAGAAACAGGGATCTGCTGTACTGGGTACTCAAAAGTCTACTCCAAATAGGAGAGAGACCACATCAATCCAGAAGCCTGATAAGGCATTCGTAAACACTCCCGCCTTGCCCCCTTCATATCCCCTGTGGAAGCTCATCCAGTAACTTGGACACAAGGCACAAAGTTAATGCATTTGTTGTGATCAGGGGAACGCAGCTTGCAACAGCTCCAATAGTCTTCTGAACTGGACTCCTAACTGTAAGTCGTTGTGAATAATTATTTTGGTGCTATATTTGGAGTACTGTATGATTAGATTAGTCGAGGTTATTTAGCATGAATAGGCATGTTTTGCTAAGAGATAAAAAAAAGGAAAAATAACTTTGATGAGCCACACTAAGGTACTTATCTTTTATAGGCTGCACTGCATTCAACAAGTTAATTCTTTTAATCCCCTTTTAGCATGCGGAGATGACTAATTCAAGTCTCTCTCCTCCCCTTTTTGTTTCTTGGTTAATAACACTCATTTTTGCCAGCTATGCAATATTTATGCTGATTGTCATGGCTTGAGTTGCTATTTCTTTCATCCTCTTTCAGGGGGAGGGATAGTACATCATTTCTCATATCACAAAGAATCTTTAATCTTCAGTACCTTTTCCAGAAAGCAAACCACCCTTGCCTTCTCTTCTCACATCTGCCCTGTAGTTCCAAGCTGCAGCCACCTAGTCGAACCAAAATCTCAAGTTGTTTATTATTATTCATACGAACATAAGAAGGGCCTGCTATATCAGGCCAAATGCCCATCTAGTCCAGCATCCTGTTCTCACAGCAGCCAACCAGATGCTGATGGAAAGACCAAAAGCAGGACCTGAGCACAACATGTTCTCTCCACTTGTGTTTCTGAGCAACTGGCATTCAGAGGCATTAGGCCTCCAACAGTGGCTGTAGAACATTGACAAATGCCTTCTTGAAAAATCACTTACATTCTGGGTGATTTTTGAAAGAGTATTGACACTGCAATGCATGAAAAACAGCCCATGAGATGGAGACACATTAAACATTTGCTAATATTCATTACTGAGAATTCAAATCCTTCCTCTCCCTCTGCCAGGTGACAATGTTTCTTTTATCTGACGAGGTTTTGCCAATAGAAATGATAACTGGTCCTAAGCTAGTTCTCTCAAAACATGAAGTGAGGTTCCCTTGAGAGGTTCAGTCAATTGTTGGGAGAGACATAAACTTGTCCTTGGTCACCTCCAGACTGCCAGTATTTTGCAAGAGGAATTCAATCACATACCAAAAATGTGGTTTTGCAGAATAAAGGTGAATTAAAGTGCCCCGTTGCAGCAAATCCACTTAAAAAAACACCCTGACACTTTTGTGATTTGGAGAGTGATAGAGAAGTGCACTAAAAAGTGTGGGATGAACAAATGATTAAAAGGAAGACATACAACCACCCTGCCATCAAATCAGGATAAATGCTCAAACAAATCAGAACAATATTCAATAAAGACTGGACATCATCTAACCTCTGTGTGAAGTTTGTGCAAGAAAATCAGAACAATTGCTCAAAAAACAGACTATCTGGAAGATCTCCTTATATAACTGTTGGGTTGGAATGAATGGAATGGACTGCCTTCAAGTCGATCCTGACTTATGGCTACCCTATGAATAGGGTTTTCATGGTAAGTGGTATTCAGAGGGGGTTTACCATTGCCTCCCTCTGAGGCGAGTCCTCCCCAGCTGGCTAGGGCCTGCTCAGCTTGCCACAGCTGCACAAGCCAGCCCCTTCCTTGTCTGCAACTGCCAGCTGGGGGGCAACTGGGCTCCTTGGGACTATGCAGCTTGCCCACGGCTGCACAGGTGGCAGGGCACGTAACCCCTGAGCCACTCACTGTGGGGGTGATCTTTAGCTGGCCCTTGACACCCAGGTGACACGAGTGGGAATTTGAACTCACAGACTCTGGACTCCCAGCCAGGCTCTGCTCCCCACTGTGCTATACCAGCTGTTGGGTTAGGAACTGAAACTTGTAGGGGCTGTGTCGCTGATTCATTGATTGGCTGATGCTGTTGGAACTAACACGACTTACATACATCTTACATAGGCTTTTCAAAGGACACCTTCATTCACTTTCAGGGAAGACTGATGTAAAGGAGTCATTTAGTTTCTCTGTCATTTCCCCTTCTTCCTTCAGTATTCCATTTACACATTGGTCTTTTAGAGATCTTGCTGCCTCTCTTGCTGGTTTAGTGCTTCTGAAGTAGTTCAATAATTTTCATATTATTATGAGTGGCCCCCTGTTTAAACAATGCTATTCCAATGTGGCCACAGTTGTGCTAGAGAAAGGGTCTGGGCATGAGAGACCCATGTGGAAATCCCACACTATATATCACATTGTCCCTTTCTACATCAGGAAATAATGGTTTCTTCTTTCAAAGAAAGGCATGATGTTTGCAAACCACCATCAGAAAATGGACAGAAATCTCTTTTTAATCTTATAGTCCAGGGTCTGATTTATGAAAGGTTCTTAAAGAAAAGTCTGTATTCCCCAAGGCGAGGATGAAAGAATCAACTCATAAAATCTTGATCGAAGTTTCATAAATATAGCCCCCTAAAAGAAACCTTCTCAAAGGTCCTTCTGTCCAGCCTTGTCATCATATATTTCCCCAAATCTCCCCTTCCTGCAGTGTAATCCTATGCTTATCTACTTGGAAATAAGTCCCATTGAGTTCAGTGGGAAACTCCAAACTCTAGGAAAGTGTGTATGAGATAACAACCTTGGACTCAAGTTTATTGAAAAATCTGCTGTTATGTATGGGAGATGAGTAATGTTCTCCAATCAAAGCAGCAATTCACTAGCCTCATTTGTGGCACATCAATATGGTTATTTTTGCAGAACTTTTACAAGCTTTCATTGTATGTTTAATTGAGTGCATTCAGTGAATATCAGTTTATTAGTCCAAATGTACAGTAAGACATTTTGACAAAATATGTTAGGTCTGCCCTTTTTGTGCTTTCATTGCTAGGACTCTGTTTTCAAGTACTCCAAATGACATTGTTGATGTCTCCTTCATGTTTGTTCTTACGGTGTTGCTGCTCTACCATTTGTGCAACAGACTTCTGCTTGCACAATAGGATTTCCCCTTCTCTCCTCCCTCCAGTAACCCCCCATGCATCCTCAAAATCTGCTCCAGGAGAAGATGATGGGAAACTTGTGTTGTGTGAAAGGAACTCTGCTTGCAGGGCATTGGATACAACCTATGGTGGTCAAGGTTCTGCCCACAGGATTCATCACTCAACATGATTTGTAGAACATAAATGCCATATCTACCGACTGTATGAATACCATTTGCATGGTGTGCTAAACATGTTCTTAGTGGAACTACATGGGCAGAAGCCTTTACATCGATGCGTAAGCCTAGAGATGGGGTAACTATGCCACTCATGCTGTATGTCAAAAGGAGCTCAGTCCAACTCACTAGGCTAAAAGATTCGATTGATGAGAATGGACTTGCCCACCTGTCTGGCAGACCAAGCATCCCACCCCAAAGCTCTGTGCCCTAATTATTTTGTGCAAAGAAATTCCAATGACACAACAATGTAATATGCAGCATTGTCGTTCTTGCAAATAAAGTAAGGAGACTAGCTGCAGACCCCTCGCCAGTAACAGACTTCCAAAATGGACTTCGGTTCTGAAGAGTGGCTTTCCAGTCATGGAAAATTGGTCCCCGTATGACTTCATCCAGCAGTCCTCAAATTTGTCAGAACTGTCACTCAGCCTTCAACGCCATCCTGCAATACTGAAATTTCTTTCTTCAATGTGTATATACATCTCTCTCTTGCACTCTCTCAGCTCTTCTCCTTTTCTTCAAACAATGGTAGTGGGTCACAGCTATGAACAAGCCTCAATTCATTCCCATATTCATTTGCATTTTCATCCGGTATTTTCCATTCCAATGCAATTGGTTTCTTTTGCACAAGTCTGCATTCAGGTTTGTTGTTCACTGATGTGGAAATGTATGTATTTTTAATGTATTTTTTAAACGTGCCACACAATAGACATGCATATCTCAGCCATCAACTGATATTTGCAAATCAATCGCCTTCCCTGCTTGTTTCCTTTCGAAGCTGATGAAGTGGCTAACGGCCCATCACAAAGACATCTATGGCTGCAAATCTCTATTCAGAAGTAAGCCCCATTGAATTTACTCCCAGGTAAGTGGAGTTAGGATTGCAGACACTCTTGTTAGTTTGATTTCACAGTTAAATATAACCTTGGCATCCTATTTCATTATCTTGACCCATTCCAATCTGGGTTCAGGCCTGATTATGGGATTGAATCAGACTTGATCTCCCTTATGGATAACATTTATCAGGAGAAGGACAGTGGGAGTGTGACCATTATTCTTACTTGATCTCTCAGTGGTTTTTGATACCATTCACCATTGTATCCTTCTGAGCCAACTTGGTGAGATGGGTATTGGTGGCACTGTTTTAAAGTGATCCCAGTCCTATCTCCAGGGTCATGTTCAGAGAATAGCACTGGGTGATTGTCTTTCGGCCCCCTGGCAGTTGTGCTGTGGGGTGCCACAGGGTACCATCTTGTCCCCCATGCTGTTTAACATCTATATGAAGCCCTTGGGAGCAGTCATCAGGAGATTTAGGGCAAGGTGTCTGCAGTACACTGATGATACCCAGCTCTATTTCTCTGTAACATCTGAATCGGGAGAGGACATGGAAGTCCTGAACTGGTGCCTGGACTTGGTGGTGGGCTTGATGAGGGCAAGTAAACTGAGTCTGAATCTTAGCAAGATGGAGGCACTGTGGGTTGGCGGTTCCCGAGTTCGGATAATTGGTCAGTTGCCTGCTTTGGATGGGGTTGTACTTCCTCTGAAATAGCAGGTTCGTAGTCTGGGGGTACTCCTGGATCCATCTTTTCACTAGAGACCCAGGTGACCTCAGTGGCTCGGAGTGCCTTTGACCAGCTTCAGCTGGTAAGACTGCTGTGGCCTTTTCTGGACTGGGATAGCCTGACCACTGTTGTCTATGCACTGGTAACCTCTAGGCTGGATTATTGTAATGTGCTCTGTGTGGGGCTGTTCTTGGGATTGGTCCAGAAGTTGCAGCTAGTGCAAAATGTGGCAGTGCGACTGCTCATTGGGGCAGGGTATTGCCAACATGTTACCTTGCTGCTGAAAGAATTGCACTGGTTGCCCATTAGCTACTGGGCCAAGTTCAAGGTTCTAGTTTTGGTGTACAAAGCCCTTACTCAAGGCATCAGAAAGGGACAGTTTATTTATAAGTCAAGAAAATGTCAAGATGGGGACAGGAAAGGAATTCTAAATTTAATTGTACTTTAAAAACAAAGATTTAGAGTAGTCAAAAATGGGAAATCAAATCCAGATTGTTGCCCCCATTTTGACAAAGAGGACAAACTGAGGAGCAGAATTAAAATCCACAGTACCAAAAAAAGATAACTTCTTTCCATGTGAAAAGAACAATAATGAGTGATGCGTTCCGTTCCTTTTTTTAAATTCACAATAGGAAGCAGATTAAGGCTGAAATCCTAACCCCACCTATGTGGGAGTAAACTGCACAGAATTAAATAGGATTTAGTTCTAAGTAGACATGGTTAGGATTGCAGTTTTAGTGTTTATCAGCTGCTTTTGGCAACAAACAACTCTTCAGAAACAAGAAAAGGGAAGAGGCAATAGTATACATCAATTAATATGTAAATAATGTATATTGCAAAGCAATTTACATATAATGGGTTGTATCCAACTAAATTCTAGTTCAGAGCAGACCCATTGAAATTAATGAACCTAAGTTAGTCATGTTAAATTCAATGGATCTACTCTGAGTAGGATTAGCATTGGATACAATCCAATGTATGCACTAACATCCATTGTAGAGGAGTAAAATGAATTGCTTTCACAGCAAGAGTCTGTGCTGCAGTGAGGGTTGAATGGGTGGATGGAAGGAAATCCACTTGATAGTCCATTTTCAATGGATTCCTCCAACATCCCTAGTCATAGCCTACCAGATGAAGACCTAAATAGTCATTCATATTGCTGTTTTCCACTATCCTGTGCTAGTACCATGTGTGCTTGTTATCACATACTACATCACCTTGCAATAATTTATATGAAAGTGCAGTCTATAAATATTTACATAAATAAATAAAAATAACATACTGCCAAGCAGCCTGAACCAGGAGGCTAATAATCACTGTACTATTTTACTGATGTTTTCTTTATGTATTTCTTCCCTGTTTTGTAAGCTGTCCTGGGGACACCAACTAGCCACTGAAGGGCAGGGTATACATTTCAGAATAATGAATAACTACCTGTACCTCTCAAATACAGGTAGGTAACTCTTAATGGGGTACTGTGGGACTTGTTTGAATGTGACCCAGTGTACATAATCTCATAATATGTGCAGCATCCGTTTCTTCCATCTTTATATGTGTATAAGAACCTACTACATCCAGGAATCAAGATTAAATTAGTATTCCCAGAGCCCATCTAGTTAACTCTGTGTTCTTATCTCAGCCTTAAATCAAGAGTTGAATAGTAGTCTTTGTTCAGCTAGACACTGACCCTTAACTACCAGGTTCATCAGGAGACTGTTTGCCTTCCAGAATGGCCAGACCCGGACTACCTTGTTGAGAAATTACAGAATCTCACACCTTGAAACTGAATGTTCAAACAAATTTTCAGAAAACCTCAATTATCTCAATCATCCTGTTCCTCCACCTTCCCAATTTCCTTTTGTATCCACCAGTGGTGGCTACTGGCTCCATGTCAGTGGGGTAGTGGAATCCACTCTGGGTTTTAGTTAATCGTTCCAGGAGCTGTCCAAGGTGCTTTGGACTAAACCCCCAAGTGGATTCCACTGCCACATTGACCTGAAGCCACCAGCTGCCACTGATATCCACCACAGACAGAACAGAATCCTGTACAAAAGCACCAAAAACAACTCTTTGGAACTGGATATTAAATTGGATGAGGATAATTAAAATGAGGATTTTTTTTCTTCTTCCCACCAGGTAACCTTTTGTTAAATGTTTTTTCTCCCTAAAAATAAAACATTTCTCCTTTGCTGGTGCTAAAGCTCAGCTTTTTTGAAAACAACTTTGCTTGCCACAACATGTCTCTGTCATGAATAATGGTATTACAGTTGCCAAGTGCCAGTCTTATTTTCCATGTTATTATCCTAGACATTTTCTGGGTACGTGTTATGTTGACTTGGCACTTTGCCTGCCCAAATACTTTTTTTAAAATATATATAAACTTTTCCCATAGTAACCTGCATGCTACCAATCTCCTCTCTTGAATTATGGTAACTAACTACCCTAAATAGTTCACTGTTTCTCTTCATCTCTGCAGATACAATCAAAATCAGTTACCATTTTTGAGTTTATATGTGGTGCTTGAAAAAGACACGGGCAGTGCAATCTAACTCATGGGAAGCTGGTGGAAGACGGGCTGGTGGAGGAAGATCTAACAGGAAGGTCTGCTTCATCCATTTTGTGTTTGGGAGCTGCCAGGCCGGTTGAATGTAGGCTCAGCCAGGAGCTGCATGCAGGGATTGGAAAGTAAAATCTGGCTCTCACAAATACCCCTACCTAGGACTAAGTGTTCTCCATAGACTTCCATTGTAATTATTTTCTTACACCAACCTTTTTCCTGGTGTAACTTTGGCCTGGATCAGGAACTGCAGGAACTCTCCGAACACAACTTGGATGTCACCTGTTCCCCCTCCTTGGCCCCTTCTCTGACACTTCCCCGGAAAACCTCTTTTTGGAGCCTTACACTGGCTTATCCCAGCACCTCTTCCATCTCTTGTTTGGCCTTCCTCTTTTTCTACTCCCTTTTGTTTTTCCCAGCATTATTGTCTTTTCTAGTGAATCATGTCTTCTCATTATGTGTCCAAAGTATGAAAACCTCAGTTTCATCATTTTAGCTTCTAGTGACAGTTCTGGTTTAATTTGTTCTAACAACCAATTATTTGTCTTTATCGTGGTCCATGGTATGTGCAAAGCTCTCTTCCAATACCATATTTCAAATGAGTTGATTTTTCTTTTATGCACTTTTTTCACTGTCCAACTTTCACATCCATACATATTGTTGTTATGTGCCTCCAAGTCGACTACGACTTATGGTGACCCTATGAATCAGCGACCTCCAAGAGCATCTGTCATGAACCAACCTGTTCAGATCTTCTAAGTTCAGGTCTGTGGCTTCCTTTATGGAATCAGTCCATCTCTTCTTTGGCCTTCCTCTTTTTCTATTCCCTTCTGTTTTTCCCAGCATTATTATCTTTTCTAATGAATCATGTCTTCTCATTATGTGTCCAAAGTATGATAATCTCAGTTTCATCGTTTTAGCTTCTAGTGATAGTTCTGGTTTAATTTGTTCCGACACCCAATTATTTGTCTTTTTTGCAGTCCATGGTATGCACAAAGCTCTCCTCCAAAACCACATTTCAAATGAGTTAATTTTTCTCTTACCCACTTTTTTCACTGCCCAACTTTCACATCCATACATAGAGATCGGAAATACCATGGTTTGAATGATCCTGACTTTAGTGTTCAGTGATACATCTTTACATTTCAGGACCTTTTCTAGTTCTCCCATAGCTGCCCTCCCCAGTCCTAGCTTTCTTCTGATTTCTTGACTATTGTCTCCATTTTGGTTAATGACTGTGCCGATGTAAATCCTTGACAAGTTCAATGCTGTCATTGTCAACTTTAATGTTACATAAATCTTCTGTTGTTATTACTTTAGTCTTTTTGACGTTCAGCTGTAGTCCTGCTTTTGTGCTTTCCTCTTGAACTTTCATCAGCATTCGTTTCAAATCATTACTGGTTTCTGCTAGTAGTATGGTATCGTCTGCCTATCTTAAATTATTGATGTTTCTCCCTCCAATTTTCACACCTCCTTCATCTTGGTCCAATCTTGGTTTCCATATGATATGTTCAGCATATAGATTAAACAAATAGAGTGATAAAATACACCCCAGTCTCACACTCTTTCCAATGGGGAACCAATCGGTTTCTCCATATTCTGTCCTTACAGTAGCCTCTTGTCCAGAGTATAGGTTGCGCATCAGGACAATCAGATGCTGTGGCACCCCCATTTCTTTTAAAGCATTCCATAGTTTTTCATGATTTACATAGTCAAAGGCTTTGCTGTAATCTATAAAGCACAGGGCAATACTTCGATAATTACTGCATTCCCTGAGATGCCATTCTTTGGAATTGGGATGTATATTGAAAGCTTCCAGTTTGTTTAGTTTTCCATATTTCTTGACAAACTTTGGCCAAATGTTGGACAGAATCAGTCTCAGTAGCTTGTAGCAATTCTATTAGTATGTCATCTGTTCCTCGTGATTTGTTTCTTCCAAGTATTTGAAGAGCAGCTTTCACCTCACATTCTAAAATTTCTGGTTCTTCATCATATGGTTAATCCATGAATGAATCTGTCATCCTTGCATCTCTTTACAGAGTTCTTCAGTGTATTGCTTCCATCTTCCTTTTATTTCATCTCAGTCAGTCAATGTGTTCCCCTGTTGATTATTCAACATCTCTACTCTTGGTTTAAATTTCCCTTTAATCTCTCTAATCTTTTGGAATAGGGCTCTTGTTCTTCCCTTTTTGTTGTCCTCTTCTATTTCTGTACAGTAACTATTGTAATAGTTCTCTTTGTTCCTATGTACTAGTCGTCATATTGTTGCATTTAAGGTTCTGACCGTGTTTCTATCTCCTTTTGCTTTTGCTTTCCTTCTCTCTTGAACCATTTTAAGAGTTTCTTCAGTCATCCATCGAATTCTTTCTCTCTTTTTAACTAGAGGTATTGTCTTTTTGCATTCTTCCCTGATAATGACTCTATCTTCACTCCATGGTTCTTCTGGTTCTCTGTCAACTGAGTTTAAAGCCTCAAATCTGTTCCTTATTTGATCTTTATATTTTTCTGGGATGTTATTTAAATTGTGTTTTGGCATTATGATTTTTTTGTTGTCCTTTAACTTCACTCTGATTTTAAATATTACCAATTCATGATCTGTACCACAGTCTGCTCCTGGTGTTGTTCTCGCAGAAAGTATGGAACTTCTCCATCTTCTGCTACCAATTATATAATCAATTTGATTCCTATATTGTCCATTTGGTGATCTCCACGCGTACAGTCGTCTTTTCGGTTACTCAAAAAATGTGTTTGCAAAAACAAATTATTGGCTTCACAGAATTCAGTAAGTCTTTCTCCTGCTACATTTCTATCTCCTAAGCCCCATTTCCCCACAATTCCTAGTTCTTCTCTGTTCCCTACTTTTGAATTCCAGTCTCCCATGATTATCAGCACATCTTGTTTTGGTGTGTGATCAATTTCTTCCTGTACTTCTGCATAAAATGTCTGCAATTCCTCTTCTTCTGTGTTTGCCGTTGGAGCATAGACTTGGATGATGGTTATGTTTCCCATTTAATCTCATTAATGTAACTCGCTCAGACCTTGTGCTGTAGCTCCTAATTGCTTTTGCTACATCACTTCTCACTATTAAAGCAACCCCATTTCTTCTTAATTTCTCATTTCCTGCATAAAATATTTTGTAGTTGCCTGATTGAAAATGTCCCATTCCCATCCATTTTAATTCACTCACACCAAGTATTGTAATGTTGATACATTCCATTTCTTTCTTGACAATTTCTAACTCTCCCTTGGTTCATGCTTCTCACATTCCATGTTCTTATTGTGTGTGTTGTATACTCCAGACTCTCCTTTTGCATCTATATGCATCAGCCTCTGGGCTTCCTTTCGGCTTTGACCCAGCTGCATCATTAGTCACAGTGCTACTCGTACTTGTCCTTTGTTCTTCCCCAGTAGCTTGGTGAATGTCTTCTGACTTGGGGGTCTCATCTTCCAACACTATCTTGTGTTGCATTTTGGATACTCTGTTCATAGGGTTTTCATGGTAAGAGGTATTCAGAGGTGATTTACCATTGCCTTCCTCTGAGTTTGAATACATTTTAGTCTGGTGTCTCAGCTTTGACCATTCCACCTTGGGTGATCCTGCTAGGAGTAATAATAATAATAATAATAATAATAGCTTCTTGGTCTAGACTCCTGACGGCTTTGCTCTCAGCTTCTTTGACACTCTCAGACCTCTTCACCACATTAAGGTGTGCATCCTAGAGACATTCTGCTCACATGTAAAATCTAGATGTGAGCAATGCGACTGCAAATGACTGTGCTAAGCTCTGCCCGTTGCAGAGTTTGATGTTCTAAAGTAGGGATAGGAGAATCTGTCAATTTTGGTTTCAGCCAGTCAGTCTTAAGTACAGTTCTCCACATTTCCACTTCAGTTTGCAATTTTTAAAAACTTCTCATGAAAATTGATCAGCATTTTAGTTTGAATTTCTCCCAGTATACCTATATTTGGATGTATATTTTGTCTAATATACACATTTTTGCAAAATAATTTCCCCATAATATAATGCCTTTTTATATGCTATTTTCATTAATATGTGCATTTTTATGCACACTTTACCTAAATATATTCATTTTTGTACACAGTATTTTGCTGGAAAACTCTACTGCAAATTTGAAGGATGGCTGTGCTTCAGTTTGCATATTTATTTGGAAGTGCGAATTAGGTCAGGTCACCTTTAACTGCAATCTAAATTGAATTTCTCCCCATCCCTAGCCTGAATTAGGGAGAATTCTTTATCTGTGAAGGCTTCCTGCAGAGTTCTAAAGCACACGTGGAAGCTGCACAAGTTAAGGAGGGGATGGGGTGTAGCTAGTCCCCACTCTCCCTGTTTGCATGTAGGTCTTATGTGCTAGTAGAATGCCTGAAAAGGACTAGAACAGGGATACGCAACAAGGACCTCTTTCACACCATACATTTATTCACTATTATCCCACTTTAAACAGTCATGGCTTCCCCCAAAGAATCCTGGGAAGCAAATTGTGAAGTGTGCTGAGAGTTGTTAGGAAGAGGGATTCACTGTTAAACCACTCTGGCCACTACATCACATTGGCTCTACAAGGGTACACATATACCACAGTTTATTAAATAATGCTTTATTAAACCATGGGCAAACCCTGCCCAGATGTTTAACTATGGTTTAAATCTGAAACCATGGTTGTGTTATCTTTGAACTCTGGCTTGGTGTTACATGTAAATCCCTTCCTTAACTTATTTGTTTAACCAGCTCCTCCCAGACACTCAGCAAAATACAAAGGCACGAGGCAAGGGAAGTTGGAAAACAAACATTGGTGAAACAAGCCATGGTTTGTTTGATTGTGGGACAACTCATGGTTAATTCATGGTTTGCTAAACAAACTATGGCTTACTGTTATGTCTGAACCAGGCAATAGTATCACAACAACAGTAGCCTTACCAACACAGCAGTATCACTATAACAGAGTAATTGTTTTGCACTGGCCTAGCATGTGTTTTCTCAGTGCAAGGGGATTTAGGAACAATCCTGACCCATTCAGCAGGCATAAACTGGGGACAGGATTGTGTTGTAAATGTCCTGCTCATGGATTTTTTTTCATTTTGGCCTGAGCAATACTTTTTTGCCAACGTTCTGTCCAATTTCCTGTTTCCTATCTTGTCCCCACAAATATTTCCATGTTTCCAAACTTGCTCATCCCTTACTTCATTTCTTGTTCATCCATGGATTAAACCCACCCACCCCACAACTAATATTTTGGTTTCTTCCAATTTTGTGAAACTATGAATTGGAATTCATTGCTCAATATACTGAAGTGTGTTCCTCAGCTGAAAGATTACATGGTTACCACTGTAGATTTGAGTAACATGGTTCATTTCAGGATAATTTTCCCATAATGACCTGCTCCATTATGATATGACCACCATTAGGACATGTTAAAAACAAATATTTCTGACTCAAGAATGAGTTCAACAACATTAGGGTCCATTAGTTTTCCTGTCCTTGAAACATCAGTGATAACACAGTGCCAGAAATCGAACCCAGAATTAATAAACCATTTGTCTAGAAAAACAAATTCTTCAAAGTAGAAAGTTCACTAACCTCATGCACTCTATGATCTTTTTGTTGAGGCTTTGGTCAAGGTTACCTGCCAATTAGTATCTGGTATACCGATGGCATTTGTTTTCTATGGACTTCTGTGACTATTGAATGGAAACAAATGTTTTATTTCTTAAGTTTTCTGTACTTAAAACAGATTCCACCTGTAAACAGCTTGAATAACACATCCTGGACTTGTTATCCTGGACTGGATTTCAGCCCAGCTTCATTTGTGTACTGTCATATACATTTTAATTATGAGCCTGAAATTTTTCACATGTGGATTTTGACCGCAGTCACAGTGCATCATGGATTTGGTGGCCTTAAGTCTACATAAACAGTTAGTAATTCTTGAACATGAGATCATGAAACGATAGAACATGGATAAATGTGTAACAGCTCTCACTAAATTGGGTTTTTAATGCTTCCTCAATTTGACTTTGTATATAATTCCCCATTAATGGAACCTCATATTTAATAGGAAAACCTGGATATAGGAATTGGGTTCCTTACAAGTGCCAGTGCCCTGTCACTGCAGTGAAATAGTGTCACATTAGATCAAGGTAAATGGTCCTAACACCAATGACACACTTTGAGACTGCCGGGAAGCATGGGAGTTGTAGTTTTCTCTGCTTCCCAATTCAATTCAGAAAGTAGAGAAAACTACAAATCAAATGATCCCCATTAAAAAATGATGTCATTTCTAGTTAAGGGGAGGCTGCCATTGCCTTTCCTTTCGCAAGTGCCTCCCCTTGTTGTGTTTACCCCCTCTTTCTTCTTAAAGGTAAGGGGAAAGAATGGAAGGAACTGACAGGGGAGGGCATCCTTCACTTTTCTTTTTTTTAGTTTTCTTTAAGAATACTACCTTGATTTTTGGAACCACTCTGTTCTTCAAGACAAGCTGAGGCTGAATTAAATTTCACAATACCCCCCAGCAACATCCCTGGGAGCATAAAAAGTGTGGTTTCCCATGTGACATTTCATATCCAATAGCACCATGACCATTAAATTTTAGATGTTTTCCAGCTACAGTCTTGTTTATCATAGTTGTCTAATTTAAAGAGAAATGTAGATAAGCAAAATGTTTTAAGAGGCCTGCAACCAATAAACAGAAATCACAAGGCTACAGTTGCATTTAATTTACAACTAAGTGTGGGCTTTGCATTTTTATTTTTTTGCTGCGTTGGCCAAAATGTACTGTTTAGATCACTTTATTACTGCAGACTCAGCATCATATTCCCCAATGTATTGCAGTATTTTAAAGCCCTTGCTATTGTTCTAGCTGAGATGAGCCTTTATTAATCCGATAAATTGTTTTTCTGGAAATGTATTTCCTTGAAGTATTATTGTCTAGCAACAATAAGGAAAGTGCAGAAAACCTTGTGAGAGGTTTAGGTAGAGCCGAGGCATGCCTTTTTATTTAACAGATGGGATCTTTTCCCCAGATCCCAGCAAGAAAGGGATGCTCAGTAATCAGCAGTTGGGAGCCTCTAATATTCTCTGATAACAGAAGGATGAAGAACTTGGCAGAGTGCATAAGATCATCAGAATAACACTGCTGATTCAGACCAAAGGCCTATCTAATCCAGCATTCTGTTCCCAGAGGGGCCAATCTTAGGAAGCCTACAAACAAGAGATAAACATGACAGCACTTTCCCACTTGCAATCCCAGCAACTGGTGTTCAGAGGCATACCGCCTCTGATACTGGAGATAGAACATAGCCATCATGACTAATAGCTATTGGGTATTGGGCAGTTCTCCACAATCCCACTTTTAATACTTTTTCAACCTGCAAAAGACTTGCGGCAGAAGTGTAGAACCTTGTTATACTGTGGGGGTTAGAGGTCAAAGGATGCGCCTGTGCTGTAGGGCTTCCATATTATAATGAAAACTGCATTAAAAAGCACTTAGGATTTTTTTTAAAAAAGAAATAAAACAGACAAGAGGATTCGGGGCAGAAGCAAAAGAAGCAACCAAAAAGAATAAAAATAATAACCAGGCGCAGAAAGAGGAAACTAGGAACAGTTATGGGGCAGTGGAGGAAAAAGGAGAGGGGGGAAAAGCTTGCAGAAGGCAAATTGCCAACGCTGCGGCTGAGGCAAAACCTCCACAGCAGCAGGTGAGAGATGAATGGGAAGGAAGAAGTGGGAATGATGATGCTGAGGGAAGAATAAGTTAACAAATTAAACTCCACAGACCATAACAAAAGGGCTTGAGAAGTAACCAAAATGGAGGAGGAGATCTGAGTGATGAACAACCCCTAGGATAAAGCCACTAGGAGGAGGAAAGGACAGGAAACGGGGGGGGGCATACAGAAAAAATTAAAAGAGAAGGGGAAAAATGGCTCAAAAACACCCAGGTAAGCAAATGGAAGGACTCACCAGGGAAAGGAACACTGAGGATGAAGAACAAGGTAGAACAAACAGAAAAAATAAAGTAGAAAGTGAAGCTGATATAAGAGTGAGCAAGAAACCTTCCCTTTTCGCATTTCAGCTCAGGCTCATCCTTAAGAGTTAAAGCCAGTGAGTACAGAACTAGTTCCTAGACTGAAGTGAGGAAAGTTGTTTGGAAGGATGGGAACCTACCACATTTTTCATTCTTGTAAGTTAAAAGATGTGTGAACTGCAGCACTGTATATTTTACTCACGGGAAATGGTCATACCCACAGTATATCCGCTTCTGTAGTACATTGAGTCGCGTTCAACCAAGCTTCCACTGTACTGCTTCATTTCCTATGAGTGCATGTCCTGTAATTTCCTGCTGAAATCCTGTAACTGTTTATACTACAAGTATTCCACTCCCCCTCTTTTGTGGTGCAATAGTGCTATATTTTCCAAATGGCAAAAATGTAATAAAACTGGTGGAAGAATTGCAGACCAACTAATTATATGGAATGATGTATGGGCAGTCCACTAATGCCCCATTATTACATCAATGACATGTTGCAGAATATACCTATTCACCCACACACAAAATTCCAGTGTGGATGGGCCCATAGTTTAACTATGTACCAGGTGAAGAAGTCCTCCCTTTTGTCTGTTTTGAATCCCACCATTCAGTTTCATGAAATGACCCCAGGTTCTACTATTATGAGAGGGAGAAAAGCTTTTCTGTGTCCAATTTATCCACACCATGCATATACCTCTATCCTGTCCCCTTTTACTCAACTTCTTCTCTAAATTGTAAAACCCAAAATGTGACCTTTGCTCATAGGGGATTCCGCCAACCTCTTGATTATTTGGGTTGCCGTTTTCTGAACATTTTCCAGCTGTGCAATATCAGTATTGAATATTATTTAAGTCATCTGGTGGAGCCTTGGACCTGATTTTACAGGGTGTTGTTGAGCGTCCCTGGAATATTTTGGTGATGTCAGTCAATGTTTATTGGGAGGTATATTATTAAGAAACAGGATTCTTATATTTTCAAATATTCCCTACTATGAGAACTCCCCATATATTGACATTTCTGCATTCTGCAGACAGCAGAAGTATGATGGTTCCTGATCATAGTAATGGAAGAAAATGGTCAACTTACCATGTTATCATGGTGAGGTCTTGCAGTAAATAGCATAGAAATTGACTATTCAGGTACTATTCATGCAGTGATCACATTCACAGTTACATGACTAACCCTTCTACAGCATGAGATGCTCAAGGTCCATTCACTGGATCTGCTTTTGCTCAAAAAAACTAAATAAAAATATATAAAAAACAAAAAAGTATGATGGGGATCGTAAAGTCAAGAGTTGGAAGTTAAATTTCTTCTGGATCAGGATAGCTAATATCCCCTACTTTGGGCATTCATATTGGCTTTGCACAGGAGAAGTTGTTTTGATTGGCAGGTACTGTTACATCTGTCCTTGTGAAGATTCAGTGGATAGGATAACATCCTCCTTAGATAACTCAGTTCTAAAGGTGGGGGGGGGGATTTGATTACAAAGGGAACCTTTCCATTAGGCCGTTCAACTGGGAAGCTTGCTAAATTCTAAAAGAAGGGAAGGATGTGATGGTGGCAAAGAAGTGGGCCTTCTTCACCATCCTCACCACCACACAGTAGGAACATTTATGAATGTATGGCTGAGTTACTCTGGAGTGGACATAAGTTACAGGTAGAAAATAGATATCTGAACACCATGTTGCTGCTGTTATTATACAGCCAGCATGGATTTTTCACATTCCACAATGTTAAATTGAAAATACCCCTATGCCATTCTGATGCTTCCCATAAGCTCATTTCCAAACAAAGCCTTACAAAACCTATAGTCCTGAACTCAGAAATGCTTGCTTAACAACCCTCTCAATTTCAATGGCAGTACACAAAACAGTCAGAGAGAATCTGGAGTTCAAGGTGTAAAAAGAAAGAGAGAAAAACAGATCCCTGTTGGACATTTTCTGTCAGAGTTCCCATAATTTTTGAAATTAATTACAAATCACCCATCTTCACAGAGTACCTGTAATCCTATTACTGACCTTGCCCCATACTCTGACCTTCATCTTCTGCAGTTTAAAAGTTAAAAAAATGCCTGGCCAATGTTTAATTAATTTAAGAAATTTAGCATTGAAGTTAATTATAAGCGAGGGCATGCTCAGTAAGAACCAACTGTCAGTGTTCTGAAAGCCAGACTCACAGCTGCTGGGCTTGCCTAATCAGGGGGCCACACCCACACCAGACATTTATTTCACTTTAAATGTCATAGCTTCCCCCAAGGAATCCTGGGAAGTGAAGGATGCTGAGAGTTATTAGGAGACTCCTATTTCCCTGACCAAGCTCCAGTGGCCAGACTGGTTGAACAGACAGCCACTGTGATTGAAGCTCTGTGAGGGGAACAGGGCATCTCCTAACAACTCTCAGCACCCTTCAATGACTACACTTCCCAGGATTCTTTAGGGGAAGCCATGACTGTCTAAAGTGAAATAAAGGTCTGGTGCGGATGTGGACAGTGATAACTTTGGTTTAAATTTGGGTGGGAGGCTACATGTGCCTGCTGTAGAATAAAAAGCTGGGGGGGAAACCTGAAAAACAATGATACTGTTCACAATGTTTTCCTTTTGGAAAGGAAAGGGGCTTCCCCTTTACCCAGTGCCCACCTTTTCCCTCCCCCTTCCTTCCTCCCCTCCCCTTCCTGCTCTCCTCCTCCCCACCCTCCCCCAGGTCAGTTTCATCTATCCTAAGCATGATTGCACAGAAGTAAGTCCCACTGAACTCAATAAACATGCAAATGATCAGACCTGCCCTCCTGCTCCCCTCCCCCTCCTCCCTGCTCCCCTCCCCTCTGCCCTTTGTCCCCTCCATCCTCCTCCCTTACCCTTGCCCTTCCACCTCTTCCCCTCCCATCCCCCTGTGGTCAGTTTCACCTAAACATGATTGCAGGGGAGTAAATCCCACTGAACTCAATAAGCATGCAAATAAATTGTCTATCTGAACTATATTAGCTTTCTTAATATTGTTGCTTCCTCCCTACTAAAACAATATCAGCACAGCACATGTCTTGTTTCTGTTGTTTGGGTTGAGTGCAGGTGCCACCACTCACCATATGCTCAGAGGCACATGTTACCAAATTCTACACAGCAAGTGGATTGGACTGTGAAAGACCAACCCAAATTGTGTTTGCATTTTGACAAATTTGTAGGGCAGTCCAATATCTCAGAGAGGAGGTCAGGTCTCCTGCTCCCCTGGTGCATTCACTATAGCTGCCGAATTTCCCTGCTTTTTAAAGTTTGGTAGAAATATCTGTGGGCTATAGGTACATTCTTAAACCTCAAGGTTTTTTGCCTATTAGTGAATAGATATATTACACATTGTGCCTCTTAACTGGCCATCTGCCATTTGTTGTTCATTATCGTAGTGTTTTTTGTTTTGTTGTGTTGTGTTGTGTGTTAGCCTACTTTAAATATAATCCTGGTTCTTTAAATAAGCCACACACTTTTCTGCCCAGAGCATAACATTTAGTAGTGTGGCTTTAGATACTCAAGACAAAATTGTGCCATTTCAACATTAATGAAGACTAAAAGAACTGATCCTGCACTTTTGGGGGAAGAAAGTGTGTATGCTTGCAATGCAAGCAAAAATAGTACCAGAATAGTGACGGTGTGTGCAAAAACCTGATGTCAAGTTCAATTAAATATGATTAATTTTAGTCTAGACACACATCATCTCAGCCTAATCCAATCACAGAGATAGACAGCTTAGCTCCCTAAAAATGGCTGCATCTCACAGAAACTCAACTAGTTGGAGTAAAGTCTGCCAAACTATGATGCATATAGAATGCTAAATTGTACCAGTGATCTTTGACTGACTGAGTCAATGAACTGAAACAGACTTAGTGACATTTGTCGGATGGTTATGATGTTTCCTTTATCACATGGGAAAGCATTGCTATGCTTATTCCCACCAGATTCATTGTTTCAGAATCTGGCCTTGGTTGAGCAATTCAGGATTTGGCCTGTTATTCATAACAATGTAAATTATGGGAATTTAGAAGAATTCTCAGTCCTTTAGGGGTAAAGAACAAGCCTCACAGTACTTTCCACTCCAGACAAAAGCTGTAAGGAGAAACAAACCAAGACAGAGGACTGGTTCCTGGAGTAATGTAATGCTCCAATTGCAATAAAAGCTCAAATAAAGTGATTCAGCACATTGATGGACTGGGCACATAGGAGCTCATTGTTAACATTCCACCTTTTCACTCAGAGGAAGCCTGGACCATTTCCCTGCCACTAATGGAATTCCCCTCATTGCTTGTCCTCCTCACAGCTTGTAAAAAATGCCCTTGTAATGGATCTGATAGCACCAATTCTCCATCATCATCATCATCATCATCATCATCATCATCATCATCATCATCATCATCATTATTATTATTATTATTATTATTATTATTATTATTATCTTTTCCAGATAATGGATATGATGAAGCAATTCTCTCACACAGATTACGTCACCTTGACCTTGCAGTTTTAAATGACATTGAAGAGTGAGAAACACCACATTCTGAGAATTTGGTTTGAGGATGTTGTCAGTCATCATTATGAGGGTTAAATGGGGAAACATACTCTGCTCAACACAAGAAAGTCAGCTTTAGAACGTGTATCTGCAGAACACATTACTGCTTCAACAAGTGGCACAAATATATACCTCCAAAATCTTCTCCCATAATTCATTGCCAGTTCAGCTCAAGGTCATATAATATTGTGCCCTCCATAGTGTGACATACTCTTCTCAGTGGCAGCACACTAATACACCTCAGGCTTAGTTAGACCACTTGCCTTCCCAGCTTACTTTCGTCATCTTCTTCATCTTCTTCTTTTAATAAATATTTTATTTAATGATTATAAACATTACACATGCCATTGTTGTTGTTATGTGCCTTCAAGTCGATTACGACTTATGGTGACCCTATGAATCAGAGCCCTCCAATAGCATCTTTCATGAACCACCCTGTTCAGATCTTGTAAGTTCAGGTCTGTGGCTTCCTTTATGGAATCAATCCATCTCTTGTTTGGCCTTCCTCTTTTTCTACCCCCTTCTGTTTTTCACATGCCATACAAACTATAAATGATAATACCAATACTAGTAAGAGTATCATATTATGCTACACATCCTGTTATATAAATCAGTATCTTAATGCAAAATCTTTAACATCACAGTTCTGCTTCAGCTGTGTCAGAAGCCACACAGAGCATGGAAGATCCTATGCTACATCATAAAATGCACAATTTGGTAGCAAGATTAAACACAAGGAAATAAAAACCCAGGGGGAAAAGAAAGTTTCTAGACATTTCAGGGAAAGAACTAACATCCTGTATGAAAAATCAGTTATTTATGGTTGAATTTGTTATACCAGGGGTTGAAGAATTTGGTACCCAAGGGTGGTATTCAACTAATGTTTTGCACTAGCACTAGTACAATAGAGTTCCCCCGTCTGTGACCTGTGCTGTCCCCAAATCTGCACTGACGAGTTGGGGAAACTCCAGAGCAGATTTCAGGGGGTGCAGGGGAAGGGGAGAGGGAGAAAACCCTTGCACTGATGGAATGATCTCCTTGAATACAAAGCCCAGTGTTGTTGGACAAGGGATAGCGTTGCCATGGTAGTCCATTCATTGGTAATACGTAATGCACTCTATGTGGGGCTCCTCATGCATCTGATGTTGAAGCTGCAGCTAGTGCAAAAAGCAGCTACTTGGGTGCTTGGTGGGACACCCAACTTTGCACATATTATACTGGTGCTGAAATATCTGCACTGGCTGGCTATTAGTTACTGAGCCAGGTACAAAGTTTGTTGTTGATATTTAAAACCCTAAACAACTTGGGACCAATGCACCTACATACCAAGCTTAGCTGAGTTTTGATATCTTCCAAGGAAACCCTTGGAACCCTGCTGGTCATTCCACAACCAGCAGACTATCGGTGACAATACAGAAGCAGGCTTTCTTGGTGATAGTATTCATCCTTTGGAATGCCCTCCCACAGGTGGTTCGAGAGGCAGATACAGTAACTAGCTTTAAATGCCCCTTGAAGAGATGTTTACCCAAACTTTCTGGACTATAAACCTTAATTCTTAAGCTTTTTTTTCTTTTTGTGCACTGCTCAGTTTTATGTATGGTACATAGTTTTAATTTTTATTTAGCTTTTTAAAAGTTTTATTTGTATTTTATACAGATTTATTTGATTTTTTAAATTATGTTGTATGAAAACTGCTTACAGATTTATTTTTCATATTAAACAGTGTATAAATTTTATAAATAAACTGACAATGAATGTTGCACCAGACTGAACATTCATTGTCAGTTTATTTATAAAATTTATATACTGGTGCTGATTGCAATAATGGACTGGATGAAGACCTATAAACTAAAGTTTAATCCAGACAAGTCTGGGATGCTGCTGTGATGGTTCTCTTGACTGGTTCACTGGTATGCAGGTTGCCCTAGATGAGGTCACACTCCCACTGAAAGAGCGGGCTCATAGTTTGGAGGTCTTCCTGAATCCACAAGTGGTGGCTCAGAGTGCCTTCTACTACTACTAATAATAATAATATTTAATTTGTGTGTCGCCTATCTGGCAGATAGCCGCTCTAGGCGACGTACATTAAAATGAGATAAAATACAATAATATCAAATGCAGTCACATTAGTCTCAATAAATAAAATACTGGACAGTCATCAATACATTTATAAAATATTTACATTTGCAGCATATAATAGATGACAAAATCATGGAGATTAACCCATCCCAAGGATCTCAAAGGCCTGTTGAAATAGCCACGTCTTCAGGGCCTTAGGGAATACATCCAGGGAAGGGGCGTGTCGAAGATCAAACGGGAGGGAGTTCCAGAGAGTGGGGGCCACCACAGAAAAAGCCCTCTCCCTAGTACCCACCAACCTAGCAGTTTTGGTTGGTGGGATTGAGAGAAGGCCTTGCGTGGCTGATCTGGTCGGGCGGCATAATTGGTGGCGGTGGAGGCGCTCTTTCAGGTAAACTGGGCCGAAACCGTACAAGGTTTTAAAGGTTAATACCAACACTTTGAATCAGGCCCGGAAAACAACCAGCAGCCAGTGTAGATCAAATAACACCGGCGTAATGTGATCACGACGGCGGCTGTTGGTAAGTAAGCGCGCCGCTGCATTCTGTATAAGTTGCAATTTCCGGGTCGTTTTCAAGGGTAACCCCACGTAGAGCGCATTACAGTAGTCCAATCGAGAGGTGACCAGGGCATGTACCACGAGTGGGAGCTGTTGAACAGGGAGGTAGGGTTGCAGCCTATGTATAAGATGTAATTGATACCAAGCTGCCCAGCTCACAGCCAAAATCTGAGCCTCCATGGACAGCTTGGAATCAAGAATGACCCCGAGGCTGCGGACCTGGTCCTGTAGGGGCAACCTCACCCCACCAAACACCAGGTCAACATCTCCCAACCCTCCCTTGTCTCCCACAAGTAGTACCTCGGTCTTATCAGGGTTCAGTTTCAGCCTGTTCCTACCCATCCATCCACTCACGGATTCCAGGCACTTGGATACGGTCTCCACAGCCCTCTCCGGTGAAGATTTAAATGAGAGATAGAGCTGAGTGTCATCCGCATATTGGTGGCACTGCAGCCCAAATCTCCTGATGATCGCTCCCAGCGGCTTTACATAGATGTTAAATAGCATGGGAGAGAGGATAGAACCCTGTGGCACACCACAATTGAGAGGCCAAGGGTCTGAAACCTCATCACCCAATGCTACCTGTTGACGCCTATCGGAGAGAAAGGAATGGAACCACCGTAAAACCGTGCCTCCCAATCCCAAACTCTCCAGGCGATCTAAAAGGATACTGTGGTCAACGGTATCAAAAGCCGCTGAGAGATCCAGGAGGACAAGGAAGGTGAATTCTCCCCTATCCAATGCCCTCCTCATATCATCTACCAGAGCGACCAAGGCTGTTTCAGTTCCATGTCCAGTCCTGAAACCCGATTGGTATGGATCTAGATAATCCGTTTCATCCAAGTGTGTCTGCAACTGATTTGCCACCACTCGCTCAATGACCTTGCCCAAGAATGGTAAATTCGAAATTGGGCGAAAGTTGTTTAAAATTTGGGGATCCAAGGAGGACTTCTTTAAGATGGGTTTTATAATAGCCTCCTTGAGGGCTAGTGGCATAACACCCTCTTGCAAGGATGTATTAACCATTGCCTTGATCCCCTTGCCCAATCTCTCTTTGCAGCTCATAAGGAGCCACGACGGGCAAGGATCAAGTAGACAAGTGGTAGGCCTTACAGATGAGAGCACCTTGTCCACATCCTCAGATGAAAGAGGCCAAAATCGCTCCCAATTGACCAGTTTGCAACTGGCCAACTCTAGCTCACTCACTGTATCCACGGCGCACGGAATCGAGCTCCCCAGGTGCTCGATTTTATCAGCAAAGTGCTTTGCCAATTTGTCACAGGAGGCCTTGGACTGTTCCAAGGGTTCCTGAGCAACTGGACCGACCAGGCTTTGGACCACCTGGAACAACCTCCTGGGACAGCACTCTGCTGATGCAATAGAGGCAGCAAAGAATTCCCTCTTTGCTGCCCTTACTGCCACCTGGTAGGCAGCTATTGCTGCTCTAACCTGTGTCCGAGCATCTTCGGAGCGCAACTTCTGCCACCGGCACTCTAGTCGTCTCACCTCCTGTCTCAAAGTACGCAACCGTGGTGTGTACCATGGTGCTACCTGAGTTCTGTTCAGGGGGAGAGGACGTTTCGGAGCCACTCGGTCTAACGCCCCGGCGATCCTCTCATTCCACTCCGTCACCAGGGCTTCGACCGGGCGACCTTCAGCAGGTTCCAATTCCCCAAGCACCGTCAGGAAACCATCTGGATCCATCAGGCGCCTGGGGCGGACCATTCTAATAGGACCTTTACCCCTGCAGAGGGCGTGTGGCATCGAGAGATCCATCTTTACCAGATAGTGGTCTGACCATGACACGGGGGTAAAAAAAAAACCCCTAACTTCAGCACACTACCCTCCCCTCCTGGGACAAATACAAGGTCAAGAGTATGACCGGCTACATGGGAAGGCGCAGTTCCCAGGAAGCCATGGTTTCCAGGAAATCCCGAGGAGCTCCGATGAGAGTGGTCTCGGCGTTTATGTTAAAGTCACCCAGAACTAACAGCTCCGGGGACAACATTCGCACATCTGAGATCACCTCCAGCACCTCGGCCAGGGAGTCTGCCGTGCAGCGGGGTGGGCGGTACACGAGCAGGATCCCTAAACTGCCCTTCGAGCCCAACCTCCAGTACATACAGTCAACAAAGTTAGTCCCACGAAGGGGAGGTCTGGCAAAGATCAACAACTCTCGATAAATAACTGCCACTCCCCCTCCCCACCTTCCCACCCTCGGCTGCTGTGCGTAGCGGAAACCTGGTGGACACATGGCCTCAAGAATAGGAGCTGAGGCTTCATCCAACCAGGTCTCTGTAATACATGCCAGGTCTGCACATTCATCCAGGATCACATCACGGATGGTAGATGTTTTTTGTACTACAGACCTAGCTAAAACAAATGGCCTAACTACAACTGAAACAATCCAGACAAGAGATGCTGTTGGTGGGTGGTTCCTCTGAATGGCTGAGTAGTATGCGGCCTCATCTAGACGTGGTTAAACTCCCTCTAAGAGTGGATTTGTAGTTTGGGGGTTCTCCTGGATACATTGCTGTTGCTTGAGGCACAGGTGGCTTCAGTGGTGCAGAGTGCTTCCATCTGCTTAGGCTGGTGGCCCAACTGCGACCGTATATGGACAGGGATCACCTGGCTATAATCATCTATGTTCTGGTAACTACAAGGTTGGATTATTGCAATGCTTCTTACATGGGGCTACCTTTGAAAATGGTTCAGAAGCTTCTATTGTGACTGCCCGATTGTTGATGTGTTCAAGGCGAACAGAGAGTATAACATCAATCCTATTCCAGTTACACTGGCTGTCTGTACGCTTCCGAGCCTAATTCAAATAGTTGGTTTTAACCATAAAGCTCTTTACAGCTCAGGACCCCAATATCTTCTGGAACGCCTCTCCTGATATGCACCTACCCGGACTCTTAGATCTTCTTCTGAGGCCCTTCACCAGGTCCCTCCTCTGAGGAAGACTCAGAGGGTGGTGACAAGGGAGAGGACTTTTTCACTTGTGGCTCCCCATCTGTGGAATATGCTCCCCAGTGAGGTCAGCCTAGTGCCTTCAATGACATCTTTTCAGCACCAGGTAAAGACTTACACATTTTCTCCCAGGCATTTGATAGACTGAGATTATGTTGTTTGTTATTAGTATGCAGCGAAAGCATCATGTGGTTGTTGCTGTTTTATTTTTGTTTTTATATGATGTGTATATATATATATATAGTTTTAAATGTTGTTTTAAGTTATTTGGAAACCTCCAGGGATCAAGTGACTACTACTACTATTAAATTCTATCTGGACAGTGATTTCCTGGCTGCAGTAATCTATGCTCTGGTGGCATCCAGATTGGGTTACTGCAATTCACTTTATATGGGACTGCCTTTGAAAGATGGTTCTGAAACTGCAGTTAGTGCAGAATGTGGCCACCCAATTGCTGACAGGCTTGAGGCAAAATGATCATACAGCACTGATCCTGGCAGATCTGTACTGGCTACCTACAGCATATATTTCTGAGCCCAATTAAAAGTGTTGGTTTTGAACTATAAAGCCTTGTATGGCTTCAGGCCCCAATATCTTTCAGAATGTCTCTCCCAATATGAATCTACCCTGACTCTTGGGTCTTCATCCTCCAGATGTCCTCACTGAGGGAGGTTTGAAAGGTGGGGACAATGGAGTCTTTTCCATTGTGACACCTTACTCATGGAATGCTCTCACCAGTAAGGTCCACCTGGAATCCCGTTCCGTGCCCGGTACTTCCGGGCAAAGGGGCGTGTTTGCGGCCACAGCCAAAGCCCTGGCCGCCATTGGGTGGGCATGTGTGCACGCGGCGTGCCGGCGCGCCATCGTGACACACAGGAAGGAGGCGGGGTGGCTGAAGGCCATTTAAGGCCACTCCACCAGCCTCCCGCCCTCCTTTGAATTTTGGTGGCTGAGGCTTTGTGGCGGCGGCTGCTGCGCAGCGCGGGGAGCCTCCCGGCGCGGGCGAGGCCTTCCGGCCACGGCGGGGCCTTTGGTGAGCCGGCCTTGCGGGGGCAGCGGCGGCGGCGGGACGCGGGGGGCCTTCTGGCCATGATGGGCCGGCCTTGCGGCTGCGACGAGACACATGAGGACTTCCAGCTGCGGTGAGGCGCGGGAGGGCTTTCAGCTGCGGCGAGGTGGTGTAAGGAAGATTTATGGTTGCATTCCTAAGCACACTTAGAGAATAAATAAGGCCCACTGAATACGGGGAGAATTACTTCTAAGTAGCATAGAAAGGATCAGCCTGCTTATGCAATTCTTCTCAGTTGCCATCAAGAGGTCTTTTTCAGCCCTTGCACTCGGTAGAATAAGATCTAAACTAGTGCTTTGTTGTTTGATTGTTAATCATGCAATCAGTGCCAGCCAGGGACATTTACCAGCTTCTTTTTAATTACTTGGTTGGCTTCTTGGTTTATCTTGAAAGCACCATCCTGTGCATCAGTGAGAATTTCAAGCACGGCAATGAGGTTAATAAAGATTTTGGCTCCCAAACTACTTGATTAGTCCTGTTGATTCTCTGTGGCTGTTCATAAAAAGGCAGCTGCTTCATTATCCCGATCTACCCATGGAACTATAAAGAGCAAGCTAGCATTTAATCCATGTTTTTCAAAGTATCCTAGCAGGAGGATATCTTAATATGCAGTGGAGATGGAAAATGCATCTGAAGTTTAAATGAGTCAGAACTGCAGATCCCTGGATAGTGGGAATTCAGGTGGTTGATTTTTTGTTTGAACATCAAAACCATTCAGTACAATTTAGTTGAGTGTTTTTGTTTTTGTTTAAAAAACAGCTGCTTATTTTTGTTGTCAATCATTTAATTCCTATTTAATTCACTGCACAGAATGGTGAATCAATGTGATACAATGGGTGACAATACTGTTTAAAAAGGGATTCAGCTGAAGAACCAAACTGAGGTATCACAACAGTTTATGAAAATGAAAAGCTAGGTGATCTTATGATTATAAGTCAGCCTTCCCTAACCTGGTTTCCTCCAGAGCTTAGCAGCCATGGGTTAAGAACATAAGAAGAGCCTGCTGGATCAGGCCAGTGGCCCATCTAGTCCAGCATCCTGTTCTCACAGTGGCCAACCAGGTGCCTGGGGGAAGCCCGCAAGCAGGACCCGAGTGCAGGAACACTCTCCTCTCCTGAGGCTTCCGGCAGCTGGTTTTCAGAAGCATACTGCCTCTGACTAGGGTGGCAGAGCACAGCCATCATGGCTAGTAGCCACTGATAGCCCTGTCCTCCATGGATTTGTCTAATCCTCCTTTAAATTTAATCCTCCTTTAAATTTCAGCCTCCTGCTGCCTGTGGCCACCACTTCTTTTGCAGAATAACCTAGAAAGATGCTCTGTCATAACGTAGCGGCCATTTGGATTGGAGCAATGCAATGTAATTACAAAGAGCAGAGGCTTTTTGAGGAGGGTGGGGGGCAGCTGGAGACAGAAGGGAGGCGGCAGGAGCCAGTAGGGACCCCAGTTAGTGCTGCAACCTCACCTCCAAAACTACCTCAACTCCAAAATGCAAAGGGAACTCATCCCCCGCTTTTTTCACTGTTAAGCTTCTCCCCCCCCAAATACGTTCTTCAAAACCCAGGTAAAAATATATGAACCTTTCCATCAGTTAAGTCCCATAAACCTCTGTCCTAAAACCCATTTAATCTGTGATATTCTGAGTAAACACACATAGGATTCTGCTGTATGTGTGCAATCACATGCACCCTTCCAGGGGAAGAAGTAACGAGACACTCGGGGATTTTCTCATAAGTAAGTATGCATAGAATTGGTCCAATTCATATTTCTCTGAGTAAATTATTTAAACATAATGGAATTAATCACGTGCAGGCTGCACATTTGCTTGCATCTTCTCTTTAGCTAGTTTACAAACTGGTCTGTAGATAAGGTGCCCACCTTTTTACAGGCCTCTAGTCCTGTGCTTTTAAGGGTCATTTGATCTGCAGACATTAGAAGATGACATTGCTTAACTCCATGCCATCTAATAACTGCTGAATACGAACCTGCTATTAAAGGCACAACAACAAGCCAGAAGGATATGTGGGGCCAGAGCCCCTCAAAAGAGTGGGAAGCAGCCCCCAGCAGAGGCTGCTCGGGAAAAGTGTCCCTTCCCAGCTACGCTCGAGGGCTATGGACCTTGCTTGCAGACTGCCCAGTTATGGGGGGACTCATTTTATGATGTGGTTTTTCTTTATTATGCGGTTTTCCGGATCCTATGGACGCACTGGTCCAGGGGACAATTGATGAAGACATACAGTTGGGCAGGGTTATTGGCCCCTTCCCATCATCCCCTACCTCTGCTCTCTCAGCGCCCCCCCCCTGTATAGTGGCAAAGTCTACCTGATTCACCATCCGTCATACAAGTGGGGTCACTCAGTGATGCTTTATGGGCAAGTGTGGCAGCTAATCTGCCTGCATTGCCGGCCGTTACACACGGTGGATTTTGAGCTGCTGAGTTTTGCCTGTTAAGTCAACTATGCAGCAGAGCATTACCTAGGGGCTGCTGTATTCTTGCATGGAGCACTTCAGCCCCTTCTTGGAGACGAGAGGGCTCAGAAGCAGTGGGGCACTACTTTCATGATTTACAGTTTACGGGTAGGGCAGACTTTGGGTGCATATTAGCACCTGATGGCACAGTTTATAGCGTAGCTATGAACTGGGGGGTTCCTTTGGCAGCTGGGGAAAGGGAAGATCCTGCCCCAGTGTTCACCTTCCAGGGTATTAAGACTGACTTTTGGACCCAGGGCTGCAGGCTCCCCTGGAAAAGCTTGAACTGTTGCAGATCAAGATCCTGCAGTTTTCAGTGGCTGGGGAAGGTGTTTGCTTCCTCCCCTTCAGGTGTTGGGGGCCTTCTACGGTGGGGGTGATGGTGCCATAACAGGGATTTCACAGCCTTACCACAAGTTCAAAGTTTTTGGCTGCCTTGTGCGCCAACCAGTGGTGTGGCCCCCTCCTTTCCTGCGGCGCGTCAATGGTGTTTCAGTTAGAGGAAGGACCGACTCAGCTAGTCCCATACCGCATACTGGGAGATGGGGGAAGGGAGTCAGAGATGGCCATATGCCTATCTGCTGCCCCAGCATGCTCACCAGCTATCAGAGGGCAGGAGGGGATTCCTGGGAGTTAGGGACTGGCAGGGGCTATGCAAAGTGTGGCCTATTCCTATGAATCACGTGCTGGAATTCATCACAGATGGTAGGAGTGTAGCTTGTCTGTCAGTGTGTCGCAAGGTAGGCTGGCAGGGGGCCTTTAGGACCATTCAGATGTCTTGGGATATGTCATGTGCTGGCCAGCTGGCCCATGCACACCCCCATACCCCTTATCCTCATCCTCCATGTTCACCTGACCCGCCAGGGATGGTTGATCAGGGAGGTGCCCTGAGACCATCATGCTTCAAAGCTCAGCAGTTGCATGTAGCGGCCCTCACACTTAATTTGGAGCCTTCCAGATGGGGGGGCGAGGGTGTTTGGGGGCCAGGTCAGACTTCCAGGCAGACCAGGGGTGCAAGAGTTAGTCCACATTATTTTACCCTCCCCCTGGACTGGACATTTCCCCATGACGGCGTCATAGTGTTTTTGGCCTGAAGCTACAGGCCTGGTTGCCTGATATTCAGGGGGAGGGATCTTCCCTTATAAAGTTTCAGTCTAGTGTCGCAGTGCCTGGGAGCAGACCCATGGGGGTTTGAGGGACATGCTCCTCCGGAATGGGGGTTGCCTACCCGGCAGTGGAATTGCCTACCTGGGACGGTCAATTTGGTTTTGGTATATGCAGGTGCACGCCACCAGGAGGTGGAAGTAGGGGGCGCATGGAATACATTCACCCTGGGGGTGAGTCTGAAGGTCCGCGACCCAACTGTTCATGATTGTTTCTGTTTTGGCAGGTTGCTGGATGGGGATGGGGATGGAGCAGACGGCAGCCTACTCTGCAGCCATGGCATGATCTCATAGGCTGGCCTTGGGGCCGCAAACGCACATTGGTTCACAGCTGCGCCTCGGATGGTGGGCCACAGTTTGGTGGCTGGGTCGACAGAGTATGCACTGGAATGGTCTCCTACCCATGTTGTTCCAGCAGGGTTCAGGGCGGAAGGTTCTGCAGGTGGTGGTCATTCCCCTGGGTGGGAATTACCTTGGTTACTGAAGGGCAAGACATGTGAGGACATGCAGTTGAGGCCACAATAGCATCTGTTCGTCTGCTGTGGTCAGACAGGAAGGGCAAGGCCCTCAGTGGCAGGCATGTGAGGACATGCAGTTGAGGCCTCGGTAGCCTTGGGTCATCTGCTGTGGTCAGACATGGAGGGCAAGGCCCTCAGTGGCAGGCATGTGAGGACATGCAGTTGAGGCCTCGGTAGCCTTGGGTCGTCTGCTGTGGTCAGACATGGAGGGCAAGGCCCTCAGTAGCAAGCATGCGTGGACATGCAGTTCGTGGGGCAACGATGGCATCTTCCAGATGGACCTGCAGAGGGGCCTGCACGAGATTCTTATCGGGTGTGAGGTAAAGGGAGACTAAGCAGAGGCTTGTCCCCCTTTTGTGGCAAAGAAGTGCGGGAAAAGGTTTAAAGGGAAAGGGCAGCTAGGTGACACCTTTAGGCACCTTTGGGGGCGATTGGCGGTCCGGGGGCCTGCAGCTCAGGGCTATACGGCCCGGGGGGCAGAACACGGGCTGCCTTTGGGGCCAACGTGCCTCATCCGCTCGGAGTTTCACGGCTCCGGGGGGCGGTGATGCGGGTTGGACCCCCTACACATCTTCAGGGTGTGGCCTGAGCTGGGGTCTGGCACAGGGCAGCCCTGGGCTCAGGCAAGGTTTAGTCGCCCTATGGCTGCAAGCAGGCTTTGCCTGGATCATCAGAATGCTCCAGCACTTGATTTCCCCTCTGCAGGTTCATTATTCTAATTGATTCCGTTTAATAAAGTGGCCCATGATTTAACCCAATAAATGGTGTTTGTGTTTTATTTCGGCAATAGGCCGCAATCATTAACATCCTTTCAGCACCAGGTAAAAACCTACCCCTTCTTGCAGAAGTTTGGCAGATTGCTGTTTATTGATGAAATCTTTTCTGCTGCTGACGTTTTTGCTGTTTTCCTGGGTCTGTTGTGGGTCATTGCAGTGGTGCTATTGTAATGCATTGTTTTGATTTTTATCCTGTGCCATTGGCTCTGAACTTTTTGTAGGTTGTTTGGAGCCCTCCCCCCCCCTTTTTACAGCAAGTGACTACCAAGCCAAATAAATAATAATAAATATTTCCTCTGAAATAGAATATTTCCAAATGGATGAAGGATTGCTTGGATCATACATGCTGAATCTTGGCAAACATGGCTGACTGCTGCTAGTTCAAATGGACTAGCAAGATTGATTAGCATATGAGCATCTGTATCATAAAATTAGTACCTGTTCACTGAGATGCTTCCTCCTACTCCATCCTGTTTGTTGATACAATTTCTGGAGGAAATTGCCTTTAAGATTCTGGATCATGAATCATGATATTGAATTCATGTAGTGCTCACTGTAGACCATCCTGATGCCTCTTTGGTTTGTGTACACCCACCAATAGAACCAGACAAGAAAATGACTTTTGATTAGTTACAATTGTGGCACAAATTTTAATGCCAAAACAAAGTTTTTTGCTTTAAATTATCTAGAGAAAATAGTGTGTGTGTTGGGCATAGTTGCACGAAACCCAGTCAATTGCTTCTTCCTTGTTGTTACACAGACAAATAAATATATGAAATAGTTTTATTTACCTGTGATTAAGATTTAATCCTTTTATTCTAAGTAAAAAGAATACCATCTGCAAGCATTTTGCCTAACATGTTGATAGTTTTATAGACAAATTATGCAATGAGTGGTGACAAACATTGCTTTGAAAAAGAGAGTGATTTATGCTGGTTTTCCTAAGATTAGAATATTGTAAAATTGACATAAAAAGATAATTATCATTTCAAAAGCAGAGCTAAAATCAAGGTTTACATTACAATTATAACCAACATACTTCTAGACCACCAACAGAACTTTCCTGATTCCAATCTAACTTACCCCCAAACAAAACTCTACCAGAATCTACCAAGAAACTGAACAGTATTGTCAAATGTGCATCCCTTACAGTGCATGGCTTAATCTGCTCTTTGTCTAAGCAGTGAAATAATTCACAAAATCTTGAAAAATGGCTTTATTGCATTCGATTTTGAATATTGTTCTGTGATAACTTATTGTTTATTTAGAATAATTAGAGTTTGTTTTAGAGTGCCGAGAGGCTCTCAAAGCAGCTTAGAAAAGATTCTCAAAATCATACTCATGCCTTGGAACAGAAATCACATGGCATCTGTATGGAAGCAGCTTTTCCTGCCCTCTTCCTTGTTCTTCCCAAGTGTTATACCTGGTAGCATCTCTCCACCCCTCCAATCTTCTAAGGCAAGACAATGATGCTGAGCAGCCCATGATGAACTCACTCAGCCCATGATGGAAACAATCGTCCGTTTATGGCAACTGACAGGCAGCAGGACCTCTAGAGAAGTGGTGTTTTGGGTCATGGACCCCTTTGAGAATCTCATGAAAGCTATGGACCCTCTCCCCAGAAAATGCACATAAATACATACACACAAAATTTTGTATACAATTAATTTTATAGCATTGGAAATTTATTTTTTTGTGCCCACTTCACAGACCCCTTGAAGCCCATCCATGGACCCCTAGGGTCCATGGACTACAGGTTAAAAAAAATGAAATGGACTGCCTTCAAGTCGATCCCAACTTATGGGCGACCCTAGGAATAGGGTTTTCATGGTAAGGGGTATTCAGAGGGGGTTTACCATTGCCTCCCTCTGCGGCTAAGAGGCAGTGACTGGCCCAAGGCCACCCAGTGAGCTTCATGGCTGTGTGGGGATTTGAGCCCTGGTCTCCCAGGTCATAGTCCAACACCTTAACCACTGTACCACTACAGGTTAAGAACCCCTTTTACAGGGGAAGGGAGCAGCTAGATCTTGGTCAGCCTATGATGTCATTGTTGCTTCTTAACTTGTTGCTTCTATCCTGGTTGTTCCTGAGTCCAGTGGCAGATGGTGGCTTTGCACCTTGGACAGCTTCTTGAAACTTCAGACTAAAATCCGGAGCGGATCCCATTGCCCCACTGGCATGCAGCCATCAGCTGCCACTGCCTGAGTCTGTTTTGAAGCTGGTTGTCCTGTCTCCCAATCAAAGAAACAGACTCAGGACACAGAGACTGGATTTTTCTGCATGAAGCTTTATTCCAGAAGTCAGTTCAGGAACACAGCATCACACTCTAGGCTTGAATCAGGATATGCCTGATTCACCCACCCATTTCTGTGATATATATATATCAGAGAAATGGGTGGGTGCTTATTTGTCTGAACATTCTCTAGTACTTTCTTGCTTTTGCCACAAGGCTATGGCTCCATCTAGCAGCAGTAGGCATTTCATTTTATCTAATTGTCATTTGGCATTTCTCCTCAACCTTGGAGAGAGATGTAATTCTCCTTCTGGGAGAGGGTTGATCATGCTGTCTGTTTGTTGATGACTAGGTCGGGGCTGGGTGCCATGCTGGCTGGGCTGATGAGAGTTGTAGTTCAAAAAAGTAACTTTTCCAAGCTCTGCCAGCCACCTTCACTTCTGCTTGTTTCCATCCTATGTCTACATAGTTAGTGCAATCTCTGGACAGCCCAGATGGCTCTGAAAATGCATCACAGTCTATATATTCAAGAGAAGCCTCAGACTACAGGAAAGGTGAGAAGATGGAAATTGGAGAGAGATCTGGAGTTTGTAAGGCAAGGCAGCCACACTGAGGAAAGGGCTTGGAAGGAAACACACACACAATATACAAGGTAGAATGAACAGATATGATAAGGAGGGAGCTGCTGACCCTGCCCCTGGCCTATGTGCATGCAGGTCTGCAAGATACCTGCACACATGAAGCTTAAAAAGAAGGTTCCATGAACATGCAGAGTTAGTCCTACATAGATGCATGTACAGGCTATGTATAGACCAAGTTTTCCCAACCTGATGCCCTCCAGATGTTGTTGGACTCCAACTCTCATCAGCCCCAGCCAGCTCCAAGACAGAGTGGTTTCCTGGTGACAGAGATGGAAGTTCTGTAGACCACAGCAACTCCTCCCCCCTGTCCCTGCAGCCTGTGCTGGTGTTGCACCGAGTATCCAGGTGGGCAAAGCTGGGTCAGATCAACTCTTCCCAGTTCACCCACCCAGGTTTCAGTAATGCACACCAAACTGGCACCTTCATCCACAATCAAATCGTGGATGAGAGTCGTCTTATTGTGTACTGATCTGGCGTTAAACAACAACACACACAGGCCAGTGGGCACAGCAGATGAGCAATGAGGAACCAAACCATGAGAGGAGTGGCAGCAAGGAACAAGGTGCAGATAGCCTTGCCCTCGTCTTCTACGGTACTTCACCACAACCCGTTGGCTATATTTCCCTCTACCCATGATCACTGAAATTGGGGTGGCATCACCCATGTTCCTCCATACTGAGACTCCTCCTAAACACCAGATATGGACCCAACACGAGCCCACCAACAAAGCTTGCCGGAGTCCATTATCCCAGAAGGCCTCTGCGAGCATTGGGAACAGTCATACCCATTCAATTTTTTTTAAAGGCCCATCTACTCCCCCTCCTGTCTCACACCCAGGGAGGGCCAGCCTTCTGCCAGTTACAGACTCTCACTCTGAAGGCATCTGGCGACTTTCTCCTCTGTCATTCAGTTCACTGCACAGGCTCTCACCCTTTGCAGGAACTACACATGCACCACACGGCCTCCCCACCACCAATCTCCTCTAGATTGGTTTAACAGAAAATTAAAACAAAGAAAAGAAAGGTAATAGAAGTGGGTAGCACCCTCGCCCTCGGGACTCCCCAAGGGGCAACTCCCTTTGGTATTGCCCCTTCGGTGGCGACCTCGCCAGCAGCAGACCTGTCGCCCAGGGGCAGCTGGGCTTTTATGCCTCCTGACCCAGCCAGCAGCTGATGCAAGAGGCTGCAAGATTAACTGCAGCCTCTCTCTGGAGCCAGGGGGTCCCAGTCCTTGCAGCACTTACCAAGGACTTCAGCTGTCTTGAGAGACAGCACCCCGAAGGAGCAAGCAGCAAGCACCCAGATGCTCAGATATTGACTCCCAGGGCAGGTCTTCTTCAGTCCCCTAGTGCTAGACATTCAAATGGTTGGGACAAGATGTGCCACTGCAGTTCTGCTCCTCCAGCCATTCTACCCCTGAAAATCAAGGAAATATCAAGGTACATTAGACAGCCAGTGTGGTGTAGTGGTTAAGGTGTTGGACTACGACCTGGGAGACCAGGGTTCAAATCCCCACATAGCCATGAAGCTCACTGGGTGACCTTAGGCCAGTCTCAGCCTCATGAAAACCCTATTCCTAGGCTTGCCATAAGACGGAATTAACTTGAAGGCAGTACATTTACATTAGGGAGACAGTATTATTTATTTATTTATAATTTATTACATTTATACCCCGCCTTTCTTTTCATCATAGAAATCCAAGGCGGCTTACATATGGTTCCCAGGCTGTCTCCCATTCAGGCACTGACCAGACCTGACCCTGCTGGCCTCATGTGCCATCAGACCATAGCCTGGGACCATAGGCTCCTGTAGCCCATAGTGACCATAGACAGTAGTGAATAAAGTATTGTTTATATAGTGTTGGGAATGAGCAAAGACATTTCCTGGAAGCGGGTGAACTGGAGGATGAGAAGCTACAGAGAAAAGTGAGCCCAGGTAACAGAGCTTCTGTTTGGATGAACAGATTTAGGAAAATAATTAGAGTCTGATTGTAAAAGGACTCTGATCAGGTCTGATCATAAAAGGACTCATTTTGGTGATCTTGTACGAGGAAAGTTGTTTAGAAAAGTTATGTCTCTCTCTACAGTGCAAGAAGTCAAATGCTGTAGGCAGCCAAGGCAGCAGAGTAGAAGGGAAGGATATATTTATCGACTCATTATGTGATAATTGTATTCTTATGTTCTGAAATAACTTTGTAGAAAAGCAACAGTAAGATAAACACTGCCACTTTTTTTAAAAAATGCAAACTTATAATGAATACAGAGCAGCCAATTCTCATTCCATATTTTTAACAATATTTCATTTAAAGGTTTGCAAGAGGCAATTAATCATCCTTGATTTAAATGGCATGTTATACATTTCCCATGTTTGATCTTCCATTGTTTTTACCTCCCAAAACATGGCTTTAACATCAGAAAAAGGCAAGGAGTGGGCCTTCCCCACAGGTCCAAACTCCTGTTGTAAATGGTACCAAAGCTCAGAAAAATGTTAGTTGGCTTCCACTATGTGCCTAGACCCACCTACTTTGAGGCTGGCTCACTCTACAGTTAATTTATTTTGAATGTGTTGCTGCCATTGAAGTCAATGCCAGCATATTTCTAATATTGCTAACCACAAATAAGGAAATTGCCCCAAAGCTGACTTCATGGTGTTAGAAAATTCCCATCTTGCAAACCTTCAGGGCATAATAGTAACAATTGCAGAGTCCTAGAATAGCTTAAAAGAGTGGCTCCCAAACTTTTCTCCCCATGAACCACTTAAAAATTGCTGATGGTCTTGGTGGACCAGTTCATGATTTTTCTGCCTCTTGTAGAAATTGTCTTGTGCTGTGCTAGATGCTGTATGATTTTTAACTGTATGTTTATTGCTTCTTTTATTTCAAATGGTTTTCATATTAATTATTTCAAAATAGCATTCTGACAATTTAAAACTCCTATATCGATAATTCTTTCCCAGTTTGGTACTTTATTTTCTGGGGACTCATCAGCATTAGACTGGGACAGTTCACACAAATACATCAAAAGAAAGGGAAAAAAGCCAAGGCATTTATTTTGCTTTTGTAAAGAGATTAACCCAATTTTATCAATCCAAACATAAAGATGGGTAGAACTAATGGATACCTTTCTTCCTTCAAGATGTAAATTCTAATTGGATTCAAACATGCAAAGAAAAGCATGATAGATGTGGGAAAAGAAGACCTAGGAAATGTCTTTTGAAATGTTGGGGAAGCTCATTTCCCTAAGTACTGCAGAATTATATTGCTGGGTATATTCCCTTTTCTTTTCTCTGACTTTTTGCAGAAATAGCTTGTTGCTAGTGCCCTGTGAGGTAAGACCTTTTTCCAGAGATGTCATTTTGATCTTGCATATGAATATGAGAAGTTCCTCTTTACATTTAAAATAAAATGAAGCCCTTCTGCCGACCTTGCATATATCTTCCAGTTTCTTACATGACCCTTTTTTACATTCTATAGCATTGTTCATTATTACCATGATGCATCTAACTATCTTTCTTACTGTATCTTAGGAAATGCACACATTACACATAGCATTTTAAGCAAGGATAGTCAATTCAGACAATTTAGTATCATTTCTATCCAGTTTATAGGAACAGTTTGGCACATTTAGGATGACCTATTATCCTCCAAATCTTCCAATTAAAATGTAGAGGAAGGAAACTGGATGCTTATGTTTGTTAAGTAAATCCCAAGGGAACTTCACCTTCGCTGGGTTGTTTATATTTTGTGTGCAGCTGGAGCTTCCATACAAAAATATCCAGAAATATTAACCCCATATTGCTGGGGTTTTTTCTTCAAAAAAAAAGTACAAGTTAAATCTATTCACAAATTAGAGTTTGTGGGTGAGAGTATACCATTCTCAGTCTGATGTGTAATTCATTCAGAAAATTATTTGGATGTCCTTTAGAGACTGGCACATTTATACTTTTTTGCCAGTTTAATTATCAGGAATCTTATGATTAGACCTCTTCATAAACCCAGTGATGTCATCATAATTTACATCCTCTCCTCTTTACCATTAATCCCCATGCTATTGACCAGAGCTGGGTGGTGGAAAGGACTCTTAGTCCAGGGTGCATGTGGGGTGGTGAGAAACCTTGGGTCACGATTCATGGGATCTATGTGATGAGTTGCACCCAATGACAAATTACGCTCACCATATGGGTGTATTTGTCATAGAGAAAGTGTCTCAGGAATCAGGTGCCTTCTTGATGGCTAGTATATTATATAAACAAGCTTTGGGTTTCTGGCCCAATTCAGCAGTGGAATCTTCCACAGAAATTGAATCCTTCAGAAATATAAATTATGGAACTGACCACTGCATCATTCCACTGTCTGAAAACTGATGTCAGATTCTCCACTATTATGGCCCCTTTGAAATAGGATTAAAAATCACTTAGAAAATAAAATAGCTGATATTGAATATGTTGCAATGGAGCCAACAATATGAAACTAGGAATTGTCGCCATTTTTACAATAGACCTACATGGTGGCATGGAAAGCAAAGAAAGTCCTGTACATTCAGGTACCACCTGGTTCAGGGGTGGGAACATATGGCCCCCACATGTTGTTAGACTCCAACTCCCATCAGCCCCAATAAGCATGGCCAATGGTCACCGGAGTCGTAGTCCAGCAACATCTGGAGGACCAAAGGTTGCCTACCTTCTGACCTAGTTCTTATCAGCCACTGTCTTTATTCACAATCTCCTCCACTTCTGGCTTTTCAGGGGGAACACGTCCCCTGCCCCAAGCTATCCAAATAGTTGCATGACACCAATAGACATGCTATACCTCTTGTTTTCTCTTCAACATGCAAGGAAGGGGCTGCAAACGAATAGTTTATCAGGCTGTCTTGTCTTCTAAAATGACACTTGGTGATTCCATGTGGGGGATTCCATTGTTCTGTGTTGCTCCAATGTCTCTTGGGGTGGCCATTCACCACAGCTTGGAAATGTTACTTTTTTGAACTACAACTCCCATCAGCCCAATCCAGTGGCCATGCTGGCTGGGGCTGATGGGAGTTGTAGTTGAAAAAAGTAACTTTTCCAAGCTCTGCCATTCACACATCACCAAAAAGATGAAATGCTTCACCAAAAAAGTATACAATTTATATATACTAATTGATATGTATTGATGCAAATTTGGGAATAACTATAACTTAAATAGAAAGACGTCTCACCATAGTGAGGAACCCTGTGTGCCTGCTCAGTCTGATGCCCATGTGCTAATTGCGGGTGGACAACTGCAAGGACTCTGTTCTACCTTTCTTATGGCTCTTTATCTTTACATGGACTTGGTTTGAATACACCTTCAAATAGAGTGGTGTTTCTGAAACTGGGCCAGAGACCGCTAGTTGGCCTCAGTCCACTTTCAGGTGGGCTTCAGTGCCACAGCCCATTGCCTGGCTGTGCTGTAGCCTTCTTATTGGACTAACAACAGCTGCGGCAGCATAGTGCATAGACATGTGTGGAACGGCAGCTGATTGGAAAGTGAGGCTGTAGCATGATAAGTTGGAAAGGACAAAAGGAAGGGAAAAAAAGGAAAGAGATAATGGACAACGTGTTTAGCCAAGTGTGAGGAAAGGAAGAGAGAGTGTTGTTGTTCAAAACACTAAAAACATCTGTAAAACATCTTAAAAACAAATCATCTATAAAAACATTTTAAAAACAAAACACCTTTTAGATTTTTTTTAAAAAAAACTTTAAAAACATCTTAAAACAATTTCAACACAGATACAGAATGGGATAAGGTCTCTACTTAAAAGTCTTGTTGGAAGAGGAAGGTCTTCAGCAGGTGCTGAAAAGTCAACAGAGAAGGCATCTATCTAATATTTAAGGGGAGGGAATTCCAAAAGGTAGGTGCCACAACACTAAAGGTCTGCTTCCTATGTTTTGTGGAACAGACCTCCTGATGAGTATCTGCAGGAGGTCCTCACACGCAGAGTGCAGTGGTTGTTTGGGTATATAAGGGATAAGATGATCTTTCAGGTATTCTAGTCTCAAGCTGTATAGGGCTTTGTACACCAAAACCAACACCTTGATCTTACCCCACTAAGTTCCCATTAGGAAGGAAATATAGAAAGGAAGGAGTGAAATGGGACAAGAGGGACTCCAAAAGGAGAAACAATTTCCCAAGAGGGGTTAGATATAAAAAGAAAATTATCTCAGTAATTGTCAGCTGATTATGTCAAACTCCACCTCAAATCTGCCACTATTTTGTGACTGCCCCTCCCCCTGCATTGTCACTGGTAAGCCTCCATAATTTTCATTCCTCTCAAGTGGGCCCTGGGGATAGAAAGTTTCAGAACCCTTGAAATAGGGCATACCTTCAAATAGAGGACTGCCCTCTGTAAAATAGGACGCATGGGCATCTTTACAATAAGTTACAATGGTTGTCAATGATTTCTGACATGGTTGAGAGCCTGTTCTTACATTACTGGAGTACTGCAATATGTAAGACAGATGGTGGAAGGGGGTGATGAAGGAGTGTGAACTGTCTGCACTTCCCTAAGGATGCTTAACTCAGTTCAACTGAACTATTACATAGGTTTACACAAGTGATTTTGGATGGCAATGAGTGACTAACGACCTCACATAAAGTGTCTCCATATGTAATAATTAGCCAAAGGTAACACACTATTTGACTTAATGTGCACTCTCATGAATGGGGCTTTCCATTCTGATCAATACAAGCACTTTCTAGCCTTCATTTTTATGTTCCTTTGTACAGTATTGATTCCTTGGGGACTGGAGGGGGATTTTCCCAGAGGAAATTATATTCAGTGCCAGTGGAAGCAGTATGATTTATTCTCTGCATAGCAAACAATAATTCCCATAGTCAATAAAATATACCATAAGATCAGTTGAGAGATTGCAAGTTACATTAAGACCTTCCTGGCATTAAATTTTACCTCAGTATATTGCCCAAAGTGGTTATATCAGCAATAACATCTGATCTGGGTTGTGTATCGCATAATATTAAATGGCCCTGTAAGAGCTGGTGAAGGCATCTAGGCTAGGGCCATTTAATAACATTAAATAGCATTAACACAACCCAGATCAGATGTTATTGCTGATATAACCACTTTGGGCAATATACTGAGGTAAAATTTAATGCCAGGAAGGTCTTAATGTAACTTGCAATCTCTCAACTGAAGAGTCTATGTAATTATTTATTTGTAGCCTAGATGCCTTCACCAGCTCTTACAGGGCCATTTAATATTATGCGATACACAACCCAGATCAGATGTTATTGCTGATATAACCACTTTGGGCAATATACTGAGGTAAAATTTAATGCCAGGAAGGTCTTAATGTAACTTGCAATCTCTCAACTTATCTTATGGTATATTTTATTGATTTCCTCCTGAATGTAAATGCAAGTCTCAGAACCGATATGTAAATACTGCTCCACTGAAAGCAGAAAGACTTTTTGAATATTTTAATTTGCTTCAAATTAGCATACTTAGACATCCGGGTTAAGTTGGTGGAAAATGTCAAAGCTAGGGGTTGCCAAACAATGTTGGGCTCAGGGTCACATTTGCAAGCCAGAGAAACTTTTGTGAGCACAACACACAGAGACTGCAACAATGCACACTGCGACATATTCTATTGGATGAATACTTATTTCAAAATTAATTTCAGCAGGTGGAGAAGACCCTACGGTTGCCAGAGAAGGCCTCTGTGGGTGCATGTGCACCCCTGGGTGCCACACTAGTGACCACTGGGTTAAACTAAAGAAAAATGGCAAGTGGCATAAACATCAGACAAACAAAAAGAAAGTATATAGACAGACTTTGTCTATGCCAGGGATGGGAAACCTGTGATCCTACAGATATTGTTGGTCTAAGACTACCATCATCCAGGACCACCAGAAGTGATGGAAGTTGTCCAACAATATCTGAGGGCCATAGGTTCCCCACCCTGATGTAGGTTAATGTGTCAGGTGCTGGAAAGGAGATGAATTGGCTTTCTGGCAATGGAGAAGCAATTTTGGATTTAATCATACTGAAGGTCCACAGTTGCTTACTGGCATATTATCTGAAATTCAGGAAAAGTGTACTACATCAATACTTACGAAACACCAGGTGTAAGGCAGAAAAGATAAGTCTTGCCAGATCCAATGCCAGATACAAAGATGGTGATTCACAGACTTCAGAAAAAACACTGAATGGCATTTCTTGTGGTGGATCATCCATATTTCCATGGAAACCACAATGGGTGAAAATCTCAGTACTGAGCTTACACGCATGGGGTTTTTTTTCTAATTCCCATCTTGCTCCTTAATTTTGATGTGAGTTGCCTCTTCTTTCTGCTTGGGCTACAAATATGAACAATTCTTGCTTATTAAATGCATTAGCATACATGTAATATTACATGGATATTATGCACCTAAACATTTTAGGTTTCCTAAAGTAACACATTAACAGATACATACAACAATGCATGTAACTGTATAAAAATATGCATGTAATAATAGTCATATAAATTATGCTGCAACAATATATTACAGCAGCCTTTCCCAACCAGTGTGCCTCCAGATGTTGGACCACAACTCCCATCAGCCTCAGCCAGCATTGCCAATGGTCAGGAAAGATGGGAGTTGTGGTCCAACAACATCTGGAGGCACACTGGTTGGGAAAAGCTGTATTACAGCATAGGTCTTGACTTGTTTATATGATATGTATAATATGGGGAGGTTACATATAATTTGTTTAATTTGTTGGACTTTTAAAAAAAAAACAGGACAATAAATGATTGGACATAATACAAGGGGCTGCCTCACGCAAGCAAAGCCTGATTAGGTTGGAGCCACCAATTTGCAAATGGATTGCTCCTTCATCCCTAGCTGTGGTGTTTTAATGGTGAGGGAAAGGTACTCTGCTCAAACTCATGGATTCTCCGCTCTGTATTAGTCCTTCACATGTTGAGGTCAGACATGCCTCCTTCCTGTTGAACATTAGCCTAGAACTAAGCCATGTCCAGCCTTGGAATACAAGTTCACCTATAGCCACTTGAGCTTCCCTGATTTATGTGATTCTGGCATGCAAGCAGTCCTGGCAAACAGAAGCAAGATGAATTTGCTAGAAGACTGGTCAATAATTATTAATTAGCTCTTTAGCTGTGCTCAGACTCTGTTAATATTACTTACTCATAATGCTCACTTTCAAACAGGGATAGAAAGATCTGACCATTTCAGTTTTCTCAGTTTCTCATTTTTTCCCATTTTAAATTCAGTTCTCCACATTTCTGCAGTAATCTGTGATTTTTTAAAAAAAATCCTCATGAAATTCTTCAGCATTTTAGTGTGAATTTCTCCTACTAAACACATTTTTGTATTCAGTTTTGCCTAATGTACACATTTTTGCAAGCAGATTTCCCTAATATTGCACATTTTTGTATGTTATTTTCACTAATATTTGTACATTTTTTCACTAATATTTTCACTAGCATTTTTGTAAATACTGTTTGGTTGGAGAACTGCATTGGAAGATTTGGCTAAGTGTAAATTTCGAAGAATGCCTTTGTTTCGGTTCTCATGTTTTGGAAAGTGCAAGTTTGATAGATTTGGCTTTAAATGTGAACTGAACCAAATTTCTCCCCTATCCTTAATTTCAAATATGAGTTCCACATTATGAGCCTTGAGGTCTTCTCTTGAATTTCCACCATCATCACCCAAAGCCCCACCAATCCAACAAACCTCTCCCCCATCCCACCTATCTGGTTGCTTCTATGCCCACCCTTGTATGACTGCTGTGGCGCTATGTCCCTGGGATATGTCATGTTTCCAAGGGCTTTTGCTAGGACAGTAACCCTTGAAATGTACAGTTCCCAGGGGATACGTATGCCTGGGTGGTACACCAAGATTTCAGTCCCTTCTAATCTCCTATTTGCAACCACCAGAGTTCCAACAGCACCCAGGTAAGTGGAGAAGGAAGCGAGAAGAAGTTTGTGGGAGTGGGGGGAAGAGAGATTCGAGCTTCAGGAGGGTAAGGATGAGCTCAATCTGAATTCAGAATGCTTGAATATAAGGACCCATCTGCACTATGCATTTAAAGCAATATTGTACCACTTGAAATAGTCATGGCTTCCCCCAGAGAATCCTGGGAACTGTAGTCTGTTAAGGGTGCTGAGAGTTGTTAAGAGACCCCTAGGAGACTCACAGGGTCAGAATCCTCAGAGTGGTTTAACAGTCAATCACTCTTCCCAGGGAACTCTGAGAATTGTAGTTCTGTGCAGGTAGATGTCTCCTAACCCTCAGCACCCATAACAAACTACCAGTCCCAGGATTCTTTTGGGAAAGCCATGACTGTTTCAATGGATAATGCAGACGGGAGCTAAACTGAGCTATTTTCCCATTTTAGGGGGAAATAACCACTTGGCTTATTTCCGAGCCAACCTGATGTGAACTGGGGCAGTAGGCCCAATTCTCCCCTTCTGTAGACCCTTTTCTTTTCTTCAGTAGTCCCAATTCTCCCCTGAAATCCTGTCTGATCTGTTTGTTTGCTCCTGGTCTGTTTGTCTTTAGCTTTCTCCTGATTCCATAATGCCACCCTCACTGGGGAACTCTGGATCAAATTTAACCTAGGACAAAAAAGAATGAAGTTAAAGTAATTTTTAAGGACAAAGAAAAGAGGAATCACCTGACTATTAAGGATTTGGGGAGGGGGAGACAACATAGCACACAGCTGCAACTGGACAAAGGACTATTTATAAAGAAATGAGTCATGACAGAATGACATTCACTCTCTCCCAGCAGACTTTATAGGCTAGGCAGACAAATAAATTGTGCCTGTAATATGCCTGCTTCAAAATGCTTGGTAAGAGAAAACCTTCCTTTTGTCTCCTTACTGCCTAAATGACAATAACATGCTTAAGGAGTTGAAGAGTAAATGGCTCCTTGCCTTTTGTGTGGTGAGTTAAAAAATATGAAGGCCTCCACAAGTTTGCTTTCTAGCTGGGTTTCTACCTTCCAGGCAGATAAACTGGTGAGGTGGCAAATGAGGGAATGAAAAGGAGAACAAAAGACACTGAAGGACACATTCTCTCCTGAAATACAATATTGTAAAAGCATATTTAAAAACAATAAGGGTGTGTTTTTTTTCAAATTTGTGCAGGGTGGGGTCCCAATCCCATTTCTCTAAATTACAGTAAGGATTGCTAAAACATAAGAACATAGGAAGAGCCTGCTGGATCAGGCTAGTAGCCCATCTGGTCCAGCATCCTGTTTTCACAGTGGCCAATTAGATGTCCATGGGAAGCCCGGAAGCAGGACCTGATTGCAAGAGCACTCTCCCCTCCTGCGACTTCTGGCAAAGGGCTTTCAGAATGCCTCTTTGCAGAAGTAAACTGGCACCTAAGCTGCAGTCTGTCCTCACTGGTTGTTCCTCATGTGTTCTTCTATTGACAATAATGCAAGTATCATCCATCATCCATGTGAAAGTAACACTTTCTTACTGCTTCATTTCCAGAGTTTTCCACACTAATCATGTTTAATCATGTTTCCATCTTCTTTATCATTGTGTCCAGAGGAGCTGCCGCTTCTCAAACTAGGAGCCTTCTCATCTGTAAAGCAAAGGTGACCAACCTTTGGCCCTGCAGATGTTGTTGGACTCCAACTTCTATCAGCTTCAGTCAGCATGGCCAATGGTCAGGGATGATGGGAGTCATGGTTCAGGAATACCTGCAAGGACGCAGATTAGCCATCCCATGCAGTAAGCCATGGAACTGCAGGCTGAAGCATTGACTTAGGTTCTTGACTGGCCCATCCACTCAAGTTGGTCATTAGACCCTCCTGAATAGGGGGGAATTCAAAAGGGTTTCCTGTTTGAGTTAGGCCTCGCCTGAGCAAAAAGTCTTCCCAGCTGTCATGAGTTTCTGTGTTCTTTGCTCCCAACGTCCAGCTTCACTCCCAGGTGTTTAAAACTGTCAACAACAAGATGATTTCCCCCAGCTAAATTAGGCAACTGAAATGAAGACAGCTAACCAAGAGTGGACTTTTGTGTGAAAGCCCTATAAGCTTGGATGAGTTCTGGTACTGAAAACAAATTCCCAGTTCAGGATGTGCTCAGATGCACCTTGTTCCTTACTTCTGACTGTATGTTGTTGGCAACTGGCTTTGGTTGGTAGAGCTTGAAGTCTGCCCTCCCCTGGTCCAATCAATCTGTTCACTTCCTCAGCTGTTCACAGAAGCAATATCCTGACCTAGACATCTGCTCACACTACTATTTTCTGTACTGCCAGAGTGAAAAATTGACAGGTATCAATCATAAAGGTGTTTGTTTGTTTCTGGCATGCTCTATCAAATTTGCATAGGTTACGCATGTCCCAGAATGGAGATGCACTGACAATGACACTAGGCAACCTCTGCTGCGAGCCCAGACCCCCTGAAATGTTTATATTTCAATATATTTTCCAAGGAAAGGACAGGAAGTTAATATATAAAGTTAATATATAAATAAAAACAACTAGCTTAGTATTATCTAAATCTAGCTCAGCATTTTCTACAACTGACAATGGCTCTCCAGGGTATAAGACAGGGAGTCTCTCCCGGCTGTGCCTGGAGATACCGGGGATTGAACCTGGGACATTCTGCATACAAAGCACATGTTCTGCCACTGTGGTCCTTCCCAATGAATACCAATGCCTGAACCTTATACATGTCTACATGCGTTTCTCAAGGTTGAGATAAAAACCTCAGAAAACACAAGCAATATATGAACAGAGCTCATCAATACCAAGCTGCTGATAATTCAGATGAAACTGTTAATAAACAGCCTGGAGAATACTGATGCCTAAAAATCCTTTCCCTTTAAAAAAAAATATCTTGGATGTTAGCTTTAGGCTTCATTAATCTTCACCTGCCATTTGTGTGTGAGCATTTATAGGATAAAAGGAGTGATAACACCATAATTTATTTGTACTGCGTTATATTTTAGACAGTTTTTAAATGGGGGCTGAATTAATTAGATAATTTTTGAGATAAATAATAATTAACCAAAGTAATATAATTAGTCCTTTTGTTGTTAAGAAACATTTTGTAAAGAAGACAGACTGGAGAGAGAGAGAGAGAGAGAGAGAGAGAGAGAAAGAAAGAGAAAAAAAAGGAAGGTGAGGAATTTGTTCTAATTAATGTGACAAATTACTAGCATCATCCAGAAAATGTGTCTCCCCTGTGAAAGGGTTATTATTGTTATTGTTGTTTGTGTTGTTCATAATAATAATAATAATAATAAGTCACTTTCCTTGCAAAGCAAAACAAATGACTTACAACAATAAGTTTAAAACTAATTATAACAAACCCATTTAAACAACAAACACAACACAATCTAAAAACAGATCAGTACAAATAAAGGCAGGACTTGCAAGACCTGCTACATTAAGAGGCCATTTATACCTAAAGCCCTTCAAATTAAGGGCCAAAAGCCCAGCTAAAAAGGAAGGTTTTTGCCTCGCACCTAAAAATAGATGATGGTACCAGGTGGGGAGAGCATTCCACAAGCGGGAAACCACTACTGAAATGTATGTAGGGTGTAGTTAGTATGTTTCTATTTATGAATCAGTTCTCATAAAAGATCTCAAAGTGATTTCACATTTCAAAAGGAATTAATTAATCATTTATAAACCAACTTCATACCCATTAGTGTAGCCTTCCATTTCCATCTGCATCTGTACTCTTCTCCCCTTAGTTTTTCCGGTTAACCTATCTTAGATTCCACTTTCCTATCCGTAAAGGTACTACAGTTACTGAGTCCATTTACCTGGCGCAAGAGAATTTCACCAGCATCCCTATTTCACACTATATATTTGAAACATGTGCATATCTGAAACTCTGTCCTCAAACAAGAATGTCTCATTTCAGCATTTTAAAATTAAGTAGACACAATCAAAAGCTGTTACTTGGCTCAATAATTTCTGTCCTCCGTCCTCCGTCCTCCGTCCTCCGTCCTCCGTCCTCCGTCCTCCGTCCTCCGTCCTCCGTCCTCCGTCCTCCGTCCTCCGTCCTCCGTCCTCCGTCCTCCGTCCTCCGTCCTCCGTCCTCCGTCCTCCGTCCTCCGTCCTCCGTCCTCCGTCCTCCGTCCTCCGTCCTTCTTCCTTTCTTTCACTGTCACTTAACATCTCTGCTGTGCCCAAATCCAAAATGGAAAAATCTTCACGATTTCAAAACTCAGTTTTCGGAAGCAAAGCTATAAACTGCCCAGAGAGCTTCAGCTATGGGGCGGTATATAAATGTAATAAATAAATAAAGCACAAAGAACTGATTGCTAACTAATACAGTCCATATTGCAGAAAGATAATAGTTGGCAGTGTGTGAATTGCATTATGTAAAAATAAGTTGCACACCACAAAGTAAGGCAGAAGGCATACCAATAACATTATTTCCAACTTTACACAGATGGAAATGGGGGGGCACTTGTATACTTGTGACACTCTGTTCTCACACCAGTGATCAATGCTTGAGGACCTCCCTCAGTGCTACATTAGTATACTGCTAGAGGATCATTTCCAATTGCCGCACGTTGCATTAATTTACTGATAGGCTGCCATGCACTGATTTAAAAACAAATAGGATGTTCTTTTGATTAAAGACATTCTACAAACATAATTGCCCATAACATGTAATCAACAGTTCAAAATGAACTTCACCAGCTGCAGCATGTGATTTGTCCAACTTGCATTACATGATACCTTAATGTGACAAGGAGTGCTGCATTCACACACATGTACACTAGAGAATCTGCGTTCACCTTATTTACTATATAGCTTGTTTAAAAACAACAACACCTATACTGCCCACTTCTCGCTTATATTTTTTAAAAATGCGGTCAGCTAAAAGTAAAAGCATAAAAACAGACACCGGGCAGCAGATAAAAAGAAAAAGCAGCAACAAATGTGGGAAGGGCCAAGTGTGTTATAGGGGTATAAGAAGGCATAATTTCCTGTTCTGTCCTGTATTTGTCACATGGAGCACTGTTTTCATTCTGTTGCAATACATCTTCTGCCAAAAATGATAGCATTCAACTCACTGTCAGCTCTGGCAAAATTACATAATGTACATAATTTACATAAATAATTGCACAAATTACATTGTCATTACATTATTCCACCTCATTCATTTCAATGAAAATGAAACACAATCCAAATTGGGGGGGGGGCATAATGAGTTCTGTATCGTTTGCGGACTGAAAGCAACAACAATAGTGAATACCAATCACATTCACTTGATTGATTTTGGTTCAGTACATCAGATTACTAAACGAACAATTTCCACTCCCGTTTCCAGTTTCATCAGAATTCTCTAGCATCCTTAGTACTAAGCAAGGCCCATCTCACTAAGCTTTTAGGGTGGTATTCAACTAAGCTTTACTCAGAGTAAACCCGTTAAAATTAATGCATCTAACTTAGTCATGTTCATTAATTTCAGTGCATCTATTCTGGGTAAAACTCAGTTGAATACCACCCTAAAAGTTCTTTGAGACTCTCAACAAGCACATGGATAGAGTTGATCCAATAGATATTGCTTACTTGGACTCTCAAAAAGCTGTGGACAAAGTCTCTCACCAAACACCCACTGGACTCAAAGATCATTAGGACAGGAATCAAAACTTTAATTGCCTCTATCTTAATACTGTTATACAAATCTATGGTGCAACTGCCCATGGAATACTGTGCAGAATTCTGGTTGCTGCACCTCAAAAAAGAGATGTTGTTGAGTTGGAAAATGTGCAGAAAAGAACAACCAACAACATCCAAGGGGATGGAGCAACTCCTCTGTGAGGAAAGGCTGCAAAACCTGGGGCTTTGTAGCCTTTTTAAAAAAGGCAAGTAAGTGAGGAAGGGATGAGACAGCTGTATAAACTTATGCATAGTGTGAAGACAGATTTTTTCCTCTCCCTCTCTCATAATCCTAGAACCTGGGGACATGCAATGAAGTTGACAGACAAAAGAAAGCGCCCCCACCCAACCAGCACATAGATAAACTATGAAATTTACTGTCACAAGATGTAGTGATGGCCAGCAATGGCTTTAAAAGGGGTTAGACAAATCCATGGAGGATAAAGCTATCAATGGCTACTTGTCATGATGGCTATGTGTTATGTCTGGTATCAGAGGCAGTATGCCCCCGAACACCAGTTGCTGGGGAACACAAGCAGCAGAGCACTATTGTGCATGTCCCGCTTGTGTGCTTCCCGTAGGCATCTGGTTGGCAATAATGCTCACTAGATGGGCCTTTGGTCTGATCTGGCAGGAGCTTTTGTATCTTCTTAAATATTCGTCAGGCAAATGTCTGTTGAAGTGCCAAGCTTTTAGTTTAAAATGGGAATGTCAGGCAGAGGGTGCGAGGAATCCCCCCACCCAGATTAGTTTCACGGTCTAGATAAAGAAAGCAACAAAGAAGGCCCTCTCGTACATCCCATCTAGCCTCACCTCAGATCATGGTGCAACATGCAAGACTTCTTAGACAAATCCTGGCTTACCTAAGTGGGTAGGCAGGCAGGCTCATGTGGAAAGATCAGGCTCTTTATGTATCCTGGTACAAAGCTGCTTAAGGCTTTAGTTGGAAATCTGAAATGAGGCTCTCCCTAAATGTGAAATGGGATCTACAGGAAAATGTTGCACTGTCAAGTGCTCCTGTTTAGGATTTCAGCCAGGTAGCTATGCCCTTTACACCATTCTATTCTACTTCTTCCCAGCTTTCCACATGAGCACCCATAGCCAGTCAGCATTCCATGATCACTAACCATGTTCAGTCCTCATTGGGCTGTTTTGGATTTATTTCCGCCCTAAGTTGTTTGTACTTCTGCAAACCATGGGGCCTCTAGCCTGGTGATACATTCTTGTTGTGTGTTGCTAGCATGTCCTAGAAACTAGTACCAGAAACTGTCCCTGGTAAATAGGGGCAAGTGGAAAGAATGCAATACGTACTGTACCTATTCAGTAGGTACCATTGAAGTGTACACTGCACCACTGGAATGTGTCCTATTTCTGCTGGCCTGACCCAAAGCAGTCCTAAAACCAGTGGGTGACATCATGAGATCTTACAAGTCACAAACATGAATAAAATTCCAGATTAGGGGAGCTGTAAGGGGAAGCTCTACATTATCATTGGGAAAAGAAAACTACTAGACATCACTAGCACTGAAATAGAAGAGGAAGGTGATGATGAAAAAGTCTAATTATTATCTGATATATAGGAAATTCAGCAGTAGTTAGACTTTAATGTAGACACTGCTGTCAGAGGCAGAACGGACCTCCGAAGAAAGCACGTAAAAAGCATCAAATAATCATCCAAGCTCTGCAAAGACAAATACCTGAACATGGAGTGCCAAAGGAGCATGTGACAACTAGTGTAATGTGCCTTTGGTGCGTCTACCCATCAGGTTACCACATAAAAGGCAGCTGGCTCTTTATTCAGGGACGAGAGCCAAGCATTTGCTTCTTCGTTATTATTTTGTGTCCCCAGAACTGAGTCATCCTGCCACTGAAAAGCAATTTCTGGGGTTAAGCCCTGGCTCAAGTCAAGAAACACAAAAGGATTCCAGCAAAGCTTGGTAAGCATCACAAAGACGCAAGTTGCCAAATGTTATCAAATCTTAGAGCAGAGATCATTTCAAAAGACATCTGGCAACAGTTAGGGTATAAGATTAGAAGACAACTCGAAAGCTTTAGGAGAGTAAGCTTCGAAGAACTGATGAATAAGACATTGGGGAAGCAGCCCACCATCAAAGCCAAAATAAACCCCTCAGAAAATCCAAAGGAAACACGGCTGGAAAATAAATTGTGGGCAGGCAGAATGCTCTTGCAAACATGCTTCCTGCCTCATCACCATGAATTGTCATACTATTTCCCTGCTGCTACTATTCAATTGCCTTTTTATTGACCCAGAAGTGTCTTTTCCATTCCATTAGCACCTGAGTGCCAACCAAGAAATCAGGAAGAAGTTATATAGAGCAGCAAATGCCTGTGAATTTCATGCTGTCATAATAACACAAAGCCTGACAAGATTTAAGAGAGAGCGCCAAGAAGTGAGGCAAAGACCATCATACCAAACTCTGACTACAAACTCCTAGGTGCTCACTGAATGGGAAAGACTTTTGAATGAAACCAGACTTGTAATGAAGTTCATTCTGTCATTAGGCTACAAAATGGTTTGTTATATATATGGTGCGGGTCCTCAGGGCTGGCACCAGGCATGACTGGGCCCTTGGGCCCTAGCCTACCCCAGGCGTGCGGCTCCTGCCTGTTCTACCTACCTCTCTCCTGTCTTCTGCTGCTGCGTGTGCAGGCCTGCCATCAACCAGGATAGCGGCAGAGGCGGCAGCCTCTTAAAGAAGCCTCTGCCACCATCCTGGTTGATGGCAGCCCTGCAAGTGCAGCGTGCTAAGCAACAGATGACAGGGAGAGAGGTAGGTGGAGTGAGAGAACGGGTGGGCAACCTGGAATCTCCCTTCCTGTGATCCGGGACAGGGACCCTGCCGAAGATCGCAGAAGGGGAGTGCTACTCTCCCACACTGAGGGGCACTTAAGGGGCCTTTGGCCAGGGCCTGACCTGGCCGCCCTTTGGCGCCAGCCCTGCTGGTCCTAAATACAACAAAATGAAATAGGCAAGGCAATGCCTTTTACTAAAGCAGCTTCTCATAGCGACAGTTTTCTTTTTTTATAACTTTAAAGGAAAGAGGTAGTCTACATTATAGTAATGTAGAAGTTCTGAAGTTCTGTGCACACAATAAATGCACCTGAAGTTCTGTGCAAACAATAAATGCCCAAGGGTAGACAGATAGTGAGATAATGCATGTAATGTCCCTGCCCTTGACTTCCTTATATTAATTTGAAAGTGCAGACGATCTACCTGGTACAACTCTCTCCATGCAACTGGAAAACCTAGAAAAGCAATAATGCAGAAAGAGTCTTATACACATACAATTGTGCACATGCTAGCACTCTACAGGGAAGAGCTGAAGCTCAGTAGCAGAGGTGCAGTTGTCCAGGGTCCTAGGGGGTCTTAGACCCCTTACTTTTTTGGGAGCCAGGTTGTAGCAGGGTCCTGATGTCTCCAGCATCCTATGAGCCAATCATCATGAAAGGAGAGTGTTAGCCACTGAGAAGAGTCTTCTAACTTGTTTCCTTGTTGTTTCCTGCTTAATGGAGCCAATCAGAGTGAAAGGAGTTCCTATTAGTTCCTACCTCAAAAGGCCAAGTTGTGGAGCGTAAGAATTCTGTAATTGCAGAAGAAGAGACAGTGAATCCTGTTGACAGCATCCCATTTACATAATAAAGCAGTTTGGTAGCAGCAGGAGATACAGTAAATGTGTAGGCAGTGAATTAGGTAATTCAAGCAATATCTCTGACAGCGAGAAAGGACAGTTAAAAGGTGATAGCTGAAAGCAGTATTCAAGCCTGGGCAGATTATTCTATACTCTAAGAAGGCTGTATGGAGTAGCTATAAGGGGGCATGGCTGTGACTATTAGGGAGAGCCCCTCCAATTTGACACTACAGTACTGCTCAGTAGTAGAACATCTGTTTCACATGCAGAAGGCCTCAGGTTCAGTCTCAGCATCTCCAGGTAGAACTGGGAGAGACACTTGTCTGAAATCCTGAAGAGCTGCTACTAGTCAGTGCAGACAATACTAAGCTAGATGGACCAATGGTCTGACACAGCATAAGGCAGCTTCCTATGTACCTGGGTTCCTATAGAGGCATTCAGTTGAAGGAATATGACCATCAGGAGCCAGGACAGGATATCCTACTTGCCCCTCTACACATTCATTGTAATGTCTGCATAGAGGTGGATATACATTCTAAAGTATGATGGGAGTGGTTTGAATGTGCATTCACAGCATTCTGAGGCATTTGCTTTGGGGGACAGAAAATGTGTGTTCAAACCACTTCCATTGCACTTAGAATGTCTGTCTTTACTCTTAAATACAACATATCGACAACTGGTCCTCAGTAGAGTCGACCAGTGGAGTCAATCAAAAGGCAGAAGAGGAGCACAAATCTAAGCTAGCTCAGGTCAGTACTTTAGTTCTTATTGCCACCACACCAAAGAAGACTCGTGACACAAATGTGGAATAATGTTAGATTTATTAAAATATAACAAATATTAAACCTTAGCCAATTCCAACCAATTAACCGGATTGAACTGCTTCGGGCAGGTGAGGATCAACCTAACTGTGAGGGAGTATTCCCTCCATTCCTCTGGGCATGTCAGTCAGCGCGGACTATAACACACCAGTCAAGGATGTGGGAAAACTTGTCCCTCCTTGCTAGTAGAGATGCTAGATGATGCGCAAGCTGGTCCCACAAGGACACTCCCCAGATCGCCATCAGACATGCAGCACTGATGTTTCCCTGGCGAGTGCCCTTTACCAGAATGCCTCAGTCTCCTAATTTTACTCCCTGCTTCCTCACCTGCCCAAATTCCATGCCACAAGAGGGGATCAGCTGAAGCTTGATCCCCTCAACCCAAGGAAAACAAGGACCTCAACCCTAACCGGAGGTCCTCCAGAAACAAATCACACACCCTCTCCGAGAGATGAACACCATCGTCTCAGTAAAGTTGCAGGAAGTGGAACTGGATCCTGTCGTGGAAAATGAATGCCCGCCCCAAATGAAAGAACCAGCCTTCTGACTTTCTTATTAACCCACCTCCTAGACCTATCAATCCTATTGGGGTGAATAGCCAAACCCTCCGTTCAAGCATATGTGACCAAACAATAATTAGGTCTGGATATGAACGCTTGAGCCAAGTGAAATCATGAGTGATCCTATGCAGCAAATCTATACCCAGACGGTGCACAAAATCATTCTCACCCAAATGCACCAGTAACAAATGGGGCCGATGAGCTGAAGATATGATCCGACACACCAATGGCAACAGCTCTCCCCATAACATGCCCCTCTTAGCTTCCCAACAGACCACAGCACAGGCTGACATCTGCAGCTGCGTCCCAACCACTGAAGAAGAAGCCGTCCTGTGGGCCCAAAAGAGGATGGAATGCCCACACAGGACGATCCTTGCAGGGTCTAGAAGGTTCCGTACACCTGAGGGGAACAAGAGAATAACAACATTAGTATCACAACTGAACATAGGCCTTAAAAGCAGCAGATCGCCATCTGCCAATTGCCTGTATACTTTCAGCACGTATGCCCACTAGGGTTGCAGCTGTAGCCACACCAATGCGGAAGGAATGCAACCCATACACTCCAGGATCTAGCCCACTGGCCAACAAGGCCCGCCGAACAATGGCCCAAAACTGAAACTGAGTCAGGGCAGATCCATCGAGATGTATGAACAGATGCTGGCCCACTGGCCGTATGGAAAGGAAGTTCCTCCGAGCAGAAACAGGACACAGAATAGATACTGGGCAACTACTCAGTGTCACGATGCGGCCATGGCCCTTCTGGTCAGTCTTGGAGACACGCAAGGAGAGCATAACAGGATCTTCGCCCAAAACTCAGTCACCACAGCACAGGGTCAATAACACACATCATTCTTGGATGAAGCTAGAACTTTGTCGGGGTGAAATGCGCCATTAAATGCCGTCAAAGCTACCTCAGCAAAAAGCTGTGCCTCATAGGAAGAGGAGCATAAAGAGTCAAACAAGGGCAGAATCTGAATGAGAACATCAGGAGTGAATGGTCTCCTACAATCAGGGGTCCTGGGAGTGGAATGCGACCAACCCTCAAGGACCTTCCTGACCCTAAAATCTACTGTATGGTCCTGAAGGCCCTTAGCCTTGGATATAAAGGCCAGAGCAGAGAGGTGGCCAGAGATAGTGCTCACAGAAATATTCTGCCCTTTTAAGAAAAGCATAAACTGCAGTAAATGAGATACTGGAATTGGCCACACATGAGGGAGGGTGTGCAAGGCTCGGAACTCCCGGAATTTCTCAATACCATGCTGGTAAGCTCTCTGCGTACTGGGAGCCAGAGCGGAAGCAATGGCAGCCCCCACTTCTAACTCACAAGGCTCCACAGGAAGGACAGAATTGGGACTAGATTGAGTGCTGCTCCAGGTGCTAATTCCCGGAATCGTGCCATCTGTAAGTGGGAGAGGGCATCAGCCACGCTGTTTTGCAAACCCAGAACATGTCGAGCAACAAACAAAATATTGAAACGTAAGCATTGCAGAACAAAAGCATGCACAAGGCGCATCACACGAGTGGATTTAGAGGTCTGGGAGTTCACCACACAAACCGTGGCCAGATTATCGCACCAAAAAAGTACTGTGCGATTCTGGAAAGCAAGAGGCCAGACATGTACTGCAACTACAATAAGAAAAAATTCCAAAAAGGTCAGGTCAGAAGTGAGCCCAGAAGCCCTCCAAGCATCAGGCCAACCATTGGGTTCTAAAACTTACCCCAAAGCCCAAGCCTCCAGCAGCATCAGAGTGGACCTGCAATTCAGCCTCTAGAAGCAGATCCTCTCTCCAAAAGGAACAACCATTAAAGCCCTCCAAAAGGTGAGCCACATAGACAAGTCATCCCTCATACCAGCTGTAATCCTAATGAAATGAAAACGAGAATGGACACCCTTCACGGCGTCGCAAAGACGCCGAAGGAATGCTCAGCCAGGAGAAACCACCTTGGAGGCAAAAACTAAATGGCCCACTAACTCTTGAAGTTGAAGAAGTGTAAGCTTTCTCAATGACACTGCTTCACGAAGTCGCTGCTTCAGAGCGATCAACTTATCAGGGGGCAACCAGGAGCACTGCTCCACAGCATCTAACTGAATACCTAAAAAGGTAAGGCAAGATAAAAGACCCTCCGACTTTTCCGGAGCCAGAGAGACACCAAATTCATTGGTCACAGCCACAAAGGCCTCGACCAAACAAACACACTGTGAGCTGCCAGCAGGCCCCACAAACAAAAAATCATCTAGATAATGTGCCGTGAGGGAAGAATGAGTGCGCTCCCTAAGGGCCCACTCCAAAAAGGAGCTAAAAGCCTCAAAGGCTGCACAAGATACAGAGCAGCCCATTCGCATAGCTCTATCAACATAATATTGACTTTGGAACTTAAAACCCAACAAATCGACATCCGAAGGATGTACCGGGAGCAAGGACTTGTTGTTGCACTTTGCTAATAATGCCCCTTTACCTGCCCTCTGGACTACTTTAACAGCTTCATCAAAAGATGTGTTTATTTATCTATCTAATTATTTAATTTTATTGGCAAGCTATGCCAAGGGCAGAACTCAATTAATTATGCCAAACAATGAAACACCCTGCACCCCCCAATGAATGAAAACAGCACAGAAAAATTGACGTGGACGCAGACTGCAAGGGGAAAAGGAGGGGGGTAATAGAGGAGTATGGAGATCACAGCCGCAGGCGTGCTGGGGCTGCCAAAGAACCAGCACCACTCACCACCCTAATCAGGGATTACATTGAGCCAATATGTGTCAGACAAGCCCACTGGAGGGTAACTGATTTAATTATTTATTTATTAAAAGTAAAGAGCGAGCAAGTCAGCAAGCTATCGACGATGCTTAAATGCAAGGCCAGCGGGCAGAACAGGGCCGGCCCCAGGCATGCCAGGGCCCTTGGGTACCAGTCTGCCCTGGGCCCCTCTGTGATCCACGGAACTTAAGTATCCACGGACCGCAAGACAGGAGCTTCCATGCCGCCTGCTAGCCCCACGCTTCACCTACCTTTCCGTTGTTTTTTGTGGCGCACGCAGGTTTGCCATCAATCAAGATGGCAGTCAAGGTTTCCCTAAGGGGCTGAAGCCTCTGCTGCCATCTTTGTTGATGGCAGCAACGCGCACATGTAACACACATGCATGCCATCAGCAAAGATGGCAGCAGAGGCTTCAGCCCCTTAAGGAAACCTCGGCTGCCATCTTAATTGATGGCAAATCTGCGCGCCGCAAAAAACAACGGAAAGGTAGGTAAAGCCGGGGGATAACGGGGGGATGGCGGTCCATGGATGCTTCCATGAATCGCGGAAGGAGAGCGGAGGGCCTCCTGTAGCTCCAGGGGCCCTCGGGACAGTGCCCCACCTGGCCACCCTTTAGAACCGGCCCTGCTTGGGAAGATGAGTTCAAGGAACAGCTTGTATCTTTCTGAGCAACTGTCTAAGCTTCTTTGTTTTCTTCCCACAAACTTTTAGAATCAAGGAACTTAAAAGTTATTTTCAAACCACAATGTCTCCTTTGAATGTATGTGATTCAGTATGTGATTAAGAAGCCTGCAAAAAACTTGGCGTACAGTTATCACTGACACTGTAAAAATGAAGCCTGGCAAACTGGGAGATAATCTGAGAGTTAACTACAGAAAGAAAGAAACCTGAGCAACAGTCCTTATCAGAGGCATCCTAACTTTGGCTTCCACGCAGTCTTCCTGGTTCTTAAAGCTTGCAAAATGTTCAGTACTCATGGCAATGAAAGCTGTAATCTGAACTTGGGTCAAGCTTCTCTCTCCTTTTCTGACCTCCATGTAAATATGCTCATTTTGGGATTCTAAGCACGATTTTTGAGACCTTGGTCTCTAGCATCGAGTTCTCCTTCAGCATCTTTTGAAGGTGATCATGTGGGAGACCACTTCTGCATACAAAAGAATGGCATATATCAGGTATTGCTATTTACACTTACAATGATCATAAATCACATCCCACCATAGAAGCAAATAGGAAACCAGTGCTTTAATCCTGGAAAAGGATATGGATATATCAACAGATATATGAACTTAAAAGGGTTCATACATACCTAAGACATATTTTAAAGGAAAAAGAGGATGGGGAGATGTAAAGGGGGGAGCAGGGAGAGACATCTGCAAGCCTTTTTAGTGACATCTTAGGGAACAGAATGTACATTTGACATAACAGCTGATCTATTCCTAAAGTGGGAAAATGGAGCTTATATTTCTTGTAGGGAAGAGGCTAATGTAAATAGAAGAGACTACTGTAATGTATATCATCTCCTCCCAAAAACAGACACTTGAAAGTACTCCTAAGAAATAGGACTGTTTTGACTCATTGACCCAATTCCTGGAAAAGGGTCTGTGAAATACCAACTCTGACAGCAGCAGAGTTTAGCCCTCTTCTTATGGAAAAATAAATGCATGGAGCTAAAATGTACGTACCCTTAACAGCCAAAGGAGCTGAGCCAGCACTAATCTCCAGCCATAGCTTTGTGAACCTGAGGAGGAAAAGGCTTCAGATTTCATTGCCTGCAAAGTATCTTGTAGGCCCCAAGGGATTCCAAAGCTTTTAGGGGAAATACTTTTAAAACATTATTAGTGAATGAGTGAGTGGAGTGTATAATAGCTAGCAATTCAACAAATATGAAATGCCACTTTAGGATTTATCCAAAGTTACGTTTTTTGAATCCTAATACTGTATTACAGGTGCACATGCTGTCCCCATTTTGCCACAATGGCAGCAAATGCTGATTCAAGTGACTTTCAACTTTTAAAGAGTTTAAACATACTTTAAGCAACATTTGCTGGCAACAAGGTGCCAGCAACATAGACACTCTTTAGGGTGATCTCACCCACAATGCCTTGCTCTGTGGAAGGGCCCCAGGAACTGGCTCATATACCTATACAAGTGGAAAGAGATGGTGCCTGGGTTTTTACCTAATCATGAAGTTCTACCTGGAAGGGATATTTTGACCTTACTAATGAAAAAGAATATCAGAGGAAGAACATGGTTTTATATATCTGTAACTGTGCTGGTGAGAGATGTCTTTCACCAGCTTGGTTTCATGCACAGAGATATTAAGCCACCCAGCTAATCTACTGCTGGATTCAAAGATATATAAATGTTTCCTATATTTTGTGGCTTCATTTTGATCTTGGGTATTCACAACACCAAAGGCTTGGGAGACGGGACAGAGGGCAACTTAGCAAGCCAGTGTTCTCAAGCACAGTTGGTACTGAGTCCTATAAGCTTTCAATATCAACTGAAGACCTATTCATTCAGCCAGTCTTTCGACTGAATCTGTGTCACTGCACTTTGCAAACAGCTGTTTAACTATGTATATGCTCTTATCTGATCTTACTGTTTATTGATTAATTATATCGGTACTGCATTTTATCAGTATTATATCCAATTTTGGGATTATTTTATAATGAAAAGGAGGTAAGAATTGTATAAATAAATAAATGTGTGTAATTTGTTTCTGCTCTGATCAATGAGTGCAAGTGCCATTATGGGGGGGGAGGGGGAGAGAGAGAGAGACTATGCCGAAGCCATTGCTGATACCAGTGTACTACCAGCCACAAATAGGAATTGGCTGTATATGCCTGCTTACATCCCCAGACCTCAGCATCATATCTAATGCAGACAAAGCCTATAATTTGGCCATTTATCATCTTGTGAGTCCCTCTAGCAAGCCAGGACCTCCAGGGTGGCTTTATCTGAAATGCTACCGGTTCCATGCGCAGGACCAGCCAGACAGGCACAGCTTTACAGTCTCAATGCGTGGTTGAGACGATGGTGTCGGGTGGAAGGGTTTGGATTTGTTAGGCAAGGGGGAACATTTTGGGACAAGCCAGGCCTGTACAAAAGGGATGGGCTCCACTTGAACCAGAATGGAACCAGACTGCTGGCACTTAAAATTAAAAAGATGGCAGAGCAGCTTTTAAACTGACTGAGGGGGGAAACCCGACAGGAGCTGAGGAAGGTCCGGTTCAGAATAAACCTCCCCCCTGGGATAAAAACCAAAGAAATGATGAAATTTTAAAAGGGGTAGGCCTAGAAGTAGGCATTGTGAGAGCAGGGGCACAGGATATAAATTCAGAAGGGCAAAATTACCACAGGCCAAACCACAAGTGCCAAAGACACTTGAAGAGAGACACTGCTTACAAGTGCCTGTACGCTAATGCTAGGAGCCTCCAAACCAAGATGGGAGAACTGGAGTGCTTGGTCTTAGAGAAGAGCATTGATATAGTGAGCATAACGGAGACCTGGTGGAATGGAGAAAACCAGTGGGATACGGTTATCCCTGGATATAAACTATATCGGAAGGACGTATTGGCGGCAGAGTCGCTCTATACATGAAAGAAGGCATTGAATCCAGCAAGCTCGAAACCCCAAAAGAGGCGGATTCCTCCACAGAATCGTTGTGGGTGGTGATACCATGCCCCAGGAGGAATTTAATACTGGGAATTATCCATCGTCCCCCTGATCAAAATGCTCAGGGAGACTTTGAGATGAGATATGAAATTGAGGAAGCATCCAAACTAGGAAATGTGGTAGTAATGGGTGACTTCAACTACCCAGACACAGACTGGCCGCATATGTGTTCTAGTCATGACAAAGAAGCAAAATTTCTAGATATTCTAAATGACTATTCTCTAGACCAGTTGGTCATGGAACCGACCAGAGGGACGGCAACCCTGGACTTAATCCTCAGTGGGGACCGGGACCTGGTGTGAGATGTAAGTGTTGTTGAACCGATTGGGAGCAGTGACCATAGTGCTATTAAATTAAACATACATGTAAATGGCCAATTGCCAAGAAAATCCAACACGGTCACATTTGACTTCACAAGAGGAAACTTCACAAAAATGAAGGGATTGGTAAAAAGAAAGCTGAAAAACAAAGTCCAGAGGGTCACATCACTCGAAAATGCTTAGAAGTTGTTTAAAAACACTATATTAGAAGCTCAACTGGAGTGCATACCGCAGATCAGAAAAGGTACCGCCAGGGCCAAGAAGATGCCAGCATGGTTAACGAACAAAGTCAAGGAAGCTCTTAGAGGCAAAAAGTCTTCCTTCAGAAAATGGTAGTCTTGTCCGAATGAAGAAAATAAAAAAGAACACAAACTCTGGCAAAAGAAATGCAAGAAGACAATAAGGGATGCTAAAAAAGAATTTGAGGAGCACATTGCTAAGAACATAAAAAACAACAACAAAAAATTCTATAAATACATTCAAATCAGGAGACCATCTAGGGAGACGATTGGACCCTTGGATGATAAGGGAGTCAAAGGTGTACTAAAGAACAATAAGGAGATTGCAGAGAAGCTAAATGAATTCTTTGTATCTGTCTTCACAGTGGAAGATATAGGGCAGATCCCTGAACCTGAACTAACATTTGCAGGAAGGGATTCTGAGGAACTGAGACAAATAGTGGTAACGAGAGAGGAAGTTCTAGGCTTAATGGACAATATAAAAACTGACAAATCACCGGGCCCAGATGGCATCCACCCGAGAGTTCTCGAAGAACTCAAATGTGAAATTGCTGATCTGCTAACTAAAATATGTAACTTGTCCCTCGAGTCCTCCTCCGTGCCTGAGGACTGGAAAGTGGCAAATGTGACGCCAATATTCAAAAAGGGATCAAGAGGGGATCCCGGAAATTACAGGCCAGTTGGCTTAACTTCTGTCCCTGGAAAACTGGTAGAAAGTATTATTAAAGCTAGATTAACTAAGCACATAGAAGAACAAGCCTTGCTGAAGGAGAGCCAGCATGGCTTCTGCAAGGGAAAGTCCTGTCTCAGTAACCTATTACAATTCTTTGAGAGTGTCAACAAGCATATAGATAGAGATGATCCAGTGGACATAGTGTACTTAGACTTTCAAAAAGCATTTGACAAGGTACCTCACCAAAGACTTCTGAGGAAGCTTAGCAGTCATGGAATAAGAGGAGAGGTCCTCTTGTGGATAAGAAATTATTAAGAAGAAATTAAGAAGCAGAAAGCAGAGAGTGGGAATAAACGGACAGTTCTCCCAATGGAGGGCTGTAGAAAGTGGAGTCCCTCAAGGATCAGTATTGGGACCTGTACTTTTCAACTTGTTCATTAATGACCTAGAATTAGGAGTGAGCAGCAAAGTGGCCAAGTTTACTGACGACACTAAATTGTTCAGGGTTGTTAAAACAAAAAGGGATTGCGAAGAGCTCCAAAAAGACTTCTCCAAACTGAGTGAATGGGCGGAAAAATAGCAAATGCAATTCAATATAAACAAGTGCAAAATTATGCATATTGGAGCAAAAAATCTTAATTTCACATATACACTCATGGGGTCTGAACTGGTGGTGACTGACCAGGAGAGAGACCTCGGGGTTGTAGTGGACAGCACGATGAAAATGTCGACCCAGTGTGCGGCAGCTGTGAAAAGGGCAAATTCCATGCTAGCGATAATTAGGAAAGGTATTGAAAATAAAACAGCCGATATCATAATGCCGTTGTATAAATCTATGGTGCGGCCGCATTTGGAATACTGTGTACAGTTCTGGTCGCCTCATCACAAAAAGGATATTCTAGAGTTGGAAAAGGTTCAGAAGAGGGCAACCAGAATGATCAAGGGGATGGAGCGACTCCCTTACGAGGAAAGGTTGCAGCATTTGGGGCTTTTTAGTTTAGAGAAAAGGCGGCTCAGAGGAGACATGACAGAAGTGTATAAAATTATGCATGGCATTGAGAAAGTGGATAGAGAAAAGTTCTTCCCCCTCTCTCATAATACTAGAACTCGTGGACATTCAAAGAAGCTGAATGTTGGAAGATTCAGGACAGACAAAAGGAAGTACTTCTTTACTCAGCGCATAGTTAAACTATGGAATTTGCTCCCACAAGATGCAGTAATGGCCACCAGCTTGGATGGCTTTAAAAGAAGATTAGACAAATTCATGGAGGACAGGGCTATCAATGGCTACTAGCCATGATGGCTGTGCTCTGCCACCCTAGTCAGAGGCAGCATGCTTCTGAAAACCAGTTGCCGGAAGCCTCAGGAGGGGAGAGTGTTCTTGCACTCAGGTCCTGCTTGCGGGCTTCCCCCAGGCACCTGGTTGGCCACTGTGAGAACAGGATGCTGGACTAAATTGGCCACTGGCCTGATCCAGCAGGCTCTTCTTATGTTCTTAAGCATATCATACCTTGATTAAAACAAATACCCTCTTTTGCATTTCTTGAGAAATCTAAACATGTCACCTTATTAGAATAAGTTCTGTTTGGCTAAGAGGCCTGAGTGTGTGGGCCCTCTAGCAGGAACATAACTGAGGTGACACATGATAGCTGGTTAGCTGTGCCCTTTTCGTGTGCAGTGATTCTTGTCTTGGACCTTTGTGAAAACCTCTTTTCAAATTCAGGTTGATGTTTACTGATTAGCCCTTTTCCGTAACTGGGATGCCCCACACATCTCTACTCAGGTTCAGCATTTTGAGACACCACCAGAAGGCTGCTCCACACTTCTGTTCTTCAAACTGCTCCAGCCTCATGGATTGCTGTATGACATTTCTTGTTCCCTAGCTCTAGCTACTACCCCTTAACTGCTCCTCAACCCCTTGCCTCTTGACCATGTGTGTTCTTTTCTTTGGGATTGGTGAGGACAGCCTTTTGAAGCACCAGACAGTGTATTTCTATAAGGAACGTTTTCTCTATTTTTAACCATAACTAGGAGGTTTCAAACTAGCCCAAAGGAAAAGATAAAGAGAGCCCAGGTCTGGTGTTGGTCTCTCAGCTGCCCCTTTGGAGCCACTGTTTTGACTGGTAGAGGGAAAAAAAACACCTAACCTCAGTCAGCCCTCTAACCCCTTGCTGGGACAAAGTACCAAAACATTACAGTGAAAATACATCTCTGTGTTCATCCTATAGCACCGGGGTGGGGAACCTTAGGCCTGGGAGCCAAATGCAGCCCACCAGCCCTCTCTATCTGGCCCTCAGAATTCTACCCAGGCAACATCCCCTTTCCCAGGCCACAGCCCTCAATGGCCCCGTTTTGCACCCTGAGTGTTTTTGCATGGCTGGAATGTGTCCTTGAACTCTAATAATGCCTTTTGCTTGCCTGGATTGAGTATTTCATAGAATCATGAAATAGTAGAGTTAGAAGGGACCTATAAGGCCATCGAGTCCAATCTGCTCAAGTTATCAGAGATATCAGTGTATTTAGACAGTAGCCTACTGCACAAAGGTAACACATCTGTTGCTTTGCCCACCTCTACCTGTGGCCCAACCCATCCCTGCCATGTGACCCTTGGAAGGTTGCCCAGAAGGGAATGAGGCCCTTTGGCTGAAAAAAGCTCCCCTCTCCTGCTAGAGTAGAAAAGGACATTCCTATGTTTCAGATGTCTGGCCTCTTTCTCCCTTTCTTTTGTCATGAATCTCACTCTCACAATATCCAGACTCTAGCATGTGAACTTTCCCCCTTCCTGGTTTTCATATGTCTCTCTATAACGAAACTGGGTCTTCCTCACATTCCCATGCAAGGAGAACATCAGCCTCCTGCCTGTTCCTTCTATCTCTCTACTAGTAATTAAGTATGTGGTCCAGGCAACACAGGGAGCATAAATATTCTAATTCTAACAACGTGGTTATTGATACATTCGCCCAAATTAAGCAAGACAATAGTTTTGTTTTCTAATAGTAATCAGGCCCATTGCAGTAAGGTCTACAAAGCATAATCATCAGATCCCAACAGCAGAGATGGCTCATTACCCAAATTAGCATTTCTGTGAATACATGGGTAAGACAGTTCACAGGCACATATGCACTGGCACGTGAGCAAATTTGGTAGCACATGTTTACCACAGAGAAACAAGATAGCACATAAGACTCCTCCTGTAGATGTCGCATCTTCTATGCTGAAAAAAACAACAGTTGTAGTACTATTTTTTTTAAAAAAACCAGAACATTAACACAGTGTGGATTAACCACCCTTTAAAATCTACCCTGTAATTTCTACTCTAAATGTATGAAAACAGTATGCTTACGCCCATGCTTCCAGTAAAATGGCCTATATATGAAAAAATAGCTGAAAACCTATCCCAGCTTGCTTCATGATATTATCATTAAACAAGCCCTGAGGCAAGAGATCCCTCAGGAAAGGTTTTTGAAGCTATTCCTGTACGTAGCTTGGCCCAAAAAAGGAATTTTTTTTTGTCATGCTTCTGAGGTGAACATACAAGGTATTGTTAACGTTTTAAAATGTGCTTATAGCTATGACTCAAGCAGCGGAATCCAAATGAAAGGGAGCTGGTGGGACTGACGTTCCATGGTGTCCACTCCCCGTTCGGAAGCCACCAGCCCAGCTGAGCGTCAGGAGCCATCAGGAGCTGTGCACAGGAGCCGGCAGGGAAAAGCCAGCTCCCACCAACAGGCCTACCGGGGAATAAGCAGTCCCTGCCATGGGAATATTTTTACTGCTCCAGCCTATTAACCAGCAGAATGTTCATTTCAATTTTAGAAGTGACATAAATAAATAAATAAATAAATAAATAAATAAATAAATAAATATCTACAGAGAAATAGAGAAAGAAGAGAGATTTAATTCACACATTTAAATCATGAAAAACTAGTGTGGTATTAAAGCTTTGGGAAACACTTTTCTATGGAAAGGGGTATTAAAAGCCACATGAGCACAAACATCAGTCACGATCTACCAATACTTCTCCCACACTTGCCTGGTGTTCACAGGCATGCCCAAGTTGATTGAAAGCCACATCACAAATATTTTAAACTAGGGGCTCTGCCCCTGCTCCCATTACACACCAACCCTGCCGCCACCAAACCACCCACCACTCACCAATCCCCCCATGCATCAACCCCCCTACTAACCTATTAAACTAAGATGGGGAATCCTTTTGGTTCCCACCCTGTGGTCCACCTTTGACAAGAGGGTGGTGCAAGCCACCATGCCCATCCTCTGTGTACGCTTAAAGAAAGCAAAGCTCCAAGAGCCACCAGATAAGTTCAATACATACGTGACCCTGAAGGTACAAAATGTGAAGAGCAGAACTGTCGCTGTTTGAGGGGACCAGCCATGCTGGCAACAAGACTTCCTTTTTGAGATCAGCCGCCTGGACTTGGGCTTGATTGTGGAAGTTTGGAACAAAGGGCTGATCTGGGACATCATGGGTGGGACAGCGTGGATTGAGCTGAAGGCATCAGGCAGTCAGATGAGGAAGGCCCTTGGGAGTGGGCTACACTTGAAGCAGATGAAGGACCATGAGGTCCGGGGCAACCCAACATCTCATAAGATTTTGTTGGATACAAGATTTGAGTTACCTTTTGGTGAGTGTAACCGGCCAGTTGCAGTGCCCCTGAATCCTCTATGAAGATCAGAGACTCATCTTTTTTCTTTGTTCTCCGATGCTGGTGTCCACTGAATGGGTCCATTTTTAGTAGTGGTTTCCTTTCAATAGTTAATTTCAATTAAAACAGGCTTAAGATATTGCATACATGCTTTTATTGTCACATTTATGTAAATTTTAGATATATTCTATAACTGATCTATTCTTTTTTGTTTTGTATATGATTCACTTTGTCATTTTATGTACATTGTTTAGAGATTTATTGCTCAATTATATTACTTAAAATGTGGATGATTGTTCTTATTAGCAACTATATTGAATGTAGAATTTATATTGATTTTTGTTGCAATGTAAAACACTTTGAGATTTTTTGAAATATAAAGTGGTATACAAGTTAAATAAATAAATAAATAATAAATAAATAAATGTCAATCACATCACATAACTGTGATGTCACATAACTGTGATGTCACATAACTGTGATGTCACATAACTGGATGAAGGTTGCCCTGGGCACCTATCTAGGTACCAACAAGAGTTGAAAGGGGAAGTACGGGAATGTTTGCAAAGCCCAATATTTGTGATCCCCCCCCTGTTTTTCCTTTGACATCCAATGTTGGAGGTGCAAAGGAACACCAACCCAACCTACCACCATGCCATGATCCACTAGGGCAAATAGGGTGCTACCCCAACGGCCAGTTTACCCTAATCCAGCCCCTTTCTGTCTGCTTTCTTAACTACATCTTGTCCAGTAGATGGCACTAGATATCAGTTTCCTCCTTCTTAGTCTCAGTGTTGCCTTTGTAGAACTCAGCAGGGAAGAGGATGGAGACAAAACTAGAATTAGCTGGGTCTGGCTCCACCTACTGTTAGTCTCCCTGCCTTCAACCCTACCAGTCTAAATGGGCACCAGACTCCACTGATAGCTACACTGGTGTTTTCTGTAGCAAACATTAAGTATGAATAGCAAGTAGGCACGTGTGAAAACACCTGTGAGTACACACCAGGCAGCCTCATATGATGACTGTCGATTGCTGTGCCCTGCAGGTGAGGGCCTCCTACAGATACCATCTTATCAGGAGGTCCGTTCCGAACAACATAGGAAACAGACCTTTAGCAAAGTGGCACCAATCCTTTGGAATTCCCTACCCTTAAATATTAGACAGGCACCATCTCTGTTATCTTTTTGGCGCCTACTGAAGACCTTCCTCTTTCAACAAGCCTTTTAAGTAGAGACCTTATCCCAGTCCGCATCTGTGTTGGAATTGCTTTTTAATGTATTTTTAAACTTTCTTTTTAAAAAATGTTTTAAAGCTTTTTTATAAATGTTTTTAAAGATGTTTTGTTTCAGTATGTTTTTAATGGTTGTTGTGTTTTAATATACAGATACAAAGACACTCTCACACTTGTAGGCATCACATCATCTGGGCACTTGTTGCTAAGGAAGGTCATCCAGTTTTCCTTTTGTGCTCACCTGCCCACAGGCCTAAGCATTTTATACTCCTGTTGGTCTTTAAGATCTGCCCAGAGCCAGCTTCCTTTAATGTAAGATGTGCCTAGATAACTATGGTATTGGAAGAGACCCTGTTTATTTATTTATTTATCTTATTAGTCACTTACTACAAAAGAACCTTCTGTAAACACAAAAGATTAAGAGCCAAAAAGGCATAACATAAAACCAAAAATAAAAATGCATTTTAATAAAACTATTTCAGTTATCCACAGAGACCCAGCAAAGAAAACAACAACAAAACACTTTGGCAGCAAAAACATTCCATCTAATGGGCCATCAGCCAACCTGCCATAGCCCATCAAATGTATGGAACAAGAGATAGGTCTCAACCTGACAAAGTTAATGATTATGCCAACAGGAGTGTAGCATGGGCAGAAACAAAACCTGGGGTGGGGCAGAAGGGTTGGGGCATCAGCCACTACAAAAGAGGTTTCTGGGGGGAGAGATTTCTTAGGTAATGACAAAAATCCCAATTTCTGCATTTTAATTAGGAACTATAATCTGTGAAGGTTACAAAAAAGCAAATCAAATTAAAATGCAATATTTTCCATATGCAAAATAGTTATGTAAACTAAATAACAGTGACTAGGAAGTAATTGTTTATTGTGCAAGTCATCCTGCCATAATTATCTGAACTGTTAATAAAGTCTAATGTTCCATGATTTCTCTGCAAACTTGCAGAGGAAATATTCACTTAAAATTCCTTCAAATATGTTACTTTCAAAAGCCAAGGTTACCAAATTTGCTACCTGAAGACAACAGAAGAAGCCAATGTAGCTCCACAAAAAGCTGAGAGATGACCTGAAAACAAAAAAAAACACATACAGGAAGTAGAAGGAAGGCTAGACCACAAAGGAAGAATACAAACAGTTAGTACGGAATTGCAGGGATGGTGTCAGGAAGGCTAAAGCTGAGAATGAGCTGGGGTTAGTGAGAGATGCTACAAGCAACAAACAGCTTTCATAAGGTACATCCATAGTAAAAGACAGAGAAAAAAATGGTGCTACAGCTACTCAGTGAGGATGGCAAAATGATAACAGATGACAAAGAAAAGGCAGAAGTGTTCAATTCCTACTTTGGCTCAGTCTTCTGCCAAAAGAGGGTCTATGATTCTCCTGGGCATGGGCAGGATAGGATTGCCACTTGAGAGTGATAGACAAACAGTCAAGGAATACTTAGTGACTTTGAATGAGTTCAAATCTCCAGGGCCCAATGAACTGCATCCTGGAGTATTGAAGGCACTTGCTGAAGAACTCTTTGCCCCCCTGGGCTCCTGCCGGGAGGAAGGGCGGGATATAAATCAAATAATACATAAATAATACATAAAATAAACTCTCAGAACCACTGTTTATTATCTTTGCGAAACCATGGAGGATGGGTGAAGTGGAGGACTAGTGTTGTCCCTATCTTCAAAAAGAACAAAAAGTAAGAACCTGGGAACTATAGACCAGTCAGCCTAACATCAATCCCTGGGGAAATTCTGGAGAGGATTATAAAGTGGTCAGTCTGTAAGCACCTTGAAAACAATGCAGTGCTTATTAAAAGCCAAAATGGATTTATCAAGAAGAAATCCCGCCAGACTAACCTTATCTCATTTTTTGATAGGGTAACGTCCCGGGTAGACTGTGGGAATACTGAGGACATAATATATCTTGAGTTCAGCAAAGCTTTTGACAAAGTGCCCCAGGATATTCTGATTAGCAAGCTAGCTAAATGTGGGCTTGATGAAACAACTATCAGGTGGAACCACAGTCAACTACAGAGACTATCACTGGTTCCTCCTCAAACTAGCAGGCGGTAATGAGTGGAGTATGGCAGGCTTGGTCTTTCATTTCAACATTTTTATTAATGACTTGGATGAGGAGGTATAGGGAATGCTTATCAAATCTGCAGATGATACAAAATTGGGAAGGATAGCTTATACCCTAGAGGACAGAAACAAATTCAAAGTGATCTTGATAGGTTAGAGCATTGGGCTGAAAACAACAGAATAACTTTTAACAGGAATAAGTGCAAAGTTTTACACCTAGGAAAAAGAAACCAAAGTTATAAGATGGGGGATACTTGTCTCAGCAATACTATATGCGAGAAGGATCTTGGAACTGTTGTTGATCACAAGCTGAATATGAGCCGACAGTGCAATGTGGCTGCAAAAAAGACAAATGCTATTTTAGGCTGCATTTAGGCTGTCCACTGGGGGGGCAAAGAGGGGCTTGCCCCCTCTGGAATTCTAAATGTAATGGTGTCTGAAGTGGGTTGCCAATGATCTGTAGAAACAATTCATAGACCTCCTCCCATCCAAATATTTCTTCGGACACTCTTGCTCCTGTTGTTCAGACTCCAATCTTACAACCGTAGAGTTATTGCACTGGGAGGGACCTTGAGATCCTCTAGCTCAACCCACAATCCATTTAGAATACCAACATCTTTTCCAAAGTTCAGAAATGGACTCTTCGGTGAGCTTGAGTCTTATTTCCATTTAATTAGTTATAAGAAAGAGAGGGAAACTAAAGGGGAGGGGAAGCAAAGCTGAACTGCACCTATCTGAGATTAAAACTGGAAATTCCAAGCACATTTTGTAGGAAGTTCCGCTGAATGCACTAACACTTTCCTCTGAACGAAAACACATGAATTGAGGCAGCAGTTGGAGGGAAATTACCAGCCTCCATCCTGGCATCCTTCAGCTCATCTGCATGAGGTCTCCCTCCCAGTTGTAATCATTCACAACCTGGCCTCTTGCCAACAGCCTGAGGTGAGCTGTGAGCTCTTCTTATTTCAAGTTAAATCCCAGCTCAGCTGTAAAACATTAATGCCTAGTTCTGCCTTTTGCTCCTTAGGGACTTTGTACTAAAACTGGGAGGGAGGCAATTAATTTTTGTGTGGGTGCAGTTAAAAATAAAGCTAACAGGAGAATCCCTGGCAATGCTATAATCATCCACTCTGTGCTGAGGTTCTTCTGTACTTCCTTAAGCTGCTATGTGCTGGCCTTTTCCCTTGACATGAGGACAACACAGCACAGATGTTTCTGAGGGGTAGATATGGAAAATAGTAGATTAAAAATATGCCAAACAATCCCTGTACCCAAGATGGGGACTCATCCAGATTTCCCCTTCTTTCTTAATAACATCTGGATGTTATGATTTCCTAGATTCCCTTATAGGACTAGTAAAAATATTCAGCTTAAACTGCAATGTAGTTTAACTGTGCCATGTATATGAGTGTTCCTATATAAACAGTTACAGTTAATGTTATTATTACTTAAAATGAAATCATTATTGATGGGAGGAGGGAAGAGCACCGGCGCTCCAAGATGCTTTAAAACCACTCCTCAAATGGGCTAAAAGGTGGAGTCGGCGGAAGAAATCAAACAGGTGATGCCACTGCAAATATTGGTAAAAAACAAATAAGAAAGCACATCACATTTTATTTTAGGTAGAACCTCAAGTTTTCTACATCATCAGCGACATCATTATTATTAAACAGCAAGTGGGATGAACAACAAAATTTTGGAACATGTTGTGGTCTTGTTCAGGGGTCCTTTCAACCAGCCATGCCCTATCCAAGAATACTCCATTCCATTCCTCCTCACCCCTCATTTTCCAGACCCCCCAACAATATATTTAGTATTGTGTCACCACTGGCAATGCTCAGTCCTCATTGGCCTATTTAGGTGTCCACATGCCTTCCCAAGTGCATTTTTTCAAGTTTCCAGATGCCTTTCTCTCGTGTCTGTAAGGTGCCATTTTGGCTACATAAGGATCAGCTGCTGCTCACAAATTTGTTGGTAGGTGCTCCTTTTCAGATGCCGACACTCAGCACATGGATGGTAAGGTGAGCCTGCTCTGGCTCCTGCCTCAGCACATGAGTGCCCTGCACAAGTAATATCAGCATAAGCCTCAAGCCAGTTGGATATCGAGGAGAACGGAAACAAGTTAGAGAATCAGTATAAGCAGAGAGAAGGGTGAAACACAACGAAAGAAGAAATGCAGCACAAGGACACCATATGTTTATACTGACATATCCTACAGCAGGGATAGGGAACCCTGACTATTTGGGGAACCCTTAGGGCTTCCCCCAGCCCATACTCCCCCCTCAGCCACGTCCATTCCCAGACCTACATTCCCCCCTCCTTGACTATTTTTCCCTGGCTGGAATGTGTCCTTGCACTCTGACAAAGACTCATTCTTGCCTAAATGGAGGACAGAGAGAGGTGTGCAAGTGTGTGTAGAAACTAGCTGACTTCACAAAGGTAACCTTCATATTTGTTGTTCTGTCCACTTTTGCCTCTGGCCTCAACCATCACTGGCACATCTCACTCACATACACACACACACATACACATGCACGGACAGAAGGTTGCCTACAAGAAAATGTGGCCCTCAGACAGTAAAAGCTTCCTTACCTGGTCATAGAGAAACACCTGGAACACCACTGAGCTGTCTATTCCTTTACTTGACACCTCCTCCTTTTTCACACAGATTATGTTGTGTCCCGCCCCTTCCTGCCTCTCCCTAGTAAGTCCTAGTCAGGCTTCCTGCATGCAGAGGGCAGAGTTCACCTGAATGTCTTTCTTTAGCGGCTTCTCCCCCTCCCATTCTTTACTAAGAAATGTCAATAATTCTGGTCTGCTGGACATCATATTCCAGAGCTTGGAAGTAACTTGTTATTTTTAACGAGTTACTTGTAATTAGTTACAATTTTAGATAACAAGTGGGTAATTCCATTACATTTGGCAAGTAACAGAACGACTAGTAATTTCCCTACTTTTCAGCTGCAACTTTAACGTTTCCAAGTTAGGTTGGACGTTACTTGGGGGCGGGAACAAGGGGAAGTCAGCTCCTGGCTGTGATTGGTTAACACAAGACATGTGCCTCACACTGATTGGACCTCTGCGCAGACTCTCTCTTCCCTTGTGATCTGTGTTAGGAGGCACGAGGGAAGAGGTGAATAGGCAGGGGGGCCTGCTAGCGTCTGACTCTGAGAGGAAAAAATGGATGCCGGAGGACAAAGCCAGGGCAAGGACAAGGAGAAGAAGGCAGCAGCAGAATGGCAAAGAGCTGTGGAGGTGAGTGATGATGATTTGTGTGTGTGTGTGTGTGTTCCCCTGTGTGTGTGTTTTTGGCTGGAGTCTCTGGTTTTGGGGGGGGCTCTGGCTCTCTGGCTACCACCCCTTACTCTCTGGACTCTCAGCTTCAATTTAAAAAAAAAGTAAGTTTCTAGGTGGTCTAATTCCCGAGATATACACCAAAATGTCAACTGCCCCCCCGCACAACTTTTTTTAAAACAGATCCATGCTCTAGCTACAACTCCCATCAGCCCAATCCAGTGGCCATGCTGGCTGGGGCTGATGGGAGTTGTAGTTTAAAAAAGTAACTTTTCAAAGCTCTGGCTGTAACCCCGCCCTTTCATGATTGTAGCCAATGATGCCAGAGTTGTGACTTGTTGATCCAGGCATGCCTAGGCTGAACGTCAGAATATGGTGGCTTTGAGTTTTTTGCAGTTTGCGTAAGTAATATGGCTTAATGTTTTTTTTCCTCTTCTGTCCAAGAGTCAGACCCTGGGCTATGAAATATGAAAGTATTTAATCCAATATCTGCTTTTCTGGGAGTAAAGCCATTTCTGGGAGTAAAGCATGTACCTGGAGTAAACCCCATTGAACTCCACTAGGACTTGCTTTTGAGTAGACATGGTTAGGATTGTGCTGTAAATTAATGGGACTTGTGAGTAAACATAGCGCAGACTTGTGTTTTTTAAAAAAATGAATGAAGTTTATTTATTTATTTTCATTTATTTATTATTTGATTTATATCCTGCCCTTCCTCCCAGTAGGAGTCCAGGGCGGCAAACAAAAGCACTAAAAACACTTTAAAAATCATAAAAACAGACTTTAAAATATATTAAAACAAAACATCTTTAAAAACATTTTTAAAAGCTTTAAAAACATTTTTTTAAAGAAAAAGTTTAAAAACATATTAAAAAGCAATTTCAACACAGACGCAGACTGGGATAAGGTCTCAACTTAAAGGACTTGTTAAAAGAACAAGTTTCTTATCACTTGAGGCTGCAGTTTTCCCTGGTTGAGTAAGCCCCATTGAATACATTGGAACTTGCTTCTCAGTAAACAAACATAGGATTGCACTATAAATATCTTTACAGGTTATATAAATAAACATATTTGATAGTCATGCTTATATAAATATTTTCATAGAATCATAGAATAGTAGAGTTGGAAGGGGCCTATAAGGCCATCAAGTCCAACCCCCTGCTCAATGCAGGAATCCAAATCAAAGCATTCCCGACAGATGGCTGTCCAGCTGCCTCTTGAATGCCTCCAGTGTCGGAGATTCCACTACCTCTCTAGTAATTAGTTCCATTGTTGTATGGCTCTAACAGTTAGGAAGCTTTTCCTGATGTCCAGTCGAAATCTGGCTTCTTGCAACTTGAGCCCATTATTCTGTGTCCTGCACTCTGGGATCATCGAGAAGAGATCCCGGCCCTCCTCTGTGTGGCAAACTTTCAAGTACTTGAAGAGTGCTATCATATCTCCCCTCAGTCTTCTCTTCTCCAGGTTAAATATGCCCAGTTCCTTCAGTCTCTCCTCATAGGGCGTTGTTTCCAGTCCCCTGATCATCCTTGTTGCCCTCTTTTGAACCTGTTCCAGTTTGTCTGCATCCTTCTTGAAGTGCAGAGACCAGAACTGGACACAGCACTCAAGATGAGGCCTAACCAGTGCTGAATAGAGGGGAACTAATACTTCACATGATTTGGAAACTATACTTCTGTTAATGCAGCCTGATATAGCATTTGCCTTTTTTGCAGCCACATCACACTGTTGGCTCATATTCAGCTTGTGATCAACAACAATTCCAAGATCCTTCTTGCATGTCGTACTGCTGAGCCAAGTATCCCCCATCTTATAACTGTGCATTTGGTTTCTTTTTCCTAAGTGTAGAAGTTTGCATTTATCCCTGTTGAATTTCATTCTGTTGTTTTCAGCCCAATGCTCCAGCCTATCAAGGTCCCTTTGAATTTTCTTTCTGTCTTCCACGGTATTAGCTATGGCCCCCAATTTTGTATCATCTGCAAATTTGATAAGCATGCTCTGTATCTCCTCATCCAAGTCGTTAATAAAAATGTTGAAGAGCACTGGGCCCAGGACCGAGCCCTGTGGTACCCCACTCATTACTTCCACCCAGTTTTGTCATGCTGTGTCCCTATAAGTATCCAATTGCATACTATGGTTGTACAATACTTCCTTTACATTTTAAGTATGCCTTGGGGTAGTCATGGTTCTCCATTGTTTTCATCCTGAGGAGCAGATAGGCTGAGAAATGGTGAGTAGCCCATGGTCACCCACTACACTTTATAGCTTATTTCCATTTTGAAAAATTAATTAAAACAATTTACATGCAGGCAAAATGTATTAAGCGGATTCACACAATATATGTAAAGCACATCCAACTCACATTTAAAGCGCATGACTTCCCCTAAAGATTTCTGGGAAGTGTCATTTCCCCCTCACAGTTATAGTTCTCACCACTCTTAACAAACTGCAGTTCCCATGATTCTGTGGTGGAACTCTCTCCCTTTCGATCTCAGACATGCTCCCTCCCTGTCCAGCTATCGCCGAGCCTTGAAGACCTGGCTGTTCAGGCAGGCCTACAAGATTGGGACAGATTAATTTATGTTCTGAATTAATGAATGGTTTTTTAGCTTAAAATTTGATTATGTTGATCTATATGTATTGTTTTTATTCTTGTTGTTCATCGCCTAGAGTGTCCCTAACCCGGACAGATAGGCGGCTGAAAAATAAAATTTATTATTATTATTCATGTGCTTCAAATGGGTGTTGAATGTGCTTTAAAGGAATGGTGTGGATCTGCCCTAGGTATGATGTTCATTCAAGAGTGAATTGAAAAGAACAATTTTAAAAGATACTTTATATATATATATATATATATATACACAGAAAGAAAGAAAGGAGAGATGTAAAGGGGAGTATTTCTTTAGATGTTACCCTACTTTCCATTTTTGCTTTCTATTTGCTTCTAGCCCTATTCTGTCACTCTCCAGTACACATGAAGAAGGGGCAGTGAGGGCAACTCCCAAACCTGGGTGTTACGCCTCCAAGTTAGTTCTTAGAACTAGGTATGCCTTTCCTATCTACGATGTATTTCTATAAATGAAACAGCTTTTCTTATTTTACTAAGTCTTACATCTCAGTGATCTCAGTGCAGGGTAAAAGCCTGCCACAAACACACACATTGGCACACACAAGCATCATAGACTGTTGACAATCTCTGCTAATATCTATACAAATGTACATAACATGCATCACCTGAACTCACATGATCTAGAATTACCTTAGATCTTGCAAGATTTGCAAATGAGAAGCAATAGGGTTTTATATTAGTTCTGATTGTCTATTGGGCTATCATAGGTTATATGTTTTTTTCATTTTCTATGGCAAAAACTCCAACTTCAGTGGAATTTATGTGATGTGTTCTAATCATTTGAATTTGGCTAATGAATGCTTTATTCTTTCATCAGAACTTTAGCAGTAGTACTAAAATATTAATAAAAAAGAAAAGGGAAAGAAAAAATACTTTACATACATCATTCAGCTGTATTGCTAATTATAGATATAGATATAAAAGATAAACGGCATTTTGTCAAACGTATTTTTGTCTATGTTTTATACCTCATCCTTGGTTTTCCAAGCTTGGCATGGAATGCTTCTCATACAGAATTAATTTGAAATCCTGCATATTTATTATCATAATCATCATATTCAAAATAAAAAATATGTGTACCGCCTTCAAGTTGATTCCAACTTATGGTGACCCTATGAATAGGGTTTTCCTGAGGCTGAGAGGCAGTGACTGGCCCAAGGTCACCCAGTGAGCTTCATGGCTATGTGGGGATTTGAACCCTAGTCTCATTTTGTTCTCACAACAACCCTGTGAGATAGTAGGTTAGACTGGCCCAGGCAGGGTTATTCAGTGAGCAAAAATGAGGCAAATAGCATCTCTTTTAATTGTGGTATCGACCTGCTTACTTCCACTCTGACTGGGTGATCTTGCAGCATGGGGAAGAGATGGGGGCACATCACAGCTGAAGTTCACCCATATAGGAGCATTATCTCTTGTTTATTACAGAGACGCCTGTTGCAGGTTTTGCTGCTGAGAGCAGCAGTCAGTTAGTGCGGCCACTTGAGTCACAGCTTGTTGATCCTGAGGAGGCAAAACTAGAAAGTGAGGTTCAGAAAGGAGGCCCTGTGCACGAGGAGGAGGAGGGCATGAAGCAGTGCCAGTTGCCCACAGCCACATCTGCAGAACAGCAAGTACCATGGTTTGGCTTTGAGAAAGCTTGTACATTTGTGAGCCAGAGTGGGGAAAATGTTGTTGTACGATGCAATTACTGCCTTCCAAGGATCAAAAATCTGAGATCAGCTGTTTCCTCCTCATCCAATGTGAAGAAACATTTTGAGGTAAGCCTTTGTCATGCTGGTCCTCAAAGAGTGTCCATTGTCTATTTATGTTTAAATTGTGAAGTTCCTCTTCCATTTTTTCTTGGATTCATGCTTTGTTCTTCTTCCTCAGAGGGCACACCCTGAGAAGCTGAGAGCAATTGAAGAAGCAATAAAGGCAAGGAGACGTGGCCTTCCTGAACCAATGCATGACACCCCTCCTCCCAAAATGCTGAAGCAGCAGCAGACAACCCTTGAGAGGTGGGGATCTGGCAGGGAGTCTGTCACCCAGAGCAATCTCGACAGGAGAATCATTGATTTCATTGTAGAGGAGACATTACCACTTCAAACTGTGGACAAACCATCATTCATTAATCTGGTTCGCATTGGACTCCCCAAAGATCTCACCATCATATGTGCCAAGACTCTGAGAGACAGAATTGAGAAGAGAGCATGCCACATGAGAGAAACTCTTGCAAACCGAATGGGTGCTGTGGCATATATAGCAACCACTGCAGATTGTTGGACCAATGGCAAGAAGAGTTACTCTGGAGTAACAGCCCACTGGATCAACCCAACTACCCTGAAACGTGAGGTCGGGGCCTTGGCTTGTAAGCGTCTGAAGGGGCGCCATACATACAATGTCCTTTCAAAAGCACTGCATGATGTACATGTGCAGTACAGGATCCACAACAAAGTTATGTGCACTACTACAGACAATGGCTCCAACTTTGTGAAAGCGTTCAGAGTTTTCATGGCCAAAGAACCAGTGGAAGCTGCAGGCACCAGTGACGATGATGGTGATAACCAGGAGGAGGAGGAGGTTGAGGTGGAGTTTGTGCCTATCTGTGAGATCCTGGACACAGGACCTGAGGCAGAGGAAGAAGCTGCGGACTCAGGAGAGGATTTTGTTTTACCACCACACCAGAGATGTGCTAGCCACACCCTCAACCTTGTGGCAACACAAGACATAGAGGCCATGCTTTCTGACTCCTCCAAAAGCAATCTTCTTGGTCCTTTCAAGGAACAGTTTTGTTCCTTGATGGGAAAGTGCAGCAAGTTGTGGTCCAAGCAGAACCAGTCAGCCCAGATTGCTGAGTATATCCATGCGCAATGTGGTGTGTATCTGAAGGTACCGAATAAGACCAGGTGGAATTCCACCTTTGATGCGTTGAAGCAACTACATGAGCTCCTGTCAACTGTGCCACTAAAAATGCATGCCATAATGGACCGCTGCTCCTTGTCCAGGATCACAGCTGCTGAGATTGAAGTGGTACAGGAATACACAGAGATTATGGAGCCACTGGCCCAGTCCCTAGATATCCTGCAACGGGAGAAAGGCATGTTCATGGGGTATTTGCTACCAACGCTCTGCAATCTGGACCGCAAGTTAGAAGGACTGGAAAACAAACCTGAGAGGTACACATACTGTTTTCAGCTGCTGAGAGGTGTGCGTGAAGCCCTAAGAAAGCGGTTTGCAGCTATCTGGGAGGACAAGAGGCTTCTTCTGGCAGCCTGCCTACACCCTCGCTTCAAACTAGATTGGTTGGAATCGTGTCAGGCCACCACCCATACCAACAAGTAAGAACATTAGGGAAGCCCTTTGGGTGGATTACTCCAAGGGAAATGTTGTCTCAAGGGAGGCATCAGAGGGCTTAAGGTGGTGGGCAGGGGCTGGGCCTTTTCTTCCTGGGGCTCCTCATCACAACCTTGGGTTGCTGCAGGTAATCCTTAAGGGTCTGCTGTGCTGCCCCATGAGTGTGGTGACTTGGTCACCTTCCTACCTTCCATGTCATCATCCACAGGCTCAGGCTGGACCCTGAACCAGGGGACATGACAAGCATCAGGAAATGAAGAGCAGATGATGGTTTCCTAACATATATGTGTTAACATATCCTCTCTCTTTCTTAGATACACAATGGAAGCCTTGCTGAAAGCTGAAATAAAGATGGGTGTACTTAATGAGGACAGTGATCAGTCTTCAGATAAAAACCAGGAAGGAGATGACTTAGAAGATGACTTCTTTAGCTTTCTGCCCCAGGGCAAGGAGTCAACAGTGGACACTGCTGAGGAGGAACTGGTGAGGTACCTGAGGTCTCCCAGCAGGGAAGTGTCATCACTCCATGGCTTTCCACGTGTGCTGCGGTGTTTTTTGCAGCACAACACAGGCATGCCTTCAAGCGCCGCAGTAGAACGCCTGTTCAGTACTGGTGGCAACGTAATGACTATAAAAAGACATTCCTTGTCTGACATGCTCTTTGAGCATCTTGTTCTTTTGAGACATAACAGAAACATACTATAAAAGCATTTCAAGTGTAAAATTTGATTTCAAGAGTTGGGGTATCTTCATTGCTTGGGGGGATGTGAGATTCTGTTATGCCATTATGTTAATCTTATGGATAAATTTTTTTATTCTACTACCCCCTGTGTGTGTGTGTTTATTTTTAATATTGTTTTAGGCTTCTTAGATGTGCAGCAGCCAAGGCCAGCACCTTGTAGGAGTTTTTTTAAAAAAGTAACTGAAATGTAATTGTAGTGATTACTTTTGAGAAAAAGTAAAGTAATCAGTTACTTTCAGAGCAATTGTAATTGTAACGGTAATTACTACTTTTTGGGCCAAGTAATTGTAACTGTAATTTATTACTTTTTAAAAGTAATCTTCCAAGCTCTGTCATATTCAGAGGAGATACACCAGACACCCTCCGGGTACATAATCAGTATCATTCCACTTCCGTCCTTTCCATAGTTTAATTCTTCCTTTAATATTTGCATGAGAAATTGAATTTGCAGTCTTAGATGCCTCAGGGTAGAGAGGGCAGAAGGAGAAAGCAGACAGTACCTCCAGTACTTTGCCTCCAGAAAAGTCAGTCCAGTGTGTTTGTTTATATATTTATTTATTTATTTATTGCATTTGTATACCGCCGCATAGCCGAAGCTCTCTGGTTGGTTTACAACAATTAAAAACATTAAAAACAAATATACAAATTTAAAAACGCATCTTTAAAAAGCAATTTAAAAAACATGCTAAAATGCCTGGGAGAAGAGGAAAGTCTTGACCTGGCGCCGAAAAGATAACAGTGTTGGCGCCAGGTGCACCTCATCAGAAAGATCATTCCATAATTTGGCCTTTTTAACTCCACAACAGATTGGATGTGTCTTTAAGATCATTCACGTCTGGTTCTATAGTCGCTGCTGGTTACCTCAAGTGGTTGCCTCAAGTGTATTATTGTTATTGTTATTATTATTATTGAGAAGAACCGGCCAACAGAGCTGGCTCTGCAATCTATGTGTTGCAATTTTGAAAAGCATAATCCTAGGAGTTTCTCTTTTACTCATAAGGAAGACCACTATAATGAATCTGGATTCATGTTCCTTTTTCTGTTAGTATTTCTCATAGAATGTGTTCAACGTTTCAATGAAAGAAAATGTCCAATGTCTTTTCCCCCCTCCACAATTGCTAATTTTCTGAAATCATCACAGAATCCTAGTTTAACAGGAAGTTTAATTTAATCCCTAATCTAATCTAGTCATTTGTTCCAATGGAGCAGTCCTGTACCTGTCTACTCAGAAGTAAACCCCACTGACTTCTACAGGATTTGCCACCAGGTAAATGTGTGTAGTAGGGGTGGGAACCTTTTTCAATCCAAGGACTGTATTCCTGCATGGGCAATGTTCCGGGATCCACTACTGAGTGGGAAGAGGAAAAAGTGGGCATGGCCAGAGGCAAAAATCGGTGAAGCAACAGATGTGCCTGTTCCCTTGAATACAGTAAGCTAATTTCAGCTACCTTTATTGGTTTGTAACCACACCTGCACAGACTAGATGGTGGGAATTATAGCAATGTCTAGATGGCCACAGGTTTATTTTGGCCTTCTAAAGTAATGACAACAGAAGATTTACGTAATGTTAATGTTGATGAGGAGGACATTGAACTTGCCAAGGATTATCAATACCTCGGCACAGTAATTAACCAAAATGGAGACAACAGTCAAGAAATTAAAAGAAGGCTAGGACTGGGGAGGGCAGCTATGACAGAACTAGAAAAAGTCCTCAGATGCAAAGATATATCACTGAACACTAAAGTCAGGATCATTCAGACCATGGTATTCCTAATCTCTCTGTATAGATGTGAAGGTTGCACAGTGAAAAAAGTGGGAAAGAGAAAAATCAACTCATTTGAAATGTGGTGACGGAGGAGAGCTTTGTGCATACCATGGACTGCGAAAAAGACAAATAATTGGATGTTAGAACAAATTAAACCAGAACTATCATTAGAAGCTAAAATGATGAAACTGAGGTTATCATACTTCGGACACATAATGAGAAGACATGATTTACTAGAAAAGACAATAATGCTGGGAAAATCAGAAGGGAGTAGAAAAAGAAGAGGGCCACACAAGTGATGGATTGATTCCATAAAGGAAGCCACAGACCTGAACATACAAGATCTGAACAGGGTGGTTTATAACAGATGTTGTTCGAGGTTGCTGATTTATAGGGTCACCATAAGTAGTAATTGACTTGAAGGCATATAACAACAAATCCTTCAATAAGCTATCTGCATCTAAGTGGGAATAGCAAGGTAGCCCTTTAGGTGTGTCTCGTAACACCAGCCTGCATCTGATTTTTCTCCATGTAATCTAAATTCATTAACTGACAGCGTGCACCCATTTCTTTCTGCAGCTATGATCACCATTTGCCTAAATAACTCTTTATGGGCTTCTGTTTGAAATTCAGCAATCTTTGTCAAGCAGAATGTTATCTGCCTCTCAGTATCCTTTTAGCTGGGCTGAATGGATTTTGCCTCTTTTAATGTCATCTCACCATACTAAAGGTCCATTTTCTATGTTGTGCAGAACAGACCTGCTGATAAGATTATATCTGCAGGAGGCCCTCACCTGCAGACTGCTGTGATCGGCTGAGTATATAAGGGATAAGACGGTCTTTCGGGTATCCTGGTCCCAAGCTGTATAGTGCTTTGTACACTAAAACTAGAACCTTGAACTTGGCCCGACAGCAAATGGCCAGCCAGTGCAATTCTTTCAGCAGCAGGGTGACAGGTTGGTGATACCCTCCCCCAGGGAGCAGTCTCACCGCAGCATTTTGCACCAGCTGCAGCTTCTGGACCAACCTCAAGGACAGCCCCACACATAGCACATTACAGTAATCCAGCCTGGAGGTTACCAGTGCATGGACAACAGTGGTCAGGGTATCCCGGTCCAGAAACAGCCACAGCTGTCTTATCAGCCAAAGCTGGTAAAAGGCACTGCTAGCCATGGAGGTCACCTGGGCCTCTAGCGACAAGGATGGATCCAGGAGCACCTCCAGACTATGGACCTGCTCTTTCAGAGGAAGTATGACCCCATCCAAAGCAGGCAACTGACCAATTATCTGAACTTGGAAACCACCAACCCACAGTGCCTCCGTCTTGCTAGGATTCAGACTTAGTTTATTGGCCCTCATCCTGCTCACCACCGAGTCCAGGCAGCGGTCAAGGGATTGCCCTGCCTCTCCCAATTCAGATGTTATGGAGAAAGAGAGCTGGGTATTGTCAGCATACTGCTGACACCTCACCCCAAAGCTCCTGATGACTGCTCCCAAGGGCTTCAGATGTTAAACAGCATGGGGGACAAGGTGGTACCCTGCGGCACCCCACTGCACAACTGTCAGAAGGCCGAAAGACAGTCACCCAATGCTATTCTCTGAGAGTGACCCTGGAGATAAGATTGGAACCACTGTAAAACAGTGCCTCCAATACCCATCTCACCAAGTCGGTCCAGAAGGATACCATGGTCAATGGCATCAAACGCCGCTGAGAGATCAAGTAAGAATAACAGGGTCGCACTCCCCCTGTCCTTCTCCCGATAAAGGTCATCCATCAGGGCAACCAAGGCCGATTCAGTCCCATAACCAGGCCTGATTCCAGACTGGAATGGGTCAAGATAATCTGTTTCATTCAAGAGTAGCTGTTAACATTGTCTGTCAGACATTTTATTACATGTGTGGCCACTGATTTGGGGGCAGGAGGGGTTTCCACTACAAAAGATGACACAAATTTGCATATAAAATGGAGCATATGCAAATTTTATGCATTTTTTTTGTACTAGGTTTGAGGTCCCAATGCACACACCCCTATATGAGAGCATTTCCCTGGCTGTTCATTCAAATTTTGACCTTTTTGTCAGTAGAGGAATCAAGGACTGAATGTCTACAAAGAAGACTCGAGGATTTAAAGAAGAATCAGCTTATGAAAAGACCCCTTTCCCTTTCCCCCTTTTTTTTCCAGAGATGGTTAACAAAACCAAACAACCTTTGGGTCGATGTGTCCCTGTAGTAAGCAAGTTGTTCATGCTCTAGTTTGTCTTACTATATTGTTTTTGTTAGCATTATTATAACCAGATGTAGTCTGAGCATGATTCTTTGAAGCTGTGGTTGTAACATCTGATGTTCCAATAACCTGGGGAGACTGAGAGGAGGAGAATAATAAAAATTTATTTCAAATGCCAAGAGCGGTTCCATCCTTCTCTTCCCCTACCCCCCATTGTTATGTTGAGAGAACTCCAAAAAACAAGAAGCTTGTTATGAAAATAAATTTGCTCCTCAGTTTCTTATTCTTGGGCCAAGCATTTGCTTTGTTCAAACAGGAGAATATATGAAACAGTTCAAATGTATGAAGAATATACTGCAGTTGTTCCTACAAACACGCATCTAGGTGTGCAACATGTCTTTTAATGCTGGCTTGTTGGCATGGAGACTTAACCCCCTACTCATAAGCTCCATAAGAGAGAGGTCAGCCGAAGATGTTTTGTTGTCTGCGCTGAAAGACAAATGGCACGGTCCTCCCCTTGCAACATTAGAACTCATGGTCATCCAATGAAGCTGAATGTTGGAAGATTCAGGACAGAAAAAAGAATCTACGTCTTCACAAAGCACATAGTTAAACTATGGAGTTCTCTCCCACAAGAGGCAGTGATGGCCACCAACTTGGAAGGCTTTAAAAGAGGATTAGACAAATTCATGGAGGATAAGGCTATCAAGGCTACTAGCCATGATGGCTATGCTCTGCCTCCATAAGCAGAGGCAGTATGCTTCCGAATACCAGTTGCTGGGTACCAGTTGCAGAAGATGCTTTTGCGGTCAGGTCCTGCTTGTGCGCTTCCTATTGGCATCGAGCTGGTCACTGTGAGAACAGGATGCTGGACTAGATGGTCCATTGGCCCGATCCAGCAGGCTCCTCTTTTGTTCTTAAAGACAACCAGACTGGCAGTTGAATCTTACTTCATCACAGTTGATGAAACGCCATCCTCTGCTGCACATGAGGGAAGGTTAGGAAGCAGAGGGCAGACCACGTGGAATACACAGCTCTGTCCACTCCTTGCCCCTTAGCTGACTGAGGTGGCTGCCTCACTCTGCCTCATGGTAGGGCCTGTTTTTATGTTAGGATTGGCCAATGCACTTCCAGTGAACATGATTTTGGTAAGAGACTAGGAAAGGCCTCTGGTCTTGGATCACTGCTGCTGGTTAAGATATTAAACTAAAAGAACCAACAGTCTGAATTTGCAAATGTGAATATATTTAACATGAAATTGGTTGTCCAATATATATTTCTTTTGTTGGGAGTAAAGCGCCAACACATGTTACAAGTGACCTGAACCAGAGGGGATTGATTGACAGAAAGGCAATCTATTCTTCCCTTTTCTGATTCCTCCTCCAAAGTGTTTGTTGTTTTTTCAGGCTTTGCTCCCCCCTTCCTCCCTTCTTGCCGAAGCCCTACCTCCATCACTTACCTTACTGCCTTGTTACTGCTGCTGCCGCTGCCCACTCACTCACTCATTTGCCCCCCACCGCCCCACCCCCTCTTGCCATCCCCATCCCCACCCCTCACTGCTGCCACCATCACCACCATGGTTTGCCTCACCTTGCCCACCTCACCTATAAGCATCACACTATGCTTCACACTCATGGATAGCATGACAGTTACAAAAATATAATATAATAGTGTGTGTTTGTGTGAAATCTCTAACATCTTTTTCATCTTGACACACTGGACAAGTAACCCCTGCATCTGTTTCAGTACATTCATAAAGGAAGCTCTGTAGTTTATGCAAGTAGCAAATTTGGGTTTCCACTAGGTTTTTTCTTAAAAGGGAGCTGCAATGGCAGCCACCAATCCCGCCTCTTGAATTGGTGTGATACATGCATGGGTAAAACTACATTGGCCACATTCTCATGTGTCACATTTTTAGGAAATGCTTGAATTATCCTAGGTGTAGGTAATGTGTGAAATAGCCTTAAATCACAAAAAAGGGTGGATTTGCATATATGCAAACATAACATGAGAATTTATTGTTGCTGATGCGGCTATTAATTAGATTTATTAGTCGCCTGATATCTGAAGGTCCCCAAGCAACTTACACAATGTTAAAACACAAACAAGACACACTATAAAAACATAACAATAAACAACAACAATATAGCAATAGCACCCCCACGCAACCACAGGAAGGTTTGGCAGCATATTAAAACAAAACATCATCTCAGTCTATCACATGCCCGGAAGAAAAGGTGTATCTTTACCTGGTGCCGAAAAGATGACAATGAAGGTGCCAGGCAAACATCACTAGGCTTGCACAGTAGTTTTAAAAAGTGGCCTTGATCATAACTAAGTGGATTGGAAGCTTTGCTCCAGAAAGGAAAGTGTAAGTGCAAATCCATGGTGACAAACCTCTCTATAACCCATCTAAAGAGATATGATTCCTTTGTAGGGTGTACAGCTGTCCTCCATGCTAGTTAGAGAATGGGCTCAGAACTGGAAAATAATTTTGAAAAGATGTAGAAGAGCTAAATGTGAAATCATTCCATTTTTAAGAAGCTAGCCTTTAAGCATTTTGATGAATGGAAGCAGCCTGAAAGAAGTGACAGTGGGGAAAAGGACGTTAATTGAAATTAAAATAACATACAAAGTTCACCTTTAGAAGATGAGTATCTCTTGTGCACAGTACAGTGGAGAAAAGGAAACCCCCGACTTCAAAGCCTTCCATAATTTAAGAGGCAAAACTGACAGTTTACTGCTCTACTTAATCTCACAGCCCTTTTTCATTAAGACTTTAACTTGGCACAAGACACTCATTTGTGGCATTGCCTATGAACTAATGAAATTTGTTGCTGGTGATTTTTTTAAGCTTCCTGTGTTCATGAACAAAGCATCCTGGAAAAAATGCAGCTTTTAGCTGTTGATGTTATTCTTAGTCTCTCACCTCCCCCCCCCCAATCTTGTAGACTGGCAGAAAACATAAAATAATTTAGCTGAACAACCAAAGATATATGTTTGGTTTTAGCAGAGTGATTAGATAGCATTTATTTTCTTCAAAAAGGGGACACCATCAGAGAGGTAGTCTGCCCCTCAAAAACAAACCTCCATAAGCAATAATATAGTTGTTATATTTCCAAATGGAGAGGTGATCATGTAGGAAAGAGAGGCTCGGCTCTAATGCAAGAGACCCCCTACCTTTGTTAGAAAATGTTGAGTGGTCAAAAATATAACACATGTGGGAATGAAAACCTGGGGAGCTGTTGCTGGTTTCCTCTGCTCGTAGATTATAAGATGCCCCCATTTCCCAAAAGGCCAGTTCTCTAAAATACACTAAAATATATAGATCACTTTCTAATGACAGGAGGGCTTAGCTACCCCATGATGTCAGAGAGGGCAGAGAAAACTTGATTCCAGAAATTATTTACATGAGTGCAATCCCACCACAAGTGCAGGACGGAACCTCTCTCCCAACCTCCCCTCCAGCATAGTTGCAAGATGGCAAAATTGAAATGGTGAAGTTTTATCAGGGTCCAATGCCAGCGGTGAACCACTTTCAGCATTGCCTCTTGGATCCTATCCAATGCAAGGGGCTTTTATCATCAGTGCTTAATTCCTAGATCATATTCCTAGACAGATTTAAGTGCTTCTGTATTGCTCATAGTTCCAGTTATTTATTAATCATGAAGGCTATCCCCTTAAAGTATAAGAGTATATACCATTTCTGATCATAGGATATCCTTCTGACTGTACAATTTACTAACGGAGGCCAGGATTTGAGCCTCTTGAAGCCAATGATGCTTCCAATCAGTCAATCTAGCAGGACTTCTTTCTAAATGGATCTGCACCCTGTACAGGCCTTTACCCCCCCATATATTGATCATATTTATCCATGTTATAGAAGTCGAGATGTTAAAGAAAAGGCAATGGCATGGGACCCAAGAATTTTGCCCAGATCCTCTAGACCAGCCTTTCCCATCCGGTGTGCCTACAGATGTTGTTGGACCACAACTCCCATCAGCCTCAGCCGATGGGAGTTGTGGTCCAACAACATCTGGAGGCACACCGGTTGGGAAAGGCTGCTCTAGACTAATAATGTATATTGCAGGAAAAGCTTATCAATTTTTTGGAATTTACTAGGGTCTATGGATGAGATCCATTGGCTGGTGCCAGTTCGAAAGCATTCCGTCAACCTGAGAGGCTGGCATTGATTGGAGTTCATTCTTTATCTGCTAGCCACTGTTTTTACCAATCCATTTTTTTTGCTAAAAAAAAAAGATATTAATATCAATATTTTAGAAGAAATAATGGTATTTTGAAGGAAATATCGATATTTCTTTTTTAAATATTGATACTTTGAAGGAAATACTGATATTTCCTTTAAAATATTATTTTGATGAAAATATCAATATAGTAAAAGAAAATATCGATATGATTGCACATATGGCCTTTTGGCATGATTTGTTGTTGTTATGTGCCTTCATGTTGATTATGACTTATGGTGACCCTATGAATCAGCAACCTCCAAGAGCATCTGTCATGAACCGCCCTGTTCAGATCTTGTAAATTCAGGTCTGTGGCTTCCTTTATGGAATCAATCCATCTCTTGTTTGGCCTTCTTTTTCTACTCCCTTCTGTTTTTCCCAGCATTATTGTCTTTACTAGTAAATCATGTCTTCTCATTATTATAAGTATGATAACCTCAGTTTCATCATTTTAGCTTCTAGTGATAGTTCTGGTTTAATTTGTTCTAATAACAAGTTATTTGTCTTTTTATTGATTGATTGATTGATTGCATTTGTATACTGCCCCATAGCTGAAGTTCTCTAGGCGATTTTCAACAATTAAAAACATTAAAAATAAATATACAAATTTAAAAACACATTTTTAAAAAGCAATTTAAAAACACATGCTAAAATGCCTGGGAGAAGAAGAAAGTCTTGACCTGGCGCCAAAAAGGTAACAGTGTTGGCGCCAGGTGCACCTCGTCATACCAATCATTCCATAATTTGGGGGTCACTACTGAGAAGGCCCTCTCCCTTGTTGCCAACCTCCCAGCTTCCCTTGGAGTAGGCACCTGGAGGAGGGCCTTTGATGTTGAGCATAGTATATGGGTGGGTTCATGTCAGGAGAGGTATTCCATCAGGTATTGTGGTCCTAAGCCATGTAAGGCTTGATAGGATAAAACCAGCACCTTGAATCGAGCTCGGAAACATTCAGGCAGCCAATGCAAGCAGGCCAGAATCGGTTTTATATGTTCAAACCGTCTGGTCCCTGTTACCAATCTGGCCATTGCATTTTGCACAAGCTGCATTTTCTGAACCGTCTTCAAAGGCAGCCCCAAGTAGAGTGCATTGCAGTACTCTAACTTGGAGGTTACCAGAGCATGGACAACTGAAGCCAGGTTATCCCTGTCCAGATGGGGGTGTAGCTAGGCCACCAACAGAAGTTTGTAGAAGGCACTCCATGCCACCGAGGCCACCCGAGTTTCAAGTGACAGAGATGGTTCTAGGAGAACCCCCAAGCTACAAACCTGCTCCTTTAGATGGAGTGCAACCCCATCCAGGACATGTTGGACATCCACCATCCAGTCAGAAGAACCACCCACTTTGTTGTAGAATCTTGAGCATTACTTTACTTGCATGGGATATTAAGGCAATAGTTCAATCATTACTGCATTCCCTGGGATCCCCTTTCTTTCGAATTGGGATATGTATTGAATGCTTCCAGTCTGTGGGCCATTGTTTAGTTTTCCATATTTGTTGACAACTGTTTGTCAAAATTTGGACAGATTCAGTCTCAGTAGCTTGTAGCAACTCTATTGGTATGCCATCTGTTCCTCGTGATTTATTTCTTCCAAGTATTTGAAGAGCAGCTTTCACCTCACATTCTAAAATTTCTGGTTCTTCACCATATGGTTCCTCCGTGAATGAATCTGTCATCCTGGCATCTCTTTTATAGAGTTCTTCAGTGTATTGCTTCAATCTCAGGGGCGTCACTACTGGGGTGCGGAAGGTGCGCCCACACCCGGGTGTCACCATGAGGGGGGAGACACCCAGAGCCGCCCCGTGGCGCGCCGTTGCCCGGCAAGACTGCTCCAACTCCTCGGAGGCAGGCGAGCCGGCAGGCGAGACAGGGAGCAGTGTCGGCGGGGCAAGGGATGCGCGCTGGCATTCCCAGGCCTTCTCTGGCTGGGTGCCCCTCTGGCGCGTGCCCTCCCAGGGGCATGGACGGGGTGGCTGGCCTTGAGTGCACGGGCATGCGCACGCAAGCCCAGCCACCTCATCCATGCCCCTGGGAGGGCGCGCACTGGAGGTCCACACCCCCCCCCACTCCCGCTAGTGACGCTGCTGTTCAATCTTCCTATTATTTCATCTCGGTCAGTCAGTGTGTTCCCCTGTTGATTATTAAACATCCCTACTCTTGGTTTTAATTTCCCTTAATTTCTCTATCTTTTGGAAAAGAGCTCTTGTTCTACCCTTTTTGTTGCCCTCTTCTATTTCTATACAATAACCATTGTAATAGTTCTCTTTGTCCCTACGTACTTGTCACTGTATTGTTCCATTTAGGGTTCTAACCATGTTTCTATCTCCTTTTGCTTTTGCTTTCCTTCTCTCTTGAACCATTTTAAGAGTTTCTTCAGTCATCTGTTGTGGTCTTTCTCTCTTTTTAACTAGAGGTGTTGTCTTTTTGCATTCTTCCCTGATAATGCCTGACTTCACCCCATGGTACTTCTGGTTCTCTGTCAACTTAATTTAAAGCCTCAAACCTGTTCCTTATTTGATCTTTTTATTCTTCTGGGATGTTATTTAATTGTATTTTGGCATTACGATTGCTTTGTTCTTCTTCTTTAGCTTTACTCTGAGTTTCGATTTGACCAGTTCATGATCTGTACCACAGTCTGCTCTTGGTCTTGTTTTCGCAGAAAGTATGGAACTTCTCCATCTTCTGCTACCAATTATATAATCAATTTGACTCCTATATTGACCATTTGGTGATGTCCATGTGTACAGTCGTTTTTTCGGTTGCTCAAAAAATGTATTTGCGAGAAACAAATTATTGGCTTCACAGAATTCGATAAGTCTTTTTCCTGCTTCATTTCTATCTCCTAAGCCCCATTTCCCCACAATTCCTAGTTCTTCTTTGTTCTCTACTTTTGCATTTCAGTCCCCCATGATTATCAGCACACCTTGTTTTGGTGTGTGATCAATTTCTTCCTGTACTTACTGCATAAAATCAATTCCTCTTCTTCTGTGTTTGCTGTTGGAGCATAATTTGGATGATGGTTATGTTAACAGGTTTCCCGTTAAATGTCATTGATATAACGCACTCAGATACTGCGTTATAGCTCTTAATTGTTTTTGCTACATCACTTCTCACTATTAAAGCAACCCTGTTTCTTCTTAATGATAGTGGGGAGAATTAGGGATGGAAGGGTATGTTCATTTCAGTTCTCTTCATTTTCCCATGTTTTAAATTCAGTTTTTCACATTTCCACAGCAATTTGCTTTAAAAAAAATCCTCATAAAAATTCATCAGCATTTTAGTGTCAATTTCTCCTAATAAACAGTTTTGTAGGCAGTACTTTTCTTTTTGCAAGCCATTTTCCCTAATACAATGCCTTTTTGTATGTTATTTTGACTAACGCCTACTGAAGACATTTTTGTTCCAGAGGGTGTTCCCTGAGGTGTACCGCATGCATTTATGGAATATATCAGTTTTATATCTGTTGAAATTGTTTTATTGTTTTTGGAATTCGCTGAATTGATTTTATTGTTTTTAGAGCTTGTATTTGTGTATTTTATTTTTGCTTCAGAGTGAAGTGATCTATAAATGTGTATAATAATAATAATAATATCCTTTCTATTTATTTATTTATCATTTGATTTATATTTATTTATTTATTATTTGATTTATAAACAGACTTTAAAATACATTAAAACAAACCATCTTTAAAAACATTTTTTTAAAGCTTTCAAGATAAAAAAAGGTTAAAAACATATTGTTAAAAAAAAGGTTTAAAAACATATTAAAAAGCAATTCCAACACAGATGCAGACTGGGATAAGGTCTCAGCTTACAAGGCTTGCTGAAAGAGGAATGTCTTCAATAGGCACCAAAAAGATAATAGAGATGGTGCCTGTCCAATATTTAAGGGGAGGGAATTCTACAAGGTAGGTGCTGCCACGCTAAAGGTCCATTTCCTATATTGTGCAGAATGGACCTCCTGATAAGATGGTATCTGCAGGAGGCCCTCACCTGTAGAGTGCAGTGATCGACTGGATATATCAAGGATAAGGCGGTCTTTCAAGTATCCTGGTCCCAAGCTGTATAGGGCTTTGGTGTATAGGACACCAAAACTAGAACCTTCAACTTGGCCCGGTAGCAAATAGGCAATTCATTCAGCATTGGGGTGACATGTTGGCGATACCCTGCCCCAGTGAGCAGACTCACCGCAGCATTTTGCACCAGCTGCAGCTTCTGGACCAACCTCAAGGGCAGCTCCACATAGAGTGCATTACAGTAATCAGCCTGGAGGTTACCAGTGCATGGACAACTGTGGTCAGGCTATCCCAGTCCAGAAATGGCCGCAGCTGTCTTACCAGCTGAAGCTGGTCAAAGGCACTCCTAGCCACTGAGGTCACCTGGGCCTCTAGCAACAAAGATGGAACCAGGAGCACACCTAGATTACAGACCTGCTCTTTCAGAGGTAGTAAAACCCCATCCAAAGCAGACAACTGGCCAATTATCTGAACTTGGGAGCCACCAACCCACAGTGCCTCCATCTTGCTGGGATTCAGACTCAGTTTATTAGCTCTCATCCAGCCCACCACCGAGTCCAGGCAGCGGTCCAGGGCTTGCCTGGCCTCTCCCGATTCAGATGTTACAGAGAAATAGAGCTGGGTATCATCAGCGTACTGCTGACACCTAGCCCCAAATCTCCTGATGACTGCTCCCAAGGGCTTCATATAGATGTGCCTCCAATATCCATCTCACCAAGTCGGCCCAGAAGGATACCATGGTCAATGATGTCAAAAGCTGCTGAGAGATCAAGTAAGAGTAACAGTGTCGCACTCCCCCTGTCCTTCTCCCAATAAAGGTCACCTATCAGGGTGACCAAGGCCGATTCAGTCCCATAACCAGGCCTGAACCCAGACTGGGATGGGTCAAGATAATTTGTTTCCTCCAAGAGTACTTGCAATTGCTGCGCTACAACCCTCTCAATCACCTTCCCTAAGGATATTTGCAACGGGTCAGTAATTGTTGCAAACCAATGGGTCCAGGGTGGGCTTTTTCAGGAACCGTCAAATCACCGCCTCTTTCAGGGTGATTGGAATCACTCCCTCCCGCAATGATGCATTGAACACACCCTGGATCTACTCGGTCGACCCCCCCCCCTCAGCAAGCTGTAATAAGCCAAGAAGGGCAAGGGTTGAGAGGACACATTGCTGGGCACATCATCACACGAACCGTATCTACATCATCAGGCTGTATCAGCTGAAACCGTTCCCAAGTTGCAGCAGACGTTGCACTGGACACGTCATTGTGGACTACAGTAGATGTGGAGAGGGCATCAAGATTGCTATGGAGGCAAGCAACTTTACCCTCAAAGTGCCTTGCAAACAATTCACAGTGGGCCTCCGGAGGGTCTAAAACTCCATTTCCTGGTGTTGTTGTCAACAGACCCCTGACTATATGGAAAAGCTCTACTAGATGGCTACTTGAGGGTGTGATGGTAGCAGAGAAGTGGGCCTTGTTCACTGCCCTCACCGCCACACAGCAGGCACGGCTATGATATTTTACTTGTGCCCAATCAGCCTGACAGCACGTCTTTTGCCACTTGCACTCTAGCCATTGCCCAGCTTGTTTCATTGTCCTTAGCTCACTGGTGTACCAAGGTGCAGACTGGGCTCCACAAAGAGCGCTCAGGGGCAACCGTGTCAAGAGCCCGACGCACCTCGCTGTTTCACAGCATGACAAGGGCCTCAATAGGGTCACCTGCTCTATCTACTGGGAACTCCCCCAAAGCATTCAGGAATCCAATGGATTCCATTAGTCTCCGGGGGCAAACCATCTTAATTTGTCTATTACCCCTGCAGGGAAGGATCGGAGCTACAAGTCTAAACTTCACCAGGAAGTGGTCTGACCATGACAATGGGTGACATCCACCACCACCCCATCTCCAGACCACACTTTCCTCCATCTGAAGCAAAAACCAAGTCGAGGGTGTGCACAATGAAAAGAAATTTATGCACAATTTCTCTTAATATATGCAGTTTTGTAAGCACATTGGTTGGAGAACTGCATCACAAAATTCAGATAAATGCGAATTTCGAAGGATGGCTGTATTTCAATTTGCGTATTGTTTCCAAAAGTGCAAATTCGCTAGATTCATCTTTAAATGCAAACTGAACAGAATTTCTGCCCCATCCCTAGAGAGAATCTCCAGCACTCAAGGAAACTGCTGAAATGCTAGCCCTGCTAGGTACCTGCTAGGAAAAGCAAACAGGTTTGATTTCTGAGTACCGTACTGGCTAGTCAGTGGCTACGTTCTGATCAAGCTCCTCAGCCCCTGCACACACACCCCGAGAGGCCCAATCTTGGACTTCTGCATGTAGGAAGCTTCCCTCAACATCAATCAACTTTGTTGTAAGTCACTTGGAGACCTTCGGGTAAAAAGTGACTAATAAATCTAAACAATAACAACAGCCCTGTGCAGAACTCAATGCTCTCTCAGAAGGCTTGCACAGATAGACTTTTAGAAACAGAGTAGCAGGCCAGGAAGCATAAAGCTTCTGGAAATGGTTCTACTCCAAATGTGCCTGAAAGGGGATTATGCTGGAAATAAACTATCACTTTAAAAATATGTAAACTGGTAAAACAGCCTTGCTTTGATGCTTTCCTTGGCAGTCCCATTCCAGCTGAATCAGTAATAATGGAGATATGGTGTATTCTTTTATTGCAATCCTCAGTGCAGGCAGAAACATTTTCTGCCCCCACCCCTTCTTTTTTCTTTACAATGTGTACTATTTCCAGGAGGCCTGACATTTTATGACTGGTGATATTTGACACGGATTTAACACAACGCAATATACCAGCAAAGAGCTATAGGATACACAGCTGTGTGGGTTTAGGTTTTCCTCAATAAGCAGTGTTTTTGGATTTCTGTACAGGATATGCTATTTTTCCATTATGAGTTAAACAACATGTGGAGATTCTGTTTGGCTTTTTCCTGCTCAAGAGACAATAGCTGCCCAATATAGCCTTCCAAAAGCCTGGCAGTAGGGAAGGAAAAGCTGAGGTGATTGTATGTAGTTAGTCAAAATGCAAAGCCTGCTAATTGTCATGTAAAGGCCTGGCCATATAAAAAGGCGTTCAAAGGCTTGACCACATTTTTTAAAGAATATCTGGAATAAGCTTACTAAATACACAGTCTTTAATTAGGAATAGTGTCAGACCTTGAAGGTAAATGAGCTCAAAATGTCAATCCCCCCTGCTTGAAATACCTGGTAACATTTAAGTCAGGCCCAACCCTGTTCAAACCTGACTTGAGACAGAGTTTATACCCCATCTTGACCACTTACCTGTCCCCACCAGCAGCAGCAGCTTTCCAAACTGCACACAAACACAATTCTTACCTTCAAGAAAGGGACAACTTTGGCTTGCTTGACACAGAAGAGGACCCACCATCACAAGGCCTCACCTAAGCTGTGATAAATGACACACAGAGCATTGCTTCCCATTAAGGAGAGTCCTTGAGGCCAGGGGCTGGCCCTACCATTAAACTGAGTGAGTTGATCGCCTGCAGCAAGTGGAACAGCCCCGGATGTGACTCCTGCGTTGTTCCACTCTTCTAGATGCACACAGCCTGACCTTAGCTCCCTCTTCAAGTGCAGTGGAGGGCAGTATACAGCTTCTGTACCTGGAATGGAGAAAAGGAACCATCTTTTCCTTTGCCTCAGGCAGCAAAATGTCTTGAGCTGGCTCTGCTTGTAAAGCTTCTTCTGGGTGGAAGTTAGCCTTCCTCTGCTTCTTACCTCTCCTTTATTTCCCCAAGATAAGCCTTTATGTCCCTTTTCTTTTGCCTGAGATAGCTGAAGTGGAGCTGGCAGAGAAGGGAAGGGGTGCTATTCAGTCAGCTGGGCTTTTTCAAAATTTCTATTGAAAATCCTGATGCATGGCATGTCCCACAACCCCAAATGAATTTCGGGGCTTGCATATCACTATCTGTAATGAATGGGAAAGGATGCACTTGAGACAGAAATGAAGCATCTATGGGTTCTTACTTGTGTGTGGGGAGTTAATGCCAAGTGGCCCTTTCTGAGTGCTCAGTTTTTGTCTCTGCATTTCTTCCCTCATACATATAAATGTAAGAAATTGTCACGCTACAGGTCGTCGTGCTGCAGTTCACTTCATCACAAACAAGTAGCGCTGCAAACTACAGCATGAACACTTCAGCATTCCAAGGCTGGGTCAGGTGTGGCAGGGGGATTAGCAAGCAAGGACGCCAAGCAAGGTGGATGGCTGTGAGGCAAGCAAGCGAGCAAAATGAGCAGGTGGGCATGTGTGGAAGTGACCAAACAACCAGTGCAAGCAGCCCTGAGATGGGCTGGTGTCAGGTAAGTGAGGCCTGGCAGCATGGGGTTTTTGTCAAGAGGGGTGGGGGTACTTGGGGTTGCCATTCCTGGAGTTAGGTGGTGGTGGCGGTGTGCAAAGCATGCAGGGGCAGTAGTCCCTTGTAATTAAATATAAAACCACTGGAAATGTTCATTTTTTTCAGGTGGTGATGTGCCTTCTGTAACCTATAATGGATATGAAATTTTCCCCATCCCTTGAATCTGTGATTAATGCAATTTGATTGCTATTTCTCTGGTCTTGCACAAAATATCACTGTAAATACTATAAACTAACCCTCATCCTTTGGGTTAAGGAAGGATACAAATGTAAAATCAAATCATTTTCAAACAGAGGTGCAGTCATGTCTGCCAACATTCAAGAGCAAAAGCTGTTCTCTATTGCAGAGGTTCGCAAACTGTGGTCCATGGACCACTTGTGGTCCATGAGCATCATTCAGGTGGTCCACAGTATGTCTGTAAAGAAAAAATAAAAAAATCAAGCAACATCTAGCATAGCGCATTACCATTGCTACATCAGGCAAAAAAATAATCAAGTGGCCCACCAAGACCCTCAGCAATTTTCAAGTGGGCTGTGGAGGGGAAAGTTTGGGAACTATTGTTCTGCTGGGTTGGAGCTAGGGATGGGTGAATCTATCAATTTCAGTTTGACTCAGTTTCTCATTTTTCCAATCTTAAGTTCAGTTCTCCCCATTTCCACATTAGTTTTTTTTATTTATTTTTCATATCGCAAACATACATTGTATAATAACGAAACAACAACACAACAACATAAACAAACAACAGCAATCCCAACTCGGGTCACAGAGGATGAACATATGTATAGCATAAAAGAAAAAACAAACAAACATCATTTTCAATACACTGGAAGAGAGATGTAATAAACTTATGGATGTACCATTTAAAAAACAGTTCCATGTTTGTAAATTAATTAACAAAAATAAAATTACCAAGAATTAAGTGAACCATATAAATCTAGCTTAGATGAGAGACAATCATATAAACCATATTTATTTGCATATTCATTGAATAACCACCATGTAGCAATATATAAATCAGATTTAGTGTTCTCTTGTCAAAAGTGTAAATTATGGGTTATTTTGTCTAGTAAGGCCAAATTCCATATATGTCTGTACCATGTCATTTTTTCCAAATTTTCTAATGTTTTCCAATTTTGTACCACCGTTTGGCGAGCTGCCAATAATAGTTTAGAAATCAATAATTTAGATTTCAATTTAGCATTTTCTCCTCTAAACACTAATAAAAGAAATAATTCCAGAGTGAATATAATATTCTCTTTTATAATATTTATTTGTTCTTTATGCACCACATTCCAAAATAGGGCGATTTTAAGACATGTCCACCAGGAATGAAAATATGTACCTTTATTAGAACAACCACGCCAACAAAGTGGGCTCATATTAGAAGATATATATGACAAACAGGTTGGAGTTAAATAACATCTGTGTAGTATTTGAAGATTAATTTCCTTATGGGTAGCGGATATAGATTTATTATATTTAGATGAACAAATATCTTTCCATTCCATATTATTTAATTCAAAACCTAAATCCTGTCACACTTCCACATTAGTTTGCAATTTTTTTTAAAAAAAAGTCTACAAAATGTTGAGAAGTACAAATTTTGAAGGATGGCTCTGTTTCTGTTCACATAATGTTTTGGAAAGTGTGGATTATGTAGGTTCGTCGTTAAATGCAAACTGAATCTAATTTCTTCCCTATCCCTTGTTGTATCCAATGGTGCCATTTTACAAAGGGAAGGAGTCTTCCCATTCAAGGAAGAGTCATTGGTCTAGTGGAGGCCTCTGCTAATGGAAGAGGAAGGGAGCCATTTTGGGCTGATTCCCCTAGCATTCCCCTGTCCCATCTTCCACTGTCCTGGTGGGTCTCCTAATCCTCTGGAGCAGAGGGCACAGGGGGCTTCAGTCGAAAAGAGAATAAATGAAAAACTCCTGTCTTCCTCTTCCATTCTCAGAGGCATCTGCTTGACCAAAGACCAGTGGAAGCTGGTGGCTCCGATGTCAGTGGAGTAATGAATCCACTCCAGGGTTTAGTATGAACTTTCAAGGAGCTGTAAAAGGTGCTTTCATTGCTCTGCTGATATCAGAGCCACCAGCCTCCACTGCCAAAGGCCCTACCATGAATGGAAGGACACAATTGGATTCAAAGCTATTATTCTGTGGGATAGAGTCTAGATATGATTACTCAGTGGTAAGAATAAAAATCTGCAAATGTCCCAAGGTACTCTAACTTAGTTCACATGTTTTAGGGATGAGTACAAGCCAGGGTCTGGCCACTAGCTACAGTTTTTTGACCTGTGGGGCCTGACTTCTAATTTTAGAAACAGAAGCTGAAATTCTAAGCACGCTCACTAGGGAATAATGTCCACTAAACTTTGCGTTCAGTAAACATTAAATAGGATTGTCCTGTAAGGCTACCGTCTTAAACACATTTACCTGGGTGTAAGTCCGATGTAATCCAGTGGGGCTTACTTCTGTGTAAACCTGCATAAAACTGGCTATGTATTATTATTTGAAAAGCTGAACACGCATGCTAGCTTGTTTCCCCTTTATTCCCAAGGCCAGGTAGCCCACTGTCCTTCAACCTTAGGTTCCCGGATGTTGTTGGACTACAACAACATCAACTCCAGCCAATTTACCTAATGACCAAGGACAATGGGACTTGTAGTCCAGCAGCAGCAGCAGCAGTAGTGTAGTGGTAAATTCAGAAGGGCAGGGTCCCTTCATGATAGACATGCCACACCCCTTCATAGTCATGCCCCTTTTTCCACTTCCCCCTGTCTCACTTGCTCTCCGTCTTGAGATTCCATACTCCATTATAACAGACATCCCTAGGAGCCAGTCAGTATAAAAGGGAAGTCTGTGTGTTAGCTACTGAGAAGAGTCTTCTCAGTGGCTGACTCACCTCCTTTCACTCTGATTGGCTCCAATTAGCACAAAAGGACAAGGACTCTTTTCAGTGGCTAGCACGCTCCCTTTTCATGCTGATTAGCTCATACATCGGGACCTGACTGGGACCCTGCTCCCAAAAACGTACCGGGTCTATGACCCCCTGCGACCCTGGATGACTACACTCCTGATCAGGGGACCCAAGGTTGAAGAACAGCAGTATAGCCTCTGTTCTTCTTATATCAGAAAAGATATATGTAATCAGACACAAAAGTTCAAAGAACCTGATTATGTATTGACAAGGGGAAAGTGCCAAGTTCAAGCTTTATGTTCAACCGTGTAAAACTGGAAATGCAATTATGTGAAGGTTTGTTTTTTAATAGGAATATAAGTGAAAATGTGTGTGTTTCATTGTTAGTTTCTTTGGTTAATAATCACACAATATTTACTTCTATTCAAATAGAGTTTTCCCCCTCCTGTTAACCTATAATGGATATGAAACCCCCTGGGTGTGGTGCCTATTTCAATCTCATTCCTATTTCTCTGTTCATTAAACGAGGGCTTTTTCTCTATTCATTTTCTTTCTCTTTCCCTCCTCTTTGTTTAGCCACTGTATTGTTCCACCCCTTGCTTTTCAATTCTTCTCACAGTGTTGGTACTTTTCTATCATGCCATTGGGTCATGTTTAAGACAGGGATCACATCCACTCCATACATTTAAAATATACTGAAATCACGTGGCTTCTCCCAAAGACTCCTAGGAAAGATAGTTTACCTTTCACAGAGCTACGGTTCCCAGAACACTTAGATTACAATTCTCAGGGAATTCATGGTGTGGATATCACCATACCTTTTCCTCTAGCCCCAACCCTTTGGCTTTCTGCAGCATGGAGTAAAGGTTACTTAACTGCCCGAATTACTACCTGCTTCCACTATATTCCATCATTCATTAGCATCAGAAAAATCTAGCTGAGTCTGGCAAAAACTACCTTAGACTTTATGTGTTCTTTCTCCTGTACCGTCCTGAGCTCAGGCTACCAATCTTCACTATGCACATCTGTCAGCAAGCAGAAATAAGCTGTAATTAAAAAATGGAAATAGACTGCCTTCAAGTCGATTCTGACTTATGGATACCCTACAAATAGGGTTTTCATGGTAAACAGTACAGAAGGGGTTTCCCATTGCCTTCCTCTGAGGCTGAGAGGCAGTGACTGGCCCAAGGTCATGCAGTGAGCTTCATGACTGTGTGGGGATTTGAACCCTGGTCTCCCAGGTTGTAGTCCAACACCTTAACCACTATACATACATTCATTTCAAGAGCTATATCCCAGCTCAAATTCAGTCCAACGCAAATCCTCTCAAAAAAATCTCATGACATACAACTCCAGGCAGAAAAAAACAGCCAAAATTTACAGATTAAAGGTTGCAATCATAAGCACCCTTAGTATGGGGTTCACTTCTGAATAGACTTGCTTAGGAACACAGTTTATGTATAAACTGTTAATATACTTATATCGACACATTTCTAAGAAGCAATCACCTGAACCAAATGCTCACTTAGAGGTGGCATGCAGCAATTAAACATGCTTGCCACAATCAAAAGGGCTTTGGTGCACTTAACTCTCTACTGAACCAGCATATTCAATTAGGAAGAAAATTCAGACATGGCACAATGGTTGACTCTCCTTGTTGGCCAAAATAAAGTAACAAAATCCAAATTTGAGCTTGCCGTTGCCGTATGCATCCTCATTCTATTGCCCACAGTCATCGGTAGCAAAGAAAGGGGTAGCATGTCACAAAATACTTGACATTCCATGGCTTTATAATAAAGATGGAAGTTGCAATTTTGGGTTAAAGCTTTGTAGCTAATATTTGGCAGTAATGTGTTAGAATGGGATTAACATTTTAGCAAGCGCTGCAACATCCGAGCACAACTCATACAAGCAGTGCTGTTGTAGCTGTGTTGGCATGCACTGCTTTGGGTCCTCTCTTGTCTCTCTTACTACACCACTGTCTATGGATGTAGCACAGAAATCTTCAGGCAGAACGGAAAGGAAATTAATGCAATCCAATGCACATCTACTTAAGAAGTAAGCTCCATTGGCTTCAGTGGGGCTTATTGCTATGTGTGTTTAGAACTGCAGCCTAAATCATAGCTACATGATTTAGCTATGAAATCAGTACTGACCTAGATGGTATCAAATGACCTGACTCGGTATAAGGCAGATTCCTTTATGCCTAAAAGAGAAAAGAGACCCAAGGGCCACAGTGACTACATAATTTATTTATGTATTTTATTTACAACATTTATATACCACTTTATTGTAAAAAAAACCTCAAAGCAGTTCACAGAAGGAATTAAAACAATAAAATTATTGACAAAAACAGTTAAAGACAGGTATTTAAAAACATTCAAAACAATAAAACCAACAATGAGTTAAAAACAGATTAAAAAAACACAATAGCTTCTACCTGCCTGGGTAGGCTTGCCTAAATGAAAATATTGTTAGCAGGTGCTGAAAAGAGTACAATGCAGGTGTCTGCCTAATGTCAATAGAAAGGGAATTTCAAAGCATAGGTGATGCCACACTGATTTCTTCCAAGAGCAGAACAAGTACTATGTGGTACCTGTAGCATGGAAAGCTCACCTAGAACTTGGCCTGGTAGCAAATTGGCAACAAGTGCAGAGGTATTATCTGTTAATAGGATCTCTTGTCAGCAATCATGCTGCAGCATTCTGTACTAATTGCAGCCCCTGCATCAGGTTGTGCTTCATGGGAATTTCTGTGACCTTGGCTGACTGGCTGCCATGATTTTTTTTAGTTTTAGTTTTTGGTTAGGAATCCTGACCAGTTGTGGGATGCTGAGTTTTCTACCTTACTCACTGGAATTTTGTTGTGGTTGGTATGGTATTGCATTTAGGAAATCATCGCTGTCTTTTGTTTTTGTTTTTCTGTTTGCATTGTTTGCCTTTAACCTCACTCCCTTACATCCATAGAAGCAACAACAGTGGTTCCATGTGCTCAGATCAACCCTCTGATGATGCACCTTATTGGTTGCATGATGGTTTGTTTCTTGCCCAATAGTGGTAAAAGAGAATTCACATACTGGGAAGTATGACTTAAGAACATAAGAACATAAGAAGAGCCTGCTGGATCAGGCCAGTGGCCCATCTAGTCCAGCATCCTGTTCTCACAGTGGCCAATCAGGTGCCTGGGGGAAGCCCGCAAGCAGGACCCAAGTGCAAGAACACTCTCCCCTCCTGAGGCTTCCGGCAACTGGTTTTCAGAAGCATGCTGCCTCTGACTAGGGTGGCACAGCACAGCCATCATGGCTAGTAGCCATTGATAGCCCTGTTCTCCATGAATTTGTCTAATCTTCTTTTAAAGCCATCCAAGCTGGTGGCCATTACTGCATCTTGTGGGAGCAAATTCCATAGTTTAACTATGCGCTGAGTAAAGGAGTACTTCCTTTTGTCTGTCCTGAATCTTCCAACATTCAGCTTCTTTGAATGTCCACGAGTTCTAGTATTATGAGAGAGGGAGAAGAACTTTTCTCTATCCACTTTCTCAATGCCATGCATAATTTTATACACTTCTATCATGTCTCCTCTGACCCGCCTTTTCTCTAAACTAAAAAGCCCCAAATGCTGCAACCTTTCCTCGTAAGGGAGTCGCTCCATCCCCTTGATCATTCTGGTTGCCCTCTTCTGAACCTTTTCCAACTCTATAATATCCTTTTTGAGATGAGGCGACCAGAACTGTACACAGTATTCCAAATGCGGCCGCACCATAGATTTATACAACGGCATTATGATATCGGCTGTTTTATTTTCAATACCTTTCCTAATTATTGCTAGCATGGAATTTGCCTTTTTCACAGCTGCCGCACACTGGGTCGACATTTTCATCGTGCTGTCCACTACAACCCCGAGGTCTCTCTCCTGGTCGGTCACCGCCAGTTCAGACCCCATGAGCGTATATGTGAAATTAAGATTTTTTGCTCCAATATGCATAATTTTACACTTGTTTATATTGAATTGCATTTGCCATTTTTCCGCCCATTCACTCAGTTTGGAGAGGTCTTTTTGGAGCTCTTCGCAATCCCTTTTTGTTTTAACAACCCTGAACAATTTAGTGTCGTCAGCAAACTTGGCCACTTCACTGCTCACTCCTAATTCTAGGTCATTAATGAACAAGTTGAAAAGTACAGGTCCCAATACCGATCCTTGAGGGACTCCACTTTCTACAGCCCTCCATTGGGAGAACTGTCCGTTTATTCCTACTCTCTGCTTTCTGCTTCTTAACCAATTCCTTATCCACAAGAGGACCTCTCCTCTTATTCCATGACTGCTAAGCTTCCTCAGAAGCCTTTGGTGAGGTACCTTGTCAAACGCTTTTTGAAAGTCTAAGTACACTATGTCCACTGGATCACCTCTATCTCTATGCTTGTTGACACTCTCAAAGAATTCTAATAGGTTACTGAGACAGGACTTTCCCTTGCAGAAGCCATGCTGGCTCTGCTTCAGCAAGGCTTGTTCTTCAATTGCTGCTGTTCCCAAGCTGCTGTTTGTGAAGGTAGATCAAACCATGTGTGTTTTCTGTCTTTCAGTTATTATTCACTGGAATTGTGTTGGCTGTCAAAGTGAGTTTATAGCAGTCCACAAGGTAGACAGAAAAGGGTAAAGAATCTTCTTACTCTTACTCATTTCTCAGACCTCTTTCGGAAGTGAAGGGTCAAATCTGTAAAGACATTTGGAACAGCCATGTTAAAAGGTACAGGCAAGGCATTCCAGGCAGGGGGTTGCCAACCCTGCTTGGATATGGATATCTTTTCAGAGGATCCTTAATCAAGCTTTACCAACAGCACAATCCAAACCATATCTAGTCAGGTCTATTGAGTTCTATGGGGCTTAGTAAGTGTGTTTAGAATTGTAGCCCTCAGGGACATCCATCTTTACTCTTTGAGTGCTCCCATCTAACACCTCCACGACACTAAGTTCCTCTCTTCCTACAGTGGCCTTCTGGTGACTGGGCTGACCTGAGGGCACTTAAACCCTTCTTGCCAGAAGCAAGTAGGCTAGACTGAATGTTCCCTACCCAGGCTCTATCTTCTAGCTAAGATTTCTATCTTAATTTCCAGTCAGAGAAATGAATTTGTTTGAATTGTATGCTGCGAGCAACTGTGGTTAATGCTGAATGTATCATGTTAAATGACATCACTTGCACTTGCCCCTATGACATCACTATGGCTTGCCCCTATGACATTACTATGGCCTGCCCCTGAAATCTTAAAGTTTGGGATGCTTCTGACCTGGCAACCCTAGAATCTACTGCCTGTGAAGGTAGACCAAACCATGTGTGTTTTCTCTCTGTCATTTATTACTCACTGGGATTAGGTTGGCTGTCAAAGTGAGTTTATAGCAGCCAACAGAGTAGGCCAGAAAGAGTAGAGAATCTTCTTAACTCTAATTCATTTCTCAAATCTCTCTCTGCAGTGAAGGGTCAAGTCTGTAACGCTGCTATGTTAAAAGGCAGGCAGGGCATTCCAGGCAGGGGGTTGCCAACCCTGCTTTGATATCGATATCATTGCAGAGGATCCCTAGTCAAGCCTTACCAACAGCACAATCCTAACAATGTCTACTCAGAGGTAAGTCCTGTTGAATTCTATGGGGCTTAGTCCCCTAGTAAGTCTGTTTAGAACTGCAGCCATCAGGGGCATCCATTTTTACTCCTGAGTGCTCCCATCTAACCTCTACAACACTAGACTTTCTTCCTACAACAGCCTTCTGGTGACTGGTCTGGCCTGAGGGCACTTAAACACTTCTTGCCAGAAGCAAGTAGGCTAGATTAAATGTTCCTTACTCTGCATCTCTAAGTAGGTGAGAAGGAATGATCCCATCACTTTGGCTGGACTTGGAAACACCCTCATTTAGCTAAGATTTCTATCTTAATTTCCAATCAGAGAATTTTTTTTGTTTGGGTGGTATGCTCCAAGCAACTGTGGCTGATGCTTAATGTATCATGCTTAATGACATCACTAGGGCCCACCCCTGAAATCTCAGGGTTTGGGATTATTCTGACCTGACAATCCATGTGTGTGGGGGGGGGCAGCACTAATTGGATTGCAGAGGAGAAAAAGAAGCTACTTAATTCATAAATGAATTTTCCTGTTCATGGAAGCTGCTGCTCCAGCTTTGTATACCATTACGCTGTTTATCTGAACTGACTAAAGTGGCCAACTATAATTTATGGATTGTCCCAAACTCATTGGATGGAAGGGTCAGAAGACACATGATGGAATTTTATTTATTTATTTATTAGATTTATATCCTGCCCTTTCTCCCAGTAGGAGCCCAGGGCGGCATTTCTCCTGCTGGAACTGAGATCACCTAGTTCCATTAGGTGCATAGATGGGCAAGTGCCTGGGAACCATATTTAAGCAGTGAAAAACAAAGCTGGGGAAGGCCTTTTTGTCATATTGACCCCTGAATCAAAAACTAATAGGCTACTTATTTTGCATTAAATTTGACACAGCAAGTTACCAGCTCTGAAAGAAATGCAAGTTCCATCCTGGTTTTCCATGTCTGGATTTTGATTTAAACACTATTTAAACAGCAAGAGCAGATGCAAGATATTTTTTTCAGAGTTTTTTTTACTGTCTCCATACACAGGAATACTTGGTTTGTTTGTTTTTACAAAATTTCCCTTGAGCACCAGTGATTCAAAAGAGAGAGAGAGAGAGAAGGGCTGTGTTTTAAAGCATTAGATGTGAAATGCATCCCTTTAAATCCATTGCAACAGTCCAAGAGAATGGTTTATAAAATCCTAAAACAAACCTAAGCCATTAAGCTCACCGCCTGAAAAAGGCCTGGTTTCAGTCAACTTTGTAGTTTTGTTGAAAATGCTATCCCTTTCTCTTGATATAATTTCTTTGATAAATAAAGTATTACTGTGTGGAGCCATGTTTCTTGACACAAAAGACACACAACTTTTCTTAAAAAGGTGTGAGATGTTGCAACAGTGGGTGAGAATCCTACATACAATTTTTTTTTTAATTATATAAAAATACAGACAGGCCTCTAATATAGAATGGACTTTTGAACACATTGCAATTGAGATTAGCTGGTTGATTTTACTGATGTTTAACTTACCTTGTATATTATTGTTGTTTTATTGGATTGGCTCCAAACTTAGGGTACAATCCAACTCATATTTATGCCGGGACGAGGGGAATTGGATATGGTGGACTCCCAGATGAGCTGGCAGGATCCCAGCTCAGCCAGGCTCCACCAGCAGACGCCCCCACCCCAGCTCAGCTGTGGTACAGCCAGCACCCTGTCAGCTCAGCCAGGGGTCCGTCAGGGAAGCCCAGTCCGGCAGAAGGGGTGCCAGCCAAAGCTGGTGTAAGGCCCCAAAAAGGGGCATTCTGGTGGCATGTTGGAGGAGGGCTGGGGGAGGGAACTCAAGCAACATCCAACTCCCATTCAGAGTGCTTCTGCAGGTCCTGATCTGGGCCAGTGTAACACCAGGGAAAAGACTGGTGTAAGAAAATAATTGCAACCAAAGTCTATGGGTGCAATTACTCCCTGGTAGGGGTATTTGTGAGGGCTGGCTTTTACTTTCTGGTCCCTGTGCGCAGCTCCTGGCTAGGCCCATATTCAGCTGGTCTGGAGGCTCCCAAACACCAAATGGATATAGTGAACCTTCCTATCAGCTCCTCCTCCTCCAGCTCTTTCACCAACTTCCCATGAGTTGGTTGCTCTGCCCAGGTAAAGAGACACTTACAGTTGTGCTGGTTTCTGCATCTCCAGCTCTGTTTTCTGAAGCTGGAGAGGCACAATGCTAGTCAAATTCCATCCCTTTATACTCCAGAACCTGGGGAAATACAGCTCCAGTGCATTGTTGGAGTAAACAAATATTGCATGGTCACTTTAATGGATATTTGGGGAATATCCCATGTACCTGTTTACCATGATGTAACTTCCTAATGGGTGGGGTTTAGATACCTGACTTCCTCCTCCTTTGTCCTGGGGGATTTTTGAATATTCTTTTTTGCTGATCTATCCACCACTGAGAAAGGCCGCATGGCACAGATGCTCTCTCTGAGAGCATCCATACCAAAGACTAAGATGGACTGAGACTATTTTTCTTTCATCTAAGCTAGAACCTATGTTTCTGAACATATGAAGAATTCGTGAGTAAATGTTCTTTATCTTTTACTTAAGAAGATTGTGTCTGTTGTTATTTATATAGAGAAAGGTGGGGCTGGTTTATATTCTCATTCTGCTGCTTGTATTTTTACAACTCTGCTAAGAAATAGGACCAACCAAATTAGTTCCTATTTCTGTGTGTATTTTTTATAATACCGAACATGCATTTCTCCATGAAATCAGCTGGAAGCTGGAATAAAAACTGTTCGGTACATCAACTTGTTGCCTCTCCATGATGATGTATCCAATGAAAATGCATTGCTGTAGGTTGGGCAGAGACAGTGATTGGACCAACACTTTGCTGTAGGCGGTCCTAAAAGGCTTGAGATCAGCTGCAGGGAAGGGAGATACGTCCAACCATGTGCAAATGCATTTTAAACCAAAGCCGGAGAAAACGGTTTGGCTGCTTTTGAACATAAGAAGATCCTGCTGGATCAGGCCAATGGCCCATCTAGTCCAGCATCCTGTTCTCACAGTGGCCAATTAGATGCCCAGTTTTGAAGCAGCTAGTGTGTCTACAGCCTTAGTCATGGTTAGAGAAGACCCACTGAAATCAATGAGACTTTTGTTAATCATTTATCATGATTAACTTAAGCCCAGTGGTTTCAATGGGTCCACTCTAAACATGTTAAGTCTCTGGACCCAACCCATTATGATTGTATTTGTATTACTGCTATTAATAGAAATACTAGTGAAAAGGCAGGACACAAATTTAACAAAATGATAAATAATACTTGACCCCTTTCCAGTGTGTGGTAATATCTTGGATACAAAATTAACTGTGGGGTCTTCCAAAAAAAGTTGTTTTTACTGTTTTCCTTTCTATTCTCTTAAAAATAGTATGCCAACAGAAGAATGTATAGAAAGCTAGTTCCTATAATGCTATAAGTCAGGAGTAGCTAATATGACAGCTTCCAGATCTTGGACTACAATTCCTATCATCCCCAACCAATGACCATGCTAACTGGGGCTGTTGGGAGTTTATTTTTAAAAAACTGCTTTCAGACACCATGGTAGATAATGACTTTAAGAAATCAAGAAAATTTACATTGGAACATGCTTTATAACCAAATTGCTCCCTCTGCAGCTCTGAAGGGATTATTTGGGCATCCATCACACATCTTCATAAATTGAAAGGGAATGAGTCTTCTAGGCACTTTGTATTTCCCCATCATCAAATTGAATTATATTTGTACCACTGGTGATAGTAGATGCATAAGAGGTACACTTGCCATGTACAATATCCTCCTGACATTTGCAGATGACATCCTTGCTGTTTTTTCTAACTGTATACAATTGAAGAGCAGAAGCATGTACAAGCATCATCATCATCATCTGTGTGTGTGTGTGTGTGTGATTTGTTCTTGTTTTGATTAACTGGCTCTATAGATAGTGCTCCTAGAGTTAAAATTCTATTGTGCATCTCTGGAAAGGTTAACACAGCCTGAATTCCAAACCCATAATTCCTTTCTGACACATGTTCCCTGCAGAAGCATCTTGAGAACTCAGTTAACATTCATGACTTCATAACATTGCTGCAGTGGGAGAACGGGATTGCAACTATTTCTGTAATTTACGTCTCATCAGACGTAGCTGTTTAGAAAAACATTCAAAACTGACGCTCACTGTATCAAGTACACACATTGCATACGCAAAAAAGACGGCAGTGCCCAAGTATCCAGAGAGAAAAATAACACGGTGTATCCAGCATTGCCATTATTAGTTCAGACCGAGAAAGTCCGTTTCTCTACTGGTCTTCCTGGAAAATAATTGCATTCATGTTATTCTCCTTTTATTCTGCTTGTTACAGTTTGGGGCAAGGAGCAACAGGTTATTTTATTAGGAATTTTATCTCAGGCAAAATAAAAATTAAAGCACTTTAAAACCAGTTTGTGATGTTTAAAAAAAGAAGTGTTAAGTTTATTTCTCAGAACACAGGAGTTCTGGGAAATATAATCCATGGAAATGTTAGAAACAGTAAGTTATAAAGCAAGGAAAAAACCCGAAGACACAATGGCTGCTTTCACACATGGGGCTAACTGTGTCAATTTTGTGGATTAAACTGGTAGCACTTCTGTCCAATCTCTAAAATTCCTTTCACAATGCAGTACCTGTTGTGTTAAGGAACTGTGGCTTTTGCGGCCGATATACCGGCACTTGGCACAAATGTCTTTCACACGGCTGCAACAATGTCTTGTTTTCATCCCTCACCCATGTGCACTGTAGTTCCCCCATAATTCACTGCATGAATTAGTGTCTAGACACATGAGGGGGGGAGGAAAAAGGAGAAGCTGATACCCGCACCTATCTTGGGATACCAGTACAATTTTCATCAGGTGAAAAACAAAATGGAATGAGCCCAAAGGACAGTAATGTATTGCATGCCACGATGGCTATCACATGAGCGGCTGTAGCTGGTGCAAAACTCCAGCAATTTTCTAGGTTCCCAAGCTTGCAAACAGATTATTTCTGGAATAATTTATCATAGAAATGAGCACTAAACTTCCACTGTATTCCACTAGATTTCCAGAACTATGTCACGTGAAAGATCAAATAAATGCACAGATTACCAGGTAAGAAATCATTGTAACAATGGAATGAAGTGCAGTGTGAAAGCAGCCATACTGTGTGAATGTGTGTGCATGTATGTCTGCACATATGTAGCATACTTGGCCTTGAGCACTGACTTCTGAGGTTCTGGACTAGGTAAACAGGAAGGTGGTTACCTACTGAGTAATTATGTTTACTCAGAGGTAAGCCCACTGGAATTCAGTCAGGCTTACTCCCAGGTAAGTTGGTGTTACTTTCATAGCTTAAACTAGCCTTTTCAACAAGCCTTTTAAGTCGAGACCTATCCCAGTCTGTGTTCGTGTTGGAATAGTTTTTTAATATGTTAAAAAAAAAAACCCAATATTTTTAACCCTTTTTTTAAAGATGTTTTTAAAGCTTTTTTTAAAAAATGTTTTTAAAGTTGTTTTGTTTTGGTGTATTTTAAGGTCTGTTTTATGATGTTTTGATGTGTTTTTAGTGCTTTTGTTTGCCTTCCTGGGCTTCTGCTGGGAGGAAGGGCAGGATATAAATCAAATAATAAATAAATAATAAATAAACTAGGAGTGGCTGCCCTCTGCCCCTCCAGATTTTGTTAGACATAATCCCTGACCATTCTGGCTGTGGCTCATGAGAGTTGGAGTCCAACAACATCTGGAGGGACACCAGTCAGTCAAACATGGCTTAAATACTCTTAAGGGTGGTTAATTAGGATTGGAGGAAGTGCATTTCCTTTGATCCTATTTAACTCTCTCTAAGACACTTCTAGCTTTGAAGTGCCTACACTAGATGTTGCAGAACTGCAACTCCCATCAGCCCCAGCAAATATGGCCAATGGCCGGGGATGACAGGATTTATAGTTAAACAACATCTGGAGGGCCAAAGGTCCCCCACACTTGGGCTACAGCCTGTCAAAGCCTTAGCACAGGGATGGAGAACCCTCCAGATGTTGCAGAACTACAACTTCCATTGGTCCTAGCCAGCATGGCCAATTGCCAGTGATTATGGGAGCTGTGGTTCAGCAACATTCGGGGGGGGTGTCACCAGTTAGCCACCCCCACTTTAGCATAATGGGCTTGGTGGAGTGGAGGAGAATAAGGTTTTAGGATTTTGACCATGAGATATATATTAACCCCAGGCTCAGTTCATCCTGAGCCCTGTTCAACTCCAGGCTACAGCATTCATGACAAATGACCATCAACACTCTACCTAAGTAGTTCAGAGAAGGAACACCCACCTCCTTCCAAGGTAGTTTGTTCCACTATTGAACTGTTCATACCATTAGGTAGTGTTGGCAGGCTAGCTACTAGCCTGTAAACCTGAGAGACACTCCACCCCAAAATGGCCTATATGATTTTTAAAATGACGTTATTTGGGTTCACTTTGCAAAGAGGTTGCTTGAGACCGGAGGGGGAAAGTAGCTGAAAGAATTACGTTTGTCATCTCAACTGAGAGGATGTCACCAGTCATACACTCAGGACATAGCCTTCATGATTGATTGGTAATCCAATCAATGCAATTCCAAAAGGAATTGTAAAAGTTTGGCCATCAGAGGAGCCCATTGTTCAAACCTATATCAAGCTAGCTAAAACGTGATTGCCACCACTGGTCTTCACAAAGAAAAGCCTGTTACTCTGACCATATGACTTGTAATAGGTATTGAAATTAAGAAAGGACACCTACCTGATCCAATCAGTTCTGCATTCTCCTTTGAGGCTTTTGTCCAGAAAGGTATAAAAACTACACTCCTAGAGCCATTCTAGGTTCTGGTTGCCCAGTTCCACTATGAAATCACTTGCTGAATCATGGCATCTGGGTTCTGGTTACCCAGTTCTACTTTGCTGAATATCATTCTACAGTAGGGCCCCGCTCTACAACGCTTCGCTTTACAGCGTTCCACTAATACAGCGGTTGTGAATTGTAGAAAGGCCCCGCTTTACAGCGCTTGTTCCGCTTTTACAGTGTTTTTTTGCCGCCGGGTGCCATTTTGGTCAATGTAAGTCCATGGGATCCGCTTTACAGCGGTTTTCGCTTTACAGTGGGGGTCCGGAACGTAACCCGCTGTATGAGCGGGGCCCTACTGTACCTGAAATCACTTGCTGAATCGCTTAGCCAGCCAGAACCCAGGGATCTGACTTTCCTGCTTTTTCTTCTCTGTCTCTGCAACCCGGCAGCTGAGGTCCCTGCTTGCTGAAGCTGCTTCAAAAGCCCTTTTCAGGACTCCGCTATTTTTCCTGCTTTCCCCTGAACCTTTGCTAGCCAAAGCAGAGATGTAAGAAGCTATTTTCAGGGTCTGTCTACTGCATTTGCTATTCCCCCACCTGACCCAGGAGTTTCAGCATGCCCCAATTCTACTTCCAGATTGCCCACCAGGGCATATCTTGCTCTCTATCCTGTCTTCTGGAGGTCCTTTCCATACAAATTGTAGTCTCCACATCTGTCCCCTCTGCTTATTTTTGACTGTGTGTGTGACTGTGTTTCAGAAACCATGCTCTGGTCCTCCTTGCCCAGCTGTGCATGACAGAGGCCTAATCTGCAAAGTGAGCTCAGAGAGAGAGAAAGAGCAGGCTAATGTGCCTTCTTCAGTTGTTCTAAACTCAACCCCGCATTTCCTCTTATGCTCCTTCATGTGTGTGTATGTTCAGTGTGTGTGTTAATTTAATAATAATTAAGATTGCTTTGTTAATTCCCTCACACATTATTGTTACTGAGCTATCCTAATTGATGTTAATAGATATATATTGTTCTGATCCACTTGTTTCCCATTGAAGTGTTAAATGTGTATATTTTGATTCTGGGTGTGTCTGCTCAATAAATAATCCAATTTTTAAGAACTGTATGAAAGTTAAGTTACCGGGTTAATCTGCCAAGACTAGGGTTGCCATATTCCAGTTCCATAATAACATAAGGTTTGAAATTTGGCTGCATAAAAGAAGATGCCCCCTCTAGAATGCACACCTTAACATGGTGAGGGGGTTTGAGAGTGTCTAAGAAGCTGAGAGCAATGCTGTCAGGAGTCTAGACCAAGAGGCTAGACTCCTAGCTGGGGCACCTGTGGTGCAGTGGTCAAAGCTGAGGCACCAGACTAAGATGCATCCAAACTCAGAGGAAGGCAAAGGTAAACCACCTCTGAAGACCTCTTACCATGAAAACCCTATGAACAGAGAATCCAAAATGCAACACGAGATAGTGCTGGAAGATGAGACCCCCAGGTCAGAAGGCACTCAACGAGCTACTGGGGAAGAACAAAGGACAAGTACGAGTAGCGCTATGACTAGCGACGGGTCAAAGCCGAAAGGAAGCCCAGAGGCTGATGCGCATAGATGCGAAAGGAGAGTCCGGAGTCGTACGACACACACAATAGGAACATGGAATGTGAGAAGCATGAACCAGGGAAAGTTACAAATTGTCAAGCAAGAAATGGAACGTATCAACATTACAATACTTGGCATGAGTGAATTAAAATGGACTGGAATGGGACATTTTCAATCAGGCAACTACAAAATATTTTATGCAGGAAATGGGAAATTAAGAAGAAATGGGGTTGCTTTAATAGTGAGGTTGCAAAAACAAATAAGAGCTATAATGCAAGGTTTGAGCGACTTATATCAATGAGATTTAACAGGAAACCTATTAACATAACCATCATCCAAGTCTAGGCTCCAATGGCAAATGCAGAGGAAGAGAATTTGGAGAGATTTCATGCAGAAGTACAGAAAGAAATTGATCACACACCAAAACAAGATGTGCTGATAATCATGGGGGACTGGAATGCAAAAGTAGGTAGCAGGGAAGAACTAGAAATTGTGGGGAAATGGGGCTTAGGAGATAGAAATGAAGCAGGGGAAAGACCGATTTCTGTGAAGCCAATAATTTGTTTCTCGCAAATACATTTTTTGAGCAACTGAAAAGACAACTGTACACATGGACACCACCAAATGGTCAATATAGGAATCAAATTGATTATATAATTGGTAGCAGAAGATGGAGAAGTTCCATACTTTCTGCAAAAACAAGACCAAGAGCAGACTGTGGTACAGATCATGAACTGGTCAAATCGAAACTCAGAGTAAAGCTAAAGAAGAAGAACAAAGCAATCGTAATGCCAAAATACAATTAAATAACATCCCAGAAGAATAAAAAGATCAAATAAGGAACAGGTTTGAGGCTTTAAACTAAGTTGGCAGAGAACCAGAAGTACCATGGGGTGAAGTCAGGCATTATCAGGGAAGAATGCAAAAAGACAATACCTCTAGTTAAAAAGAGAGAAAGACCACAATAGATGACTGAAGAAACTCTTCAAATGGTTCAAGAGAGAAGGAAAGCAAAAGCAAAAGGAGATAGAAACATGGTTAGAACCCTAAATACAACAATACAGTGACTACTACATGGGGACAAAGGGAACTATTACAATGGTTATTGTATAGAAATAGAAGAGGACAACAAAAAGGGTAGAACAAGAGCCCCATTCCAAAAGATTACAGAAATTAAAGGGAAATTAAAACCAAGAGTAGGGATGTTGAATAATCAACAGGGGAACACACTGAATGACCGAGATGAAATTAAAAGAAGATGGAAGCAATACACTGAAGAACTCTATAAAAGAGATGCAAGGATGACAGATTCATTCATGGAAGAACCGTATGATGAAGAACCAGAAATTTTAGAATGTGAGGTGAAAGCTGCTCTTAAAATACTTGGAAGACACAAATCACCTGGAACAGATGGCATACCAGAGTTGCTACAAGCTACTGAGACTGAATCTGTCCAAATTTTGACAAAAAGTTATCAACTATGGAAAACTAAACAATGGCCCACAGACTGGAAGCGTCCCATATACACCCCAATTCCAAAGAAAGGAGATCCCAGGGAATGCAGTAATTGAACTATTGCCTTAATATCCCATGCAATTAAATAATGCTCAAAATTCTACAACAAAGGCTATCACCATATATGGAGTAAGAAATGCCAGATGTCGAAGCTGGATTTAGAAAGGGAAGAGGCACCAGAGGTCATATCGCAAACATACGTTGGATAATGGAACGGACCAAGGAATTTCAGAAGGAAATCACCCTGTACTTTATAGATTACAGCAAAGCCTTTGATTGTGTAGATGATGAAAAACTATGGAATGCTTTAAAAGCAATGGGTGTGCCACAGCATCTGATTGTCCTGATGTGCAACCTATACTCTGGACAAGAGGCTACTGTAAGGACAGAATATGAAGAAACAGATTGGTTCTCCATCAGAAAGGCTGTGAGACAGGTGTGTATTTTATCACCCTACATCTTTAATCTATATGCTGAACATATCATACGGAAAGCGGAATTGGAGCAAGATGAAGGAGGTGTGAAAATTGGAGGGAGAAATATCAATAATTTAAGATATGCAGACGATACCATACTCTTAGCAGAAACCAGTAATGCTCTGAAGTGAATGCTGATGAAAGTTAAGAAAGCACAAAAGCAGGACTACAGCTGAACGTCAAAAAGACTAAACTAATGACAACAGAAGATTTATGTAACTTTAAAATTGACAATGAGGACATTGAACTTGTTAAGAACTGTCAGTACCTTGGCACAGTCATTAGCCAAAATGGAGACAATAGTCAAGAAATCAGAAGAAGGCTAGGACTGGGAAGGGCAGCTGTGAAAGAACCAGAAAAGGTTCTCAAATGCAAAGATGTATCACTGACAGGATCATTCAGATCATGGTATTCCCAATCTCTATGTATGGATGTGAACGTTGGACAGTGAAAAAAGCGGATAAGAGAAAAATCAACTCCTTTGAAATGTGGTGTTGGAGGAGAGCTTTGCGCATACCATGGACTGCGAAAAAGACAAATAATTGGGTGTTAGAACAAATTAAACCAGAACTATCACTAGAAGCTAAAATGATGACGTTATACTTTGGACACATAACGAGAAGATGTTATGCACTAGAAAGGACAATAATGCTGGGAAAAACAGAAGGGAGTAGAAAAAGAAGAAGGCCAAACAAGAGATGGATTGAATCCACAAAGGAAGCCACAGACCTGAACTTACAAGATCTGAACAGGGTGGTTCACGACAGATGCTCTTGGAGGTCATACGCCATAAGTCATCATTGACTTGAAGGTACATAACAACAACAAATGTTTGAAATTTGGCTACATAAAAGAAGATAGCTACAAACCAATCATTTTCATTTCTAATTTTGAATAAAGGAAATTCTCCCCAATCCTTGCAAAAACAAGAATTGGACTTTGAACATGTGAAATAGCAATAAAGAAAATGGATCCTCTAAATATGTGCTGAGTGCATTCTACAGCACTAAATTCTAAACTTGCCTCTATTAATTTGGCATTAGGAATAAGGGATTTCAGCCACTGCCGGGGGCAGAACCAAGAGCAAAATATACCGCAGAGTAAGCAAACAACTTTTTCCATGCTGGTAAGTGTTGGGTGGATTGTTCCATTCCTATTGGTCTTAAGGGGGGGAAGGTAGCATCTTCCACTGCATTGAATTTATATAGAGTCTGTGCATATGTGTGTGTGTATATATATAGATATATACACATACCTTTACCTTTATCTTATATTTTGATTATTATTATTATTATGCACCTAAACGCAGGACTTTATTTAGCTCTGAATTTCATCTAGTTAGTTTTGAATCACTCTAGCTAGTAGTTTATAGCTATTCTAGCTCAGGAGCCACTGCCCCTCTTATTTGACTCCCCCTATCCTTTTAATTTTATATAGTGCAAGGAATTTATAGTCATTTGTTATATTTTCAATCTGAATACATTAGCAACACAGCTAATGAATACTAATGGTGATAAAAACAACATATAATCACATTTCCGGATTTGCTAGGAAGTGCCTCATTTCTAGGTTTGCTAGGAAGCAGTCACAATTGAGCTTTTATGGAATGTTGCTTTTCTATGCTTCACACGTGAATCTAGTTAGTATCATAGCACTTAATTCACACTCAAAAGTAGCAAAAACACACAAAACAGTACTGTCACCAAACAAAAAGTTAGGGATTAACCTTGTTTCTTTTAATGCACATCTGATTCCTACTGAAGTAACATAAGGTTTACAATGGTGCAAGATATGCAGAATTACAAGCTCAAAAAAACCCCATCAAACGTTCTCCTGGGGAAACACTGGTAATTCTCACCTCTGCAGATTTACCATGCATAATGCATCACAGCATGGAAGCACTACTGAGAACTTCATTACAGAGAGCTACAAGGGAAATCTATACCTTACAGCAGTGCTGTTGGAATACAGGATTCACTAACACAAAGATATATCCTGTCTATTGATGCTAAAAATCATGATAATTCTTCCAACAGAATTGACAAGCGAAAAGACTGAGAAAACAGCAGAAGAGTACAAAACAACTCACTAAGCTACCCATAGAAATACTGCTATATATGTATATATATGTAAAGAGCATTTCAGGCCTCTGAAATCCAAAGACCTCATTGGAAATCAGCAGAGGGTCAGTTCATCAAATCAAACTGGACTTCACACACAGCTTATTAGCACACTGACAATCTATGTTCAGTTATGGCCCTCAACGGTTATTTACTTATTACATTTATATCCCACCCTTCCAGAGTGGGATCTCCCAGAGATCGCAAGTGAGGTTCTCAAATAGCCCCAGTGGATGAGAGGAGTAAACTAAGAACCTCATTTTCAGAGATATGCAAAGGGAGGTACCAGAGGAGGTATGGAATTTTCCATTCAGACAGGGGTCAACATTTTCAGGGGCTGTAAATTATAAAGAAAAGTGTATTAAAATGGAAAGGCACTGGACCCCGTGAAAGCATAATGTGATAAGACAGGCAGGTGATGGCAAATAGCTTTATGAGGAAGAGAAAGATGATTTCTACCATATCTGGTGGCAATGCTGGAAAGCAAGAAGGTATTGGTCACTGGTCATTACCACTATTAAATATTCCAAATTGACATGACAGCTGACCAACTAACTCTAAATAAATGGAATCCAGCTCTTCATTATATTCAGAAGGGGGTGAGAATAACAGTTAGAGGAATACATTATATGCTACTATAACATAACCATATAAGATTCAGTTTATTAGATATGCATTTTGGTATGTGTGTACATGTACAAGTGTGTATGCCTGTGATACACACACACATTTTTGTAGGAGTTTTGTAAAATTGTTTCATGTGTAAATTGTGTGATGTCTGTATTTTGTAAGTCATTTTTGTAAATCACTATTATTTTATTCTGAATCTCAGCTATTTCTTTTTAAATAGAATTACAGAGTTGGAAGAAACTGAGAGACCACCTCACCACCCCCTACACAATGCAGTTTCTACAATGCAGGATGCAACTATACCATCCCATCCTGTTACAGCTTGAGTGTGCGGTTTTTTAAATTCACTTCAAAGAGATTTTGCAACTGATCGGCAGATCAACCCATTGCGCCTCCAGGTGTGGCCAATGGAAACACTTTGCTATAGGCAACTAGCTCACAGCCTAAGGGCTTATCCACACGGGAGCCTAACTTCGTACTAAAGACACTACTTTTACAATCCACACTTTTTGCTCAATTGCACCTTCTAATCCGCTGTTTTCCATTCACACAAATAGGCGTTCCTCTGGTAAGGATTAGTGTCACTGTTTCCTTGTGGCCCCACCCTCTAATTTTACATGTTTACTCCCTTTGGTTCAAGGCTGAAGCCGGGAGAGCACCTCAGTATGCAATTGACAAGAAAAATTGAAACTGGCTAGACCCCCCCTCCCCTTCTCCATTGTTAGAGCATGAGTGAAAGGCAGACAGGGGGAGGAGTGAGTGAAAGTCAAAGTAGGCAGCAGCTGCAGCAGCTGCAGCAGCTTTTGTGGGCAGCAGAGAGAGGGGGATGGGGCATAAGAGAGCCTGCCTGCTAAAAAAAAATTGAAGCAAATCACCTGCAAGGATGAGTGCAGCACAGCTAAGATGGTTTTTCCTTTCCTTTTCGCATTGTCCATGGATTGGGTTAATAAGGATTTAAAGGGGGAAACTGTCATAGCTTCTGCTTGCCTGCAATGTCATGTGAACCATGCAAATTGCAAGGGGATGCAAGTAGCACCACACACACACTATATCACTGTGTGGATGAGCCCTAAGTATCTGACTCAACCTCTAGTGTGGCCAATGAAGAGGTGCTTGTGTGAAAACAAAACAATATTTATTTTATAACAGATGTATTTGAAAAGAAGCAAGTTCATTTGTTCATAAGCACATGGTTTCATAAATTGTCTCAAGGTCTTAAACTTAAGTTACTGTATGTTCTTTAAACACTTTAAAGCCCTACCTGGCCTACCCATCTAATATTCCTACACTAGCTCCACTCTCTCATCAGCTAAACAAAAAATAATAAACAACACTGACCTCACGCTGTCTAGCACTAAACAGTCCCTCCAACAAACTTTTCTAAATGCCAAAGTAGTCACACACTCAAATATAAAACTCCACTCCAACGTTATACTCACTCATTCCCCCCTTGTGATACTCACCACTTACCTTAAATACTCTGCTATAAACCATTTGTGATAAATATTATAATACGCAAGTTAAAAACATTTGCAGAAAAGTGTGGAACATCACACTGGGCACTTTGATAGAGGCCTGGAACAACCCTGTAACTAGGGTGGTGAGGCAAATGGGTGCACCCCCCTAGAGTTGGCCCCTAGAGGGGGATTGTCTTTTTAATTTTCAACATGACATACAGTAACAGACTCCATTTAAAGAATGACAGCTTATTTTAAGAACAGGAGCAATTTAAGAATAGGACCCTCTGGAAAATTCAGTGGATAAGTCAGAGCACAACAAAAGACTCATCTAGAAAAGCCTCCTAAAGTCAGCTCACTCAAGACTTTCCCTGACTGAGGGTGGATTTTCATGATCACACTCACCCTATAATTACTTAAATGATCCTGAGTTAAAACCATCCTGCATTCCCTTGAAGAGTTAAAGAGAACTTTGTATTATGGGACTCCACCCCTTGGATTTTCTTTTGCTCTACTTTTCCGTTTCCGTTTCAGTTGTGTTCTCTACCCAGCCAGCAATAAAGAAGCATGCTTGTTTGCCTGCAGTAAGAAATGTTTATTCTGCAGCTATTATGAGTTGAGTAAGACTGAGTCCTTATTGCTAAAGAGTGAAATAAAGAGATAACTTAAAGTGAGCTGAAAAAACATGTACCTTAAGTTACCCTTTACTTTTTTTAAAGGACTCATTATACTCACAATCATAGTGGATTTGGTGGCAAAATTAAGAAACAGCTCAGTATGAGACCTTTTCAGGGTTTCTAGACAGAAAAATCAGTCTAGAAATCAGTAGAAAAAATTCCAGCTGCTGTCCACAATTAGTATTCAATCACTTAGGTTATAATCCTATCGGTATTTACACCAGGCAGAGGGGATACAAATTGTGGCAGATCTCCAGCTGAGCCAGCTGGGTCTAGCTCAGCTAGGCTATGTTGGCATAAGTCCCTTATCATGGCTCAGTGAGGGGTTAGCCAGCCCAACCCAACTCAGGGCTCAGCCAAAACCAGCGTAAGTTGGCTGGCTTCAGTCCCCAAAAAGGGGCATTCTGGGGGTGTGGTGGGGGTGTGGCAAGGGTGAGATTGATGGGATGGAAACTTACACCATGTCCTACTTCCATTCAGCTTGGTCATGTGACCTCCAGTCATGGCATAAGTGAAGCCAGGAAAAAGATCTGTTGGCTCAGCCGGTGTTCTCCCCTCCCAAGGGTTCCTGAACAGAGTTAGCATCTAGAGTACTTTAAACTGGTTTAAGTTAACCTATATTCTGCCCTTAGTTTATGCCATCTTCCTTGATGTAGGATTGCTCCCTTAGTTAATGTTGAACTTCTTAGTTAAAGCATAACCTATTTTGTTTGGTTTACACCTTTTGGTATCCCCTTTGTTGTATCCTTAACATCCTTTTTTCTTATGAAACAAAAAATATGGCAGTCATTTAATGCCTGGTGTTCACACTTAATTTTCCTGTTAACTTGACTTTTTCATAGTCCATTATGTAATGTAACATGCTGTACATGGAACAGTGTGGGGGAAGGTCACCTCTTTTCCCTTCCCCTGGCCTGGCCCTCACATCCTCTTCACCAGTGAGAGGGGGGTTTGATTGATGCTATGCACCTCCCCCACAAAATGTCCCACCTAGAAATGCAGCTGCTCCACCTAAAAAGGAAGGCTGGCTGCAGGACTGGTCCAGAAGCTCCTGCCTGTTTCCCATCTCCTCTACTCCTGTGGCCCTGGGGAAATGGAGGGGAGGGGAATTCAGACCTGGGCCAGGAACCAGGCAGCCGGTGTGGTGATCTCCAGTGCTGAGGCAGGGATGTCCAGATCCAATAACCCTTCAGAGTCACTGACAGTGGGGAGGCCTGCTTGGGAGGGGGGTTCTAGTCTTCCTCCTCCAAGAAGACCATAAGTTCCAGGTCTGGCAGGGCTGAACATTGACAGTGGATTTTCATTTGTTTGCATGAGATGTGGTTCTTACGTTTTGGAAGAAACAGAAGCATTTTCTCATGGATTTCTTTTTAGTTTTCTTCCTAATCCATCCAAGTACTAGATTAGAAGACAAAAACTCAACAGGTGCCCCTTGTTATACTATAATTTGGGGCGGGGGTGGAGGAGGAGGCTGAAAAGTTTTACCTTGCAAAAAGTTTATCTTCTAAACACCTGCTAAAAGTATAGAAACCCTATTGTTGAAAGTTTGGCCATCATTACTGCCACCCCCATAATTATTTGTAAAAGAAATAAGAATAGGAATAATGCCATACTCTTTTGCTAATCCAAACTCACTTAATTTTTGCCCGGTTCAATTCCCTATGAGCTTTCTGAAACTACCATAATTATCTTAGGCTTGGCATCAATACAGTTAACAGAAAAAAATACAATTCGTTTTTCTCGTCTCAAACTTTGTTCCACAGAGAGACCATTATATCCTTGCAAATTTCATACTGTTCTTCTCAAATATCTACAAATCACAAACCTCCTTAGCCTCTAACCACCTGATTCTTATTTTCTACTTCTTCATAAATCTAAAAAAAAAACCTTTATGATATCTGGGAGTCATAACAGATGGGACGTTTGCCAGGTAGAATACAATGGAAGGAAATGAAAGATAAAAATTATTGGGCAGGAATTAAACAGGAGATGAAGTTACTCTCAAGTGGTTTGGCCATGAAAGAGGATCTTTATTTTTGGAATACAAAATAAGATATAGATTTTCAAGACTGAAGTTTATTTTATTTTTTAAGGTGGGGAAGAGCTCCTATAGATAAAATAGTATCTATTGTCTATTTATGTTCCAAACTACTACATATGTGCAAGTCATTTTAAGTCCCCCTTCTATTCTTGGACCTACATCATGACTGAGGGGCTTTGTGAATCCAAACAGATAAATGTTACTATAACGACTGCATGACAGTAGACAGATATAGTGGCTCAGGATGAGGTTGAGAGGAAATGTAACTGAATAGCACAAGACTAGTGTGTCCTCTTGAACTGTGGCCAATGATGAACTGTTCCTTGCTTGGAGAAGATTAACACGGCACCTTCTTCACACTCTACTCTCTGGCTATTGTCACAGACACACAAAGCATCATGGGAGCCACTTTCATAGCAGATGTCACAGAGGTGGGGAAAGTGTGTGAATTAAGCAACCACATGGGCAGAGACCATACTGTGGGCATGATGAAGGCAGCCTCTGTTTGCAGCACATACTATGATGATTGCTATCTCCCATATGAATTCCACATTTATTAAGATTTGCGAATGGGTTCTTGTCCAAACATGAGAGCTTGATAAAAAAAAAAATAAGGTCAGTCGCCCCACTGTATTCACAGGCCTCCTTTGTTCCTGGCTCTAATTTGCTTCTGCTGACTCCAAATCCTACAATCTTTGAGCAGGACCACCATGAGCTACACAATAAGCCCAGTTGTGGTTTTGACTCTTCTTTTTTTTATGTCCACATTTCAGCTTCAGCTTTGTAAATGTTAGGTACCACTTTTCATAAGATGGCTTAAATAAATAAATAAAAATGTTTGCTTCCCATAGTTAAAAAAAAACAGAGGAGAGGATGCTATCTAGGGAAGGGGGAAAGTACTTGCCTTCTCCTGGGACATTTTCTGTATGCCAGGTTGTCCCTCAAAAATGCCAAACTGGGAGAAAAGGGTACCCCTTTCCTAGACTCATCTCACCGTAGGTCAGGAGAACAAGTTTCAGCCCAAGGGCAACTTTCCCTTCTGAGCAACCTTATGGGGGCCACATGGCAGTGGAGGGTAGGGCTGGAGGCAAAAGTGGGAAAAGCAACAAATTGAGTTTTGTCTTTCTATAGTAGGCTAGTTTCTGGATACACTCATATACCCTCCTGTATCCTCTATTTAGACAAATTCTCAAGAAGGGTGCAGAGCAGAGCCAGGGATGGGTATGATCAGTGGAGAGAGGTGGGACCTGGAGAGACTCCTGAAGGGCCACATTTGGCCCCTACGCCTGAGATTCCCCATCCCTGCCTCAGGACTTTCAGAGATTGTGTTGTTTTGGAAATTTAAGCTCTAAATAGGGCAGCAACTATTCACAGCAGTGAGTAGGGATGGGTGAGAAATTTGATTCAGTTCACATTTAAAGGCAAACCTCCCTAATCTGCACTTTCAGAAACAATAGATGAACCAAAATGCAGCCATCCTTCAAAGTGTGCACTTCCCTAAATTTTGCAATGCAATTCTCTAGCCAAGTAATGTGTACAAAAATGCATGTAGTAGGGTAAAATGTGCATAAAAACACATTTCATAGTGAAAATAACATACAAACATGCATAGTAGGGAAATGTCTTGTAAAAACATGTGTATCAGGCAAAATTGCGTACAAAAATGTGTATATTAGGAGAAATTCCTAGAGTCACTATGTCTCCAGTATCCTATAAGCCAATCAACATGAAAATGAGTGTGTTAGCCACTGAGAAGAGTCTCCTAACATGCTTCCTTGTCCTTTCCTGCTGATTGGAGCCAATCAGAGTAAAAGCAGGTGAGACAGCTGCTGAGAAGACTCTTCTCAGTAGCTAACACTCCCCCCTTTCATGCTTGTTGGCTCTTAGGGATGTCTGTTTTTGTGGGAGAAGGCATTAACAAGAATCTCATTCTCAACCCAGCAGCAAAAACAAAGGGGGGGGCATGGCTGTGACTATCATGAAGGGGCCTTTCATTTCTGAATTTGCCACTACAATACTGGTGGTGAGGGGTGGACTATGGCAAAAAAGCAGAAAGCCTTTTCAACCCTAGCAAAGTTACAATTTTCCCAATAAGATGGAAATGCCCACGGATATTCTCATTATAGATCTTATTCCGACTGCTTACTTTATTTTCCTCAGCTTGAGCATTGGCCTGGCAAGCATGCTACAAATGATTCAGACAGAAGCACACAATTGGGTAAAAATATAGAAATAGAAAAATATAGAAACATAGGAGCCTATATTATACCAAGTCAGTCTATTGGTTCATTTGACTGGCACTGACTCCAAGGTTTCAGAGAGCGGGTATTCCAAGCCCTACCTAGAGATGCCAGGAATGAACCTGGGAGCGTCTGCATTCCAAGCAGATGCTCTACCTCTGAGCTGCAGTCCTTTTCCACAGCTGTTGGCTATCTTTCCAAGCTGTTGTAGATTAGATTTTTGATTCTCTACACTCTGGGAAATTTGTGTTTGTTGGTGTACTGCATTTGTTCATTCTACTTAACCAAAACTTGTTAACTAGAAAGAATAAAAACCTGTCCCACTAAAATTATCCCCAGAGTCATCAGTGGTCAGAATGACCTCTGTTTGACATAGAAACGGTTGTATTTCTTACAACCCAATATAAAAGAATATGCTGTGGTCAGTAATATTACTCCTCTTGGCATAACTGCATGAGCAATGGAGACTATTAAAATGTTAAAGTTATTGTTTCTTGACTCAAGGCAGAGCTCCAAGAAAATGTATATTGTTATTTTCCCCTACTCAGCTCCAACATTTGCACCACATATTTGAACAGAGTCCAGTCTAGGTTACTTGAACTTTGGCCCCACTGATGTCTATGAGGCATTGATTTCAGTGCAAACTAAGCTCAACTAACTGAGTCTGGAACCAGCCCTTTGACTATGCTGAGAGTGTGCAAGGAATCCAGACTAAAAATGGAATTTTATTTTGTTTGTGTATTTATTTGGCAAATGTTTATGCTGCTTTTCAACAGAGCAGCTAAAATAAACTTGAAACAGTAAGTGACAACAAAGCAATAATCAAACTCCTAAAAAAGGGGGAGCATCAGAAGACAATAAAAGCCAGAGACATAAAGGTTCTGGGCAAATAAAAAAGAAGTCACCTAGCACTGGGGTGACATCAGATTCAGTGCCAGGCAACTCTCCATCAGGAGATCATTCCAAAGTTAGGGCACCATAACTGAAAATCCCTTATCGTATGCCATCATTTACCTCACTTCCATAATGTTTTGACAGAACATTTGACAGGAAAGGTGTTCCATACTGGACAACAGTTCCGTCATCTCTATGCTCTAGGAATCATAGCTGCTTTTCACATAGATGGAAGGAACTGATTGCCTAGACCCATTTTAGTCTGGCTTCTAGATTGGTTATGGTGCTGAATTGACATTGGTTACCCTGATTGGTTATCTTTATTGAGAGAAAGACAGGGGGAGTGCTACCCTGCTGATTCTCCTTGAACTCTGTGTCATTTGATACTATTGATCATGATATCCCTCCTGGAGTGACTCTATGGGTTGAGAGCACCGTTTCACACTGTTTCCACTCCTACTTGCCAGGTTGCTTCAACAGAATAGCACTGCAGGACTACTTGGATCCCTGGCATTTATGCTATGGAGTTCTAGAGGAATCCATCGTATACCCCATGCTGTTATAGATATTAAAGGGGGGCAGACATTTTTCAGCCCAAGGGCCGCATTGCCATCTCACCAAACTGCTGTGGGCCACATGCCAGTGGCGGGGGGGACCAGAAGTAAAAGTGGATGGAACAATCTATGTAAATGCCACCTATGTACAGTTTCTGTACACACTTACACACCCCTTTCTATGTGCCATCCTGAGCAGCAAAAGGTTCAAGGACACATTCCAGCCAAGCAAAAACACTTGGAGTGCAGTGAGGGATGTGGCCTGGGGAGTTCCAGAGCCAGACAGAGAGGCCTGGAGGGCAGCACTTGGCCCGTAGGCCTGAGGTTCCCTGTCCCTGATCTATGTTTTTGTCATCAGGGGAGGCTATTTCCACCTGCCTTGCCCCACCCTCTAGCCCTGGAAGCCTTCAAACGCAGCTTCGTTCAGAAGGCTTTCTGGCCCTTTGGGTTGAGCTATGGGGGTTCGGGGGATGGAAGAGATTTTTGTATCAGCTTGGGGGTTAGTTTTTAAATATTTTTGCTTTGGCTTTGTTGTTGAGCTTTATGTTCATTTATGCTTTGATGTATATATTTTTTTCTTAATGTAGTGATTATACTTTTTATTATGTGTTGTGCTATTGCATTTGGACTATTTGTGTGAACCACTTTGAGCACATGTATATTTGTGGAAAATGTGGTATAATAATAATAATAATAATAATAACAATAATAATAATAATAATACGGTGCTAGGAGCTGTCATCTGGAGATTTGGGGCAGATCTGGGGCACCCTGATATATTTCTTCATTCCATCTATATTACGAGAGGCTGGGCAGATGCTGAGACAGTGTCAGGAGGCATGATGGGGTGGATAAGAGCCGATAAACTGAAATTTAGTCTGGATGAGGTGGATGTCTTGTGGGTAGATGGTTCTTTGGTCTGGAAATTAGGGAGTCAGTCTGCTCTGGATTGGGGTACCACTCCCCCTGAAGTAGCAGGATAATAATCCAGGGGTACTCCTTGATGTCAGACTATCACTCGAAGCACAGGTGGCTTTGATGGCAAGGGGTCCTTATGCCCAACTGCAGTTCATTCATTAGCAGTGGCCATTCCTGAACTAATAACTAATAATAATAATAATAATAACAATAATAATAATAATAATACGGTGCTAGGAGCTGTCATCTGGAGATTTGGGGCAGATCTGGGGCACCCTGATATATTTCTTCATTCCATCTATATTACGAGAGGCTGGGCAGATGCTGAGACAGTGTCAGGAGGCATGATGGGGTGGATAAGAGCCGATAAACTGAAATTTAGTCTGGATGAGGTGGATGTCTTGTGGGTAGATGGTTCTTTGGTCTGGAAATTAGGGAGTCAGTCTGCTCTGGATTGGGGTACCACTCCCCCTGAAGTAGCAGGATAATAATCCAGGGGTACTCCTTGATGTCAGACTATCACTCGAAGCACAGGTGGCTTTGATGGCAAGGGGTCCTTATGCCCAACTGCAGTTCATTCATTAGCAGTGGCCATTCCTGAACTGAGATAGTCTGGCCCAAATGATCCATGCTCCGATCACCTCCTGTATTGATTAATGTGATGTGCTCTACATGGCTACCCTTGAAGACAATCTAGAGGCTGCCGCTGGCACAGAATGTTGTGTGCTATTGGCTATTGAGTGGATCAGCCAGAGGAGAGTATATCATTCCAATTCTGAGACCTCCACACTGGCTCCAGTAAACTATTTTGTACTAGTAGTATATAAAGCTCTAAAGGACCTGGACTCCAAGTACTTGAAAAAGTGCCTTTCTCCATATGTCTCAACATGCATAGGAACATTAACTGTATGTTGCTCTCCATGATTTCAGGCAGGGGTCCTTCCCAGTCCTACCTGGAGATAAGGGGGATTGAACCTAGGGCCTTCTGCATGCAAAGCAGATGCTCTACCGCTAAGTTACGGCCCTTCCCCCCCACCAATGAATGCTGCTTAATTTCCCCATGCAGCTTATGACCAGAGAGAGAGGCCATTCTTGCAGTGCCACCACCATGGACGGCAAGAATAGTGAGAAGGCTTTCTTCAGGGTGGCACCAATCTCTGGAACTCCTCTCCAGGGGAGATTAGGCAGTCCCCTTCCCTGGCCATGCTCAGGTGGAATTTGGTTTTTCAATATATGTTATTGTTTTTCAATAAGAACAACTGCAATTACAATCTTACAATAACCAACAACTGTGTTTTAACCAAATGTTACAGCAGAGCACAAATAAAATAATTATCATTTGGTTCACTGTGATTATTTTGCCTCCATTGCCTTTCTGTTTCTTAACAGACCCTGTCAAAGAGTGACTTGTAAAGCTAGAAATATCCCCAATTGCGACAATTCACAAAGATTAGAAAGAAAACAATGCCTCCCCCAAAATGGTAAAAGTTTTATTATGCTCCAGATCACTCTGCTGCATTACGTCAAGCATTCATACAGTGCTATTTCCTGTACTCTCTTAATCCACCCTTTCAATGTAAATCCAGCACTGGGTTTTCATACAAGCTGCTGATAACAGTAAGGCCACCAGCTCCCTGTGCAGTACAGAAGGATTGTGTGCACTCTCCAGTGAAGACAGTTGACAACATTGGGTCAGATATCACCTGGGTAGGGTTGCCAGATCAGAAAAATCCCAAACCTTGAGATTTCAGGGGAGGGCCCTAGTGATGTCACAAAGGTGAGCCCTAGTGATGTCATCAAACATGATACATTAAGCACCAACCACAGTTGCTTAGCACATACAATTCCAACAAAAACATTTATCTGATTGGAAATTAAGATAGCAACCTTAGCTAAAAGATGGTGTTCCGAGAACCAGCTGAAGTGACAGGATCATTCCTTCTCACCTGCTTAGGAAGCCTGGGTAAGGAACTTTTAATCTAGTTTACTTGCTTCTGGCAAGAAGGGTTTAAGTGCCCTCAGGACAGGACAGTCACCCAAAGGCCATTGTAGGAAGAAAGCAGCCTAGTGTTGTGGAGATGTTGGATGGGAGCACTCAGGAGTAAAGATGGATGCCCCTGAAGGCTGCAATTCTAAACACACTTACTAAGCCCCATAGAACTCAATAGGACTTACTTCTGAATAGACATAGGATTGTGCTGTTGGTAAGGCTTGACCAGGGATCCTCTGTAAAAGATATCCATATCCAAGCAGGGTTGGCAACCCCCTGCCTGGAATGCCCTGCCTGCCTTTTAACATGGCTGCTCCAAACGTATTTACAGACTTGACCCTTTACTGCAGAGAAAGGTTAGAGAAATCAGTAAGAGTTAATAAGTTTCTCTACCCTTTCCTGCCTACTCTGTGGGCTGCTATAAACTCACTGTGCCAGCCAACCAATTCCAGTGAACAATAATTGACAGAGAGAAAACACACATGATTTGGTCTACCTTCACAGGCAATAGCTTGGGAGCAACAATAATTGAAGCCATACTTCCCAGTATGTTAATTCTCTTATGCCATTATTGGGCAAGAACAAACCATCATGCAAACAACAAGGTGCATCATCAGTGGGCTTAAGGGGGTTGAGCAGACCACATGGAACCACTGTTGTTGCTTCTATTGATGTAAAGGAGTGAGGACAGAGGTAAACGAAATGCAAAAAGAAAAAGAAAAGACAGTGATGACTTCCTCTGTGCAACACCATACTGCAGCATGATTGCTGACATGAATGAGACCCTTTCTGCTCTGAAATCTGCACTGGTTGTTGATTTGCTATCAGGCAAGTTCAAGGTGTGCTTTCCATGTTATGGGTGCCACATAGTACTTGTAAGAAATCTGTCCTTTAGTATGGCAGCACCTAGATTTTGCAACTCTATGCCTCTTGATATTAGGCAGGTGCCTTCATTGTACTCTTATCAGCACCTGCTAAAACATTTTTGTTTAGGCAAGCCTACCCAGAAATGTTTTTAACTCATTGTTGGTTTTATTAATTTGAATATTTTAAAATATTTGTCTTTAACTATTTTTGCTAATAATTTTATTGTTTTAATTCCTTCTGTAAACCTCTTTGAGGTTTTTTACAATAAAGCAGTATATAAATGCTGTAAATAAAATTCATGAATAAATAATGTAGTCACTGTGGCCCTTGGGTCTCTTTCCTATTTTAGGCACAAAGGAATCTGCCTTATATCAAGTCAAACCATTTGATACCATCTAGCTCAGTACTGATGACATGGACTAGCATTGGCTCTCCAGTATTCCAGGCAATAGTCTTGTCCAGAAATTGAATTTTGGACATTTGCATGCAAAGCATGTGCCCTACCACTGAGCTACAACCCTTCCCGTTAAAGTATCTTTTTAAATTATTATTTTCAATTCACTAATGAATGCACATCATACCTAGGGCAGATCCACATAATTCACTGAAAGCAAATTAAACACATTTGAATCTCATGAATCCCACCACAGAATCATGGGAACTGTAGTTTGTTAAGGGTGGTGGGAACAATAACTGTGAGGAGGAAACTACCCTTCCCTGGATTCTTTAGGCAGACAATGCAGACATCTTCACATCTCCAGCATAAACCATTGGTGATACATAAAACTTCAAAAATTCTGGCTTGATATTGTAGAAGAAATAGAACATATTATATTATATTATATTATATTATATTATATTATATTATATTATATTATATTATATTATATTTGTATACCGCGCCATAGCTGAAGCTGTCTGGGCAATTTACAACAATTAAAAACATTAAAAACAAATATACAAATATACAAATTTAAAAACACTTAAAAAAAAAATTTAAAAACACATGCTAAAATGCCTGGGAGAAGTGGAAAGTCTTGACCTGGCACCAAAAAGATAACAATTGGATGTTGAGCATAGTGTATGGGTGGGTTTGTGTCGGGAGAGGCATTCCATCAGGTATTCTGGTCCCAAGCCATGTAAGGCTTTATAGGTTAAAACCAGCACTTTGAATCGAGCTTGGAAACATACAGGCAGCCAATGCAAGCGGGCCATAATCAGTTTTATATGTTCGAACCATCTGGTCCCTGTTACCAATCTGGCCACTGCATTTTGCACAAGCTGCAGTTTCTGAACCATCTTCAAAGGCACCCCACATACAGCACATTGCAGTAATCTAGCTTGGAGGTTACCAGAGCATGGACAACTGAAGCCAGGTTATCCCTGTCCAGATAGGGGAGTAGCTGGGCCACCAACCGAAGTTGGTAGAAGGCAGTCCGTGCCACCGAGGCTACCTGAGCCTCAAGTGACAGAGATGGTTCTAGCAGAAACCCCAAGCTACAAACCTGCTCCTTCAGGGGGAGTGCAAACCCACCCAGGACAGGTTGAACATCCACCATCCAGTCAGAAGAACCACCCACTAGCAGCATCTCAGTCTTGTCTGGATTGAGCCTCAGTTTATTAGCCCTTATCCAGTCCATTGTCACAGACAGGCACCGGTTCAGCACATTGACAGCCTCACCTGAAGATGAAAAGGAGAAATAGAGCTGTGTGTCATCAGCATACTGATGGCAGCGTACTCCAAAGCTCCTGATGACCGAACCCAACAGTTTCATGTAGATGTTGAACAGCATGGGGGACAGAACTGACCCCTGTGGAACCCCATACTGGAGAGTCCAGGGTGCCAAGCAATGTTCCCGAAGCACCACCTTCTGCAGCTTACCCGCCAAGTAGGAGCAAATCCACTGCCATGCAGTCCCTCTCACTCCCAACTCAGCCAGGCGTCCCAAAAGGATACCGATGGTATCAAAAGCCACTGAGAGATCAAGGAGAATCAACAGAGTCACACTCCCCCATCTCTCTCCCAACAGAGGTCATCATACAGGGCGACCAAGGCTGTTTCCGTGCCAAAACCAGGCCTGAAACCCAACTGAAATGGATCCAGATTATCGGTCTCACTGGCTATTGTTTGCCAGTGGGTCCACTTGTCATTTTGTTTGGAAAACATGAAAATGTGGTATTACCTATTGATTATGAAATAGTTTTGAATCTCCTAAGTGCTGCTCGGATAACAATTGCAAATAATTGGAAAAGATCTTATTCTCCAATAGTTAAGGAGTGGTTAATAAAAGTGTGGGATTTAGTATCTATGGTAAAATTAACCAACATGATTTGGGTAAGAGAGGGGTGCCAACCCAATGATAACTTTGTCGAAAAATTGTCTTTTTTATTATATACTGGTCAGGGAAAATTCAAGGTAACATTTATCCTTATACTCTCTTAGGAGTTCTTGGATTTAAGTATTAGATCTAATTATTAAGATGAACTTTTAATTGTGATTGTAAGTTTATACTCAACTGATGTAGCATTATATATTATTATTTGCATGATCAAACATTTTGATTGAAATAATATATTTTTTTCTCTTATTTATGTGATGTCACACCTGCTAATTCTATTTTATTTCAATTAAAAGATGGGGGGAGTATGTGTGTGACTATTTGGTAGACTCCTAACTGAATCAGAAAGATAGGAAGCTCCCTTTTGTCATATACTCTGTGGTTGTATCCAACTAGGTTGTACTCAGAGTAGACCCATTGAGCTTAATGAACCTAAGTTAGTAACATTCATTTGCTTCAATGGGTCTATTCTGAGTAGGACTAACATAGTATACCACCCAGGGTTGGCATGGTTTGTTGACTGTTGAATCACAAAAGCAATACTTTAAAATAGCCACGCATGCACCTCATAGAGAGGGGGAGAGAGAAATCTATATAGTAATTAAAGAAAGCCACAGAAGGAGTATTAGGGACAATTTGGTTTTGTTTACTGCAGAACTAAAAGGAGAAAAAATAGCATTATTTAGTTAAGGAAATGAACGGGGGGAATTCAAAGACACTCAAGCGTTGGCCATGAACCACTTAGAGCTAAGCAAAATGTAAATGTAGCAGTTTATGGATTAACAAATAGTTTTAAAGGACATCTCACCAAATATTAAAATACATAGTGGTCTCTTCAAAGTATAGGAAAAACTAAAGCATTTTTGCCCCCGGGGTTACAGGGAAAACAATTACAGAGTTGCAGTTGCCAGTGCACTGAACCATCAAATCCCAAGCAGGTTTTTTGGGGGGTGAGGGTAGTCATTGGTTGTTTTGCAACACAGGATAGGCAGGAGAGACCAGGAGAATGATTATGTAAAAGACTTTGGATTTCAGCTGGGGGGGGGAATGTTTCTTCTTTTCACTTTTTTAAAAATTCTTTTTCCCCCATATCAATATGTTTCTCCCATACTGAGGCTCAAACTACCTGGGGGATTTAGTCATGTTCTGCAAAGCAGCATCTGGAAAATGCAATCAGGAAAAGACCCCTGGATCTTCTCACTTGCATGGAGAAAAGAAACTTGAAGGGATAGGAGGAGATTGTTGAGAGGGGGAATCCCTCTCCATATATGTTCATTTCTAATAGGTTGTAAAGGATAAATAAAACATAACAGTAGCAGCAGAAAAAGGGAAAGCATTCTTGAAATTGAGCATCATATACAGTTTGAGTTTCAGGTACACATAAATGAGCAAGTTAAAAAGGAACACGGTTTATAGTGTAATCCTATCAGAGCTTGGAAGTAACTCGTTAGAAATAACGAGTTACTTGTAATTTGTTACTATTTTGCATAACGAGTGGGTAACTTTGTTACATTTTGTATGTAACAGAACGAGAGGTAATTTCATTACTTTTGAGCTGCAAATGTAACTTTTTTGCATTACATTTGGACGTTACTGAGGGGGGGAAAGCAGGGGAAATCATCTGCTGCTGTGATTGGTGGAATGGTGGAGGAAAGATATGTGCCTCAAACTGGGCTTCTGCGCTGTTTAGCTCTTCCCTCGTGCTCTATGGAGGCACGAGGGAGGAAGTGGAGAGTCAGACAGCGCTGGAGGGCAAGGAGGAGTAGAAGGCAGAAGCAGCAGAATGGAAGTGAAGAGCTGTGGAGGTGAGTGTATGTGTTACCCTTTCCAGCCTACTCTCCCTGCCTCCCGCCGCTCATCCTGCCTCCCTCAGTCTGCTCGCCCACCCCCTCTGCTCTTCCTGGCACCCCCTGCTTCTCCTGGCACCCCCTGCTTGACCTGGCACCCCCTCCGCTTGTCCTTGCACCCCCTCCGCTTGTCCTTGCACCCTCTTTGCATCTTCTCCGCTTGTCCTTGCACCCTCTTTGCATCCCCTCCGCTTGTCCTTGCACCCTCTTTGCATCCCCTCCGCTTGTCCTTGCACCCTCTTTGCATCCCCTCCGCTTGTCCTTGCACCCTCTTTGCATCCCCTCCACTTGTCCTTGCACCCTCTTTGCATCCCCTCCGCTTGTCCTTGCACCCTCTTTGCATCCCCTCCGCTTGTCCTTGCACCCTCTTTGCATCCCCTCTGCTTGTTCTTGCACCCTCTCTGCATCCCCTCAGCTTGTCCTTGCACTCTCTTTGCATCCCCTCTGCTTGTCCTTGCACCCTCTTTGCATCCCCTCCGCTTGTCCTTGCACCCTCTTTGCATCCCCTCCGCTTGTCCTTGCACCCTCTCTGCATCTGCTCAGCTTGTCCTTGCACCCTCTTTGCATCTGCTCAGCTTGTCCTTGCACCCTCTTTGCATCCCCTCCGCTTGTCCTTGCACCCTCTCTGCATCTGCTCAGCTTGTCCTTGCACCCTCTTTGCATCTGCTCAGCTTGTCCTTGCACCCTCTTTGCATCCCCTCCGCTTGTCCTTGCACCCTCTTTGCATCCCCTCCGCTTGTCCTTGCACCCTCTTTGCATCCCCTCCGCTTGTCCTTGCACCCTCTTTGCATCCCCTCTGCTTGTCCTTGCACCCTCTCTGCATCTGCTCAGCTTGTCCTTGCACCCTCTTTGCATCTGCTCAGCTTGTCCTTGCACCCTCTTTGCATCCCCTCCGCTTGTCCTTGCACCCTCTTTGCATCCCCTCCGCTTGTCCTTGCACCCTCTTTGCATCCCCTCCGCTTGTCCTTGCACCCTCTTTGCATCCCCTCCGCTTGTCCTTGCACCCTCTTTGCATCCCCTCTGCTTGTCCTTGCACCCTCTCTGCATCCCCTCCGCTTGTCCTTGCATTCTCTTTGCATCCCCTCTGCTTGTTCATGCACCCTCTCTGCATCCCCTCAGCTTGTGCTTGCACTCTCTTTGCATCCCCTCCGCTTGTCCTTGCACCCTCTTTGCATCCCCTCCGCTTGTCCTTGCACCCTCTTTGCATCCCCTCCGCTTGTCCTTGCACCCTCTTTGCATCCCCTCCGCTTGTCCTTGCACCCTCTTTGCATCCCCTCCGCTTGTCCTTGCACCCTCTTTGCATCCCCTCCGCTTGTTCTTGCACCCTCTCTGCATCCCCTCTGCTTGTTCTTGCACCCTCTCTGCATCTGCTCAGCTTGTTCTTGCACCCTCTCTGCATCTGCTCAGCTTGTCCTTGCACCCTCTTTGCATCCCCTCCACTTGTCCTTGCACCCTCTTTGCATCCCCTCCGCTTGTCCTTGTACCCTCTTTGCATCCCCTCCGCTTGTCCTTGCACCCCTCCAGAGAGGGTGAAAATTGGAAACTGGCAAGAGACTAGGAGGTAGGTGCAGTCTCATACTTCTGTTTGTGTGTTTTGCTTCAGTTATGTGCCTCTCATAGAGCGACTCTCACTAGGCAGCAAGAGATGACTACCCCAAGCAACTAATTTGGGGCACCATGCAACAAATTATTAGCTATTTTAATTTTTGGTTGTTGTATATTTACTGTCAGGAAGAGGTACTTGTGAGATTTTCTGCCTCAAATGCCAACATAACTTTTCAAGCTATGGTACTATGACCTTGACTTGGGGGCAGGGCACCATTTGCTCTTCTGCTTCAAGTAGCAAAATGTCTTGGGCTGCACCTGCTTGCAGTTATTTCACATACTGGACAACTAACATGGCTTTTTGGTGAAGAGCAAGAGAGAATAAGACTGTTATCTCAAAAACAGTTGTGCTTGAGGAAAAGATGGCAAACATATGTAGAACTGAACTTTTCTGCAATAATATAGACATTTGCATAGGGTATTTTTTTCTACTCATGGAATATTAAATCTTTAAGTCCTAAATCCTTTGTCATCCCCTCCCCCTTGTGCACACCCTTTACACTGTCTTTCTCCCTATGCATGTAGGTCAAAATGACAACTGGTGTGGTTTGGGAATTAACAGAATGAGAGCTGAATTACAACTCAAAAAAGAACTTCCCTGCTGGTGTCAACTACTGATGTGGGGGGCATTTTGTTAGGGAGAAGTGATGAGAGGGGGTAATTTGCTGCTGAAACTTTTCATCTGCAACCCTTCCCTGGCCACTTTCCCCTAGCTGATGGAGGTCAATAAGGAAAAATATGGGGCATTGCACTGGTAAAGTGGCAGGCATGGAAAACAGCCCCTTCCATCTATCTCCTGCTTCACCTACCCAAATGCACCCCAGCAAATGCTTTGCACATTGACAGCACACATTTAGTTGGTTTTCTGGTATTTGCTGCTGAAAGTGTAGTTCCATGCTGCGTGCAGCTGGGACGTTCTGAGTTCATATCTTACCACAGCCATGAACTCGCTGGATGACCTTCTGGCCACACCCACGCCAGACATTTATGCCACTTTAAACAGTCATGACTTCCTCCAAAGAATCCTGGCAAGTGTAGTTTGTGACGGGTGCTGAGTGTTATTAGGAGACTCCTATTCTCCCGACAGAGCTCCAATGTCCAGGGTGGTTTAACAGTCAGCCCCTCTTCTCAGACAATTCTGTGACTGGAGTTCTGTGGGGGGAATTGGGGTCTCCTAACAGCTCTCAGGACCCTTCACAAATTACACTTCCCAGGATTCTGAGATCATGACTGTTTAAAGTGGAATAAATGTCTGGTGTGGATGTAGCCTTAGTGAGTCATGTTTCTTTCCAGCCTGCCCATCAATCATATGGACATTAAAAATCTGGACTATTATAAAAGTTAGAATTTTATTTGAAACACCTTTCAACACTCAAAAAAGGACTGTCAGTCATTAGAGCAGTATGACAATGGAACCAATTACCTAGGGAAGTGGTGGGCTCTCCAACATTGGAAGCATTCAAGAGGCAGCTGGACAGCCACCTGTCAGGTGTGCTTTAACTTGGATTCCTGCATTGAGCAGGGGTGTGGACTCGATGACCTTAAAGGTTCCTTCCAACTCTACTGTTCTATAATTTTCTGTTAGCTGAGACATCTCTCTCTCTCTCTCTCACACACACACACACACACACACACACTCACTCACTCACTCACTCACTCACTCACTCGGAATTTCATAACAGAGCATGCTCAGTACTCATTTGGGCTGTTTTGGGAGTCATCCCCTTTCTGTTTTCTCTCTCACTTTTTTGTATTCTGCAACACTTGGGGTTCCCTCTTGCCCACTCATACTCCTTATTATGTGTGGTATGGATGGTGATACCATGGCTACATAAGCAACAACACTTCCAGCCTGAGCTTCAGAAATAGAGGGAATGACACTTCATGGGCATCGGGAAGTGGCAAGTCAGAGAGGTCATTTCGGGGCTTTGTGGCAATTTCAAGGGCATGCTCACAGTTGTGTAACAATTGTCCTGGTTGGGGCATCAGAGTCGCAGGGTTTAGCCTTTTTGAGTAAGATGGAAGCAGCTGCCAAGATTCTTAAGCAAGCAGGCCATCCTTGAGCCACAGGGTCTAATTTCGAGGAATAGTATCCTACAGGTCTCTGCTTGGGCCCCCACTTCTGTGTTAACACTCCAGCCGCTACTCCTTTGTTTTCTGAGATATAAAGGCAGTATGGCTTGTTGCCATCTGGCAATGCAAGCACAGGCGCTTGAGTTAACAAAGTTTTAAGCACTTGGAAGGCATGCTGTTGCTCTTTGGTCCAACGCCAAGTTTCTTTTATCTGTTCGGCTTCCAATGCTTTATAAAGAGGCTGCACTATTCTGGCGTATTCAGGAATCCATGGCCTGCAGAATCCAAATAGCCCTAATATTGTACGTAACTCTTTTACGCTTTTGGGGGGGTTCAAGCTACAGATTGCTTCCTTTCGTTCAGGGGACAGCATTCTGCCATGGTGGGATATCTTATACCCTAGGTATTTAACCTCACTTTGGCACCACTGTATTTTCTGGTGACTGGCGCGATATCCTTTTTCGGCCAAGTGGTTAAGCAATGAAACAGAATCCTGCTCACAGGAAGGCCTATTTTGGCTACATATCAAGAGGTCATCAACGTAAACCAAAAGGACAGCTTCCTTTGGTTGCTGGTGCCATTCCTCTAGGTCTTTTCTCAAGGCCTTAGTGAATTCCGAAGGACTGCCCACATATCCTTGGGGCAAGACTTGCCAGGTCATTTGGGAAGCTTGCCCAGTTCGGGGGTTTTCCTAAGTAAAGGCAAACAAATCTTGGCTCTCAGGGTGTATAGGAATGCTGAAAAAGGCATCTTTTAAGTCTATCACAGTAAATACTGTTGCTTCAGCTGGAACTCCAGAGAGAAGTGTATGTGGGTTAGGGACTACAGGGACATCCTCTTGCACTTGCTTGTTAATAATGCGCAAGTCCTGCAAAAACCTGTATTTGCCTGGCTGGCCTGGCTTCTTGATTCCAAATATTGGAGTATTATGGGGGGATGTGGCCGGGCGTATCCATCCGTCTTTAAGGAACTGCTGGATGAGCACAGTGAGGCCTTCCCACACATCTTTTCTTAATGGAAATTGTTTAACAGGGGTGGGCTTTGCTCCTGGTTTTAGGCGGACCTTCACAGGCTCAGCGAATTTAGCTCTGGCTGGGTTCCCTTCTGCAGCCCACACTATAGGGTTTATATTCTTATTTCTTCTTAGATCCTCATCGTTATTATGAATGGGGCGTTCATCTCTCTGGTACAACACTGCCATCTGGTATGCAGCTTCCATTTCCTTAGGAATGGTGACAATAAGGCAATGTTTCTTGAACGAAATGGTGGCTTGTAGCTTTGCCAGAACATCCCTACCTAAAATGGGTAGAGGGCATTGCTCTGAAACAAGGAAGCGATGCTTAAAGGTTCGTCTTCCTGCTTGTATTCCTATTGCTTTTGTTAGGGGTAATCTTTGTTTGTTCCCCGTTACTCCTAAAATAGTTCTGTAATTGGGGCTCAAGTGGTGGGGTGCCGCCCCTGGAAGCATAGAATAGGTAGCTCCGGTATCAACAAGGGCTCTTACTTTTTGGTTAGCCACCATGATGGGAATAAGTGGCTCCCCCGGATCGCTACCTTGTACGCCCGACCACCTTCATTCAGAGTCATCCTCAGCAAAAGCCGGAAGAAGGGGGGCCATGGGTTTCTGTCTCTCTTCACTTTTGCAATCCTTGGCCCAGTGCCCTTTCTTGAGGCACTTGGCACACTGATCCTTTTCCAACCTTCTCCTGGGGCGCTGTCCTCTACCTTCTTCTCCTCTTCCTCCTCTCTTAGCTCCATCTCCTTGCAAGGCAGCGGCCATTACTGCACACTGTCTCTTAAACATGCGCTGCTCCTCCCTCTTCTCTCTCTCATCTCTATTCACAAATACTTTGTAAGCAATGTCCATCAATTGACTCATGTTCATTCCCATGGCTCCCTCAACCTTTTGCAGTTTCTTCCTAATATCTTGGGCGCTTTGCCCTATGAAGAGCGTAACTAAAAGTCTCTGGTTGTCAGCCGCAGCTGGATCAAGGGGGGTGTATTTCCGCATAGTGTCCTGCAGCCGTACAAGAAAGGAAGAAGGGTCTTCCTCTTTGCCTTGCCTAACCTCATACAATTTGGCCATGTTGGTGGGTTTAGGAATGGCATTCCGCAGCCCATGAAGAATGAGGCGGCGATAATTTTCAAGTTCAGTGCTGCCACCAGGTGAAGCATCCCATCCCAAGTCTCTTTCTGGCATTATGGCAGCCATGGGTGGCGCGCCTGCTCCCGCTGCTGCCCTCTCTGTCTCAGCAAGCCTACGGGCCTGTCCCATAACCAAACTCTTTTCCTCAGAAGTTAGTAAAATGTTCATTAGAGTTTGGATATCTGCCCAGCTGGGATGGTGGCTAACAAATATGGATTGCCACAGATCGTATGCTTTTCCAGGGTCTTCTCTCAAGGGGGGTGTTTGGTTTTTCCAATTGAACAAGTCAGAGGTTGTGAAAGGGACATAGACATAAGCTATACCTCCTTGCCCATCAATGACTTCGCGCATAGGGGCTTGAAGATAGCTATTGCCGCTCCTATGTTCTCTGTGATCCTCTCTCTGGCTAGTAACGTCTTGTGCCACCTTTTCTAAAATCTGGATCCTCTTCTGCCTATGGGCCCTTTCCTCAGGGGTGTTAGCAGGACTGTTGCGGATTTCATGAGCATATCTATGGAGGACGGTTGGGCTTTGTCCCGTTAGGCACAGGGAGCATTCTGGGTTTGTATTGAAGGGGAGCATATCCAGGGCGGCTGGGCTTGAAATGCTTGCTTCCTGTGAGAGTAACAAAGTTCTGCAAGTCTCTGGTGGCTGTGGAGGATCTGGTGGGGTTTTTATGGGAGCTTGAGGCAAAAAGGGGTTGCTGGATCGCTGTGGAGTTGCTTCCACATAGCTTTGCTGTATAGGTCCTGATAAGCCTGACAGCGAGCTAAAAGGCCTATCCAGGTTTATAAGCTGTGGAGGTGGGCTAGTGGGCCCTGATCTGTCCTCACCCAGCGGTTGTCTGTACGGTGGTGGTTGTCTGTATAATGGGGCACTGGGCGAAGATTCATCTTCTGCTTGTGGTAGCACTGGTTGGGCTGGCTTGGGGATGGGGCCTCTTTGCATCATGATTCTCATTACAATTGGGGAGGGTGGATCTCGGTCTAGCTCTTGCCACATCAAGGCATACTGGATGGAATCATGCTGCTTCTGCTCTGTGAGCTCTTTCAGAACTTTGACTATTGCTTGGTAGTTAAAGGTGCCCTCTGGGGGCCATCCGGTCCCCAAAGTGGGCCACAATTTTCGGCAGTAAAATATTAACTTGTCTTTTTCTAGTGGATATTGAGTCTCTGCCTGTATGATGTCAAACCTGTTGAGGACAAGCTGCAGTGGGGTGTCCTGTTGTCGACTCTTCCCTAACCTCTTGTTCCTGGCCTTGGAACCTGCTCCTCCCATCCCGGGGGCTCTAAAGAGGTCTATATAGGGCACAACAACAGTCACGGCTTTCGCTTCGTTCGTTTCCCGGCCTTTTCCCTCGCGGGAGAAAGGAAACGCGGTACTAGAACTCCGCTCTCGCTTCGAGGTAATTACCACTGTGGATACGCCTCGTCTCAGTCACACCCACACACTCAGCACTCCCTTCCAAGGTTTGATTTATCCTCACCTGTCTTCTGGTGCTCTGCTCGACCCGCTTGCGCTGGCAATCAGAAGGTTCTGGTCTCGATTTACTGGAGGTCCGCTGACGATACTCTGCTGCCTCGGCCGGCCTGGTGCAGGCCCGGATGCAGGCCAAACAACTTGGGCCTGGAGCGCTCTCACCCAACCGTCTGCAGCCCCGTACGAGACAGCAGAGGTCGTCTGAGGCGGATTCTCCTGGCTGGGCTACGCCAGTTTTGTTACAAAAGGAGTCAGACCTGAATGGAGGCCAGACTGATAGGAGCTCTATATTCCCCAAGTTGCCAATAAGGAATAGAGACGAGACCAGGGTACCGCAAATGTTTGCCTTTATTAAGCCTTTGCAAAGGGAGGGCCACCTTTTAAGTGACTCTCCAGAATTGCTGACATCCATCATATTTATAGGCTATAGGTACGTCACATACATATCATTAGAAATGCATAGCTAATCAAAAATACATCATTGTTTAATTTCTCAGCATCTGTCTATTCTGGTCCACTTCTCTGTTCTCCCTCCAAACTTCCTTTATCCTTGACCTTTGGTCTGGTAAGCTGGGAACAACATTTTTAATCGCAAACGAAGCTGATAAGCAGAAAAACTCCCGTACTTTCTCATAAGGGAGGCAAACATATGTTTCATTTAATGTTATTTGATTTTATTCCACTATAAGTTTTTAATTTTAACTCATTACAACAATACCATGGCTACATAAGCAACAACACTTCCAGCCTGAGCTTCAGAAATAGAGGGAATGACACTCTGACTAGTTTAAGTGGTTAGTATTTAAATCTGATTGGAAACTGTTCAGTTTGATACAAGGTGGCTATTAAGCATGACCTAAAAGCTGCAATTCCAAGCATACTTACTTGGAAGTAATTCCCATAGCAGTAAATAGGATTTACTTCTGGGAGTATAGAATCAATCCGTAAGAGTCTCCCAGTAGACACCATACATTTAAGCACATGGCTTTTCCCCAAGAATCTTGGGGACTGTAGTTTACTCCTCACAGAGCTACAATTCCCAGCACCCGTAACAAACTACAGTTCCCAGGATTCTTTTTTGGGGTGGTGGTGGAAATGTGCTTTAAATCTGTCATGTGTATGCAACTTTGGTGAGATAATAGCTGAAGGTAATCAGCCCAAATGATAACAAATAATCAGTAGGCATTCCCAAAAGACATTCAAACAGTGGGTTAAAAAAAAGTGAGAATTACAGAGGCAAACACAGAATCCAGTTAAGCAATAAAGTAATCCAAGAGAGAGGAGACATCTTTGTCTCTGCTCTCTCCCTCCTGAGCCAGGAGGGCAACTCCCAAACCTGAGTGTTGCGCCTCCAAGTTAGTTAGAACTAGGTATGCCTTTCCTATCTACTATGTATTTCTATAAATAAAATAGCTTTTCTTATTTTACTAAGTCTTAAGTCTCAGTGATCTCAGTGCAGGGTAAAAGCCTGCCACTTAGGTAAACGCACACATTGGCACACACACATCTCAGACTGTTGACAATCTCTGCTAATATCTATACAAATTTACATAACATGCATCACCTGAACTCACATGATCTAGAGTTACCTTAGATCTTGCAACATTTGCAAATGGGAAGCAATAGGGTTTTATATTAGTTCTGCTTGTCTATTGGGCTATCATAGGGTATGTATTTTTTGCCTTTTCTATGGCAAAAACTCCAACTTCAGTGGAATTTATGTGATGTGTTCTAATCATTTGAATTTGGCTAATGAATGCTTTATTCTTTCATCAGAACTTTAGCAGTAGTACTAAAATACTAATAAAAAAGGGAAAGAGAAAAATACTTTACATACATCATTCAGCTGTATTGTTACTTATAGATATAGATATAAAGGATAAACGGCATTTTGTCAAAAGTATTTTTGTCTACATTTTATACCTCCTCCTTGGTTTTCCAAGCTTGGCATGGAATGCTTGTTATACAGAATTAATTTGAAATGCTGCATTATCGTCATCATCATCTTCAAAATAAAAAATAAATGTACTGCCTTCAAGTTGATTCCGACTTATGGTGACCCTATGAATAGGGTTTTCATGAGAGGCAGTGACTGGCCCAAGGTCACTCAGTGAGCTTCATGGCTATGTGTGGATTTGGACCCTTCTACTACCCGCTGTGTGTGTGTGTTTAGTTTTAATATTGTTTTAGGCTACTTAGACGTGAAGCAGCCAAGGCCAGCACCTTGTAGGCATTTTTTTAAAAAAGTAACTGAAATGTAATTGTAGTGATTGCTTTTGAGAAAAAGTAAAGTAATCAGTTACTTTCAGAGCAATTGTAATTGTAGCTGTAATTACTACTTTTTTGCCAAGTAATTGTAACTGTAATTTATTACTTTTTAAAAGTAATCTTCCAAGCTCTGAATCCTATGCACATTTACCCAGGTATAAATTCCATTGTATTCAGTGGGGTTTATTCCCAGGTAGGTAAGGATTGTAGTCCTAATGTATATTCAAGAACTTGCACAATGCAAATCCCTGTGACGAGCTCTGATTTTTTAAAAAATGTCCCCCCCTTCCCAGTGTTACCATATCTTCATTATCTCAAACTAAGCAACAAATTCAGTAACATTATAGCATTGGCTTTGCTAAAATACCGTGATGCGCATCAAAACCATGATGGCTGTGTTTTACAACCTGTAATAGAAGTGGTGTGACTCTCAACACCAGTTGAGGGAAGAACAGTGTTATAAGATTAGTGAAATTTCACAGAAGTGCCTTCCACATCTCACGTCCAGAGCATATACAATTTGGGCTGTTTAAGACTGCAGTTGACTGCTGGGAGAAAATGAATTTCTCATGTTTCAAAAGCCCAAAGCAAATGTGGATGTTATCAGAACTTTCTTAAACCAGGCTTATCTCATTCATTCCAGGTTTTTTTTTCAACCATGCTAAAAGGAAAAGAAAAGATGTTCAATTAGACTACAGGGATTGCCCTTTGCTCACTTTTTTCCACTTGATAAAGAATGGAAAACCCTTAGGGCTTATCCACATGGGAGCATTACTTTGTATTAAAGATGCTGTTTTTACCTCCATTGTCTATCTGCACTGTCCACAGTATTGCATTGAGCCCTCAATGCAAACTACAAACACTGTGTTTTCTATTCACATTGGAGGGGAAGGATCAATCATGCAGTTTCCTAATGCCCGCGCCCTCTAATTTAACATTTCCACTCCCTCTCGTTACCTGGCAACCAAGCATGCTCAGTTTGTTCTTTTCATTTAAAAAAACAGCAACCCAGAAATGTGATTGTTTGTATTTTCACAGGTATAGTACAGCTGAAATACAAATCTTTGTTTGAGAAGTGTTATGCTTTTGTGCACAAGTTAGGGGGAAAAGGAAATAAAGGCACTGTTCACAGCAACATAAAAAAGCATTACAGAATGGGAGAGAGCAGCTGGAAGTTGCAGGAAATAAAATGAACAAAGGGAGGAGGAGGGAGTGGGTATGGAGAAGGGAATGATTAACACACCCATCTAAAAGCATTGGAGCAAAGTGTCTGCAAGCCCTAGAGGTATGGAGTGGAGAAGTTTTTTTCTTCCTTTTTCAGATTATCAGAGGACTGGGTTAGTATGGATTTACAGGGGAGAAACTGTGTGGTAGCTTCTGTTTGCTAGTAACGTCATGCGAACCATGCGAATTAAAAGGGGATGCAAGTAGCACCAGACACACAGCAAACCCTTAGTTGAACCCTTAGTATAATGCCAATCCTACTGGCAAGGATATCACTGTTCTCTAGACTGGCGGTTCCCAATTTTTTCCCCCCATGGACCTCTTGAAAAAGTGGTGATGGTCTTGGCGGACCACTTAATGATTTCTTTGCGTATTGTAGCTGCTGCAATGCACTGTGATAAATGCTATATGATTTTCAACTGGATTGTTATTGCTTCTTTTATTTCTTATATTGTATTTTCTTGTATTTCAGTTTGCATTCCACAGCATTCCATAGCTGTAATACAATAAAATGCAACATAAGAAATACAAGAAGCAATAAAAATATGGTTAAAATTCAATATTAATATTTAGTGCAGAGTGTAGACATGCTGTGTAGCACCTAATGAAGCTCATAATGCACTGGTGGTCCACTCCTGATTTAGCCCTTTCCATATCCGCCTGCCTCCCCCATCCACATTTAAGTTACCTGCTTGCTGGATAAGGCACTAAGGCTCCAAAGGAGGAAAGGTGCTTAAAGATTAGCATTTTAGAAAGTGCAATGCAAAAAAACCCATAACCCCGTACTAATTTGGCATGCAGAAGGTTGGCAAATTGCAGCATCATCCCTGCTGTGAAATAAGTGATAGTGCTTCATCCCTGCTCCACTGAATCACTGGTATGACATTGTTGTTATTATGTTCCTTCAAGTCGATTATGACTTATGGCAACCCTGTGAATCAGTGACCACCAAGAGCATCTGTCATGAGCCACCCTGTTCGGATCTTGTAAGTTCAGGTCTGTGACTTCCTTTATGGAATCAATCCATCTCTTGTTTGGCCTTCCTCTTTTTCTACTTCCTTCTGTTTTTCCCCAGCATTACTGTCTTTTCTAGTGAATCATGTCTTCTCATTATGTGTCCAAAGTATAACATTAGCATGTCACAAAGCATGTGACATTACCTGAACATTAATCCACAAGGAAAAGTGTTTAGAACTACAAACGCTATGATGCATATTGACTTTGAGCAGAAATATATGTGGAGCAAAAACAGGGGTCAGGTTATATCACCAACTGAGATTACTGAGTGACCTATGGGAGTGCACATTAAACCAGGTGGGTTTTAATTGAATTGAAGCAATAAATTTCCCTCCAGAGTCCATGGCTTTGGTTTGGAAATTCCTCTTGTATGTAACTAACTCGGGTTGCAATTTTAGTATTCACATTAAAATCTCATGCAACTGGATCTTCTCTGAGAGTTCAGCATGCCACTGTGCAAACACTTTTAGTGGAGGCAGATTTTGCTTTGTGTATAGAGGTTATGTTATGTTCCCAACAGCTTTAAAGAGACTAGAAAGAAGTCTTTACTCTCTCTCTCTCTCTCTCTCTCTCTCTCTCTCTCTGTGTGTGTGTGTGTGTGTGTGAGAGAGAGAGAGAGAGAGAGAGAGAGAGAGAGAGAGAGAGTTACCTTTTGGCAGACATTTTTAAAAAAATGTAAAACAGGAAGTCTGGCTTCAGTAAGACTTATCTTTTGTTTATACTTAGATAAAAGCAAAAGAGGAATGTCAGACTTCCCAGAGCAAAGCTGCTGCCTTAGAGCATAATCTCCAGACTCCCATGGCAGAGTAAGAGAAGGACCACACTGTGAATATTTGTGTAAGTATAGGCACTTAATAGCCCATACTAATAGCAGTTGTAGACTGTGGTCATTGATAGACCACATTCACACCATGCATGTATTCCACTATTATCCCACTTTTAACAGTCATGGCTCCCTCTGGAGAATCCTGGGAACTGTAATTGGTTAAGGGTGCTGAGAGTTCTTAGGAGACCCCTATTCCCCTCACACAGCTACAATTCTCAGAGTTCTTTGAGCAGAGGGCTTCCTTCCTTGTTGATGGCAGCAGTGGAAGCCGGTTTGTCTGCCTGGTGTTGCACAGCCTCCCTCTCTCTCTGTGGAACTGGCCCCTCTTCAGCCTCCTACAAAGTGGCCCTGCTTCAGGCAGCTGCCCCACAGGAGGTGGCTGCAGAGGAAGGCTCTGAAGGGGAGCCTCGCCACCAGCCTCTGGTTGAAATGGACGAGGAAGAGTGCTGCCTTTGAAGGTGGAGGGAAGAGAGCTACCCACTGTTGCTGCTAGACTGCTCTTCATGTTCTTGAATGGACAGATGGGCTTGTGTTCAAGGTGCAGAGCTGGCCAGGCAGGAATCTCCCCCAAATTGTTTTTTTTAAAGTGTTTTTAAATTTGTATATTTGTTTTTAATGTTTTTAATTGTTGTAAACCGCCCAAAGAGTTTCGGCTATTGGGTGGTATACAAATGTAATTAATTAATTAATTAATTAATTAATAAGAAGGACTGACTGTTTAACCACTCTGGGAACTGCAGCTTTGTGAGTAGAATAGGGGTCTTCTAAGAACTCTTCACAAACTACAGTTCCCAGGATTCTTTGGGGGAAGTCATGACTGTTTAAAGTGGAATAATAGTGGAATAAATGTATGGTGTGAATGTGGCTAATGGCTGTGTTCAGACATAACCCCTCTCCTCCCAACTCTCCCTTCACCCTCTCCTTTTCTGGTATGGCTAGAAGTATCTGTTTCTGTTTTCAACTAAGTGGAATTTGTTATTTTGCCCATGCTAGGACAAACTGCCATTATTTTTAACTATGATTTGTCTGAACAAGCCAACTTCAAACCATAGTTTATGATTCTGTTCAGGTAAGTGATAGCTTAACTGTAAGTGCTGGATCCAACAAAATTACAGACTGTGGTTAGCTGAAAATAGAAGTAGATGCTTCTGTTATGAATAAAGCCCAACATTTAAGAAATTCCTGAGCAACAGCAGCAGCAGCAGCCATGTTAATCTCTTTCAGTAAAACTGACAGAGTTTTGTGGAACCTTAAAGACTAGCAAATGTATTATGGCATAAGCTTTCATGGACAACAGCCCACTTCATCATATGCATGAAATGTTATCCTGAGTTGCAGTTACTTACACAAGGGGGGTGGGATTATAAACAGTGAGGTCAGAAGAAAATGAAATGCAGAAAAGTACAGATGATGTCAATTATATTAACAGTGACCATATACAAAAAATAGTAGCTGATAATACAAACATCCTAGCAATTTTAACACATGTATTGCTATTTTTTTAAAACAAGCCAATTCAATCGACAAATGATAGCATTGAACTTCTTGATGTATAATTCAACTGTTTCATAGTACAGTCTCCTTTTGAAGTGCCTTTTGTTCAAGAATGGCCACATCAGGTTAGGTACAGTGTTCCTGGGAGGCTGAAAGAACTAAGAAGATAAGACCTAACATGGGGGGGGGGGGAAGGTAAGACCGACACATTTATTGAATACAGTTCAGAAAATTAAAGAGTTCTCTCTCTCTCTCACTCACTCACTCACTCACTCACTCACTCACTCTCTCTCTCACACACACACACAGAAAGAGAGAGAGAGAGAGAAGAGGGGTTTAATTACCAGGGACAGGTGCTCTGACTCCTACATGGCCAGTCTAGGAGTTTAGGGGGAGGGAGAGAAAGAAGGAAGGATCAGGACTGTGGCATCAGCATGTTTTTCCAAGTGGATGCAAAGTTCTTCCCCCATTCCATTTTGATGCTGTCTATGGTCCAGGCTATTACCATCTTCTCCTGAGCTATCAGGAGATCAGTTGGTCAAGCATCCTTCTTTATGCTCTTTGTCATCTTGACTGCAGGCTGTCAGCACATGATCAGAGAGACATTAGTCCTATAATGCCAACGATCGGATATGTGCTGATGTTAGGGTGTTCTTCCGGACTGAGGTCACTCTTACAAGGCCTTGACTGATTGCTGCTTCTTGTAGTGTCCAAAAGATTAAGCATCTCAAGCTCTGAAGTACATCTTCAGCCAATTTTGTTTTGTGGTGTTGAAATACCAAGCTTTGAGAAGAAGCTAGCACTGCCTGCTGCTTCTTTCCTGGTTGCAGTGCTCTTCCCTAAGCTACGTATTTATTCCTCTCTCACACCATCTAAAATTGATCCATATTACATTGGGGGCATTAAAGTGGCATACTTTGAGGAAACTAAAGGGACAATATTATGGAAATGTACAGGCAGTCTATAAAGAAAAGGCACAGAGTTTATACTTAGAAGCTTGACTAGAGGCATTAAAGGCCTTTTTATAAAGGAAGTACATGCATAAGTACATTACATTACTTGATAGAGAAAAAACACCCATTAATAGAAATCATAGAAAAAGTGGAACGCTTCCAATCTCCAACTCATGGCTGCACCCAAAGCGAAGGGGAGCATTTTCATGGATGTTAATGCTAAATTATGGTTTAGTGTTTCAAAAGGTTCCACCCAGAACTGCTTTCAACAAATTATATTTGAAAAACATTCTGCAAAAGAAAAAAACCCGCAGGATCCTTAGGCTTGATAATACAACTTACGAGTTTACTCTTCCTACTTCTTGGTTCATTTATGATAACCTCCTTCACGTCTGTGCAGGATACTACTCTTAAACCTACATGATTTCTGTGCAACATCATCCAGGAGTGTCTAATAATTACATCTCTTTAAAAACCTTTCATATGTACCCAGATTATTCTAGAAGAATTCCATTCTGGGCCAATCAGAAAAGGTTCAGTGGCAGAGCACATGCTCTGTACAGAGAAGTTCCCAAGTCCAATCCCTGGCATCTTGAGGTAGGTCTGGGAAAGACTCCTGTCTAAAATCCTGGAGAGCTGCCTCCTGATTTCCAATTCCCAGCAACTGATATTCAGAAACATAATGCCTCCAACACTGGAGGTAGAACATAGTCATCATGGCTAACAGCCACTGATAGCCTTGTCTTCCATGAATTTGTGTAATCCTCTTTTAAACCCATCCAAGTTGATGGCCATCGCTACCTCTTCTGGGAGCAGATTCCATAGTTTAATTATGCACTGTGTGACGAAGTTACTTTCTTTACTCTTTCCTGAATCTTCCAGCGTTCATGTTCATTTGATACCCCCGAGTTCTCGTATAATGAGACAAGGAGAAAAACTTCTCCTATCCCCTTTCTCCACACCATGCATTATTTTATACACCCCTATCATGTCCCCGCCCTCTTACTCGCCTTTTCTCTAAACTAACAAGCTCCCAGTCTTGTAACTGTTCCCCGTAGAGGAATTGTCCCTTCATAATATTGGATGCCTTTTTCTGAATCTTTTCCAGATCTATAATATTTATTTATTTATTTTATTTGTTTAATTTGTATCCCGCCCTTCCTCCCAGCAGGAGCCCAGGGCGGCAAACAAATCACTAAAACACTTTAAAACATCATAAAAACAGATCTTAAAATACATTAAAACAAAACAGCATTAAAAACATTTTTAAATAAAACAACTTTAAAAAATGGTTAAAAACATTATTAAAAAACATAGTTTATTTATTTATTTATTTATTTATTAAATTTATATACCGCCCGACTAGCAATAGCTCTCTGGGCGGTGAACATAAAACAGCATAAAAATACAATAAATAACAAAACAATACTAAAATACAAGCAACAATCCAACACAATAAACATTTTTAAAATTAAATCAGTGTAATTTAAAATGCTTCAGAGAATAGGAAGGTTTTGACCTGGCGCCGGAAGGAGAGCAGAGTCGGCGCCAGGCGTACTTCCTCAGGGAGACTGTTCCATAGTTCGGGGGCCACCACTGAGAAGGCCCTAGATCTTGTTATCACCCTCCAGGCCTCCCTGTGAGTTGGAACCCGGAGGAGGGCCTTCGTAGCAGAACGTAGTGCACGGGCCGGTTCATATCGGAAGAGGCGTTCCGCAAGGTATCGTGGTCCCGCACCGTATAAGGCTTTATAGGTTAATACCAACACTTTGAATCTAGCCCGGAAACATATTGGCAACCAGTGCAAGCTGGCCAGAACAGGTGTTATATGCTCGGACCGCTTGGTCCTTGTCAGCAATCTGGCCGCCGCATTTTGCACTAGTTGTAGCTTCCGAACTGTCTTCAAAGGTAGCCCTACGTAAAGCGCATTACAGTAATCCAAACGTGAGGTTACCAGAGCATGTACCACTGATGTAAGGTCCTCTTTACTCAAATAGGGACGTAGCTGGGCTACCAACCGAAGTTGGTAAAACGCATTCCTAACCACCGAGGCTACTTGAGCCTCAAGTGAGAGGGAAGAGTCTAAAAAGACTCCCAGACTACGAACCCGGTCCTTTAGGGGGAGTGTAACCCCGTCCAGGACAGGGTATATATCCACCATCCTATCAGAGAACCCGTCCACCAACGGCATCTCAGTCTTGTCTGGATTGAGCTTCAGTTTGTTAACTCTCATCCAGTCCATTGTCGAGGCCAGGCAACGGTTCAGTAAATCGACAGCCTCACCTGAAGAAGATGAAAAGGAGAAGTAGAGCTGCGTGTCATCAGCATACTGATGAAAACGCACTCCAAAACTCCTGATGACCTCTCCCAACGGCTTCATGTAGATATTAAAAAGCAGGGGGGACAAAACTGACCCCTGCGGGACCCCATATTGGGGAGCCCGCGGTGTCGAGCAATGTTCCCCAAGCACTACCTTCTGGAGACGACCCGCCAAGTAGGAGCGGAACCACTGCCAAGCAGTACCTCCAACTCCCAACTCTGCGAGCCTCTCCAGAAGGATACCATGGTCGATGGTATCAAAAGCCGCTGAGAGATCAAGGAGAATCAACAGAGTTACACTCCCTCTGTCTCTTTCCCGACATAGGTCGTCGTACAGGGCGACCAAGGCTGTCTCAGTGCCAAAACCGGGCCTGAACCCCGATTGAAATGGATCTAGATAATCAGTTTCATCCAATAGCGCCTGGAGCTGGCCAGCAACCACCCGTTCCAAGACCTTGCCCAGGAATGGAACATTCGCCACTGGCCTGTAGCTGTTAAAATTGTCTGGGTCCAAGGAAGGCTTTTTCAGGAGTGGTCTCACCACTGCCTCTTTCAGACAGCCCGGGACCACTCCCTCTCGTAAAGAGGCATTTATCACTTCCTTGGCCCAGCTACCTGTTCCATTCCTACTAGTTTTTATCAGCCAGGAGGGGCAAGGATCCAGTACCGAAGTGGTTGCACGTACCTGTCCAAGCACCTTGTCCACGTCCTCGAGTTGAACCAACTGAAGCTCATCCAACAAAACAGGACAAGACTGTGCTCCGGACATCTCACTAGGATCTACTGCTATAACTTGAGAGTCTAGGTCCCGGCGGATACATGAGATCTTATTCTGGAAGTGATCGGCAAACTGATTACAGCGGGCCTCCGATGATTCCACCCTGTCCGGAGGGTTTGAATGGAGAAGCCCCCGGACAACTCGAAAGAGCTCCGCTGGGCAGCAAAGAGATGATTTAATAGTGGCAGCAAAATGATGTTTTTTAGCTGCCTTCACTGCTCCTACATAGAGCTTAGTCGAAGCACTAACCAGCGCATAATTGTATCCGTCGGGAGTTCGTCTCCATTTCCGCTCAAGCCTCCTCCTATCTTGCTTCATCGCTCTCAGCTCCGGAGTATACCATGGAGCTGTATGAGCTCTACACAGGAGAGGGCGTGCAGGAGCGATCGTGTTTACAGCCCGGGTCATCTCCATATTCCACAGAGCGACCAGGGCTTCAGCAGGAGCGCCAGTCCTATCAGCCGGAAAATCCCCCAGAGCCCTTTGAAAACCTTCAGGATCCATTAGTCTCCGGTGACGGACCATTTTAATAAGTCCCCCACCCTTGCAGAGGGAAGAGGTTACTGAAAGTCTAAACTTCAGCAAGCAGTGGTCTGTCCATGACAAAGGGAGTGTTGTAAAACTCCCCACATCCAGATCACTTTCCCCATGCTCAGTAGCAAAAACAAGGTCTAGAGTGTGCCCCGATACATGTGTTGGACCACTAACATATTGAGACAGCCCCATGGCTGTCATGGAAGCCATGAATTCCTGAGCCGCGCCAGACAAAGTGGTCTCGGCATGAATGTTGAAATCCCCCAGTACTATTAGTCTGGGGGACCTCAACAATATATCCGAGACCACTTCCGCCAGCTCAGTTAGGGAAGCCATTGGGCAGCAAGGTGGGCGGTACACCAAAAGGATTCCCAGCCTGTCCCTCTGGCCCAACACAAGGTGCAAACACTCCAGGCCAGTAACTGAATGAACATGGTGCTTGGTGAGTGAGATGGAACTCTTATAGACGACAGCAACCCCACCTCCCCGACCCTCAGATCTACCATGATGCTGAACCAAGTACCCCAGTGGGCAGAGCTGAGAGAGACCAACTCCTCCCTGCTCACCCACCCAGGTCTCGGTTATACATGCCAGATCGGCTGCCTCATCCACAATCAAATCGTGGACGAGGGAGGTTTTATTATATACCGATCTGGCATTTAATAACAGCAACTGGAGATCTGAGAGTTGGCTGATAGGACTACCAACGACCTTGCGGGTGTGGGAAGGACCGGAACAAGGCACAGCCACAACATGTCTGGACCGCGTTCCCCTTACCTGGCACGTCCTTCTCACAGCGCCATACCTTCCTTTGCCCGTCACTACGGCAATTGGGGCCCCCTCAAGTCTCCCCGCCTGATGGATAAAACTCTCTCCAAAGCACATAATACAACTAAAATATACAACAATTAAACGTATAAAAACAGCTATATATACAGCCATATATACAGCATATAAACATACACACTCACTCAGACATACATTCATATAATCAGGCACCCATTCATCTCAAATTGCATCAACACACACACACACACACACACACACACACACACACACACACACACACACACACACACGAAAAAGAAAAAGAAAGGAGCAGCACAGCAGCAGCAGCAGCAGCCTCTCCTTCCCTTGGGCGATGGTTTCTTTCTCCTGCAGGGCCTGGGTCTCCCAGGCCACCTCAGCCAGCCGGCTTATGTATCCCTCCAAAGAGGGACAGGTGGTAAGAATCAGTCCTGGCTGGCTGGGTACCTGGGGCCTGGTCCTGCCAGGCAGAAGTCCCTCAGGGAAGGGTGGTGGAGATGGTGGTCCCACAGTAGCAGTAGCAGCAGCAGCAGCAGCACAGCAGCACAGCAGCAGCAGCAGCCTCTCCTTCCCTTGGGGCGATGCTTTCTTTCTCCTGCAGGGCCTGGGTCTCCCAGGCCACCTCAGCCAGCCGGCTTATGTATCCCTCCAAAGAGGGACAGGTGGTAAGAAACAGTCCTGGCTGGCTGGGTACCTGGGGCCTGGTCCTGCCAGGCAGAAGTCCCTCAGGGAAGGGTGGTGGAGATGGTGGTCCCACAGTAGCAGTAGCAGTAGCAGTAGCAGCAGCAGCACAGCAGCACAGCAGCACAGCAGCAGCAGCAGCAGCAGCAGCCTCTCCTTCCCTTGGGGCGATGCTTTCTTTCTCCTGCAGGGCCTGGGTCTCCCAGGCCACCTCAGCCAGCCGGCTTATGTATCCCTCCAAAGAGGGACAGGTGGTAAGAAACAGTCCTGGCTGGCTGGGTACCTGGGGCCTGGTCCTGCCAGGCAGAAGTCCCTCAGGGAAGGGTGGTGGAGATGGTGGTCCCACAGTAGCAGTAGCAGCAGCAGCACAGCAGCAGCAGCCTCTCCTTCCCTTGGGCGATGGTTTCTTTCTCCTGCAGGGCCTGGGTCTAGTAAACAATTCTGACACAGATGCAGACTGGGATAGGTCTCAACTTAAAAGGCTTGTTGAAAGAGGAAAGTCTTCAAAAGGCACCAAAAAGATATCCTTGTTTAGGTGATGTGACCAGAATTGTAGTATCCCAAATGTAGACACTCCATAAATTTATATAACAGTATTATGATATTGGCAGCTTTATTCTGAATCCTTTTCCTAATGATCCCTTGTATGGAGTTTGCCTTTTTCACAGCTACCAAGACATCTTCATCAAACTCTCCACTACAACACCTAAGTTTCATTCCGGATCAGTCACCCCCAGTTCAGACCCCATGAGCATATATCTGAATTTTAGATTTTAAAAATAAATAAATATTTATTTAAACAAAATCAAATACAAAAGTAACAACAAATCAACAAAACTATCATAAATTTAGAACCAACCTAACAGAGCAATCCAAATGATGGGAAAGCAGTGGAGGCCAGCGGAGGGGGAGCCTGCGGAAAGCTCTGCAGCATCCGCTTGCCATTCGGGAGCCAGCAGCCCAGGTGGGCACCAGCTCCAGCAGGAGTTGTGCATGGGAGCCTGACGGAAAGAGCCAGCTCCCATGAACAGGCCTATCAGGAAGTAAGTAGTCCCTGTAGACCATTGTAATTTATTTACTATGCTGGCCTATTAGCCGGCGGAATTATCTTGTGGATTGGGACCTGGGGGAGTGCTCTGAGGAGGACTTGGATGCTGTGCAAGTCCCCCCATGGGTCCTCCCCACCATGCCCCTGGAACACCCCATTTTCGAGGCTTCTGCCAACTCACTGCAGGGCTGGCCATCTCTGGCAGATGCCTGGCAGGACTTGCAGGGTCCTGGCAGGGCCACAGCTTAGTCATGGCTCTGCCAGCAGAAGCCCCTTCCAACTCTACTATTTTATGATTCTATGAATTGCATTTGCCATTTTACTGCCCATTCACCCAGTTTGAAGATATCATTTTGGAACTCTTCGCAATCCCTATTTGTTTTAATGTCCCTGCTCAATTTAGTATCATCAACACACTTGGCTACTTCACTGCTCACCCCTAACTCTAGGTAATTTAATCTAGAGTTAACAAGCACAAGTTCCAATACTGATCCTTAGGGAAGTCCTGTTTCCACATCTCTCCATTGGGAGAACTGCTCATTTATTGCTACTCTCTGCTTCCTGTTTCTTAAGTAGTTGCCAGTCCACAAGAGGACCACTCCTCTTATTCCATGACTGCTATGCTTACTCTAGAGTCTTTGATTAGGTACTTTGTCAAAAGCTTTTGGCAAGCAGATGACACAATGTCAACAAGATCCCCTCTTTCTAGTGTATATGGTTCTTGACATCATCAGAGAACTCTAAAAGTTTAATGACACTGGACTTTGCTTGCAAAAACCATTCTGGTTCTGCTTCAGCAAGACCTGTCCTTTATATCCTGGACAGCAGACAGATCTCTACTGCACTGCAAGATAGTTACTTTAATTCCCACTTTAATCACAACTACAATCTGGTTCTCTAAACGCCATGCCAAGAGAAAAAAGCTCATCACGCTGTTCAAACACAGTTTATCTTGAGGACCCTGATATCTTTATCAGGGTACACTCTGAGCCCAGAGTCACTAATTATATTTGTATCTATTTTACACTATGGTTCATTGAGGCACAGCTTGGACAAAGCCTAGTTACTATAGCAACCATATATCTGTCTCCCCACCCCCTTTTAGAACCAGAGGTCCAGACTCAGAAAAATCTCTGCTTTTCCTTGCAACAGGAAACCAGCACTCAGGCTATTTATGAGCCACAGATCTGAAGCAAAAATCTATTCCATTCCACAGCTCTGTAGGCATTGTCTTCAGTACCCCTGGACCCCAAAAACAATAGCAGACCTTCAGGAATAAGTCCCATTGACTTCAATTGGACTTCACATCTATTCAGAAGGATGTCTGATTACTTCAATGGGACTTACTCACAAATAATTGTATATAGGATGGCAGTCTTAGAGAAAGCCTTAGGTAGAATTACCCAAAGCAAATGCTAATTTAAACACACAACTGTTGTACTTCATCAAACTCAACTTGCATTAGCTGAGCATTGTAGAGGTTTGTATACAAGGATTTGAGACATACTAGGACTGATGTTACATGCCTGTTTATTTAAATGCAAATCAATTCTTTAAAATGTGTTTGTCAAAGATTAGCACCTACCATACGCAATACAAACACAGGGCTAATTATGAAGCCTTACAGCTGCTATAAATAGTTTTCCAGTGATCAGTTTGTTTTGCAGAAATATATGATGATTTTGGTGTCCAACGCCTTACGCATCTCTAGACCAGGATACCTGAAACATTGTCGTACCTCTAATATACCCAAGGCCTCCTGCAGATATCATCTTATCAGGAGGTCCGTTCCATGCAAAAAAGGAAGTAGACCTTTAGTGTTGTGGCGTCAATGTTTTATTTTTTATTATTTGTACATTGTTTTAAAGATTTTTTTGTTTTTAAAATGTTTTTAGTGTTTTGTCCCTTGTTTGCCAGCCTTGGCTTCTTCTGAGCGGAAGGGCATGATATAAATAATAATAACTGGAGAAGCAACTTTGAACTTGGCCTGGTAGCGAAAGGGAAGTCAGTGCAATTCTTTCACCAGCGGGTAACATGTTGGCGATACCCTGCCCAAATGAGCAGTTGCACTGCCACATTTTGCACCAGCTGCAGCTTTGGGATGAACTTCAAGGGGAACCCCACATAGAACGCAATACAGTAATCTAGACTGGAGATTACCAGTGCATGGACAACAGTGATCAAGCTGTTCCCAGTCCAGAAACGGCCACAGCTGTCTTGCAAGCTGAAGCTGGTAAAAGGCACTCCTATCCATTGAGATCACCTGGCCTCTAGCATCAAAGATGGATCCAGGACTATTCCCAGACTACAAACCTGCTCTTTCAGAGGGAGTGGTTGGGAAGGCATTGTGCAGTTTACAGTTTACAAATGTCTATTGTATGTAGCAGGACATGGATTTTCCTTCTGCCACTGAATATTGATATTTTTATATCAATATAAAAAAGATAATTATTTTTATATTGAAGATATCTTGCATATAATATTTTTCTAAGGCTGTCGTCACACTGTGGCACTGCAAACTACACCATGATGACAGCCTTCAAAATGCTGCAGGACCACAGGGGTGGCATCAAGCAATGGGCAAGGCGGGTGGCAGTGGGCAAGACAGGTAAAGCAGGGAGGTCCAGGCAAGGAACAGTCATGACAGGAATGAGCAGCTCCTTGGCAACCTTCCTGCTCTGTCGCTGTCACCACCCACCTCCTCAATGATGGTGTTTCAGCCTCAGTGATGGAGGCAAAGAAGAGGAAAGTGGCTGGAGAGCAGGACAGTTGCTGAGGAGCTGAGCTGCCCTGTCCTGTCTTGAGGATTCCTCCACAGGTCACTTGGGCCACCCAGCTTCCACCCACCACATCTCCTTCCTCCTTGCAGGAGAAGGTCTAAAGTGGGATAGGAGGCAGCTTAGTGACCTGTAGAGGCAGGAGGCTTGGCAACCTGTAGAGGGAGAGAGACTTGGCCAGGTATACGTGGAGGTGGAGTTTGGCAAAGCCTGGGGGCAGTGGGGGGTTTGGCAAGGGAGTAAGTAAGGTTGGTGTTTCTTTGCACCTGCAGCATCAGGGAGAAGCAGAAGTGGAGGGAGAATTGTAAAAGGCTTTTGGTGAGCTCTAAGGTCTGGTGGTGGTGGTTTGGGTGAGTTCTAAAGCAAGGGAGTGGCTTGGGTGACGGGGTTGGGTGCCAGGGTGTATGAGCAAAGCAAAAAAGGAGGGTAGTCCCTACTAGTTTATATAAAGAAACTTTACAGACTTGTTTCAGTTGTACCTTGGGCAGCTAGTTATACATAAGATTTGATGGTTCAAGATATGGGCATACACTATTCACATCAAAAGACACATACAGACACAAACAACAGGGCTCAGATTTGTATCATTAAAAGAGATAGGCAGGGCCGATGCCAGGGCCCTTGGGCACCAGCCTGCCTCAGGCCTTGGCACATGCATGCACACCCCACCTACCTACCATTCCATTGGTGAATGCTGCCTGTGCTGTGCCCACATGCCTGCCATCAACCAAGATGGTGGCCAAGGCTTCCCTAAGCGGCTGATACCTCTGCTGCTATCTTGGTTGATGGCACACATGCATGCTACGCACATTTGTGGGAAAACAACAAACAAAAAAGACTTGCCTTGAAGTCGCAGCCCCTTGCTTAGATTAAAAGCAGCCAAAAGCTTAAACAGCCCCGCCCCTCGCTCAGGAAGGAAACCTGCCTTCCTGCCTTCAAAGGAAGGAAGCCTGAGATAATCCTAAAGAGTTAAGCCCCAGCTGATAGTTGAGCCATCAGCCTCAAGTAACACATCATTGGCTGGCAGCAGTAGCTGGGAGGAACCAGCCACACATATAAAGTCAGAGCACCCTAGCGAGGGAGCCTGCTCCACGAGCTAGAGGGAGCCCCAGCTGACAAAGTGTCAAGGCCCCAGCTGACAAAGCGTCAAGGCAAGTTAAGCAGCAGAGTGAGTTCAGCAGCAGAGCGAGGAAGCCAGGGCCCCCCACTCTGCCCGTCTGTTCCCTAACCTCAACTAAACCGCAGTCTCCAACCCATTGACGTAATAAACCTTAAACAAAACTATGCAGGTAAGAAGCCAGCAGGGGTGTGGGGGCTTTCCAGTGTTTTGTACCGCCTGCAGCATGTACGACTATCTGCCTGTTGGACAGAAGTCGTGGGTGTGATCTCAGTGCAATAAGCTCCTGGCTTTCCGGGAATGACTTCATTTCCTTGAGGCCAAGGTGGCGGACCTGGAAAAGCTGAGAGAGGCAGAGAGGTGTGTGGAGGAGGCCTTCAGGGACGTTATAGCTGTGTCCACTCCAACAATGATAGCTCTCCTGCTATCATGGAGAACGATGGTCTCGGGGAAGGAGAGCATCCAGCTGAGGAAGAGGGAAATGATCCCTTAGAAGGGACCCATTCCTTGGGGGATGAGCAGCTATCCTCTCGTGCCGAGGATATATCTCCAGGGGCTGGAGGGATCCTTGTAGCGGGTGATTTGATCATTAGGAACATAGACAGTGGGGTGTGTGATGGGCATGTAGACCGCAAGGTGTTTTGCCTGCCTGGTGTGAAGGTTGCGGATATCGCCCGTCGTTTAGACAGTTTGGTAGACAGTGCTGGGGAGGAGTCAATGGTCGTGGTGCATGTTGGCACCAATGACATGGGGAAATGCAGCCGTGAGGTCCTGGAAGCAAAATTTAGGTTGCTAGGTAGGATGCTGAAAGCCAGGACCTCCAAGGTGGCTTTCTCTGAAATGCTACCGGTTCCATGCGCAGGACCAGCCAGACAGGCCCAGCTTTGCAGTCTCAATGCATGGATAAGATGATGGTGTCGGGTGGAAGGGTTCGGATTTGTTAGGCACTGGGGAACATTTTGGGACAAGCCGGGCCTGTACAAAAGGGATGGGCTCCATTTGAACCAGAATGGAACCAGACTGCTGGCACTTAAAATTAAAAAGGTAGCAGAGCAGCTTTTAAACTGACTGAGGCGGGAAACCCGACAGGAGCTGAGGAAGGTCCGGTTCGGAATAAACCTCCCCCCTGGGATAAAAACCAAAGAAATGATGAAATTTTAAAAGGGGTAGGCCTAGAAGTAGGCATTGTGAGAGCAGGGGCACAGGATATAAATTCAGAAGGGCAAAATTACCACAGGCCAAACCACAAGTGCCAAAGACACTTGAAGAGAGACACTGCTTACAAGTGCCTGTACGCTAATGCTAGGAGCCTGCGAACCAAGATGGGAGAACTGGAGTGCTTGGTCTTAGAGGAGAGCATTGATATAGTGAGCATAACGGAGACCTGGTGGAATGGAGAAAACCAGTGGGATATGGTTATCCCTGGATATAAACTATATCGGAAGGACAGGGAAGGACGTATTGGTGGCGGAGTCGCTCTATACGTGAAAGAAGGCATTGAATCCAGCAAGCTCGAAACCCCAAAAGAGGCGGACTCCTCCACAGAATCGTTGTGGGTGGTGATACCATGCCCCAGGAGGGACTTAATACTGGGAACGATCTATCATCCCCCTCATCAAAATGCTCAGGGAGACCTTGAGATGAGATATGAAATTGAGGAAGCATCCAAACTAGGAAATGTGGTAGTAATGGGTGACTTCAACTACCCGGACATAGACTTGCCGCATATGTGTTCCAGTCATGACAAAGAAGCAAAGTTTCTAGATATTCTAAATGACTATTCCCTAGACCAGTTGGTCATGGAACCGACCAGAGGGACGGCAACCCTGGACTTAATCCTCAGTGGGGACCGGGACCTGGTGCAAGACGTAAGTGTTGTCAAACCGATTGGGAGCAGTGACCATAGTGCTATTAAATTAAACATACATGTAAATGGCCAATTGCCAAGAAAATCCAACACGGTCACATTTGACTTCAAAAGAGGAAACTTCACAAAAATGAGGGGATTGGTAAAAAGAAAGCTGAAAAACAAAGTCCAGAGGGTCACATCACTCGAAAATGCTTGGAAGTTGTTTAAAAACACTATATTAGAAGCTCAACTGGAGTGCATACCGCAGATCAGAAAAGGTACCGCCAGGGCCAAGAAGATGCCAGCATGGTTAACGAGCAAAGTCAAGGAAGCTCTTAGAGGCAAAAAGTCTTCCTTCAGAAAATGGAAGTCTTGTCCGAATGAAGAAAATAAAAAAGAACACAAACTCTGGCAAAAGAAATGCAAGAAGACAATAAGGGATGCTAAAAAAGAATTTGAGGAGCACATTGCTAAGAACATAAAAACCAACAACAAAAAATTCTATAAATACATTCAAAGCAGGAGACCATCTAGGGAGGCGATTGGTCCCTTGGATGATAAGGGAGTCAAAGGTGTACTAAAGAACGATAAGGAGATTGCAGAGAAGCTAAATGAATTCTTTGCATCTGTCTTCACAGTGGAAGATATAGGGCAGATCCCTGAACCTGAACTAACATTTGCAGGAAGGGATTCTGAGGAACTGAGACAAATAGTGGTAACGAGAGAAGAAGTTCTAGGCTTAATGGACAATATAAAAACTGACAAATCACCGGGCCCGGATGGCATCCACCCGAGAGTTCTCAAAGAACTCAAAGGTGAAATTGCTGATCTGCTAACTAAAATATGTAACTTGTCCCTCGGGTCCTCCTCCGTGCCTGAGGACTGGAAAGTGGCAAATGTAACGCCAATATTCAAAAAGGGATCCAGAGGATATCCCGGAAATTACAGGCCAGTTAGCTTAACTTCTGTCCCTGGAAAACTGGTAGAAAGTATTATTAAAGCTAGATTAACTAAGCACATAGAAGAACAAGCCTTGCTGAAGCAGAGCCAGCATGGCTTCTGCAAGGGAAAGTCCTGTCTCAGTAACCTATTAGAATTCTTTGAGAGTGTCAACAAGCATATAGATAGAGGTGATCCAGTGGACATAGTGTACTTAGACTTTCGACAAGGTACCTCACCAAAGACTTCTGAGGAAGTTTAGCAGTCATGGAATAAGAGGAGAAGTCCTCTTGTGGATAAGGAATTGGTTAAGAAGCAGAAAGCAGAGAGTAGGAATAAACGGACAGTTCTCCCAATGGAGGGCTGTAGAAAGTGGAGTCCCTCAAGGATCGGTATTGGGACCTGTACTTTTCAACTTGTTCATTAATGACCTAGAATTAGGAGTGAGCAGTGAAGTGGCCAAGTTTGCTGACGACACTAAATTGTTCAGGGTTGTTAAAACAAAAAGGGATTGCGAAGAGCTCCAAAAAGACTTCTCCAAACTGAGTGAATGGGCAGAAAAATGGCAAATGCAATTCAATATAAACAAGTGTAAAATTGTGCATATTGGAGCAAAAAATCTGGACTTCGCATATACGCTCATGGGGTCTGAACTGGCGGTGACCGACCAGGAGAGAGACCTCGGGGTTGTGGTGGACAGCACGATGAAAATGTCGATCCAGTGTGCGGCAGCTGTGAAAAAGGCAAATTCCATGCTAGCGATAATTAGGAAAGGTATTGAAAATAAAACAGCCGATATCATAATGCCGTTGTATAAATCTATGGTGCGGCCGCATTTGGAATACTGTGTACAGTTCTGGTCGCCTCATCTCAAAAAGGATATTATAGAGTTGGAAAAAGTTCAGAAAAGGGCAACCAGAATGATCAAGGGGATGGAGCGAGTCCCTTACGAGGAAAGGTTGCAGCATTTGGGGCTTTTTAGTTTAGAGAAAAGGTGGGTCAGAGGAGACATGATAGAAGTGTATAAAATTATGCATGGCATTGAGAAAGTGGATAGAGAAAAGTTCTTCTCCCTCTCTCATAATACTAGAACTCATGGACATTCAAAGAAGCTGAATGTTGGAGGATTCAGGACAGACAAAAGGAAGTACTTCTTTACTCAGCGCATAGTTAAACTATGGAATTTGCTCCCACAAGATGCAGTAATGGCCACCAGCTTGGATGGCTTTAAAAGATTAGACAAATTCATGGAGGAGAGGGCTATCAATGGCTACTAGCCATGATGGCTGTGCTCTGCCACCCTAGTCAGAGGCAGCATGCTCTGAAAACCAGTTGCCGGAAGCCTCAGGAGGGGAGAGTGTTCTTGCACTCGGGTCCTGCTTGCAGGCTTCCCCCAGGCACCTGGTTGGCCACTGTGAGAACAGGATGCTGGACTAGATGGGCCACTGGCCTGATCCAGCAGGCACTTCTTATGTTCTTATGTTCTTAAGATGGTGGCAGGGGCATCAGCCCCTTAGGGAAACCTTGGTCACCATCTTGGTTGGTGGCAGGCTTGTGCCTGCAGCACAACCAACATTTACATCAAGGGAGAGATAGGTGGAACATGCAGGCAGGTATTGCAGGCGGCAGTAGGGGGGTGACTGGGAGCTCCCTCTTGCAATCCGCGGCAGAATCGGGAGCCACCACTGCTGTGGAGTGCAGAAGGGAGTGCTACCCACCCACCTTAAGGAGGGGCCCTCGGCCAGGGCCCAACCTGGCCACCCTCTAGCGCCGGCCCTGGAGATAGGGATGTATATACATAGCTATTAGAAATGTACATAGATCTCTTGTTCTAAAATGGTATAGAATCATAGAATAGTTGAGTTGGAAGGGGTCTATAAGGCCATCAAGTCCAACCCCCTCCTCAATGCAGGAATCCAAATCAAAGCATTTCTGACAGATGGCTGTCCAGCTGCCTCTTGAATGCCTCCAGTGTCAGAGAGGCCTCTTGAATGCCTACATTGTTGGAGAGATAAAATATATTTGTCTTTCATATTTAGTTACCCTTGAAAATGTAATCATACTAGCTACATTATTTACTAAATCACACATTCAACTCCCAGTCCACTGTGCTGGAGGGGGGTTGGATGGGGTAGAAGTGTTACTCCACCCAGCCCTACCCAGATCCATCAGACTCTGCTGGTGGGGAATCTTCACCAGTGAGACGTCCCCTAATGTACCTGCCCAAATAGCAGGTGAGCGGAAGCTACTGCGAGCAGCATCTCCACTAATAGTAGGCAATGGAAAGCCCTGAAATGGGGCATTGAGGGGTAGGGGAAAAGATGGCACCGGATCATTACAGATAGAAGGATCTGTCAACCGATTCTCTCCATTTCTCATTTCTCCAATCCATTCTTCACATTTCTTCAGCAATTTGCAATTTATTTATTTTTCAAAATCCTCTTGGAAATTCTTCAATGTTTTAGTGCAAATTTCTCCTAATAAAAACATGTACTTATTTATTTATTCCGTTTATATCCCACCGTTCCTCCAAGGAGCTCAAAGTACAAGCATGGTTCTCCCCCTCTCCATTTTATTCTCACAACAATCCTGTCAGTTAGATTAGGCTGAGAGACAGTGACTGGCCCAAGGTCACCCAGTGAGTTTCATGGCCAAGCATGGATTTGAAACTGGGTCCCAGTCTGACAATCTAACCACTACACCACACTGTCTGAATGTAGTTTTACTAATGTAATATTTTGCAAGCAATTACTCCTAATATAGTGCATTTTATGTTATTTTTCACTCATATTCATTTTATGCACATTTTACCCTAATATATGCATTTTTTATAAACATTGGAAAACTCCGTTTTTAAGGATGGCTGTGTTTTTGGTTCTCATATGGTTTCAGAAAGTCTGGATTTGATAGATTTGGCTTTAACTGAATCAAATTTCTCTTCCATGCCTACAGAGGATTCATTGAATCCTGTGCTGATCCTGCTGCCAGCACATGGTGGTACCAGGCTCAATCCAGTCCACTTTGTTGTGCTACCCTGGGAGCAGGCATAGCAAAGGGACATTTTTCCTGATCTCTCTCTCTCTCTCTCTCTCTCTCTCTCACACACACACACACACACACACACTCACACACACACACACACACACACACATTCTGCTATGGCTAGCACAGCCTTTCCTAACCTAGTGGGCCACCAGATGTTGTTGGACCACAACTCCCATCAGCCTCAGCCAGCATTGCCAATGGTCAGGAAAAATGGGAATTGTGGTCCAACAACACCTGGTGGCCTACTAGTTGGGGAAGGCTGGGCTAGCACAAGCACTGGGGGTGTGAATGCAGTGCTGGCTATGGCACTCCATCAAGCCCCACCACTGCCAGCCAGGGTTTAGGATTGCGCCCTAACAAAAAGAGCAAAAGGACCTACACATTTGGAAAAGTTTATTTGTTGTATAATTGCATTATTACATGATTATGCACCTATTGTATAAGGTGCACTGTGTAGAATCCAGGACTGACCTGGGTTTGCTGCCATATGAGTAAGGTGACTCTTACCTAGAAATGTAAAATTTCTGGACATTTTGAAGCCATAGAAAAAACTTTTTTCCAGGATTTGTTGGGGAAAAACGGAAATTTTCAGAAAAGTTGGGGAAAAAATGCAATAATAGCACTTTTTACAGATTAAAAGTCACTTTGTTATTTCAGGAACATCAAATGTAATTATGTACAAGTTGGTCTGGCATAAAATTATCACATTTGCTGTATTAAAAGTACGTTTTATTCAAACAATTATTACAAATTGAATTTACTTTTTTAAATTTTTACTTTTTTTGTAACAAATGGAGCTACAAGCTCCTGAACTATTTTCCCAGTTTATGAGGAGCAGGCAAAAAACAATTTAAAAAAACAGAAGAAACCATCAACATTAAGAACAAAGAAAGTATTTATGTCTCTACTGGTCCTCCACAGTGTCAGGCATTTCATTCCCATAAAAAATGCCATCCATTCCCATAAAAAGAACTGAGAAAAGGGGGGGGGACCAAGATTCAGTTAAACATTTTATTCATCATGCTAAAATAAAACATTCTATCCATTTTTTCTTCATTTCCCCCCAATTTTTCCAAGTTTTCAGGAAAAAATAAAAAAAGGTTTCAGGGAAAACTGGGGAAAAACTGTTTTTTTTCCTGAATTTTTCCGGTTTTTTCCCAGGCCTTCACATCTCTACTCTTGCCAAAGGCTCTAAGGCATTACAGAAATATAAGTGTTCCCTGAATTCTACTGAAAGTGACTCATCCTTTTGAAGACAACTCTCAGGACACTACCTTTCATTTTTATTTTAAAGGCTCACTCAGATCCGCACATGCCATGAACCCCAGCTGTCGTGCTGTACAGCTAGATTTTCTAACTGTGCTCTAAAAACCACCCACTCTTCAGGACAGTGATGGACGGCTGCATTGTTTACTTTGCATTTTGGCAGGAACCCAACACTGAGATGCTCCAACTGTGTGGAATTGTAAATATGCTATAATGAACTACTGCAGCCCTTTCTAACTGACAAGTACAATGAAAATTATCATTGATCTGTCTTCTCCATGAAGACCTGTTGTAATCAGGTACATGAAATGGTGTGGTTTATCTGCTTCCTGCATCACTTTGGTATTAAACACAACAAACACTCAAACAACCTAATAACTAATACATACAAGGTCCCATTAGTGAGGCAAGAAAACCAGGACTGGTTTTCCCAGATGGTTTGATAAGGACTGTCTTGATGCTAAGAAACAGCTGAGACGGCTATACCATCAATATCGACACCAAAATTTAACCACCCTCCCCCCTGAGTATTTTATTATCAAAAAATACTACAAGCATATGATAGTCATCAAAAAAGGCAGGTGATGCATGAAGATTGGGAAGCCTTAATTCAAGCTTCCAGATCAAATAATTCGAAGTGTTTTTGGGAGCTGGTTTCTGGTTCTATGAGCCCACTAAATCCGGCCCCTTGCCACATTTCCCCATACCTCTGGGAGAAATATTTTTCTGCAAACAACGAGACTGTAAATGCTGTTTCCTTTATTGATAATTTAACAAATCTTCCCACTTGGCCACCTGTAACCCAAAAAGAAATTATTGATTTGATTGCTAGCTTGAAATCCGGCAAAGCTCCTGGACCTGATAATATACTTCCTGAAATGTTGAAGGCGCACCAAACTTGCTGGGCCCCTCGTCTAGCAAATTTCTTTACTCTGATCAATAATTCTGGATGCTTCCCTGAGTCTTGGCTTGAATCCATAGTTATCCCTATATTTAAAAAAGGGAACAAAGAGGACCCAGCAAATTACCGCCCAATTAGCCTCCTTTCCATTATCGGCAAACTATATGCCTGCTACTTAAAAGAGAGACTCTCATCTTGGTTGGAGGATAATATCCTTGGGAGGGAGCAGGCAGCTTTCCGGAAAGGTAGGTCTGGGATAGAACACTGTGTGATTTTAAATCACTTAGCTGAAAAATACAAGAACCGCTGGGGTAACGGCCTGTTTGTCGCCTTTGTCGACTTGAAATCGGCTTTTGATTCCATCCCTAGGGAGATACTATGGGCGAAACTCGCAAAATCTACGATCGACAAGAGACTCCTCTTCTTAATTAGCCGTCTGCACCACCACACATCCTTTCGTGTTAGATGTAGTCGTGAAGGTCATCTCACAAACCCCATTACTACAACAAAAGGAGTTAAACAAGGCTGCATACTAGCCCCACTTTTATTTAATTTTTTCATGAATGATCTGTCCCTTTATTGTCAATCCCCGGACTTCCACCCCCCTAAGTTAGCAAACCTGCATTGTCCCTTGTTATTGTATGCAGATGACGCTGTTCTCCTTTCTGTTTCTAAAGTAGGACTCAAACGCCTAACTAAAGCTTTTATGAGTTTCTGTCATGATAACAAACTATCTATAAACTTTTCCAAAACTAAGATCTTAGCTTTTGCCAAGCACTCTCCTGCTCACGCATGGACAATTAATACCCATAAAATAGAACAGGTTTCTCATTTCAAATACCTTGGTATACTTTTTCATTCCTCTCTGTCCTGGACTCCCCATATCCGTGGGGCTATTTCTACTGCTCGCAACTCAGCCAGTGGTATTCGAAGGTTCTTCTTCATTAAAGGAGGACAATACATTCCGGCAGCCCTAAAGGTTTTTAGATCCAAAACTATTTCTCAACTTCTCTACGGGGTACCTTTATGGATTGGCGCCTTCAACTCTTCTGCGGAGGCAGTTCTCTCCTTGTTTCTCAGACAAATTTTTGGCGTTCCCAGGTGCGTTCCTGTGGCGGTCCTTAGGTTAGAATCTGGCCTAGTCTCACTTGAGTCTCAAGCGTGGTTGGCCGCCCTAAATTTCTGGTTTAAAATGTCTTATGAAAAATCTACTGGCTATCTCCCTTTACTCTGGGAAGACTCTTTTACCTCAAAATGGGCCCGTACATTTACAAATTACCTTGCAAGTATTGGCCTCTCAATTGAACATCTGATGTCCCTCGCTCCAGAGACAGTTAAACATTCTATCCGGACTCGTATTAACGATATGGACTTCCAACGCTCCATAACTGCAGCCACCTCGACCTGTTCTCCTATTCACTTTGGTCTGAGCTTTGTGCCTATGCTCAGTGCCCCTTATCTGGAAACTCTTACGATCCCCAAATATCATCTAGCCTTTACAAAGGCTAGATTTAATTGTCTTATCTCTGCCTTACTTGATGGGAGATTTAAACGTATCCCGTATGCAAACCAATTATGCCTTTGTGGTGTCAGCGCCATAGAAACTCTCTTTCATGTCATCTTTGAGTGCGCCCTATATGACAATATTCGCTCCAAATTCATAACCCCCATCATAAATAAATACCCCTACAAACCGCTTAACTGTTTACTTTTACATCTTTTGTCAGCAGCTAATAAGGATACTATCTTGTCAGTTGCTAAATTTATTTTCGCGGCTCAATCAATTCGGAAGGCATCTATCCCTTCAGAAGCTTCCGCCACCCAACTGTAACTGTTTTCCTTGTTGTTTTATTGTTTTACTGTTTTAACATGACTGCAACTTTGTAACCTTTTATTATAAATGTATGTAGTTTTATTTATAAATGTCTTTTGGTCTATGACTGTATCAATAAAGACTGATTGATTGATTGATTGAAGAAAAGTGTTTGCTATGGATATTTAAAACTTTAATTTAGGAAGTATGGTTTGCCTTTTCAATGGCCTTTAGATGAAGTGATGAGAGACATCTAAAGGGGGAAAATAACATACAGAGATATACATTATTTGTATTACTGAAAACATTAGATAAAATCAAGAGGAATGGCATTCCTGAGCACATGATGATATAGAAGTGTACAGTAATTTATAGGATCCAAACCTAAGCGCCCTTCCATGTGAATAAGCCCAATAGAACACAATGATACTTTTTTCTGAGTAAACATGCATGTGATAGCTGTGTTGGTTGCTTTCATTTGGGCTTTGTGCAACAACAGGGATCTCTAATGTGGCACCTACAAGCACACATGTGTCCATGGAGGCCTTCTCTGGCACCTACATCCTGGTTCTCCATTCTCCTGCCGAAATTTGGCTTGAAAGAAGAATTCTGTTGTAGCCAATATAATCAGTTGCAGAGTGTGCTTAAGTTTCTCCAGTTTGCAAATGTGCCCAAAAGGTGGCAACCTCTACACTACAGAATCATGTCAGTGATGTATGGTGGACTGTTGACGTGGAACTAGGACTGGGGGGAAATGGATGTTCAGTGCACTACACCTTTGGATTGTCTCATTTTTATTGGTCTTATTAAAACAAAATATGACACAGATAACCAGACCAATCCCTCTTCCCAACCTTAGCCCACCCAAAAGGGGGAAATAAAAATATAAAAGTCAGTAGGCTACCAGAAAAAGCAGACAGACATAGTAAGAGATGAGAAGAAAAGGCTGAGAGATGAACCACATGCAGTGCAGGAGATCTCTGACTGGATCTCTAGATGGGATTGTTTTATTCTGTTTTGAAGTAGCCATGGGGATTCTGATCTTCATTGGAGAGGTAATGCAGGAGAAAGGGGTGTTTAACCCATTCCCCATGCCATTTGCTTAATCTAAGTCACACACATACACAAATACACAGAGCTGATATCGGCCTAACTATGGGGACAAAATCTAGTCATTTTCATACAAGTCCCTGTTGTTGCTGTTTGTTGCTATAGGTAAATTTAGGCTGGGGAAAATATACGGAGAGATGGGTTCTCTCACTCTTCACCCAGTACTGCTGCTATGATCAAATCTTGAGTCCCCCACAACAACTGTTTTAAAGGATTAAAAAGTTGAGAGATCTGGTCATAATCTCTTCTATCACATGTGGTCTAGCCCTAAATATAGAAGATGAAACAGAAGAAGAAGGAAGATGGAGTTCAGGACAGGGGTCAAGGGGAAGTGCAGCAACAGAGCAGTGATTGTGTTGTCACATAAAGACTTATTTTTATGCTGTGATTTAATCAACACACATATGTGCTGGTGTGCATTGGTAAGGATGAAGAATCAATGCAAATAAGAAACTATGGCAAGTTACATATGCACAGTAGTATAGACATCAAGAATTGAAAAATGGCAGATCACTAATACATTGGTATGCATTGGTGCTGCTCCAGAAACCTGCCCCCAGGAAAAAAAATAATTCAAGGAGAAATTCAGAAGGGGAGCTTAAAGCATCTCTACAAAAAAAAAGTTAAAGATATACATGCATGCACAGGTGGAAATTTGAACAGCAAAGAATCACAACAATATTTAGAGGCCCCCTCCAGTTGTTTGCAAATAAAATCCACATGACTTATTTATCTTGCTTCTGGATCGAAACTGGCACAAAAGGGATTTTCTCCATCAGTTACTGTCCACAGGGAATTTCTGTGTGCGCATGTGAGCACGTGACCAAGAGAAAAAGAGTTCAGCTTGTGCTAGCAAAAGAAGTTACTTCACTAGCAAAACAGCTGAATGGAAATTTTGTCAGCAGCTCCAGGAGGGTTGATTTCCACACACACCCCTTCCCCTCTCAAAATCAAGAACTGGCTCTTTACCCAAGTCTAATTAATAGTTGTTATTTTGCCCTCTTTAACTGCGAAAAAAAAAACAGCTAACACACAAGTGCCTCAGACAACACAACTTCAGCCAATGCCATGTTGCATCCCAGTACCATTCCCAACATTATACAACATGATCTTCAGGCACCAGTTTGAATACATTAAAAAACACATTTTCTCATCTTTTGCTTGTGGGCTGAAAAATAATAGGAGAACCATAAAAGTGTCTGACTGCCTCTAGAGTAGTGATAGATAACTGGTGTCCTCCAGGCTTAATTTATTTATTATTCACATTCATTAATCGCCTATCAACTTGGCCCTCTAGGCGGTGTACAAACAAGTAGATCAAACAAAAAGTAAAACAAAAATCCAAGTAGCACAATAATATACCATACGAAAGTGCTAAAAAATATCAAATGTTATTAAAATATGTCAAAAATCCTGGATGAACAAATAGGTATTTGCCTGGCAAGCCCAGCCCCAGTGGGTGGCCAGGTTGGGCACTGGCTGAGGGCCCAGGAGCTCACAGGGGCCCCTCACCACCAACAGCACTGGACCTAGACACCTCTTCCCACCACCCTTCTTCGTTGCTGTGGAGGCCTGCCACGACTTGAGAGAGTGAGTAACATGAGGTGAAGGGGATGGCCACTTGCTCACTCATGCTAGAAAGTGGCAGCAGCAGCAGCACCTCTTTCTTTTCCTGCTGGAATTGCAGGCAGGTGAGGTGGAAAAGGATGGGTGGGAAACAGGGAGGTTTTCGCTTGAACACCTGAGAAGGAAGAAGTGCAGCTGTTGCCTCACAAGACACAAGCAAGCACCCACCCACCCCCTTCACCTAGTGACACTCAGTCGAGTTGCGCCAAGCAGCAGTGGTGCCTCCTTCCCACCCTCTTTTCCCACCTCACAGATCTGCCACATGCTGGCTACTCCTGCAGCCAAGCAGTGCAGCAAGAGGGGTGTGTAGTGAAGGGGAGCAGGACATGGAGGTGAGGCAAAAAAGAGAGGTGGAGGGAACTAGGAGCGGGAGAGTTAGGGGGTTGGAGAGGGAAAGAAAATATATGGGGCAGGAGGGCTGGTGACAGACAAAGAAAAACAGCATGGAAGAGGAAGGATCTGGGGAAATGGAGGGGTAGGGGCAGAAGGGCTGAGGGGCTGGTGAAAGAGACAGAGAAAATGGCATGGAGTAGGAAAGGTCTGAGGAGAAAAAGAGGGGGGAGGGGCTGTGCATGAGAGGGGGAGAGAAACAAAAATGGGGGCATGGGACTGGAGGTTGAGAAAAGAAAGGGATGGATACAGGGGTGGGAGAGGCTGGTGAGAGAGTAAGAAAAACGAGGATATGGACCAAGATGGCTGGGATGAGGGAAAACGGAGGGGTAGGAGTCAGGAGTGGCTGGTGAGTGTATGTATGAGACTGAGACTGAGATTGAGATTGAGACTGAGAGAGAGAGAGAGAGAGAGAGAGAGAGAACAGGCATATGGGGTGTGAGGTTATAAAGAAAGAGGGAAGGTTATGGAGTAAGGAGGAAAATGAGGGATATGGGGTTGAGAGGGGGAAAAGAGGTACAAGATGAATGAACTATGGTAGGGAAAGGGGTGCATAAGGTGGTGGTGGCCACCATACAGCAACACCCATGTGCCCTGGGGATAAGGGGCCACTGATAGCCTGTGCCCAACGACCCCCAGAAACCTGGAGCCGGCCCTGTTGCCTGGTACTGAAAAGATGTTACTTTAGGCTGGGTGTGTGTGAGAAAGAGAGGATACTCACTGGAATAGAGGACCTCTTTATTTCGCTGCCCATGGCAGCCATTTTGTACTGATGCCCACAGCACTTTTATCAATATATTAGTACCAAAACCTCATTTATTTTTACCAAAGAAGCACTGCTGTAGGTTGTCTGTCATTGCCACTCTCCGTACTTCAGATGGAGGAAGGACTTGGAAAAGGGATTCAGCTGATGATCTTAAGGTATGGGCAGAAAAGAGGACTTCCTTCAGGTACATTCAATGCTAGTCCTACTCAGAGTAGACCCCCTGAAATTAATTAACCTAAGTTTGTCAGATCCATTAAATTCAGTGAGTCTACTTTGAGTAGGACTAGCATTGAATGCCACCCTGAGATCCCAAGCCATACACTGCTATATGGCTCGGGTGTTAATATATGCAGAGAGGGCCCTCTGCAAGCTACCACGGATTTTTGTGTTCACAAATCTGCATTAGAAATACCACCAAAAAACCCGATATGCTTTCCTGTATCGACAATCAATTGCATAAACATCCATGCACTTGGACACAATGCCACAGACTGCAGTTGAAGGTCTATGGGCATTCCTCCGTCATATGCCAAGCCCTCTGTCTCCTTCCTCCTAATAACCAGTTGCATTTCCAGTACTGATGTTGGATCCAAGCCTCCTCCTCCCTTACAACTCATTCCTGGTGCTGGTACTGAACTGGAGTACTTCCTCCTTCTGGCCTCTGTAGCTGTATCGCATTGGTGTGTTTTTGTTTTTTTTAAACTACTATTTTGCGATCAAACATAAATGTTTAATGAATGGTATTTCCACTTAAATGCTATTTTGCAATATTACACAAACAATTCACTGAAAACACTGAGCTTAAAGGAGGAGGTTTTTAACTGAGCTTCCTGGGGCTCATAAGGGAGGAAGGGGTGGGACAGAGGAGCAAGCTCTAGTACTTACAGCTGATCCAGCAGCAGCCAAAGCCTCCCTTTTCCTGCTGAACAGCTGATGGGGAGGGGAGGGGGAGCCAAACATACCAAGGAGCCAGGCAGGCAGATCTGTGTGTGTGTGAGAGAGAGAGAGAGGAGAGAGAGAGAGAGAGAGAGAGAGAGAGAGAGAGAGAGGGAGAGAGAGAGAGAGAGAGTGCACACACTGTAAATTGTGTTACTCTGAACCTGAAACTAACTAATCTTGGTCCGCCCTTGGCTAACTTGAAACTGAATGACAGACAATCTCTTGCTTTCTTGGTGGGCGGTGGAGGATCGAAAATAATTTGGGAGGAAGAGGCATGAAGAAGACATTTGGTGGGTGCACTGGGCAGCCCTTTCAAAACAGTAACAGCAGGGGACTTCCGGGAAGGGTGACTTAGCCTGTGCCTGCTTTTGAGACGGGCTCCTGCCTCAAAAGAAGCTTATTCAGATATATCAGTCAGTTTTTTTTTTTTTTTTTGACTGATTAAACTTCTCCCGGGTAGGGAGAAACGAAGAGATTAACCTCAAAGCCTATTTTTGTTGGGACGACCAGATCTCATTAATTTATGGGACGAGGTCCAGCCGACGAAGGTGGGACGGATTTTCAACAACAAGCTCTATCTGATAAAGCGAACGTTCATCTTATCTTCTAAGAGAGAACGCACTAACAGGCAAGCACCCTTCTTTCTATATTTTTCTTTTACTTGACTTAAATTGTTGCTGTTTAAAAGAGATTTGCCAGATTGATCGGTTTTTGACATCTCACTGGGGAGCCATAACTTCTCTCTGCTACTCACTAATTAATAGCTTATCTCTGTTTTTGTTGCAAAAAGCTGTCCTGGATTTGCATTCTAAAGATATACACAGAAGAGGGATTTCTATTCCAGATTTTTATTTTGAAGAATATTATATTGTCTGAGACTACTCTCTTTTTGGTCTATTTTATTTTGACGAATCTGTTTCCTGACGACCGCCATTAATTGTTTCGATCCTGGGAACTGCATTTTGTTTACTTAAGCATGGAGAGATAAGGCTGTCTGCTCTGTTTATACTGTGATGTCACCAAGTTTGGAGTATTAACCCAATTGTTGCTGAAATAAGAAGTGGTTTTCCTATATTTTTTTTTTAAAATGGCAATTAAGAAAGTGGCTGAGAATCTGGAAATAACTATGTTTCAGAAAATAATGGATGAGATTGAGATAACGAAACAAAACCTGCGACAGGGTTGTAAGGAGCTGAAAATTGAATTGAGTAAAATGAAGCAGGAGATTAAAGATATAGGGGTCCCTGTGAGAGAGGTGACCCTGGAAGGGGTCCCTGTGAGAGAGGAGACCCCGGAGATTGGAACAAACGTGGAACAGGAAAAAGATTTGGAGTCTATGGACTTTAGAAACAAAATCTATTGTTTGGAGACACAGGAGATTAAAGACATAGGGGTCCTTGTGAGAGAGGAGACCCTGGAGACTGGAACAGGGGTCCCTGTGAGAGAGGAGACCCTGGAGACTGGAACAGGGGTCCCTGTGAGAGAGGAGATCCCGGAGATTGGAACAAACGTGGAACAGGAACAAGATTTGGAGTCTATGGACTTTAGAAATAAAATCTATTGTTTGGAACTCAATGTTATCTCTGAAGAAATTAATGAAGATTCTAGAGATAAAGTTATCAATGGCATGGATAATCTTCTGGACTGGATTGATGTGATGGAGCCCAATATAGAGAAAATCTATGGAATTAACTGCAGCCATGTGACAATGGAAAAACTTTCAAGAGATGACCCAGTGTATTTTGAAAAAAAGAACAGAGATATGATTTTACAGCAGTATTTCAGCAACCTATTCAGAATGGATGGCAAGAAAATATTTGGGATAGAGGTAATTCCCATCAGACTCTTACTATATGACTATGGCTTTGACAGCAAGATTATTATGGAATACTGATAATGGAAGATTGGATACTGAAATTACTGGACTTAACAAGACTACTGAAGATGGAAGATGGAAAATGGAACTAATAGGGATAATAGAACAATGGCTACTGAAACTACTGAACCTAACAGATTCTGATGTGATGGATTAATTGAAATGTTTATTTTGACTATGGTTTTGACAATAAGATTATCATAATTAGTAATGAGATGGATTAATCGATATGCTTATCTGGAAAAAAAATTGATAGATATATTTCTTAAAGAATTGAAACCTCTCTTTGACTTTTTGTGGAAAGAATAAAGTAATGTTTATGAGATTTGATGATTAAGTAAGATAACTACTGGAGGAAAGTGATTTTATAATATGACTTAAGAGACAGGATTGTTATATATTATAGACTTATAACTGATTTGATCTTTGACAAATGGGAAGTCAATATTTTACTCTTTATTTTTTATTTTTGTTTTTTTTTTCTTTTTTTTTTTTTTTGTTTAACTATTTTTGATTTTGTTTTTTGTCTTTGAATGTTTCATGATTTCGTCTTGTATGTTTTATGAAAATCTGAATAAAAACTATTGAAAAAAAAAAAAAAAAAACAGTAACAGCAGGAGATAGTGGGAAACAACTGAACATGGAAAGGGATTTGCCTCCAAGTTCAACAAATTCAATGCAATCGGGAGTAACCAGCGGCTCCCATCCTTAGTATGCACTATGTTATATGTAACAGCTCAGACGTTTATTTTGCTTGCACTTGGGGGGGAAGATCCATTAACTTTGCCCTTTTGCACACCCACAAACCTGCAGATGCGTGGGAATTAAAAACAAAAAGATATACGTTTCTGTGCTCTTCCAAAAAAGCACACAAAACAAACAACCGTTATGGACCAATCACTGAAAAGGGGTGGACTGAGGGGAGTGGCCAATGCTAAAGCAATATAGACCAAAAAAAAGCCTACATGTATGGATGCTTGATAATTGGGTTTTCATAATAATTCAACCACAAACAGGACATGTATGGAACTCGAGGCCACCAACCAAATATGGAAAACGTGAATTTTGCGGTTAGGTATGGATGGGCCCCAACATATCACAACAAGCCACTGAGAGTTCCACTACATCACCCTTTGGACCAGAGCTTAAAAGGCCCCAAACCACTCAGAGAAGCTCCACCAGATGACATTAAGAGGATGTAATGGTGGTGGTGAAGAACTGCTTCTTCACCATAATCACCACCACAGAATAAATTTGATATGAGCTCATTATAATGTTTGATTGGATTCATAGTTTCAGTGGATGCTGGTGGCTCCATGTTACTGAGACAGTGGAATCTGCTCTGGGTTTTAGTCCAAACTTTTAAAGAGCTCTCCCAAGGTGCTTGGGGGGGGATTATGCACTTATGAGGAAACCACATGATTAACATAATATTTAATTTGGCCCTTCCACTTTCAAGGATAAGTCAGACCATTACTGCTGGCATACTATGGGCTTTTGAGCAATATAATTATTGGTGTAATTCAGTGAAACAGTTTCAAAGCTTTCAGGAAAAAACAGAAAGCTCAAAATTGCTGTGTATGCTTGCAGTTTTGGTGCACTGATGGGAGCATTTGTGATAATACACCTGGCTGAACATTTGATGACAAATAGTAAAAAAGGGACCAATCAATAATGAATGACATTTTGATGAAGTGATTAAATTGATTCATACCTCTTCTCTGCAGGCCAGCACTGCCCTGTTTATTCTTGAGGAAAACTCATGACCTGCAATTTTAAGTCTTAGCCTTCTGCGAGAGACTGTGATGCTTTGACCAAGCCAAGATGATCTCTGAACTAGAGGATGGCAGTGACAAGTAGTTGTATTCCCATTAACCTGTAATAAAGTTTTCATGGTGTGAGTCTTGAAGAAACAACAAAATGTTTTAGGAGAGTATTCTATATTAAGACCAAAGATGCTATAGTCATAATCAGATCTGCAATATGTTGGAGGGAGTCCTGACCAATGGGACCTTATTTTTTATTTTTAAAAAACAATTAACAAATGGAAGTTGTGATAATCAATTAAGTGCAATGTCTTGTCAGTATAGACAGACTGCTTCTAGAGGAAATGTTTTATACACAGCCTATAAACCTTTGGAAATTATAAGATTGGTCTCTTTAAACACCAGAGCATCTGCATAGTCACTTTCCAGCCAACAGGTTGAAATTTGTGGCAGACCTGGAGTTCTCTTCATTTAGGAAGCATTCTGTGTGTTTTTTGGTCTCTTCAATCACAGCGATGGTTTGCTGCACAAAGTTCATCAAACAAGTTTAGCTGCTGATCTATCCAACACCACAGAAGGATTGAAGCAACATAAACACCTGCAATATCAAGCCTATAGCCTGAAACTGAAGAAGTAGCGATGGTAGGTAATCTGATCTGTGACATAAAGAATATGTTCAGGAAGCAGATTAAGAGACAATCAAAACAAGGGCACTTAAGACAGTCCATAAGTAAGTGTGGACTAAGGGCAAATGCTTTAGGGAAGGATCGAAGACGGGAGTGATATGTAAAAAGTCAGAGAAAAGATAGCAAGATGATCTACAGTTCATCAGATGGGTTCTAGCTAAGTCAGTTTCCTCACATCTTGCTGAGACTGGAAAGGTCATCCAGGAAATTTCACAGGCAAAGTGCTATGCTATTAGTACCTGTGAGTCATTTTATGCAGCAGATATCTTTATCCAGGTCTTTCAAAGCAGTTTCAAGAACAGAAAGAGGGAGCCTGTTGCCCTCCAGGTGTTGTTGGACAGCTACGGTTTCACTGCAGATCCTTCCAGGTAATGTTTAAATAAAATTATTGGCCAACTCTACCCAACACCTGTGTCTTGCCTCTTCACTCAGAGCTCCATGCATGCACCAGAGCTATTAAACTGTGTTGCAAGAGTACACTGGTACACTGATGCACCTATCTAGCCTTCAACTGCAGGGACTGCAAAGCTGTTACACCAATACATTCATTTAGAATACATTTATAGAGAATCCATATCACATTGTATGTACTGATAATACAACTTTCTACTTTTGCTCTGGAGCTAAAGAATACATGAGGGGTGTGGGGTATGGAAGCAGGAGATTGAGAGAAAGCAAGGGATTCCATGACACTTACATTTTGACTAAGAGAAGTGCAAGTGCCAGAGGAGGGAGAAAGAAACTACCTAAATAAAAAAGGTTATTTATATACCATTCTTTGGCCTGAAGGCCCCTAAAGCACAGTAGAAAGGTTAATTCATCTAATAAAATACAATACTATCAATCAAAACAAAACAGAGAGAAAGCCTGTAGCAACTGCTTTTTGCAAAATAAGCTGCCAAGGGATACAACACAGTCTTTTCCCCCAATTCTTCAGTAAAAGCAGGGATACAGTCTCCAGCAGTGTACACAGGATCAGAATCTCTGGTTTTTACTTTGATCAGTTGCAACAACAGGTCCTAGGAAGCATCTATTACTAGTCAATTTCAGAAGACAAAACTGAAATAGTTAGACCTGTATTAAAGGTTTTGAATATCTATTGTTCTTGTACCCAAACTTTCCTCTCCACCAATGATGGTGCAAAATTGAATTGCTTGTGATTACTGCACAAAGATGGGGTTACACTTCCATCTACAGCACAGGTCCAATACCTTCTTGTACATGTTGTGTGCTCATTTCTGCTCAGGCAAACTTGCCAGCTGTATCTCTTTGGCTGGCACATAACTGTTTAAATTGGGAGGCTGGTTTAAGAAGTAGCTATATCTTCTATTTAATTTTGAATGGTATGAACCTGACCTACCATTCCAATGATAAAGTCCGCAGTCTTACTGATTACGTTTGTGCTGTCTTTACCTATAGCTGCAGTAATAACCTTTTCCAACTTCAGATAGAGGAGACTCCTCTATTTGGTCAGGAAGAACCCAAATAAATTCAGTAATGATCACACTGGGTTCTACCACAAAAAGCAATGATAGAAATGGGAAATTGTCTTGTCATACATATTCCAGAAGTCAACTTCCCTATTGTACAATCACTGCCACAATTTTATTTCAAACATTTCAATTACTATAATCTGTCATAGAGTACTCCAGTGCTAATCTTATGAAGCCTAATTCAATGTAACACTGCCCTCTTGTGCCTCATCTCATTAGAAGTTTTCACTGTTTAAAGCTGGCTTAAAATCAGAGGGGTGTATGTATGTGTGTGTAAGTTAAAAAAAAAATTCCTTGGTGGGATATCCCTGGGGAATTTTGGTAGTCTAGACCAAAAGTGGCAGTTGAATGGGCAACTTGGGTCGAGAAAGATCTGGAACGCATTCTACCTAAAATTAGATGAAACAAATACAACAACTTAAATCATGCTTTCAATGGGACTTAGAGCACAATCCTATACATGTCTACTCAGAAATAAGTTCCACTGAGTTCAATGGGACTTAATCGCAAATAACTGGGTTGGGGAAAGTGCATAGCTCATCGGTGGGACATCAGCCTTGCTTGCAGAAGGTTCCAGGTTCAGTCCCCACCATCTTCAGGTAAGGCTGGGGAATATTTCATGTCAACCTGGAGATCTGCTTCCAGTCACTGTAGACAGTACGGAGCTAGATGGACATTGGTCTGATTCAGTATAAGGTCATTTCCTGTCTTCCTGAGATTGCAGCATTAGTCAAGACAAACATTAGACCTAGTGTGAACTATGACTGAGGAAACCTGCATGAAGCTCATTGGTTGACCTTGGATCAGTCTCTGTGTCTCAGCCTCACCTGGTTGTGATTAATGAGACAGGAGGACCTATGGGTACTATCCTGGGCTCCTTGCAGGAACGAGTACAAACAGTACAAGCAAAGGCTAAGGAGAAAAGCCTGGTATAAATTTACAGTCTTTCAGAGACTAGATACAGTATTGCAAATTGCACATTAATGAATGCTTGGATGGAACTTCATTGTTGGGAATCACATATTTTACCCACATGCCAAAAGAGGAAAAAGATCAACTTTGATTAATGTTCATTCTACCAAGAGAGAGAGAGAGAGAGTGGCCAGAGCAGCAAATAAGCACCTTTTCCCTTGATGCACTAAGCAATTTTCAATAAAAACAAAAAATGAAATATTAGCTCCAATATATATGCGCATATACAGCATGTAATTGGGGTTTTGATTATATTACTTTGTTTTAGCGGCAGCCTAGCGGAGAGGGGAAGGGAAGGGGAATAGTTAATCTCAGAATAAATCCACTGAAATATTGAAGGGAATGTAGCAATTAGAAGAAGATGGGAAGGAATAGCTTTTTTTTTCTCTCCTTCAAGATTGCTATAGGACAAGGTACCAGTAACGTAGAAACATCCCATTAGGAGACAACAAAAATCCAGCCTGTTCAGACACTGAAGATCCTGATATGTGACCCAGAAAGAGGGGTGTCACTGAGTCAAGCAAATTGAACGTGCATTGGTATGCATGTATCTGGCTGGATCACAGATGAGTTCTTATGTGCCGTGGCCTGCATGCAAAGTTCTGAGTTGCTGCGTGCCCCCCCCAGTCCATATATCTTCAGTCTTGAAATGAGACCTATTTGCCCCAAGCATTATAGGGACTGGCATTTAGTAAGGTAGAGTCCAGATCTAGATATCCCTTTCACATTTTCCAATATAACCATATAGTCAATAGTGCTCAGATGCATGAGAAGAAAAGGTGGCCAGTGTCTGAACCACAGCACTAAGACAGTTTGCCTGTTAATGTGAGGAAACTTTCAGAAATGTCCAAAAAGTGAAAATGTCAATGGAATACAGCTGATGTTTGCAGCGTTAAACAACAGGTTTAGTGCATGACCACAGGAAGACAGACGCTTCACACTTCTAATTTGACATGTGCTATATTCATACTCCCTTTCATGCAGAACCATTTCAAAGGGAGCGGGGAGATTCATAGAATCCCTGTGCCTGGATATACTCAAAGCTAACCCTGCAAATGCAGACACACACACACACACACACACACACACACACACAGAGAGAGAGAGAGAGAGAGAGAGAGAGAGAGAGAGAGAGAGAGAGAGAGAGAGAGAGAGAGAGAGAGAGACCTATCATTAGGCAGAGAGAGGTGGCTGACAGGCTGTCATGAAAGGGTAGCAAATTGTGGTTTATTTCAGATAGAGAAGCACTTGTAGGATTTTCTGTGTCAGGTGCCAAAATAACTTGCCTAGTCTTAGTACTTGGGGTGGGGTGCCATTTGCTATTCCACCTCAAACAACAAAATGTCGTGTCAGCTCTGCACACACATACACAGAATTTATTTAAAATATGTACATGCTATATTTCTGCTAAACAACACCTCCAAGGAAGCTGACAAAAATTTAAAATTAATACATAATTAATACATTATATATGTGTGTGTCTTTTAAAAGGCAGTGGTGACGTTCGCAATGGTGACCTATGTCCTGTCTTGTCCTGCCCAAACTCAAAGAGAGAGAAGAAGCATCAGTTTGGGAAACAACCAGCTGGTCAGGTTAACTCTCCATGGAGCTGCTGGGGTTGAACTGTCAAAGTCCAGAGCTGAAGTGCCTTCTGAGTCCAACTCACTGCTCAGCCCTTCACTAGCTCAACCATCCCACTCTAAGCCCTCCTCCGCTTCATTCTCGTCAGTCCACCCCCCTCCAGCAGGGCTCACAACATCAGCCCCCCCTCCATGCCAATCCTCCCCCCACCCAGGAGGCTTGAGTTTGCCAGGGTATCCTTCATGGAATTCTCTCACCAACTCTGGCTCATGGATGTCTGACGCTGCCTCCCAAGATCTTTCCTCTGGTCCAAAACCCGTCCAGTGGATCAAATACTGCAACTTTCCTTGGTGCTAACGGGAGTCGAGGATCTGCTCCACCTCATGTTCCTCTTGCCCGTCAACGATTACTGGTGGCGGTGGGGCATCGGGCACCCAGTAGGGATTTGGTGGCTCCTCCAGGATTAGCAATGAATGGTGGAACACGTCATTGAGGCGGGCAAGACAGAATGCTGCAGGGTTGATCTGTGCTTCTACTTTGAAGGGCCCCACCCTCCTAGCCTCTAGTTTGTGGCAAGGCACATTTGTTGGCAAATAACGCCTAGATAGCCATACACTATCTCTCACCTGTATCTTGGGGTGAGGTTGGCAGTGCTGGTCAGCGATTCTCTTGTAGGCAGCCTTAGCCCTTGCCAGTTGCTCTTGTAATAGTTGCTGAATCACCTGCAACTCTTGCACAAACTCTGCTGCTGCAGAAACTGCCAGGGTGGAGTTATGAGTGGGGAAAGTGCGAGGGTGTTAACCAAAATTGGAGAAGAAGGGAGTCTGCTGGGTAGAGGCATGCACAGAATAATTGTAGGCAAACTCAGCCAGAGGCAATAAAGACACAGCCAATTATCCTGCTGATAATTGACAACAGCAGATATACTGCTCCAGTGTGATATTCACTTTCTCTATCTGCTCATCCGTCTGGGTGTGTGTGTAATGAAGACAGTCATAGGTCAATCTATAGCAGCTGCAACAGGGCGCATCAGAACCAGGCAGTGAACTGGGGGCTCCAATCTGAGACCAGGCTGATTGGGAGCCCGTGCATCTGGAAAATGTGTTGAATAAACAACTGCACAGTCTCTTGGGCTGTTGGTACGCCAGCACATGGATTGAAATGGATCATCTTGCTGAAGGCGTCTGTGATGTCCCTGTATATATAATTAAATATGGTAAGTGTGGGTTTATTAGAGTATATGTGGTAAGTAGACTGAGTGAGAGGGGGGAGTACATGGGTTGGAATGCTGGAGAATGTTGTATGATGGTTGGCTGAGCACTTGAGTGTCTGAAGGTATAAATGAGAGGATGACAGCTGAGAGGGGGTGGGTTGGTTAGTTCGGTTGGTTCTGTGGGTTGGTTTTGGACAGGGTGGATTGGGTTAGGTGGGTAGTGAGGCAGGTTATTGATGACTAAGTAACATAAAGAGTAATGCATCTTATGAAACCACATGCTTGTTGACTATACCTTTAAGTAATCTTGTTATTCCCTGTGTATATAAATAAATATTTCTTGGTTTACCAAAATGCCTGATCCTTGGCTGGGTTTACACAGACCAGAAGGGTGGGTAGGGCATATACCAAAGTTGGGAAACAGTATCAATGGGGGAGGTGAAGAGATAGTGTAACATCATCAGGTATCCAGAGCAACCCAGGGCTGTAATCTTTATAGGCACAAAGATACAGGGGGGTTGAGGCCTGTAAGTGCACCCAGACACAAAGTAGCAATAACCCAGGAGGAGACGAAGGCAAAGTCTCATGGCAATATTGTTTACAGGGAGTGTCTTGTGGTGATGCCTAGCAGGGGGATCTTGAGAGATCTTTGCTAGAGTTGGTGAAAGAACCGTTAAGAGACCAGGACCCTGAGGTGGGACCGTAACAAGGTGGGGACCACAGGAAGGGGCCTGACAGCATCCACGACCACCAGAACAGTAGTTTTTCCCTGAGAGGTGGGTAGGTCCATGATAAAGTCCAGGGTTACCATTCGCCAGGGTCCCTCAGGCATGGGAACTGGCTCCAGTAGCCCAGCCAGTCACCCAGGGATGTGCTTGGCTCTCATGCATGTGGGGCAAGATTGAACATATCACTTGAGGTCATGCTTTATTCTTGGCCACCAGTGTGTGACGACCTGCAGCATTTTGAACACCCCAAAATGCCCTGTGGTCAGGGTGTCATGGCATTGCCTTAGGACTTGAGCTCAGATTTCCCTGGGGGGCACATACAGGGCCTCATAATGTAGAGCAACCCCCCCCCCAGGGAGCAGCCCAGAGTCCAGTCCTGAGGGGGCTGCGTTAGCTCTCACACCCACTCCTGAGCGAAAGGGTCTTGTTCCTGAGCAGTGTGCAGCTCCTTGATCCACAGATTGGGACAGGCTGCTACCATCAGCTTGTCTAGGCATATGATGTGGCATAATGGGGGCTCAGGTCAGGTTTCATAGTACTCAGGCTGTCAAGTTGGAGAAAGCTGCAATGAACTGTCTATAGTAGTTGGCAAACCCAAGGAACCACTTTTTAGTCCTTCTTAGTCTGGGGGGGGGTGCCAGGAGAGGATGCAGTGCAGCATTCCTGGGTCCATCTCCACCCCTGTCAGTGTGATATGATACCCTAGAAAGTTAGCATACAGGTGATGCTCCCTCAGCCTCTGCAACACCACTCTCGTATGTCTCGTACTGTGCCGGGGAGTCCAAGTAAATGAGAATGTCATCCAGATAAACAACCATAAAGCGATCTAGGTCATCCCAAAAGATGTCATTCATAAAATGCTGGAAGACCGCTGGAGCATTCGATAGTCGAAAATACATTATCTGGTACATGAAATGACCATACTGTGTCTTAAAAGCTGTTTTCCACTCATCCCCTTCCCATATATATAATTTTGGATTTTACAATCTTATAATTGTGGCACACTGAAAAAGATGTCAGTAAAAACACATTTTTTTAACTCATGGCTGAACTTGAAACATTATTTAGTCAACTTGAATTCTTAATCCCTGACATTACACTTTGGAAACTGACAACAGTGATATCATGAATTGATTTTACTGATTTTAATGTGTGAATGGAAGTACACTGCCAAGTCCCCATGTGCAGTTCCCAAATATCCACACATTGGCACAGATGTCTGTAACTGTATATACAGCTGTACATACAAAAGGCTTCCAGGAATTAAGAACCCTGATTGCACAGGATTCACAGCTGTATGAAGCCTTCACACATACAACTGCACATGTGAAGGCTTCCCTTTGCAGATGTCCACATCAACATATGGAAGCTGGTGGAGCATGTGACATCGGTGGTGGGGCTAGCCAGGAGAGGCCCATTCATGCATGGCTTCTACACACAGTCTTAACATCTGAGTAAGGCTGTAATATAGCATCAATACAATCTTTTTTAATAATCACAGCAGTCTTTAGGGCAGGGGTGAGGAACCTTATCGCCTGGGGAGCCCACCCACCTGTCAATCATCTGATGTTATTAGTAGCAGTAGTAGTAATTTGTTTATTAATTGCTTTCCACAGAAGCATCTCAAGACAATGAACAATAAAAACAGCTTTAAAAAGTTAGAAACAGAAGATATATTTCAACAAAACCAATGATTTAAAAGAGAAACCAATGGCAGAAACTCATTCATCCAGCTGGGAAAGCCCATCAGAACAAAATTGTCTATAATTATTTCTGCAGAATAAGGGCAGTTACAAAGAAAGCCCTGCTCCAAGTTACTGTGGAGCGGTCTTCTGACACCTATGGAACTTGCCAGAGAGGGTATATAAGGGACTGAGTATATAAGTGACCTACTGGGTATATAATGGATAAGGTGATCTCTCACATAACTTGGTCTTGAGCTGTACAGGGCCTTATATGTTAGCACCAACACCTTGAACTTGGCCTGATAGCAATAATCATGATATCATTTGATTGACATGTGGGTGGTCCAACCACCTGTCAAAGTTGGCTGGTGGGGCCAGGAAGAGGTAATGACCAAGCAGGATTGAACATCACCCATCAGCTGGCAGGCAGGGAGATTCAGTCCTGTTTTCTGCAGGTATTGATGGTGCCTACTGAACCCCAGCCACCAGCTGATGTCACCCACCCACAGAAACAGCCTCACAGCTAAATTAGAACCCCTAAGCTGGTCAAGATTGGCCCACAGGCCAGAAGTCTTCCATACCTGCTGTAAAGATTTATATTTTAGTCGTTGTCCCCCCAAAAAAAATATTGGATCCATGTCACTAATGGTATATGCTATACAGAATTATAGAACCCAACTTTCTGCACAATCATGACTCTTGCACTGCAGGGCAAGAAACCCATCATCTAAAACTACCCAGAGAGTCACTATGTTATAGTGACTGGACTGGAGAAGTTGTGTGTTTTCTCTATCTCTCATTGACTCACACACAGAAACAGACACACCAATAGCATCTTTACCATTCGCATGCATTCAGGCAGCTTACATATTTTTTGTACAGCTCACAAGAAGCCTGTCCTCAAAAGTCAGGAATCAGACAGGGATGCAAAGGCTTTAAGACAATGTCATGATCTCAGAGTCCAGTAGCAATCAAAGTTCAGAGGCAGAAGCTGCAGAAACTCCAGCTCTGGAGTCAGCCCAGATTCAGGGTTCTGGGCCTGCTTCTGGAAATTAGGAGACCACTGAGCCTGAGGCTGACTGACCCACAGAACAACTTCCCATACTACCAGGGCCTGTAGGTCCAGATCCAGGAACTTGATGGTCACCTTCCCCTGAGCTTGACAAACTCAATGCCTCCCACAGGTCATCACTGGTCCAGCAGCCCAGGGAACACACCAGGACAGAAGAGGAGGACTGCCCATCTTCAGGCCAGAGGGTGGACCCTTTCAACTCTAAAGTTATCCACAAGAGGTAGTCTGGTGACAGAGGCTTAAAAAGCCCAGTCTTCTCTCATCTTTTGTCAGGGCAAGTTATTCACTTGGAGCTATCCATGGTTCTGCACCTTCTGCTCTGCCTTGTTCTGTGGGATCCGGCATAATACCTGAATGCAACATGGGGGGGGAGAGTGGGCTGCTATAACATCCTCATACAATATGTCTCATATAAATTGTAAAAATGATAGAGATTCAAATCTTTGTGAATTCTATGAAATATCTGTATCTCCCAGACTAATATGTGAATCAGTATGTAGCTATCCATTGGATTTTGAAATTCTTCTGCAATGTGACATACGTCACTGCTAAATAATAACAATAATAATATCATTATTATCATTATCATTATTAGTATGTGTACTTTTGAGTTAAAATAACTTTAAAGGCTCAAAGCCCTGCATCTGGTCTGACTCCTTCATTGGAAAGTCTGCAGCCACTGCCTCCAAGTCTTAACTGTTGTTAGACTTCGGGGGTCAGCATGATTACATCAGTGGATGGCAGGATGTGCCAAACAGTGGGACGATCCTCCCCTCCTCCAGTAACCTTCACTGTCTGTATGCTGGCTCATCCAAGAAGATGCTTTTGAATGGGACTACAGTAAGACTGAAGGGCATAAGGGTATACGTTTCCTAACTTAATTAGAAATTGGGTTTGGAATTGCATCATGATGGACAACATTGAGATTTCCACCAGCAGGCATGGTGGAAACACCTGGGGCATCTTTGGAACCTGAGATACTTGGTGTGGGCTAAAATAGGTTGGGTAGTATGGTGCTGAAAAGAAGTGGAAGGGTTAATCACTCTTTTCCAGCTCACAGTTTCTTTGCTTCATATTACACATTCCCAATACCACTTCAGAACTGAAAAGATGCATTGGCTCGGGTTTTTGAGCTCAATTGTATAACTTATATTCTATGTAAGTCCTTATGGGCATCTTTTAGAGGGGAAGAGACAATGGTCTACAAATGCAATGTAAGATTAGTTAAATGCCCCATTCCTGCTCAAAATCAGCATGTTCACCACTTCCACTGTGTCAAGATGCACCTTTTATTGTCCTTCCTAAAAATCTATCATTCAAACTCACTCTGACATTTTTCATTACTGGCACCATCATAAACCACAAAGATGCTTGAAAACGCAGCTGCACAAGCCACACCCCAAGCCGTTAACAGTAGTCCCATTTTCATCCCTACTGCATCAGAGGAGGCTCTCATCTCCCACCTCCCATTCTGCCTGCTACAGCTGTAAGCACAAACAGACTGGGATCAACTCACAGGCTGATTCCTCTAGCAATACAGAAAGGCTCAGATGCTTCATAAGGCAATACAGGATCAGGACAATGTGAGGCAACTTTGCTGATCCTTAGGTTCTCCATCACTCCATTTGGGTTTGGGCCTCAAAGATCAAGGAAAAGCTTGAGTGCATGGAGAGTAAGTTTTCAATAAGCACAATTTGTGACATTACACAACATCATTGCTAATCATTGGACACATGTATTAAGGCATCAGCCTTGGCTCTAGTTTCCCAGCTTTGTAGAACCTGAGCCCAGCCTTAACTCCCCTGTTAAACCAGCAGATTTTTTCATGGATATTGGATAACTCCTGAACCCCAACACATATCATGAAAATATTTGCAGGAATCTTACCGAAGGGCACCTATACATTCCTTGTGAATTTCATGGAAATATGTAGCTCAAGAAACCCCATGACAGGGCTTTTTACATGATGCTCCAACTTTAAAGATACCTAGCACAAAAACCCCTGGACTTATTTGTCTTACATTTGGCAGACTTTATCCCCTTGTAATGGGCAACTGACCCTAAAAATGTCATTGAATTCTGTTAAAAATGAAACAGTTATAGGTGATTTTCCCTTTTCAATCAATGAAAAAATGTAAACAAAGCAACCCTACAGAGCAGGAATGAAATTAATCAAGAAAATGAAGCAATGAATGTGAATAGATTTTTTTCTTTTTGCTCTGCTGTAGCACATAAATATATATTTAAATACTTTTTTTAAATTGCAGATTAATTCAGAAATGGAACAGGACTCGCTTACCTGTGAGCACATGCTAAAGTCACATGGACCGAAAATAGGCAGATTTACATATCCATTAAAAAATGAGAATAGGATGAGTGACATAAAGATTGAACAAGATTTCAATGAACTGGTTGTATACTATCATGGCACTAGGCAATTAGCAATAAAGGGAGCAAAGTACAGTTTCTGCTACCAAGTTCTTCTAGAAGCAGAATCAAAGGAATGGCATGAAAGAAAGCTTCCTGGAATCTGTAGCCACAAATATTATCTAAATACTTAATGTCTTTTTCCTGTAAACCAATCACATCTGCCAACTAATTGTTTTCTGCTGCAAGAAAAATAATCCATCAGCAAAGCTCAACAATATAGGAGCTTATTTAGACTCACCAGCCAAACTATCTCACTGCCACTATTCAGTTGTTTAAAAAATGTGACAATAGTGACGACAACTTTCTTGCCAACTTCAACACTTTAAATTCTCATTTATCATTTCCAGCTTGTATTCCAACAGCCAAATGCCTTCAGCATGTTCATTTGCTTATAGCATTTGTGCCAGATTTTGGGTGATCTTATTTTAACATCGCAATTGCTGAGTAACAAAACTCTGAAGTTCTTCTGAACAAAAGCACAAAAGGGGGGATTAGAAAATGCCAAATGTGCGCAGAAAAAAAACAACTCTTTTGCAGGTGGGGGAGAAGTCAGCATTCCACAGTTGTTCATAGCAAAATTGCAAATGACAATGTGTTCTTTCTGTGTCAGGGAATCTACCATGAGGCTAAGCATGCAAATGACTTCTGGAAGCGGGCAATGACAGGAATTGATTAATACCAGTTGACAGCCAGTTCCAGACAAGAAGGCAATGGAATGATTGATTTGCACAAATGTACACAGGCTCAATTATATGACCTCAATCCAATTTCATAAAGTGTAACTAGAAGACCAAATGCTGAGTCCACTGAATGGAAGATTTGAGGGTGGACCATTTATATATAACATAACAATACTTGCTAGGATAAAAAAGAAAACGCTAGCTTAATTGTGCTAACAGGTCACAAATAGATTGTTGTAATTCAGGCACTAACTTGGATCAGCAGTGTGTGAGTTTTGATCTACACAGCAAGGAACAGCAACTTCCCTCCCAATAAACCCTTGTGCACCTGCAGTGGAAGAATCCCTCTGTGTTTCAGAGGATACTGGAAAGTGTTTTAGGGTACACAGTTCATAAAGGGTATTGGCCCACCTAATGGTTGTCACCGTTGTTCCACACAAATTAGATGCGCATCCTAGCACACATCCAACTCTCCCTTGCAGCTTGACATTTTTCAAGTTGATCAACAGTTCTATTTTTCAGGAAACCTTTGCCCTAAATATGAGGGGCAGGACCTTCTCAGTCCCAAGGTTATAGAGCACCCTCCCAAGGGAGTCTTGCCTGGCTCCATCTCTGCTCTCACCAGTAGTGTAGTGGCCAATTCAGAAGTGCAAGGTCCCTTCATGATAGTCACTTCATGCCCCCTCACAGCCATGCCTCAGCACAGCTACAGCCCCTAAGATTATACAACCTGCTAAGATTATACAATGTTACTTTGATTGGAGTACTTTACTGATGCATTGCAACAATCAACTAGATCAGCTACATGTACTATTTTCTGTGCATGTACATGGGCAAATGTACTAAGATGCTGTAAGGTAAGGAATTTTGCTCAGTTTCCCTTCTTAGTTGTCATACTAAGACTCAGAGTAACTGCATTGCTTCCCACTCACATCTTCTCCCATAACAACAGACATTCCTAGGAGCCAATCAGCATGAAAGGGGAGTGTGTTAAGATACTTCTTGGTGGCTGACTCATCTCCTTTCACTCCAATAGGTTCCAATCACCAAGAAAGGATGCTGGAGACTTAGGGACCCTGCTCCCAAAAAGATAAACGGTCTAAGACCCCCCAGGAACTGTGATGACTGGCTCTCATTTTCAGGAAGCTGCAAAAAATATGAGCTTTCCAGATGGCTTTTTAGGGGCTACATTTTTAAAACACTGTGCTGAGGCTCCTCCTATCTGTTTTACATTTCTGATTGTTGTATCTTTAATGCTTTTTGAGCTGATTTGTGTTGTTAAAATGGAAATGGACTGCCTTCAAGTCGATCCCGACTTATGGTGACCCTATGAATAGGGTTTTCGTGGTAAGCGGTATTCAGAGGATATGATTTATACTATTAGACACACTGAGGTGTATTTTTTTTTAAAAAAATAGAACAAAAAATCTTTTTGCATGCAATGTTATCTGTGCACATGCAGAACAGGCTTCCACTCACTCAAGAGGATTTCATCTTTTTCTCTTCCTCTCTATAGTTCTGCACACACCCTCAAAATGTATTTTGGGAGACCTTCTGGAACAGATTTGGGGGGCACATGAGGGGCTGCAGAGGAGGAGGAGAGGAAGGTGAAGTCCCATTGCATGAGCTGAAGTTTGCTCATGCAACATTGGATTCTGCCCAAAATAAATTTGGGTCTTCTTACTGAGGAATCCTTAGAAGAGCCCCAGGGTTCTTCAGAACACTATTGGCCTAGGCCATCAGTCTCTTCAAGTTATAATAGCACAACTTACAACTGCCTTGGAATTTTTATCTTCTTTGCTTCAAATTTTGACTAAACTGTGGCAATCCCACAATGTCTCAGATTCAACTTAAGCATATATCTGGTGATGTCCTGTCACAAATTTTAAGGAAATTTCACAACAGTCCTTGTCTAAAATATCTGTGTTCACAATTTCCTTGGTAAACCAGGATAGTAAACAGCATATTTTCATTATGGCCTGAATCAATTAATAGAAGGTCTGAGGTAACAATCCTGATGTATGAGGAGAGGGAGAGAAGACTCAGACCCAAGTGGCGGGACTTGAGGGGGCCCTAATTAGTGTAGTGATGGGTAGAGGGAGATATGGCATTGTGAGGAGGACTTGCCAGGTAAGGGGAACACAGCCCAGGCAGTTAACGACTGTGCCTTGTTCTGGTCCTCCTCACACCCACAGGTTTGTTGGTTGCCCTATCAGCCAACTCTCAGGCCTCTGGATGCTGTTCCTAAATGCCATATCAATGCATAATAAGATCTCCCTCATTCATGATTTAATTGTGGATGAGGCAGCCAATCTGGCATGTATAACCTAGACCTGGGTGGGTGAGCATGGAGGAATCAGTCTCTCCAAGCTATGCCCACCAGGGTACATGGTTCAGCATCAGGGTAGACCTGAGGGTCAGGGAGGGGGTTGCTGTGCTCCATCTCCCTCTGCAAGCATCCTTCCATGTGACTACTGGTCTGGAGTGTTTGCACTTTGTGTTGGGTCAGTGGGATAGATTGGGGATTCTGTTGGTGTACCGCCCACCCCGCTGCCCAACAGACTCCCTAGCTGAGCTGATGGAGGTGGTCTCGGGTGTTTTGTTGAGATCCCCCGGACTGTTGGTTCTGAGTGGTGGCAGGCTAGCTCCAGACACTTTTAAATGAGACCGATTATCTGGATCCATTTCAGTTGGGTTTCAGGCCTGGTTTTGGCATGGAAACAGCTTTGGTCTCCCTGTATGATGACCTTTGTCATGAGAGAGACAGGGAAATGTGACTCTGTTGATTATCCTTGATCTCTCAGCAGCTTTCAATACCATCGACCATGGTATCCTTCTGGGACGACTGGCTGAGTTGAGAGTGGGATGGACTGCATGGCAGTGGTTCCGCTCCTACTTGGTGGGTAGGCTCCAGAAGGTGGTGCTTGGAGAACATTGCATGGCCCCATGGATTCTCCAGTATGGGGTTCCTCGGGGTCAATTCTGTCCCCCATGCTGTTCAACATCTACATGGAACTGTTGGGTGTCGCTTCCGGGAAGGGTGACTTAGCCTGTGCCTGCTTTTGAGACGGGCTCCTGCCTCAAAAGAAGCTTATTCAGATATATCAGTCAGATTTTTTTTTTTTTTGACTGATTAAACTTCTCCCGGGTAGGGAGAAACGAAGAGATTAACCTCAAAGCCTATTTTTGTTGGGACGACCAGATCTCATTAATTTATGGGACGAGGTCCAGCCGACGAAGGTGGGACGGATTTTCAACAACAAGCTCTATCTGATAAAGCGAACGTTCATCTTATCTTCTAAGAGAGAACGCACTAACAGGCAAGCACCCTTCTTTCTATATTTTTCTTTTACTTGACTTAAATTGTTGCTGTTTAAAAGAGATTTGCCAGATTGATCGGTTTTTGACATCTCACTGGGGAGCCATAACTTCTCTCTGCTACTCACTAATTAATAGCTTATCTCTGTTTTTGTTGCAAAAAGCTGTCCTGGATTTGCATTCTAAAGATATACACAGAAGAGGGATTTCTATTCCAGATTTTTATTTTGAAGAATATTATATTGTCTGAGACTACTCTCTTTTTGGTCTATTTTATTTTGACGAATCTGTTTCCTGACGACCGCCATTAATTGTTTCGATCCTGGGAACTGCATTTTGTTTACTTAAGCATGGAGAGATAAGGCTGTCTGCTCTGTTTATACTGTGATGTCACCAAGTTTGGAGTATTAACCCAATTGTTGCTGAAATAAGAAGTGGTTTTCCTATATTTTTCTTTTAAAATGGCAATTAAGAAAGTGGCTGAGAATCTGGAAATAACTATGTTTCAGAAAATAATGGACGAGATTGAGATAACGAAACAAAACCTGCGACAGGGTTGTAAGGAGCTGAAAATTGAATTGAGTAAAATGAAGCAGGAGATTAAAGATATAGGGGTCCCTGTGAGAGAGGTGACCCTGGAAGGGGTCCCTGTGAGAGAGGAGACCCCGGAGATTGGAACAAACGTGGAACAGGAAAAAGATTTGGAGTCTATGGACTTTAGAAACAAAATCTATTGTTTGGAGACACAGGAGATTAAAGACATAGGGGTCCTTGTGAGAGAGGAGACCCTGGAGACTGGAACAGGGGTCCCTGTGAGAGAGGAGACCCTGGAGACTGGAACAGGGGTCCCTGTGAGAGAGGAGATCCCGGAGATTGGAACAAACGTAGAACAGGAACAAGATTTGGAGTCTATGGACTTTAGAAATAAAATCTATTGTTTGGAACTCAATGTTATCTCTGAAGAAATTAATGAAGATTCTAGAGATAAAGTCATCAATGGCATGGATAATCTTCTGGACTGGAATGATGTGATGGAGCCCAATATAGAGAAAATCTATGGAATTAACTGCAGCCATGTGACAATGGAAAAACTTTCAAGAGATGACCCAGTGTATTTTGAAAAAAAGAACAGAGATATGATTTTACAGCAGTATTTCAGCAACCTATTCAGAATGGATGGCAAGAAAATATTTGGGATAGAGGTAATTCCCATCAGACTCTTACTATATGACTATGGCTTTGACAGCAAGATTATTATGGAATACTGATAATGGAAGATTGGATACTGAAATTACTGGACTTAACAAGACTACTGAAGATGGAAGATGGAAAATGGAACTAATAGGGATAATAGAACAATGGCTACTGAAATTACTGAACCTAACAGATTCTGATGTGATGGATTAATTGAAATGTTTATTTTGACTATGGTTATGACAATAAGATTATCATAATTAGTAATGAGATGGATTAATCGATATGCTTATCTGGAAAAAAAATTGATAGATATATTTCTTAAAGAATTGAAACCTCTCTTTGACTTTTTGTGGAAAGAATAAAGTAATGTTTATGAGATTTGATGATAAAGTAAGATAACTACTGGAGGAAAGTGATTTTATAATATGACTTAAGAGACAGGATTGTTATATATTATAGACTTATAACTGATTTGATCTTTGACAAATGGGAAGTCAATATTTTACTCTTTATTTTTTATTTTTGTTTTTTTTTTCTTTTTTTTTTTTTGTTTAACTATTTTTGATTTTGTTTTTTGTCTTTGAATGTTTTATGATTTCGTCTTGTATGTTTTATGAAAATCTGAATAAAAATTATTGAAAAAAAAAAAAGGAACTGTTGGGTGTCATCATCCAGAGTTTTGGAGTGTGTTGCCAAAGCTTCCCCCACCCCTGTTTTCCCCCTCCCTCCCTCATGAGCTGGTCTCATGAAAGTTCATCAGCATTTTAATGCAAATTATGCACATGTTTGTATGCAATTTTGCCTAATATGCACAATGTTGAAAAGCAATTTCTCCTGGTATAAAACATTTGTGTATGTTATTGTCATTAATATATGCATGCACACTTTGCTCCAGCATATGTATCTTTGTACATATTAGTTGTCTAGAGAACTGCATTGCAAAATTGTGTGAATTTTGAAGGAGGGCTATATTACAGTACATGCATTGTTTTGGAATGTGTGGATTATGTAGGTTCACCTTTAAATGTGAAGTGAATGAGATTTTGCACCCATCCCTATTCTAAACAGAGAAAGTCCATTTTGCAATTGCAGCTAGTAACCAATGACTGACCTATCCTCCATGACTTTCTCTCATCCCCCTTTAAAGCCAACTAAGCCCCTGGCGATCATGATGCCTCATGGCTATGGATCCAATAAGTTAATTATGCATTGTCCAGTAAGTTAATTATATGTTCGCTTTGAATCTCCTACCAGTAAATTTCATTAGATGACCTCAAAGTTCCAATATGATTTAAGAGGGTGAAAAGTTCTCTCTGTGTGATCCCCATCATTCTTAATTCTATAAAACCTCTTCCATGTTCTCTCTTCTCCCCAAGCAATCTTACATTACAGCAACAGTGGGGAAGCCAGGTCAGGACATCTGCCTACTTCAGCAGATGTACATATTCAACAAAGACTCACCAGATCACTATAGTGAAGCCTACTTATACAAGGTGAATCTGTCCAAGTGTGTTCTACATTCTAAATACTCCCTCCTGCATTATGGGCTCTCTTTGGGAGGAAGGGCAGGATATAAATTTAATAATAAATAATCAACAAATTATACCATTGTGCAAATTACCAGGTGCTGGTAATTTCATAATCTTTTGCTTGCTGCCTCCTTTTAACATGGAAATCACAGTGGCCTCACAACTCATTACTGCTATTTTTTAAATAAAGCCATAAATCAGGAATGAGGAACCTGTGACCCTCAAGAGACCTTCAGAGTGGACATTAGTCGGGGATGATGTGAGTTGTAGTCCAACAACACTTGAAAGTCCACAGATACCCCATCCTTGCCACTGAGGATGCTGCTCATCTAGTATTTCCAGTTTTCTTCCAGACTTTCCAGAAATAATCTACAAAATTCATCCTACGAAGGGATGAAGAAAATCATCAGCCAGCAGGCCAGATCCTAAATTCCCCTAATCCCCATAAGCCACTTTGACAGGTAGGGGACTACCCACCTGTCAATCACACGGGTATGATTCTTCCCTTGCAGGTGTGACTCAGATTCAAGCCATGCCTGCAAATGAAGATTTTTCCTAAAATCCTTTCAGGTATTTAGGTCCCAGGCATTTATGGGTTTAATGGGAAGCAACAGCACCTTGCAGTGGGCTCAAGAGCAAATAAGTGGCCAGTGTATATCAGAACTGATATAATATGATTCCATCTGGCTGAACTGGCTCAAATTCTGATCATTGCATTTTGCAGTAATTGAAGCTTACAGGTCATCTTCGAGGGCAGCCCCATGTACAATGTGTTACAGTAATGCAATCAGGAGATTACCAGACCATAGATCACTGGGGCCAGATTATACCTGTTCAGGATTAGTCATAGTTGGCAACCAGCTAAAGCTAAAAAAAACAGACCTCTACAAGGCAAGCATTAGAAAAAAAGCTCCCATCTAGCTGCCTATGCCCAACCCACTGCAGAGGTTATCAATAACACATATCTGAAGCTAAAAGGGTAAAGTTAGCTTCCTACATTTAAATGACACCATTTCCTCCTTTATCACCATGGCCCTACTGCTGCATCTACTGGAGGACTGTTGCCTTGTCACCCACTGAAACTGACCTCACCAAGTTAAACTAACAGGGCCAGTCCCAAAGGGCGGTCAGGTCAGGCCCTAGACAAGGGCCCCTGGAGCCACAGAGGCTCCTCAGGGGCCTCTCAATAGGGTGGGGGAAGAGTAGTGCTCCTTTTTCATGATCTGTGGCAGAGTAGCTGCTGTGGATTGCAGGGAGGAAGCTTCTTCCGCCCGCCCACTCGCTGGCTCCACCTACCCATCTTTTGTGGCTTTTTGTGACACCTATCCTGTCTTTTGTGGCTGCGCAGTCTGCACGTGCAGGACTGCCATTAACCAAGATGGCGGCCAAGGTTTCCCTAGGGCGCGCGCGGACCAGCCTGCACAGCCCAAAAGACAGGAGAAACGAAGCCAGCAAACGGGCGGGCGGAAGAAGTTCCCTTCCTGCAAGAGACAGGTAGCTGCACGCGTGCATGTGCACCGGGGTCCGGGGCAACCTGGTGCCCAATGGCCCAGGCATGTCTGGTGCCAGCCCTGTTAACTAAGACAAAACATAAAGAGGTATCTTGCCTTGTGGCTCTCATTCTTATTCCCTCTTCCAAGGATGAGCCTTGCCCAAAGAAGCAAGAAGCAATAATCAAGGTCATATGAGCCTGAGAGTGTTAATTTAGGCCTCAAAGTGATGGGTCCCAGGGAAACCATTGCAAAAATGAGTTGCTCCATTGCTCCCTGTTTAGACGCATACCTGTCAACCACCCATATTGCACAGACTGTGAGAACATTGAATTGATATTACATCTCCTGAAATATGTTCACTAATAGGCAAAAAATCTTGCAGTTTAAGAACGTACCTATAGCCCACAGATATTTCTATCAAACTTTAACAAGCAGGGAAATTGGTCAGCTATAGTAAATGCACCAGGGGAGCAGGAGACCTGACCTCCTCTCTGAGATATTGTACTGCCCTACAAATTTGTAAAAATGCAAACACAATTTGGGATGGTCTTTTACAGTCCAATCCACTTCTTGTGTAGCTTGGAAGAATTTGGTAACATGTGCCTCTGAGCATATGGTGAGTTGTGGTAACGCTTGTTACCACCACTCACCATTTGTTGTAATGCAACAGTCCAAGCGTTTCTGAGTTCAGGACTATAAGTTTTGTAAGGTTTTGTTTTGAAATGAGCTTATGGGAAACATCAGAATGGCATGGGGAGTATTTTCGATTTAATATTGTGGAATGCAAAAAATCCATGCTGACTATAATATACAGCCACTCTTGTGGCTGCATAATAAACCAGGCAATTCTAGACACTGCTGGCAATTGCTACAGTTTGAGAGCCATTGAATTAGAATTTGTGTTTTAATTAGCGGTATGGTATCTGCCCTTGAAGAATATGATGGCCATGAGCTAAATATTTAGAAGAATTGCATCATGGAAGGGATCTCAAAGGCTCTCAAGTTCAACCCCATGCCAAGACATCTGCTGCTATAGGATCCCTGATACAGAACCATCCAGTCTTTTAACCAAGGTTACCTGGATGTGGTGGTGGCCAGCAGGTACTCTTATCTCTTCTATTCATCTTGTAGCCCAAACAGACTCAGCCTTCCTAAGGAAACTGTGGAATTAGCTTTGCAAAACAACATATCAGCTTTAATGTATACCCTAATGCAGCAGTCTGAAATCCACACAGTACTAATCCAATTATGGAAACCACTCTAGAGGTCGAGGTGGTGTAAATATCTTTACATAGAACTGGGTTGGCAAAAAGATGGACAAATATTAAACTGCAGGAATCACAGACTTTCTGGGCTGCATTCCAAAAAAACAATCTATCTCTCTTTCTCTCCACTACCCATAATAACTTTCCAGCAACACAAATACGGCAAAATTCACTTAGAGACCCAGCACAGCAAACTATCAATGCCTGGAGAATAAATGTGCATTGTCGTACCTTCCTTGAAGGTGTTTGTGTGATGGATTGGCAAGCCCAGCAAAGATGCTTGTAAACCTCTCAGTTAGGTGGGACGGGTGGCTGATACAAAGTTGCAAATAAAACGGAGATGGGAGCCTCTTTCCTCCAAGGGTGATATAGTTGAGAGCCGCAGCATTAGTAAATAATAGTCTTTCCCTCTTTCTCTCTCTCCCCTTGAAATTAAAGCTATTTCACATCAAAATAGTTTCAAGGAAGAGGATCTCATGAAAATTATTATGTGTGAGTTGATGCTTGTGCGAATGGGTCAACTGTGCAATTTGTTCCTAATCTCATGAACTCAATACTTTCAGAATTCTTCTTGCAATTAATGGGGCGGCCACTTCAGAAATATTTGAACCATTCACATTAAATGCTTCCATGAGTATCCAGCTATCTCAATTATGGGATTGTTGCCTAAAGGGACTCTTTTTCTTCATTATCCATAGGAAAGACCCGCGTAGGAGATGCTACTACTACAACCTACTGGGCAATGGAAGTCAGAGGTGGTGAAGGAGAATGTACAAGAAACCCACATTAATTTATGGTCTTGACTTCTTTAATGAGCCTGCCTCTCTTGCTTGCTGGAGGATGGTGCCTTTTCACTAGAGCCTCAGTTGCCAAACGGCACTGAGGTTCCTAGTGAACATCTGCAGGATAGCAACGAGGGCTCTGAGAGAATGCCCTTTTCATCCTAGGTTGAACATTCAGCCTTTTCATTGATTTTGTTCTCAACAACTGTTGGCATGTGAGTGTGCATGTGTGCATGTGTGCATGCATGCACATACAGAGTTCCCTTTGTGTAAAGATCCCCAGCATCCAAAGTTCCTACTCAGAACTTTCTAGTTAAAAGGACAGAGTTATGTAGCCCCATGCCTCTTGATGATATACGAAGAGGCTCTTGTATATTCCTACTGTAGTAACAATATTGCCAGCAGTGTGAGTCAGAAAGCCGTTGTGACTGTGGCAGCAGAAAGGGGAGATATGGGGCAGTTCTCTTGGGATGTCCATTCATTTCAGCTGAAGTGTTTTTAACTTATGTTACTTCTTCTGTTAGCATAAAATTATGTTGGGAGTAATGATGAGCACAGACAAACTAAAGCACTCCTCCTAAAACTATACTTTCCCGTTACAGCCCACTTTCCTCCTCTTGCGCTGGTAATGCCCCACAGCTGTAACAGGGAGGGTGTTGCTGCACCATCTTAGATTTGGGCTTTGTCAATGCAGGAAGATAGAAACAATCCTACCCCCTCCCTCTTGGGCGTAACTAGGAGACAGGATCATGGTGTTTTGAGATAGAAAACTAGCAGGCAGTTTAACAGAGCAGCTGTGAAAGTAGCCAGTAAATCATTTATTTGGCTCTGTATTTGTGCACTGGGGTGTAATATACACCAGTCACTGGGATTTGTTTTATTAACTCATTCTTTGTCTGAGAGACATTTCTGAAAGCATCCAGCTTGGCCCCCAGGCTATATGTGATATACTAGAATACTCCTATATGGTGATAAGGATGAATCTATGAAGTATGTTTGGTTATAGAGATTGCCCGGTGCCTGCATTAACATCTTTTCAGCACCAGGCAAAGACTTTTCTCCCAGGCATTTGATTGTTGACACTATATTGCTATTGTTGGAGGCATTACTTATTTCTTAGTTGATAATTTTATGGCAACTATGCTTATAATGTTGGGGATAGTTTGGCTTTGATGACTGTATTAAGAATCATTGTATGATCACGTATGGGATTTAACTGTTTATGGTGCTCTTTTTATTTGTTACTCATGTACTCGAATTGTATTTCTTTTTATTCTGATTTCCCTTGAGACTTTTTGTATAAACCAATGCTTAAGTAAAATAAATAATAAAATAATGCAGTTTTTCCTGTTCCAGCTACTCTGTTCTGTTTGCCCTCCCACCCTCTTGTCTGTTTTTCCTGTCTCATTTATTCAGCATTCCATTCCTTCTTCTACCCAGTTTTCAATTTTTCCCCTCTCAGTCATTCACCATTCTGTATCATTGAGTTATTATGGGGCAGTAACTCAGGTCCCCCACCTTAGAGGTTTTTTCCCTTGCAGGTTATTTTACTTGTGAGTACCTCTGGGTTATCCTGAGGCTCCCAGTATTTCTCACTTCTTGTTGTTGTTAAATTTATTGTGCATCGTAGTGTAATTTTGGCAAGCACAAGCATAAGAAGACTCAAATTGGTATTAGTATATACAACCAAGGCCCTGCAACAAAATGTTGCAATGTATCCCTGGTGTGTGGATGTGTGTTACCTGAACCTGTTGCTGATGGGGCTGAAAAAACAAACAATAGCATCAGCAAGCACCCCTGCTCTAACTTTGGTCTTACTTCATATGCATTTTTATTTGTTTTATTTTAGTTCTGGGACATATATAAGTGCAACCAATCTGCATGCAAGTCAGTGGGGCATGAGGCTTCTGTACACAACGGAGTGCTTGGTTTGGGCTTGGGAGGAGGTCTGGCTTAAAATACAACAGTGGATTCATTGCAGAGCTGCTGAAAGCTACTCTCTGCAGTAAAGATCTCCAACCTGCAGCTGGGTATAACAGTGAACTGTACTACATGCTTGCTGTATACTACTCTCCGAGCCCAACCTGCAATGTGGGGATAAAACCAAGGGATTGTATGTATGTACTGTATGAATTTATATATATTCCACCCTGCCTCCCAATAGGAGCCCAGGACATCAAACAAAATCACTAAAATCACTCTAAAACATCATAAAAACAGACTTTAAAATATATTACAACAAAACATCCTTAAAAACATATTAAGACAAAACATCTTTAAAAACATTTTTTTAAAGCATTAAAGATTTAAAAACATGTTTTTTAAAAGAGCTTTAAAAACATATTAAAAAGCAGTTCCAACACAGGCACAGACTGGGATAAAGTCTCTACTTAAAAGGCTTGCTGAAAGAGGAAGGTCTTCAGTAGGCACTGAAAAGATAACAAAGATGGTGCCTGTCTAATATTTAAGGGGAGGGAAGTCCAAAGGGTAGGTGCCACTACACTTAAGGTCCGTTTCCTATGTTGTGTGGAACTGACCTACTGATAAGATGGTATCTGCATGCAGAGCGCAGTGACTGACTAGGTATATAAGGGATAAGATGGTCTTTCAGGTGTCCTGGTCCCAAGCTGTATAGGGCTTTGTACACCGAAAGTAGAACCTTGAACTTAGCCTGGCAGCTAATAGGTAATCAGTGCAATTCTGTCAGTAGCAGAGTGACATGTTGGCGATAACCTGCTCCAGTGAGCAGTCTTGCTGCCGCATTTTGCACCAGCTGCAGCTTCCGGACCAATCTCAATGGTAGCTCCACATAGAATGCATTACAGTAATCCAACCTGGAGATTACCAGTGCATGGACAACGGTGGTCAGGCAATCCCGGTCCAGAAACAGCCGCAGCTGTCTTACCAGTCGAAGCTGATAAAAGGCTCTCCTAGACACTGAGATCACCTGGGCCTCTAGTGACAAAGATAGATCCATGTCATCAGTACTGAGCTAGATGTGTGCCTGAGTCCCAGGAGCGGGCCCTAGTGATGTAATTAAACATGATACATTAAGCATCAACCACAGTTGCTTGGAGCATACAATTCATACAAAAACATTTCTCTGATTGGAAATTGAGATAGAAATGGTAGCTAAAAGATGGAGCTTGGGTAGGGAACAGCTAATCTTGCATACTTGCTTCTGGCAAGAAGGGTTTAAGTACCCCCAGGCCAGGCCAGTCATCAGAAGGCCATTGTAGGAAGAAAGAAGCCTAGTGTTGTGGAGATGTTAGATGGGAGCACTCTGAAGTAAAGATGGATGCCCATGAAGGCTGCAATTCTAAACACACTTACTAAGGGACCAAGCCCCATAGAACTCAATAGGACTTACTTCTGAGTAGATATAGTTTGGATTGTGCTGTTGGTAAAGCTTGACGGGATCCTCTGCAAAGATATCCATATCCAAGCAGGGTTGGCAACCCCCTGCCTGGAATGCCCTGCCTCTACCTTTTAACATGGCTGCTCCAAACTTCTTTACAGATTTGACCCTTCACTTTAGAAAGAGGTTTGAGAAATGAGTAAGAAGATTCTCTACCCTTTTCTGTCTCCCCTGTGGGCTGCTAGAAACTCATTTTGACAGCCAACCCAATTCCAGTGAGTAATAACTGACAGAGAGAAAACACACATGGTTTGGTCTACCTTCACAGGCAGCAGCTGGGAACAACAATAATTGCAGCCACACTTCCCATTATGTGAATTCTCTTTTTACCAGTATTACACAAGAAACAACCCATCATGCAACCAATGGGTTTTAGGGGGTTGAGCTGAGCACATGCAACCACTGCTGTTGCTTCTATGGATGCAAGGGAGTGAGGTTAAAGATAAATGAAATGCAAATAGAAAAACAAAAACAAAATACAGTGATGCTTTCCTAAATGCAATACCATACCAACCACAACAGGATTCCTGTGAGTAAGGCAGACAACTCAGCATCCCAAAACCAGTCAGGATTCCTTTAATACGGCAGCACCGACGCTTTGGAACTCCCAGCCTATTCACATTAGGCAGACACCTTCATTGTACTCTTTTCAGAAAGTGGTAAAACATTTTTGTGTAGGTAAGCTTACCTAGGCATGTAGAAGCTATTGTGTTTTTTATATTTTTAACTCATTGTTGGTTTTATTATTTTGAATGTTTTTAAATTCATGCCCTTAACTCTTTTTGCCAATAATTTCATTGTTTTAATTGTTTCTGTAAGCCGCTTTGAGGTTTTTTACAATAAAGTGGTATATAAATGTTGTAAATTAAATACATAAATAAATGTTAGAGTCACTGTGGCCCTTGGGTCTCTTTCCACATTTGGGAACAAGGAATCTGCCTTATACTGACTCAGACCATTTGATACCATCTAGCTCAGTACTGATGACATGGACTAGCATTGGATCTCCAGGATTCCAGGCAATAGTGTTTTCCAGAAATTGAATTTTGGACTTTTGCCTGCAAAGCATATGCCCTACTACTGAGCTACAACCCTTGCCCTGTTTAAAAAAGTATATTTTAAAATTGTTCTTTTCAATTCACTAATGAATGCACATCATACCTAGAGCAAATCCACACCATTCATTTAAAGCACATTCAACACACATTTTGAAGCACATGAATCATATCACAGAATCATGGGAACTGTAGTTTGTTAAGAGTGGTAGGAACTATAATTGTGAGGGGAAAACTATGTTTCCCAGGATTCTTTAGGGGAAGTCATGTGCTTTAAATGTGAGTTGATGTCCTTTAAACATATTGTATGATCTACTTAATAAACTTTGCCTGCATGTAAATCATTATAATTATTTTTTTTTATGGAAATGAGCTATAAAGTTCAGTGGGTGACCATGGGCTACTCACCATCTCTCAGCCTGATCTGCCTCTCAGGATGAAAACAACAAAGGGGAACCATGACCACCTACAGGAAGAAGGGGACACTTAAAACGTAGAGGAAGTAAGCGCGTGAGACCATAGTGTGAAATCAGATATTATTGGCACATAGTATGAAGAAATATTTATATAAGCATGACTGTCAAAGATGTTTATTATTTACACAACCTGTAAAGATATTTACAGTACAATCCTATGTTTGTTTACTCAGAAACAAGTCCCAATGTATTAAATGGGGCTTACTTAAATAGGGGAGCATACACAGAACTGCAACCTCAAGTGACAAGGAGCTTCACTCATCCAACCCAAAATTCAGAATCACGCCTCTTTCAACTGTTTCACAAGTGTTTATACTTGTTTTTATAGTTATTGGATTTTAAAGGGATTTATTTCTTATTGTGAGCTGCCTTGGTTTCCAGTCGGCAACTCTATCTCACAGGGTTGTTGGAAAGATTACATACACACACACACACACACACACACACACAGAGGAGATGTAAAAATACATACATCCCATATAATAGTTTGTTGTCAAAATGAGCTGGTCATTGCAGAACATTTTTTTTAAATAAAATCAGTATTAGTTTCCTGCATAATAAAAGTTGTGATACCTAAGTAAGTCCTGCCTAATTGCTTTCAAAAATAGGATTGGAGAGGGAGAGAAAGATGTGCAACACAAACACAATTCTTTGCTATGTTCACTCAAAAGTTCCATTAATTTACAGCACAATCCTAACCATGCTTACTCAAAAGTATGTCCTATTGAATTCAATGGGGTTTACTCAGGTATGTGGGATAAGTATTGCAGCTTTACTCCCAGAAAAGCAAGTATTGGTTTAAAGCTTCATATTGGGAAGGTTTTCAAAACACTGCCCTCTGCAACAGCCCAGGAAAATTTAAAATTGTTTGACTCCTGCACACAAGAGAGAAAAAGACTGAAAGTTATATACTTACTCAATTTATGGGATTTTCAGATAAGCAGGAAAAAACAACAGTTTTCTGGCCTTGCAGTGGGGTCTAGGTACTGCCTGGAAATCAACAAAATCACAATCCTGACTTCACTTATTGGCTACAAACCTGAAAGGGAAGTGTTAGAGTTGCCAGCTACAGCTCATTTAATAGAAGTTGCGGGGCGGGGCTAACATTTTGGTGTATATCTCTTGAATGAGACCACCTAGACATTTTTTTAAAAAATGAAAGCTGAGAGTCTAGAAATTAAGGTGATTCACCCAGAGACTCAGAGAGCACCTCAAAAATCTGGAGTCTCCAGGCAAAAACCGGAGACCCTCTGCGGAATGGACCTTCTAAGATGGTATCTGCAGAAGGCCCTCACCTGCAAAGCATAGTGATCGACTGGGTATGTATTTAATTAATTAATTAATATCCTGCCATTCCTTCTGAAAGAGCCCAGGGTGCCAAACACATCAACAAAACAGTTTAGCAACAACTACAACCACAACAATATTCTATAAACTGTTAAAAACATTTTGAATTGAAACCAGTGACAGTTAAAAAACGTTCTTTCATGCAATGATCTCCAGTTTGTCAGGAACAGTCTCCTTCAGCCATCAAATGCATAGATAAGCAGGAATGTTTTTAAATTCCCTCTAAAATTCAGTAATAATGGAGAAAGATGCACCTCACCAGGGACGACATTCCAGATATGGGAGCCAGCACTGAAAAGGCCTTTTTTAAATTTTAAAATGTGTATCCCAAAGGATATTTATTTTATTTATTAGATTTCTTACCCACCCTTCACCGCAGAGGATAGCAATGTAAGATTGTTGTCAGCTACTTTCTTAGCTTTAGCCCAACCTCCAGCCTGCAATAACTCAAGGTCAGAATCACTTTGGAAAATATTATGATGTATTGTCTGCCATGTAAGCTTCACTTCATAAAACAGGAAACATTCTTGAAAGAGCTCTGTGTAGCTCAAAAGCATTTACATTCATACAACAACAAGAGACTGTTCTTGAAAAATCATCTTGCCTATTTTTTTCTCAAAAGCCAGCACTGTCTTTATTAACTTTGCAATGAAACATCAGCCACTGTCAGAGCTTGGAAGTAACTCGTTAGAAATAACGAGTTACTTGTAATTTGTTACTATTTTGCATAACGAGTGGGTAACTTCGTTACATTTTGTATGTAACAGAACGAGAGGTAATTTCATTACTTTTGAGCTGCAAATGTAACTTTTTTGCATTACATTTGGACGTTACTGAGGGGGGGAAAGCAGGGGAAATCATCTGCTGCTGTGATTGGTGGAATGGTGGAGGAAAGATATGTGCCTCAAACTGGGCTTCTGCGCTGTTTAGCTCTTCCCTCGTGCTCTATGGAGGCACGAGGGAGGAAGTGGAGAGTCAGACAGCGCTGGAGGGCAAGGAGGAGTAGAAGGCAGAAGCAGCAGAATGGAAGTGAAGAGCTGTGGAGGTGAGTGTATGTGTTACCCTTTCCAGCCTACTCTCCCTGCCTCCCGCCGCTCATCCTGCCTCCCTCAGTCTGCTCGCCCACCCCCTCTGCTCTTCCTGGCACCCCCTGCTTGTCCTGGCACCCCCTGCTTGTCCTGGCACCCCCTGCTTGTCCTGGCACCCCCTGCTTGTCCTGGCACCCCCTCCGCTTGTCCTGGCACCCCCTCCGCTTGTCCTGGCACCCCCTCCGCTTGTCCTGGCACCCCCTCCGCTTGTCCTGGCACCCCCTCCGCTTGTCCTGGCACCCCCTCCGCTTGTCCTGGCACCCCCTCCGCTTGTCCTGGCACCCCCTCCGCTTGTCCTGGCATCCCCTCCGCTTGTCCTGGCATCCCCTCCGCTTGTCCTTGCACCCTCTTTGCATCCCCTCCGCTTGTCCTTGCACCCTCTTTGCATCCCCTCCGCTTGTCCTTGCACCCTCTTTGCATCCCCTCCGCTTGTCCTTGCACCCTCTTTGCATCCCCTCCGCTTGTCCTTGCACCCTCTTTGCATCCCCTCCGCTTGTCCTTGCACCCTCTTTGCATCCCCTCCGCTTGTCCTTGCACCCTCTTTGCATCCCCTCCGCTTGTCCTTGCACCTCTTTGCATCCCCTCCGCTTGTCCTTGCACCCTCTTTGCATCCCCTCCGCTTGTCCTTGCACCCTCTTTGCATCCCCTCCGCTTGTCCTTGCACCCTCTTTGCATCCCCTCCGCTTGTCCTTGCACCCTCTTTGCATCCCCTCCGCTTGTCCTTGCACCCTCTTTGCATCCCCTCTGCTTGTCCTTGCACCCTGTCTGCATCCCCTCCGCTTGTCCTTGCACCCTCTCTGCATCCCCTCCGCTTGTCCTTGCATTCTCTTTGCATCCCCTCCGCTTGTCCTTGCACCCTCTCTGCATCCCCTCCGCTTGTCCTTGCACCCTCTCTGCATCCCCTCCGCTTGTCCTTGCACCCTCTCTGCATCCCCTCCGCTTGTCCTTGCACCCTCTCTGCATCTGCTCAGCTTGTCCTTGCACCCTCTTTGCATCCCCTCCGCTTGTCCTTGCACCCTCTTTGCATCCCCTCCGCTTGTCCTTGCACCCTCTTTGCATCCCCTCCGCTTGTCCTTGCACCCTCTCTGCATCCCCTCTGCTTGTTCTTGCACCCTCTCTGCATCCCCTCTGCTTGTTCTTGCACCCTCTCTGCATCTGCTCCACTTGTCCTTGCACCCTCTTTGCATCCCCTCCGCTTGTCCTTGCACCCTCTTTGCATCCCCTCCGCTTGTCCTTGCACCCTCTTTGCATCCCCTCCGCTTGTCCTTGCACCCCTCCAGAGAGGGTGAAAATTGGGAACTGGCAAGAGACTAGGAGGTAAGTGCAGTCTCATAGTTCTGTTTGTGTGTTTTGCTTCAGTTAGGTGCCTCTCATAGAGCGACTCTCACTAGGCAGCAAGAGATGACTACCCCAAGCAACTAATTTGGGGCACCATGCAACAAATTATTAGCTATTTTAATTTTTGGTTGTTGTATATTTACTGCCAGGAAGAGGTACTTGTGAGATTTTCTGCCTCAAATGCCAACATAATTTTTCAAGCTATGGTACTATGACCTTGACTTAAGAACATAAGAACATAAGAACATAAGAAGAGCCTGCAGGATCAGGCCAGTGGCCCATCTAGTCCAGCATCCTGTTCTCACAGTGGCCAACCAGGTGCCTTGGGGGCACTTGGTGACTTGGGGGCAGGGCACCATTTGCTCTTCTGCTTCAAGTAGCAAAATGTCTTCGGCTGCACCTGCTTGCAGTCATTTCACATACTGGACAACTAACATGGCTTTTTGGTGAAGGGCAAGAGAGAATAAGACTGTTATCTCAAAAACAGTTGTGCTTGAGGAAAAGATGGCAAACATATGTAGAACTGAACTTTTCTGCAATAATATAGACATTTGCATAGGGTATTTTTTTCTCCTCATGGAATATTAAATCTTTAAGTCCTAAATCCTTTGTCATCCCCTCCCCCTTGTGCACACCCTTTACACTGTCTTTCTCCCTATGCATGTAGGTCAAAATGACAACTGGTGTAGTTTGGGAATTAACAGAATGAGAGCTGAATTACAACTCAAAAAAGAACTTCCCTGCTGGTGTCAGCTACTGATGTGGGGGGCATTTTGTTAGGGAGAAGTGATGAGAGGGGGTAATTTGCTGCTGAAACTTTTCATCTGCAACCCTTCCCTGGCCACTTTCCCCTAGCTGATGGAGGTCAATAAGGAAAAATATGGGGCATTGCACTGGTAAAGTGGCAGGCATGGAAAACAGCCCCTTCCATCTATCTCCTGCTTCACCTACCCAAATGCACCCCAGCAAATGCTTTGCACATTGACAGCACACATTTAGTTGGTTTTCTGGTATTTGCTGCTGAAAGTGTAGTTCCATGCTGGGTGCAGCTGGGATGTTCTGAGTTCATATCTTACCACAGCCATGAACTCGCTGGATGACCTTCTGGCCACACCCACGCCAGACATTTATGCCACTTTAAACAGTCATGACTTCCTCCAAAGAATCCTGGCAAGTGTAGTTTGTGACGGGTGCTGAGTGTTATTAGGAGACTCCTATTCTCCTGACAGAGCTCCAATGTCCAGAGTGGTTTAACAGTCAGCCCCTCTTCTCAGACAATTCTGTGACTGGAGTTCTGTGGGGGGAATTGGGGTCTCCTAACAGCTCTCAGGACCCTTCACAAATTACACTTCCCAGGATTCTGAGATCATGACTGTTTAAAGTGGAATAAATGTCTGGTGTGGATGTAGCCTTAGTGAGTCATGTTTCTTTCCAGCCTGCCCATCAATCATATGGACATTAAAAAAATCTGGACTATTATAAAAGTTAGAATTTTATTTGAAACACCTTTCAACACTCAAAAAAGGACTGTCAGTCATTAGAGCAGTATGACAATGGAACCAATTACCTAGGGAAATGGTGGGCTCTCCAACATTGGAAGCATTCAAGAGGCAGCTGGACAGCCACCTGTCAGGTGTGCTTTAACTTGGATTCCTGCATTGAGCAGGGGTGTGGACTCGATGACCTTAAAGGTTCCTTCCAACTCTACTGTTCTATAATTTTCTGTTAGCTGAGACATCTCTCTCTCTCTCTCTCTCTCTCTCTCTCACACACACACACACACCACACACACACACACACACACACACACACACACACACACACTCTCACTCTCACTCTCACTCTCACTCTCACTCTCACTCTCACTCTCACTCTCACTCGCACTCTCGCACTCACTCGCACTCACTCGCACTCACTCGCACTCACTCGCACTCACTCGCACTCACTCGCACTCACTCGCACTCACTCGCACTCACTCGCACTCACTCGCACTCACTCGCACTCACTCGCACTCACTCGCACTCACTCGCACTCACTCGCACTCACTCGCACTCACTCACACTCACTCACTCACACTCACTCACTCACACTCACTCACTCACACTCACTCACTCACTCACTCACTCACTCGGCATTCCATAACAGAGCATGCTCAGTACTCATTTGGGCTGTTTTGGGAGTCATCCCCTTTCTGTTTTCTCTCTCACTTTTTTGTATTCTGCAACACTTGGGGTTCCCTCTTGCCCACTCATACTCCTTATTATGTGTGGTATGGATGGTGATACCATGGCTACATAAGCAACAACACTTCCAGCCTGAGCTTCAGAAATAGAGGGAATGACACTCTGACCAGTTTAAGTGGTTAGTATTTAAATCTGATTGGAAACTGTTCAGTTTGATACAAGGTGGCTATTAAGCATGACCTAAAAGCTGCAATTCCAAGCATACTTACTTGGAAGTAATTCCCATAGCAGTAAATAGGATTTACTTCTGGGAGTACAGAATCAATCCGTAAGAGTCTCCCAGTAGACACCATACATGTAAGCACATGGCTTTTCCCCAAGAATCTTGGGGACTGTAGTTTACTCCTCACAGAACTACAATTCCCAGCACCCGTAACAAACTACAGTTCCCAGGATTCTTTTTTGGGGTGGTGGTGGAAATGTGCTTTAAATCTGTCACGTGTATGCAACTTTGGTGAGATAATAGCTGAAGGTAATCAGCCCAAAATAATAACAAATAATCAGTAGGCATTCCCAAAAGACATTCAAACAGTGGGTAAAAAAAAGTGAGAATTACAGAGGCAAACACAGAATCCAGTTAAGCAATAAAGTAATCCAAGAGAGAGGAGACATCTTTGTCTCTGCTCTCTCCCTCCTGAGCCAGGAGGGCAACTCCCAAACCTGAGTGTTGCGCCTCCAAGTTAGTTAGAACTAGGTATGCCTTTCCTATCTACTATGTATTTCTATAAATAAAATAGCTTTTCTTATTTTACTAAGTCTTAAGTCTCAGTGATCTCAGTGCAGGGTAAAAGCCTGCCACTTAGGTAAACGCACACATTGGCACACACACATCTCAGACTGTTGACAATCTCTGCTAATATCTATACAAATTTACATAACATGCATCACCTGAACTCACATGATCTAGAGTTACCTTAGATCTTGCAACATTTGCAAATGGGAAGCAATAGGGTTTTATATTAGTTCTGCTTGTCTATTGGGCTATCATAGGGTATGTATTTTTTGCCTTTTCTATGGCAAAAACTCCAACTTCAGTGGAATTTATGTGATGTGTTCTAATCATTTGAATTTGGCTAATGAATGCTTTATTCTTTCATCAGAACTTTAGCAGTAGTACTAAAATACTAATAAAAAAGGGAAAGAGAAAAATACTTTACATACATCATTCAGCTGTATTGTTAATTATAGATATAGATATAAAGGATAAACGGCATTTTGTCAAAAGTATTTTTGTCTACATTTTATACCTCCTCCTTGGTTTTCCAAGCTTGGCATGGAATGCTTGTTATACAGAATTAATTTGAAATGCTGCATTATCGTCATCATCATCTTCAAAATAAAAAATAAATGTACTGCCTTCAAGTTGATTCCGACTTATGGTGACCCTATGAATGGGGTTTTCATGAGAGGCAGTGACTGGCCCAAGGTCACTCAGTGAGCTTCATGGCTATGTGTGGATTTGAACCCTTCTACTACCCGCTGTGTGTGTGTGTTTAGTTTTAATATTGTTTTAGGCTACTTAGATGTGAAGCAGCCAAGGCCAGCACCTTGTAGGCATTTTTTTTTAAAAGTAACTGAAATGTAATTGTAGTGATTACTTTTGAGAAAAAGTAAAGTAATCGGTTACTTTCAGAGCAATTGTAATTGTAACTGTAATTACTACTTTTTGGTCAAGTAATTGTAACTGTAATTTATTACTTTTTAAAAGTAATCTTCCAAGCTCTGGCCACTGTAGGTCCAAGGATGGCATTATCTCTTTTTAACAACAAACTGCAGTCAACTTCCTCTCATGATTTCCTTTAATACCCATTTGCAATGTATATAAACAAGATCATCAGACAGGATTCTAACAACAGCCTGCAAACTTAATTCAGATTAACTATAGTCCGAGATAATTCAGTTTGCCATACGTTATCCAGCCTCTACAGAGTCACTACATTTCAGGAACCATTGCTTTTCAGGTTAAAGAAATGGCCAGCCATTAATTAAAATATAACCTAGCCAGCCATAGAAACCCTGTATTAGCTTTCTCGACTGTGTCATTTGGCTTGCAGTTGAATGATGGCATAGGGCCAGTTCACATGTGGCTGCTCTGTCCATAGCTGGGAATTTTGGTGTCTCTCGCCCCCGCCTTCTCTCATCTTTCGGGAAATGCAATGACACTGTGAGCACGGCAAAGAGGTTGACTAAAATGACACAGTGCAAATGGATCTGCAGGAAAGTTTGTGATGCCATGCCTAATTGTGCCTTTAGTTTGTGATGAACTATTCAGACAATCTGCTCAGTTTATACATGGTGTAGTCTGCTCTAGAAAATGTGGGTTGTTATCAACAGAGTAGCCACTTCATTTGACCATTACACCCTGAATCTAATCATAACATTTCAGAAGAGTTTGTGAATATATATAGCTCTCTGCTATGGGGAGGGGGGATGTGTTTAAGTAATCCAAAAGAGTATTGTTTTTCCCCAATGTAATACAAATCTAGCATCCAATTGGCATGATTTTCTCACACTTTCAAATACATAAAAGTGAGAAATATTCTGTTTTACTAGCTTAAAAAATTCATTTAGAGATATGCATTCAGTGCACTCCTCACTGGTGCACAGTGAGGAAATTGATGCAGTCAATACTGGTTTAGAACACTTGCAACTAGTTCAGCCCAAGAGCATATTTTGTGTGTCTGCAGACAGAAAATTTAGTATATATACTAGTGGGTCGTTTTTCCCACTACAAGGTGATTTAACACCAAAATATGTTTCTCTTCCTAAAAAAATAGAATCCAAATGTAACTGCATATATATTTTGTTCTAGGCTAGGATTTTTTGGAAAGGTGGCAAAGATTCTTCCAGATATGTTTAGAGAATAAGACTGGTGTTTAAAATGTTCTGTCTTGCTTCAGTGGAAGAATTCGGCTTTAACTGAAATTAGCGTCACTGACAAAGCCAGCTATCAAACACAACAGATACTAAAACACAAAATAAACCATGTCACAGAATTAAGGGATACTGGATAATTCCATCCAAGCTCATTTGCAGGGCCGACCCTACCATTAGGCAGTGTGAGGCAGCCACCTCAGGCAGCAGGCACTGAGGAATGGGGACCACAAGTGAGATGTTCAAGGATAGAGTTGCCCTGTGCTCCATTAACTAGCCTGCTGCCTTCAAGTAGAGGGTGTTGTCATATCTCCAATGTTGAAGTAAGATGCAGCTGCCAGGCTGGCTGGCTTCTACAAATGGAATGGAGAGGGCGCCATCTTGTCTTTCACCTCAGGTAGCAAAATATATTGAGCCGGACCTGCTCATTTTTTTCTTTAACAGTCAGGCAGCACAACAAGAAGTGCTACTTACAAAGATGCACCACCTTCTCTACAGATTCCCCACCACTTCTGCTGGCACCATCTAAACAAACTTGTTTTATTCCTTAACGTTGTATCCATTCCTGTCACAGTACAAATACCATACAATTCTTGCACATATGTTTTTTCTTCTAGGGGTTTCCTCCCACCCCCAAAGTTGTACCATTAGGCCATGAACTCTTATAATTATTATTCAGCAATGCATTTGATTTGATAATGCATGACCAAAAAAGGAGAGGGATCTTGTGCTGGGATCATGAAGTAGCTCAGCTGAGTCAAGCTTATATTGAAGCAACTTCTTTTAGCAATTTAGCAACTTCTGTGCCTATGCTGAAGTTCCCAACAGATTTTATTTATTTATTTATTTATTTATTTTTATTGATTTATATCCCGCCCTTCCTCCCAGCAGGAGCCCAGGGCAACAATTTATTCTCTCAGGTTCCAGCTATGACTTTGTCGATGGTAGCAAGGAATGTGGAGACTTGGTAGTTGGCATCTTAGCAGTTTCTACTAATTCAGAAGCTAAACTCAGCATTGTAGGATTGATGGAATTGCTTGGTATCACTACCTATTGTTTTTTCAGACCAATGCATGCATAACATTTACAAGAGGGTGTTTGTGTGTTTGTTTGTTTACCAACTCAAAAAGTGCTTAATTCCTAATTATATATTTAGCTTTGATGGTACTCCAAAAAGGACCTTGCATCCCTTGCAATATTGCTGAACTGGCAAACATCTTTAATGACTGAACTGGGATAAGGATATCATCCCTCAATTAGAAGAGATAAGCATGCATTCACACTTATGCTGTTTATTTGTGTCTTTACTTAACGATCTTTCAGACACTTTAACAAACACCGCAATGGCATTTTCAATGACCATTAATTTAAGTTCCTTTAATGAATACTTTAATTGCATACTGTAATATTAAACCAAGCCAGCAGCCTGCATCATAAGCAAGTGTGGGACCAAGACTATGTTGTTGTTTTAGAAAGCTGGAGGCTGAGGAATGCCAAGATGCAGATTATCTCAAACGCACCTTGAAGAAAATCCACATAGCAATTGCTAAAACACTAAATCAAATTTTAGCAGGAAGCCTCCTAAATACATTGCTGGAAGGTTCTCAGAAAACAAAGCATGGAGCATCACATGAAAATGAAAAGTCCATTTCTTGCCACAAAATGTTTAGATCTACTCACTTAGACATGTTCTAGATGTTCCAGCCACTTTCAAATATTAAAGATGGCTTCAGAGATGATGCTGGGAAAGGAGTGTATCACGAAACCAGTTTTAGTGCTTCCAGTGTCATATCTGAAGGAAGTGTGGGAGAAAAACTAAAAATATCTCCTATGTGGCTTCCTCTTCTGACTCCTTCCTTCTTTCCAGTCACAATGGTTGGTTCTGACAATGCACTGGCAGCTGATTTGAGGGGGAGGAGGTGAGTTGAGAAGCAGCAGCAAATTCACATGAAAGCAGTGATCAAGTAGGAAACCCCACATGGTTGGCTTGGTTCCAAGTTTTCAGATTTTACCACAAAATGGCGGGAAGTGCTATGGTAGAGTCAAGAGTTATCCTCAGACTTCCAGTGTGAATGAATGGAGATGGACTGCCTTCAAGTCGATTCTGACTTATGGCGACCCTATGAATAGGGTTTTCATGGTAAGCGGTATTCAGAGGGGGTTTCCCATTGCCTTCCTCTGAGGCTGAGAGGCAGTGACTGGCCCAAGGTCACCCAGTGAGCTTCATGGCTGTGTGGGGATTTGAACCCTGGTCTCCCAGGTCATAGTCCAACACTCTAACCACTACACCACACTGGCTCTGATATTGCTAAATACTAATGCAGTCTTCTCCAACCCAAAGTTGTACAGATATTTGGGGCTACAACTCCCATCAGCCCCATCCAGCATGGCCAATTATCATGGATGATGGGAGTTGTAGCCTGGAACACCTGGAGGGAACTAGGTTGGGAAAAGCTATGCATGGTACTGATTGGCTGGGAGTTTATTTATTTATTTATTAAATTTATTAGTCACCCATCTGGCTGGTTTACCAGCCACTCTCGGCGACATACAACATAAAAACATATAATTCACATTAAAACCTTAAAATTCCAACAATAACACTAAAACCTAACCCGCCTCAAAAGCCTGCCTGAAGAGCCAGGTTTTCAAGGTCCGGCGGCAGCTCATCATGGAGGGGGCATGGCGGATGTCATTTGGGAGGAAGTTCCACAGAGTGGGTGCCATGATTGAAAAAGCCCTCTCCCTAGTTCTCACCAGTCTAGCTGTTTTAACTGGTGGGACGGAGAGAAGGTCTTTTGAGGCTGATCTTGTTGGGCGGCAACATTGATGATGCTGGAGGCGCTCTTCCAGATAGACTGGGCCGAAACCGTGCAGGGTTTTAAAGGTCAAAACCAACACCTTGAATTGGGCCCAGAAAGCAACTGGTAAGCAGTGCAACCCCTTCAGCACTGGGGTGATGTGGTCTCGCCAACGGCTACCCTTAATCAGGCGAGCCGCCGCATTCTATACCAGTTGCAGCTTCTGGACCATTTTCAAGGGTAACCCCACGTAGAGCACATTACAGTAGTCTAGGCGAGAGGAGACCATGGCATGTACCACCAATGGGAGCAAATGGTTTGGAAGGTAGGGGCGCAGCCTTCATATTAGATGGAGTTGATACAACGCCAGCCGGCTCACAGCCGAAACTTGAGCCTCCATGGACAGCTGAGAGTCAAGAATGACCCCCAGGCTGTGGACTTGGTCTTTGAGGGGCAATTGTACCCCATTAAGCACCAAGTTAACATCCCCCAACCTTCTCTTGTCTCCCACGAACAGTACCTCGGTTTTGTCAGGGTTCAGCTTCAGCTTATTCCTTCCCATCCAGCCACTCACCAACTCCAGGCACTTGGACAGGGTTTCCACAGCCAACCCCGGTGAAGACTTAAACGAGAGAGAGAGCTGCGTGTCATCTGCATACTGATGGCATTGCAGCCTACATCTCCTGATGATAGCTCCCAGTGGCTTTACGTAGATGTTAAATAGCATCGGGGAGAGGATGGAACCCTGTGGCACCCCACAAGTGAGAGGCCATGGGTCTGAAACATCATCCCCCAGTGCCACCCTCTGGTACCTATCAGAGAGGAAGGAGCAGAACCACTGCAGTACAGTGCCCCCAATGCCCAGCCTCTCCAGGCGGTCCAGGAGGATGCCGTGGTCAACGGTACCAAAAGCCACTGAGAGATCCAGGAGGACGAGGAAGGTGCATTCGCCCCTAGCCAGCGCCCTCCTCATATCGTCCACCAAGGCAACCAAGGCCATTTCAGTCCCATGTCCAGGCCTGAAGCCGGACTGAAATGGATCAAGATAATCTGCTTCCTCCAAGTGCGCTTGGAACTGCTTTACCACCACCCGCTCCACCACCTTGCCCAGAAATGGTAAATTCGAGACTGGGCGAAAGTTGTTCAAATCTTGGGGATCCAAGGAGGGCTTCTTTAGAATTGGTTTTATTATTGCCTCCTTGAGGGCTGATGGCATGATTTCCTCTTCCAGGGACATATTTACCACCGCCTTGATCCCCTCGCTCAGTCTATCTTTGCAGCTCATAATGAGCCATGACGAGCAAGGGTCAAGTAAGCAGGTGGTAGGGTTTAAGGCTGAAAGCACCTTGTCCACTTCCTTGGATGGAAGAAGCTGGAACCGATCCCAACCTGCCGAGATGCCCCGGCCAACTCTGGCTCACTCACTGTATCCACAGCGCACGGAATAGCACTCTTTATACAATTGATTTTATCCGCAAAGTGCCTTGCCAATTTGTCACAGGATGCCTTAAACTGTTCCATTGGCTCCGGGCAACTGGATAAACTTTCATGTGGCTCTTTAAATCAACAAATAAGCAAGCACGCATAAGGAGGAAGTGTAAATTATAAGCCATTATTGCCTCTCACTTCCTCCTTACAATTTAAGAGACATAGCGAAATGGAGAAAGGACAAAGAGGCAAGAGGAGCATAAGCCAATTCAGGTACCATGGCCATGGCATGAGAGGTAGTGGAGACAAGGGGCAGTTAGTCTTAGCTAGGCTGATGGACATAGCCTCACTTGCTCTCCTTTTCCTCTGATTGAGCACATAACACTGTTCCCATCCCAGCCTACCTAAACTGTGAGAAATCTTCATCTGCCATACAGTAATTAGCATCACAATTGTCACCTTCAGGTCAAGATTGGCAGGCATGATCAAGCAGGAGCAGAGTCTGAAGAGCAGTCTTGGCTCTTTGCACTCAGTGGCCAACCTCAGCCACACAGCTGGAAGGGCTAGAGCCTTTAACTGGACAGAATGTGGGCCATCAAGAAAATATTCCCCTTTCAGAGTCTAGACAAGGTGGGGGAGCCACATAAAGCCCAAAGGTGAGCTTTTAAATAACCAATGCCTTCCCAAGGCAGCATAGCACCCAAGCTGTGTTCTAGCACACAGTTCAGCTCTTTAATAGCCATTGCTTTGGATTAATGTTCAACCCTCTTTTGGAGAAGCCCTAGACAACATGGCTTGACATAAATGCTGTAAGATTCCTTTTGTTGACTCATTAGGACTTTTTATCACCATTACTATTTTGTTATTATTTGTGCATGCAGCAGATTTAAAATTAAAGTATTGCAGAAGAGTGACCATTAAGTGTGTGTGGGGGGAGGAAATTGCCTTACTTCTGTGTGCCTTAGCAACAGTGATTTCACTCTTCTGTTGCCATAACAACTGCAGCCTGCACATCAAGGTCACCAAACCCACTTTGCTTCCTGCCTGCAGCTACATCTGATGCCTTCTCTCTATGCTGCCTTTTATTGTAGATTTCATGAAGGATGGCTTGTTAAGAAACACACTTTTTCACCTTGCATATAAAACAAGCACAGGAAGATGAGGATTTACTGAACCATCTGCAAGGCACTTATGTCTTGAGGGGCACCGAGGTAGTTTTAACTGGAAAATAGCCTTGGGGGGGACACCTCCCTTTCTTTTCAGGATGTAAAACATAAGCAAATTGCATAAATCTAAACAGAGATGGACATTGAATTTGCCATTTACAACATGAAATGTTTAGTGTAGTTTTCCCCTCCAGCTAAAGACCATAAAATTGTTCTGTGCTCTGAATATAGGAAGCTGTCTTATACTGGTTCAGAACATTGGTTCATATTGCTCAGTGCTGTCTACACTGATTGGCAGTAGCTGTGAAGTCTTTCAGGCAAAGGACATTCCCAGCACTATCTGGAGATGTTGAGGATTGAACCTGGGGGCTTGTTTGGCATGCAAGGCAGATGTTCATCCTCTGAGCTACAACCCTTCCCCAACAAAGGAAGGAATCAAGGAGCCTTCCATTTTATTTGACTGGTATGTGCCACACATGTTTACAGAACTTTTGTTTCTTGGTAAAAACTGCTTCCTCTAAAATCACTTCATTTATGGGGGATATCTCATATTTGTATTCATTTTTCTAACCCATTGTGTGTACCACCCATCCAATTCATTCTCTCAGCTTCCTAAGAATCTCAGTTTTTGAAGAGTAGGGAGGTATGGTGTTAGGAGGAGAACAGGCCAGGTAAGGGGAACTCGTCCCAGACAAATTGTGTCTGTGCCTTGTTCCGGTTCTCCTCATATCCACAGGATTGCTGGTTGTCCTATCAGCCAGCTCTCGGATCTCCAAGTGCTGCTTTTGAATGCCAGGTCGGTACATAATAAATCCTCACTTGTCCATGATTTAATCCTGGAGGAGAGTGCCGACCTGGCATGTATAACCGAGACCTGGGTGGCTGATCAGGGAGGAGTTGCTCTTTCCCAGCTTTGTCCACCCGGGTATTTGGTTCAGCACTGTGGTAGATCTGAGGGCTGGGGAGGGGGGGTCGCCGTGGTCTATAGGAGTTCTTTTCCTCTCACCAAGGACCCTGTCCAGACGGCAACTGGTCTGGAATGTCTCCACCTTGTATTGGGCCAGGGAGACAGACTAGGAATACTGTTGGTGTACCGTCCACCTTGCTTCCCAACAGCTTCCTTAGCTGAGCTGACAGAGATAGTCTCGGAGGTGCTGTTGAGATCCCCTAGACTTTTGGTACTGGAGGATTTCAACGTCCATGCCGAGGCTGTCTTATCTGGCGCAGCTCAGGACTTCATTGCCTCCATGACAACAATGGGGCTGTCTCAATTTTCTACTGGCCCAACGCATGTGTCGGGACATACTCTTGATCTGATCTTCGCCACTGGACATGGAGATGGTGATCTGGTGGTGGGGTGTTTTTCATCTACCCCATTGTCATGGACAGATCACCGCTTGTTGAGATTTAGACTCACAGCGGCTCTTTCCCTCTGCAAAGGTGGAGGATCTATTAAGTTGATCCGCTCCCGGAGCTGGATGGATCCCGTAGGTTTTCAGAGGGCTCTGGGAGATTTTCCGGCTGATAGGACCGGTGCTCCTGTCGAGGCCCTGGTCACACTGTGGAATACGGAAATGACCCGGGCTATTGACATGATCGCTCCCGCACGCCCCCTCCGGTGTAGAGCTCATACCGCTCCGTGGTATACTCCGGAGCTGAGAGCGATGAAACAAGAGAGGAGGAGGCTGGAGTGCAGATGGAGGAAAACTCCCAGTGGATACAACTATGCTTTGGTAAGTGCCACCAATAAGTTGTATACAAAAGCGGTAAGGACAGCAAAGAAGCTCTATTTTGCTGCCTCTATTAGATCATCTTTATGCCGCCCAGCGGAGCTTTTTAAAGTCGTGCGAGGGCTCTTACACTCTGGCCCCCACGATACTATGGAAACATCTGAGACCCGCTGCAACGAAATTGCTGGACACTTTCAAGATAAGATTGCATGTATCCGCAGGGACCTTGACTCTGATGTTGTGACAGATGAATCCATTGAAGTGTCCGGAGCACGGCCTTTTCCTTCTTTATTGGATGAGTTTCAGTTGGTGCAGCTCGAGGAAGTGGACAAGGTGCTTGGAATGGTTCGGGCAACCACGTCTGTTCTGGATCCTTGCCCATCTTGGCTAGTGAAAGCTAGCAGGGCTGGGACCACCGGTTGGGCCAAGGAAGTGGTTAACACCTCCTTGAGGGAGGGAGTAGTCCCTGGTAGCCTCAAGGAGGCAGTAGTGAGACCTCTTTTAAAGAAACCCTCCTTGGACCCAGATAATCTGAATAACTATAGACCGGTGGCGAATGTTCCTTTTTTGGGCAAGGTTTTGGAGCGGGTGGTTGCCAGCCAACTCCAGGCGCTCTTGGATGAAACCGATTATCTAGATCCGTTTCAATCCGGTTTCAGGCCCGGTTTTGGCACCGAAACAGCCTTGGTCGCCCTGTATGATGACCTTTGTCGGGAGAGGGACAGGGGGAGTGTGACTCTGTTGATTCTCCTTGATCTCTCAGCGGCGTTTGATACCATCGACCATGGTATCCTTCTGGGGAGACTCGTGGAGTTGGGTGTCGGGGGCACTGCTTGGCAGTGGTTCCGCTCCTACTTCGCGGATCGTCACCAGAAGGTAGTGCTTGGGGAACATCACTCGACACCATGGATTCTCCATTGTGGAGTCCCCCAGGGATCGGTCTTGTCCCCCATGCTTTTCAACATCTACATGCAGCCACTGGGTGCGGTCATCAGGAGTTTTGGAGTGCGTTGCCATCAGTACGCTGATGACACGCAGCTCTATTTCTCCTTTTCATCTTCCTCAGGTGAGTCTGTTGATGTGCTGAACCATTGCCTGACCGCGATAATGGAATGGATGAGAGCTAATAAACTGAGACTCAATCCAGACAAGACCGAGACATTGTTGGTGAACGCCTTCCCTGCTCAGATGGTGGATGCTTACCCTGTTCTGGATGGGGTTACACTCCCCCTGAAAGAACAGGTACGTAGTTTGGGGGTTCTTCTCGACTCTTCCTTGTCTCTCGAGGCCCAAGTGGCCTCGGTGGCACGGAATGCGTTTTACCATCTTCGTCTGGTAGCCCAACTACGCCGCTATCTGGACAGGGACGACCTCGCCTCCGTTGTCCACGCTCTGGTAACTTCAAGATTGGATTACTGTAATGCGCTCTACGTAGGGCTGCCCTTGAAGACAGTTCGGAAGCTTCAGCTGGTGCAGAACGCAGCTGCCAGATTACTGACGAGGACCAGTCGGTCTTCGCATATAACACCTGTCCTGGCGCATCTGCACTGGCTTCCTATTTGCTTCCGGGCGAGATTCAAGGTGCTGGTTTTGACCTATAAAGCCTCACACGGCGTGGGACCTCAATACCTTGTGGAACGCCTCTCTCGCTATGAACCTACCCGTTCACTTCGTTCAGAATCTAAGGCCCTCCTCCGGGTACCAACCCATCGGGAAGCCCGGAGGGTGGTTACGAGATCTAGGGCCTTTTCTGTGGTGGCCCCTGAGTTGTGGAACAGCCTCCCCGAAGAGGTACGCCTGGTGCCTACACTTCCATCTTTTCAGCGCCAGGTAAAGACCTTTTTATGCTCCCAGGCATTCTTAACTTTTTTAATCTTTTAATCTGTATTTTAATTTTTGTAGTATTTATTTTGTTTTTGCTGTGCTTTTCGTTGTTTGTTTGTATATGTTTTTGTATTTTTATTATGATATATTGTATTTTATTTTGTTTGTTCACCGCCCTGAGAGCTATTTCGCTAAGGGCGGTATATAAATTGAAATAATAAAATAAATATAAGCTTCAAAATATTCAGGTAGATCTTTTGGCTAGTCCAAAAGATACACAGAACACTCTTCAGACATCAGGTGCTGAAAATTCAGAAATAAACTACCAAAAGAGAATAGTGAATTTATGAAACTGAGGATTTATTTATTTATTTATTTATTACCCTGCTATCCCACCTTTCCACAATTGTTTGAAGCAGCTCATCAAAGATGTCAAGGATTCCACAGAAGAGTGAGAGACGGATGGCAGGAAATGTATAATGTAGGACTCTGTGTGCAGCCAGCAAGCTCATTTGCATTAGGTTTCATGGGGAGGGGTGGAGAGGGTGGAATTTTTTTAAGTTGAATGACAGTTGAAGTGACAGTTAAAACAGTTTTTCCTTAATGGAGGGCTCAGACAGCTTTACCTGAGTATCTCAGAAAACTGAGGCTGAAAACTCAGCCCCCGCCAGCCCTCCCAAATGCTAAAATTATTAAATTGATTGGTGATCGCTTCAGGACAAACAAAAGAAAGCATTTATTCACACAGCTCATAACTGATCTATGGGATTCACAACCACAAGATGTGGTGGCGGACACGAGCTTACGTACATGTACGTGTACTGCCTTCAAGTCGATTCCAACTTATGGTGACCCTATGAATAGGGTTTTCATGAGGCTGAGAGGCAGTGACTGGCCCAAGGTCACCCAGTGAGCTTCATGGCTAAGGCCCTGTTCACACGTTACAGACAACGAGTGTACAGTCTGTGTACCTGGGTACACAAGTAGCCTGGCTGTACACTCGTACAGTTATTCACATATAACATTCAACGAGTGTACAGTCTATTATATACACATTTGCTGCCAGGGAAGAAAATGGCTTCAATGACGCTTATTAAATGCACCATTGAAGCAATTCCCTTTTGCTGGCAACAAGGCAAGGCATGCTGGGTCTGTTATACTTCCTGAAACTGTTTCCTGTCAAGGGGTGCATTCAATAGAAAGAGTGTTGGCAGAAACAGGAATGTAGTTTTACTCTTTTCATTTTTCCTGCAGATTCTTAAGTTTTTAAAATCAAAACACCAACTTTTAAAAAGAAAATACTAACCTGTAACTATCATAATTATAGTTATTAAAATATTGCATTTTTCATTGCCTGTTATTAGAGTATATATGGGTTTTGATGTAGGCTTTCATGGAACAATTGTATACATGTCTATACAGTCCTATAGAGATCAATAGGACTTACTCATAGATAAATGTGTGAAAGTGCAGACCTAAATATATTGAATATTTATATATGAAAATATTCTGAGGGGGCTGCGACAACAACAAGCTGCTTAAAAGATTATGAACTGAAACTATTCTTCCAGCATGGTACACCTGATTCTTGAGGATATCATGCGTTTTAATACACAAAACTACACTCAAAATATAAATGTGGGGGAAATTATTTATCAGTTGGGCTTTCCAGCCTACTGCTCCCACTGTAACATGCTCTGTCCCCTGGAAAGCCTTTCCTGGTATTTGGGAAACAGGAAAGCTCTGGGCTGTGGTTTTTCAGTAGAAATGTTTGTAGCTCAGTATCAAAAAGTGATCATCAGTATCTTTTTTTTATGATCTATGTCAGTGGTTCCCAACCTTTATGAGTACGGGACCCCCTTTATAAGCTCAAAATTTTTTGTGACCTCCTTCCTCCAGGAAGGCAGCTTGGCTGCCCGGAAGGAAGAGGGAAAGCGGCCTTTCCTTGCAGCCTTGCTTCTTTTTGCTTCACAAAAAGCCCTCTCGTTCTGAGTAAGGACGTCATCAGTAGTGGCAGTGTGAGGGCAGTCAGTGGTAGTAATTCCCTCTTCTTTCTGGTAGCTCCACCCTCAGCCTCCTTTGGTGTCTGCCATGTATTTTAGAGGCAGATGCCTGCCTTTGGTGCGCCTGAAAGATGCTCTACCACTTCAACAAAACTCCTCGCTTCTCATTTGGAGCAAGGAGGAGGTGTCATCTGCAGTGGCAGTGGGGAGCAGACAGCATCCAGGGAGTGAAGACTTTTTAAAAATAATAATAATTAATTTCTTTACTGTTTGCAGCCCCTTCCAAATTACTTCACACACCCCAGGTTGGGAACCACTGATCTATGTCATAATATTTAGCTTTTGGATAGCACTTTAAATGCAGGGTGGGCAGAACGTAGATCAAAATGTATTGGTGTATCTCAGGATGACTCACAGAAGATCAGTGAGGATTTCAGACTCCTGTTTCACAATGAAAACAAGAAAATGACCACCCCACCATTATACTACTGAAATGAAGAAAGTGGGGGGTAATCTGAGTAGATTTTTGTGTGGAAATACTGTGAGCTCAGTTCAATTTTGGAACACCAAACAAATTCCTGGGCTAAGAATTATTTAACTCTTAAGTGCATATATTTTGTGGCTTGCTCTGGTTGGTGGATCTTGGGTTTTTGTAATAATAATAATAAAAAAATCAATACCAAAAATCTGAAGTCTAACCATCCTGATCTAGAGTATTAGATCCTGATCTAGTCTAACCATGAAGTCCAACCATCTGAACCATAGAGTATTTACCATCCTGGGCTCCTGCTGGAAGGGCAGGATATAAATCAAATAATTAATAAATAATTAAACAAAACATCACACCCCTACAAGGCAGGTTTGTGTTACCATAAAACCATGTGATGCAGCTATGCCTGACAGCAGTTTCTAATGGAGGTAGCCATTAACATGTGTTTGACTATCAGGTGTGTCTAAGTTTGATGCATGACACTTGACATAGAAAAGAGCTGCAGAGAGATGAGCAAATCCACAAATGTTTTCTTCTCAATTTCTGGATACACAGTAGAAAAGTGACATTGCTTTTTGGAGAATGCCTTCTTCGGCAATGTTTTGAAGAGTCTTACCTCTGCTATTGTAGTTTCATTCTTGCAAGCACTCCTTTAAACCATGCTACAACAACCCTGCAAGGTAGGTCTGTGCCCATACAAATGATTTAGTGCAGGGATGGCCAGAAGATAGACTGTAATCTATTGGTAGATCCCTGGGAGATTTGTAGTCAATTGGCAAGCGCTTCTGGCTTCCAGTTGTTTAACAATAGCAACAAAAGGACACATCCGTTTGGAAATTTGACAACTGAAATTAAGAATACTTGTGGAAAGTAGGAATAGATCTATGTGTGGAAAGACTGTGAGCTCATCTCAGTTCTGATAACCCTGTGCTCAGCATTAAGCCCCATTAAACTCAGTGGAACTTACTTCTGAGTAAACATGGCTAGGACTGGACTGGACTGTGAGCAGACACAGAGGCAAACTCCCCTCCCTTTCTCTGTCCCCCCCCAACTGTTTCTTTTAACAGGCTGGAATCCTAATGCTTCTTACCTGGGAGTAAGTCCCACCAAACTGAATGGAATATACTTTAGAGTAGGCATGGGGTTAGGATTGTACTTTAACAATGTAAACAGTCCTTGCCTAGCTCTAGCTTCTCTGACAGAGCACTTGCTTTTTTTTAGGCAATCCTAACTCCACTTACCTGTGAGTAAGCCCCATTGAACTAAGTGAGACTTACTTCTGAGTAGACATTTTTAGAATTACAGTGCGAGCCCTCAGAATCTCTCCCCTTCTCTCTCTTCACTAGCTTTCTGATTGCTCCTTCCTTCTGCCCTTCTCTCAAAATAGCAGTTTCCACTTGTCTGAGCCCACAAGAGGCTTAAACTCCATTTAAGTTTGTAAAACAAACTTATTTTTTAAACCTAGCTCTAGCTTTCTGACAAGTCTCTCTCACATTTTTAGTCACTCCATTTACCTGGGAGTAAGCCCCACTGAACTCAGTGGGATTTACTTCTGAGTAGACATTTTTAAAATTCAAATGTGAATCCTGCAAAGCTCTCTCCTCTCCATTTTTTCCCTCTGTCCTTTCCTCAAACTCACTCATTGCCAACACACAGGAGCACTGCACTCAATGGGACTTACTTCTGAGTAGACCTTTTAAAAATTGCAGTGAGTCCTTCAAAGCTCTCTCCCTCCCCCTGTTTTTACCTCTTTCCTTCCCTCAAGTTCATTCATTGCTTCAGGCTGGTCTCCCTTCCCTTCCCTTGCCTCCATTTTAGCTTCATTCTTCTTTCCCACTCCGTGGCTCCAGCAACTGACGTTTCCTTCAGCCCATTTCTGATTGGCGGCTGCTGCTGCTGCTGCTGCTAGAACGAAGGCTCAGGCTGTCCCCGGGGAGAAAAACTAATTGCTCACGATCAGCTCCACATGGACAGCATGCAGGGAGAATCACCACGTGAACAGAAGACATCTTTTTTCAGGGTACCTGTACACGTGGTGATTTTTGAAATCACCACGTGTAGGCTCTTTCTCAAAAGCAGCTGTACCCAGGTACAGGGGGATTCTACCTGGGTACAGAGTAATGTGTGAATACCCCCTATGTTGGCTTTAAAGCAGGAGTAGAGAAAATGGTGTCCCTCCAGATGTTGTCGGATCACAGCTGCTCTAACAATCACAGCCAGCATGGCCGACAGTCAAGGATTATAGGAGTTGCAGTCCAGCAACATCTGGAGGGCCACAGTTTTCCCACCTCTGCTTTGGAGGGAAGATTAAACAAATGTATGGAAGATTGGTCTGCCAGTGCCTATTTGCCATGATGGCTAAGTGTAATGCTTAGTATCAGAGCTAAGTTCAGTGTGCTGGTTTTCACTTATGAAGCCTTATGCAGCTACTCCAATGCCTAAGCACTGCCTCTCCCTTAACGTGGCACCAAAAAGATAAAAGTGAGGATACTAGTCTGGCCTTGCTGGGGAGAGTGTTCCATAAATGAGGGTCCACAACCAAAAAGTCCCTCCCTTTTGTTATCACCCTCTGAACCTCTCTCAGCTGATGCACTGACAGGAAGGCTTCTGTTGCTGATTCTGTGGTATTGATAGATTCTCAATGTTAATTACAGATAGCTAAACGTTATACTATGAGCCCAATGTAAATGAGTGAAGTTTTTGTCAGAAATGTGCAAACACAAAGTAGTTTAGCCTGGGGGCTCAAACATTTTAATCCCCATTTTGAGCTCCATTTGGCCACTAAGTATCTTTCAGCATTTGGTTACAATCATTTCAGAAGAAAGTGGCTGACTTCATGGTTTATATGGAAAAAATATAGAGTATGGTCCAAGCAAAGTTAAACAAGTTAAAAAGTCCCATTCATTTCAATGGGAAAGTGAATTACATGTTTCATTCTTTACCACAGAAAAAAAGGGACCGAATAGGTGGTGTGTGCTTTAAAAAATAACTACCATTGTGACAGAAAGTAGTTCAGTGACAAAATAGTCAAATGACAAATAGTTAAATGACTAGTTAAACAACTTTTCATATAGCTGAATGGTAATTATAACTGATATTATGCAGCCACAAGAATGGCTGTTGTATAATATAGCCAGTGTGGATTTTTCACCTTCTACAATGTTAAATTGAAAATACCCCCACATGCCTTCTGCTGCTTCCCATAAGCACATTTTGAAACAAAACCTTAAAAACGTATAGTCCTAAACTCAGAAACGATTGCTTAACAACCCTCTAAGTTTTCATGGCAATACACACAACAGTCAGAGCGAATCAAAAGTTCAAAGTGTAAAAAAAATCCAGACCCCTGTTGGACTTTTTTCTGTCAGTGGACTCATAATTTGCTGAAATTAATTAAAAATCAGCCATGTTCACAGAGTACCTGTAATCCTATTACTGACCTTGCCCCATACTCTGAACTTCATCTTTTGCAGTTTAAAAGTTTAAAAATGCATAGCTGATTTTTAATTAATTTAAGAAAGTTAACGTTGAATCTATTATAATGTCAGGCATGCTCAGTAAGAACCGAGTGTCAGTGTTCTAAAAGCCAGACTCACAGCTGTTTGGCTTGGCTAATCAGGTGGTCGCATTCATGCCAGACATTTTTTTCTATTTCTTCCCCCAAAGAATCCTGGGAAGTGTTGTCTGTGAAGGGTGCTGAGAGTGGTTAGGAGACTCCTGTTCCCCTTACACACCTCCAGTGGCCAGAGTGGGTTATCAGTCAGCCCCTCTTCTGGGGATTGTAGCTCTGTGAGGCAAATAGGTCCTCTCCTAGCAACTCTCAGCACCCTTCACTAACTACACTTCCCAGGATTCTTTGGGAGAAGCCATGACTATCTAAAGTGAAATAACGGTCTGGTATGGCTTTGGCCAGTGACAGCTTTGGTTTAAATTTGGGTGGGAGACTACATTATTAATTGGTCAATTAATCAGTTGATATAGTTCAGATAGTCACTTTAAATATGTTTGATTTACTTTGCAATTTTAGTGAAGTTTCCTGTGGTTGATCATTTTCTTTTGCTTCTGTTCCTGTGAATATGTGAAGCACAACAACATTTTACAAAATTTACACTAAGAAAACTCCGAAAACAATTGTGGAATAATGGCACTGACTGTTCTGCAGAGCAGTCTCCAGTGGACATGAGGAGTGTCTCAGTTTGCACAAGATAAAACAGTGGAAGGTGAAATATATTCGAACAAATTTCTAGGTATGTTCTATGTTTTTAATTGACCATGCTCTCCTTTCCTTAAGTGAAAGCAGGTTGAACACATGCATCATGGGCAGGCCAAGTTTGTTTTTTCCAGCAGCTAGAGTCATTGCTTAAGTAGCAACATATTGTAATCAGTTTGATTTTATATCAAACTGCAGTTTCAGATTCAAGTGTTAATGCACCCAAAATAAAAACAGAACATAACCTCCAATTTGAAACACAAAAGGCTGTCTTCACCACCATATGACATTGACCAATAAAAAGGCTTTGAAATTAATAAAAATAAATTTGACACAGATTTCTAGGCTGAATAATGAGAGAAATATAATTGCCTAGGTTAGATTCTCTGTAGAAACAGTAGTAACACAGGAAAGAAGCAAAGTAAGAAGAACACCAATGTAATTCTCCATTTTTGGAGATGGCAGGTGTTGCCACCACTTACCATATGCTCAGAGGCACGTTACCAAATTCTTCCAAGCTACACCAGAAGTGGATTGGACTGTGAAAGACCAACCTAAATTGTGTTTGCATTTTACAACTTTATAGGGCAGTACAACATCTCAGAGAGGAGGTCAGGTCTCCTGCTCCCCTGGTACATTCACTATAGGTGCCCAATTTCCCTGCTTTTTAAAGTTGGATAGAAATATCTGTTGTCTATAAGTACTTTCTTAAACTGCAAGATTGTTTGCCTGTTAGTGAATATGAATAATAGTTCAAACTGCCTAGTTCAGCTACTTTTGGTGGTCATTGGTGGTAGGAGTCTAGCTTCAGGCATGCTTGGAGAAAACTGAGTATCCATTCCACTTGGGCTTCAGTCCCAGTTATGGCACTGGAACTGCCTTGTTTACCCTGGTTGATGACATTTGCCAGGAGACACATGGGGGGAATGCATCCATGCTCATTCTCCTTTATCTCTCAATGGCTTTTGATCCTGTTGACCACAATATTGTTCTAGAACATCTCAGATATGTTGCTTAATGCTAGGTCGATCACTCAAAAAACTCTACTCATCCATGATATGATCCTGGATGAGAGGGCAGAACTTGCTTGCATCATGGAAACCTGGATGGATGAGGCCGCCTCTCCCATCTTAGCGGCCTTATGTCCAGTAGGGTTTCTGTTGGCACATCAGCCGAAGACTGGTGGCCGGGGGGAGGGGGTGTGGAGTGGCAGTGATCTACCATAGATCCTTGTTTTTTTCCAGGTCACCCCTCCGTGATACTAAGATTGCTAACTGTCTTTATTGGCGGCTGGGCCTGACGGGTAATCTTGGGTTTTTACTGGTTTATCGTCCACCGCGCTGCACGTCGGATTCCCTGACAGAGATGTTGGAGGTGGTCTCAGATGTAAGTGCACAATCCCCAAACTTGGTAGTTTTGGGGGATTTTAACGTGCATTCTGAGGCCCCCCTCTCAGGAGTGGCCTGAGATTTTATGGACACTATGGCAGCCTGGGAGTTACAACCAATTCAAACCGGGCCTACATATGCAGCGGGTCATGCCCTTGACCTGGTATTTGTGGCAGGAGAGGCCGGCAGTGATGTGGAAGTCGGGGGCTTGGCCACCGCCCCCTTGTCCTGGTTGGACCATTACTTGGTCAGTTTAGACCTCCGCGTGTCTCCACTCCCCCGGAGGGATAGGGGACCCACCAGGATGATTTGCCCTAGGCGGCTTATAAACCCAGATGGACTCATATGCGAGCTGGGGGATACTTTAAACTCTACATATGGCCACTCAGCTGAGTCTTTGGTGTTCAGGTGGAACGCGGGGGTCTCCGAGGCGTTAGACCAGATGGCCCCAAAACGTCCCCTCCCTTTAAACAGAAGTAGGATGGCTCCTTGGTACTCACTGAGGCTTTGCGGCTTGAGGTAAGATGATTTGAACGCCGTTGGCGGAAATCACTCACAGGGGTGGACAGAACTCAGTCTAGAGCAGCAGCAGCCGTTTATAGGTCGGCAATGAGGATAGCCAAAAGAGAGTTTTTTGCGGCCTCTATTGCGGCCACGGAATGCTGCCCGAGGAGACTGTTCCAGGTGGTCCATAGTCTGGTGGGGCCAGTGGCCCCTGACCCGACAGTACATGCCATGGCCTCCTTTAACGACTTTGCAAAACATTTCACGGAAAAAATCGATTACATCAAGAGCAGCATTCCACCCGCTACAGCCTCAGTAATTGAACCAGCAGCGACTATGGGGCCCTTAAGGCTCTGGGATCGTTTTCAGCTTCCTTCCTCTGAGGAAGTAGTTAGGGCTTTGTCCTCACTTAAAACAACCTCTTGCATACTTGACCCTTGCCCAGCGTGGCTCATTATGAGCTGCAAGGACAAAATGGGCAAGGGGATCAAGGCAGTGGTTAATGCGTCCCTTGACGAAGGTCACCTACCAGTGGACTTTAAGGAGGCAGCAATAACCCCAATTCTGAAAAAGGCCTCCTTAGATCCCCTGAATCTAAACAACTTCCGCCCAGTTTCAAATCTTCCATTACTGGGTAAGTTGGTCAAGCACGTAGTGGCGAACCAACTACAATCGTTCCTAGAGGAAATGAATTACCTCGACCCATTCAAATCAGGTTTTAGACCTAGACAGAGACCGTGCTGGTTGCGCTGGTGGATGATATGAGGAGGGCTCAGGACAGAGGGGAATTTACCCTCCTTGTTCTCCTGGACCTCTCGGAGGCCTTCGACACCGTTGATCATGGTATCTTGTTAGATCGCCTAGAGAACTTAGGTGTTGGAGGCACCATTTTACAGTGGTTCCGCTCCTTCCTTTCTGGGAGATACCAGAGAGTGGTGTTGGGAGGTCTCCGAGCCCTGGCCTCTCGTGTGTGGGGTGCCACAAGGCTCTATCCTTTTCTCGATGCTATTCAATGTCTACATAAGGCTGCTGGGAGATATTATCAGGAGAGCTGGCCTGCAATTCCATCAATATGCAGACGACACTCAGATTTTTCTCTCATTTAAATCCTCTCCACCGGTGGCAATAGAAATGTTATCTAAGGGCCTGGAGTCAGTGAGGGATTGGATGAGCAGGAGTAAGCTTAGGCTGAAACCCGACAAAATGGAGGTTTTGCTGGTGGGTGACAAGATAAACTGGAGATCACTGATCTGGTGCTCAACAGGGTAGAATTGCCCCTGAGAGACCAGGTCCTGAGTTTGGGGGTCATTCTTGACTCCCAGTTATCGATGGAGGTGCAGGTAGTGGCTGTTAGTCGGGCGGCGCTTTACCAACTTCACCCCATCCAAAGGATACGCCCTTACCTCCCAAGCCATCTGCTCCATTCAGTAGTACACGTGCTGGTTGTCTCTCGGTTGGATTACTGTAATGCTTTATATGTGGGTCTTCTTTGGAAAACGGTCCATAGCTTCAGTTGGTGCAGAATGCGGCAGCCCGCCTGATTAAAGGCAGCTGCTGGCGGGATCATATCACCCCAGTCCTCAAGGACTGCACTGGTTACCGGTGGTTGCCCGAGCCAAATTCAAGGTCCTGGCCTTAAACTTTAAGGCCCTGTTTGAAGCCGACCCACTCTACCTAAAGGATCGCCTCCATTTTTATCAGGGGCACCGGCTAACAAGATCCTCCTTGAATGGTTCACTTCTTATTCCCCCATTAAGAGCAGCGAGACTGGTGAGGACCAGGTCCAGAGCCTTTTCAGTAGTGGCTCCCTCACTATGGAACTCGCTGCCAACCGACCTTCGCCAGGCCCCCTCCTTGCTCTGTTTCCGTCGGCCCTTGAAGACCTGGCTCTCTAACCAGGCGTGGGAGGGGGTTAGGTTGGCAGTGTGCAGCTTTGGGGGTGTTTTAACCTTTAATTTTTAATGCTCTCTGTTTATGTTTTTATATGAACTGTATTTGGGTTTTGCTGTATGTCGCCCAGAGTGGCAGACTAACATCGGCCAGATGGGCGTCTAATCAAATCTAATAAATAATAATAAATAATAGGGGTTGGGGGCATTGCACTTTAGTGGTTCTGTCCCCTAGGGTTCCATCTTGTCCCCTGTGCTATTTAACATCTATTATTTATTATTTTGTTTATTTATTTTATATCCCGTCCTTCCTCCCAGTAGGAGCCCAGGGCGCCATTCATAGGAAGCCACTGGGAAAATTAGGAATGAAGAGTCACCAATATGGAGATGTCTCCCAGTTCTATCTCTCTGTTCCATCTGAATCAGGAGAGACAGCTGAGATGTTAGACTGATGTTAAAGATGGTGATAGGCTGGATGGTACTGAGTACTGGCATCTTTTTTTTTTGCTGCCCATTGAAGTCATTTTGTGCTGGCAGCCACAGTACCTTTATTAAGATATGAGTGCCAGCACTTTGTTGTTTTTACCAAAAACCTTATATATAACTACATAATATTTTCCTAAGCCTAAGATGTCATGTAGCATCATGTGGGGGTGGGATGGCAAGTGAGGCGAGAGCATTTATTTTATTTTATTCATTTGATTTATATCCCACTCTTTCTTCCAGTGGAGCATGTGGAGCATGAGGGAAGCAAGGATGGTTGGCGGAAGATGGGTGACTGAGCGAGCAGGGTGGCCGGGTATAGGGCAAGCAAGATGAATGGGCAGCTGTAAGGTAGACAAGCAAGCAAGGCAAGTGGATGAGTGGGCATGGAGCAAGCAACGCAAGGGGTCAGGGGGAGAGTGAGCAACTGGGCGGCGTTGCAAGTGTGGTGGTGGCAGCAACCTGGGCAGGATGCAAGTAAATGCCCTAGGTGGGGAGGTGGCCTAGGCACACGGCACAGAGCTTTGTACTGGCAGTGTTTGTTGAGGTGGAAGCGTTGGTGCCGGGAAGCAGAGGGGGGCAGTGATGAAGTGCAGGAACAGGTGAGGAGAGTTAGCTGGCCCATGGTGGCCAGCACATGCCAAAGCCTGGAGGAACTGGGAGGGAGGGAATTGCAAGCAGGGTTGGTAAGGTGCCTGGGGAACATTTGTGAGAGCCTGGGGGCACATCTGTTTGTGTGTGTGTGTGTGTGTGTGTGTGTGTGTGTGTGTGTGTGTGTGTGTGTGTGTGTGTGTGTGTGTGTGAGAGAGAGAGAGAGAGAGAGAGAGAGAGAGAGAGAGAGAGAGAGAGAGAGAGAGAGAGTGTCCCTGTGTATATGTATGTTTGGAGTCCCTGTGGAGAGTTCCTCTCTCTGTGTGTGTTTTTTGGGGTGCCTGGGGGGTGTTTGGGGGAGAGGAGGTGACAAGTGACATGTGAAGGGGGGTAGAGCCCCCTTAGTGTGTGTGTTTGTGTACCTTGCTGAAATACTAATTCCATTGAACTCTGTTTTATTGAGGTAATGATGAAAGCATTAACATTCATTGCTATGTTTCTTATCCTGTCTTCCTACCTGTATAGTTCTCCATTACATGATTGGGAGGGGGGGTTAAGGTAGTAAAGCTTAATGGTACTAGTAGCTATATAAATACATATGCAAAAACATTTTGAAAGAAATAATGATCCTCTGAGCTTCTCAGAGTCAGTCTTACACATTGTTGTACAAAACTGAGGTCATTCTGAAGTACACAATTCCTCATATATTAATATGACTTTTTCATTTATTTATTTTAATGTTGTTTATTTATGTTAATAAATTAGTTTAAACATATTTTTAAAGAAAAGTATTTTTTACAGGAAAGGGTTTTTGCAAACAAATGGTGTTTTATTTGAAAAATCTGAATATAACATATTTTTGTTATAAAAATGCTTACTTCAAATAAATGAATTATTGATTTCATTTCCCCCTTTGTATGTGTTTTCAGTCATCTTTCTGTTGGCTTCTGCTATAGTATCAATCCATGCAGTAATGGCCAAAGTGATTCCTTCCTCCCAAGGAAAAGTAAATAAAGCAAGCCCTACAAACCCTTTTAGAAGTTCTTGCCCTTGCCAACTTTTCATCTGCATGTAGCCATTCACAGCTTTGCAAAAAGTAGGGGAAGGGAGGATGAGGGAGAGGATTGAATTTGTTGTTGTGTTAAATGGTTAACCCCCCCACACACACACACACGGAGGAGATGTTTTGCTGATGATCTGTATCAGTCACACACACAATTATTTAAAATAGTTTGTTTTGCTTCCTGACCCCTGCGAGCAGATGGCTACTTGATGATGGGCAATCAATAACAGTAGCAGTACTGTAAATAGTGAAAAACATAGGAATATAAATATCTACTGTGTAAGAGGTGACCAGCATCGGGAAAATCAAAAACAGTAACATTATTTTCACAAATCACCATACTGGCCCAAGATCATGTACATTTAATGAAATGCTAACCACTATTGTCTGTGTTTGAGTAACAATAACATGATCAAAAGATGTACAGAACAGCAGACCCACTCCCTAGCTAGGAATGCCTTTTTGCAACTATGACCCTTTGAACAGAAATTACTTGGCTACAGCACTCCTTGCTTTGGTAACTTCCAGACTGGATTATTGCAACATGGTCTACGTGGGGCTGCTCTTGAAGACAACTTGGACACTTCAACTGGTCAAAAATGCAGCAGCCAAATTATTGGCTGGGGTTCCATTTAGATCTCATACAACCCCTTTCTAAAACAGCTGCATTGGTTGCAAGTTCATTACTGGCCCCAATTTAAGGCGTTCACACTAATGTTCACCTTGGGAACTTTGGGTGAAGAGCGGGTAATAAATGATGACTATAATAATGATGACTATAATAATAATGCCCTAAATAACTTAGGTCCCAAATATCTGAAAGACTGCCTCCTTCACTAGAGAAGGGGCCCTCTCGGTAGTTCCTCTGTCCTTCAGTGCCATCCTCAGGGGTGCATCGTGCACCTTCATTATACATATTCATATGCCGAAGACACACCTCTTTACCCTGCCCTTTGACACGTGAGAGAGATTTGTTTTAGGGCCCATTCTAGCTGTGATTACAATTTTAAACAGTTTTAAATTGTTATATTTCATATTTTTGTGACTCATCCTGAGACCTTATAGTAAAGGGCAGGTAAATATTATTGTTGTTAGACTACTGCAGTTTAATTCCTCAGAACAGACATTACTTTCATAGGGGGAGATACTAATATTTAAATAATTCATAATTGATTATCATACTGAAAACTGTGGTATCCAGTGTTAGTCTTACTCCAAGTAGATCCACTGAAATCAATCTACTTAATTTTTGTCCATTTAATTGGTATACTCAAGTATGACTATTGTTGGATATCACCTTGTATAAATGCTAGATATTCCAAATCTTTCATTAAGAATACAGGAAAACCTGGAGTTACTAATAGAGAATCCTACACATGTCTATTCAGTTCAGTGGGACATAGGTTCAGTGGGACTTATTCCCTGGCAAATATATATAGCATTGCAGCCTAAAGTCACTAAAGTAGATTGTTTTGCTTTACCTATTTCACAAAATAAAATTATTGTTTCATTTTCCCATTTTCAAGATGGGGGATGCACTTTTCAAAGTCATTGAAATTACTTAAGTCTTCAGTTCAGAGTAGTTACAAAATTGTCCAGTTACCTTTTACTAAAAGGTAGTTAACCAGTATTAATACTACTCCTAAATAGTAGTTAGCAATTTTATTTGTTTATTTATTTATTGGATTTATATCCAGTCCTTCCTCCTGAAGGAGCCCAGGGCAGCAAACATAAAAAAGATTTAACAAAAAGAAGGAAAAGCCTACTAAAAACTGTTAAAACATTCCCAGAACACAATTACAATTAAAAACCTTCTAAAACACAGTTAAAATATTCTAAAACACAGCTTAAAAACAGTCTTTCATAAGTGATCTTCAGGTTGCCAGGAATAGTCCCCTTCAGCCATCCAATGTTTGGGTAAACAGGAATATTTTCATATTCTGGAGACAGATACACCTCTTTAAGATGGCATTCCTCAAATGGAGAGTCACCACTTTAAAGGCCCTGTCATGGATCAGTGTCATCTGGGCAACACTCAGTAGCATTACTACCAACAAGGCCTCCCCTGCAGATCATAGGGGCAAAGATGGTTATAGTTAACGTTGTTAAAACCCATCAATGACAAATTAAAATAAATTAATTAATGGATCTTAAACATTGGTTTAGTTGTGCCCATATTCCTCCAAGGATGATATACGAAACTTCCTAATTTATTACATTAGAGAGTACACTGTCTAAATACTTACTTTTACTGGATTACTCATATTTGCTTATCCCTTCCTAAGATAGCATTTTGAAGACTGGCCAATTGTCTGGACTCAAGTGTGGTTGCCTACCCTGTTTAGTTTGACAATCAGAGGATGTTTCCATTCCTTTTAGGCTTGTCTTTTTCATGACATATAAGAACATGATATGTATAATAAGAAAAAGGCTTCAAAAGCTTTTTGCACATTCTTCTTCAGGGACTTCTTTTAATCTGTAACACGTTTCCATTTTTCAGTTACCACATTACCAGTCTCACTTAAACGATCACATTCTGCCTTAACAATTACTGGGTTCTTAGGCTTCGGAAGAGGAACAGCTAAAACTTAAGGGCTACTTGCCTGGCTGCCTCCACATGCTAGGTTCCTTGGCAACACATTTTGTTACTACATGGCAATCCATATTTCAGTTGATTTTTGGAGACATGCAGAGAAGGCAGTTGCAGACAAACAGGACACTGTGCAGAAGCAGCTACTGCAAGAAGCTATTTTAAATGGTCTCCATGCAGTTGCTTGTTCTTCTCTTCCCTTTCTTGCTGTCATATGAACATCTCCTAATTTGCAAACATTACCACTGTTATTTATATAACAAGGCATTTTACAGAGCAATATAAGCAGCAGCAGCAGCAACATCAAACAACATAACGGACTCTAAGTCACAGACTGCAGAACTCACAATTTAAATAATATTCTAACATAAATGAATCAGAAACCAAAGGAGCAAAACTGAATCCAACGACCAATTCTGAATTAAACTTTCATACATATTCATTTTTGATCAGTGCAACAGAGACACAGCCTACCTTGATTGGCTTCATGTCCCCTCAGGATCTCAGCAAGGCCCTTCAGAACATCCAACTTCCTGCTGCCATCACTTCCTTCTCTTGTTCCATTTCACTCCATTCCATTTCACTCCTTTTAACCCCCATTCACATAGCAGTAGCAGATATCCAGCCTTTCAGACCAGCCCCCTTGTTTTCATCTCATCTGCTTCACCCTTGCTCCCCTTTCAGGCCAAGCATGCCTGGAGTGCTTTTGTGCTCAGGAATGCTTCCATGAGGAGGAGCCAAACAAAGAGCCAGTTGGTTCACTGGCAGAGAGTAGACCAGGCTGGTGGACTATATCCAGTCTTGAACACGTTAGCATACACACAGTGCAAACTATATTTGTTGCAACAGTGTTGAATATTTGACCAGTAATCCAGCCAGAAACTAATTTCTATGAAAAAAATAAGTTGATTAACAACCTCTTCTCCATTCCACATTTGTAATCTTGGTTATATTTCTTCACTTCATCTGCACTCCCTTTGGGATATTTCCAGCTACATTTTGTTGCCACACTACATTGGAAATTATTATTTTTCCTCTGTAGCCATAAAAGTAAAACATCTCTCTGCTACTCTGGGCAAATGTAGAGTCCAAGAGCATTTTTTTACATGTTCTGTTTACATTTAAAATAATATTGGTATTTTTGGTGGGCATTTAAATATCCAGAATGTCTAAAAGGTCGTGAGAGGTTGAATAACCTGTTATTTTTGTGCCCATACAGATGGTGCCCATTCTATTACAGCTGCATTAGACATCTATATAACATAGACTGGAGGTTTGGGTCTGGATCAGAACCTTTGATCTTCCAGATGTTGTTGAACTGCAACTCCCATCATCCCTAGCCAATAACCACACTTGCTAGGGCTAGTAGGAATTGTAATTCTGCAAAATTTGGAGGGTAAAAGGTTCCTCACCCCTGGTCTATTTTCTACTCTGTCAAATCCCTACTTTAGTGGAAGATCTCCCAACAACAACGCAATGCTTCTTGTTTTCCTCCCTGGAAAAGCTCTTGGAAAGGTTCAGGCCACTGTTATCGCCACTATCTGCACTGAATCCCAATTCTCTCATTTCTACCTGCTCCCCCTGTGCCAGGTCTCACCTTGAACAAGAGGACACTGTGGTAGAGGAAAACTGACTATCAAAATCAAGCCACAGATCTGAAAGACATCACCAGATATTTGTCCAAATGAGTAGTCAACAGAAAGCATTAACAGAAGAAAAGGAAGTGGGCCATGGGATAGCAAAAGAAGGATCTATAAGCATCATTCCAGAACTGCAGCAGGTTGGACATCTAATCATGTGCTCAGGGGAAATAGCTACGGGGAATTCATGGAGAGAGCAAAACAAATGAGGAAATGGCTCCATCAGCCACACCTCATCAGCAATGAAATTGATCAACAATTCCTTTTTTTATCATTAATTTTTATTCAAATTTTCAAAAACAAAACAAAACAAAACAGAACAAAAATACAAATTAAACAATAAAATAAAATGTTGATTTCCGATTTGTCGCAGATCAGTTATAGGTCTACAATATATAACAAACCTGTCTCTTAAATTATATTACAAAATCACTTTCCTCCAGTAGTTATCTTAATTAATCATCAAATCTCATAAACATCACCTTATTCTTTCCACAAAAAGTCAAAGAGAGGTTTCAACTCCTTGAGAAATATATCTATCAATTTTTCTCCAAATAAACATGTCAATCCATCTTATCAAATCTGTTAGGTCCAATAATTTCAATAGCCATTCTTCCATTATCAATGCTAATTCCATCTTCCATCTTCCATCCTTGCACCCATAATAATCCTGTTAGGTCCAATAATTTCAGTAGCCATTCTTCCATTATCAATGCTAATTCCATCTTCCATCTTCCATCCTTGCACCCATAATAATCCTGTTAGGTCCAATAATTTCAGTAGCCATTCTTCCATTATCAGTGTCCCATAATAATCTTGCTGTCATAGCCATAGTCATATAATAAGAGTCTGATATGAATTTCCTTTATCACAAATATTTCCTTGCCATCAATTCTGAATGTGTTGCTGAAATATTGTTGTAAAGTCATATCTCTATTCTTCTTTTTTACGAAATGCACTGGCACATCTCTTGAAAGTTTTTCCATTGTCACATATCTGTAATTAATTCTATAGATTTTTTCTATGTCAAACTCCTTCACATCATTCCAGTCCAGAAATTTATCCAAGACATTGATAACTTTATCTCTGATATCTTCATTAATTTCTTCGGAGACAACGCTGAATTCCAAACAGTAAACTTTATCTCTAATATCCATAAACTCCAAGTCTTTTTCCAGTTCCACATTTGTTCCAATCTCCAGGGCTTGCATCTTCCCTTTAATTTTTCTTTGTTCATCTTCTAATGCTTGACCATTTGTATCTCTGATCTCATCAACCTCCTCTCTCACAAAATCCCCTATTTGTTTAAGCTCCTGCTTCATTTTGCCAAATTCAGTTTTCATCTCCTGTCTACCCTGTCTCAGGGTTTGTTTCGTTATCTCAATCTCATCCATTATTTTCTGAAACATAGTTACTTCCAGATTCTCAGTCACTTTCTTGATTGCCATTCTTAAAACCACGAAGAAAAAAAAACCCACTTCTTATTCCAGCAACAAAGGGCTTAATATTCCAAGCCTGATGACATCACAGTGTAGCCAACACAGCCTGCCTTATCTCTTATATGCTCAGGAATGCAAAACAAATTTAGTTCACAGCATCAAAACAGTTAGTGGCATCCAGAACAAGCAGATTCGTCAGAATGAAATGGACCAGAAAAAATAGTCCCAGACATATTATACTCAAAAGCTCATAAATCAGATTTATTATTATTTTTTTCTCCTCGGAATAGAAATCCCTCATCCGTTTGTATCTTTAAAATGTACAATTCCAGGCCAGCTTTTTGCAATAAAAAACAAAGATAAGCTATTACGATTTCTTTCCTCCTTAATTTCGTGAATGAAAGAGAAGAGTTATAACTCACCCAGGGATTCTTTATAGCTGATTAATTGACAAATCTCTTTTTATTGCAACAATTTAAGCCAGATGATAAAAATAGAAAGAAGGATGCTTGCCTGTTAAAATCCGTTTATCTTTAAAGAAAAGATAAACGTCTCGCTTAATCAGTTAGAGCTTGGTTGGAAGTCCGTCCGGCGTTGCTGGCTGAACCTTCTTTCATAAACTAATGAAATCCAGTCCCCCCAACAAACACAAGCTTTTGTGGTTAATCTCTAGGTTTCTCCCTGCCCGGGAGAAAGTCTTTACCAGTCAAAAAAAAAAGTTCTGACTGATTTTAAAACTGAAAAAGCTTCTTCTGAGACGAGAGCTCGTCTCAAAGGCAGGCACAGGCGAAGTCACCCTTCCTGGAAGTCTGAAGGGGAATTGATCAACAATTCCTGACAGGTTGTTGTTACCTTAGATCTATAGCAGAAAAGTAACATGTTTGACACGAGGACCAACTTTGTTGTCTGTTTGTCAATGAAATAAGTGAAACACCACCTTTAGAATTTTCTCTCAATTTTTTGAATGACGAGCCTTATTCGTTGCTGAACACATGAAGGAGCCAGAGGGAATACGCCAGCTAACACTACCCCTCCAATGACTACATGCACACCAGCAATGTCAATTGCCAACTTTGGATGGGGTGTACTCCGTCTGAAAAAGCAGCTTTGTAGTCTAGGGATGCTCCTCCTGCATCCTTCTTTGTCGTTAGAGGCCTAGGCGACCTAAGCGGCTAGGAGTGCCTTTACCAACTTTGGCTATTAAGACAGCTGTGCCTTTTCTGGACCGGGATAGCCTGACCACTGTTGCCCATGCACTGGTAACCTCCAGGCTGGATTACTATAATGAACTCTATGTGGGGCTGCCCTTGCGGTTGGTCCAGAAGCTGCAGCTGGTGCAAAATGTGGTTGGCGAGACTGCTCTCTGGGGCAGGTTATTACCAACATGTTATCCCGCTGCTGAAAGAATTAGGTCCAAGTTTAAGGTGCTGGTTCTGGTGTACAAAGTCCTATACAGCTTGGGACCAGGATACCTGAAAGATCATCATACCCCTTATGTACCCAGTCAATCACTGTGCTCTGCAGGCGAGGGCCTCCTGCAGATACCAACTCATCAGGAGGTCCGTTCTGCACAACATAGGAAGCAGACCTTTAGTTGTGCCACCTACCCTTTGGAATTCCCTTCCCTTAAATGTTAGTCAGGCACTATCTCTGTTGGGTTTTTTTGGCACCTACTGAAGACCTTCCTCTTTCAATAAGTCTTTTAAGTGGACACCTTATCCCAGTCTGTGTCTCTTTTGGAATTGCTTTTTAAAATGTTTTCTTTTAAAAAAACATGTTTTTAACATGTTTTATTTTTATGATGTTTTTAATGTTCTGTCTCTTGTTTGCTGCCCTGGGCTCCCTCTGGGAGGAAGGGCAATATAGAAATTTAATTAATTAATAATAAACAAACAAACAATGCCCCCCAGCTGATGCATAATCAACACAGTCTGAAGAGCGCTATCTCAACAGGTGTATAGTTTCCTTCATGGGACAGAAACCCCCTTCCCAGGAAGATTCATGTCTCCATGCTGGAAACTCTTGGAAAGCTGGCTCCTTTCAGATGCGTCAATCGCGTGTCAGCTGGAGGTGAGGTCACTGCATGTGTGTCAAAGAGATGGGACTAACCCTGTGTATTTCCACAGGCCTCATCTCACATTCAGAATCCACTATGCCATTGTATCTAGGCAACTTGGGGTACCATTGGTAAAACCTCAGTGATATACAGGGCCACAAGAAGAGCTCCCTTACTGTCTTGAAATCTTGTCTATCTGCAGGATAGCCTGTTGATATCCTGTGCTTCTATAGCAACTTCACACAAAGAATGAATGTGGTACTGGATGCAGAATTCAACATTTTAGATTCATTTTTCTTTCTATTTTTAAAACCATATTTCTATCCTTTCTAGGAAAGATCAGTTGAGAAAACATGGGCAATGCCTTGAGAAATCTGAGAAGCTATGAAAGAGGAAAAGCTGAGTAGTGCTTCCAGGGCTCAAGGGGTAAAGGTCATTGCTCTTCCCTACAATTAACCAAATTGGAATGCATTTAATTTGCACAATCTTTTTGGAGTACAGATCTTAGCATTACTAGGCACAGAACAGGAAATCCCTTAAAACAGAATTTGTACGTGTATATGTGTATGTATATAGAATCTACAGAGGTGTATATACATTTTTTGCACAGAAGTTAAAGAAAATGCATTTTCTGGCTCAATTTTGCAGATGGAAAAAGGATGCTCAATTTTGCAGATGCTCAAAAAGATGCTGATCTTATTTGTTGCTATCACTCCGACGAGGAAAATCCCAGTCATTTCCCCAGTGCAGCTTGCAGCATCCATAAGCTTTTGCTTAGACAAGTCTTTATACACATGCTTCACGTAACAATAAAAACGTAACGGGAGCCGAAACAAATGTGTTGCTGTGACTGGTTTGTGGAACAACCTTGCTAATGTGGCAGCTCGTATAAAATATTTATAACCCACTGAGTACCGTCTACTACAGTGTGCAGCAGCAGCAGGGCAGGGAAAGAACAACAGCAATAGTAGCCTGTCGTATGCACACTCACTGATTGGAGAGAGGAGGAATGTTTTAAATCAAACAGGGATCTAATGCATGCAACTGCCAGGGGAATTTCTTCCAGATGAATGGCAGACAAGGGGCACACAGGGTGTGAGAGTGTGCAGGTGGAGATGATTCAAATAAATTAAGTACGAGAGAGGGGGGGAGGGAGGGGTGGAGGGAGGCAAGTATATAAAAATCAAGGGGTCAATCCAAATATCTATACTGGGGTAGCCAACAGAGTGCCCTCCAAAGGCTGTTGGACTAAAGCTCCCATCATCCCTCACCATTAACCATCCTTATTGGGACTGATGGAAGTTGTAGTCCTCCAGAAGGACCAGAATCAAGCTGTGATGAGATACAGGGGATATATGGAGGAAGATATATATCCAAAGAAGCAAGGATAGAATGAGTATCAGTCCTTGAAACATGAAAGTGTGGCTGAGAAATAGGTAAACAATATAAATTTCAGTTGACTTATGAGTACACAAGCCATAGGCCATGGCATAATTCAAAGTACTGCACACATTCTACGTATTAAAACTACCCAGTATTTCAAGTTGTCAGCACACAGTACACAGTCTTGAAAGTAGCATGTAATCAAGCGCCAATCATATTCTTAAATAATCATAAAGAGACAGCAATGCTGAAATAACCAGAAAGGGAGATCTGCACATAGAAACAGCCTTCTTCACACATAGCCACTGTGGTTGCTAATTAACATCTGGATGTGTGTGCACATCTGCATAACAATGCTCATCTTTGACACACTCAAATGACCAGACCGTTCTTTTAATGTGTATGCAGAACTGCACTGAGGGCTACAACTTGTCATGCACAACTAGCTGCTTATGGCTTGAGCCCATAATGAGCCTCTGCAATGGCTAAGCCCTATTAAATATTGAGCCAGCTACAAAAGTACTGCATGATGTTATTGCACAGTGATAGCAAAATAGCTGCATGTTGGGGAAAATATTATCTTCAGAATAAACAACAGTTCAAATGCGGTGAATTCCAAATGTGTGAACTGTTTCACTCTATTGTTGCTACTGTTGCCAGGGAGCTCAGCCTTGCTATCATTTTAAGTATGCCCCTACTGCAGGGCCGGGCAATTTTTTTTCTGCCAAGGGCTGCATGCCAATCATGGGTGGGGCTGAAACCAAAAGTGGAAAAATATCCCATTTTCTCTTTCTGCCACTCCCTCTCTCTTTCTACCACCCCTTTCCCACCTATTTTTCTCCTTCCTTGTCACCTGTATGAATTAGTCATAGGATTGCATGAAATTGGGACAAGGTCCATAGGCTGCTCACCCCTGCCTGAGTACCTTAACTCCAGAGAATCACCATGGTGCCTGTAAGTGGTCTATCAAGCAGGTGCCAGAGACATCCAAAGCAAGAAGGATGTAGTTTGAATTTGCTGACCTCAGTTTATATTGAGTAATGAGGCAGCGTGAGACCTCCCAAAATGCAAAGGCCTTTCTTTTCTGGCTGATCACTAACCACATCAAGCCATCTCAGTCACATCCTGATTTGATCTACTCAGAGCTGGAGGAGATTCCATGCCTACGGCACTGGCACCACATTAGCACTCATTAGCATTATGTAAGGGTTAGAATGCTCAAGCAATAATTTGCACAACACATATCTTTGCACACATCAGCTGTGGTGGGAAACTTGGATCCTAATGGCATGCCTACTGAGAAGAATCTAGAGCACTGGGGATGTGTCATTCGTTGTTCTAGGTAAACCTAGGGGACCAAACCTAAAAAGGGTTCCCCACTTTTCCTTAGTGTTCAGTCATCATGAGATCTACTCAAGCTTAAAATGTTCCAAACCTAATTAGTTTTCCTCCTCTTCCTACCTCCTCTTTCCAAGTGCCCCCTACCTCTTTTCTATCTTTATTATATTTGTACTCAGATTAACTAGGGCTTCAGGAGAACCACAAAACTCCAACCCTCAGTCTTCCATAACAGCCTTTCCTCTGGTTGTTTGCTGACAACAAGAGGCATTTCCATGTCTAAGAATCAGACTATCTGATACACTCCCTACCTCACCCCAAGATTTTGTAAGGAATTGCTCAAGCAACCCCAGTGCCCATGCACAGAGGATAGCTTCCTAGTTTACTGCAACCCCCTGAAGAACTCCTTCCCATTTGGAATAGGTAATATTCATGCTTCTGTGTCTCTTTTCTTCCCTCTTTAGCTCTTGTGCAGGTAATCATGCAGTGTTGCAGCAACACCTACGTGCGTTCAAGCTTCTGTCATTCAGTTCAGCTCCATGCATGTTCTTCTGGCATCTACCACATAGCCCTCTCCAGAGTCTTTCTTCCTCTACTGTCCTTTGAATTTAACCCCATTGCTTCTTGTCCAAGCAGTAGTGCCTGAATAATAGAAATTATTTCTGAAACAACCCACAAGTTTTTGTGCTTTGATTTTGTTTTACGTATATTCTTGATGCTATGCTTTGTTCTCTTGTCTGATTACTAATTTCCCCCAGTACAGAGATGGGGACCTCAAGCCCTCCAGATGTTGTTGGACTTCAACTCCCACCAGCCCCAACCAGCATGGCTGATGGCCAAGGATGATGGGAGCTGTGATCCAACAACATCTGAAGGGTCACAGGTTCTCCATTGCCATCCCATGATAACTTACTTTGGAACACCGTCATTCTGATCATGTATGTTTCAACATATGTAGACCAGGGATAGTTATCCTGTTGCCGGACTCCATCTCCCATCAGCCCCAGCTGGTGTGGCCAATGATCAGGAATGATAGGAGTTGTACTTCAAGAACATCTGAAGGGGCACAGATTGGCTACCCCTGGTATAGACAAAGACTAGCACTGCTTATGTGTACGACCTGAGTCTCAGGTAAAGCCCATTAAAAACTGGATATATCTGTGCCCTACCAGTGCCCTGTCACCACCTAGCATTTTCTGTTCCTACAAGCAGTATGACTTGATTAAGGAAATCTTCTCTTCTCTTACTTAGCTTTTTAATTTCTTATAAGCAGCAGGTGTGGATAACTTCCCAGCAGCTCTATATATCACCTGCAATCACTTCAGATGTCAGGAAGGTGGATGGAAGATGATGGCCTAGAAACAAAAAGGATTACAGAAATAGAGAGCAAGGAGACAGCAATCTGACTAGTGGATAAGGGAGTCAATAGACAATGTAGGTTGTGCAAAGGGATTCAGAGCTGGTTCCAATCAGCACCGAAGAGATCATTCAGCTGACATACATTGGGAACCAGTGACAGAAAACCAATTCATAGGGAGAACTATCCAAACCCAAGATCTGCCAGGATGAGCGAATTAGTATCTGGTGGATCTCCAGCTCAGTCACTTGGTTCTCAGCTCAGCCAGGGCTACACCAGCACAGCTCCCTCATCCTGGCTCAGCTGGAGCTACACTGGCTTACCTTGCTCAGCTGGCTGAGCTGTGGTTACATACTGGCGTAAGCCCCAAACAATGGGTGTTCCAAAGGAGTGGTGGGGGCAGGGCTGAGGGGAGGGACTTATGCTGGATCCTAACTCTGTTCAGCTGAGTCACGTGACCTGGCAACCCAGCTGAACTTACACCAGCAACAATGGTGGTGTAAGTTAAACTCTACTTTACAGGCTTGTTTTCCCTCTGCCAGGCTTGGTCTGGGTCAACCAGCAGTAACCTTGCTCCTGAGCAGGGTTTGGATCTGGCTTACTTCACACTGGTGTAAATTAGGCCAGCTTCCATGACTCAGGATTGCTTGTTAAATGAGAGGAATTGGAGATAACACAACTTATTAACTGAGGCTCCCTAAACCCTTTCACAAAATCTGTGTATATAATGGATTAGGTCAAGCTACTATTTGTGCCTTTAAATGGGACAACACACCCAAAAGTTATATTATACAAAGGAGGCAACCCTTGGCTAAGTATCCCCTAACTTTAAAGCTCATTAAAGTAGTATAATTGTGAGGCGATGCAAAGTTTATATCTGCCCTTGTTCATGATATTTCTTCACTTCCATAACAGTTCAGCCATAGCAACAACATTTCTAAAATTCTTAATACAATGAGGCAGTAGTTTTAGAAAAACTAAAAATAAAGATGAATCTTATCTGGAAAAGAATAAAAACATTAATTGCATCAATTATTTCAAGAAATACGGTTGTTTCCACAGTGATACTCGCAGCTAATGAGGTGAACATAAATTAAGCCTTGGTCTGGCAAATCTTTTGCAGGAGGACGAACATCTGGTGCTCGAGAGTTAAACCAATCAGATCTCAGATTAATCTCTGCAAAGCAGCACAGCTCTCTGTTCTGCTCAGGAGTCTTGCTCTCTCACTTGCCAGTCATGACTGCTGGTACAGAAAATAGGTTATTGAGTGAGCCACTGCAGAAATCTTCCTGTCATGAAGAACTCATTAGGTCAGCAATAAAGTGATTCATCAAAGGCTTGGATAGCAGCCACCGGCTTTGCCTGTACAACAGATTCAGTAGTGATGCTTAAAAGCAAAAGCTTACAAATTGCCATTATAAACTTGTAAGTATGCCTCATCCATAGACAGGCTGCTTCTGGCCATTGAAGTGGACCAAACAATACAGCCCTTCTTGACCTCCATTATGGATTGTCACCCATCCAGATGTATTCCATCAATTTGAGTATTCATACTTCAGATTACTGACAAAGGAAGTATTGTGCTGGGGAGGTTCCTCCCACGGCAAGTGATACCGAATAGCATATTTTTACCTTCTCGTGGATCCACAATATTGCTATTACTTTACTTTGTCAAAGGCCTAAGAAATGTGTGTACTGCCTTCAAGTCGATTCCGACTTATGGCGACCCTATGAATAGGGTTTTCATGAGGCTGAGAGGCAGTGACTGGCCCAAGGTCACCCAGTGAGCTTCATGGCTATGTGGGGATTCGAACCCTGGTTGCCCACGTCGTAGTCCAACACCTTAACCACTACACCACACTGGCTAAGAATACTGAGGAAAGAGAACAGAAAAGCAAAAACTCAACCACAGACAAATATTTCAAATATTTCATTCATGCACACAGAGAAATTTGTCCGCAGATATTTGATTATTTTCTGCTACAGAGACGTACAGCTCTAATGTCCCATATCCTCTCGAGCTGGCAAGAGCTCTGTGTGCCTTTAACACATACACATGTTATGTATACAAAAACAAATGGTGATGTGAAGCAAACAGCCCATCTTAGGGACTTGCTCACACACTACTTCTTAAGATCAGTGAACAAGAACTATTTATGTTTGTTAGGTTCTCCTCTTGTGCACCTGCGAGGCGGCTAGCCAGAAGGAAGTACTGCAGCCTATTCTCTGATGTGTCCCAGGTTGATTGAGCTGGACAATACCAGTGAGTTTCCAGGTTATATATAGATCTCCAGAACCATGGTTGGCTCTTACATCTGAGCAATTCTTCTTTGTTTTTTGTTTAAAGGTTTTACCTTCACGTTAAGGATACAAATGCACCTTGTACAACCACCCTCTATGCCACTTGACTTTCCTCATGTCCTTGGCTGCTTGCCATTTTTCCTACCTTGCTGTAGGCTTTGTTCTCTCTAACTTGCTAGGTATCTTCTGGATCATACCTTGACTAAACTTTCAGCCTGATAGTCAGGGCCGGGATGTTAATAATATTTAAGATCAAGTGGAGAACATTTTCAAAAACCACCTGATGCACTTCCAAAGAGTTCCACTGTAGGCACAACCTAAATGACTTTGAAGGACTTTGCCCATTGCCCGCCTGATGCAGCAGCGTTCCTCATGCTTACCTTTCCCTCCAGTCCCTGGGTGGGAAGAGAGGAGTGTGGAAGAAATGTCAGAGATGAGCCTTCAAACACATCAATGCTCAGGAGAGTCTGAAATTGGTTAGAAACCACCTTGCCCATCCTAAGTGTTTAATGTCAAAGGCTTCAGAGGTCTCCACGTAGATTCAATCAGCAATGAAGAGGAAGCTAAGGAGTAAATGAATTAGAAGCCACAACTGGCCTGCCATTTGTCTTCCTAAGGTGAGATGTGTCATAAAACATTTAAGAGTTTCTTTGGTGCCAGCAATCAATGTAAAGTGCTATTTGTATACAGCACACATCTTCCTGAACTAGGGGAAGCCCTGAAAAACCTTCCTCATGTCAAACAGTAATTGCATTTTTATAACATTAATCACCTTTTATCATTGCTTTTCCATTTGTTGAGTCAAATGCCACATTTGCTAGCATTAGGCTTCTGTATTGTCTCTGCATTAATTACACAGACGGATGGAATTTGTTACCATGTTGTTAAGGCCCAGCACATAAATAAAAATAAGTGAACATTCTTTCTCAAGGTTCTAATAATAGGCTAGGCCAAGACTCCTATTAGTACTTGTCACATTATCCAAAAGGCATATGATGGCATCTGAGGCAATGGAAACAAGGGCAAAATGCATATGTCCGGATCAAGCTGGAACCCTTCTTCATGGAAGCTAGTTTCTATACGCATATTCATGCAGACCAAAAAAGAAAAATATTCATGTGCATACAGTTTCTGTATGCTCATTTCCACATACTGAAAACCCAATTCAGAAGCTGGACAGTTCAGGAGCTGGGAACAGACTGAACCTAGAATTCATCTCTAAAACAAATGATCAGTGCTATTGCCAAGAATCTGACTGGGGCTGCTGGGCCAGACTTCTTGCAAAAAGAGATGTGCAGAACTGAGCTGCTGTGTATGCATAACCTGTCATGAGTCACTCAGTGCCTTCAGGCACAGACCTGGGATGGCAGACTCTGGAGGAAGATGAAGAGGCAGGTTAAGAGATATGGGGAGGGAAAGCTGAGACAGCAGAGGGAAGCCTGTCTGAGGAAAGCCCTCTTCCTGTTGGAAGAGGAGTGTCAGATGCTCCTCCTCCCCGTGGGAGGCTGGGTAGAATTTGAAACTATAGGCTGGGTTGGCCAAACAGGATTCAGAGAAGGAGGCTGGTCCAGCATAGTCTTCCAGGGCCAGGCAACACCTTCGCCAATGGGAACAGATGCACCCACCCCAACGGAGTGCACAGCTGCAGGCTAGACTTTCTTGCAAGACTAATTCTCATGAGTAAAGTGTGTGTCTCACCTTGGCTATAAAGCTTGCCAGGTGGGCATGAGAACTTGTTGAGACAAATTTGCAGCTCTTATACTGTTTTGAACATCAGTGCCCTGACCTTTGGCTCTAGACTCCTGGCTTTGCTCCCAGCTCGGTTAACTCTTTCATCCCTTTGTGGGTTTTCTTTTTCCCAAGCTCTGGGACCAAGTTAGCTCTTGCCCACTGCTGTACCTGTATCACACTCTGTTTTAATAAAGGTCTTTCTCTTACTCACAAGTAAGCACTTTTGCTGTCATGCCTTGGACAGGAGCCAGGACATAACCATGAAATGAGGTGAGATTTATGATTTCTGCTTATGTTTAGTTTTACATATTGCAGGACCTTTCTGTCAGAGACATAGGAACCACTTACACTAGGCACTGTACAAATACTAATTAAAAGTCAATCATAATCCATTCCTTAAAAAATCCTCATGTTCCTAGAAACCCATAATATTGTTGTGTGTCACCCCAATCTCCAAGCGGTGAGGGATCTGCAGGGGTCACTGTGCTTGCCCAGGGTTTGGTTTCCTTGGAAAGGTCAGCGGAGACTGTGGGGTCTTTTAAGAAATATGTTTTTTATTTACACACATTCCAACCCGAGCTTAAGATGGAGGAGTTCAAAGTATTAGCAGTCCAATTGATCTTGCTTTTCCATCAGGCTTACAGGAGGCATCCTAAAGCCATGGTGCAGGTAGCCAGCCTCTCTATGTGTCTCCAATACCCAGCCTTTCCTCAGGCTCAACTAAAAACACAAGCCTCTCTTAGGCCCCAGGAGGGGGGAGGCTCTCCTGAAGAGTTTCAATAACAATAGGATCTCCCTGGCCCATTCCCCAGTTAATGGGCACTTGACAGACTCATTAGCTCACCTGGCCACTCTATTAGATTAACAAAGGAGACTCATCTGACCAGCAGAGCAGGTTTCTCCGCTGCAGAGCCTCCTCCAGAGCAAGGTTCCAAATCAGCAGCTGGAAAGGGAACTCATAGAAATCATCTATCTCAACCCACAAACCATAACAATATATAGATTCACTCTCTCCGTGCTATCAACACATCGCTCCATTTTGAAAATCAGCTGATTGAAACATCACAGCATTTATTATTGTTATTATTATTATGATAACACTTTTATCCTGCTCTTATGCCAAAAAAAGGCTCCCTTTCTATACCACCAACATTAAGAAAAAATATCATTGTGGTGAAGAGCATAAAATCGACAATAAAATTACATTCATAAAATAAGTACAAATACAGCACAAATCAGTAGATCAGCTTAATACATTGACATATCTGGCTCACCCCCCAGAGAAAGCCTGGGTGAACAACAGACGAATTTTAAGCAGGTGCCTAAATGTCAATACCGTAGGTATCTGCCTGATCTTCTTTGGGAGCGCATTCCAAAGAGCAGGTGCCACTACTCTAAAGGCAGACATAAGATGAACCTTGAGAGCATACAGCACTATTAAGGGTGTCTCTCCTAAAAATCTAAGGGACCAAGCAGAAATACACAAGGTAAGAAGTTCCTGGAGGAATCTTGTTCAGGGCTTTGAAAGACCTTAACCGCCCAGTAGCATATTGATAGTATAGCTCTTTTAGCACATGTGTTATGTCCTGTCAATAGGGCATCTCCTTCAACAACCTTATTCCTTTGGTTGTGCTCCACTTAAGATTCTGGCAGGAATTCCAGATTTTGGAATGTTCCTAACAGAACAGATTCTGTGTATGCACCTTCACACAATAACTATTTAATAATATTTTTTTAAATGGTTACACAATTGTGTAAATAAAAATATTTTAAACATTGATTTGACTGCTCTACATGGTGAATGTATAGCTCATTACAAATCAACATTAGTCTAGAGAGTTATTCTCTCAGTGCTCAAGGGCTTCATTTGCCAAGATACTAACACTGCTGTCAGGTCTCAACATTGATCCTGCCTTCTAGCCATTTCCTTGCCTTCCTCACAGTCATCTGGTTCCCTTATGATGACGCTTTGGGAACATTACTATATGTGGCTGTCACAGCTAATGCTATTGGTGTGGGCAGGGAGCAGGCATTAGGCCAATAACCCTGTGGAAGCGGTTCCATTAGAGTAGGCTTTGAACAATGTAAATCAGCCCAGCAACTAGAATGGGAGCTGCATTCCCATAGGAATGCCTAAAGTCAACTATCAGATGGGTTGTATTCAATGGAGCACTAAGATTTCTCCTTGCTCAGCAGAACTTCCCTCCCTCTCCTTCACCTGTGCCATACTTAAATCTGCTCTGGAGGTTCTCCCAACTCTTCAGAGCATATTTGGGGACAGTGTGGGGAATGCATGGGGGGGGGAACCCCATTGCACTAATGTAATCTTTGCACTAGCACAAGTCTTTCACTGAATATCATCCCTTGTGTTGAACTGCTGTCTGTCACTATTCTTCCTAAGTACCTAAAATATAGTCTCACCCTTTACATACTCAGCTGACCACTATGATGTGCAGAAGAGGGCCTCCTGCAGATACCATCTTATCAGGCGGTCCATTCTGTGTGATGTAGGAATCGGGTCTTTAGTGTGGTGGCACCTACCCTTTGGAACTCCCTCCCATTACACATCAGACAGGCAACATCTCTATCATCTTTTTGGCACCTATTGAAGACCTGCCTTTTTCAACAAGCTGTTTAAGAAGAAGGGGTTTTTTTTATCCTAGTCTATGTCTGCATTAGATTTGAATTGTTTTTATATATGAAATTGTTTTTATTGTTGATTTTACCATTGTTAATTGCTTTGAGATGTTTCATAGGAAGCTATTCATAAATGGTATTCAATAAATAATAACTCAGCAGCTGGGCTGGTATGGAAGCTGAAAAGCAGAGGGATGAAGAGCCAGAGAAAGATTTTGTTCTAACTTCTTAATTTTAAGTAGTGTTGTTAAGGTTAAAGTTAACAATTATTCCAAAGCCACAAAGGGGGCACTGTTCACAACCAAACAACAACTCTTCAAATCTCTGGATGGGAGGTTTAGCAGACACACTAACTGGACCAGAGTCAATATACAGCCAACACAGGCATAGATAAATGTAGATTAAGGCATTTTATTAATTAGCAAGGAAAACTGACAAACATGTTCTCACACCCTTCTCACACAGCCAAAGCATAAACACTTAAAGCAGAGTAAAAAAAAGACACCTCTGAAGGTGGGAATTCTGAAGAGAATTCATCCTCCTGAGCTCAGGCATCTGCTTTTATATCTTCCAAATTGACATAGGCCAAGCCTCAAAGCATCATCTGTGATGCCAAGCTTTTAGGGACCAGAACTGGACAATCTATATCTATCATCTCATTTAGAAACTCCCCCATGAGCTCATTTCAGATTACATACCCCTGATTCTGCAGAGGGTATGAACCTGATTTTACTTCCCAGTGTTCATATCCTGACATGCTAGATTTCCATCTAAAATAGTCACCCAATATCCTGGCCATAAACCACAAACTTAGTTCATGTCTAAGAAACTCTATACATAGGCAGAAATCTCACTGCCTATGGCAAGTTTCAAGACCTGATACTTCCTCATTTCTCACAAGCATCTGTGGTTACCTCATTCTATTAAGAATAATTCTGAAATGTCAGCTGTTAATGTCAGCTCTTAATAGTCTTAGTAGTTTTTCACAGGCTGGACAATTGGATGCCCTTTCATCTAGATGTTCAATCAGGCATTGTTGTTCATCCTGACTTATCCCACCTTTCATTAGCAATCAAGGAAACATCTGGTTTCACTTCCCTGTTTCTTCTCCAGCTCAGCCAAATCAATTTGCAATTCAGTACTTTTCCAACTTCTAAGCAAATTTCACTTCTAAGTACTTAAAGCAATCTTGTAATCAGATAATAACCAAACAGCCCATCTGGATAATTCAATCAATATTAACATTGATCACATTTCTTCCTTCTATGACTTTTGCCAGGTAAGGTATATATATTTTCCTATGCCTATGGACTATGACCTGGGAGCCCTGGGTTCAAATTCCCACATAGCCATGAAGCTCACTGGGTGACCTTAGGCCAGTCACTGCCTCTCAGCCTCATGAAAACCCTATTTGTAGGGTCGCCATAAGTCGGAATCGACTTGAAGGCGGTACATTTACATTTTATGTGAGCCTATTATCCTATATGTGTGTTATGCACTACATATACACATCTGCCAAAATATGCTGTATATTTCCCACTAAATCAATCCCAAAATTGCAACAGAATTATTGGTCAATATCAACAGGAAGGTTTCAGGGATACAGAGGTGGGAAAGTATCACAAAGTTCTGAGATCCAAGTTGTAGCATAAATTTATTTATTTATTATTACATTTATATCCCACATTTCCTCCAAGGAGTTCAAGCAAGGATACACAATTCTTCCCCTTCCTATTTTATCCCCACAACAATCCTATAAGGTAGGTTAAGCTGAGAGATGTTGACTGACCCATGGTCACCTAATGAGCTTAATGGCTAAGTGAGGATTTAAACCCTGGTGTCTCATGTCCTTTTTCCAACGCTCTAACTGCTACACAGTAAACAGCAGGTATTAACTGTGGATTTATAATATGCGTTTTTGGCCTGCATATGAACATTTTGTTTGGATTTTTTAAAAATAAACAAATAAATGTATTTGAGAGGACAGTGGCTTTGATCTAATGCTGTACTGCACAGCAGAAAGGCACAGCTGAAAGGTGATCATCCTCGTTCCACTGATTACTCTTCCCTCGTCATCTTCCTGTGCAACATCTCACGCCATTCTGGAGAGTTGTCCTGTCTCCCTGGAGAAACTTTTTGAAAGCTCAGAGGGCTGGAGACAGAAAAGCTCCAGCACGTGAACAGAACCTTTAGCTGAAAGCAGTAACATTGCCATGCTTGTCTTTCATTGTCCTTGTGCTTATTTGAATCTACTGAACAATATAAACAAACAATGAAGTGACAGCTATGTGAGAATATGTCAAGAAATTTCCAATAATATGTAGAAGTCGTCACAGTCCTGATATTTTCAACCAATATATAACATTCCCATTCTTCTATAAAATGATACAGTTGTCTAACATTAAATATGAAATGTCTGAAAAAGGTTTATTATAAAGGTTTATTATCTAGGATTTGTAAGAAATTGCTGGAGTCCGAAAAGCATATGGATCCTAATTTTGAAATAAGACATAAAATTGTCTTGGGAACTCAATTATCTGAAGAAAAATAAGAAAATAACTTTTTCAGTTATTTGTGTACATTTTAAAGTGAACCAGAATAAAGCTTTTATTTTAGAGATATTTCACACCTGAAAGGATAAGAAAAGTTAAAACAAAAATTGCATATTGTTGGATATATGGTATTGAGAAAGCTGATTTCATATGTGTTTGCTAGGATTACCCAAACCCAAAGTTTATTAGAAACCTATGTAAAAAACAAAAAACCCACAGAAGATACCAAATATACAACAACAACAGCAACAATATCTAATTATAATAAATCCTTCATAGATCATCACAAAAGCTTCCATTTTCAGATGACTTAGTCCGATTCAGTATCTAATACAGGGGTAGAAAATGTGATGCCCTTCAGTTGTTGTGGGACTTCATTTCCCCAGCTAGCATGGCCAATATTCCAGGATGATGGGAGTTGTATTCCAGCAACATCTGGAGAACACCACACTGGCTACCCCTGATTTATTCAAAAGACCCTATTGTCTTTGTAAGGCTCACTGGAACGAAGTCTTCAGTCCCTGAGATGTCTGAAATAGGTCAATTTGTATATTAGCATAATATTCCAGGTTTTTTTCCCTTCCATATTGCTAATGTTGATCATTGATCCTATTTGCAGTATTTAGCCATCTGTATTCTGCTCATGATTAGCAGAGTTATTATACAGCCACAAGAGTGGCTGTATACTATAGCCAGCATGGATTTTTCACATTCCACCTTATTAAATTGAAAATACCCCCCAAGCCATTCTGCTGCTTCACATTAGCTCATTTCAAAACAAAATCTTACCAATCTTATAGTGCTGAACTCAAAAACACTTGCTTAACAACCCTCTAAGTTTTCATGGTGATTCACACAAAAGTCAGAGAGAACCAAGAGTTCAAAGTCTGAAACAAGAGAAAAACATCCAGACTTCTGTTGGACTTTTTTCTGTCAGTGGTCTCTTAATTTGTTTAAATTAATTAAAAATCAACCTTGTTCACAGAGTACATGTAATCCTGTTATTGCCTTTGCCCCATACTCTGACCTACACTACATATTCTGCAGTTTAAAAGTTTAAAAATGCATGGCTGGTTTTAAATGAATTTAAGAAAATTAACATTGGACTCTATGACAGTGTAGGCATGCTCAGTAAGAAGCAACTGTCAGTGTTCTAAAAGCCAGACTCACAGCTGTTTGGCTTGGTTAATTAGGGCCATACCTATACCAGACATTTATTCCACTTTAAACAGTCATGGCTTTCCGCAAAGAATCCTGGGAAGTGTAGTTTGTGAAGGGTGCTGAGAGTTGTTAGGAGGCTCCTATTCCCCTGATAGAGCTCCAGTGGCCAGAGGGACTTAAGTCACCACCTCTTCCCAGAGAATTCTGGGAACTGGAGCTCTGTGAGGGTAATAGGGCATCTCCTAACAACTCTCAGCATCCTTTACAAGCTACACTTCCAAGGATTCTTTGGTGGAAGCCATGACTGTTTAAAGTGGAATAAATGTCTGGTGTGGATGTGGCCAGGGACAACTTTGGTTTAAATTTGGGTGGGAGACTAATATTCACTAATAGGCAAAAAATCCCTTGCATTTTAAGAACATACCTATAGCCCACAGATATTTCTATCAAATTTTAAAAGCAGGGAAATTGGGCAGCTATAGTTAATGCACCAGGGAAGCAGGAGACCTGACCTCCACTCTGAAATATTGTAGTGCCCTACAAATTTGTAAAAATGCAAACACAAGTTGGATTGTTCATTCACAGACCAATCCACTTCCTGTGTAGCTTGGTAGAATTTGGTAACGTGCCTCTGAGCATATGGTGAGTGGTGGCTATAGTGAATTATCAGATGTCTATCCTCAGTTTGAACATAGGGATTTCCATATCCTAATAATATAGTCTGGGGTTCCCAACATGGTGCCTGTGGACACCACAGCAACCCTCAGACATTTTCCCTTGGTGCCCACCAAGGCCCCCTGACTCTTCCGATTCTTTGAAAAATGGAAAATGTTAAGCGGTATTCAGAGGAGATTTACCATTGCCTCCCTTTGAAGCTAGTCCTCCCCAGCTGGCTAGGGCCTGCTCAGCTTGCCACAGCTGCACAAGCCAGCCCATTCTTTGTTTGCAACTGCCAGATGGGGGGGCAACTGGGCTCCTTGGGACTATGCAGCTTGCCCACAGCTGCACAGGTGGCAGGGCACGTAACCCCTGAGCCACTCAATGTGGGGATGATCTTTAGGGTTTTTTAAACTGAGATTTTTTTGCTTCTTTGATGTTTGGCGGGGGGTTGCCTGCTTTTTTTTGGTCTGAGTGCTATTTGTTTGGGGGTACATATAGTTGCTTTGTGGCGGGATGTCTGAGCATCACCACTTTTTCCGTCTGTGAAACTGGTATTGTTGTTATGCCCACAAAAATTTCTTAGCCTTCCAAAATGCCCTGGGATCCAAAGAGATTGGGGATCCCTGATATGGTGAAAGGCATTAAAGGAATTTCATATCCTACAAAATCCTCATTCAAGATATAATCTGCTTCTGATGTTTTTGTGCCATCTTACACCCAAAAAGTTCTGTAATCTAGAATTGTTGTGTTATCTTTGCTTTACTGTATTTTAGAATTATAATAAACCATTTATTCAAAAGAGTCAACTGGACTGTCTTCTAAGTTGTTCCCCCCGCCCAGAGGAGCATAGCACATCCTCCAACCAGATCACCTCCATGGCTAGAACAGAAAAAGACAACGCTTTCTACTCTAAGTCTACAACATCATTTTTACAGTAGCTTTCAAATGCTTGAACTTCTGATGTTCCCCCCTCCTTCCTCATGATCTTTCCTTTTTCTCTGCGGCTGCAACATATTTGCAAGGCATTTATCCCTATTTTACAGGCAGTGTGTGAGAGATGGAGGTGCTTAGAACTTGACAGGCGGGGGAAGGGAAGGGTGTTGGGCAGTGATATAAAGAGCAACATTGTCACAGGATTCCAAAATGTATCCAGGTATGCTTTGTAAGCTGCAATCCTTCTGTAAACACCCTAATCAAGAGATGCATACATAATTAACGTAAGAGGAAAAACAGGGGCTGCTTTGCACTCACAAACCACACATCTATTTCAGTGCTGAATAACATTTCCAGAAAGTGATGCGAAACACAGCACCACACAAAATGTAAAATTAGGGCAAGCGAGGAAGTAAGCAACTGAGGAGAAATGATGCATGCAGTGGGTACTTAGCCGAGGGGATGAGAAAGTGTTACTGACTGGGTACATAAACTTTCTGGCCAACTTGGGAATCAAAAAGATGCCAAGGAAATGAGAAGGGAAGATGTAATTTGGCACTGTTTTCCATGTTTCCCTCTCTTCATTTCTTGTGGAGACAGACCAGCCGCCACAGTAGGAACACTGCAAAACTCACTCTGCCATTTCCCCCTCACATAAGAACATAAGAACATAAGAAGAGCCTGCTGGATCAGGCCAGTGGCCCATCTAGTCCAGCATCCTGTTCTCACAGTGGCCAACCAGGTGCCTGGGGGAAGCCCGCAAGCAGGACCCGAGTGCAAGAACACTCTCCCCTCCTGAGGCTTCCGGCAACTGGTTTTCAGAAGCATGCTGCCTCTGACTAGGGTGGCACAGCACAGCCATCACGGCTAGTAGCCATTGATAGCCCTGTCCTCCATGACAGTTCTTGCTGTCTGACAGGGCCAGCAGCTCCCCAGGAAAACTAGTTTGGATAAGCCACTGGTAAATATTAGTTTGCCCTGGAAAAACTGAAACAGTAACACACATGGCGCATGGATTTGTGTTCAGTTAACCCTAATGTAACAGAAAACATGTGAGAAAGAGGTGACAAAGCCTGCTATTCTGTCCGGTGTAGGTATTCAAGTACGGAACATTTGTCTATTTTGTTTTTTTAAAAAACCCATGCCACCCTTCAATATAAATCTGTTCACAGAAGCTTAGACAATAAAGGTGAAACAAATCTCACAACACAATTGTCACAAAATGTTTAAAAGAATAAAACAGAAAATAAGAGCAGACAGCAATAAAATCAACACTCTTTACCTATTAAAAGCCAGCAACAGTTTACAAAAGCCCTTTGCCTGGTTCCCAAAAGAAAGCAAGGTCAGGGTTAGGTGACACTCCCTCGGGAGAGAATTCTATAAAGACGTTGCAGCTACCACGAAGGACCTCTTTCCATTTGACACCTGCCTCACTTCTGATAGGGGGGGCCATCCAGACAGAAGAGGTCTCTATATGATGACTTCAACATGCAGGCAGGATGATGTGTAGGTTGGTGTTCTTGGAAACGCCCATTCTCTACTTGCTAAACTAGGTGCTGTCATGCCCCTGAGCCCCTCCTGGCACCAGAAGTCATGCTTCAGACCCAATTTCCCCCCTTGGGCAATTGATCTGGAAACTCAATATCAAATTCTTCCTTGCCAAGACTGTGTAAACTAACACCAATCCTGCAAGGTCAAAAGTAGGCTGCCACCACCCCTCACTGGTTCCACTCAGAGCTAGGGGAACTCTGAGCCCAGGCAATAGGTAAACCAAGGTCCTATGAGACAAGAGCCAAAGTTACACTCCTTGTCAGGAACCTCTGGTCAAACCCCTCAAATTAGAATTAAGCTTTTAACTCCTTTTTCCCTCTTTGGTAGTTGCGTAGCTGAGTTGGTCAAGGTGCTGAATTCAGAACCACCCTTTCTCCCAATGAACACACCAAGTTAAATAGAAGTAGCTTTATTCAAAAATATATAAGTGCACATTAAAATATAGCAGCAAGTAATCCTTTAAGACCATACACCCAAACAGGGGTTTAGGTACACACAAGAGAGTTCATACACACAACTAGAAAATAACAACCTTTCTAACCTAATACTTACACATGAGGTAGATGGTTGAAGTGGCATCTCTCCTAAGAGAGATTGGCATCAAACACAAAGCAATGGAACCCTGAGTAGGTTACCTCCCATAGGCAACACTCAGAAGGAACCTTTCAGAACCTTCCTGAGGGAACAAAGGCTATGGATCTCCAGCCCTATACTTAAGGAAAAGAATCCCAATGGTCCAAAATTAATTAACCAATCAGGGGCTGACTGATGTAATCCCTTTCTAGATGTTTCTCCACTTTTGCGCGCCTTCCAGGCCCCCCTCCCAAACGGTGTTTCAAACTTCACAGGCCAGGATGGCCTTGAAGGCCAGGCACTTGCTAATCAGCACAGATAGCCAGGTGCTTCTTGTTTAGGCTTCCCTTAACCGTCTTCAGCTGGAAACTGAAACTTAACATTCACCTCTTTCAGAGGCCTGTCTTTTTTTTAACGGTTGAAACTCCCAGAGTTCTTTGCTTGTGCCAAGGTATTGCATACAATATTATTTTTAATAACTCATGAACATATGCAGGTTCATGACAGGTGCTTTCTGATACATCACCATTATAGGATTCATGCCCTTAGTGAAGAACATAAGAAGATCCCTGCTAGATCAGACCAAAGGCCGATCTAGTACAGAATCCTGTTTTACACAGCAGCCAACCAGATGCCCATAGGTACATCACAGGCAGGTGATGCACACAATAGCCCTTTGTGAGGCAGGCTGCGTTCCCCCCTTCGCCATAGGAATAAAGCAGATAACAACTGGTTGAGGTTGATGATCTAAAACAGGCCACAACTTCATGCAAACGGGGTAGGCACGGCAGCAGGGCAAGGATCAGCTTCCATTCCATCTTATATCTGAGCTGAATGAGACCCTGCCCCTCCCAAGCTAGGGACATGACCAGCAAGAACCCCACTAGACCCCTTATGCCCCCCCATGTTTGATCCTGCCCAATGCCATTTCTGCCTTAAGTTGTGACAAATGAGATGAACATCTAACAATTGCACTGGGAACCACTCAGGGATATGCAACCCTCCCTGCTCAATTGGAGGCCAATTTGAGTGAGAGAAAATTGTTATCAATCATTGTCAACCAACAACCAACAACACAGCAAAGTGAAGCACTAAACTAAGGTCAGGTGGGTGGGCAGACAAGCTGGTGCGTAAAAAAGAGAGGCCAGCATCAAGCAGGCCTAGACCTTTTATGGCCTGGCCTTGACTCCACCCTGCTCATGCTCTTGCATGATTGCCCAGGATCGCTAGCAACCACACAAGAGCAGGCATGAGCTGATGGAAGAACTCCCCTCCCATTCCTCTGGGAGGCCCTGCCCCACCCCACAAATGTGTCCCTTGCCTAGTGCAAAGTGGTCCCCTCTGCTGTTGCGTCTAGTATTCAGAATTTCAAGGGACAGATATAAAAGAACGCACAATTCCTCTAGTAATCATGGTATGTTGGACAATTCTGATACTGGGCCAGCATCTTTGCTTATTTCCTGCTGCTGCTTTGCATAAGGTATCCATGACTTTCAAAATTCAGCAGAGTCTGGAGATTTAATCTCTCTCTTCCACCCTCCCACCAAAAAAAGTACATTGCTTATTTATTTATTCTAAATGTATAGCCCCTAATCAGCCTTCTCTGGGCTCTCAAAATATCTCACAGTAAAATTTATAATGAATTATATGGAGCATGTTTGAAGATGAGATTCGGAGCAAACAAGAAATTCTTGCGAGAAAGCTTCATACTAACTTGCAGAAAGCCCATAAGCAGGACACAAGCACAATAGCATTTTCCCTCTCATAAATCCCAGCCACTTGTGTCCAGACGTAGCATATAGGTATCATGAGCATTATTCCCAATTCAGTTTTCTAATCTCATTTTAAAGCCATCAAAGATGGTGGACATCACAATTTATGGCAGCAAATTCCATAGCGTAACTATGCACTGTGTCACCAAGTACTTCCTTTTGTTTGTCCTGAATCTCCTACCCTTCAGCTTCATTGGAGGATCTCAGGATCCAGTACTGAGAGAAATCCATCCATTTTCTCCACCCCCTGCATAATTATATAACCCACACCTTTTTTTAAAAGCCCCAAATGTTGTAACTTTCCTCATAGGGGAGTTGCTCCAGCCCCCAATCATTTTGTTGTCCTTTATGAAAGATCTTTGCAAGAACTGTGGCACTATATGCTCTTTGCAAGGTAGCGCAGGAGCCAAAGCGGACAGAGAATATACCCAAGTTGTTCCCTCGATTGCCAGCAGAAGAGTTACTCTCACCATTTCTACTTTAAGAGAACAAAGTATGCTACAATGCACCAATGAAAATTTGGCAGACAGATACACAATGTCACTCTTCACATAAAAACCAGCAACAAAAAAGGCACTGAGGCACATCTTCACAAGATATTTGGGCTTAATGTGCTCCTGCTGTATATCTGACCCCACAGTCCCAATACCCCATATATGAGCAGCAGATTTCAAGTGGCTGCAGGCTACACAGCAAATGAGATCAATGAGGCTCCACCCCAAATTTTTGTTTGAGCAAAGGTGCCAAACTAAAGATCTCTAATGTAACAGTATGATCATGAAAGATCACTGTGATATACAAAAGAAAGGGCACTGTTGCTCAACAGGATGCAAAGCTAGCCTCTTTAGGGTTGTTATCTATTCTGGTTTTGTCCAGAATATAAAGCAGGGTTGGAGAACCTGTGGCTCTTCTGATGCTGTTGGACAACAGCTCCCATAATCCCTGAAATTGGCCATGCCTGATGGGGTTTTTTAGTCCAACAACATCTGGATGCACAGGTTCTTCATCCACTAAAGGAAGCTATAATTTTTGGGACAGCCTAAGGATAGTACCATACAATTCCAGCCAATCTAGATTGGAGACCTGCAAACTGAAGATGAGCATTCTGAGTTGTGAAGTGGATTTTGGTCCAAAACAAACAAACAAACAAACCTTAAAACTGGTGCTGAATCTTTATTTCTATCACCTCATTCAAACACCCTCCATCAGCCCCCAGCCCTCATAAAATAACCTTAACTACGCAAGTTAATCAGACAGACACATCCCTCTACACCTGATGGTCCCAGATGTTTTGGAATGCAACTCCATCAGCATGGCCAATAATTGTGGATTATGGGAGTTGTTGCTCACAACATCTGGAGGGCACCAGGTTGGGGAAAGCTGATATACACCCTACTTTGACATAGTATTTCTCCTATACAGTAGGAGCAGGGCATATATATACACATTGCATTTCCTATTTCCAACAGGGAAGCAAACAAATCCTAAGAACCAGTAGTATATGAAAAATGTTGCTTTACATTCCTATTAGAATCCCCATTTCCATTTCACACCTAGCACACATAGCACCTTCTTCAATAGATGAAGAAATCCTTCCATAATTTATTTAAGTGTTTGGCAAAGCATGCTTCATATCGGTCATGGCCCAACATCCTTCTGTGACATGGAATGACAGCTGATCTGACAATGGAATCAAGCAAATGTCAGTCTGTCATAGCTCAATTCACAAGGGATACATGCCTTATGTATGAATAAAAAGGAATCCCAAAGAGGACTGAGTAGATTGTCAAGAGTCTAGAGAGGGAGAGATAAAGAGTTTGACATGAACCTGAAAAAGCTATGATTAAGTCATGCCTATGTCATGGACTCATTTGCCCCCAATCCAACAAGGGATATACATTTGCAGAAGCAGGTCTCCATGCTTATAGCTGTTGTAGATGCACCTGCAGATGTGTATTACAATGGCTAAAAAGGCCCCATTGATCTGACAGTATCTTTTGACTTGGATATGGATACCCACCAGGGCCACTAGCAGTTGTGCATGGCTGGAGAGACTGTGCGCCCTCAGGCAAGCCACGTTTACTAAGATCACTATCTGTGACAATGTGAACAATGTACTTAGCAAGGCTGTTGGGAGGAAGAAGACTGTTCGTTTTTCAAATTAAAATGCTCTACTTAAGAAATAAAGAGAGCCAGTGTGGTGTAGTTAAGGTGTTGGACTACGACCTGGGAGACCAGGGTTCGAATCCCCACACAGCCATGAAGCTCACTGGGTGACCTTGGGCCAGTCACTGCCTCTCAGCCTCAGAGGAAGGCAATGGTAAACCCCCTCTGAATACCGCTTACCATGAAAACCCTATTCATAGGGTCGCCACAAGTCGGAATCAACATGAAGGCAGTCCATTTCATTTTCAAGAAATAAAATAATAGACTAACAGCCTGGTTACATCTTTCAATGCACTACTTGGGGTGGGAAAATCACTTTCACTTGGGAACAAGGTGGGATGGTCATAAAAAATTAGGTCCATCCTATCTGATGAAGAGCCAGTTTCTGTAAAATAGGGATGACGTTGGCGCTTGGACACATTGAACTGGGCCTCAGGCTGTTCAATTGCTTCACATGGTGATTGTTACTATGTGGACATTATGCCTCCACAACAATTGAGGGTCAAATCAATATATGGTTTCTACAGAGGCTGCTGTTATTTGCTTCAATTATGTATTAGTAATGCTTAGAAGTCATTTCTCGTATTGTCCAGTCTAACAGGAGGGAAACTCTTCATCACATCATCCCAGCAAAATTCTTGATGCTAATAGCTATTAGGCTTAACCAAGAGAAGAGAATCTTTCAAGCACTGCAGTGATAGTATGGCAGTATTTTTTTTTTGTGCCTCCAGGAAGGGTTGAAAGTTTTTTTTAAAAAAGGTCCCTGGGTGGCTTTTAGCTGGAACAGCTACCACTGGGGAAAAAAACCTTGCATCTCTCTTCCTGCTCAGCAACTTGGAACACATCAGATCTTACCTGGAAGTCGCACCTACCTTTGGGTGCACATGAAAGGGGGTTTTAGATCCTAGAAGGGCAGATTTGAGAACGGAACTTTGTTTGCTCAAATGGTGAAACATGTTGGGCTACTTAATGAGATTTATGACTAGCACTGTCTCTGATGCAGACAGAGTAAATTGGAGACAATGTACCGGGGGGGGGGGAGGTTTTTCTTTCATCTTTTAACATCCAATGACAATCCCAAGAGTTAATTGCAATGGGAAAATGTCATGCAAAACTAAAATGAACTAATGCTTCTTGATCTTGAGTGACTTATTTGACTTGCTTAATTGCCTCCTGTCTCTTGGAAGGTTGTTGCTCCTGCTGTTTTCTGGTAATATTGCCTTCAAGCTGTGCTTGTGGACTTCACCACTGTGGGAAGCAAGGTGCTGGACTAGATGGCCCTTTGCTTTCCAATCTGGTCTGAAAACTGTGTAGTAATCTGTTACCGGTGCCACTTCAGAGATTTGTTCTGTCAGTCCTTCCAGTGACTAGTACCAAACCACATGGACTTTTCTCCATGATCTCACTGCAGCTATGTGATAATCAATATTGATAGTATTTTCTGTTGCTGTTTATTTATTACATTTATACCCCGCCTCTCTTTTCATGATTGAAACCCAAGGCGGCTTACACATGGTTTCCATGAGGTTTCCCATCCGGGCACAGACCAGACCTGATCCTGCTTAGCAGGGAGCTGGCCTTATGTGCCTTCAGACCATAGCCTGGGACCATAGTGCTGTTGCAACTCCTGCAATGGTCCCTCGGCAATGTGGAAATCATTGGGCCAAATGCTACCACTAGCTCCTTCTTCAATCTTAGTCCATGTTAACAGGATTAGATTTAATTTAAGCAGAATGAGGCAACCTCTCCCAGGAAGCAAATTTTGGATTACAATTAAGGGGCCACAAATGGTCAGTTATGATGGGGCATGTGTAGCTACAGCTGCATCCTGTAAATGGCAAAATACTGAATATTAACTGCAGTCATATCATAGATGTATCAGATTCTGCTGAAGGAGTATGGTGCTCAAAATATTCTCACAATGTCCCTAACAGGGAGGATCTTTGACTGAAAAGTAGCACCTTAAAGCCCAAACTATGTATTACACAGACACATCATGCACATAGATGACCTGCATCTTTCTGGTAGCTTGTAGTAGATAGAACATTTTCTCCACTGCCCAACAGGCATCAGCTAATAAAGCCAAGCAAGGTTTGGGGAAACATTACCATGGTTGTACATTTTTAAATTAACATTAGCTGGGAGACACAGGTCCATAGTATCATTGCATCTTTGTTGTTGTTTACCGGGCCCAATTCAAGGTGTTGGTTTTGACCTTTAAAACCCTATACAGTTTTAGTCCAGTCTATCTGAAGGAGCGCCTCCAGCATCGTCAGGGATGCCGCTCAACAAGATCAGCCTCAGAAGACCTTCTCTCGATCCCACTGGTTAAAACAGCTAGACTGGTGAGGACTAGAGAGAGGGCTTTTTCAATAGTGGCCCCCACCCTGTGGAACTCTCTCCCAAATGATCTCCGCCATGCCCCTTCTATGATAAGCTTCCGCCGGGCCTTGAAGACCTGGCTCTTCAGGCAGGCTTTTGGGGTGGGTTAGGTTTCTTACTGTTATGGTTTTAAATTTTAATGTTTTAATGTATTGTTTTATCTTGTACGTCGCCCAGAGTGGCTGGACAACCAGCCAGATGGGCGACTAATAAATTAAATAAATAAATGATAATAATAATTGCATCTCCTCATAACTTGTTGCTTGGGCTTCTGTGACACCACAAAAGGCAACTTTTCCCGAGAAACCTCCTTCAGAAGGTATATTGATAAGTACAGGTAGAGTGAAGCACAACAGGACAAACCTTTTTTTTTGTATAAAGGATCTTTTCACTGTTCGAAAACCACAGAAAAGATATTTGATCTGGGTCAGTTAACCTGTAAAAAGCACTATTCCAACTTTTTTTTTTTTGGATGATGTGTTGAAAAGGATGTCCTTTGTGGAAACATCACTGTTTGGGGAACAGACAAGAAGAAGGGAGATCACAACTTGCTCGAGGTAATTATGTAATTGCCTCACTCCCACACTCCCTTTAGTCTACAGACAACCATAGTGCATGGGATTTAGGATATAGCTTTGACGCAGGGAAACTTTTTCAGCCTGAGGGCCACATTCTCTTATCAGCAACCTTCTGGGGGCCGCATCCCAGTGGCAAAATTGGGCGTAGTAACGGATGTGAATCTTACCTTTGTACATTCTAGCAGCTTAAAAGTATGAGATTTCTGCACACACACACCCCTCCACATCTCTTCATCCAGGCATCTTATCTGTTCAAAGACACATTCCACCCAGGCAAAAGCCCTCAAGGACAGTACAAAAGCAAAGCCGGTGAGGAGAAATGTGGCCTGGGGAGATGGGATGTGAGCTGGAGAGTGTCTCAAGGGCCGGTCAGGGAGGCCTGAGGTTCCCTGCCCCTGCCATAGCTGAACCCCCCCCCCAACAATTCCTGCTGCACATTCATTCAATTTAGGACCAACTTTCCAAATATAAATTAACAGCTGTACTCACAGTATGCCATCCACCTGTATCTGCTATTTGAAGAAACCTGTCAGATCTCTGATGTTCTGAAGCAGCCTCTTCCTCTGATTCATTTTTCCTCTTTTGTTTTTGTTTTTTTTAATTTAGGGTGAAACAAGATTGTTCCAAGAGTCCAGCTCAGCAGGTAAACTTGCTTTATGTTGCCTGTATGCTTCCTTGCAGCCAAGCACATTTGCACATGAACAGTCTTGCTTTGCAGCAGGGTTACCCAGTGACATTATCTTTAAAACTACTTCAAGGCCTATGGAACACTGCAGGGAGCTCTGCTTTTAAAAAAGGAAAGTAGGAATAAAGGAAACCTCACAAAACTTATTTAAGAATTTCCCTAGCAGTGTTGATTCTTTGAACAGCCCAAGCAATAGCAATTGAGGCAGGAGTGTACAGGAATCCTGGACTGCATCAACTCAATTTGTCTGGTCACCTTGCTACGCATCAGAACAGTTCAGCATCCTTGGAGTGCTTTGGGAAATGATTGACCGCTGTGGACGACACTGAATTTAAGGCTATGATCGGGTTTGTGTCGCTTTCCCTTACTCACTGCATTTTTCAATAGCAGGTTACAATTGCCAAAGAATCTGACATCCCAGTTATCAGGGCTGGGCAGTGGGCAGCAATCTGATGTGAGCCAGAAGCTGAGAACTGGGGACTGTAGGACAAATCAGCAGTCAAAGCCAACGAGGAAGTCAGAACCCGAGGACAAAGCAGAAGGCAAGATCAAGAAGCAAGCCAGAAATCAGGACAGAAGAGTATATCTGGACCAAAGGACAAGTGAGGCTGGAGAAGGAGCAAGCCAGAAGTCAGGACTGAAGAACAGCCAAGCACATAGGAACATGGCAGAGCTCAGGCAATGTTCAACTAAAAGAGGAAGCCATCTTATACTCCTTTCTGACCAGTAGGATCCAAAGGCAAGCCTGGATGGCTGGAGTCAGTCCAGGGCCTGAGGGTGCTTGACCGGCACGGTGTTAGGGAAGGGCCATAGCTCAGTGGTAGAGCATCTGCCTTCCATACAGGAGGTTCCAGGTTCACGGCATCTCCAAATCCACCCCATCTGCAGGTAGGTCAGAAAGGACTCCTGCCTGAAATCCTGGATAACAACTGCCAGTCAGTGCAGACAATACTGAACTATATAGTCCAATGGTCTGGTTCCTATGGATGGGATAAAATCCCAGTTCTGCTTAAAACAGGCCCATTGAAGTTAACAGACAAGGCTAACTTAGGTTCATTATTTTCATGGGTCTACTCAGAGTAGGACTCAGCCGACTACAACCCTATGTTCCTATGAAGGTGCCAGCTCCACTTCAATGGCAAACCACATGGGACAGTTGAACACAGATCCCAACAGTATATCTATAGTGTGGGCAACCCCCTGAGGGCCATAATTCTATGCATGCTTAGCTGAAGAGCTAGTCTAGTAGAAAGCATTTAATCCTCTCCAGAGCTATTCTGAGGGGCAGAGTGTTTAGGGTGGGTTCAGAATAGAAAATATGGGTAGAGAAGCAAGGGGGAAAACATCTCCAAGGTATAAGTGAGGGCTGGCATTCTCTCACAATCAGGAAGTGAAGTAGTGCCAACCACAGAAAGCCCCACACAGCTGGGATATTTTCTCAAAATCATATTTAACAAAATGCTCCCTCCATTGTATACCATTGGGTTAGATACACACTGCAGTCATTCCAGGATATTGGTTTAAGGCTGTTTAACCATCCACTTTTAGGAGCCTAGAGAAAAAAACCCCTATAAGTAGGTTCAATAGGAAATGGAAAGTAGACTAGATACTAGGGTGAGCGGGAGACCTCTTATCTTGTGTATCCCATACATTCTCAGAATACTGCCATATCAGTTCAAGAAGATGTGATTCCATACACTATTCATTTATGCATTTATTTATTGCATTTGTATACCGCTCCACAGCCGAAGCTCTCTGGGCATTTTACAACAATTAAAAACATTAAAAACAAATATACAAATTTAAAAACACATTTTTAAAAAGCAATTTAAAAACACATGCTAAAATGCCTGGGAGAAGAGGAAAGTCTTGACCTGGCACCGAAAAGATAACAGTGTTGGTACCAGATGCACCTCGTCAGGGAGATCATTCCATAATTTGGGGGCCACCACTGAGGAGGCCCTCTCCCTTGTTGCCAGCCTCCCAGCTTCCCTCAAAGTGGGCACCCTGTGGAGGGCCTTTGATGTTGACTGTAGTGGACGGGTGGGTTTGTGTCAGGAGAGGCGTTCCATCAGGTATAGTGGTCCTAAGCCATGTAAGGCTTTATAGGTTAAAACCAGCACCTTGAATCCAGCTCGGAAACATACAGGCAGCCAATGCAGGTGGGCCAGAATCAGTTTTATGTGTTCGAACCGTCTGGTCCCTGTTACCAATCTGGCCGCTGCATTTTGCACAAGCTGCAGCTTCTGAACTGTCTTCAAAGGCAGCCCCACATAGAGCGCATTGCAGTAATCTAATTTGGAGGTTACCAGAGCATGGACAACTGAAGCCAAGTTATCGCTGTCCAGATAGAGGCATAGCTGGGCGACCAACCGAGGTTGGTAGAAGGCGCTCTGTACCACCGAGGCTACCTGAGCCTCAAGTGACAGAGATGGTTCTAGGAGAACCCCCAAGCTACGAACCTACTCCTTCAGGGGGAGTGCAACCCCATCCAGGACAGGTTGAACATCCACCATCCAGTCAGAAGAACCACCCACTAGCAGCATCTCAGTCTTGTCTGGATTCAGCCTCAGTTTATTAGCCCTCATTCAGTCCAAGGCACAGGAAGCCACCACTTTGCTGAAGCTAAGCAGGTCTGGGTCTGGTTAGTCCCTGGATGGGAGATTTCCTGAGGACACTTTTTTTATTTATTTATTATTTAATTTATATCCCGCCCTTCCTCCCAGCAGGAGCCCAGGGAGGCAAACAAAAGCAGTAAAAACACTTTAAAACATCACAAAAACAGATCCCAAAATACATTAAAACAACCTTAAAAACATTCTTTAAAAAAGCTTTAAAAACATCTTAAATTAAAAAAATACTGTTTAGAGAGAAAAAATGTTTTTTTTAAAAAAAAATTAAAAGCAATTCCAGACGCAGACTGGGATAGGTCTTAACTTAAAAGGCTTGTTGAAAGAGGAAAGTCTTCAAAATACGCAGAAAAGATAACAGAGATGGTGCCTGCCTAATATTTATGGGGAGGGAATTCCGCAGGGTAGGTGCCACCACACTAAAGGTCCATTTCCTATGTTGTGCAGAACAGACTTCCTGATCAGATGGTATCTGCAGGAGGCCCTCACCTGCAGAGTGCAGTGATCGACTGGGTATATAAGGGGTAAGATGGTCTTTCAGGTATCTTGGTCCCAAGCTGTATAGGGCTTTGTACACCAAAACAAGAACCTTGAACTTGGCCCGGTAGCAAATGGGCAGCCAGTGCAATTCTTTTAGCGGTGGGGTGACATGTTGGCAATACCCTGCCCCAGTGAGCAGTCTCGCAGCTGCATTTTGCACCAGCTGCAACTTCTGGACCAACCTGAAGGGCAGCCCCACACACAGTGCATTATAGTAATCCAACCTGGAGGTTACCAGTGCATGGACAACAGTGGTCAGGCTATCCTGGTCCAGAAACGGCCGCCTTGGGTCCTATGGTTAAAGGCAAGGTATAAATGTAAGAAATAAAGCAAAGATCTAGCCAGGGTTTGGGAATGAGGACGATGGCCTACTTTTTGGGGGGACTCAACATTTCTGTTGAGGGTTCAGACTATGTCTAATCTGTCATGTTTTTTGGCTGGTTGCTCATGATTGTGCTGCTAAGTACCAATAGAATGGTAGATTTAATGCCAGCACAGTGTTGCAGGCAGAACATACCAGGAGTAGAAACACTCAGGTTCAAATCTACATTCAGCCATGGAGTTTACTGAGCGACCTTGGAAGCTAATAACTGTCTGGATATGTAAGGGTTGTTATGAGATTAAAGGGCAGCAAACCATATACACAGCACTGAGCTTCTTTGAAGGGCTGATGGCATGCAAAGGTAATAAATAATGACAAATAATAAATAAATGAACTAGCAAGACTCATTTCCCGCCCACAAGCTTGAATCAGCAACCCAGCAGTATATTTAAAGAAACGTGCCAATCATCATCTACATCAGAGGTGGGGAGCCTGTGGCCCTCCAACTGTTGCTGGACAACAACTCCTATCATCCCTGACCATTAGCCATGCTGGTTGGGGCTGATGAGAACTGCAGTCAAACAACATCTGGAGGGCCCACCGGTACTACCTCCCCCTGCTCTGTGTGATCTGTTCCACCTGGGCAAATAAACAAAAACAAATGCCGTGGGCCATATCCAACGCTGCAGCTCTGCTGGCTCAAGGGACCCCCATGTGTGCAACAGAATGCCTTCTTAGGAACATCAGAAGCTGCCTTATACTGAGTCAGCCGTTGGTCCATCTAGCTCAGTATTGTCCACACTGACTGGCAGTGGCTCTCCAGGGTTTCAGACAGGGATACCTCCCAGCCCTACCTGGAGATGGCTGGGATTGAACTTGGGACCTTCTACATGCAAGGCAGATGCTGTACTACCGAGCTATGGCGGTTCTGTTCCCCCCAGCTCACTGTGCACCCTCAAAATAAGCTTGGGGGATCCCTGGAGCAGACTTTGGGGGCAGATTTTGGGGGGGAGGGGAGGAGAGGAAAAGGAAATCCCATTCTGCCAGCGGAACCCCATTGGAAAGAATCCAGTGTCTATACTCACCTTGACAACAGCACTTAGCTTTCTATGGCTTCCTTTCAACTCCTAACCTTCCAAATAATTTTAAAATGGCTTCTCTATTCTTTCATCTGAGCTTCACCCCAATAGAGAAAAATGTTTCTTTGCCTATTTGCTCTTTTCAGAGAGTGGAGCTGAGGCAAGGCAATCAATAGACGAGCAAAGGAGTATCTTTCAAAGCAAACACATGGCAATTTCAGTTAGAGCAAACACTTGAACCCCTTCCAGTTTGGCTAAGGAGAACATAACAACCAGTTTTAGAATGGAATTCTCTTGCTAGGCAAAGACAAAATGGTACCAGACACTCAAGCAAGCCAAATACTCTCTCGTCTGCTTGCTAAACTGAACACCAAGAGACTGGGCCTTACTCACTTTGGTGTCCACACAGGCAAGCCTGCCCTAATGTATTGCCTGCCAGCTCTGCGATAATCATTTGTCTCCCTTTTTCCGGTTACACCAAGGCATAGCTGGCAGATCTATAACTCTCAAAAGCTCACCAAGGTAAGCAGCGTAATGCTTGATGGAGGATTTCAATTACAACATTCTGAGAAGTGTCAAACATATCAGACTGAGACCTCAAAGCCATAAAGAGTTCAAAGGCAGTTTGCAAACTGTGCTCATACCTATGGCAGAGTTATAATGGAGGAGCTTTCACACTGTTCAGGTTTCCTATTCATCAACTGTAACGCCATACCAACATCCCTCTCGGTATCTTTTGCTAGTAGCTTTTTTAAAGTGGATGTTATATTAATAATCCAAGAGCTTTTTCTAAAAAGGGTTACCCTCTTGGGATAAACGCAGCATCAGGACATTTCTCATTCGGGTTGCTCTGCCTCGTAAAAAAAGGATGGAGCAGAACAGCAAGATGGAGGAGGAAGGGGGAGATGGGCTTCCACGTGAAAGAAGGTAGAGGAGGAGTTCCTGTTCTAGAATAAAATGGTACCCACTTGCCTAAAATGACGGGGAACGTTGCATAGAAAACCAGGAGGTAAAGGGCAAAAGGCTGGCCAGTTGAAAATAATTTCTGTCCCATCCTCTATATCCACTCATCAGTGAGTCCAGAGGAAGGGGGAGACCCACAGGCATGTCATGATGTCAGCCTCCAAGGATGCTGGGAGTGTGTGTTAGCATAGCCCGTTCAGAACAAACTGTAGAGGGAATGGCAGCTTCCTATTGAAATCTGGTAACCCTCTTTACTTAAAAACAAACAGCAAAAGGCCCCTTACTTTGATGGCTTTTGATGGTCAGGAAATGCTGTCTCTTCTCAAGGAGGTGTCCACAGACCAAGATCTGGGGGAATGGGCCTATTGCTACATACATGAGGATGAACTGTTTACCCTCAATGGTATTGCCCTGTAGCTATATCTGATTCACTCTGTGGCATCATCATGCTTACTATATTATCCCTGACTGGCTGGGAACACAAAGCCAACAAGAAAAAAACTCTATCCCCTCCCCCTCCAAAAAAAAAGATGCTGAAATGAAGGACGGTGAACTGTAAACAGGTGCAAAAAAGGAGTAACTTTTGGGAGGGATTTGGGGAATGCTTCAGCCCCCCTGCCTGAAAACTCCCTTTTTACACCAAAACTGTGTCTATGTGAGGGCCAAGTGTGGTGGCAAGTGAGAATTTCAAGCTCTATATTAAGGTGTAAAGACAGAATATGGAGAAACAGACTGGTTCCCCATCGAAAAGGGTGTGAGACAGGGGTGTATTTTATTACCCTATTTGCAGAGCATATCATATGGAAAGCGGGACTGGACCAAGATGAAGGAGGTGTGAAAACTGGAGGGAGAAATATCAATAATTTAAGATATGCAGACGATACCATACTACTAGCAGAACCAGTAATGATTTGAAACGAATGCTAATGAAAGTTAAAGAGGAAAGCGCAAAAGGACAACTACAGCTGAACGTCAAGAAGACTAAAGTAATGACAACGGAAGTTTTATGTAACTTTCAAGTTGACAACGAGGACATTGAACTTGTCAAGGATTATCAATACCTTGGCACAGTCATTAACCAAAATGGAGACAATAGTCAAGAAATCAGAAGAAGGCTAGGACTGGCGAGGGCAGCTATGACAGAACTAAAAAAGGTCCTCAAATGCAAAGATGTATCACTGAACACTAAAGTCAGGATCATTCAGACCATGGTATTCCCGATCTCTATGTATGGATGTGAAATTTGGACAGTGAAAAAAGCAGATAAGAGAAAAATCAACTCATTTGAAATGTGGTGTTGGAGGAGAGCTTTGCGGGTACCATGGACCGTGAAAAAGACAAATAATGGGATGTTAGAACAAATTAAACCAGAACTATCACTAGAAGCTAAAACGATGAAACTGAGGTTATCATACTTTGAACACATCATGAGAAGACATGATTCACTAGAAAAGACAATAATGCTGGGAAAAACAGAAGGGAGTAGAAAAAGGGGAAGACCAAACAAGAGATGGATTGATTCCATAAAGGAAGCCTCAGACCTGAACCTACAAGATCTGAACAGGGTGGTTCATGACAGTTGCTATTGATGGTTGCTGATTCATAGGGTCGCCATTAGTCGTAATTGACTTAAAGGTGTATAACAACAACAACAACAACATATTTAAAGTGTGGGGATAGGACAGAGAAAAATTCTACACATTGAGATCCAGTGATTTGAAGGTTTCAACTTTTCTAGCATTCTGTTATCATATAAACCTGGGTGTGTCCAACCTGCCTTATCATATTCTTCAACACTAGAGTTCTCAGTTGTGCATATGATAGTGATGTCAACCTATGCCAGACATCTTGATAAGTGTACATGAGTTATCTTTTCTTGTTGTGCTGTATGTACTCCTGCAGTGCTGTGGTTCAAGTAGCTGCTGAATTTGTCAGCAACTGATCCTCAGAAGGGCTGGATTGTGGGGGAGGCTCAGTCATCTGAGCTTCTCCATTGCCTCCAGTGGGAATGATTCGTTTATACTACCTCTTTTGCAGGCATAACTCTATCTGGAAAAGGACTGGTCCCAATTAAGTACAGATTGAAACAATGCTTCTTCAATGCCACACACCTGTTGCATTGGCACAGGGCTGCCAGCGTAAGGGCTCCACCAGCAACAGTATACTACCAAAGCAATGTAGTGGGATATATTAGCACTCCTACAGATGTAACTCAGAAGTAGGATGGCTCCAAACACCAGTTGCTGGAAACCACAGGAGGGGAGAGTGCTCTTTGCACTCAGGCCCTGCTTGTGGGCTTCCTACAGGCAACTGGTTGGCTACTGTGAGAACAGGATGCTGGACCAGATGGGCCATTGGCCTGATCCAGCAGGCTCTTCTTGTGTTCTCTGTTTGTCATATTGCAGAGGAGCTTTCACAGCTCTCCCATAAAGCCCTGCAATCTCTGCCACCAGAATGTACCTTTGCCAGAGAACATATGGCTAGATCAAGGCTTTATTTGAAGAATGCAAACCTGTGGTGTGAAATATTGCTCCACTGCACCTGCAGGGTGGGTGAAAGACATCTAGCAAAGACCAGATAGTGAGGAAGAGTTCTTTCAATAGCACACAACACAGCAAGAATGTTCTAAGTGTTCCATCCTGTGAAATATGTTTCCTTTCAAAAAGGATAATAGCTTTTGCAGTCTTATGAAGCATGACAGATGCAGCCCGGCGTCTTTTACAGTGCAAAAATTACTAATATACTCTCTTCAGTCTATCTTGGCTCAGCTTATATATGTATTCAACATATTCCATTTTCTGTTTAAGATTCTGTTGCCGCTATTGCCATTTGTCTATCAACATATTCCATTTCCTATTGAAGATTATGTCATTGCTATTGCCATTTGCCTGTGAGATGCTCATTAAAGAAACATTTCAGTTGGCAATAAAGAACACAAAAAAGTTGAAACACTAGATAAAACAGACATGAGTTGAATATAAGAAGAGCCCTGCTGGATCACACCAAAGACCCATCCAGTCCAGCATCCTGTTCTCACAGTGCCTATGGGAAGCAGATGTCTATGGGAACCAAATGCCTATGAGAAGCAGAACATGAACACAATGGCACTCTTCCCACATGCAATTCCCAACAACTGGCATGCAGACAGCAGAGGTAAAACATAACCATAGTGGCTAGTAGCCATTGACAGCCTTATCCTCCACGAATGTGTCCATTCCTCTTTTAAAGGTATCCAGGTTGGGTTTAAAATGTTATCCTGGCTATTACTACATCTTGTGGAAGCAAATTCCATAGTTTTCCTATCGGTCGAGCTGATTTATTTGTTTATTTCATTAGCTTTGTTACTCCCAAAGGAGAGGATTCGTTCCTCAATAGGTGGGCTCCAACTGGGATAAAGGGCGGGATATAAATCTAATAAATAAATAATGATACCATTGACCATGCTATCCTTCTGGGCTGCCTAATTGATGTTTGCTTGCTCCATCAATGCAGGCTTTCAATTGGGCCTTGAAACCCCTTTTTTTTTTTGCTGCCTTTAGATGAAATGCTGGATTGAATTTCTGGCTGTTCAAGAGCTTATTTTGTTGCTGGTTTTGTTTTAACAGTTGTTTAATTTCTTAGGAGTGCTGTGAATTTATTTATATTTAACTGTTGCTGTAAATGATTGTTCTTCACTTGAATGATATACTGTGGTTTTACATTTCATCTTGTGTATGCAAGCTGCCTTGGCTTTGTCCTAAAAGGTAGCATAGAAATATTTAAAATTAATAAAATCAAGTAAACTATGTTCTTTGGATGAACTTGAACAAGAGACAATGGTGAAGAAAAGACAGGAATTGATGCATACTAAATACTAGAAAAAAAGAAAAAAGTGGATAAGAAAAAAGCCAACTCATTTGAAATGTGGTGCTGGAGGAGAGCTTTGCACATACCATGGACTGCGAAAAAGACAAATAATTGGGTGTTAGAACAAATTAAACCAGAACTATCACTAGAAGCTAAAATGATGAAACGAAGGTTATCATACTTTGGACACATCATGAGAAGACATGATTCATTAGAAAAGATAATAATACTGGGAAAAACAGCAGGGAGTAGAAAAAGAGGAAGGCCAAACAAGAGATGGATTGATTCCATAAAGGAAGCCACAGACCTGAACCTAGAATATCTGAACAGGGTGGTTCATGACAGATGCTCTTGGAGATCACTGATTCATAGGGTCGCCATAAGTCGTAGTCGCCTTGAAGGCACATAACAACAACACGTACTAGCAAAAGATCATGGAATAAAGGACGTAATCCATTCTAATGACTGATGGGACAATGCAGTATATGAGATCAATAGGCACATCTTCAAGAGTATCTTAGAACAAATTCCTAATGGCAATGCAATGACAATCGTCACACACAAAACAGCTGGAGCACTCAGCAGTTTAACACAAATTTATTATTTATTTATTATTTATTTATTAAATTTATATACCGCCCGACTAGCGATAGCTCTCTGGGCGGTGAACAAAAACAACTTGAAGACCTGCAAGCACTGTAGCTGAATTACTTAAAGGTAAGAGAAACCCCTTCAGTGACAGCACTTTGAATGGCAGAAGGTTCCAGGTTCAATCCTGGTATCTTCAGTTAAAAGGATCAGGCAGCAGGAGACAGGAAATAGCTCTGTCAGAAAACAGCCCCAATCAGAGAAGACAAAACTAGGTTAGTTGGAGAAACAGCCTGACCGGGTCTAACACATCTTCCTCTGCTCCTAAACATTTCTAAAAACTATTTTTATTAATTTTCATTACAGGTATACAAGGAAACAATAGATATGGGATGAGACATGTCAGTATAAAGAAAAATACAGACTCCAAGACCGATTCAAGAGTTCCAAATTTCCTGTGAGACAGATGAAAGTTGCTGTTGTAATTGATGTTCTGAAGTGTACGAAATAAAGTTCCACCAAACCATATGCAGTGCGTCAGGTTTAGTTAATCCCTGAAGCGAACACAGAGAATTCATGATTTTTTGCAGGATAGCAATATTCCATGTCTTTTTATACCACAGGGATAGGTTTAGTTTTTCCAACTTTCAGCTGTGCTGCTGCCAAAATATATCACTAGGTCTTCACATTTTATATCCATACTACAATTGTCAAAAATCGAGAGTAAAGCTAATTGAAATAGGACCTTCACTTTATGATGAACAATTTTTGAAATTTCATTAAACACTTCCAACCAAAAAGATTTTACTTGAGGACAATCCCACCATAGAAGGAAATCGGTGCCTTGGTGTCCGCACTTTCTCCAACATACCGAAGAAGTCTCTAAACATTGTCATTCAAACTGTGGCCCAGATTCTTCAATTAGCTTATCAGTTATGGAAGACTGATTTGCCTACCACTTTTTGCACTCTGACACACTCACTCTAAAGTTGGGTTTTGGTGAAGAAGAAACATAGGAAGCTGCCCTATATCAAGTCAGACCATTGTTCCATCTAGTTTACTCTTGTTTACTGCAGCCTTCCCTAACTGGGCACCCTCCATATGTTTTGGACTACAACTTCCATCATCCCTGACCTCTGGTCATGTGGTCTGTGTGGGCTAATAGGAGGTGCAGTCCAAAACATCGAAAGGGTCACAGGTTGGGGAAGGCCGGTCTACACTAAAGGCTGGTCTGTTCAAACTGGCAGCAACCCTCCAAGGTTCCAGGCAGATGCATTTTTCAGATCTCATCCAAGCTCACATCAGTGCACGCTGGTTGTTCAATGGTCAACATTTCACATGACTTGCTTAGCCAATAGCAAGTCAGTACAGCTGAGCTGACTGGGTACTATAGATGGCAATGCTAATGGACCCCCAGGGCCACTTCATAAGTTATGTTTTCCCCAATATGGTTTCAGGTAATCTATGCATGTTTTTTAATACAGGGCTGCTTTTACTCAATATATACAGAGTGTTTTCCCTCTATTACAAAGACAAATTGGGCCACCCAACCACCTGGTACATACAGTTGTGGTGAAAGAAACACATTTTAGTGTACATTTGTGTTCGGTATTCAAGCAGGGGTGCCAGGCTGAATAAATAAGAGTGTGGAAAGTCCTCAGAACCCCAGGCTGAAGTCTTACTTCAGAGGAGGTGTGGTGGGTCCTGACCACTTCTGCAGAGTTTAGGAAAGCAGCTCATCATGGGGACCCTCCAGAGCAGCAATTATAATGAAACTCACCTGGAAGGCATTGTTCTCCCTTCAGGGCCCCAATACTCCTGCCGTATACTCTTTACTGGCCTCTGAGTCCTGGCTCAACATCATGTGGAGGTACCCAGATTTCCCTCACTCTTGCTTCTCCTTATCCCATGCCCTCCATCCCAGGCTTTGCTTTTACTGGGAGAGAGGCTGCTTTCTTCCTCCCTCACTGGGGTCCCATCTATGTATCGATGTATATGCAGCCATTGGGGAGGTAGGCATGGGCTGGCTGGCCAATTGCCTTGTCACGTCACTTCCCCTGTTTCCCATTGGACAGGTTACACTGCAATGCAGAGGCCAGCACCAGCTGCCCCATCTCTTCACAATTTGTTTTAGATATAGAAATGATGACCCCCATAAAGAAAATAAGTAAAGCCACAGGACCAGAAACAAATCTACTTTACAAACAGCAGGAGCTAAAACGTCAGTAAAAAAAACACAAGACATGCAGAGTTGCATTCAACATAGTGCTGAGTTGCTGGTTCTGTCAGTCCAAGAATTTCTCCCTGAGCAACAGAAGATTCTCTCTGTCTCCTCCCCGGCACACCCTCTAAATCTGTTCTGAGAGTTTACCCCAGTTCTGAGGGTTACTGAGGGTGGATGTCCCATTACGCTAGCCATTAGGGGGAGAGTCCCATTGGCTAAACTGTTTAGTTGAATACTGCTCCAAGTCCATAGGATGGCAATGATACTTCCAGGAGCCTTGTACGGAGCAATGACACTACCTCCTCAATCCTGAATCACCCTTTAAAGCAGCAGTTCTTACCAAGCATTGGGTCAAGCATTTAAACTGCTTCAGACATGGGTGGGGAGCTATATTCTCTAGTATGTATGGCAAGTCCTGTTGAATCAAACCAAAAGCCAATCAAGTCCACTCCAGCATCATGTTTCACAGTGGCCAACCAGATGTCTCTACGAAGCCGACAAACAGGGGCACAAAGGCAGTATCCTGTGCATACTATTCCTTCTTAGCAACTTGTGTCCAGAGGTCTGCTGCCTCTGATCCTGCAGGAAGAATATCCGTAATGACTAGCAGCCAGGGATAGTATTATCCTGCATTCATTTAATCACTTTTCCCCAGATTTTATTTCTAATTTTATGTAAAGATTCTGTTTGACATCCTGGCTCAGAGGCAGGAAACAGGTTCAGCATTCACTTCTGGGCAGCCTTCCAAGAACCACATACCAATGGTGGGCAGGATCAGAAGCAAAATTGGACAGAACAATGAAAGTAAATTTTGCCTTTGTACAGAAGGCTAGTTCACACACACACACACAGAGGAGAGAGAGAGGGAGAGACCTACTTTTTCCTTCCAGACAGGCAAGCAAGAGTTCAAGGACACATTCCAGCCAGGCCAAACACTCAGGGTGTGGAGTACAGGGTGTGGTCTGGGGAGGGTCAAATAGAGAGAGCTGGAGAGCCATATTTGGCCCCCAGGCCTGAGGTTCCCCTCCACCACCTTAGCCTGTACTGGTGCTCATCTTTTAGTGGGGTGGAGCAGAGGCATCACTACCAGGGTGCGGAGGGTGCGGTCCACACCTGGGTGTCACCATGAGGGGATTGACCCCCAGAGCTGCCCCGCCCCGCGCCATTGCCCGGCAAGGCTGCTCCAACTCCTCCTCGGAGGCAGGCGTGCGGGCGTGCGAGACCGGGAGCAGCGTCGGCGGGGCAAGGGAGACACACCGGCGTTCCCAGGCCTTCTCCAGCTGGGTGCCCCTCTGGCGCGTGCCCTCCTAGGGGCATGGACGGGGTGGCTGGCCTCAAGTGTGCGCGCATGCAAGCCCAGCCACCTCATCCATGTCCCTGGGAGGGCGCGCACCGGAGGTCCACCCCCCCCACACTCCCGCTAGTGACGCCACTGGGGTGGAGTAGGGTTTGTCCATCTCATCATATTGCAGGGTGAGCACTTCTAGTCAACAATGTTTTATCGTTTTTTGTGATGGTTTACATTTTGTATTCTTTATGTTTTTGCAATTGTTTAAGTTGCTATGAGCCATTTTATGTAGTAAGCGGCAAATAATAATAATATGCATATGTACGCTGTTATTTTAAACTTTTAAAAATAAAATGGAAGAATCAGTGTCATACATCTGAATAAAGCATGTTATGGCCAATGATGAATCAAGAGTATTTACCAGTCATTGTCTCTTGCCCAGATGAACCTTGCCAACATGTTTATTACCAGTCCTTCACCCAAAGGTCCCATGCCAGATTAGATAATATAAAGACATAAAGACATAATATTTGTATATTAATAATGAAAACAGCAATAAATCAACACAATACAATCCAACTGTAATCTGAGCTGGAAAACTCCTTCCCTTCCACCAACCCCATCTGTGCAGTTCACCATCCCAAAAGTACCACCACAAAGGCTCTTACTTTCAAGTAACAGAGAGAGCTTTCGTCAAGAGGGCTCGATGCAGGTTCAGGGTTAGGCCCAGGTTTCAGGGGGTGACAAGGCAGGAGTCTAAGAGCAGGGTCCAGAGTTCAAGACTGGGCAATAGCAATGAAGATCTCTCAACAATTTCCCATGACCTTTCCACCTAGCTTTAAATGAGCAAGGTGTGGTGAGCTCATTCGCACAACTCTCACCCTGTACAACAAGACTACGCTTACAGGTGGGCGCTTCTGTATATGGGGGGGGTTGTAACTCTTTGCGCTGACAAAGGAGGTGTGGAGTCCTTGGTGATGGAAAAGTGGCCTCCTCCTGCTGCTGCTCCTCCTCCAGCTCTGCTGCCCTTTAAGAACATAAGAACATAAGAAGAGCCTGCTGGATCAGGCCAGTGGCCCATCTAGTCCAGCATCCTGTTCTCACAGTGGCCAACCAGGTGCCTGGGGGAACCCCGCAAGCAGGACCCAAGTGCAAGAACACTCTCCCCTCCTGAGGCTTCCGGCAACTGGTTTTCAGAAGCATGCTGCCTCTGACTAGGGTGGCAGAGCACAGCCATCATGGCTAGTAGCCATTGATAGCCTTGTCCTCCATGAATTTGTCTAATCTTCTTTTAAAGCTATCCAAGCTGGTGGCCATTACTGCATCTTGTGGGAGCAAATTCCAGAGTTTAACTATGCGCTGAGTAAAGAAGTACTTCCTTTTGTCTGTCCTGAATCTTCCAACATTCAGCTTCTTTGAATGTCCACGAGTTCTAGTATTATGAGAGAGGGAGAAGAACTTTTCTCTATCCACTTTCTCAATGCCATGCATAATTTTATACACTTCTATCATGTCTCCTCTGACCCGCCTCTTCTCTAAACTAAAAAGCCCCAAATGCTGCAACCTTTCCTCGTAAGGGAGTCGCTCCATCCCCTTGATCATTCTGGTTGCCCTCTTCTGAACCTTTTCCAACTCTATAATATCCTTTTTGAGATGAGGCGACCAGAACTGTACACAGTATTCCAAATGCGGCCGCACCATAGATTTATACAACGGCATTATGATATCGGCTGTTTTATTTTCAATACCTTTCCTAATTATTGCTAGCATGGAATTTGCCTTTTTCACAGCTGCCGCACACTGGGTCGACATTTTCATCGTGCTGTCCACTACAACCCCGAGGTCTCTCTCCTGGTCGGTCACCGCCAGTTCAGACCCCATGAGCGTATATGTGAAATTCAGATTTTTTGCTCCAATATGCATAATTTTACACTTGTTTGTATTGAATTGCATTTGCCATTTTTCCGCCCATTCACTCAGTTTGGAGAGGTCTTTTTGGAGCTCTTCGCAATCCCTTTTTGTTTTAACAACCCTGAACAATTTAGTGTCGTCAGCAAACTTGGCCACTTCACTGCTCACTCCTAATTCTAGGTCATTAATGAACAAGTTGAAAAGTACAGGTCCCAATACCGATCCTTGAGGGACTCCACTTTCTACAGCCCTCCATTGGGAGAACTGTCCGTTGATTCCTACTCTCTGCTTTCTGCTTCTTAACCAATTCCTTATCCACAAGAGGACCTCTCCTCTTATTCCATGACTGCTAAGCTTCCTCAGAAGCCTTTGGTGAGGTACCTTGTCAAACGCTTTTTGAAAGTCTAAGTACACTATGTCCACTGGATCACCTCTATCTATATGCTTGTTGACACTCTCAAAGAATTCTAATAGGTTACTGAGACAGGACTTTCCCTTGCAGAAGCCATGCTGGCTCTGCTTCAGCAAGGCTTGTTCTTCTATGTGCTTAGTTAATCTAGCTTTAATCATACTTTCTACCAGTTTTCCAGGGACAGAAGTTAAGCTTACTGGCCTGTAATTTCCGGGATCCCCTCTGGATCCCTTTTTGAAGATTGGCGTTACATTTGCCACTTTCCAGTCCTCAGGCACGGAGGAGGACCCAAGGGACAAGTTACATATTTTAGTTAGCAGATCAGCAATTTCACATTTGAGTTCTTTGAGAACTCTCGGGTGGATGCCATCCGGGCCCGGTGATTTGTCAGTTTTTATATTGTCCATTAAGCTTAGAACTTCCTCTCTCGTTACCACTATTTGTCTCAGTTCCTCAGAATCCCTTCCTGCAAATGTTAGTTCAGGTTCAGGGATCTGCCCTATATCTTCCACTGTGAAGACAGATGCAAAGAATTCATTTAGCTTCTCTGCAATCTCCTTATCGTTCTTTAGGACACCTTTGACTCCCTTATCATCCAAGGGTCCAATTATCTCCCTAGATGGTCTCCTGCTTTGAATGTATTTATAGAATGTATTTATAGAATGTATTTATAGAATGTATTTATAGAATGTATTTATAGAATTTATAGAATGTATTTATAGAATTTTTTGTTGTTGGTTTTTATGTTCTTAGCAATGTGCTCCTCAAATTCTTTTTTAGCATCCCTTAATTCTTTTTTAGCATCCCTTTTTTAGCAGCCCTTTCTAACTAGTCAATGACTTCCCTGGTTTCCCAATGAAGCATCCCTCTCTGGGGCATGGGATGGGGTGGGGATGAGAGCCAGAGATTTTGCCACCCCTTCCCTAATATCCAGAGTCAAAAGAGCTGGGTCCTCATGTTCCCTGCTTGTTTGCCCCAGCATCACTGCACCCTCTTCCTCCTCCTTGTCTGTCAAACACTGCCACCCCAGCCCAGAGCCTGTCAGAACGGCTGGGCTCATGATACTATCTCCCCATAACTTGCTGTCCTGATGGCTGGCAGGAAGAGAGCTTCCTCCTTCTTTTCTTCATGCGCAAACCACCACTTTGGCAATGACCCAGGCACCACAAACCAAGCCAGTGTGGTGTAGTGGTTAGAGTGTTGGACTAGGATCTGGGAGACCAGGGTTCAAATCCCCACTCAGCCATGAAGCTTGCTGGGTGACCTTGGGCCAGTCACAGTCTCTTAACCTAACTTCCCTTACAGGGTTATGAGGATAAAATGGAGAGGGAGTGGAACCATGTATGCCAGCTTGAGCTCCTTGGCAGAAAGGTGGGACATAAATGTAATAAATAAATGACTCTAAGGAATGTAGCTTTCCAACGGTTCCTGACATGTGAGGGATCTACCTGCTGGTACTATAGGTAGAGCCACCATAGCACGCCAAGAGGATTGGGGGAAAGTTGCCACTGCAGCTGCAACAGACAGGTAAGATTTGAGGGCATCAAGGGGAGGGATCACTGGAAGCACGACAGGATCCTAAAAGGGTCCTTTTAACTGGGCTGATAAATAACCCAAGTTATTTACTGACTCTTTAGGAAAACAGCTTCATTAGCCAATCTCAAATTACAAATTGATCCTGGCTGAGACCAACTGTTAACAACTATTCACCTCATTTCGTCTTTATTTTCATGAATGTTGAATAGTGCTTTCCATGGGCAATTTTTATTGCAAATGAAACAAGCCCATTCACATCATTTCAGTGTTTATTATTGACTACATGCATATCTTGTCTTTCTTCCAAGGACCTCCAGGCGGCACAAATAGTCCCCCCACTGCCTCCTGTGAGGTAGGTTAGGTTGAGAGAGAGCAGCTGGCTCAAGTGAGTTTCATAGATGAGTAAGGATTTGAACCCTGGTCTCCCAGGTCCCGGGGCACTATTAGACTGTCATTATTTTGGAGTGTGATCCAACCCAGCAAACTCAGGTTGTGCAGCTAACACTGACTTGGCACTCTTGCACAAAAAATCCGTTTTCTCCAAAATCACAATTTATGTGACAAGGAAAATGACTAGAATATGCACTGGAAAGTGTGGAATAACATTTGCTTGATGCACTATTGTCTAACCTCCCTGCAAATAAATCATAATGAATGTTCAATAAATAGCTGATGTCAAGTAATCTCTCTGAAAATTTTGCGCAAACAAGTCATGATGAATGCTTATCAAACAGGTTATCTTGAGGTAACCTTACTCTATATCTCCTCTTACAATTGGCTGTGGCAAGCCACATAGTTATGTTGATGATGTCCCATCAGGAGGGATGGGGAGGATTGGATTCCATTCACATTTAAAGCCAAATCTATCAAATTTGCACTTTCTGAAATAAGCACTGGAACACAGCAACCCTTCAAAATTCACAGTTGCTTTCTGATGTAGTTCTCTAACCAAACACTGTCTACAAACATGCCTATATTAGGGGAAAGTGTTCGTAAAATGAATCTATTCATGGAAATAACATACAAAATGCATTACAACAAGGGAAAACTGCTTGCAAAAATATGTTTATTAGGAGAAATGCACGCTGAAATGTTGAAGAACTTTCATGTTTTTTTTAAAAAAAAATCCAGAAATGTGGAGAACTGTATTTAAGATTGGAAAAATGAGAAAGTGAGAGAACCAAGAATGACAGATCCTTCCATCCCTACCCATCAGATACAATGACACCATGGATCTGCTAAACATAATCACCTCAGTCATCATGGGCAACAGGATTAAACAGTGGTATGGCGCAGAGTGGTAAGCAGCGGTAACGCAGCCGAAGCTCTACTCACGGCCAGAGTTCGATTCCAATGGAAGGAGGAAGTCGAATCTCCAGTAAAAGGGGTCGAGGTCCACCCAGCCTTCCATCCATATCCATCCATGGTCAGTAAAATGAGTACCCGGCATATGCTGGGGGGTAAAGAAAGGCCGGGGAAGGAACTGGCAATCCCACCCCATATATATGGTCTGCCTAGTAAACGTCACAAGACGTCACCCTAAGAGTCAGAAACGACTCGCACTACAAGTGCAGGGACACCTTTACCTTTACCTTTATGGACAAATTAGAACAAGGACAGTGAGGAGAAACCTGGCACTGAAGAAGCAGTTGCCAGAAGAACTAAAAGATTGCCAAAGAGCATCAAAAGAACACAAATATTTGGCAAGATGAATATTTTTCACTAAGATATTTAGCTACATCAAATAAGCTTTCGAAGTGAATATAAAAATCAGAGCACATTTTGCAAAGCTCTAACCTTTCCCAAGATCTAATATAACACAGAGTGACCTGTTATTGCAGCACACTCTCTTAATTCATAACCTGAACTCTTTAAAATTCTGCTTGGACTAGAGGAGCTGGTGTTGAAACAGGCATTTTATCTTCATGCCAACTAAAAGAACATATGGAAATTAGCGGCTGTCACACACAGAGACCCCCCTCCCAATAAAAAGTTTACCTTAAAAAGAAAAATGCAGAACCATACAACCCAATATGCACTTTGAATTTCACAGGGAACCTGTGACTTATGAAAGGGTCTAAAATAAGTTGTTGCCAGGGAAATGAGCTGAGAAGAGTCAAATATCACAAACGCTCTCAGGCCTGGCAAACACAACTAGAAAAAAAATGGATTAAAAGCCAGAAAGTAAATCCAAATGGATTCTTAAGCTTTTTGTGTGCTGAAGCTGCATCTAAAAGAATTAAGATGCAGAATAAAGCTTGTGGAGGTATCAAATGTGTTGCATTTTCTAATGTGCTTCTGAATATGCATTGTCCTTAATAAATACCTTCCACATTTTCATTAATACATCAGACAGAGCTGTTGAGGTTGTAAACTTGGGTTTTCTTGGAGCATGCAAGTCATCTTTTGAACTGCAATGGCTACAAGTCATATCTGGACAGAATTCAAAATGTTGGCTATTACTAGGACTGTGCATCTGATTCAGCTGAATCCTGAACCAAATCGGGCCAATTTGTATCCTGTCCAGCTCAGGTTGAAGCAGCTACAAATCTCTACAGAGCAGATTGGCTTGTCCCAAATTGATTTGTAGAGATTTGTAAAGATCTGTAGCTCAAAGTAGTCTCTAATAATGCCAGACAAGGTGTCTCTGAAATGTAGCAATTATTAGTTACAGCACCATATAAGGAGAATGCCAGGATGGGGAGAAGGGGAGAAAGGCTAGAATGCTATCACCTCACCAAACACTCTTTAATCATTGTGCTTTGGAGAGGGTGAAGTCTTAAAATGCAGAACTCTTTAATAAGTTATGTCTCTCAGAGAGTGTTTGGTCGGAGTGGATAGCATTTGTTCAGCTTGTGCATGTTTTCTCTCTTTTCCCAATCAATCACAGTCCCAGCCTTGTCTTTTTTGAAAAAAAAGTTGCTGTTTGCTTTATTGTTTTATTTCATTCTCTTCTCATTGCTAAGAATTATTATTAATAACGTTATTAAACTTTGTGGGCATATTTAACCACAGCCTTGTGAATTATTATTATTATTATCATTATTATTATTTCCAGTTGCTAAACATAAACAATTAGAAGCAGCCAGTTTGTGTGGTTACACAATTTATTTTTATTATTATCAGCCAGCCAGCTAGCCAAACCTTGCGGGCATATTAGCTAGCATTCTGACTTCAGACTTATTATTTCCAGTTACTAACCATAGTGAATATTATTAATATTAAATAATATTTTAAGAATGTTTTAAGAAAAAACATTTTTGAACAAAGCATGAAAATCCCAGGATCTGCCCAACTGAAATTTGGCATGGTTAATTCCTTATGTAGGGGCTACCATGTTCCCAAATTGCATGTCCCTATGTCATATTATTTCTATGGTGCTGCCAGCTCGTGCCTGCCTACCTGTGTCCAGTGGTGCTGACCTAATTTTTAAAAAAACTTTTGTCTTTTTTCAAAATCTTGAAGGAAGGAACACAGTGCTGGGAAAGATAGTACTGTGGAGGAGTCAGTGGCCGTGGTGCATGCTGGCACCAATGACATGCAGAAGCGTAGCTGTGAGGTCCTAGAAGCAAAATTTAGGTTGCTAAGTAGGATGCTGAAAGCGAGGACCTCTAACCTAGCTTTCTGTGGAAAGGAAATATCAATAAATGACAAACATATCAATATTTGTGGGGAAATGTTTTTACAAAGAAAATATTGATAAAAGAAAAGAAAGTGGCTATGTTGCTGCCTCCTCCTCTGCTGTGACTGAGGCTCAGTTTTCACATTGGCAGAGACTGTTTTCCTTTTGGAATGGAAAGGAGAAAAACAGCTTTCAGTGTCACCCCACCCCCATGTCCTCCTCAGAAAACCCTGAGTCCTTAACATGAGCAAGACTTGGCTTGTTTCCTTCCACTTGGAGCATGGATTATATAAATGGGGGGGCGGCAGAGAGAGAGAGAAAGGGAGACAGAAAGGGAGAGAGACAGAGAGTGCTATACTGCTGTGCTGTGAGTAAAGTCAATAAAAGACAATACTTGAGGGGGGAAATCTGGTGTTGGGGGAAAGCCACTGAAGTTCAGAGCAAACAGGATAGCCCTGCAAAGATGGAGAATAAGCAGACCATTGAAAAATTTGATGCTAAATCTGAATCCAGTGGAATTCTAACCCACCTCTAGGAGGTGGTATAGGCAGATCCCTGTGTCTGAACTAACTTTTGCAGGAAGGGAGTCTAAGGAACTAAGGCAGACAGCGATGATGAGAGACAAAGGGCTTATTCAAATGGAGCGGGATAATCCACGGTTTCCATATTCGGTTTGTCATCTGATAGTCCTCACTTTGCCTTTTAGTTCGCTCTTTCCCAATTAAAAAAAACACTTTTTTGCACACGCACACGCAGCGGTAAGACTCCTACATTCTTTTCGCTTTTTCCAAGCTCTGCCTCTAAAACCTCCCCCTATCAACCAATTGGTCAGCAAAAAAATTACGTATGCTCCTCTCCCCCTTTGCAACAAAGCACAATATGGCTGTAAAGGAGTTCTCGCCTCAGAAGGAAAGGCTGCTGCCTTGTTTGTATTTGCGATATTATGCTTAAATGAATGTATGCTTTTCTGCCTTTATTGATATTTAAGGAGATACACATGCTGGCAATTGCACTTATTTCTCCAAAAAAGCAAGAAACGTGTCACCCCACCTCCTTCCCCTTTCCTCCCCACAGAGAATGAAATTGACAAAGCTTTCCAGAGCAGGCGTGAAACGGACCAGCAGCCCTTTTCTTGTTTGTATTTGCGATATTAAACAAATGTATGCTTTTCTGATTTGAAGCAAAAACCCCAGCAAATAGAATGAAATTGACAAAGCTTTCCGGAGGCAGGCTGAAACCGACCCCCCCTTTCTCTCTTGCTGTGCATTGCAGATCTCACCCAGAGTGGCCACCCAGTTTGCAGGCTGACAAATAATAAAATGCATCTGCACAGTAGTTGCAGACCCCACCCCAACACCCCACCATTGTGATGATTGGTTCAATTTTCCCGGGCTTATTCTCACACATGCGCAAAAGTGCAGATACGTGATTGGCTGGAATGAGGAGAAGGGGCAAGGGGAAACGCCCAAGAACCGCCCATCAACTGTAAAGTCCGCAGTATTGCATCCTAACTCCTGAAGGCACAGCGGATTATTCCCGATTTTAAACAGCAAATCGCATTTTTGCCAGTATTGCAAGGAGCGGATTTAACCCGTGAAAATGCGTAACAGCGCGAGACATCATTTGGACGACCGAAAAATAATGAACACACATAGCGGGCGTGTCACACATTTTGCAGTCGTCTGGATGAGCCCAAAGTTCTAGGCTTATTAGAGAAAATAAAAACTGACAAATCGCTGGGTCTGGATGGCATCCAGGAGTTCTCAAAGAACTCAAATGTGAAATTGCTGATCACTTAACAAATAAACTTGCCCTCAGATCCACCCCATACCTGAGCAGTCAAAAGTGGCCAATGTGACACCAATTTTTAGAAAGGGATCTAAAGGGGATCCAGGAAATACACTGGCCAGGTAACTTAACATCTGTTTCAGGAAAACTGCTAGAAAGTATTGTTAAAGATAAAATCACCATGCATATAAAAAACAAGCCTTGCTAAAGCACAACCTGCATGGCTTCTGCAAGGGCAAGTCCTGTCTCACCAACCTATTAGAGTTGGCAACAAGCATATAGATAGAGGTGATCCAGTTGACATAGTGAATGGGCAGTAAAACAGCACATGCAATTTAATATAAACAAATGTAAAGTGATACATATGGGGGTAAATGGCAACAAAGGAGAGGAATTCCCTCCCTCAATAAGCCTGGCTGGCACCCTCAGTCTATTCTCTTTTCTGCATCACTTTAAGATTTTTTTATTCTCCCCAGCATTTTAATGAGTTGATTTTTAACTACTGGAAGGAAGACGTATTTGAAAAAGTGGAAATTCAGTTTTGCACACTGCTGTTCTAATTGCTGCTTAATTGACTTACTTATTTTGACTGTTCTCATTGATTCTGCTGTTTGATTTGATGTTAACTTGCATTTAATGATATCTTGCATTGTAAACTGCACTGGGATAAATGTTTATGAAGGCCAGTATATAAATACCTTTAACCAGTGCTTTTTTGTGACAGTACTCACTGGTATGGAGTACCATCACCTTTTTTGTTGGTAGCTATTTTGTGATGGCACTCACAGCACTTTTATCAAGAGATGAGTACACACACCTTTTTTACATTTTTTTACCAAAAAAAAAAAAAGGATTGCCTTTAGCAAACAAACAAAGTAAACAAATCTCACTTTGCTTGTACCTGAGATTAATGCTTACCAGGAATATTGAACAATAGAGTTCTGGCCTGAGATAATACTTAGTATTGACGGGGAATGGGACAGTTGTTTTGAACCTGTGGCAAGGGGGCCAAAGAGATTGAGAAATGATTACGGAATACATGTAGCCAACTAGATTTCCAACACTTAAGCTTCTCACATATCCCAGGGCTTTGCTTTGTCCAGTCCCTCTGCCACCATGCCCAACCAACTGGCCAAGCTGAATGCAGAAATGCTTTACTGAAAAACAAGTTTTGTGGTTAATCCATAGTGAGCCCTGCTTCAAATTAAGCTTTGGCAAAATTGTGGCTTTCATTACATACCTTCTTGGCAGTCCATTGCATCTTTAATATTTCTGTCAAATATTTGCACACCAAGTAGCTCTTCTTTTATGCTCAAATGTATAAACAGAGTAATTATTTCTGAAGTTTAACTGAACCTTGTGCAAATGAAAAGCAACTGATTATCTTTCAGATAAATCCCAAATAGGTTTTGAATCAACGCAATTTCTTGATTTTGCTCTTCTTCCTGATCTTACAAGACATTAGGATTTTGCTCCAAAAGCATTCAAGATATAATAGATGCTTTGATGATTGCCGTTTTGAAATCTATCAGTATTAATCTTTGAAGCAAGATTTGTGAAAGGGCTCAAAGAGAATGAACAATTAGAGGCTGCAACAAGGTTAATCAAGACAAAGAACGTGCTCAAAAGAAGGAATTGGTTAGAGGTCACTTTTATCAAAAACGGACATGAAGAAAGGAGGCTAAAAATTACAGTGCATTCATTAAAAAGAGTTTTGAGGTAATAGGACTCATCAAATTATCCAAAGTGGGCAGCAAAAATACAGTAATGTACAAAACCTCATCCCGTCTTTGGGTAGAAGAAACGCTTGCCTGTCGGACCCACAATCTCTTTTCCTTCATAGTTTATTTTGTTTATTTATTCTATTTATTGCTTTATATACCACCTGTCTGCCAAGGCACCCAAAGCAAAGTTAAAATACTAAAACAAACAAATGATGGTGTCAGTAGTATGCTGATGATAACCAGCTATATTTTTCCATAACATCTGAGTTGGGAGAGGCCGTGCAAGCCCTGGACTGCTGACTGGACTTGGTGGTGGGCTGGATGAGGGCCAATAAACTGAGTCTGAATCCTAGCAAGACGGAGGCACTGTGGGTTGGTGGTTCCTGAGTTCAGATAATTGGTCAGTTGCCTGCTTTGGACGGGGTCATACTCCCTCTGAAAGAGCAGGTTTGTAGTCTGGGGGTGCTCCTGGATTCATCTTTGTCACTAGAGGCCCAGGTGACCTCAGTGGCTAGGAGTGCCTTTTACCAGCTTCGGCTGATAAGACAGCTGCAGCCGTTTCTGGACCAGGATAGCCTGACCACTGTTGTCCAAGCATTGATAACCTCCAGGCTGGATTACTGTAATGCACTCTATGTGGGGCTGCCCTTCAGGCTGGTCCGGAAGTTGCAGCTGGTGTAAAATGTGGCAGCGAGACTGCTCACTGGGGCAGGGTATCACCAATATATCTGCCCCATCCAGAGCCGAAAGAATGAGGCGGGTGCGTGTGTGCGAGTAAATCTTGTTTTATTAGAGTAATAGATACATCAAAAGCATTGCGCTTCATAGGAAAATCTACACTAACTCACTAAAGTCCCTAACTATACTTTAGACATGCTCTGCAACGTGTGAAGGAAGTTCACGCAACGACCCCCCACTGAAGATGGCTGGCTTATATAGGAAATGTCTTTGAACGTAACCTCTGACTCCTTCGTAATTCCTGTCTCTGCCCTGTCCATTTCTTGTGGCGGCGGGAATGGGGGGATAGGGGGCGCGCCTCCAACTGCTCATCGGAAGACACCTGCTCTTGAGCAACAGGCTCAAGGTCAGCGGGCGGCGCTACACTGGATTCCTCATGGGAACTGCTTGGGAAAGGAGGAGCTGGTTCTAACTCTGAAGCTTCCTCCCACTGGTCCTGTGCATCGACTGGGGGCGGCGCGCTCTGCTCCTCTGCAAGAGCGTTACTAATGGGAACTGGCTGAAAAGCAGGCTGTTCCCCTCCTCCACTATCCTGCTCAGACACAACAATCTCCAACTCTGCTCCTTCTGACTGCGGAGGTGCTTGAAACTCATGCCTCCCCCTTTCCTGTTCCTTCTGAGTTGACCGTCTCACAGCATCATCCCCCCCTCCATGCTTTAACCCTTCCCACCCCTGAGGTCTGGGTTTCTCTAGATAAGCCTCATGGAATTCTCTCACCAAAATCGGAGCGTGCACATTCTCCTCTGATTCCCAGGAACGTTCAGTTGGATCGTACCCCTTCCACTGAATCAGGTACTGAAGACGCCCTCGGCGTTTTCGTGAGTCCAAAATCTGTTCTACTTCGTATGCCTCCTCCCCCTCTACCAACAACGGCGGCACGGGCTCCACCCATGGGCGGTGAGGATCGGGGCCAGCATCCTTTGTCAACAACGCCCTGTGAAAGACTGGGTGCATCTTAAATGTGGATGGCAATTTCAGTCTGTAGACCACAGGGTTAATCTGGGCCTCCACCTCAAAGGGTCCTACACACCGATCCTGCAGTTTACGACACCGACCAGGCATAGCTAGAAAACGTATAGAGATCCAAACCTGATCTCCCACTCGTTTGAGGCCTCCTTCCCTCCGATGCTGATCAGCTGTGCGTTTGTAATCCAACTTGGCCTGTTCTAATTGTTCTTGAAGTATCTGTTGCATCGCGTGCAATTCCTGCAAGTAATCCTCAGCGGCAGGGACTGAGAGACTGACTTTTGGGGCAGGGAAAGCTCGGGGGTGGTATCCAAAATTGGCGAAGAAGGGAGTCTGCTGTGTGTGCGAATGCACAGCATTATTGTAGGCAAATTCTGCTAAATGTAGGTAAGACATCCAGTTGTCCTGCTGATACCCCACAAAACAACGTAAATATTGTTGCAACACTGCGTTAACCCTCTCAGACTGCCCGTCCGTTTGGGGATGATGGGCAGAGGACATTCTCAGCTCACTTTGCAGTAACTTCCACAATGCTTGCCAGAAATGTGAGGTGAATTGTGTGCCCCGATCCGAAACCAGGCTGTCTGGCAGACCGTGCAGCCGATACACATGTTGCACGTACAATTTGGCCATGTCTTGAGCACTTAGGAGCCCCGCGCACGGAATGAAATGTGCCATTTTTGAAAAGGCATCAACGACCACCAACACTGTGGTTTTCCCCTGCGAGGGTGGAAGGTCTGTTATAAAATCCATAGTAATCATTCACCAAGGTCCCCCGGGGGAAGGGTAGGGCTCCAGTAACCCCGGAGGCTTCCCAGTGGCATGTTTCACCCTCATGCAAGTGGGGCAAGAGCGAACGTAATGCTCCACGTCCTTCTTCACTTTGGGCCACCAGAACTCCCGAGTGACAGCTTGAATGGTCTTTAAAACCCCAAAGTGGCCTGCCGTGGGGGCGTCATGGCACTGGCGTAATACCCTCACTCGCAGTTCTCTGGGGGGCACATAAACAGCTTCCTGATGGTGCAGTATGCCATCCTTCCATATAAGGTCTTTCTGTTCTGCCTGGGGTAACGCGCTCTCTCTGACCCGCTGCTCTTGCGCAAAAGGGTCCTGTTGCTGTGCTTCCCGCACTTCAGCCTCCCAAGAGTCTTGGCAGGCTCCTACTACTGCCTGTTCGGGAGGGATTATGTACTGTAAAGGTTTTGGGGTGGGGTTCCTCAGAAATTCTGGCTTCCTCGAAAGGGCATCAGCCCGCTTATTCTATGCTTGGGAGATGTAATGGATTTTGAAATGGAACCGCGCGAAGAACTGAGCCCAGCGCACTTGCCTCTGATTGAGTTTTCGGGCGGTATGAAGACTCTCCAGATTACGATGGTCTGTGCGCACCTCAATTTCATGCTGCGCTCCCTCCAGATGGTGTCTCCAGGCTTCAAAGGCATCTCTAATGGCTAACAGCTCCTTTTCCCACACAGTGTAGTTTTGTTCAGAGTCTGTTAACTTTCGGGAAAAGTAGGCACAAGGCATCAGTTCTCCCCCTTTTTGACTCGGTTGTAACAAAACCGATCCGAGCGCTAGGTCTGACGCATCAGATTCAACCACGAAAGGGAGCACCGGGTCAGCATGCTGTAGTATGGGTTTGGTAGCAAACCGTCTCTTCAGGCTTTCAAAAGCTTCTTGTGTAGCTTCTGTCCATTGGAAAGGCCCTGAGCCCTTCAGGCAATCCATGAGCGGTGTGGTCTGATGGGAGTAGCTGGCTATGAAACAACGGTAGTAATTTGCAAAGCCCAAGAAGCGTTGCAAGTCCTTTTTGGTCTTGGGGGGTTGCCATGTGAGCACACAATGAACTTTTTCAGGGTCCATTTCTATTCCTGCTGGAGAGATCCTATATCCCAGAAAGTCCAACGTTGTTAGGTCAAACCCACACTTTTCCAGCTTCGCGTAAAGACGGTGTTCTCGTAACTTCTGTAGCACTGCGTGCACGTGTGAGTCGTGTTCTTCAAGGGTATTTGAGTAAATCAAAATATCATCCAGATAAACTATCATGAAACGGTCCACAAAGTCCCGGAATATGTCATTCATGAAATTTTGGAAGACTCCTGGTGCTCCCAACAGCCCATAGGGCATTACTAAATACTCAAATTGACCGTAACAGGTCTTAAAAGCGGTTTTCCATTCATGGCCCGCCTTAATCCTCACCAAGTTGTAAGCTCCTCTCAAGTCCAGTTTCGTGAAAATCTTGGCAGAGCGCAACCTCTCCAACATTTCTCTAATGAGCAGCAACGGGTACCTATTAGGGATGGTGAGCTGGTTTAAGGCTCGATAATCATTACAGGGATGGAGTTCCCCCCCTTTTTTCTTCACAAACAGCAGGGGTGCACCAGCTGGGGACTGTGAAGGGCGAATGAAGCCTTTCTTCAAATTAGCGTCCAGAAACTGTCTTAACGCTGCCAACTCTGGTTCAGATAGAGAGTAAATCCGCCCGGCAGGGATACGTGCTCCAGGCACTAAATGGATGGCACAATCATAGGGCCGGTGTGGAGGGAGTTGCTCTGCTTCCTTTTTATCGAAGACGTCTCGAAAACTCTCATACTTGGCGGGTAAGGTTATCTCCCCTGAGGGTGAGGTCCCAGCCAACACTTGTGGCTCCCCTTCAGGCTGGCAATGTTGCTGGCAGTACTTGGAGGTGAAAACCACCACAGCTTCATCCCAAAAGATTGTGGGGTTGTGCCTAACCAGCCAAGGCATACCCAGCACCGCCGGAAAACGCGGCAAGGACGCCACATAGAACGACAGATCTTCTCGATGCCCAGGTACCTTCACCTCCACTGACTCAGTCACCCGAGTCACCCCCCCCAGACTTCAGGGGCCGGCCATCTATAGTTTCTACCATCAACGGCTGATCCAGTTTCCTTGTGGGAATTTCATGGTGTAGTGCCAAATCTCGATCTATGAAACAGGAGAATGCTCCGCTGTCTATCATCGCCTTGGCAAAGAAACTCGCGCCTGAGGGTAGAGTGATGCAAATGGGCAACAGAAGGGCCCCTTGGGAGGGAAGGGGTCATAACGGAGGCTCAGTGTTTGTAGCTCCCCCCAACTCTCTAGCCTCTACGAGAGCTGGGATTTGAAGTTTTCCGGCGGCTGGGGTTTTCTGGGTTTGGCTGCACAATTTCGGGCAAGGTGTCCCGACTTTCCGCAATAGAGACACAGTCCTTCCCTTCGGCGTCTTTCCCTCTCCTCCTCTGTCAATCACGGTCTAGCCCCCCCAATCTGCATGGGCTCCTCTCCCATGACAGTAGGGATGCCAGGAGTGGGCACGGGGCACGCGCGAGGCAGCAGAGCAGCAACCTGACTTCGAGACGGCTCCATTCTTCACTCCAACTTTCTTCCTTCTAAGCGGCTGTCTATCTGCAAACTCAGTTGAATCAAACCCCTCAGTGAGTCGGGGGGGTGGCACGCGCCAGTTCATCCAACACTTCGGAACTCAGTCCATTTCTGTAGAAGTACATCAAGGCTGGGTCATTGTACTCCGTCTCCTGAGACAAAACTCGAAAAGCGTTCGTGTATTGTCCTACAGACCCTTTCCCTTGTCTCAGGGTTCCTAACTGGTGAGCCACCATCTCCTTCCTCTGAGGGTCTCGGAACATGTCCCCCATCACATTCTTGAAGGCATCAAACTGGCGCAATATCTGGTCATTGCGAATCAAATACGGGGTGGCCCATTTTGCCGCTTCCCCTTCCAATAAACTGATGATGAACGCCACCTTCGCATCATCCGTTGGGAACTCAGCTCTGCGCACTTGAATGTACAACTAACATTGGGCTAGGAACATGGCAAACTGTTCACTCTGGCCCCCGTATCGCACGGGGAGCCCCACTGGAGATTTCACAGGGGCTGCCGCCCCGGGAGGCGCAGCCTGGACTTGAGCAACCAAGGCACAGAGATTCTGGTTATCCACCTGTAAGGCTTGTGTTGCGGTTCTGAGGTTTTGGTTCTCGGCTTGTAGGGCTTGTGTAGTCACTTGGAGGTTCTGGATCTCGGCATACAAGGCTTCCATGGTGATAGGTACTCCCCCTCTTGCTCCGTTCTGGTCCATGTCATCTGCCATGGGAACAGCTTTGAGTAGGGATGGTGGTTGCGTCAATCTGTCCTGTCCAGACCCGAAAGAATGAGGCGGGTGTGTGTGTGCGAGTAAATCTCATTTTATTAGAGTAATAGATACATCAAAAGCATTGCGCTTCATAGGAAAATCTACACTAACTCACTAAAGTCCCTAACTATACTTTAGACATGCTCTGCAACGTGTGAAGGAAGTTGACGCAACGACCCCCCACTGGAGATGGCTGGCTTATATAGGAAATGTCTTTGAACGTAACCTCTGACTCCTTCGTAATTCCTGTCTCTGCCCTGTCCATTTCTCGTGGCGGTGGGAATGGGGGGATAGGGGGCGCGCCTCCAACTGCTCATCGGAAGACACCTGCTCTCGAGCAACAGGCTCAAGGTCAGCGGGCGGCGCTACACTGGATTCCTCATGGGAACTGCTTGGGAAAGGAGGAGCTGGTTCTAACTCTGAAGCTTCCTCCCACTGGTCCTGTGCATCGACTGGGGGAGGCGCGCTCTGCTCCTCTGCAAGAGCGTTACTAATGGGAACTGGCTGAAAAGCAGGCTGTTCCCCTCCTCCACTATCTTGCTCAGACACAACAATCTCCAACTCTGCTCCTTCTGACTGCGGAGGTGCTTGAAACTCATGCCTCCCCCTTTCCAGTTCCTTCTGAGTTGACCGTCTCACAGCAATATCACCCTGCTGCTGAAAGAATTGCACTGGCTGCCCATTTGCTACCAGGCCAAGTTCAAGGTTCTAGTTTTGGCATACAAAGCCCTATACAGCTCGGGACCAGGATACCTGAAAGACCGTCTTACCCCTTATATGCCCAGTTGATCGCTGTGCTCTGCAGGTGAGGGCCTCCTGCAGATACCATCTTATTAGGAGGTTCGTTCTGTACAATATAGGAAATGGACCTTTAGTGTGGTGGCACCTACCCTGCGGAATTCCCTCCCCTTAAATATTAGACAGGTGCCATCTCTGCTATCTTTTTGGCGCCTTTTGAAGACTTTACTCTTTCAACAAGCCTTTTAGGTTGAGACCACCTATCCCAGTCTGCGTCTGTGTTAGAATTGCTCAATATGTTTTTTAATAATGTTTTTAACTCTTTTTTAAAGTTGTTTTTTTAAAAATGTTTTTAACGCTGTTTTGTTTTAATGTATTTTAAGATCTGTTTTTATGATGTTTTAAAGTGTTTTTAGTGCTTTGTTTGCTGCCATGGGGTCCTGCTGGGAGGAAGGGCGAGATACAAATTAATTAATTAAATACATACATATATACATACATGTAAAGTAGGCCCTGTGGAGAGGGGACAGTCTGCCTGTAAAAGGCCCCAACGTTTGTCTTTGCCTGACTCTCTTGCTCTCTTCTTCAAAAGGCAAATGGCATCCATTGTCGGGGGGGGGCTCACAGGAGCAGGCCTCACTGTTGTCTTTGCCTCCCTCCCTCTCTTCTTCCTTCCCATAGGCAGAGCTTGGAAAAGTTACTTTTTTGAACTACAACTCCCATCAGCCCAATCCAGTGGCCATGCTGGCTGGGGCTGATGGGAGCTGTAGTTCAAAAAAGTAACTTTTCCAAGCTCTGCCCATAGGGCACATGATGACTGTTAGCCCTGGGGGGGGTACAGAAGGTGACATTGTGCTAGCTGGTATGCCTATCATGTGCTAGGCACCGTACAAATAGACATGTTTGCTGCTTGCACAATCCAATCAAGAGATGAAACAGAAGGAAAGGGGAGGACAAGTGGGGGAGAGAGAACTCTGCTAAATGCTGGGACAGATTTTTTTTTTAAGTGGGCAGTTGCTGTATTTGACTAAAGAAGGGAAATATTGAGATGACAAAAAGAGGGGAAAGAACTATAGATATGCTAAGCATGGGAATAAAAGGTATGCAAATGTGAAACAGAATATGGCAAAGGATTTTAACAAGAAGATTCTCTTTTTAAAAAAATGAAGAGAGTGTTGGCGAGGATGAAAAGAGGAAGGAGCAAAGATGAGGAGGAGTGAGACCCATGGAGAGATGTGAAGGTCAGGAGAACTTGAAAAATTAATATGGCATGGAAGGGGAGGTTAGTGAAGGGAACAGTTGAGAGGAGTGATGTGGCAAATCAAGAAAGCCAAAAAATGAGACAGGTGAAAGAACTGAGCACAGGAATGAGGGGCTTGAGGTGAGAGTCAGGAGTCAGGTAACAGCGGTTTTCCAGGCCAGAACAAATACAGGCTTGGATAAGGACTTGAGAAAGAAAATAGAGAAAGTGGGGGAAAAGAGATGAATTCTGGTGATATAACGAAGGGGGAAAAGTGACAGGAAAGGTTTGGGCAGGGGAATAAATGCTGTCTTCTGATGGCCTGATAACCCCTTGAAGGAACGTAGGACCTTATACCATCAGGCGATTGGTTCTTTTCATTCAGTATTGTCTACACTGAGCAGCAGTGGCTTTCCAGGTCTTCAGGCAAGAGTCTTTCCGGGTCCTAGTGGCTGGTGCCAGAGACTAACCCTGCAATCAAAAATAAAACTACCAACATAACGCCTCTATATGAATTGATGCACAAAGAAACTTGGGATACCACACACAGTTCTGATCACTGCACTTTAAAAGGATATTGCAGAGTTGGAAATCAGACAGAAAATTGATTGGGGGACATGAGCAATTCCTCCGTGAGGAGAGGTAACAATGCCTGGGGCTTTTTAGTTTAAACAAAAGTGAGGAAGGAGATATAAAATTATGCATGGTGTAGAGAAAGTGGGGAGATTTCCCTTCTTTCATTTTTTCTAGAACCAGGTCATCCAATGAAGCTGAAAGCTGGGAGATTCAGGACAGACAAAAAGGAAGTACTTCATGCAGTGCAGTTATACTGTGGAATTTGGTATCACCAAATGTGGTGATGTGGTGACGGCCACCAACTTAGACAGCTTTCAAAGGGGACTAGGCAAGATCATAGAGGGTAAAGTCTCTCAATGGCTACTAGTCAGGAGGTCAGAAGCAGCATATCTCTGAATACCAGCCACGCTGGGGAGAAATTGCACACATCTCCTTGTGTGCTTCCTTCCCATAGCCCTCTGGTTGGTTACAGTGAAAACAAAATGCTGGACTAGACAGGCAGGGCTCTTCATATACAAAGCCCCAGGGAATGTAGTATATGCGTCTCTTTTGAGAGTCCAGATCTTGGAACTGCTTGGCATGGAAACTAGGCCTATCTTGTACATACAAAAGCCCTTTTTATAACCCACTGTGTAGAAATCCACATGAAATACATTTCCCTCACCAATCAGAACAATTATTCAAACAGATCGGTTCCTCCCTCCCCTCATACATAATATTTAGAACAGAAAGAAAATTGTGTAGCCATTAATTCTGATATTTTTGTTCATTCCTTACTTGATTCAGCACCCACACACCATTAGAATTTGTGCATTTGTGGTGGTGGGGAGATACCTTTTATTCTCAAAAAGACATTGATTTTATGAGACCGTTTCTCTTTTTTTAATGGTGCTTTTAAAAACACATTGGATATCACTCTGTCCCCAGGGGTGCCATTCTGGTGTGCATGGAATACCTTAATAGGCATTTTACAGCTTCTTAACTGTCTCCTGCTGGAAAAATGTGAAGGAATATTGCACCAGGTTAAAAATACTAGAATTAATAGAACTCTTGAGATCCTGCTGGATCATACAATCCCCATAGCAATTGCTTAATGACCTTATACAAATGCTAACACCATGAACTGTTGAGAATACCTGAAATGTGCAGGTGGCACCAGCAGCGCATGTAGCATAGAAAACCTTGTATGGTACAAATATACGTTGTAGAACCTCAGCCATTTGAAATGCACTTCAAACTCAAGGAGTCACTATTGAGGTTTTCACAAGGCATATTGGAAAATGGAAAATGAATTTGTAGTTTGGCTTGTGGGCATGATCCACAATGGATGCCCTGCATCAGGGGTGGCTAACATTTTTGGCCCGAGGACTTCATGAGCCCACTGCAACACCTCTGTGGACTGCATGCCACCAGTGGGTGTGGCCATCCCACACTCAGCACACCACAACACACCCATCCACATGTGGTATTGGACAAGAAAGTTTAACCCTCTTCTCCATCTAAGCCCAGCATTACAGTGGTGAGGAACATAGCATCTACTCAGCCCTTCAGATCCTCTTCAGTAAGTCCCATTCAACTGCATTCACCTGGGTTAGATTGGGTTAGATTGGCAGCAGCGGTGAATAAGGCACACAGCATTCCCACCCACCCTTCACTTAGAGCTGCTCTGATGCTCTTCAAGCACCCCAGAAGTGCTCCTGCAAAAACTGCCAAAAACACCCCGAGTAACACTATGGACAGAATGAAATGTTGGACTCCACCAGTGATGCCTTCACAGCAGGTTCAGCAGACGTCTGGTGGGCCAGAAAAAAAGTAGTTTGGTGGAACCAGATCTAGGTTGAGACACTATCAGTTTACCACACCAGCATTATATAGTCCCAGTGCATATCAAAATCCTGGATACCACGCAGCCCCTTGGCCAGGAAAAAATCTAGCAAGATTTCTTGACTTATTGAAGCACTGTGCACAGTGCCACAAGGTAGGGTGATCACTTAGATGGCTTTAAAAAAGCAAATTCATGGAGGATAGAACTGTCAATAGCAATTGGTCTCAAAAACTAAACAGAGGGTCCATGTTCACATACAGTATGCTGCTAAATACTAGTTACTAGAGAACACAGACGTAACTATTGTCTGCACCCTCGACTAGCAAGTTTCCCAGAAACATCTCTTTCTGTGGTAAGCAGAATATTGGACTAGATGGATCTAGGATGGGAGGAGCCATGTCTCAGTGGCAGATCACACTTCATATTCAGATTCAGTCCACAGCATCTCCAAGTAGGGTTGGAAAGACTTATTCTAAAAACCTGAGAAGTCTCTGCCGGTTCAGTGTTGCAGAAGATGCTGAGCTAGATGGACAAATGGTCTGACTTGGCATAAGGCAGCTCCCTAAGTTCCTCTGGTCGCATCCAGAAGTGATCTTATGTTCTGATGCTTTTGTGGAAGGAATGGAACACTAACAGCAATGTAGCTCCACCTTGTGCAATGTTGCAATGGCTCCCACCTGTTGCAGCAAACTTCAGCTTTTTTTTTTTTTTTTTTGCGCACAGCTTCCATGCAGTATCCTGGATACACAGTATGCACAGAAGTGCTAGGAATTGGTTGCTGGCACTGAATGAGATTAAAAGGTAAAGGTGTCCCCGCACTTGTAGTGCGAGTCGTTTCTGACTCTTAGGGTACATCTTGCGACGTTTACCAGGCAGACCATATATATGGGGTGGGATTGCCAGTTCCTTCCCTGGCCTTTCTTTACCCCCCAGCATATGCCGGGTACTCATTTTACCAACCACGGATGGATGGAAGGCTGAGTGGACCTCGACCCCTTTTACCGCTTTAATGAGATTAGGGCATCTTATAAATGCTGGAATTGGTGGACAAGCCCTGAATGATACAATAAAGCAGAGTCTGAAAGATAACCCAGTTCAACTGACTTGTGTGTTGTCAAGCTGAATGCAGCCTCCCAGAACCTCCTGTTTTGCTCTCTGGCTGGGATGGCAAAATCAGAGGATTATACAGTACCTGGAAGTTGAAACCACTCAATCTTCTATAAAGAATGATAAGCAGGTCCCCTGAAGATACTGGCTCAGTTGTCCATGATGACTCAATTTGCCTGCTAACTCAAAACACATTGGTCCCCAATAAACAGATTCCTATACATCTTTGAGGTTACCTCTTGTCTTTGTTTCAACTGCCTAGATTGCCACAACATTGATTGGTGGGTGTGTTCAACTTGGTAGGTTCCAAGTAGCAGAGAGGAATACTGAAGATTAAGATATTAAGACACATCTTAAATCTTTAATTTGTTTAGAACTATGGTACATTAGAAGTACATAATACATTCATTTAAACTAACAAGGATTTTTCTAAATAACAGGGAGAATGGAAAGATGTGATGCTGAGTCACAAAAGTGAGTAGGATAAAGTTTTTCTTTAAAGAAAAATCTGGTCAGTACACAAATTATGTTTTCTTTGTGGATTCTGATGATCTCTCTGAATTACCTACAGAGAATTCAGACTGTGCTATCTCAGAGGACAGCAGCACATTTACTTCCAATTTATTCCCCTTTCTTTCTATTCAGTAAAAGAGGCTCCAGAACACACAGAGGGATCCTTTCTGACAAAGGACAAAAACAACTTCAAAAAGCTTCCAACTTTTGCACCAGGGACAAAGAGAGAGACATTGCTTTCTAATCAACCTGACAAATGCTCATTTCTCAGATGCAATATGTTTTAAATAAAGGTTTATCTTTTGTATTCATTCCTAGACATTATACATGTATCACTGAACACTAAAGTCAGGATCATTCAGACCATGGTCTTTCCGATCTCTATGTATGGATGTGAAAGTTGGACAGTGAAAAAAGCGGACAAGAGAAAAATCAACTCATTTGAAATGTGGTGCTGGAGGAGAGCTTTGCGGATACCATGGACTGCGAAAAAGACCAATGATTGGGTGTTAGAACAAATTAAACCAGAACTATCACTAGAAGCTAAAATGACGAAACTGAGGTTATCATACTTTGGACACATCATGAGAAGACATGATTCACTAGAAAAGACAGTAATGCTGGGAAAAGCAGAAGGGAGTAGTAAAAGAGGAAGATCAAAGAAGAGATGGATTGATTCCATAAAGTCAGCCACAGACCTGAACTTACAAGATCTGAACAGGGTGGTTCATGACAGGTGCTCTTGGAGGTCGCTGATTCATAGGGTCGCCATAAGTTGTAATCGACTTGAAGGCACATGCAACAACAAATCACTAGAAGCTAAAATGACGAAACTGAGGGTATCATATTTTGGACACATCATGAGAAGACATGATTCACTAGAAAAGACAATAATGCTGGGAAAAACAGAAGGGAGTAGAAAAAGAGGAAGGCCAAACAAGAGATGGATTGATTCCATAAAGGAAGCCACAGACCTGAACCTACAAGATCTGAACAGGGTGGTTCATGACAGTTGCTATTGATGGTTGCTGATTCATAGGGTCGCCATTAGTCGTAATTGACTTAAAGGTGTATAACAACAACAACAACAACATATTTAAAGTGTGGGGATAGGACAGAGAAAAATTCTACACATTGAGATCCAGTGATTTGAAGGTTTCAACTTTTCTAGCATTCTGTTATCATATAAACCTGGGTGTGTCCAACCTGCCTTATCATATTCTTCAACACTAGAGTTCTCAGTTGTGCATATGATAGTGATGTCAACCTATGCCAGACATCTTGATAAGTGTACATGAGTTATCTTTTCTTGTTGTGCTGTATGTACTCCTGCAGTGCTGTGGTTCAAGTAGCTGCTGAATTTGTCAGCAACTTATCCTCAGAAGGGCTGGATTGTGGGGGAGGCGCAGTCATCTGAGCTTCTCCATTGCCTCCACTGGGAATGATTCGTTTATACTACCTCTTTTGCAGGCATAACTCTATCTGGAAAAGGACTGGTCCCAATTAAGTACAGATTGAAACAATGCTTCTTCAATGCCACACACCTGTTGCATTGGCACAGGGCTGCCAGCGTAAGGGCTCAGCCACAGACCTGAACTTACAAGATCTGAACAGGGTGCTTCATGACAGGTGCTCTTGGAGGTCACTGATTCATAGGGTTGCCATAAGTCACAGTCGAGTTGGAGGCACATAACAACAAAACTACCTTTTTTCCTTCCAATATGATATGACTAACTATTAAACCTGAATAGTTAGTCATATCATATTGGAAGGGGGAAAAGTATTGAAAACAATATTTTGAAAGATTTAGAGATGATTGAATATTGATATAATAGCCTTTGATCCAACATTAGTAGAGATGGAAGGACAGTGCACTTAAAGCAATTGTACTGTGTACAATTCTGGTCATCTCACCTCAAAAGGTTATTGTAGAGCTGGGAAAGGTTCAAGCAGAGGGCAGCCAAAATGAGCAAGGGGATGCAGCCACTTCCCTACGAGGAACATTTGGAGCTCTTCAATTGAGAGAAAAGACAAGTAAGAGGGGACATGATAAAGGTGTATAAAATTATGCATGGTGTGGACAAAGTGGATAGAGAAAGGTTTTTCTGCTTCTCTCACATGGGTACATCCCATGAAGCTGAATGTAGGAAGATTCAGGACAACGAAAGAAAGTACTTCACTCAGTGCATAAACTGTGAAATTCCCTCCCACAAGATGTAATCACAGCCACACCTTGGGTGGCTTTAAAAGAGAATAAGGCTTCTCATAGGCAATTGGTGAGCCACTGTGAGAACAGGATGCTGGACTAGTTGGGCATTGGCCTGATCCAGTAGGGCTCTTCTGATGATATTATTATGAAGCCAGATGTTATGGGAGGGGATATTATTATTCCAGACATGATTATGAAAAAAAAGCAGGGGAGACACAACTATAGGTTAATTGATTTTAGTTACATTACCAATAGGGAGAAACATTAAAATATTGCTTATGTTATATCTCACAAGAATATGGATTCTTATTTAATTATGAACCTTATACAGCAATATTATTATAATGCCACCAATTCATAGTAGTGGCTCCATTTGGCAGACCCTTTATCTTAGGCTGTAATTCAATGCTTGAACCCATTGTCTAAACATGTTCTTCATTTCTGAGGACATTTCTAAGTGAACTTCAGTCTTATATAAGATATTCTACCAACTTTGTTAATAAACTGGGACAGATTCAAAGTACTGATGATAGGGATATTTTGGAACATCAGATGTTACATCATTATACTGTATACTACTATCCCTCAGCAGGGAGCCTTAAGCATTATAGCAGATATCCTGAAGGCAAAACTGATGTTTCAAAGCCTTCTACGTATCCTTCCAATATGAATTGTGCAGAAGTTATTAAAACCCTTTTTCTTTTAAATTGGGAGTTTTATTAGCAAAGAAAAGGGATTGCTATGGGGTCTCTTCCATTGCCCCAGTTGTTGCCAAACTGTACATAAGACTATTTATTTATTTAAACTATAAAATAGATTTAAACCCTGCCTTTCACCAGATTCCAAGGCTAGCTTACAAAAAGAACATTCCGGTAACACTAATTAGAACAAAATTAAGACACCATCATGTAAAAGAGCAATATAGCAGCAGCCACACTAAATAAAAACTAACATGAAGCAGCATGAAGCAATCTACAGAGAATTAAAGCCTGGGGAAATTTTAAAAAGGTGCCAAAATGTGTAAGTTAAGCTTCCTTAAGGAGAGTAGTCCAGAGTCGGCCACCAACTAAGCGCATCCTTTCTCCTGCGTGCACTCACCACACCTCAGATGGCAGCAGAGTACAAATATGATGTACATCATACTTCAGTCATTCATCAAGTATTCATCACATATGTTAATTTGACTTGTTAATCAGGAGAAATTAGGAAAAAATATGAGAGATGATAAAATTCATTTTGAAATGATTCCCATTACATTAATTTCTTAACTTGGATATTCAAGCCATTGTCAAACAAATATTTTATCAATTCAGTTGATTGCACAACATAGCTCAGCATTACCCCTTGCAATCTAATTAAAGAATGTGCCATAGGTGCCTCTGACATACACTATGGGTGATATTCACCTACCATGCCCCATCAATGCAAGGATTCCTGCTTGCGCAATAGGCCTTCCTTCCTTCTCCTCATCTTGTGCTCTGAGAGGCTGGGGGAACCCCTAGAACAGATTTAGGGAGGGGTGCGGGTAAAGAGGGGGAGAATGTTCTGTTGCACAAAAAGGAATCCTTGCACAGGTTCAACAAGAGCCTTGGTGTATGTTGACTTTCACCCTCTATATGGGGGAAATCACCAGGAAATTTTAGAAGAGAATTGGTGAACATCTAAGCAGCGTGAGGGGAAAAAATGTAGAAGCACCTTTAGTAAAACACTGGTTGGAATCTTTGCCTAACATCAGGAATTTGCTTTTTAGAGCAACTGAGCAACCCTACAGGGAAAACATTATTATTTGGAGGAAAAAACAAGAGAATTTTGAGGCTTTGCAATGCACTACCTCAGGGTGCCACCACTGGCAAAATTAACAAGAATGCTTCCACCTGATCTCTGCTGTATACTTTAGTAGTGGGATCTTTAAATAGTCTAACTTCTAGATATATTATTACTAATCCATGCCAACTGCAGGAGTCATTAGCAATTGGGGTCTAGTGGTGGTTAGAGTGCTGGACTAGGACCAGGTTCAAGCCCTCACTTGGCTATGAACCTTCGTGGGTGAACTTGGGCTATTCACAATCTTGCAGTCATGGAGACCATGAAATCCTGAGCCGGCCCAGATAAGACGGCCTCGGCATGGATGTTGACATCCCCCAGAGCTAACAGTCTGGGGGATCTCAACAGTACACCCAAGACCACCTCAGTCAGCTCAGCTAGGGAATCTGTTGGGCAGCGGGGTGGGCGGTACACCAACAGAATCCCCAGTCTCTCCTGCTGACCCAGCATAAGGACTACTCCAGACCAGTAGTCACATGCACAGGGTGCTTGCAGAGGGAGATGGAGCTCCTATAGACCACAGCAACCCCCCTCCCTGACCCCCAGGTCTACGCTGATGCTGAACCAGGTACCCTGGCAGGCATATTCCATGCAAGTAAAGTAATGCTCAAGATTCTACAACAAAGGCTCTTACCATATATGGAGGGAGAAGTGCCAGATGTCCAAGCTGGATTTAGAAAGGGAAGAGGCACCAGAGATCATATCGCAAACATACGTTGGCTAATGGAACGGACCAAGGAATTTCAGCAGAAAATCACCCTGTGCTTTATAGATTACAGCAAAGCCTTTGACAGCGTAGATCATGAAAAATTATGGAATGCTTGAAAAGAAATGGGGGTGCCACAGCATCTGATTGTCCTGATGCGCAATCTATACTCTGGACAAGAGGCTACTGTAAGGGCAGAATACGGAGAAACCGATTGGTTCCCAATTGCAAAGGGTGTGAGACAGGGGTGTATTTTATCACCTATTTATTTAATCTATACGCAGAACATATCATACAAAAAGCAGGATTGGACCAAGATGAAGGAGGTTTGAAAATTGGAGGGAGAAATATCAATAATTTAAGATATGCAGACGATACCATACCACTAGCAGAAACCAGTAACGATTTGAAATGAATGCTGGTGAAAGTTAAAGAGGAAAGCACAAAAGCAGGACTACAGCTGAACGTCAAAAAGACTAAAGTAATGACAACAGAAGATTTATGTAACTTTAAAGTTGACAGTGAGGACACTGAATTTGTCAAGGATTATCAATATCTCAGCACAGTCATTAACCAAAATGGAGGCAATAGTCAAGAAATCAGAAGAAGGCTGGGACTGGGGAGGGCAGCTATGAGAGAACTAGAAAAGGTCCTCAAATGCAAAGATGTATCACTGAACACTCAAGTCAGGATCATTCAGACCATGGTATTCCCGATCTCTATGTATGGATGTGAAAGTTGAACAGTGAAAAAAGCGGATAAGACAAAAATCAACTCATTCGAAATGTGGTGTTGGAGGAGAGCTTTGCGCATACCATGGACTGCAAAAAAGACAATTGGGTGTTAGAACAAATTAAACGAGATCACTAGAAGCTAAAATGATGAAACTGAGGTTATACTTTGGACACATCATGAGAAGACATGATTCACTAGAAAAGACAATAATGCTGGGAAAAACAGAAGGGAGTAGAAAAAGAGGAAGGCCAAACAAGAGATGGATTGATTCCATAAAAGAAGCCACAGACCTGAACTTACAAGACCTGAACAGGGTGGTTCACAACAGATGCCATTGGAGGTCGCTGATTCATAGGGTCGCCATAAATCGTAGTCGACTTGAACGCATTTAACAACAAATATTGTTTGGATCAATAAGGCTCCTGTACCTCCTGAATTTTTCTGTGTTCTGTGGTGTGTTGTTACCCTTTTGGTGCATTCACAAAGTACTGGCCTGGATTAGGAAATGAGTACACAGCAAAAGTAAACTCAGGACACAAATCCAACAAAAAGCAAACAATAATTAGAGCTTACTGAAAATAATATATATCAGTGATTGTTATGACAGCTCTCCTCATTGGCAAACCAAATATCCTGAGGAATAATTCTGTATTTGAATATACATTTGTTTCAATTGACTGGAGTACAGCAAGGTCCTCTTGGACTTCTATAGGTGCTATAGCTAGAGCACCATTAATCTTTTGGGTGCTCCAAAGCTTAGCAATTGTAGTTGCATCTATCCCAGAGAATAATGAGCCACACACACTTTTATCTTACCTTTTTATTGGTGAAAGAATATGCACACTTCTGAGTAATGCAAAACTCTTCATACAGAATTTACAAACTGCTAATGAAGAGCTATTAAAGCAAACAAAGCTTCAAGTGGAACTGGTGGATGTACCATTCTGATAACCATTCCATCCCTGTGCTAGCATTGAGTTCTTTTCTGAGCACAATTAAAGATGCTGGTTAGAAACCTAGGAAGATGCCACATGCCAGGTCAGACTTTTTTGTCCATCTAGCCCAGTATTGTCTAATTGACTGGTAGCTGCTCTCCAGGATCTCCAACAGAGGTCCACCTGATCCTTTTAACTGGAGATGCCAGGGACAGAACCATTGCTCTGCCACCAAACTATGGTCCTTCACCATATTACCTTTAAAACTTAAAATGGTTTAGGGATGGGGAACCTGTAGCCCTCCAGTTGTTGTTGAATTTCAACCCTCATCAACCCCAGCCACCATGACCAAAGCACAGGGATGATGGGAGTTGCAGACCAACATAATTTAGAGGGCCACAGGTTCCCCATCTCTTGTTTAAGAGACCATACCCTTGGCTTTGACTGTACCCATCCTATGTGATTCTGGTGGCAAAAATGGAAAGGGCTTTATCTCTGACAGCACCCAGGTTGTGGAATCCCTTGCCCCAAGATTCACTTTGCCATTTTCAATCAATAAAGTTTTTTTCTGTTTAGTCAAGCATATGTCTAGCCTTTTGATTATATTAGTCTCCCATTATAATGTGGTTCTTTATTGGGTTGTCATGATTTTAGCATATTAATGCTGTGCAACAAAATATGTTTATAATGACATTAAGAGGGAACAAAGTTGATATAAAAAGTCTGGATGTGAGTAAAGTGATTGACCTAGACCTACATGAAATTCTTATAAACTGAGCAATGTGGATAACAAGATACTCCTCCCAGGCCTATACCACTTCAGTAAAACATATTAGCAAGTCTTGCTCAGCAGCCATTCCTGGAAAATTCTGATCCCCTTTCTGCAAAACTTGATGACTGACAAAATTACATCAAGGAATACTATTAGCCTGTAATAAGTTAAACGTACATGCAATATGACTAGCTTGACATATCCAATGTTTCAAATTTATTTTATTAACCTTGGTCATAGCAGCTCTGACATATTGTTCTGGTGAAAGCCACTTCTTAAACTGGGAAGCTGCAAAACTAGGGCAGCATTGATAAATAAGAGGTTATTGTTATGGGGAAAACGGATGGCTAGATCCAGTCTTACTGGGTGCCTGACTAGATTGTGTCCATTCCATTTCTGGGCTTGATTAAACTTCCTTCCCCTATGTGAAAGAAAAGGAATAATCATTTCTGACCCAATCATCTAACAGATTTCTAATGCGTCTTTCACATTTTTATTAATTTAGGTCATAGCCACATAAGCAAACAGTAAAGCAATTGTTGGTTTGATCCCCATAGACAACTCATGAAAATTTATTCAATCGTGTATTTAGTTATAACGCTTATGCCCTTGTTTTTTCTCCAAAGACTCTTCTTAGATTCAGCAATATAGCTTCATAATATATTTTCTGGATCCAAGATCAATTAAGACATTGCTTAATTGATAAGCAATGATAGTCAGAAAGTCACTAAAACATATCGAAGAAAGGAAACTGCCTACAAGAGGGAACATAGAAAGCTGCCTTTCACTGAGTCAGGCCATTGGTCCATTTAGCTTAGTATCGTCTTCTGGCAGCAGTTCGCCAGGTTTTGAGACTTTTTCCATGCAGTGCATGTGCTGTTAGCTGACATGATTTGGGAACACAAATACATATACTGCACTAACATGGGATGCGGGGCAAGTCTTCCACTGAACCAAGACATACACATGCAAAGCTATGGGGAGGCTCATACCTCTGAAAGTAATTCTTTGCATCGCCTAAGGGAGTCTTGAGTCTTGCGTCATGCTTTTGTGAAGTAGAATTTAAACAGCAGGATAAAGCAGGATAGGATGTAGTGCGTTCTTCTTTAATCTTACCACTGCAGTCATGTATTTACTTTGTATGGAAATCTTTATTTGATAATAAAAATAGCATTCACAGACGCTTTCCTTCTTAGTAGCTACATCATATACATTGTGTTTTATCCCAAGGAAAGAATCTTATACTGGGTAAAGTCCACATCTACTTATACTAATGTCATGTATAAACCCGATTAAATCAAATAAAGCTATGAACAATGTAGTATTTATATATGCATAGTGTTTTATAAAAAAGATTGGCCCACATACTCTTTTTCATCAACACAGAAGAGAGCATTATGACTATAGCACACTGCAAGAAATGATGACCAAAGAACACCGACTGCATACAAGTGCCTAAGAGTCAAACAGGCAGCCCCCACCACCACCACCACCATGAGGAAAGATATGATATTCAAACGAACAAAAGCTTCAGAGTTACTTATATAGTCTCCTGTTTAAAACAGCTTTACATACCTGATTCAGTTTACATTAAAATATATCCTCATGAATCAATTTGTTCCTTTCCCCCCCAGAAATATAAACACTTAGCACATTCCCCACAGCTAAATTTTGTCATAAAGTCTCTTTTATACAAGAAAAAAGGCAACAGTTTTTGTTTTCAACAGGCTCTATTAATTACAATTTAAACTCTGTACATACAATGATTGGCCATCTTTTCCCCCCCTTTTCTTTACAGTACCATGGCAACAACAGTGATAGACTTGTAATCCTTAATCTGTGTGTATGTGTGTGTGGAAAAGATGGTGAAACAGTACACATGTACACATCAATGCACTGTAAAATAAAAAGCAGCAGTTTTAAACCTTTAGTGGTCCAACAGTAACGGCAAACGTTTTGGCTCAGCTAGGCAGTAATCCATTAATATCTCAAATCAGTACTACAGCAGACTTACCACACAAACTTGCCATTTAAAAAAACCAGAACCTTGTATTTTTTTTCCTGTATTCTTTATAGTCCAAAGTATAGCATATACTATATTTAGGCATTGGAACCTCAAAACCAAGCTTTCCAGCTACTGCTTCTTTTGACAGTCCTTGACACATCGTGTTTTCTTTGCAAATGCACTTTTGTCTCAAGGAAGAGTGAATTGGTAAACGGAAAAGAAAAAGAGAATAATAGAGGCAGCTCCATTTGGCAATAATAGTAATAAAAACATTTAGCCTGAATGGAAGGCATTAAAACTCAGTCTGTGAAAAGAACATTTGTTCCTCAAAATGCATCTTGATTCAGGAACCAAACTTAATATAAACTTCTCTTCAGAGTAGACAAATGATATCATGCAGACTCCAATTTCATCTGCCCAGTCCTACCAGTTGAAGAAGACTCACAGTGGTACTGCAGTTGTGAAATATTGTTAAGTGTTGCAGAAATGAAAAACTTGATGGTTGATCCCATGCATGACAAAGTACAAAATGGCTCCCAGTCCTTGGCCATCTTGCTTCCTTTTAAAGGAGACCCAAAAGTACATATTGTTCATGGAACACACTATAAACGCCTTAACATATTGTGCTGTATGGAACTGTATAAATATCCTTCATCCCAATAGTAGTCTTTTCAAATAGTTCTTAATTTTAGCAATACGTTTATTTGTAAATAAAATAACAAAAACCTCCAACCACAGTAGTTCTCAGTTTTTAATGATAGCCCCCGCTCTTCCTCCAACCCATCCTTTAGAAAATCCCACATACATCATTGCAGTGAATCACAATGAAAGCACATCAGTGTGGTTGATCATAAAACTCTTTACCATTGTTGGCTTGCTCTTCAAGTAACTAGGAAAGGGACAATGCAACAAGAAGTTATCAATGGAAAGATTTATGCTCATTATGGTCACTGATTATGGAAGAACACAACTTTCATAATCCTTGAGGATGAACATTTGGCGATTTTTTTTTAATGAATACATTGGAAAATACTTTAATGCCATCATACACGTACATATTCTCATGATTCAATTTCATCTATATTGTTGCTGTTGGAGGCATTTGATGTGAGGAACCAAAATGGATTTTAGGTTGTTTCCTTTGCTCTTGGGAATTCTGAATGCTAGGAAGGCCACAACTGTGCCCATAAGAACCATTAAATACTGAGGTCAGTACTGCATTCTTTATAGGGTCGCCGTCTTTGCTCAGGTGGGTGCCTATTATTCTTATTAGTGTCATATTTCAGAAGGCGCTCTTCCTTCTCCCTGAAGCCAATTCTGTCATCTCTATTCCTTTTGTCAGGAGACCGCTCTCTCCTCCGTTCTGGGGTCCTCTCCCTTCTCCTGTCAGTTGATTTTGCCCTCCTTTCAGGGGGTGAGTTCTCTCTCTTCCTGTCTGGTGACCTCCGTTGATCCATTAGCCTTTCGAGTGACCGCCTCCTTCTGCTAGGTGAGCCATCCCTCCTGTGAGTTGGTGACCTCTCTCTTCGTCTCTCTGGAGAAAAGTCTCTCCTCTTCTCGTGTCTTTCCCTTCTCTCCAAAGTATTGTCAGCACTCCTAGTACCTTCCCTCCTCTTCTCTGGAGATTTCCGTTTTTGTCCGTTGATCACCACCATCCTCTCTGGTTGCCGGTCTCGCCTTCCTTCTGGTGACCTGTCTTTTTTCCTGCCTGTTATGCTATTGCTGTTTTTAGAAGTTCCATTCCATGTGTGGTGCTCATTGGATTGTCTGCCAAATTCTCTGCTGCCTTTTGGGTCTTTAATATATATCCGCTTGTCTCCATGTTGTGATGATTTGTGAAGATCTGGTGGATAACTGGGCTCCAATAATGAGTGTTGTCTTCTGTCAGATGGCATGTTTTTCATTTCCGATACATTTTGTGAACCTGTGGCTGGACTGTTCCTGTCACTGCTGGGGTCTGAAAAAAAGACAACAAAATGTTTGGTACCAGTCCTTCATTTTAGAGTCTGACACCAGTCATTCATTCCTCAGACTTCATTAGTGACAAAAACAAACAACTGTTAAGCAGTCAGTAGGAGACTAACTGAAGCTTTTGTTAATTTCAGCTGTAACCACAAAGGATGAAAGCTATAGATTAGTATTGCCACTTGTCCTGGCTGCAACCATCTTAGACCAGATTCTGGTCTCCTTTACATTGGTAGTGGAGGGATTTTAAACCTTCTCAGGTATAAATGTTTACATAGGAAGCTGCCTTATAGAAAGTCAGACCACTAATCCATCTAGCTCAGTATTTACATTGACTTGCAGCAGTTCCCCAGGGGTTCAGATACCAGTCTTTCCCTGTGCTGTTTTCAGCCTTACGTGGAGATCCTGGGGATCCTTGGACCTTATGCATGCAAAGCATGTGCTCTACCACTGAACTATGGCCCTTCCCTGCCCCAAGTCCTTTAGAATTAACACCATCATATCCTCCTTTTCCTTTCACTGTTCCAATCTCCAAGTATGAAAAGTATATTTTTTAAAAAATGAGTGTTTAATTTTTTTAAAAAATGGGAGGGAATTGTCTTCTCAGAGAGCAAAGTGTTTATCTTTTATTCATAAGATATTCTTGTATGTGCACAAAAATCTTGTTGCGTGATGTACTGTGGAGATACTGGTTTCATTGGTTTTTAATCTTTACATTATGATCTTTGAGTTCCTATTCTTGGAAACAGAAAGCATACAACGCCAGTAAGTTTCAGTATACTATGGGAGTGTGGTGGGGACAATTTTGGTTTTGCCACAATGATTCAACTTAAATACACACAATGAGAGGCAGCAGGGTGGGGAGTGGGGGGCAGGAAGGACAAGATCTCATCTTTTTAAAGCAATGGAAAGTTGTTTAGATGTGCAGAATGGATCTTTTAGAAATACTAAAATTTCTCCTTCACCACAAATATAGATGATGTAAGCTCTATGACTTTTTAATGGCAATATGAAAAGCAAAACATTGGTGCTAGAGCAAATTTAAAAATTTTATATATCAGTTGCAATGGATGATTATGAATTCCTTATTACAAAAAAGGTCGCTTTGAGAGGTGTGTGGTATTCTTTAAAAAAGAACAAGAAAAACACAACTGTCTTCTATAAGACAATTTTACAGATTTTAAATCAAGAAACTCAACATGTGCCCAACTAAAATGAAAAGCCACCAAATGAGTAAAGCCACCAAATGATTTAGAGTCCAATACTTTTCTCTCTTTCCTCCTGAATGTTAAATAAACTTTGAGATGCAAGCTCTTTTCTTGACCAATTAGCTTAGTTTTGGTTTTGTGCAGGCCATTATTTTGATGATTTCTTGATAGAAACTATGTACAAGCTTCATCTTATTAACTGGCTTTCAAAATGGAGGATCAAGTTCTTTTCTTCCATTGATGCCAAGTAACTTTGGTATCTTGTGGTCTGTTGTAAGAGACCATGTTGTGCAGTGTACTTACAATTGAAGGAACTGCAGGTTGCTCAGAATGAATTGCCATATATACAGAAGTATAGCAAAGCGGAAAGCAATGTGAGAGAATTAGGCCACAGCACAGAAACACCTAGTATTGATTTTAGCTACAAACCGTAGTTTGATTATGGCCCATAAGGTAGAAGCAAGACTCCCCGAGCTTGTCATTTCTCATACATGCAGCGATATTAGGAGGTATCATCGCTGAGGAAGGAAGAGACCGGCACCAAGAAAAGTAGGAGAAAGAGAAAGAGAAAAGTAGAATGTTTAGATACCCTATAATAAAGAGGAAAGAAAAAATAATCTTCATTTATTTTAATCTTGGAATAAAGAAAAGTTTATTTTTTCCAGTCAGGATTGTCTAGGCATCACCCAGATATAAGGCTGCAGAGACAGCAGTTGTTAAAGCGACATATTATAATTAAACATTTTAAAAAGGTGATTAGGTAACCCAGACAACTAAAGCATCCATTCTGAGAGAGAGAGAGAGAGAGAGAGAGAGAGAGAGAGAGAGAGAGAAAGAAGGGAGACATAATTGGAACAGTGAGAGAGAATGTTAGAGGAAAAACAGTTAACAATCAGCGACAAAAAGAAGCCCACTAATGATCACAATGTTAAAAATAAGTACAAAACTCATTACAAAAATATACAGCCTCGTTAGAGAAGCATGTTCCAATCAAGTCAGAAAAATATTGGAGCCTAACATTATTTTCTGAAGCAACTTGTTAGTGACTGCAGTGGACAGTACTGTGGGAGCTAAGCCCCCGAAAGTTACAGGCATATTGCAGCAGCAGCACAGTCCCTTTCTTGAAAATGGAATTTGTTATGTTTTTAGAAATTGTTACTTGCAGCCAAAACATAAAATAAGGAAAGGAAAAGAAACTTCCCCATCCCATGCCCTGGTGTTGGATTTTCATCCTTAGTGCAACAGACATTCTTGAAGATGTGAAGCACTTTTTTAAACAAAACAAACAAAAACCAGGATATATTTATGATGTTTAGCATATGATACAATACTTTACAGCCAAAAGAGCATAGGAAAGGACAGCGTAGAAAGAACATTACACAACTTTAGTCCTGGTGAAAGATGACCAACAGAGAGGTTTGTACAAGAGAATTGCAAACACAAGAGCTTTGATTCATTAAATAGTATAAATGGATTTAACTCTATAGGGTGGAATTGGTCAGACAGCTCACATTGCAGACAGATGAGTGCAAGGTATTGAGCTTGTCATATGAAAAAAGACAATGAGTCTATCTGTGATCAATTCACACTTTTAAACAAAAAATTAGGGATCGGAGTGTGAGGTGTTTAGTAATCATCACCAGCACAGCTTGGGATAAAGCACTCAAATCAACTGTGTCTACAAGCAGTCTTACAGCTTCTTCTTACATCTCTTGAGAAAACATTTCCCATCCCAGCACCTGCTACACTGCTCCTTCACTTCAAGAAAGTGCCTGGCTGCCTCTGACAGAACAGTAGAAAGAACTCACATGTGTTCCTTTAGGGTGAATTTTCATAATGTTAAAGTCAACATGTTAGTTTGACTTTTTGAGGATGATTGTGTGTCTAGAACAAGCTTTGTAAGCGGTGTAATATGGGCCTAGATCAGCCTCCCCTAACCTACAGATGCTGTTGAGTTCCAGCTCCCATCAGTCCCAGACCTGTAAAGCCAATCATCAGGGATGATGGAAGTTCTAGTCTAATCATATTTGGAAGACACCAGGCTGAGAAAGGGTGGCCTAGATCGTAAGTCCTGAATCCCCAAATTCAGCTTTGCAAGACAAACTGAATTGACATCTGGACACATAACTTAACCATTTGTAAGATCAGTTCAATTTGACGCCAATCTACTAAAACACAAAACAAACAAAACACCTTGTGATGATTCTATATGTAAAAAAGTATGTGTAAGGATTCACCCTTAAAATGTGAAACACTCCCATCCTTTCACAGCCTTGTGGCAACAAACCAACCTCTCCTCCATTCAGTTTGTGGAGAAGAAAAGTAACCTGATTGGGACTTATTTCCCACAATGGGATAAAAGGAATATAATTTATTGATATATTATTATCCCAAATATGGGGAGCATAAAGGTCATCTGTCCATGTATGTGCTTATAACTCATAACTGGTTAGAAACCAGTTATAGCTGGGAAAAGCCCTACACCTAGGGCATACCTTTGAATAATTATCTCAAATAAATAAGACATCATCATATTATATTATATACAGTTTTAAGCCACCAAAACCCTCTACCTAGGAAACTCAAATACAGTGGTGTAAAAGAGGGTATTTAAAAGTTGACCTTATTTATTATCTTGGCAAGAAAATCAGATGTGATCTCCCCAGACATGACAAAACACTGAGAATGGCAATCTGAATTTGTTCATAGCTTACACAGTTGTGAACGAACAGACGTTAAGGGAGGTGGCAAGAGAGGAGTCCAAGTGTATATATATTTTATATTGCATACTTTTAAAAAATAAATTTATAAATATTTACATAAATATAAGGGGACAGTAAAAGCCCAGACACCATCTTGGAATTCATGCCTACGGTTACAGACAACAGCCAAGGACAAAAGCCAAACAAAGGCTACAGCTTCAGAAGTATAATACAGGATTCCCATTTCTGCACTGATCAGAAGACGAGAGAACAATTCATCCGCTGAGAAAGAGTTTGGCACAGTTCAATAAACATTCCTTGTTTGGTTGGAAAGGATAGTAGGGGTTTTTTTTTGTCTCTATGCTTTTGCCCTCTCTGATCACCAAAAATACAGCTTTGAAGATGATCTTGCCTGTACACTGTGCCCCCACAAAAGTCCATAGTAGCAAGTAAAGGATGAATGTGTAGAGAAAGTGAGGCAATTAATCACTTGTTGCCAAGGTTGGTAAGACACTGGTGAAAAAAAAGAGAAAAAGAGAGGGGGGGGGAAGAAACGAATCCCCGCTTCAGATCTTGAGACATATCATTCACGGTGTGATGCCAGGAGGAAGAAAAGGAATGTTTTCATAGTTTGACCCACCATATTCTGGTACAGAGCCATCTCCACGTTTGAGAAACAGGAGAACTTTGCGGCCACCATTTTTAATTAGTTCTATGGCTCGGGCATGCTTCATGTTCTTTGTAGTTTCTCCATTGATCTCCAGGATCTCATCACCAATCTGCCATAATAAAATATTCCATCATTAAAGAAAAGTGTTAGAAGGAAAGCAATATGTAACCAGATGAGAGAACTGAACTAGGTTCAGCAAGACCCATGGACTGAACTGTGGGCCCAGCTTTAAACCATGCTAATGCACTTTAAAATTATTTCAGTTATATACACACACAAACCAAACAGAGCTGGTTCAAAAGGTTCAGACAGGAATGTCACTGGTACCACCACATGGCTTTACCACCTCAAATTTCACATGGGAAAACTCTTGTTTGAACTGTCTCAATGTCAAAATGCCAGGAATCATTTTGCAAGAGTATTTGGGGAGTACAGAGCACAGAATGTTGTGTTTTACAGAGCCCCAAGGAAGATGTTATTCAAAATGCATTGGGCCTGTAATAATATTTTGTGCACAGAGAGGCTTTCCTCCTGGCTTCTGCATTGGTGCCTTCCAGGAGCGGTCCCTGTGATGCTGCAGCCACTCTCCTGGCACCGATATTGCTGCCACTTACCTGGATGGTGCAAGGGCAGGGGCAGGGCAGAAAGATCTGTGCTCCATGGGCACAGCAGTGGAGCCAATCCGGCACTCCCTCTGGTGGCTGGTGAGCCCGACATTGCCACCAATCTGTCCCCATGCCATCCAGGTAAGCAGCAGTGCCACTAGCGTCAGGAGGACATCTACAAGGCACTACTCCACCATGTCATCTGCTCCTGGTACCTTCTCTTCCCTTCTTCTATGTTTCTTGGCTCAAGACTATGCAAGTCCAGGGATTGTCTGGGGAACTTATTCTACTACACCATAGGTTTTTGAGACCCCTTTTTTATAAATATTGAGCCCCAGCACATTGCTGGCAAATTCCATGAGCAGAATTTTGGGAGTGCTCCCAATGGAGTGAAAAAACCTGTATTCGGTTTGTGTGCACTTAAAAGGTTCTCTGCTTCCTGGTGCAGAGTCTTTCACTCCAAAGCACAGCACTGCTTTCACTGTACATACGAGTGCTATTTAAACAAAGGATCGTTTTGTAGAGATGTAAATGCCCATTCTGTAATTGGCAATATAGGATGTTTATCTCAGGGTTTGAGCTGATCATTTAAACTAGAGATCACTGTACCTAAAGATCAACGTCCTCCCCCACCCCGCACACACACACTCTTGCCTTTCCAAACAGAGCAAGAAAAAAAGCAGGAAACTGAAGGTAGAGATACTGATTTTCAAAACAGATCTAGTGAAAACTGCATGTCATTTTTACAGACATACCCTCATTTTTCCACATCTCTCAGCAGGACCATCCTCTGCTAACCGCAACACATAGAGATCCATGTTATATTCCCGGCCCCCTCGCAGACTAAAGCCAAACCCTTTGGCTCCTCTTTCAAGCTCAACCGTGTAAAAATCCTGATCAGGCTAGAGGAAAGTAATAAGAAGCAGTCTGCATCCAATTCAAAAGAGATTACAATTTTTTATTTTAATAATAATAATAATAATAATAACAACAAGAAGAAGAAGTAGTAGTTAGTAGGAACAATACATTAAATCAGGTTTGTTTTCAAAAACCTAACTGCTCAATGTCCCAACTTGGGGTCCCAAATTGAGAACAAATGACCTTTCTTCATTAATCTCATTCTATATACTGAAGTTAACTACATGGTCATTACTTAATTTTAATTGCCAGGTGATCATCTGCACCAGGTATGGGGAACTTTTGGTCCTCCATATGTTGCTGAACTACAGCCATTGGCCATGCTTGCTGGAGTTGATGGGAGTTACACTTCAGCAACATCTGGAGGGCTAAAGGTTCCTCACTCCTGCATATAGAATCAATGGTTCCTGGTGTAGAGTCTGCACTAGGAGTCCTGGTGGAACAATACAGATATTCCTGTTTTATAATTATTATTCTTTTATATAGCATATTGACAAAGAGATATCAAAGGCACAGAAAATGGCCTCTGCCTTTATCCTTTCCATATTGTAAACTAGTATTCAACAGGCAAGAATTGCTGCAGTTTCTATGGTAATTGGCAGTAGGAGAGGTAACAGATACGTGAGGTGATGACAGTCAATGAAACAGGCACAAAGCCACCTACAGCACAGATAACTGGAGAGCCACTTTGTGGGATATTTTTTTATGCTGCATTTTTACTTTCTCAATGTATAGTTTGGAACAATTTCACCTTGGCAAAAGTGAAGCAAAATGGTCTTGCAAACAAACCATAATATGAATAATATCACAGAACATTAGCAGCTTTTCTTTTAACGTTTAGAAAGCTTTGTCTGCTACAAATACGACTCTACTACAAATATGTTGGGACATCATTAGTGTATTTGAATTCATTAATCAGTGGTTTGTATTTTTCAGTCAAGTTAAACGGAGATAAGAAGTAAGGCAGGGGTGGGAAAACGGTGCAGCCTTCTAGACACTGCTTGACTACAACTCACATCAAGCCTGACCATTGGCCATGCTGGTTGGGGCTGATGGAGTCCAACAACATCTGGAGGGTCATAGGTTCCCAAGCCCTGAAGTAGGGCCTGCACAGAACAAATTTCTCACAGGCTGTCAAGGGACAACCAATGAGCTAAAATGGTGGGCAGCATAGATGAAGCAAATTGGATAAGCATGCCTTACCTGTGAGGCTGTGGGTGGTTTGAAATCGAATTGGGACTCCTGCTTTGATTTTGTGTTGTTCCTGTTCAAATTTACAAGGAATTATGTGGGAGCGGAGTAGAGAGGAAGAGAGAAAATTATCAGTTTTATGGGAACGATGATGCACGGGATGCAAACAGGGAAACATAACTTCAACACAGTTTCAAAAATGAACATTAAGCTGACCTGGTCTCCTGTGGCATTTGTTGAGGAGTATGTGTGGTTGTAATTGTAGCAATTTTTTCCGCGTTGGTCAATAAAGTTGCATTGGAGGATTCTGCAAAATAAAACAATGCTCTTTGTAAGGCAGACTAGTCCTTAAGGCAGATAAAGCAGTATCCTGATACTGATTCATACAAAGCTTCACTTCAGCCAAAGTAACCCATTCAAAGCTATCAAATACATTTTTAGACAACAGATTGTCCAAAAGAGATTTGTATTAGCTCACATTTCATTATGTTTCCTATTGAGTATTTATAACACCACACCGGTGAAGAGATTGCTTTCAAAGCCGTAATACATGCATAAGGGGAAAGAAAACATAAGTGTATCTATGAAAATAATGTGGTATTTCTTCTTCTTTTATCATAGCTGTGTACACGTAATTGCATGGAACAACAATTCTAGTACTAAGGACAGCGTGTCTGGGTTTGTTTTTTTACTTTAATTCCACTCTGTTGTTTGGGGGGGGGTTGCTCTGTATTCCTGTTATCTTTATAATTCAGTTTGCCTCACAAGGTATCCACACTAATTTTCATTGTTCTTTTAATGAGAAATTATAGACCTCATGGTTGCAAGGAGATATATGTGTGTGCATGTGTCATTCTGATAGATCAAAAGACACTTCATTTTCACTTTTTGACTCATGATTTACAAAGAAACATTGAGCAGTATCAGCATGTTTAGCTTTCTGCTGGCTTGATGATACAGCTGGTGAAAGAGACTTGTTACACTTCATAAGACGTTGTTTTCCGAAAACAAGGAAGCTGATCCCAATAAAGGTTGAGACAAACACTCTGTATTTTCAACATTCACTTCAAAAGTAGCAACACACATGCACACAGCCAAGTTGTTGAAAAAATACCTTGCCAAACATTCACAGTTTCAATACTGTTTGCTAACTTTTTCTTGCCATCATTTCCCTTCTTCTTTCCCCTCACTGCCTTTGATCTCATTTGCCCACACTGCCATTTAACCCAAACACGTGAAGTAACATTGTTGTGTCTTTGATAAAATCACATAGGGGACTGAGGGCAATCTAACTGAGTCGCAGTAATGGTAAAGGATTCCAATGAACAATGAGGGTACACAGAATAAGAAAATGTGTTTTATTCTTAACTTCTAAAGCAGGGGTGGCTAATCTTTTTTGGCCCAAGGGCTAGTTTTTTGTTAGCCAACCCTTCAAGGGCATGGCTAAAGTCACACACACAGAAATGCAGGCACACTCATTCACACATGCATAGAGAGAGACAGGCAGGTAGATACACTCACATACATACACACGGACTTGTTCTTCTGCTGTCAGGAGTGGAGGAGCCATCGCAACAAAGAGTGAGGAGGAGCACTCGGGAAACAGGAAGAAGCACTAAGACACCAGGAAGAAGACCTTTCAGAGCACTTAGGCTTCCTTGCAATGACACTGTGCAAGAGAGAGAAGAGGCACCTTTGCAAGAGGAAGAGGTGCTGCCAATTTTGCCTGGAGCTTGGCAGGCTTAATCTGGCTCACCCTTGTTTCACAGTACATAATGAAATGATGTTTTTGATGAGGTGCACCTGGCGCCAACACTGTTATCTTTTCGGCGCCAGGTCAAGACTTTCCTCTTCTCCCAGGCATTTTAGCATGTGTTTTTAAATTGCTTTTCAAAACTGTGTTTTTAAAATTTGTATATTTGTTTTTAATGCTTTTAATTTAATTGCTTCAGCTATGGGGCGGTATATAAATGTAACAAAATCATCATCATCATCATCATCATCATCTGAAATTTCAAGATGGTTCCTCACTTCATGACTGCAACCTCATTTGCATGTATGGTAAGACAATCAGAAATACAACACAAACAGAGAGAAATGGCACCATGAACACAATGCTTTTCAATTAGGCCATTCACAGATTCAGCTGCTGGTCATTACCTAAAGAAATAAAATGAATTATGTAACTGTTTCAACTAGCCCTCAGTAAATTCACAGGCATTTTTAATAGGTCAACAATTGAGTGTTCTTGTAAGAATTCTCTACGATCTAAATCATACCACTGTTAATTTATTTTATCTTGAGCAAACGTTTTTTAAATCTGGAGGGCAGAATTCTTGATTATTTGTGAACAAATTGAGGGAATAAAAGGAGAAAACAAAGGTCCATTTTTTTACGCAGGAGGTCAGAACTATGATCCTGTTCTGGCTTCTAACAGCTTTGCTCAATACTCGTTTTAATATGTTTTTAAAGATGTTTTGTTTTAATGTATTTTAAACTCTTTTGTTTTTAAGATGTTTTTAAGTACTTTTAGTATTCTTGTTTGCTGCTCTGGCCTCCTTCTGGGAGGAAGGGTGGGATATAAATTAAACAAACAAAGTGTGGTTCAAGCCTCAATTGCCACAGCGGTACAAAAATGCTACAGAAGCACTCACACAGGGTTTTTTAATATGCTGTGCAATTGTAGCATCCTACACATCCATATTTCTACTAATTGCATCCCCAAGAATCTATTAAAATAATAGTCAGCATAAGCTCGCCTTGGTACTGAACAAATCCTTTGGTCTATATAGCCCGGGGTTGTCTGCTCCAGCCATTAGTGACTCTCTATGGCTTTGGGCAGAGCTCTTTCACAGCCTTGTTACCTGGGAAAAGCAGATACTCTACCAATCCATATACATGGTTCAAATATGGAACCAGGCATTGGTCTTGTAGGCAAGTGAGTATACTGGGAAGTTGAGAACAGCAACTGTTCTCATGTTAATCTTGGGTCCTGTCTACTATTAAGACTCACATTTGAAACCATGCAGATGATATCAAAAGAAAGATCTGAAGGAAATAGTCCAAGGTCTGTCCAACATGTCATGGGGGATCTGAGCTAGCTATATTAATTACAGAAAAATATGGGCATTGGTTTGTATTCTAAGGTAAGTTAACTTAAGGATGCTCACAGAAGCAAAGTGTCCTGATTCCTCCGCCTCCCAAATAATCTCCCAAATAATCTCCCAAATAAACAAGAGGATGTTATTGTTCAGTTTCATATTAATGGGCTGGATTGATTGACCTATAAAGCACTCAGGTGTCCCTTGTGTTCTGCAGCAATCTCCAAGAGCATTCTCTCCACTATCAGTGTTCATGCATCAAGATAAGTAGCAACACACACAAAGTGGCTGAAATACAGTCCAGAAGCAGTGAACACCAATCTACATGCCCAAGAAAACCATGTCTTGAATAAGAAATTATACAGAAAACACATTGAGAGGGTTAATATGACAAGAGGTTTAACAGCTTTTGAAGTTATTACTTTCCAGACAATAACAAGGTTTACTAAGATTTATAGGATTTTACTTGGAGAGCACCCTGATACAACAAATATAATAACACACAACTAGGAGAGATAGTTTAATGTCACTGTTGCTGATGAATAATAGCGATTTGTATGTGACACAGCTATGAAAAATATAATTAAGGTAAGCTTGAGAAAAAGCTTTATCAAATTACACAGATTAGCAAAAATGTTTCCAACAATGCTGGATCAATACAAGTCTGTACTGATTCCGATGCAACAAAAAATTCCCAAATTTTCCACATAGCTGGTGAAACTGTGTTATGAGTAAGGATTTTTGAAAGAAAATCAATGAAAAAAATTAAGAAATGGCAGGTGCCAATTTCCATCTATACCCCTTAACAATGCTATTAGGTAATACCAAACACCGAGTACCACAAAGGTTGTTTGTTTTGGTTTTGCACATGTTGGTAACTGCTAGCGTTCTAGTAGCAAAAATGTGGAAAACAGATACGGTACAGTATTAACAAACCCTTAGAAGTGAAAAGTTGGGAAATATTTTTTTTTTAAAATAAAACAAGATATAAGCAGTTGTGGAAGGGAAGCCTCCATTCAGGGAATATTTTTTAGAGAACATTTATTACCTTTTTTGCTGCACAAATAGATGTAAAACAAATGAGGCAGTAATTATGGATGTATTGAGTATGACTTAATTTAAGATGTTTTATGACTATTGTTTCTGGTGGCACTGGAAAATCAAATAAAAAGGAAATATGAAAATATACAAGGAAAAAACATGTCACCACAGACTGACCCATGCAGATTTAATAATGTAGCACATGATTGACAGTCGCCATTCATAATATATGACCTAGCCTGATAAATCTGGCCAGTGGTCCATCTAGTTCAGCATCCTGCTTCCCACAGTGCCTAACCAGATGCACTTGGGAAGCCCCCAAGTAGAGCATGAAGGCAAGGGCCCTCTCCCACTGGTATTCAGAAGCATGCTGCTTCTGACTGTGGAAGCAGAGCATAGCCATCATGGCTAGTAGCCATTGATAGCCATATCCTCCATGTATTTGTCTAATCCTCTTTTAAAGGCATCCAAGTCGGTGGCCATCACTGCCTCTTGTGGGAATGAATTCCAGTTTATGTGCTGTGTGAAGAAGGACTTTCTTTTGTCTGTCCTGAATCTTCCAACATTCAGCTTCATTGGATGTCACTGAGTTCTAGTGTTATGAGAGAGGGAAATTCAACTTTGTCCACCTATCTGGAAAGGTATGTGCAGACAGAACTGTGATTCCCCTACAGTAGTAGTCTTCAACTGGTCTAGACTAGAGACCCACTTCTGACTTGCAACCTGCAACATGGGTTCCACTTTTACATTTGATGTATACTTAATAATACACATCATGGGTGGTATTCAACTAACCTGACCCATCAATGCAAGGATTTCTCCTTGCGCTATGGGACTTTCCCTCCCTCTCCTCCCTTGCGTGTACCCACACCCTCTTCAAATCTGCTCTTGAGGCTTAGGGAAACCCCTAGAATAGCTTTGGGGGGGGAGAGAGGGGATGTCCCATGGTGCAAGCAGAAATTCTTACGCTGATGGGACTGTATCTTAGCATTATGTTAGAATTACTACCAAATGAAAGCCAGTCATTTTTACACTAGTGGTTAGAGTGCTGGACTACGACCTGGGAGACCAGGGTTTGAATCCCCACACAGCCATGAAGTACACTGGGTGACCTTGGGCCAGTCACTGCCTCTCAGCCTCAGAGGAAGGCGATAGTAAACCACCTCTGAATACCACTTACCATGAAAACCCTATTCATCGGGATCGACTTGAAGGTAGTCCATTTCCATTTTCAGCCCAAACGTCAAGAAATGATTGAACACAAGTGATTATTTAAAATAAGACTTACTCATAATTTAAGTGGGAAACCTGGGCATGTTTGTTCTTCCAGATATTGAGTGATATTAGAAAAGGCTAACTTGCAACTCATTTCCTACAGCTAAACTGTTTTTTTGTCTTGTTTTGAAGGTTGGAAATTTACCCCGCCACACACAGAGAGAGCTCAGCACAGCATTTTCCCTTTGTAGCTCAGTAGAACATGAGCTAAAAAGCAAAGTGCCATTGTGTGCAGCTGGCTGAAGGGGGCACATGGTTTGAATAGATGGGAGGAGGGAATATATGAAGCAGGGAGGAGGCAATGAAAGTAGGGCCACGTGAGGCATTAGGAGCTTGGCAACTGTACAGAGCGACCTGTAAACGAATCCCCCTCCCTGCCCAGCAAGGAACTTTCCTCTGACACAGCCCTATTCCAGGTTGCAGGGAGTGGGGTAAGGATGATGTGGCATCCTTGCTCCCTCCAACTCTCACCTTCTGGAGCCACCACTCTCCTGCCATACTTCCTGGGCCCCACCTGCTGCCATGATGGCAACTGCTGGGCAACCTAGCTACCCTACTACAGCTGACATTTTTGCATTCTAGTTCCCAGCATACTTGCATTGCAGGAGAAGTCTAGAAAGGCAAGAAATAGACTAGAAATTGGACAAAGTGTCCCAATTCCATGTACAGCTTCCTGGGTACAGGAACAACTATAGGGACGTGTGGCATGTGGCTGGTCAGAAATATGTATCTTATTGGGAAAGGCTCATGCCTTTCTCTTGCCACATTGCAGCACTTATGGAAATTGATGAAATGAGCGTCTCATCAGAAAAATGCATCCAAGCCTAGAAACCACATGTCTTTACTTGTTTGTTATGTCCTTTGGTTTGATCAGCCTTAGCTTGAATCCAACATGGCAACAGCTTTGCTGCAACCCACCTAGTATGGCCTCATGACTCATCTGTGGATCCTGACCCACTAGTTAAAGACCTATGCCCTACAGCATCCAAGCAATGAGCATCCACCTACAATAAAAACTGGTATGGGTGCAAACACAATAGGCTGTAACCAATGTAAGTTCTTCTCAGTATAGGCCCAGTGAAATAATGGATATGACTAGCGTAGGCCCACTAATTTCAATGGGTCTACTCCGAGTAGCAACAAGCTAGCAGCCCCATGATGTACACAATATCAAAACCAAACTGTAGCGAGTCCAAGTCTCTGAAACATTCCATGAATATTTCAGAATACAGATAATGTTTCCTCAGCCAAGAATACAGCCTGGTTTTCTCTACTGTTTTCAGTCCTGAAAATAGTAAGCATATCAAACATGTATATTTGCTACAATGCAGTTATGACTGGTAAAACCACAGATCAGCAACACTGGCTACTTTGTTAACATCTAGTAAAGTGATGCATTTGCTGAATAGTCTCTGAATATAGTAAGTTTGCTGAATTGTTTAAAGAACTATATCTACATGATAAATACCTCTATACCACATAGCTTAATATTTGTGACTTTTTATTGATTTCTAGCACAGTGTAATAAAATCCTTTGAAATACAATGGGTTGTATCCAAAGTAGTCCTAAGTCTCACTCTTGTCACTACAACAATTTCAGCTTGTGCAATGGGACTTTCCCCCTCCCACTGCACCTCCTAAATCTGTCCTGGGGTTCCCCCAACCCTCTGTAGCAGATTTGGGGAGGGTGCGGGATGCACATGGGGGGTAGAGGAGAGAAAATCCCACTGTGCAAGTGGAAAGCCTTGTATTGACAGGGGATATTAGCTGGATGCGACATCAAACTGTCAAATCTATGATTAATCAAGGCCTGTTCCAACAGAAAGGAACTTAATATGTTGGGGGCCTGTAGTGGACTACCTTTGGGAGGAAGGGCAAAGTAAAAAGGTAACAAACAAATTATGCTTCTAAATTGCATCATCACACCCCAAAAAGGGCAAGTGGAGTTTTAAGTCTACTGCAAACACTGGGTAACTGTATACATGGACTCTTCATGGAAAATGTTGTTCACAATATTAAATGAAAGGGGCAACATTCAGATTGGGATGAAACATTTTAATTCTCCCGATTGCAGACAGAATTTCTAATGGGATGGGAGGTGTAATAAAACAGAAAAATAAATGAAGAACTTGAGTTATTAACTGAGTAACACACTGTTAATGATGGAGCCTCATTTATGTAATACCCTCCCCAGAGAGATTTGCCTGGCCCCCACACTATGCTTTCAGGTAAAGGCCATTTTATTCTCTCCCAGGTCTTTAAATTATAATATTTCTCTAGTGCTTTCAAAATCTTGCACCAGGTTCTTTTCTACTCTTGCTGTATTGTTTATAACTGGTTTTATTGTTTTACATTTTTAATTGTATTTTGAGCTTTTTCATAAGTTTGCAAATTGCTTGGAGGACAGAGTTATATGGGTGATATATAAATGAAAAACAAGTAAAATAAATCCATCATTCAAGTGATGTCCTAAGGTGACCCAATTATATTTTATTTATTTAAAATATTTACACCCCACTTCTTACCTCTTACACTCCAAAGTGGCTTAAAACAAAAGTTCAAGTCTCAGAAACAAACCAAAATTTCAAGGTTGCCCTATCAGCAATTGTTCTTGGGGCCTCCTGCAAACAGAGATGAAGTGTCTGTTTCATGACCTTCTCGTGTAACCAAAGTGATGATTAGACTTGTTAGTCACTTGTTACCTGAAGGTCTCCAAGCAATGTACAACATGAAACCAACTCTACTGCAACCCCCATAACAGTCACAGAAAGCTTTAGCCGCACTCTAATAAAACAATATCATCTAAGTCTATCAAAAGCCCAGGAAAAAAATATAAGTCTTCATATGGCATGAATGTGCAAAGTGGACCTTGCTGGGAAGCACATTCCACAAGCAAGGGGCCACAACTGAAAAGGCCCTCTCCCTTGTCACAAAGCCATTTCAGAGAAAGTAAATAGAATTCTAACACCCTCCCCACAGACCATACATATTTAATTAATAATATCTGGCACATGTTAGGGACATATATGGATATAAACCTCAATTCAGAAGAAGTTGCGTAACAGAATTTCTTCCTTTTGAGGAGACGTTTCCACAGGCAGTTTACAAAAAAAAGTAGAAATGTGTCAGTTTAAGCAAGGAACGAAAGAGCCACAATAATTTAATAGAGTACGGAGCGCCTCTGCAGTACAACATAAAAGCAAACATATCCTCCTTCTTCCAATACTGTCCCAGTGAGATCAGAAGACACCTTAATTATCTGGCCCTACCAATGCTGCTGGCCACACTCTGGACCTTGTTTTCTGCGCTGGATGGGATGATGGTGATTCTGGTGTGGAGGAACTCTCAGTAATTCCGTTGTCATGGACAGATAGCTACCTGGTGGGGTTTAGACTTACTGGGACTCAGAACTTCTGCAGGGGAGGGGGACCGATTAGGATGGTCCGCCCCAGGAGGCTGATGGATCTGAATGGTTTCCTGGTAGCTCTTGGGGATTTTCCTGTCACCTTGGCAGGTGATCCTGTCGAAGCTCTGGCTGAGCTCTGGAATAGGGAAATGGCCAGGGTGGTGGACATGATCGCTCCTGAGTGTCCCCTCTCATGGAGTGGAGCCAACCCAGCTCCCTGGTTTACCAAAGACTTGGCAGCGATGAAACAAGTGAGACGGGGACTAGAGTGACGTTGGTGGAATACTTAGAGCGTGTCTGACCGAACTCGGGCTAGAGCCTATTTGAAGGCCTACTCTGTGGCAGTGCGAGCAACAAAGAAATTATTCTTTTCTGCCACCATTGCGTCTGTGGGGAGCCGTCCAGCAGAGCTGTTTCGAGTGGTCAGGGGTCTTTTACATTCTGGCCCCCGAGAGGGGAATATAGACCACTCAACAGCCCGCTGTCAAGAGTTTGCACGGCACTTTGCAGATAAGATTGCTCAGATTTGTTCTGACTTGGACGCTATAATTGATACAGTCTCAGGAGATGTAACTTTGCTTCCTGCTTGTCCAATATTAATGGATTCTTTTCAATTTGTACAGCCCGAGGATGTGGACAGGATCCTTGGAGAAGTGAGAGCCACCACATGTCTGCTAGATCCCTGCCCTTCCTGGCTTATTAAAAGTGCCAGAGGGGGGCTGGCTGAATGGGTAAGGGGAGTGGTCAATGCCTCCTTACAGCAGGGCAGGGTCCCAATGTGTCTAAAGGAGGCAGTTATAAGACCTCTGCTGAAAAAGCCCTCCCTGGATCCCTCTATAATGGGCAATTATCGGCCAGTGTCCAATATTCCATTTCTGGGCAAGGTAATAGAACGTGTGGTGGCCTCCCAGCTCCAGAGATTCCTGGATGAAATGGATTATCTAGATCCATTTAAGTCTGGTTTCAGGCTTGGCTATGGGACAGAGACGGCTTTGGTCGCCTTGGTGGATGATCTACGCAGAGAACTGGACAGGGGGAGTGTGTCCCTGTTGGTTCTACTGGACCTCTCAGCAGCTTTCGATACCGTCGACCATGGTATCCTTCTGGGCCGCCTTGCTGGGATGAGACTTGAGGGCACTGTTTTACAGTGGCTCCAGTCCTTCCTGGAGGGGCGAACCCAGAAGGTGGTGCTGGGGGATTCCTGTTCAACTCCATGGCCATTGGTCTGTGGGGTCCCTCAGGGTTCAGTTCTGTCACCCATGCTATTTAACATTTACATGAAACCGCTGGGAGAGGTTGTCTGGGGGTTTGGGGTTCGGTGCCATCAGTATGCGGATGACACCCAACTCTATTTCTCCTTTCCACCTAATACCAAGGAGGCTGTCTTGGCCCTAAACCGGTGCCTGGCATCACTGATGGATTGGATGAGGGTGAACAAATTGAAGCTTAATCCAGACAAGACAGAAGTACTCTTGGTCAGTCGAAAGGCAGATCAGGGAATAGGGTGTCAGCCTGTGCTGGATGGGGTTACACTCCCCCTGAAGACACAGGTTCGCAGTCTGGGTGTGCTCCTGGACTCGGCTTTAAATTTGGAGGCTCAGGTCTCTGCGGTGTCCAGGAGTGCTTTTGCACAGCTAAGACTAGTGCGCCAACTGCGCCCGTTCCTGGAGATGCCTGATCTGGCTACGGTGATACATGCCTTAGTTACATCCTGTTTAGATTACTGTAATGCGCTCTATGTGGGGCTACCTTTGAAGACTGTTCAGAAACTTCAATTGGTACAGTGAGTTGCAACCAGAACGCTTACTGGGCCTGGATACAGGGAGCATACAACCTCCCTGTTACAACAGCTCCACTGGCTGCCAGTTTGTTTCTGGGCACAATTCAAAGTGTTGGTTGTGACCTATAAAGCTCTATACGGCCTAGGTCCAGGCTGTCTTGTAGACCGTATCTCCCTATATGAGCCTGCCCGGGCCCTGAGATCTTCAGGAGAGGTCTTTCTCTCAGTCCCAGTGCCCTCACCAGCACGATTGGTGGGGACGCGAGAGAGGGCCTTTTTGGTGGCTGCCCCTAGGCTTTGGAATTCCCCTCCTGAGGAGGCAAGGATGGCCTCCTCTTTATTGTCCTTCCGTCGGCAGGCAAAGACTTTTTTATTCCAACAGGCTTTTAGAATAAAAGGTGGTTAGGACAGTTTGTTGAGAGGTTGCTGCATTGTCTCTTGCTTAATTGCACTATTTTAATTTGTTATATTTATTTTAAGTTACTGTAAACCGCCCAGAAAAAGCTTCGGCTATGGGGCGGTATACAAGTATAATAAATAAAATAAAATAAAATAAATAAGTGGATGTTAAATGTTTTAATCTTGCTAATGGTTTAATCTTATTTTAATGTAGAATTTTGAATGTTTTAATCATATGTATTTATGTTGTTGTAAGCCGCCCTGAGTTCCACTTGGAAAGAGGGCAGGGTATAAATAAAGATAGTAAATAAATAATAAATAAATGAATTATGGTATTTTTTTCTGTAGCATCTATTGTGAAATAAGTAGCATATATTATGTTTATAGGTCTGTGAGAATACCCCCCAAATAAAAGCACATCTAACAGACTAACATCTCACATATAATGAATGAACTCACTGAATGAATATACTATCATTGTAACTTTCTGCCTTGTACTCTGTCCTTGGACTACAACTCCTCAATCCTGATGTATCTTCTGAAGCTAAAAGATGAGTACTCCCCTAACTAGAGAAAAGGCTTTTAAGGTCTCCTTTGATCTGAAGAGAAAAACAAAGCTTTTTTTGAACAAGCTTAAAATATGACAATGTGCTTATCCCTTTGGCTTCCTAACCTTCCTTTGCACACATAAAACATCCGGATTATACACAGTGAAAGGCTAAGGATGAAAACCAACTATCATACTATTGCACGCACAGCCATCCCTTAAGGCAAAAGCAGATTCAATATACATAGGACATATATTAAATTAGCGATGGTATTTGTAGACTCCAAAGAGAAGGGAAAAGGTTATCAGCCATTCTCCAAAGCTAGGATGCAGGATTCATTTTCTCAATGCAGCAGGGGCCACAAGCATCATGATTCTGAGTAAGTTGCAGATAGAATACAGTCTGTTCCTGTTGCAATATTCAAATATTGCATGTTCACTTTAAGGGATATTTGGGAAATATCCCATGTACCTGTTTACCATGATGTAACTTCCTAATGGGTGGGGTTTAATTACCTGACTTCCTCCTCCTTTGTCCTGGGGGATTTTTGAATATCCTCCATTGCTGATCTTCCTATCTTTGAGAGAGGCCGCATGGTAAGATGCTCTCAGCTGAGTGCATCATACCAAAGACTAAGATGGACTGAGACTATTTTTTCTTTCTTCCAAGCTAAAGCCTATGTTCTTCTAAATATATGAGGTTGTGAGTAAACAATATTTTCTTTTACCTAAAGGATTGTGTCTGTTGTTATTTATATAGAGAAAGGTGGGGCTGGTTACATTCTCATTCTGCTGCTTGTATTTTTACAACTCTGCTAAGAAATAGGACCAACCAAATTAGTTTCTATTTCTGTGTGTGTTTTTATAATACCGAACAGGTTACGTTGCCCAGAAATAGTTGAGAATTAAACCAGATTTTTCCGGTTTTATTTTAAGTATTTTTGCGTGTTTTGTTTCCCCCTTTGCTCTGTATCAGGCACCAACTTTAAAAGAGACTATTTTTGCTGCTGTTACTTCCTTGAGTTGTTTTAGCATAACAACAGCTCTTCTCAGATCAGGAAGCATGTATCAGCAAGACAATAGAGGATTTTCAAGGAGAATGCCTGAACAATCCGCTGTTAACTTTGACCAGTGGAGGAGTAGAATCATGATTATTTTAGCAGCAGAGAAAGCTACTTGCTGTATTGAAAATCCTAAACCAGGAGAGGAAGATCCTGAACAAATAAGCGTTTGGCAGGACAAAGATTCTCTTGGAAAAGCTATAATATTTGATTCTCTGAGGGATGAACAGCTTGTTTATCTGAGTGACTGTAAGAGTGCCAAAGAGATGCTACAGAAACTTGAAACAACTTTCGGATTTCAAAGCTTTAGATGCCAAACCATGTTGATTAAAGAGATAGTGAATTTAAAATTGCACACAAAGGAAAATTGTGAAAAACATATCACTTCCTTGTCGCTTATTTTTAACAAATTGTGATTGGCTGGGCTTGATTTTAATGATCAATAGAAATTGGGTTTTCCTTTGGGATCTCTTGGAAAGAGATTTGATCCTTTTATTTCTCTTTTAAACCACAACCCTGAGATTCTTTTTGAGGAAGCTCTGGCAAAACTTAGAGAGGAATGCATTGTTCAGAGAGACCCAAATGATAATGGATCAAATTACATGGCTAGGATGGATAAAGGGAAGGGAAAAGCCCCTCCCAAGAGCCAATCACAATGCTGTTTTTCATGTGGGAGGCGCAGTCACCTGGCCAGGAACTGTGACTCACGCAGAAGCTCAACAGCCAATGGCAGCTCTCCCAATTTTAAACAAAGAGAACAAAGGCAGCATGCTTCATCTAAGGATAAGCAGGAACCTCAGAGAGAGAGATCCAAAGGAAGAAATTTCCTTTTAACGCATAAAAGTCTTGTAGCTAATAATTACAAACAAAAATCAAACAATTGGATTTTAGACAGTGGATGTACAAATCACAGTTGTAATGAAGATTTATTTGATGAAATAAACAGTGATACTGAAGGAAGAATCCAGGCTGCCAATGGTCAATATATGAACATTAATGGATCTGGATGCATTGCTCTTAGGTGCAAGGTATCCGATCAAACCATAGTAAATGTGGCAGATCGTGTTTTATATGTCCCAGACTTAAATTGCAATATGCTGAGCATCTCAGCTTTAGACAAGAAAGGATTTGCAATACATTTCCAGGATGGAAAGTGTACAGTGACCAAAGATGATGAATTGCTTGCACTAGCTTATGAAAAGGATGGTGTTTATGAACTGAGTCTTACAGCTGAACAAGCAAACAGAGCCATGGTGGACAAGGAAGAGACCAGCCTAGAACTTTGGCACAGAAGACTGGGACACCGTGATCCAAAGGCGATCCTACAGCTACAAAAGCAGAATCTTGCCACAGGTATCAAGGTAAACCAAAAGTACCATGATAAAGCAAGCAGGTGCGTAAATTGCATTGAGGAAATGGGTGTTAGGCCCTCATTTCCACCAAGGACTGAAAAGAGAAGCACCAAGGTGCTAGATCTCATACACAGTGACCTCTGTGGACCATTTAATGTACCTTCACTTGGGCAGAATAGATATGTTCTAATTTTTGTGGATGATTTTTCAAGGTATTGTGTGACTTACTTATTGAAGGACAAGAGTCAAACACATGAGATGCTGAAGAAATACATCTCCATGGTGTCCACAAAATTTGAAAGGAAACCAAAATCTCTACAGACGGACAACAGTGGTGAGTTTATATCGCACCACACACAAAGTTTCCTGGAGGAACAAGGCATTTTGCACAGGAGGACTGTCAGTCATACTCCAGAGCAGAATGGGATTTCTGAAAGGAGACTTAGATCTCTTCTGGAAATGACAAAATGCATGCTTGCTGACGCTGATCTACCCAAATGGCTGTGGGGTGACGCGATCGTGGCTGCAACGTATATCCAGAACAGATTGCCAACCAAGGGCACCACACACACACCATTCCAGTTGTGGCATGGCAGGATTCCAAACCTGTCACATATCAGAGTGTTTGGAAGCATTGCTTTTGCCTACATAGCAAAACAAAAGAGGCAGGAGCTAGATGCTAGAACAGAACAGACTATTTTGATAGGATATGCTCCTGGTAGCAAAGGCTACAGAGTTATGAACCTAAAGACAGGTGATGTCAGCACAAGACACATTGTCTACTTAGATGAACGAAGCAGAGCCGACAAAAGAGGGACTGTGCTAGATTTCTCAGAAGAGCAAGGACACCACGTCCAATCTCTTATAGATATGCCAGCACCCACATACAAAATACCAGTGACATCACAGATATTTGCACAACCTGACCCAAGCCTTAAACAAGAGGAAGAGGAAGAGATTGCAGAAAGTGATGATGAGGCTGAGAGAGGTACAGACGCAGATGAGAATGATGAGATGACTGGACTGGAAGATGCTGCAGAGCAAGACCAGATCCCAGAACAAGCTCCCAGATCCTCATCGCTAACCAACAAAGGTGTACCACCTCTACGCCTGTCCTACCTCACAAAGTTGGTGCTACCCAGAGAACCATTGACTTGGGAGGAGATCAAGCAGATGCCAACATCCGAGGCCGCTCAGTGGAGAAAAGCCGCTCATGAGGAGATGGATGCACTGCACAATAATAAGACTTGGACCCTGACAGAACTTCCACCAGGCAAGAAAGCCATAGGATGCAGATGGGTGTTCAAGGTGAAGCAAGATGCAGGAGGAGAAATTGAATGCTACAAGGCAAAACTAGTTGCCAAAGGTTTCCTGCAGAAATATGGAGAGGACTATGATGCTACTTTTGCTCCTGTTGTCCGACACAGCACAATAAGAATGCTACTAAGTGTGGCAGCCTCCAAACAGATGCACGTCAGACACCTCGATGTCAAGACTGCCTTTCTGCATGGAGAAATAACAGAGGAGTTGTACATGCAACAACCTCCAGGTTTCATGAACCAGAAGCAAGCACATCTTTTATGCAAGCTTAAGAAGGGCCAGTATGGACTCAAGCAAGCTGCAAGGGCCTGGAACAAGAAACTGGATAAAATGCTCAAGGAGCTAGGCTTCAAGCAAGGTGAGGTAGAACAATGCCTGTGCACCAGAAGCAAAGATGGACATTTGACATATATTCTGATTTATGTCAATGACTTGATCGTGGTGACTCAAAGAGATCAAGATTACAGAGAAGTTGTACATCATTTAAACAAAGAAGTTGAAATCAAAGAGCTAGGCACTGCAACATATTACCTAGGCATCCAGATTGAAAGGGAAGCAGATGGCTCCTACCTACTCAACCAAAAACAAAAGATTGTTGATCTTTTAGAGACTCTAGAACTCAAGGATGCCTATCCTGTAGCAACGCCTATGGCAACATACTTTCTTAAAGACAATGATGTAGGTGAACCTTTACCAAATAATAACAAGTACAGAACAGCAATAGGGAAGCTTTTGTACTTGACTACAAACACCAGACCTGACATAGCAAATGCAGTAGCGATCCTATGTAGCAGAACTAGCACACCCACACAAAAGGACTGGATTGCTCTCAAAAGGGTGGCTAGATACTTGAAAGGGACTATGGACTTTAAGCTGAGATTGCCAGCTAATAGTGATCCAAAGCTTGTGTGTTACACTGATGCTGACTGGGTTGGAGATAGCTCAGACTCCAAATCAACTAGTGGCTTTCTGTTTATGTATGGAGATGGACCTATCTCCTGGGCTAGTCACAAGCAAGACATAATAGCATTTTCTTCCACAGAATCTGAGTATATAGCTGCTGCAGAAGCCTGCAAAGAAGCCATTTGGCTCAAAAGACTATTAAAGGACCTTGGAATAAGGGTGCACAGACCTATCCAGATGATGGAAGACAACCAAAGTTGTATTAGACTTTCTCAGACTGAGAGAATCACTCCACGGACTAAACATGTAGCTATAAAATACCATATTGGACGTGAGTTGACAGAGAAAGGATTCATCAAGATGAACTACTGTCCAACTGCAGAGATGACAGCTGACATCTTGACAAAGCCATTACCAAGAGACTGTTTCCAGAGACTTCGTGTCAAAATGGGCTTGTTAGATTAATGCATGCAAATTCGAGGGGGAGTGTTGGAATAGACAAATATTGCATGTTCACTTTAAGGGATATTTGGGAAATATCCCATGTACCTGTTTACCATGATGTAACTTCCTAATGGGTGGGGTTTAGTTACCTGACTTCCTCCTCCTTTGTCCTGGGTTTTTTGAATATCCTCCATTGCTGATCTTCCTATCTTTGAGAGAGGCCGCATGGCAAGATGCTCTCGGCTGAGTGCATCATACCAAAGACTAAGATGGACTGAGACTATTTTTTCTTTCTTCCAAGCTAAAGCCTATGTTCTTCTAAACATATGAGGTCGTGAGTAAACATTATTTTCTTTCACCTAAAGTATTGTGTCTGTTGTTATTTATATAGAGAAAGGTGGGGCTGGTTACATTCTCATTCTGCTGCTTGTATTTTTACAACTCTGCTAAGAAATAGGACCAACCAAATTAGTTCCTATTTCTGTGTGTATTTTTATAATACCGAACAGTTCCAACCCCATTCCTACTGGACATAGCATCAGCGTGTGTTACCTAAACACAATCACAATCCCTGTCACAACTCAAGCACTAATTTTGCATGACATTCTGCCTCAAGAGTCAAGCGAATGAAGATCTGGCATGAGAAACAGTAAGAAGGATGGAGAAGAAATGGTGAGACTTGAGCATCCAGATTATAGTCAGCAGGCAAATGGATGGAAAGGGGACAGTGGTCATGAGCAAAGATTCACCAAACTGCAAGGAACCAAATTACATTGGATCAAAGATATAAGCTTCCTTTATCATTTTTGAGCCTTCAGCTAATACTGCTCCATGCATGTACTTCTTGTCTTCAACAGAAAGATCATGCAACCATGAGGACTAGAAATATTTTTTTTTGAAGTAAAATTGAGATTTCCAGGGTGCACAATGCTATACCTGGTTATGTGGGTTGGCAGAATTCTGGGAATGTCACTACAAGTTAACACATCCAAATGGTTGGAGCTATTCTCCAGCAGATGCTTTAAACTATGCTACACAACATGCTCTTATGTCACTTAAGGTGCTTTCAACAAGGCATGGCAAACAATGACACGGGGTCATAGATTCAAGGGTTCAACTGTAACTGCTGATAATCACTCAAAAGCATTTCAAATGCTTAAACGGTATAACTGACATGGCAGGAAGGTTTCCAGTGGTTCACATGTCCAATCATACATGCACAGGCAAATGGCATTCCGCACATTCTGGGGATCACTTTTTAGAACACATCTGATCACTTAATGCCAAAATATACAGCACTGGCACTGTGAAAGCACCCTGATGACTTGCAGATTCTCAAGTACACCAACGGGGAGGAAGAAATTGATGGGTAGGTGTGAGGCATCAGAACTGCAAATTGCCCTTCCAGTGATGTTTAACTAGATAATTTCTGTGCATCTATTTAGCTGCCATGCATAGAAACAGACATAAACCTGTGGGTCTACTTTTTCCCAACCTGCCCACAGTAGCATTTCTACAGACGGAAAAAATAATAATAGCGCAGCACATGTCTCCTTTGTGATAAGCCCAAGCCTTTAGAGCTCTTTAATACCCCTAAAATGGTGTAGCTCAAAGCACCTCAAAAGCCCATAAAAAGAAATAACCAAATATGAGGGGAGAGGGTTGAGGGTGGGGGGAGAAAATTGATAGAATATATACTTTACCATCCCCTGGAATAATGCGCAGAGTAACCATATTTCCCGCTTCTTTAATTAGGTTGACGATGTCCGAATGTGATTTGTTGGTGATGGAGCATCCATTAACGGCCAATATCCGGTCCCCCACTTTCAGCTTCCCACAGCGGTCTGCTGGGCTTCCCTCAATAATCCGACCTATTTTGTGAGGCATGGCCACACATGCATTGCCTGCTTTTGTATTGATATTGCGATATATATTTGTGTTTTTTTGTTCGTGTGCAATTTAAAAAAAAATTGTTTATATACGTTGGGAACATGGTGAAGGGGGAGAGGAGAGAAAGGGTTGAAAAGGGAAAGAGAATGTTAAGGGTTAATTAATTAATGCATCAAGCAAAAGTTATTGAAGGATAGCTTTGCTGCCATTGTTCAAAACATTGGCAATTAACTCTGAGAGTGCAAATTAGAAGTTACAAAATTGCATTTCCTACATCTCGTTCTGCAATCTCCACCCCCAAAGCACACATTCTTTCCCATCAATATGGTTGAGAACTGCATTGCTTCTTGGATGGGCTGTGGCCCTAGAAGTAAAATCACATTAGTTGCAAACTTGAAAGTTTGCTGCTGTAAGGAAATGCAGCCCTCTGTTGTTTTACTTTAGTTTGTCATATCTTATCATCTTCATCTCAGCAAGCGCCTGCTAAAGCTTCTGCCAATGTTTTGTACTTTCTCCATTTTGAAAGATAATCATTCTATGTCTACCGAGATATGAGTTCTGTTTGATTTTTAAAAACTCATAGCAATCTGCCCTATAAAGTGAACACAGCATGGCTAAAAGCAGTAGGGAACTGGATGTTTTTGTTCTCCTACAGTGGGCAAAGGAATTATTTGAGGCAAGGAGCAGAGCCACCATAGAAGAGATGGGAGGTCTGGAACAGGTGGCCTTCCAAAGCCATTCACCTCCAAACCCTTTAATAACTCTTCCGTTTTTTGTGATCTCACCAGAAATGGATGAATAGTCCCAAGCATTGTCCGCAACAGCTCTAAATTACAAGCCAAGACGCTCAATTGCAATTTTTGTGTGTGTGTGTGTCAGTACCACTGGTTTCCGTGGAACTCATTTCCAGGCATTTGTGCTTTGAATTAGAGCAGGGGTGGGGAAACTACAGCCCTCCAGATGTTGGTGGATTACAGATTCCATTATCACTGACCATTGGTCCTGTGGCTCAGGCTGATGGGAGTTGGAGTGCAACATGATCTGGAGAGTTACAAGTTCCCCACTCTATATTACAGAGGAAAAGAGGAAAAGAGCAAGTGATCTGGATGAATGCATTTTATTTCCTTTCAATACCTAATCTAGTCAGTTCTTCTTTCTTTGCTGCACCAGAATAGAAATCTTTGAAGGATCAGGAATGAGTGGTGGCATTAACAAGTATCTCATTATCAACCCAACAGCAAAATAAATAAATAAATAGGGGGTATGGCTGCGACTATCATGAAGGGACCCAGCACTTCTGAATTAGCCACTACACTACTACGCTTAATAAATCCTACTGTTCCATTCAACCTCACGATGATCCAATATGTCATACCATATTTCTTACTTCCTCCCCCTATTGTATCTTCATTCTTAAATGAAGATCGAGAATCAGTGAAATACTTAATGCTTCCCAGTGAGGCTGTGGTCAAAGTGGGATTTGGACCACAACCTGCCATTTTCCCTATGCTCCCCACTGGTATCATTTGTATCATGTGTCAAGAGGGGGTAACAAAAGTCCTAGCAAAGGAGGGATTAAAAGCAGTTAACATGGGAGCAAAGTATGACAAGAAGAGTGTTAACAGCCACCTGTTTTAGAAATGTGTCTTTTAGTGTCTTATACCAGAAAGAATAGAATATATTACTACATTCCAATAAATACTGTAGGCAGCAGGAGTGGAGGCATATCAATTTATCTGCATGTGAGACAGTCATGCCCAGTTGTCCAAACATTTAGCCAATCAAGAAAATTAAATAAACTTGCACTCCGTCACTATATTGTCAGGATGCTGTGAAGAACTTTCAGTTTATCTATCCTTTTTATGGAAAATCACATTTTAATAACTCAACACTGGAAAAACAGCACATCTTTCAGAATCACAGAACTGGAGTCAGAAATTTTGAGACACTTTAATGACTGACAAACTTTTGCAGCATTTAAGAGTCAAATATGAAAGACCAACTCATTCCGTAATGCAAGACTGGGGGTGCATTTGGACAGCACCCACAATATAAACTGAAACATTATGTGATGTAATTGTTTTATAATAACTTAAAGTAGAATGAATTGGGGGGGGAGAAGGGGGAGGGGACTGTGCAGTGTTAGTTTCTAAATTTGTAAAAAAAAGCTTTCTCTTCATTAAAAAGGGGATCACTTTATGGGCTACTAATCTAATGTATATAAAATTCAATGGGCTCCAGCAGGTGAATTAACTGGCCCAAGCTACTCCTCACTGTCAGTTGTTCATGGACCATGTAAATGAAGGGTACTTCTAACATTTGCACACTGCAGCAATCAGGCTTTTTTCTCTTTTCTTACTTGCTTTGATTCAGCCCAGGTCATTGGCTATCTTGGCTTCACTCATCTTTCAGTCATACTAGTCTGGTTATGATGTCCATCTCTGGCTTGGAAATCAACTCTGGCACTTGCCTCTATTTTCTCCAATCTATCATTTGAATTTGACTTCAGAATACTAGCTCAGTTTGAGGTTTCTAAATCTGATTTCCCAACAAGGACTTTAGAGTTCTGCCCTTTGAAAGTCCAACTTGGCTGTGTCTTGATGCTGCTTAGTTTTCACAACATATTCACATTTGTGTGGACTTCCCAAACGTACAAGACAGATACAGAGAACAGCATGTAGAAGGTGGGTACAGCTGAACTGACTCTGAATGTGATCATAACTAACACACCTGCACACATTTTGCAAGTGGGTGGAAATAATATTCATTCATCCAAAGATATGCTTGCACTGCATGTTTATTAGTAGTTTTAGACATATGTCTACACTGTGATAGCATCACAAAGATCACAATGCAGGGCAGGGGCGTCACTACCGGGGTGCGGAGGGTGCGGACCACACCCAGGTGACACCCTGAGGGGGGTGACACCCAGAGCCGCCCCGCGCTGTTGCCCAGCAAAGGAGCCGAGAAGCGCTCCAGGTCAGCGCAGCCAGCTCCTCCTCGGAGGCGGGCAGGCGAGACGGAAAGCAGGCGCCCGCTCGCTGGCGGTGAAGCCGGGACGAGCCTTCCACCGCCAGCCTGGAGCGCATGCGTGTGTGCGGGAGGGCGCGTGCTGGAGGTCCGCACCCCCCCTGCACTCCCGCTAGTGGCGCCGCTGATGCAGGGTGAGTTAAAATGGCAACTTGCCACCAGAAGGCAATGTGACTGACAGAATGGATCTTTGTATAATTTATATTGGTGAGCATGACCCACTCCTACACATTAACAGCTGGCTACAGTACATAAAAAGAACCTTTAATGGTTAATTTCTCAATGTACCCAGTTCACTAAATGAATACAATTTTGAGCTAGTTCAGCCCATCTCTGCAGACTACCTACATAAGAAAGGAATAAAACAACTATACAAAAAACCCTATGGGTATGTGTCAAGCACTGTGTAGCTAAGGGTAAGCATCTCATGCAAAATACAGGGGAGAAGTATTTTCTTGGGAGCAGAAGGGGGGGAGGAACCAAGTCAAAACATATATTTGGATCCACATAGCACATATTTATAGCTACTAAAAATAATCAGTCTTCTTCACAGCACTCATATTCAGACTGATATGGGCAAGAAGACGCATCAGAATACTCCTGTTTAGGAGATTACTCCAAGGAACGTCACAACAGTTCATTAAGTTTTAGAGTAATATACTGGGTACCCATGAGCTATACCTTCAAGGAAGGATTTTAGCCTTCTGCACCTCAGAGTTACTACCAATTTGGTGTTTCTTGACTGGTTTAGTAATGATACTTGCTTCATTATTTTATCTCCAATTATGGTTTCTTAATCACCATCACAGATGGCCAGAGAGACCCTTTAAAAACTGAATAGCTATCACATGCAATTCCCAGTGCACTTTCCTCTTCTCTGGGGATAAGAGGATATAGTAACTTTATGTCTTGAGAATTTCCACAGGACCATTTGGCAAATGTGGTTCAGGAGCCCCTGTTCTCATAATTAACAGCAATATACCTCATATGCTGCAGACAGGAACACTTATTTGGTAAGCAATGCAATGAAGCACACCATATTTTAGTCTATTACAGTAACTTTTGGTTTTAGACAAGTTAAAGTTAAAGTCAGATAGAGGAGGGGACAAAGGTCCTCCCTAACCCAACATTTAGATTAGTTTGGATAGATTGAGCTGCCCTATCCAGTTTCAGGTTCAAGATCAGATTTAAAAGCCTAGAATGAAGAAGCTCTCCTATTTTTTTTTACTTTCTGTAGGGATGTCTTACTCTCCCTAGAACGCTCAGTTCCATCACTGCGCCAAACCTAAGATAAATGGAACAACCACTGATGGGACCTTGAGTTAATTTTGATGGCATTTTCTCTGGTGGCTAGAGAAACCAACCTTAGCCAAGAGATCAAGACTAAGACCATGTACATGAGACACAGCTATAGCCAAAGCATTGTGATGCAAACTAAACAGTATCATGTTTAAAAATAGGATATCATATTTAAAAATAGGGTGCACTGGCACCCTAGTGTCCAGGATATCTATGCCAGCACAGAACCCACTGGAGGCACAGATTGCTAGCATATATACAATGTTCATACATAGGCTGGTGTGTGTGTGTGAAGCACTTGAGATATTGGTGACATGGAGCGCCTACATTGGTAAATGTTAAATTGGGACTCACTGGAGCAGTAGGAGCCATTCCTTATCTGGAATGCCATATGTTCCTACTGGCTGCCAGAGCTTGAAATAAATGGCATTTCCCAAACTCATAGGGTGGCCATGATGCTAGAGACAGCAGAGATACTGAGAAGTAGCCATAAAAGTATCACAAATAAAATTTAAATCTAGCATTACTTCAATAATTTCCCCATCACCACCACTGGCCGTCTGCATGTCTCCCTTAATGGAATCTTGGAGTGCATTGATAAATCCCAACGGTCAGTTAAATTAATATAAAAATGGTTTTATGTCTAAAAATGAAAGAGGATGTTTATTTATCTATTTTTTTTAAAAAAACACTGAGTTATTCATAGTATATAGCATCAATCATCCTTTGTTCTTAAGGCTGCTTCTGCGCTTTTCCAGGAATAACACTCTGCCAGAGAGGGCACTTTATTTTAAACTCAGGCCTACAAGCGCTGTCTCAGGAGAAAGGTTCAATCAGTGACAACCTTTTCTACTGCTGACATTATTCAAAGTTTGGGAAAGCAAGGAAGGAGGCACTCCAAATGTACCTCTCTAATTTGGCAAACCTCTCCCAAAGCTTGGCTTTCCAACTAAAGATATTAATTAAATAAATTGGGAGCACATTAATGAATCATAATTACTGTTTAGTAAGTGTAATTATTATTCTCACTGTACAGGGGCACATCAACCCAGACTCTTTTCACAGTGCTGTAAACCAAGAGTATTATTTATTTATTTATTTATTTAATACATTTATACCCTGCCTTTCTTTTTATCATAGAAACCCAAGGCGGCTTACATAGGGTTCCCAGGCGGTCTCCCATCCAGGCACTGGCCAGACCTGATCTTGCTTAGCTTCAGCAGGGAGCTGGCCTTATGTGCCTTCAGACCATAGCTACCTTTTCTGTTGCCTCAGTGTTGGACTTAAGTAATGTAAGATTTACATGTGAGGTACAACCCCATGGATAAAATGAAGAAAATCTCACCCAGGCATTGGTATAACAAAAGAGTTCCCAAATTCAGCAGGACCATGCAAAATGCAACTCCTCATTAAAATGGGACCCACTGTACAATGGGAAACATAATCAACATGCCCAACAGTAGTGTGATAAACTAGCTTATGTACCTCTGAGGCACTTATAAACATTTCTTATGATGGTAAAATAGTGCTTAGCATATTCTGGACTTACCAAAAGTTGTTCCAGCTTCTGGCCGACTAACTGAAGAAACAATGACAAAGCCAAAGCCTTCATTCTCTCCCCGACGTATTTCCACATCGTAGGGCTGCACCACAGTGCTGACCACTCCGCTGCCTCCACCACCTCCACTACCAATCCCACTGGTGCTGCCGCTGCCGGAACTGACTGTGTTGAGTGAGTTCTGGCTCCCCTGTGGAGTGCGTTTCTCCTCTGTTAGAGAAGCAGGCTGGTTGCTGCTATGATGAGATGAGGCTGGGGAGGGGACCTCATTCTCTGCTTTTGGAACTGTTTCAGAAAGATGCAATCATCAGTCAGCAGCCTTCACATGGCACCAAGATATAACTGCAGAAGTTGTTAAATTTCTGCTTTTGTGTCAGAAGATGACAGAAAGACTGTCATCTATATCCTATAAGACTATCGTAGGGAGTGTTTTCTCCCACACACTGTTCCCCATTTCCTGAAGTCATCTGAGGCTTCCTTCCTACATGTCCCCTCTTTTTCTACTGCTCTATCAGCTGAGGATTGGAGCATGGCCTCTTCAGTGGTGCCGCCCACTTTGTGAAGTAACTTCTTTCACAACATGCTAGAATGAAGTCAAGACTTGTTTATTCTGCAGGGCATTCACAGCAGGAAACATATTTGAGCTTTTCTGATGGTGGATTTACAAAGGGTTATCACACTGTTTTACTTGGACTTCATATTTATTTATTTTATTGCTGTAAACCGCCCAGAGAGCTTCAGCTATGGGGCGGTATACAAGTGCAATAAATACAAAAATATGCCAATTTCTTGTTTCAGTGCATTTTATCTTTTTTTTTGTAAAGCATTTTGTAAAGTTACTTTGAATAATTTGTTTTAGAAAGCAAGTGCTGCTGCTGCTGCTGCTGCTACTACTACTACTACTACTACTAAATAGTGCCACAACAGAGGCTTCAGTTCAGAAACAGCACCCCATGGCCAACGTTTTTCCTCCATGGAGGCATACTATGCAGGAATTCATGTGAAATATGTTAAAAGTCAGGAGGCAAATTTCCTTAATATGGATTTTGTAGGAAGTATATGGAAGCAGGAGGCTGGATAATTACTTGCCCCTGTTGATTAATCCTTCCTGCAATTTTTTTTAAATCATGCAGTGGGTTTTGCTCAGAGCTTGAGGAATGAGTGGGTAATTCCTTTACATCTTGACTGTAATAGAACTAGGAGTAATTTTATTACTTTTGTGGAGTAATTGTAATGTTCCAGCATTACTTTTGGGCATTACTTTACGAGGGGGGGGGAAGTCTTCTGCTCTTCTGATTTGTGGATGAAAATCATGTGCCTCAAACTGGGCTTCTGTGCAGCGTTGCTCTTCCCTCATGCTCTGTGGGTGGGTAGGAGGTGATGAGGGAAGAGGTGGAGAGTGAGATGGGGTGGAGTGGAGAAAACAATTGTTTAAAAAAATGGATGGTGGTGGAGAAGAATGGAGTGGAGGGGAAAAGGAGCTGGAGGGCAAGAACATGAATAAAGGAGGAGAAGGAGGCAGCAGCAGAATGGAGATAAAGAACTGTGGAGGTAAACGATGACAATGTGTGTGTGTGTGCGTGCGTGCATGTGTGTGTGTGTGTGTGTGTGTGTGTGTGAGAGAGAGAGAGAGAGAGAGAGAGAGAAAGTACTGTGTTTGCACTTGGCACACAAAGTGGCCTCCCACCACCCTCTCTGGCTACTGGGTTGCATTTGCAGTATTTTAACCTTTTTGCATCTCAGGGGAAAATGTTTGCTTGGGTGAGTGTCCCTTAGTTGGTGGCAGGACAGGGTCCGGGTGGTGGTTAAGTGAGAGAGATTATGCTGGCTGGCTGAGAGGGGGGAGGGTTGCACTTGGTTTGACGTGCAAAGATCTGAGTAGTGACCTCTGCCTCCCTCCTCACCTCCCTTACCAGTGGAGAGACCACCATTGCTATCTTGTGGATAAAAACAATTATTCTACTACCTCTGTATGTTTGTTTATTTTTAATGTTGTTTTAGGCTACTTAGATATGCTGCAGCCAAGGCCAGCACCTTGTAGGTGTTTTTTTTAAAAAAAGTAACTGAAATGTAATTGTAGTGATTACTTTGGAGAAAATGTAAAGTAATCAGTTACTTTCAGAGTAATAGTAATGGAAATGACTACTTTTTGGGCCATGTAATTGTAACTGTAATTTATTACTTTTTAAAAGGAATCTTCCAAAGCTCTGGTTTTGCTTTCTGTCTTAATGATTTCCATGGCTATTCTTCCTTTAATATTTTTAAGCACAGGAAACTTGTCAACATTGGCTCTGAATACTTTGAAGTATACTTCCTAAGGGTCCAATGGCATAACTGTTTCATTAGGGAATTCTTATCTACCTCACTAAATCCACACACTGGCAGTTCAAGTTCATGCTGGCCACTTATCTCTGGTGCAGATAGACTGTGGGTCCAGCATGGACCATGCAATTCAACTGACCTGATGTGGGATACTGACACAGGGTTGGACTATCTCATACTGTACCTTCCACCAGCATAGGGAGCATTTCCTATACACCAACACCAGCAACCAGGAAGCTCTATATGCTGGGGGATGAACAACTGGTGGATAACTGTTGACTTCATGCTAGGAAGCTTCTCAGAAAAATCTGCTGGATACAGATTGCTGGACAAAGACCCACTGAGCTCAACTGGACACATGCCCATAGTGCAGAGTGCAGCCACAATGTACTTTTGTCAGCTCCAGCAATATTATTTTCAGGGCAGAACTTTCAGCATTAAACATTATGAGTCAGATAACATTAATGGGTAATACTATGCTACCTTACAGGAAGTACTATAAACTGATTAACACTTTACAGGCCATTCAATTTCACAATATTTCTTTTCCTGGTCCAATAAGAGAATATCTCTTCAAATTGTAAATTTAAACTAAACACAATGGGGAAACCCATGGAAAGTGGCAACATATCTCTTCTAATGATTAGCAGTCAAATTCTCAGCTTGAAAACATTCATCCTATATTTCTACCATGTTTGAAAAGCCTAAAAAACAAAACAAAACTGAAGGTTAAAAAGAAAATACAAAAACAAAACTGTGCACTGCTATATTTGCCAGAACTTAAACCTTTTGATCTTTAGAAAGTAGTTCACTTTCATCCAGAGACAGGAGTAAAAATAAAAACACCTGCATAGTCACATTGCAACCTACCTGTGTTCACCACTTTGCGCCTGACAGTCAAATTGACATGGCCTTGTTTGGCAGCCTGTTGCATAAGCTGGACTACAAGCTGATGAGATTTCCCGACAACGGGTGTTCCATCCACGCAGATTAATTCATCCCCAGATCTCAGGCGACCATCGGCATCTGCAGCACCCAGTGGCACAATGTGACCAATATAAATCTGTGAGAAGCATGTGCATATGTGAGAAAAGAATTGTTGTCAGAAGTGAGCAGCAATTGAATCTAACCGATAGCACCACATTAGGATTGTCGATACCAGGGTTGGGGAACCTTTTTCAGTGCAAGGACAGCATTCTCTTGGCATGGGCAACTATCCAGGAGCTGCAAAGCAGTGGTGTGAAGGGCCAGATGCAAAAGTGGGTGGAGGAATGGATGTGTATCATAGGTTAAAACATTGCAGCCATGCAAAAAGTCAGGGGGTTCTATACACATCCAAGCACTCCTATCTCTCCATCCTCCATCCAGGTAACCAAGAGATATTATCACAGGTCAAGGACACATTCTAGCCAGGGAAAAGTATTCAAGGAAGGTGTGTTTTAAGGGAGGTGGTGAGAGCTAAACAGTGATGCCTGGAGGGCTGCATTTGGCTCTTAGCCCTAATGTGCTTCATACTTGGTCTATACCCAAACACCTTCTAATCAAGTGGACAAATGTAATGCAGACTGTTGTGTGACTACAGCAGTTCTCATGGCAGTCATGCCAGATGTACCCAAAGGGAAAAGACCAAATTTGGTAAACCAGATGCAAGGGGCTGAAACCAGTGAGGCAAGATACACAAAAAGGATGGCAGAAAAGGCCAGTCAGTTCCGCACCTAGAGCAAAACATTATTTTCCAGGACCTGGAGTATGAAAATAGTGCTCATTCACTGAGTTTCTTCAACATGTTATTTGTTCCCCTAGCAAAAATATACCCCAACATTATTTATCATGGAGTCAGAGTTAATTCCCCCCCCTGTGCACTGACTGAGGAACCTGACAGCCTCTACGCACACATGTAGGTAGATTATATCAGTGGCATGTGACTGAACATGGAGGCTTCTGTGTAGGCTGCAGTTTCCATGGCATGAAAACAAAAAGGCTGTCCCTCTCCCTTATCATTCTCACAAAATGAGTGTTTTTCTAATAGGGCCCTGAATGCTTTCACACCCAGGAACTACAATTCCTATGATGTAATGCAGTTAGAGAGTTGCTCGCATGCAAGACATCTGGGTAGAATTACAAATTACACGTAGTCACAACAGTTGAAATATTGATGCTAAATTGAGGCTATTGAACACAGAATTAACATGGTACATCCTAAGAAAAGAGGTGTAAGAACATATGCTTTGCATGTAGAAAGTCCCACATTCAATCTCTGGCAATATCTTAAAGGATATGAGGCAGAAGGGCAGAGAAAGATTTCTCCCATAGAGTTGCTGCCAGTCAGAGTAGATGTTAATAGGCTAGGTGGGCCATTGGTTTGATTTGTACAAATCAGTTTCATATGCCCTTGAGGTTGGTCCTGCAGCTAGTGCTCCATGTGGTGGTGTGATTGCTCACTGGGGCAGAATATAGCCAACATGTTACCACACTGCTGAAACAATTGCACTGGCTGTCCATTAGCTACTGGGACTAGTTCAGGGTTCTACTTTTGGTGTACAAAGCCCTATGCAGCTTGGGACCACGATACCTGAAAGACCATCTTACCCCTTACATACCCAGTTGATCACTGGGCTGTGCAGGTGAAGGCCTCCTGCAGATACCATCTTACCATATTAGATAGGCGGTACCTCTGTCATCTTTTCAGCACCTGTTGAAGACCTTCCTCTTTCAACAAGCCTTTTAAGTATAGACCTTATTCTAGTCTGCGTCTGTGCTGGAATTGCTTTTTAAGATGTTTTAAAAGTTGTTTTTTAAAGACTTTTAAAGACGTTTTGTTTTAATATGTTTTAAAGTCTTTTGTTTTTAAGATACTTTAAAGTGCTTTTGTTTGCCGCCCTGGGCTCCTTCTGGAAAGAAGGGCGGGATATATATTTAATAAATAAATAAATATGTTTATATGAATTCAAAAGCAATACCCTTCTTTACAGAATATATACAATGCTGTATGACTTTGCCCAGGGGAAAGAACTCTATAATTTTGAGCTCAAAATTCATGGAAAGGCTCAGCAGATCAGGATAAGAATGCTATTAAATAATAACTTTAGATATTTCTGTTCTTTTGTCTGTGATCAGCACCAGCCCCAGACATGCGGGGCCCTTGGGCACAAGCCTGCCCTGGGCCCCGGTGCTCCCCTTCTGCGGTTGCATGGTGAGAGCTTTGGAGCCCCCGCCATTCCCTTGCTTAACTTAAGTTTCTTAGTTGTTGTGCGGTTGCGTACACATCGCTGCCCTTAACCAAGATGGCGGCCAAGGTTTCCCTAAGGGGCTGAAGCCTCTGCTGCCATCTTGGCTCATGACAGGGATGCGCACATGCAGCACACATGCGTGCCATCAGCCAAGATGGCGGCAGAGGCTTCAGCCCCTTAGAATAGTAGTAGAGTTGGAAGGGGCCTATAAGGCTATCAAGTCCAACACCCTGCTCAATGCAGGAATCCAAATCAAAGCATTCCTGACAGATGGCTATCCAGCTGCCTCTTCAATACCTCCAGTGTCGGAGAGCCCACTACCTCTCTAAGTAATTGGTTCCATTGTCATATGGCTGTAAAAATTAGGAAGTTTTTCCTGATGTTCAGTCGAAATCCAGCTTCCTGCAACTTGAACCCATTATTCTGTGTCCTGCACTCTGGGATGATTGAGAAGAGATCCCGGCCCTCCTCTGTGTGGCAACCTTTCATGTACTTGAAGAGTGCTATCATATCTCCCCTCAGTCTTCTCTTCTCGAGGCTAAACATGCCCAGCTCTTTCAGTCTCTCCTCATAGGGCTTTGTTTCCTGCCCCTTGATCATCCTTGTTGCCCTCCTCTGAACCTGTTCCAGTTTGTCTGCATCCTTCTTGAAGTGCAGAGACCAGAACTGGATGCAGTACTCAAGATGAGGCCTAGCCTAACTCCCCTCGCTGGATCGTCACCCTGTAGCGGTGAGTGGGCTTGTGTGTTCCAATGAACCCTGTGAGCGATGCCGTCAGGAGTCATGTACTCCCAGCAGGGTCATCCATGGCACTAAGGTCAAGGAAGAGGAACCAGACAAAGAACAATCCAAGAATGTCCTCAATGGCAGAACAGGCAGAGAATAACAACGTGTAGGTTACAACGGCTGTGAAGGCAGATGAAGGCTGCAGCAGATAAAAGACTTCCAATTGTCATGGTATCCATGCAATTGGATCAAAGCCTTTTTCTGTCAAGATTGTTTGTTGATCGTTGTGCGCCAATCTCGCCACATAAAACAAATTCACACACAGGCATCTTCCAACCAAACCAAACCAAACCAAACCAAAAGTCCCATGGCGATCGGCGAATGGCGATAAGGGCAGGACTGTGCAAACCGGAATCCTCTAGTCATGGAATGGCACATGGCCGGTGAATACAGACTCAGTCATCCTGGCTCAAGGACAGAGGCAGTTGAGTAGTTCGGCAGCTATATCCACAACTGAGCAGTCCTATTCAGGATCCACTCTGCTCACCTCGTATGGGGAGGGGGCTAGAACAGGTGCCCTAAACATAGTCTGCCTCATCTCTTTCACTGACTGGATTACCACATCCAGTAGGGTCACCACTTAGCGGGTTGCAAAAGACAATTGAACTTTGGAACATGGAATATACAGACATTGCTGGACAATACAGATAGTGAACATCCTGAACGCAAGACTGCCATCATTGCGAGGGAGTTGACATACTTTAATATTGACATAGCCGCACTCCAAGACACTTGAAGAGCAGGAGAACAACTGAAGGAAGAAAAAGGAGGTTATACCTTCTTTTGGAAAGGACTGCCTGAACAAGAACGAATACATGGAGTAGGCTTTGCTATTAAAAATAATCATGTGAAGCTCTTGTCAGAAGTTCATATTGGCATTAATGAATGACTGTCAACTCTCCAGTTAAAACTTGCCAAAACCCAGCAGGCAGCTATTGTAAGTGCTTAAGCACCAACATTAGATGCTGATGAAGACACCAAGGAAAAAATTTATAACCTGCTGGACACCATCTTATCAGAGATACCTAAGGAGGATAAAATAATCCTCTTGGGCGATTTCAGTGCAAGAGTTGAGCGTGATTTCGATTTATGGCCAGAAGCCATTGGGAAAGACAGAGTTGGCAGTAGCAACCTGAATGGAATTGTACTTCTGACTAAATCTGCACAGCATAATCTTGTTATTACAAACACACTCTTTCACCAGAAAAATAAATTTAAAGCATCATGGAAGCACCCTCCGTCAAAACACTGGCATCTCCTGGATTTCGTAATTGTCCGTGCCAGAGATTGTTGTGATGTACTCCTCACCGGGGCCATGATGAGTGCTGATGACTGCTGGACAGATCACCCATTAATTCGATCCACTATGGCCATTAATACTGTTCCTCAACGTAGGCTCCAAAGAACAAAACCAAGGCATAAAATGAACATCCATGTCCTTCAAGATCCTATTAAGTGAGCACGCTTTCAAACAACTCTCAAGAAATATCTACTGACAGAACTCCCTGAAAATGTCGAGAAACACTGGATTAAACTGAAGACATCTGTTATTGCAGCATGTGAACAAACTATTGGATACCAAACGAAGAAACATCAGGATTGGCTTGAGGAGAATGATAGTGAGATTGAACATATCATTGACAAGAAAAGGAAAGCCTTCCAGATATGGCAGAAAGACATTAACTGTGCTGCTAAGAAAAACATCTATGCCAGTGCAAAGGCTAAGGTCCAAAGAAGAACTAGAGAACTTAAGAACGCCTGGTTGATAAAGAAAGCTCAAGAAATCCAGCACTTTGCAGATGCTCATGATGCCCGGGGCTTTTTTAATGCCACGAAGACCATCTAAGGACCAACAAATTACGGTACAAATACCTTACGTTCAATGGATGGTACCAAACTTCTTAAGAATAAAGTCTATTGCACCACACTGGAAAGAGCATTACCATGACCTCCTTAATTGTAACTCTATTGTGGCTGATGAGGTCTTCTTGCAAATCCCACAACAACAAATTAGAGATGATCTTGCAGTATCCCCTAATTTGGATGAAGTCAGTAAAGCCATCAATCAAATGAAGAACAACAAAGCTAGTGGACCTGATGGGATTCCTGTTGAAGTCTTTAAAGAAGATGAGCCTGAACTTACACAACAACTTCATAAGCTCACTGAAAAAATCTGGATGAGGGAGGAGATCTCAGAAGAATTTAGGGATGCCATAATTATCACCCTTTTTAAGAAGGGTGAAAGAACAGATTGTGGGAACTATCGAGGTATCCTTTTTCTTGCTACCGCAGGTAAAATCCTTACAAGCTCCTCGCAAATCACCTCCTACCGATCTCAGAGGATGTCCTCCCCGAATCTCAAAATGGTTTCCACCCTTCCAGGGGGACAGAGGACATGATCTTCACTGCATGACAGCTTCAAGAAAAATGCAGGGAGCAGAATCGACCTTTATATATGGTGTTTATTGATCTGATTAAGTCCTTTGATACTGTGAATCGAACCGCTCTCTGAACCATTCTTCTGAAAACTGGATGTCATGATAAATTTGTGAATATTTTGCAACGCCTTCATGACAACAACAATTTTGGATATCAATGGCTTTCAGAGCAATCCATTCAGAGTGGGATCAGGTATAAAATAGGGATGTGTCATTGCTCTTACCTTATTTGCTATCTTCGTAACTATGATTCTACACCTTATTGAGGGGAAACTTCCTACTGGTGTTGAAATCATATATCGAACAGATAGAAAACTTTTTAATCTCAGTTGGCTGAAAGCAAAAAGTAAGGTAATGTCAACCTCTGTCGTAGAACTTTAATATGCTGATGATAATGTAGTCTCCGCACATTCAGAGAAAGATCTATGCTGTACACCGCCCTGGGAGCTTATTGCTATAGGGCGGTCTACAAATGTAATAAAATAAAAAATAAAATAAATAAATAAATCTTCAAACTATCCTAAATGTCTTTGCAGCAGTGTATGGAAACCTTGGCCTCTCGCTTAACATCAAAAAACCAAAGTGCTTCATCAACAGTTGCGAACACTTAATGGTGTGACGCTAGAGAATGTTGATCACTTTGCCTATCTTGGCAGCCATCTCTCTTTAAAAGTTGACATCGATGCTGTAATTCAACATCGTCTGAGCTCTGTGAGTGCTGCATTCTCCCAAATGAAGTGTAGAGTGTTCGAGGATCAGGATATTTGCAGGGAGACCAAAATGCTTAATTATAAAGCCATTGTACTACCGACTTTACTGTACGCCTGTGAAACATGGACCATTTATAAACGCCGCTCCCAACTTCTTGAAAGATTCCACCAACGCTGCCTCCGGAAAATTCTGCAAATTACTTGGGAAGACAGATGGACTAATGTTAACGTTTTGGAAGAAGCAAGAATTACCAGTGTTGAAACAATGATCCTTCAACATCAACTTCACTGGACTGGCATGTTGTTTGAATGGCTGATTACCGTCTTCCAAAGCAACTACTTTACTCCCAACTTAAGGATGGAAAGCGGAATATCGGTGGACAGCAAAAGAGGTTTAAAGAGGTTCTTAAAGCTAATCTAAAAAAATGTAACATGAGCATCGAGAACTGGGAAGTCTTGGCCCATGAACGTCTGAAATGGAGGTCGTCTATTATCAAAGGTGCTATGGACTTCGAAGTAGCACGAATACAGGGTTAAAGGGACAAACGAGCTAAGCGGAAGGCACACCAAACAAATCCTCATTGCAACCATCTTCCATCTGGAAACCTATGTCCTCACTGTGGGAGGCTGTGTGAATCCAGAATTGGCCTTCACAGTCACTGTTAAAGACCTTATCTTGGAAGACAATCTTACTTGGCCACGAGTAATCGCCAATAAATTATGAGAGGAGAACTAATACTTCATGTGATTTGGAAACTATACTGTTAATGTAGCCTAATATAGCATTTGCCTTTTTTGCAGCCACATCACACTGTTGGCTCATATTCAGCTTGTGATCAACGACAATTCCAAGATCCTTCTCACATGTTGTATTGCTGATCCAAGTATCCCCCATCTTATAACTGTGCATTTGGTTTCTTTTTCCTAAGTGTAGAACTTTGTATTTATCCCTGTTGAATTTCATTCTGCTGTTTTCAGCCCAATGCTCTAGCCTATCAAGGTCCCTTTGAATTTTGTTTCTGTCTTCCACGGTATTAGCTGTGCCCCCCAAGTTTGTATCATCTGCAAATTTGATAAGCATGCTCTGTACCTCATCATGCAAGTTGTTAATAAAAATGTTGAAGAGCACTGGGCCCAGGACTGAACCCTGTGGTTACTCTACTTGTTACTTCCACCCAGTTTGAGAAGGAACCATTGATAAGCAGTCAATGGTTCCTTAGGGAAACCTCAGCCGCCATCTTGGTTAAGGGCAGTGCTGCGTGCTGAACCGCACAACAGCTGAGAAAGGTAAGTTAAGCAAGAGAATGGCGGAGGCTCCGAAGCTCTCATCCTTTGGAGCTGGCCCTGTCCATGATAGTACCTTTCCTCCTTTATTTCACATGACTTTCATTTTCATGTAGAATTCTGTTGAATAAATCTATTTACACAGCTCAAGGGACTGGAAATGGGATCAGAAGCCTTGGCTTGAGTGTGACTTAAATTAACAGCAGCCCAAAGCTGCTAACTTCTGTTTGATGTTCGGGTCAGTAGCTGCTACACAACAGCTCAAGGGGCCTAAGCCAGTTGAGAGTAGAAACAGGCCCCTCTCTGTCAGCTAAGATCAACACTCTTAGCAACCATAGCTATTTAGAATACAGCTGAGCACACTATTCTGATTTTATATTATTTGCTATTATAATCAAGTGATTGAAGTGATGTAGATGAAACAATATTAAACATGTATTCTGGTGAATGTAAAGTTCTAACATAATGAGATAGAAGGTAAAACATGTCTGAAGTCTCAAAATACTTACAGGTTCTCCAGGCTCATTTCCACCAAGAATCCTAAACCCAAATCCAGTTTCCTTTCTCCATAGAAAAATATCCTGCTCTTGATAATCTGGAACTGCAAGAAAATACAAAGTATTATTTATTTATCACAGACCTTTGAGTGACTTGATGAAACACATATACACAATGAAATCCCTTTTTAAGTTCACTGTTTCACTTACACTGAATGGCATCAACTACGTAATTCACATAATGCATGTGTGGCTATCTATGACATCCTATTATAAAATGGCTCAGCCTCTGGAAACTTCCCTGGACAGATGGAGACAGTTTTGAAATGAAAGGCCCAACAATTTTCTTTGATCTTGAGAGGAAGTACACATCATATCAATTTCCACAGGGTCACATGGGAAAATTAAATTTTATATAATAATAATAATAATAATTAAAAAACCCAACTCTTGTATTTATAGCCTGTCACACAGACCCAATGGCCTTTATTGGCTTAAGATACCAGAGCAGGTTATTAGGATGCAAATTATTACAGAGCTGTTTTAAAGGAAGAAGGATATACATCCAGTACACATCCCATCCCTTGTCTGCATGTGCCAGAAATTCAGAGCATCCTGGCCCATGACTCACTGCACACTGTCCACACCAGCTGAAGGAGACTACAGTATCCATGCTGTCTCTCTCTTCTTGTAGCCAGCAAGTCAAGACAACGTTCTTGTTTTTGAGGCATCTGCTTTGTGCCATTGCTCCACTCCTGCTTTCTGGTTTTGCACAAAAGCACCAACCTGAGACTGGGGTGGGAGTGCAATATCAACACACCCTACATTTTTACAAACATGAAGGCATCAGAGTTAATTCCTAGCAGTGTCTTTTTTTAAAACAAAATACACACAAAAAAGGGTCTTTCAGACAGGGCTGGAATAAAAGCCTGAAGATATGCAACCTACTATTTTCTCTGCAAAAGAGAGATGCAAATATGAAGAGGAGGTTGCAGTGTCCACTGGGAAATTAGAATCCTGTGCAAGGAAAGTACACATCTATTAATCTCCAGATCCATGGTTTTGAAGTCATCTTTTAGTGGTCATTTGGAATGTCATTCTTCAAGATTTTCTTGCTGCAGAGCAGAAAGACTTCAATCTTTACTTGGTATTTCATTTTTTTGCTTATGACCTTTAATGGGGCTCACCATCTAGAAATATTGAAGCAACTTACAGGGCATGGCTTTTGTTTTTGGTTGCAACCAAATGCAAATAAGATGTTTGCCTAGCACTGCAGTATTAGAACTCATCTGTGTTAAGATGAGTAATAATCCAGGGCCCTTTTTAGAAATCATGAGCAAATAGACTTTTCTCATTAGACAAATGAGGATCTATAAAAGAATATAACTCCATTAGAAACATAAAACAGTTGATTTTCTTTTCATAAGACCAAGAAGAGAACAAATCAAGAGCCCTGTGCTGCAATGACTGTTGTAATAACTAAATAACTGACATCTGCATAGCATCATCTCTTATTGTCAGCATTATTTCTTTTGATATTACTATAAACAGCTTGGACCAATTGGGCATAATCCTTGTAAAACCTCTCCTGCATATGTCCAGTTGATATTATTAGGATCTTCTCTCTTCTATATATCCACATTTGTTTAAGCATTACTTGTTTAAGCATAACAGAAGTTCATGTCTGCCACTGGCCATAATTATACCAGCTTAGATTCAGCAAGGTGGCTTCATTATGTGCCCTCAACATGCCCTGGCTATCATATTTTAATGTTAAAAGCTGTAGCATGAGCACTGCACCAAATATTCACCCATAAATATATTCCAGGTTAAAGATTTTTTTCCCAAAGGACACTGAACTGTTTCCCCATAAAATCTTTTGACACTTTTTGTCCTTTCATGGCTTTCACCTTACCAAGTTACCCAACCATCAGGGATCAGGCAATACAGTCCAGCAATCTGTTCTCACAGGGCCAACCAAATATCTATGGAAAACCCACAAGCAGGCCTTGAATGCAATAGTGTTCTTCCTGCTTGCGATTCCCAGCAAGTGGTATTTAAAGGCATATTACATCTGACAATGAAGGTAGAACATAGTCATCATAGCTAGTAGCCATTGAAAGTCTTAATCTCCATGAATTTGTTTAATCCTCTTTAAAGTCATCCAAGTTGGTGGCCAATTAACTATGTGATGTACAAAGTAGTACTTTCTTTTGTCCTGAATCTTCCAACAGTCAGCTTTACTAAATGGCCCGAGTTTAATTATCCATATCATGCATACTTTTATACACCTCTATCATGTTCCTTACTTGCCTTTTCGACTACAACTCCAAGATCATAGTGATGATGATGTAATTCAAAGAGAAGGCAATGCTTCCTGCTCACTCTGAACTAGCCCACACGTTGGTCTTATTTGAACCTCCCCAAATATTTTTAAAAAGTACTCCCTTTTCAGTTAAGATTGCATAGCTGTAGCAATAGAATGAATGCATCGCCTTTTTTTTTCTTCACAAGGCAAATTTAATGCAAATTGTTCATTATGTGGAACCATACGTTTTTAGGTTTTGTGAATAGTACATAAGGTATTCAGACTGTGGGCCAGATGGTGTTGACTCATGATCTGTATGGTAAAGAACCATTCACAAAAGAGAATAAATATGGGTCTCTACAAGATGACAACTGCAAAAGACTACTAGGGAGGGAAATGTTTGATTTCTTAAAGCAAATTGTTTTGCAGAAAATGTGTGAAGCCTCTTCCTGAAGTTTCTGTGGTTCAACTTTTATCTGACTATGGGTTAAAACAATATTTAAAGAAGCTTCAGAATTTTTTGGTATACAATGTGCATTACTTTTATTTTCATAACATGCAACGTTTGCTACTTATGAGAGATACTCTTGGCCACAGTTTCTTAGAGAGAAGGAGATTAATCCTGGGGCAAAACCTAACACTCCATTCACTGCACCACACTGACCACTGAAATATAAAAATAAGCCAATGAAAAGACCAACTGCCCATGGTATCCTTCTGGAGAGACTTGTGGAGTTGGGTGTTGGAGGTACTGCTTTGCAGTGATTCCGCTCCTACTTGGCGGGTCGTCTCCAGAGGGTAGTGCTTGGGGAACATTGCTCGACACCGTGGGTTCTCCAATATGGAGTCCCGCAGGGGTCAGTTCTGTCCCCCATGCTCTTTAACATCTACATGAAGCCGCTTGGTGCGGTCATCAGGAGCTTTGGAGTGCGTTGTCATCAGTATGCTGATGACACGCAGCTCTACTTCTCCTTTTCATCTTCTTCAGGTGAGGCTGTCAATGTGCTGAACCGTTGCCTGGCTGCGATAATGGACTGGATGAGAGCTAATAAACTGAGGCTCAATCCAGACAAGACTGAGATGCTGTTGGTGGGTGGTTTCTCTGATCAGATGGTGGATATTCATCCTGTTCTAGATGGGGTTACACTCCCCCGAAAGAGCAGGTTCGTAGTCTGGGAATACTTTTATTATTTTATTTATTTATTTTTTTATTACATTTTTAGACCGCCCTATAGCAATAAGCTCCCAGGGCGGTGTACAGCATAATAAAACAGGTTAAAATACAAGTGGATGTACAAATACAATACACAATAAAACATAATTAAAAATTTTCAATTTTAAATTCAAATTTTAAATTTTTAAAATTTTTAAAATGCGTGGGCGAAGAGGTAGGTCTTTACCTGGCGCCAAAAAGATAACAAAGAAGGCGCCAGGCGTATCTCATCAGGGAGGGCGTTCCATAGTTCGGGGGTCAAGTTCTGTCACTTGAGGCTCAAGTAGCCTTGGTGGCACGAAATGCGTTCTACCAACTTCGGTTGGTAGCCCAGCTACGTCCCTATTTGGACAGAGAGGATCTCACCTCAGTTGTTCACGCTCTGGTAACCTCCTGATTAGACTACTGCAATGCGCTCTACGTGGGGCTGCCTTTGAAGACGGTCCGGAAGCTACAGCTGGTGCAAAATGCAGCGGCCAGACTAATAACGAGGACCAGGCGGTCCGAACACATAACACCTGTTCTGGCCCACTTGCACTGGCTACCTATATGCTTCCGGGCCAGATTCAAAGTGCTGGTCTTAACTTATAAAGCCTTATACGGCACGGGACCACAATACCTATTGGAACGCCTCTCCCGATATGAACCTGCTCGTACACTGCGCTCAACATCGAAGGCCCTCCTCCGGGCTCCGACCCATAGGGAAGCTCGGAGGATGGTAACAAGAACTAGGGCCTTCTCAGTGGTGGCCCCCGAACTGTGGAACAGTCTTCCCGAAGAGATACGAATGGCGCCGACGCTGCTATCTTTCCGGCGCCAAGTTAAAACCTTCCTATTTTATCAGGCATTTTAATTTTTTCTATATATGTTTTTAATCTGGTTTTAGATTGTGGATTTCTATATATATCTGTTTTGTATTGTTTATGTGATTTTATTGTATTCATTCATATTTGTTGTACACCGCCCAGAGAGCTATGCTAGTGGGGCGGTATAAAAATTCAATAAATAAATAAATAAATAAAATAAGTTGTCAATAATTAATGTAAAATGGACCAAAGAGCAAAGATTCAAATGCAATCAACAAACACGTTTCATATTTGAAACACTGGCTGGTTTTAAAATGCAGAATTAATTGTTCCTATAAATTACTTCATATAACAACTTCATGTACATTTACTATTTATTGGGTAGTTAACTGTAGCACTTTGATTGATTTTGTTATATATCACAGAATCATAGAATAGTAGAGTTGGAAGAAGTCTATAAGGCCATAAAGTCCAACCCCCTGCTCAATGCAGGAATCCAAATTAAAGCATACCCAACAGGTGGCTGTCCAGCTGCATCTTGAATGCCTCCAGTGTTGGAGAGTCCACCACCTTCCTAGGTAATGTAAAGCTTTTTCATGATGTATAACTAATGGTGGAGAAGCAATTCTCAAAGAGACCAGATGTCCAGTTTCCATTAAACAAACATGCACAACTGATTTAATTTTTTATTTCAAACCCTACAAAAATATTCAACATAAATTTTGAAAACACAGATATGTGTTCAGTAGGTATGCTTATAAGTGATATAATGGGTGAACATTTTGTAAAGGAAGGTGCTAGCTTTTAGGACCTCTGAAATTCAGCATGTGAATAAAGCAACTTCTTTGCTCTGCTTAGAGAAGCTGAATGAGCAGCTGCCTATCAAAAAGAGCATTCATCCTTAAAGGTTGTCCAATCCAGGAAAACCAAAAATAAGAGAGTCCAAAATGAAGATGTCAATCTAGAATATGTGCTCTGACACTGTGGCAATCAATTTTCTCTACCAAGGGCAAAGAGGTTGCAAAGTCCAAAAGGCAGACACAATGGGGAGTGGTTCTCATTTCTACCTCAAATCTGTGAAATGGTGAGTCAGAGGAAACAGAAGGGATCAAGGCTGTTTTAAGGCTCCACTTAATAGGCTTAGACAAAAGATAATCCTAACAAAAAATACGATTGACTCATCGATTTGTACTATGGTCCATCAGCATAATGAGGCAGAGCTATCTAAGTTGCATCAATTGTGGGAATGAATTTGAAACTTTTATGTCCTGGCACAATAAAATTTGCACACAGTTATAGGTCTGCGAGAGTACATGATTAACAATATTTTCAAAAAGCCAAATGGCTACACCCATGTTCCCAGGATTTTGTATCAAAGTTAAATTCTCAGATGTCTCTTCATCTCTCTACGATCAAGGATTCATTCAGAAGCTAAAATGATAACAAATGCATCACCAACTAGATGACTCAAATGTATCCTGCCTCTATGACCAGCACATTCATGGAGATCCAGAATCCAATAAAGCACATGTAAAACAAAGCACAAGAACTGACCTCAGAACATCAAAACTCAATAAAGTACAATGGACAGATCTTATTAAGAACATAAGAAGAGCCTGCTGGATCAGGCCAATGATCCATCTAGTCCAGCATCCTGTTCTCACAGCGGCCAACCAGTTGCCCATGGGATGCCCGCAGATAGAACTGAGTGCAAAGAGCACTCTCCCCTCCTGCAGTTTCCTGCAACTGATTGGAAGCATATTACCTCTGATAATGGAGGCAGAGCACAGCCATTATGGCTAGTAGCCATTGATAGCCGTATCCTCCATGAATTTGTCTAATAGTCTTTTAAATCCATCCAGGTTGGTGGCCATCACTGCCTCTTGTGGGAGCAAATTCAATAGTTTAACTATGTCCTGTGTGAAGAAGTGCTTTCTTTCATGTGTCCTGAATCTTCCAACCTTCAGCTTCATTGAATGTCCATGAGTTCTAGTGTTATGAGGGAGAAAAAACTTTCTCCACTTTCTCCATGGCATGCATATTTTTATATACTTCTATCATGTCACTTCTTACCTTTTCTCTAAACTAAAAAGCCCCAAATGCTGCAACCTTTCCCCATATGGGAGTCTTCTTTCAGAAAATGGCAATGTCACATAGCACAGACCATGATGCGCTGTTTTGTAGGTCACACCTACATGGCATTGCTCACATCAACTTGCAGCCAAGATCCTTTTGCTGAGGCTCTCTGGATTAGAGGTGCTATGGTGGCTCAGTTCCAGAAGACAGTGTACTGTTTCCAGAAGATGGTGCAGAGATACTACTGCTCAGCCTCAACACATTTATGCTAAGGGATTATGTAGGGTTCCATCTTGTCCCCCATGCTTAAGTTACATAAAAACAGTGGGAAACTTGGGGATTTGGAGTAAGGAGCCATCTCCTTCTTTTCCCACTGAAGTTAGCTGAAGCAGTAGAAGTGCTGAACCAGTACTTGAAATCAGTAATGGTCTGGATGAAGGCTAATCAACTTAAACTCAATCCCCAAACGATGGAGTTCAACCTGTTCTAGATGGGACTGTCCTTCGAAGTTCATAATCAGCCACATTGATGCCATGAGGTAGGTCATGTTTACTGCTGAATCCACACAGGTACCACAGTTGTTCCCATCTGATCTATGGACGAGAGCTGGTACAGGCTGAATACACCTGCCTCACAAGAGAAATAAGGAGATTCTTTACATTCTCACCTAGAAAGTCAAGATACTGTACTTTGACTGGGACACTGGTGGCCAGCTAATTAAAGAGAGCCAGTGTGGTGTAGTGGTTAAGGTGTTGGACTATGACCTGGGAGACCAGGGTTCGAATCCCCATACAGCCATGAAGTGCACTGGGTGACCTTGGGCCAGTCACTGCCTCTCAAGCCTCATGAAAACCCTATTCATAGGGTCGCCATAAGTCAGAACTGACTTGAAGGCAGTACATAATCGAATTAAATCAGCTTAAATACAAGTACTTTAGGTGTATTATAGATTACATCACATCAAGCTGTCTGCACTGAGCTCACAAAGAGGTCTGGCTGAGATTTCTAAACTGCTATACTTTTTTCAGACAGCTGGTATAGCACAGTGGGGAGGAGAGCCTGGCTGGGAGTCCAGAGTCTGTGAGTTCAAATCCCTGCTCGTGTCTCCTAGGTGTCAAGGGCCAGCTAAAGATCACCCCCACAGTGAGTGGCTCAGGGGTTACATGCCCTGCCACCTGTGCAGCTGTGGGCAAGCTGCACAGTCCCAAGGAGCCCAGTTGCCCCTCAGCTGGAAGTTGCAGACAAGGAAAGGGCTGGCTTGTGCAGCTGTGGCAAGCTGAGCAGACCCTAGCCAGCTGGGGAGGACTAGCCTCAGAGGGAGGCAATGGTAAACCCCCTCTGAATACTGCTTACCATGAAAACCCTATTCATAGGGTAGCCATAAGTTGGGATCGACTGGAAGGCAGTCCATTTCCATTTCATACTTTTTTCAATAGCTCATGACAGAGGTTTATTCAAATAGGAATACTAAGTGAATGCATAAACTAAAAGGGTAGAAATGAAACAAGGAAGAATTGTGCTAATTTCTATAACGTTTCACAGCCATTGATCTATGTGTATGTTTTGCATACACTCTCATCTTAATTGACCAGTGTTTATTAAGCTAAGATATTTTTTAAACTCCCACGTATTAGTGCACTTAGCCATGGCTTAACAATCTTCAAAATACAATTTCAGAATAATAAGGTGATAAATTTTATGAAAGTCCGTAATTGGAATCAGTTAAGTTGAAGTTAGCTTGCAGGCTATTTGCTGGAAATGGTGACTCTGTGTGCAGCAGCTCAATTTAAACAATGCAAGGACAACTGCATTAAAATATGTGAACTTTGCCACTAACTCTGACAGAATGGGGACTGCATCCTAAGCTAATTTTTCACTGGCTTTAGATAACCAATGCAAAAGAAACCAGAGATAGACAGTAAAGGTTCTGTCCAATGGCCAGGCCAAATCAGTTGAGAATACACAGCTTGTCTAATAAAGGCAAAATAGCTTCCTCTGGGCATTGCAGTATGGAACACTTTTTTCTCTGCATCTTCTCACATACTTCTATTTGTCTGCCCTACAGTGCTTCCCATCTGTAGCCAAACTTTACCTTCTGTTTCTTGTTCAAACACAAGTCTACTGTATTAGGCACTGTTCTCTTAAGCAATATATCATATTATCATCATGATCTTTGTAAGATTCAGCTAGAAATAATTAATTAGATCTGATCTTGAACAATGCTCCTTTTGGTGCCCCAGCTCATATGACAATTTCAATGTAAAGAAGTGTGTTTGTGCTGCAGCAAATTGTTTAGGTTTTGTATGCTTAGTCACTTATTCTGCTTAAATTAATGATTCATTCATTGATTCTTGTGTATTCCATGGAATCTTTTTTTATGGCTTTGCCGCCCTATACAATTATTGTTTATCCCTCTGTTGCTGTGAATTTCAATTGTTGCGGCCTCATGACTAGAACACTTAATGATAAATTTGGTTTCAAACAATCCAATCAAATTGAAAAACCAGCATGTGTAACCCCAATCCTTGCTTTTCAGCAACAACTTTAGATCAATACAGTACAAGGGAACAAGAAAGGGATGTTTTTAATATCCCTGTCTTATTGCATTAAAGTTGACATAATGTAATACTGCATTCTGAACAAAATGGTATGTTATGAGGATAACGGCACTTGGAAACACAAACATGCACATGCACAACATATAGCACAACAAACAAAAGTGGAACAAAATTCTTTTTACAGCCTTTTGCACTGATTAGCCCAATTACATGACTAACATTAGCAATTCACCAGATTGCTAACCAAACAAAGCTCATCCCTAGTCCTTACTGGCAGAGGCTGTTTCCACATACTTAAGAGGACTCGTGATTGATTTTGAAAGTGGGTGATTCTGGATTCAAGTAACTATCAAAGATCAGCAGCTGGCAGATAACCTGGATGTTGCTGAACAAGACTGGATGTTACTAGGTATCTTAAAAACTGCTCAGCCAGCACGTATGACTGATATTCTCCAGATGTGAGGATAGAAACTAGCATGCAACATGTAGCAGCTGCAAAAACTAGCTACATAATCAGAAAACTTATGTGAAGGATATTCTAAACACAATCGCATTCACCTATGTTTCCTAATCTGATTCTCCCTCCCCACTCCACCCCAAAAACAAGGTTTAATTTATTTGTTTCATCAGATTGTAAATCAGGCTTCGAAGAATGATAGCACACTTATATGTTGCTGCATATAATAATAAAATACGTAAATCAAACTTACCTTACTAAAATTTTGACTATTGACTCACTGTGTATTTTACAATAATTAGTTATTAATTCTGCCCCAAATCTCATGCCATGGAGAACATTTCTAACATCAGTGGCTTGAGGGTAATCCATGCTGGGTCATTACTGCCAGTCTCTCAAAGGCTTCATTGCAAAAGCAATAAAAAGAGTTTTGAACAACTGATGAGAAGGAACAATACCTGATGACTACAGGTAAATCTCTCCCCCCCCCATCGATCAGATTGCTCACAGAACACAACCAGAATTTTCACTTCTGCCAGATTCCCACGCACCCATTCAGTTACTTGGCAAATAGAACACAGAAGAAAGCATATAAAACCTTACTCTTCATGCTTCATCCTTTAGCCCCTCACAGCCCATATGAATCACACCACCACAAGATGGACGACAAGACAGATATAAAGTTCTCAACTCATTCTTACATTCTCCAAAATTCGTGGAATTGATTTCTCTCTCTCTTTCACCCTTGCTCAGTCCAGTCGCAGGCGAAGGTGACATAGCTGTGAATATTAATTTTAACATTTTGCAAAACTTAATGGATTTTTGCTTTTTTGTTTGTTCATTTCAGTTTAGCGATGACTGATAATAGGTACGAAAGTTGAAGAGCTGTTTTCACAGAAAAGATCACAGCTGCTAAGGATTAGACCAGACCTACCTGTTTTGCCACATCTGTACATACTGGCAAATATCTGATCTGGAAACTAGTTGACCAAAATATAATATGCTTCACTGTAAACAAGTTCAAACTGGATTTCAGAAAAACCAAGAAATATTTGCTGCTATCATAAAAGAGCTCATAGACTTTTGACCACAGCTGGATTAGGGAGCAAAACCTATACATACAAGAAAATTATACTGAAGGTTTTTCAATAAGATGCTGCGTGAGGTAACCAGTAGCAGGAGGAGGCTGAGTAAAATCTTGCCTTGTGTCCATAAAACATTTGCTTAAACAAAATAAAAGTGGTAGTTGAAAAGCATAATCTCACACTGTTTTCTCATGCATTCATACTGGTGTGTGAAGATGTATGTATTAAGCCACAAAATATTGCTTTAGCAAAGAAATTTATTTTAGTGATACACATATCGGTTATTGGCCGTTTTCAGAGGGTGATGCTTGGGGAATGTTGTTTGGCCCAGTGGAACCTTCAGTATGGGGTTCCGCAGGATTTGATCTCATCCCCCATGCTATTTAACATCTACATGAAACTGCTGAGTGGGATCATCTGGAGTTTTGGAGTATGTTGTCAGCAATTTGCTGATGACACACAGCTCTACTTCTTTACATCTGCAAGTGTGACAGCAGATGTGCTACATTGGTGTCTTGCCTTGGTAATAAACAAAATGAATCCAAACAAGACTGAGGCATTGTTAGTAGGTGCTTCCCTAGACTGAATGGATGGGGTGTGGCCTGCTCTGGCTGGGGTTACACTCCATCTGAAGGAGCAAGTCTGTAGCTTGGGGGTAGCCCTGGATCCATTACTATTGCTTGAGGCTCAAATGGCCTTGGTGGCACAGAGTGCCTTTCATTAGCTTCATCCCAGCCGCACCCCTATCTAGACGGGGACAGCCTAATCTCTGTTTATGCTCTGGTAACCTCTAGGTTAGACTACTGCCATGCATTATAAGTGCGGCTGCCTTTGAAAACAGTTCAGAAACTACAGCTGGTGTAGAATTCGGCGGCCAGATTGTTGCCTGGGGTGAGTTAGTCTAAACATATGCACCAAATCTGACATGACTTCACCAATTAGTTTCTGGGCTCAATTCAAAGTGCTAGTTTTGACATATAAAGCCTTATGCGGCTCAGGACCCCAATACCTCAAGGACTGCCTCTCCTCATATGAACCAACCTGGACCCTGCAGTCATCATCAGAGGCACTTCTTCATGTGCCCCCTCCATGGGATGTTTGGGTGGTGGCAACATGAAAAAGGGCCTTTTTAGTGGTGCCCCCCCAGCAGTGGAATGCTCTCCCCAGGGAGGCACACTTGGCACCGTCTTTATCCCTTTTTAGTTGCCTTTCTTTTTACCCAGGCCTCTTGCCCATGATGAATCTCGGCTATAGATGACCTCTTCTAGTGTGGTGGAACCTGTATACCAGCCCTTCATTTGTATTTATATACTGCTGATGTTTATTTTAACTATTTTAATTGTTTAATTGTCAGAAGTGTTTTTAGGTTCTATTAATTCTGTTGTTTTTAACTGATTAATGAAAATTGATTTGGGTCATCTTGGTTTTGGGGTTTTGATTGTCCCACAAAGGCGGGTTGCATTTCTGCAATCACTGGGTTTCCTCCAAGCATGCTGATACATTTCTGAGTGGCCACTCGCATCCTGAAATCGCAATTAGAAGGAGAGATGTTTAAGCTCTCACCTCTTCCTCCACACCAAATATGAATTCTGGTGTACCCACCCGCCCTTCAAGAAGTCCTTCAGTACCTAGAAGCTGTTAGTGTACTTCAGTACATAGATTTTTCTTTTTGTACTGGCCTACCAGCCACAAATAACAATTTTAAAGGTCTTTACACTTCAAGCTATGTTAGGCTTATGCCTGGCAATCATACAGAATCATAACTCCATAAATAACAGAAATGGCCTGAAGGCCATTCCGACTCATCAGACATTTCTATGTCACATATTTAACCTTCACTATACTTAAGGACACATTGCTGGTTCAAGGCTCCAAGATGATAAAAAATGCACAGAACTTTTGGGCGCCAGAGCAGGGTTGGAGAACCTTTTTCAGCCCAAGGGCTGCATTCCCTCATGGATAACGTCCCAGGGTCACATGCCAAAGGTAGGTAGGTAGACCCAATGCAAAAAGTAGGTGGCGCTATTCCCTCCCATCCATGCCCCATACAGAGACACATCCATGCACACCCACTCATATACATTCATGCATAATCCCACATATCCATTCTCCCTACTAATGTACATCCACTCATGTATTCACATATGCACATCCATTCTCATAAGTAATACTGTATATACTCAAGCAGGCAGGCTTGCTATGTAAGCCCCTATGGTAGTCCTTCCTTTGAATTTTAGATCCTATACACAACCATGATCCAAAGTTTGGAACTGAACTAGTAAAAAAAAATGAACATGCTTTGCAAATTTTTTTCCTCTTGGTCATCAACAAAGGCATATTCTATGTATGATGGCTAAGAATGACAAAGATCATGGGTGGGTAAATGTAGACATTTTGTTTCCAGCCATAAAATGGGTAAACCCCCCATACACAATTACTTTGTTTTAAAGGCTGCCTCATCAGAATTTCCTGAGCTACATTGTGCTCATGTTTTTCAAGCCTATTTAATTATGGATGAAGGAATTGTTTTGCGTGCTTTTTATTTAATTTGAATACAACAAATCTATTGTGTGACTGAAAATAAAATCCAAATATTAAGAAAAACTGCAATATTTTAAAGGCTTTAGAAAGCCTCGACCCTGTTCTGCTTTGCTTTTAATTAAAACATGCTTAAGCCCTTCAAAGGGGCTCATTAACACATCTGCAATTCAGATTAATTCGTTTTGTCAATGCTGTTTTGACAGATGGCCATGCGTAGGATACAGCAGCTTTGCAAAGCATGCAGGCAGCACAACAGATTGTAGCAATCCTCAAGGAAGTTTAAGATTAAAACAACAAAAGGACTGGGGGACAGAACCACATTCTACAAAATATATTTTTGAGAAATAGGCCCAGGTTTTTTGATTCATGGCACTAAATTTGCTTTTTTCTTTTGTGATCTCTCTCTCTCTAAATAGGTATAGGATAGTTCTTGAAAATGACAAAGCAAAAAATGGTCACTACCTATTATATACAGATACAACACTTTAGCACTAGCCTAGTGTGCAAAAATAGGTAACTAAACTGATATACTTTAACCGCGAGAAAGCAAACAGTAAATTATTATCACAAGCTGACCATTTCTTAGAAACTGCCATCTTATTGATCTAGGTTCATGGAAGGAAAGGATTTTTTTGTTTTGCTTTTTGGATAGGCTTTGGCTTTAGTATAGTTTTACAACATTCCAACAAGATTGGTGTACATAAGACATCCCATCCAGATTAGGTAATAATTATTATTCCCATTTAATTGAAAGAGAATTAAGACTGATCAAAGATGACTGATCATGTGACTAAGTGGTGATTTACACCTTGGTACTGCAAGTTTTAGAGATCATAATGGTCTCTGAAGTAGGCATACGAGTCCAAGTTTCCCAATTATATAGTCACAAGAGTTTGAGAGAATTTGAATGTGCTAGTGCAGTGGTTCCCAAGCTAGTTTTTCCCATGGACTGCTTGAAAACTGCTGAGGGTATTGGCAGACCACTTAATGATTTCTCTGCCACTTGTAGCAATTATAACGCGCTGTGTTAGATCCTGTATTATTTTTCATTGTCTTTTTATTGCTTCTTTTTTGTTCTTATATATTGTATATCATTGTATGCCACAGAACTCAAATTGTAACACAATAAAATATAATATTATACAGCCACAAGAGTGGCTGCATACTATAGCCAACATGGATTTTTCGCATTCCGCAATGTTAAATTGAAAATACCCCCATGCTATTCTGATGCTTTCCATAAACTCATTTCAAAACAAAACCTTACAAAACTTATAGTTCTAAACTCAGAAACGCTTGCTTAACAACATTTTCATGACGATACACAAAACAGAATAGAGACCTCAAAGAGAGAGAAAATCCAGACCCCTGTTAGACTTTTTTTCTGTCAGTGGTCTCATAATTTGTTGAAATTAATTAAAAATCAGTTATGTTCACAGAGTACCTGTAATCCTATTACTGACCTTGCCCATACTCTGACCTTCATCTTCTGCAGTTTAAAAGTTAAAAAAAATGCCTGGCCGATGTTTAATTAATTTAAGAAATTTAGCATTGAACTTAATGATAATGTCAGGCATGCTCAGTAAGAACCAACTGTCAAGTGTCCGAAAAGCCAGACTCACAGTTATTGTGCTTGGCTAATCAGGGGGCCACATGCACACCAGACCTTTATTTCACTTTTAGACAGTGATGGCTTCTCTCAAAGAATCCTGGGAAGTGTAGTCCGTGAAGGGTACTGAGAGTTGTTAGCAGACTCCTATTCCCCTGACAGAGCTCCAGGGGCCAGAGTGGTTTAACACTCAGCCGTTCTGCTTGAAGCTCTGTGAGGGGAACAGGACATCTCCTAGCAACTCTCAGCACCCTTCACTAACTACACTTCCCAGGAATCTTTGGGAGAAGCCATGACTGTCTAAAGTGAAATAAAGGTCTTGTGTGGATGTGGTCAGGGACAACTTTAGTTTAAATTTGGGTGGCAGACTACATGTGCTTGCTGTAGAATAAAAAGGTGCGAAAACGCTGAAAAACAATGGTAGTGTTCACAGTGTTTTCCTTTTGGAAACGAAAGAGGCTTTCCCTCTGCCCAATGCCCACCCACCCAATCTCCTTCCCACCCCTTTTCTGCCCTTCTCCTCCCCTCCCTGCCTCTTGCCCAGATCAGTTTTACCTTTCCTAACCATGATTGTACAAGAGTAAATCCTACTGAACTCAAAAAGCATGCAAATGATCAAACCTGCCCTCCCCTCCTCCTCCTCCCATCCCCTCCCTCTTGTCCATTCCCTCCCCCTCCCTTTGCCCCTTCCTCTCATCCCCTCCAATCCCCTCCTCCTCCCGCTCCCCTCTCCCCTCCCTTCCTCCTTCCCTCTCCTCTCCCTTTCCCCTCCTCCTCCCCATGGTCAGTTTTACCTATCCAGACCATGATTGCATGGGAGTAAATCTCACTGAATTCAATAAGCATGCAAATGATCAGACCTGCCTTTCCCCTCCTTCCCCTCTCCTCTCCCTTCCTCCTCCCTTCTTCCCCCCCTCCCCTGCCCACTCCAGCCCTCCCTCTCTCCCTCTCCTACTCCTCCCTGGTCAGTTTTACCAGTGTGGAGTAGTGGTTAAGGGGTTGGACTATGACCTGGGAGACCAGGGTTCAAATCCCCACATAGCCATGAAGCTCACTGGGTGACCCTGGGCCAGTCACTGCCTCTCAGCCTCATGAAAACCCTATTCATAGGGTCGCCGTAAGTCGGAATCGACTTGAAGGCAGTATATTTACATTTTTAAGCATGATTACATGGGAGTAAATCCCACTGAACTCAATAAGAATGCAAATCATCAAACCTACCCTCCTCCCCCCTCCCCCTCCTGCCTGCTCCCATCTACCTCCTCCCCTCTGACCTTCCTCCTCTCCCTATTCCTCCCCTACTCTTCCCCTCCCCATCCCCCATGGTCAGTTTCACCTATCCTAAGCATGATTGCAGGGTAGTAAAGCCTATTGAACTCAATAAGCATGCAAATGATCCATCTATTCTCAGCAAACTTGCACAGGATCCCATTTCTTACCGACCAGATTAAAAAGCAGAGAAATTCAGTAATAGGCAAAAAAACCTTGCAGTTTAAGAACGTACCTACAGCCAACAGATATTTCTATCAAACTTTAAAAAGCAGGGAAACTGGACAGCTATAGTGAATGCACCAGGGGAGCAGGAGACCTGACCTCCTCTCTGAGATATTGTACTGCCCTACAAATCTGTCAAAATGCAAACACCATTTGGGTTGGTCTTTCACAGTCCAATCCACTTCCTGTGTAGCTTGGAAGAATTTGGTAGCATGGCAATCTGCTCACTGGAGATTTATTTATGGACTATGTAAATAAATATTTACATACTGAGTTTTGTAATTGAATGTTACTACTTGTAAGCCCCGTTGAAAGGATTTATATCCTGAAAGGTAGGATGTAAATAATTGTAATAAATAAATACACATCCTGTATTTCCGCCAAATGGTTTCGAAGACAGCTTCACAAGAACAAAAAGTAAAATGCAAAGTATGATATATATGTTTTAACATCTGAATGTTGTTGTTGTTGTTATGTGCCTTCAAGTCAATTACGACTTATGGCAACCCTATGAATCAGTGACCTCCAAGAGCATCTGTCCTGAACCACCCTGTTCAGATCTTGTAAGTTCAGGTCTGTGGTTTCCTTTATGGAATCAATCCATCTCTTGTCTGGCCTTCTTCTTTTTCTACTTCTTTCTGTTTTTCCCACCATTGTTGTCTTTTCTAGTGAAACATCTGAATAAAGAACCAAATCTATTGCCTATACAGGTGCACCCACCTATGCCTTCAGAAGGTTCTAAGAGTTTTATGAATGATGATCTTGTTCTTTATATTTTAGGTACTCATTCAAGTCAAGACCATGAAGCTATTTGGTAATTCAAATGAAGGACCCTCTTTCACCCAGCATTCGTTTTCCTATAGCAGCTAACCAGATGGCCAACTCTTGGATTTATTTATTTATTTATTTATTAATTAGTCACCCATCTGGCTGGTTGTCCAGCCACTCTGGGCGACGTACAAGATAAAAAACAATACATTAAAACGTTAAAATTTAAAACCATAACAGTAAAAACCTAACCCACCCCAAAAGCCTGCCTGAAGAGCCAGGTCTTCAAGGCCCGGCGGAAGCTCATCATAGAAGGGGCATGGCGGAGATCATTTGGGAGAGAGTTCCACAGGGTGGGGGCCACTATTGAAAACGCCCTCTCTCTAGTCCTCACCAGTCTAGCTGTTTTAACCGGTGGGATCGAGAGAAGGTCTTCTGAGGCTGATCTTGTTGAGTGGCATCCCTGACGATGCTGGAGGCGCTCCTTCAGATAGACTGGGCTAAAACCGTGTAGGGTTTTAAAGGTCAAAACCAACACCTTGAATTGGGCCCGGTAAACAACCGGTAGCCAGTGCAACTCCTTCAGCACTGGAGTGATGTGATCTTGCCGGCGGCTGCCTTTAATCAGACAAGCCGCCGCATTCTGTACCAGTTGCAGCTTCTGGACCGTTTTCAAGGGTAACCCCACGTAGAGCGCATTACAGTAGTCTAGGCGAGAGGTGACCAGGGCATGTACCACCGGTGGGAGCAGATGGTTGGGAAGGTAGGGGCGCAGCTTCCGTATCAGATGGAGTTGATACAGCGCCGCCCGGCTCACAGCCGAGACTTGAGCCTCCATGGACAGCTGGGAGTCAAGAATGACCCCCAGGCTGTGGACTTGGTCTTTCAGGGGCAATTGTACCCCACTGAGCACCAGGTCCACATCCCCCAGCCTTCCCTTGACTCCCACAAACAGTACCTCGGTTTTGTCAGGGTTCAGCTTCAGCTTATTCCTTCCCATCCAGCCACTCACCGACTCCAGGCACTTGGACAGGGTTTCTACAGCCAACCTCGGTGAAGATTTAAATGAGAGATAGAGCTGCGTGTCATCTGCATACTGATGACATTGCAGCCCAAATCTCCTGATGATTGCCCCCAGCGGCTTTATATAGATGTTGAACAGCATCGGGGAGAGGATGGAACCCTGTGGCACCCCACAAGTGAGAGGCCAAGGATCCGAGACCTCATCCTCCAATGCCACTCTTTGGTACCTACCAGAGAGGAAGGAATGGAACCACTGCAATACAGTGCCCCCCATGCCTAACCTCTTCAGGTGGTCCAGGAGGATAACGTGGTCAACGGTATCGAAAGCCACTGAGAGATCAAGGAGGACAAGGAAGGTGCATTCGCCCCTATCCCACGCCTTCCTCATATCATCTACCAAGGCGACGAAGGCTGTTTCAATCCCATGTCCAGGCCTGAAGCCCGATTGAAATGGATCCAGATAATCCGCTTCCTCCAAGTGCGCTTGCAACTGCTTTGCCACCACCCACTCAACCGCCTTGCCTAAGAATGGCAAATTTGAGACTGGGCGAAAGTTGTTCAGATCTTGGGGATCCAAGGAGGGCTTCTTTAAGATTGGTTTTATTACTGCCTCCTTGAGCACTGATGGCATTACTCCCTCATCGAGAGATGTATTTACCACCATCTTGATCCCCTCACCCAGTCTATCTTTGCAGCTCATAATGAGCCACGATGGTCAAGGATTGAGTAAGCAAGTGGTTGGCTTTAAGGTTGAAAGCACCTTGTCCACTTCATCAGATGGAAGAAGCTGGAACCGATCCCACACCACCAGAGCACCACTGGTCACCTCTGGCTCGCTCACTGTGTCCACAGCGCACAGAACAGCACTCTTAATATGATCGATTTTCTCCGCAAAGTGTTTAGCAAACTCGTCACAGGAGGCCTTAGCATGTTCCATTGGTTCCGGAGCAACTGGACCGACCAGGCTCCAGACCACTTGGAACAGTCTCCTGGGACAGCACTCTGCAGATGCAATAGAGGCAGCATTTCAACCTGGGGGTTCCTTGTACCCTAAGTGAGAATCATGCCTCTAGACTAACAAAGGTCACTCATTCCCATACATCGACAAGTGTTATTTCAGAGCAAATTTATTATAAAACATGAAATTGTCTGCCAATTAGCTACCAGGCTAAGTTCAAGGTGCTAGTTTTGGTGTATAAAACCCTAAAGATCATGGGCTCCTGCTGAGAGGAAGGGCGGGATATAAATCAAATAATAAATAAATAAATAAAGAGCTTGGGACCAGGATGCCTGAAAGATCATGTCACCCATTATATGCCCAGTCCATCAGTGCACTCTGCAGGTGAGGGCTTCGTGCAGGCCCCATGTCATCTGGAGATCTGTTCCACACAACATAGGAAGTGAACTTTTAGCATTGTGGCGCTGACACTTTGGAATTCCCCCCCCCCTTATGTATTAGAGAAATACCATCTCTGCTGTCTTTTCAGCACCTACTGAAGACCTTCCTTTTTCAACAAGTCTTTTAAGTAGAGACCTTATCCCAGTCTGCATCTTGCTTTTTAAGATTTTTTAAATGTTTTTAGTGTTGTATCGCTTGTTGCTTGTTGTCCTGGGCTCCCTTTGGGAGAAGAGTGGGAAACAGCAACAATAAAGTTGTGTGTTTGCAACTGCAGCAGACTAGAAAGGAGCTGGTCTCCAACTGAATTCAATAAAGTAGCAAAGAACAGAGAAATGCAAGGAAATAAATAGTATAGAGAGAAACCAATAGAAACACAGAAAGGATCTGTGGAAAGAGTTGTATGTATCCTCTCTCCCATGCTATTTAACATCTATATGAAGCCGCTGGGGGCAATCATCAGGAGATTTGGGCTGCAGTGTCATCAATATGCGGATGACATTCAGCTCTATCTCTCGTTTAAATCTTCACCAGAGTTGGCTGTGGAGACCTTGTCCAAGTGCCTGGAACCTGTGAGTGGATGGATGGGAAGGAACAAGCTGAAGCTCAATCCTGATAAAACCGAGGTACTACTTGTGGGGGACAAGAGAAGGTTGGGTGACTTTGACCTGAAGTTCAATGGGGTGAGTCTACCCCTAAAGGACCAGGTCCGCAGCCTTGGGGTTGTGCTTGATTCCAGGTACCAACTACACCTCATACGAAGGCTGCAACCCTACCTTCCTGTTCATCAGCTCCCACTAGTGGTACACGCCCTGGTCACCTCTCGTTTGGACTACTGTAATGCGCTCTACGTGGGGTTACCCTTGAAAACGGTCCGGAAATTACAACTGATACAAAATGCGGCGGCTCGACTACTTACGAATAGTCGCCGCCGAGATCACATCACACCAGTGTTGTTCACCTACACTGGCTTCCAGTTGTTTTCCGAGCCCAATTCAAGGTGTTGGTATTGACCTTTAAATCCCTACACGGTTTCGGCCCAGTTTATCTCACGGAGCGCCTTCAACGCCACCAATTATGCCGCCCGACAAGATCGGCCACACAGGGCCTTCTCTCAATCCCGCCAACAAAAACAGCCAGATTGGCGGGTACAAGAGAGAGGGCATTCTCAGTGGCGGCCCCCACTCTTTGGAACTCCCTCCCACAAGATCTCCGGCACGCCTCTTCCCTAAATGTATTTCGGAAAGCCTTAAAGACCTGGCTCTTTCAGCAGGCCTTCGGGGTATCCGGGGAGGGTTAATTGTTATAACTGTAATGCCTTCTGCCCAGTTTTAATATTGTTGTTGCAGATGTATTGTTTTTATATTGTATTATTGTATTTTATTAATTGTATTTTAACAATGTTGTAAGTCGCCTAGAGTGGCCATAATAATAATAATAATAATAAAATTTTATTAGCAGACGCCCATCTGTCCGACTGAACGGACACTCTGGGCGACGTACAATATAAAATACAATATAAAATACAATCTGCTCATATACATAATCATTACATTATTAATATCATAACATCTCATCTGAAAACCATCTTACATTAATACAGTGTAAAACCTAACCCACCCCAGAGATCCCATAGGCCTGCCTGAAGAGCCAGGTCTTCAAGGCTTGGCGAAAAGTCAACAGGGAGGGGGCATGCCGAAGGTCAAAGGGAAGTAAGTTCCAGAGGGTGGGGGCCACGATCAAAAAAGCCCTCTCCCTGGTCCGCACCAACCTAGGTGTCTTAGTCGGTGGGACCGAGAGAAGGTCCTGTGAGGCTGATCTTGTTTGGCGGCATATTTGGTGATACTGGAGGCGCTCCTTCAGATAAACTGGGCCGGAACCGTATAGAGTTTTAAAGGTTAAAACCAACACCTTGAATTGGGCCTGGTATACAACTGGCAACCAGTGTAATTCAATCAACACTGGGGTGATATGATCGCGGCGGCGGGTCTGCTTTATTATGCGTGCCGCCGCGTTTTGTACCAGCTGGAGTTTCCGGACCGTCTTCAAGGGCAACCCCACGTAGAGCGCATTACAGTAGTCTAATCGAGAGGAGATCAGGGCATGTATCACTCGTGGGAGCAGATGTATGGGAAGATAGGGTCGCAGCCTCTGTACTAGATGAAGTTGGTACCAAGCTGCCCGGCTCACTGCAGAAACCTGAGCCTCCATAGACAGCTGGGAGTCCAAGATGACCCCGAGACTGCGGACCTGGTCCTTCAGGGGCAAACTCACCCCATTAAGTACCAGGTCAAAATCACCCAACCTTCCCTTGTCCCCCACTAGTAATACCTCAGTCTTATCGGGGTTCAGCTTCAGCCTGTTCTCTCCCATCCATCCACTTACGGACTCCAGGCACTTGGACAAGGTATCCACAGCCAACTCTGGTGAAGATTTAAATGAGAGATAGAGCTCAGATAGGCCAGATAGGCGACAAAGAAATTAAATTTATTATTATTATTATTATTAATCTCAGAAATAAATAGTCGCTTGAAGGGAGAGGACCAGCCCCCAAACCAATTTTATTTGCACAAATCCAGGTATAAGGTGGGATTGCTAAAACTTGCCGTAGCAAGGGATGTGGATGGAGGGGCTAAGTAGCTGTGTCCTGCAGCATCTTCCCCAGTGCAATTTTATGGCTGCAGGGGTCATGGACAATGCAAGCATCTATTTGGGGAAGGGGAAAATCTAATGCAGTAGAACAAGAGCTCAAAAACCTTCACAAGTGATGCTACAGCCAGAGCTACCTACACATCACATTAAATACATAGCTGGCACCAAAATGGCAAAGGTGCATTTTATTCCCTCCCACAATATCTAGTAGAGCTTACCTGGGTCCAGATTTGACAGTGTTTTGCATTTCCCTGATGCTATATAGTAGCAGCTGATATGCAATTACTAGCATGATGTCAGGAGTCAGCTATCCCAGATTTACAGAAGAGGAGCAGAGAATTAAATTAAATAACACTTGTTTTTTAAAAGCAGCAGCCATGTGGGTTTAAGTTCTGACCTTAGAATATCTTGTTCACTCCTAATGTCTTGCTTTTTTAAAAAAAATGTGTAACTATGACAGCTATAGCATGCAATAAGGGAAATAGTCATTTTGATTCAAATAATAGTTGTGTAAAATGTGGCTATAATTTTAATATTATTTATTTATTTATTAAATTTATATCCCACCCTTCTTCCCAGAAGAAGCCCAGAGCCGGAAACAAAAACACTAAAATCACTCTAAAACATCTTTAAAAACAAGACTTTAAAATATATTACAACAAAATATCTTTAAAAACATATTAAAACAAAACATGTTAAAAACATCTTTTAAAAAAATCTTAAAAAGCAATTCCAACACAGATGCAGACTAGGATAAGATCATGCAATGAATAGGTGATATCCTGTTCCTAGGAAAGGATGCTAGTCCTTAAGAAAGTGAATGTTCAACAAAGCTCAAAACTAACATTAGTGGTCCCTTTCTTGGAATGACTTCTGCTGCACTAGAAAATAGTGGGCACTCTGTTTCTGAGAATGTAGAAATGCGACCACAAAAGCCAGTATGAAGCCACTGCAATGACTTGCATGGGGTGAAATCCAATGCTGCCATTCTGCTTGTGGAGTGGCTTCTGATGCAGTGGAAGCATCCACTAACGCAAGAGAAGGGGAAGTGATTTTTGCAGATTCACTCTTCCAGTGCAGCTTCCTGCACCACACCACACTTGAACATCTGTTTCAGAGGGTTGGAGGACCCTCCAGAAGAGGGTAGGAGGTGGCATGGGAGATTTCAGGAGAAATCAGAGAAAAATAGCCTCATCCTACTTTTGTAGACGCCTCTGCTAGATCAAAGTCATTCCATGAGCAAAATGGCAGCACTGAATTTCACTATATGTCTCCGGGAAAACAAAAAAATAGAAGAACATACGAGAATGGGCTGTGAATGTATTCCTGTGCCATGTTGTTGAAAAAGAAATGAATTATTATGAAGGAAAACAACTGAAACACGAGAGGTCATACAGTTAAAATACCTTTTTAGCCCCAAAGCCTCTGTCCCCATTTCTTTTTTTCAATGACATATTACGTAAATGGTTTTGACTGGCCTTATGTTATGAGGCTATTCAGATAATCACAAACTATGCAGAAATCCCAAGCCTACAACAAGCAGCATTTTGTGATGTGAGATTGCTTTTGAAATGCTTGACTCTACAGGATGCCAAAGACTCTAAAAAAGTAACTAATGCTCTACAGATTGCAATGGGGGAGAAAAAGATTGTTGATTTTTCTTTGACGAAAAGGGCTCATTGGAACCCATTTCATATTCTTGGAGGAGAATCAAAACTCTGTTGAATTATTAGTGTGCATCTATTAATACCTGACAATAAAAGTTGTTTACGGTATCTATTTGGCCTCTGCATAGTTGAAATAGGATGATAATGATAAAAGGCAGCATGTGGGTCAGCTAGTAAGCTATAACCTTCCTTTAATTTAGCAAAATTATTTCTTTGGTCTTAACCTTTATGCCTGCAAATATCGAGACTGAAATCTTATAAAAAACATGAAGGAATAATTGAACAGGCACAGAAGGGGTATGATGTTCCTACATGTTGTCAAACCATGCTACTATGGGGCTAAATTTCAACTAATGCTTTAATTAAGAGCTTTGCAGGATTGGGTTCATAAGAGTTTGTAGTGCTAAGCTTAGAAAGGGATCTGGACAACCTCTTATAATGTGTTTATTTGACTCCCATTTAGAAAATGATTTTTTTAAAGAAAAAGGAGTAAATGTGGAAGAAACATTATTGAAAATACTTGCGTATTGTTTCTCACAATTATGCAGTAAACCCACTTACTACAGACAATCAAAGACCTATCACTACAGTCAAAAATGATTAATGTCAACCACTTGTAAATTACTGATCTCTGTAGCTTCTTGTCATCGTGTTCTCGCAATCTCATCCATTTCAAGCAACGTATAGCATCACTTGCTTGCACCGTATTGAGAAATGAAAAGACATATTTATTCTTCCAATCTAGGAAAATGTCTCCTTACACCAAGAGTTTCAATAGCTAAAGAATGCTGCTGTCTGCCACCAAAATAATACTGTTTGATTTGATACTCACGTCTGCTTTCATACATGCTCCTGGACTGGGCCCAGATTTTGAAAGGATCTGGCTTCTTCTGCCCAGCGTTGTCTGGTTGATCCACAGCTGGTGCTTCAGTGGCAGGATAGTCAGGAAGCACCTGAGTGCTGTGGACAGGTGAAGCAGTGTGTGTGCTATGCTGGCTGGAGACGCTGTGCTGAGAGCTGTTTTGGCTGTCTTTCCTTTCAAGCGGTTGCTGTAAGTAAAAAAGCCGGAGAAGAAGGGGGGGGGGATCCCAATAAGGTTAATGGTCTGCAAGTGAGCAATTTCCCATGGTATTTTCCCTCTCTAGGTCCAGCATTTCTGCATGCCCCTAAATGAATATATAAAGTCACTCTTTGGCTTCTACCATTTCCAATTTGTGCTGAGTATATGGAAATTTCCCCAAGGATAGACAGACAGAATGACAGAGAGATGCATGAAAGAGAAAACCATTCATCACAGAAAAAAATGCAACCCTTCATAGACAGAGACAGCAGAAATCAAACTTTCCTTATACATTAGTACCTCAATAGGTTTTCGCCCTCTCTTAAGAACACCATTCTAAATTTAGGAGTGGTGCATATTGTCAGTCAGAACTGAACAATGCAAGATAGATAAAAATGCTTTATTTTACATATACACATCTGGATGCACATCCACCAATTCTCATACATGTACCCTAGCCTTCTCTCTAGCACCAAAGCAAAGTTGATTGGGACCTGTACTGAACCTTAAAAATGAAAAGGGAAAAAAAACAACACCTGCAAATAGAAATTAAACTTCAGGGTACAGTCTTCCCTTGTTTTCTGTTCTGAACTCAACTTCCCTTAAGAAACCTGCCTTTAGCCCAACCAACAATAGGTGTGAAAGTCATGTCCCACACTGATGGAGGGGTGCAAACTCACACAGGCCATGATATAGCTGCAAGAAATTAAATGGACCAGGAGCCAAGAACCACGTCTTTGTTTCCCAATCAAATGAAACATCTCACAACAGAAGCTGTGAGTAAAGAAGTTAGGAGAAATGGGGCTGAATACTTAAAACTGCTGTTAGGCTGAAGTGTGGCAGAATTCTTTGCAACCTATGCTCCAGTGAATGGGCAAGGAGAGATTTAAATTCCCATATCTTATGGAAAACTGCCTTATACTGAGTCAGACCATTGGTCCATCTAGCTCAGTATTGTCTACACTGACTGGCAGTGGCTGTCCAGGATTTCAGACAGAAAGTGTCTCCCAACCCTACCTGGATATGCTGAGGATTGAGTCTGGGACTTTCTGCCTGCAAGAGAGATTCTCTACCACTGAGTAATGGCCCTTCCCAATTTCCCTTCACTTCTGTTGATTTGTATTAGACCACAAAGCATCCGATGAAAACTTTATCGTGGGAATAATGTTAGATGACTCTATATAACTACAACTTTTAGACAATGCATGTCACATAGCATAGTTTATTGGGTTTGATGTTAGAGATGTGGAATCTGTGCCCCTTGTAATATTCTTGGACTCCAACTCCCCTCAGCCCCAGCCAGCATGGTTAAGGATGACAGGAGTTGTAGTTCGATAGTATATTTTGCACCCCTGATATAACTAAATAGTGCTGAGGTAGAGCAGTTGAGGTACTCAATTCAATTCAATGAAAGTATGAAAGAAGTTTCTCAATCTACATGATCTGTAATTATAATGGCAGATAATGGGGGCACTAACAGCATAGATACTTCACCAGTGTGTACTAATGCACAGGGTGTAGTTATCTTCCATACATCAACAGTTACAACAGAACAATATCACAAGTTGTTACAATCAGCCAGTATTAGAGCAATGTTATGTCATCATTGCAAACATTTGCAGCTATGCAAATACTGAGAAGCATCACATAAATTACAAACAGAACTCCCATTTATTTAAAATAGTGGTTTTCAAACTCTTTACTCGGGAGATCTCACTCTATCACCGAATGATTTGTCAAGGAACCCTCACAGTGGATTCTAGAGCATTTTCCAAGTCATGATTTTAGTTTGTGTAAGGTGCTCAACATTTCTGTCAGGCATGGCCTTTTTCCTATGGAACAGAGCATGCTCCCCAATCCTTTTCTGCAGCAGCTCACTGCAAGAGAAGAACAGTAATACAGGGCCCCAAAATTCCCATAACAGAGCTTGAAAAAACTGCATTAACCCATCTGACTGCTCAAATGATCTTCATGGTCCTCAAAGCATAAATATAAATTCACATTAATATGAGACTATACACACACAACAAATAAAACATACTGAAATGACAAATACTGCACGCTGCAACCAAGGCTTCATTTACAAGAGATACAATAATCAGGGCTTAGCGAAAATGGGCCTTTAATTTCACAGCAGGATATTGGACAGTGATCCAGGGGCAGCTGTGGCCAAGATCCATTCCATTTCCCAACATCCACTCAGAGAGTGTAATGCTACATGCCTTCAATCAAGTCAGCTTTGTGACACTCATGTAGCTAATTCTCATTGGTTCAATGGCATTTTCTTGAAGCCATTTCAAGGTGACAGCAAGAAACACTCTATCCTCACTCTGAACTGTGACATCTCTTGAGTATTGCCCTTACTCTGGGAGGGAGTTCAGCTACCACACCATCCCCAAATGATCACATTCCCAGTCAATCAGGGAAGATGACACGTGTGTGTACGTCTGCACGCACGCATGCCTGTATGTATACCTCTCTCTGTGTGTCTCTGTGTGTGTATACACACACACACACGCTATCTGTCTGTCTGTCTGTCTATCTATCGAGTGAGGAATTTATTGGAGAATCTGAGGAGAGATTTGGGATTACTGAAGTCCCCATTTTGTGCCACAAATATTCAATGTTCAGAGAAGCCCTACTAAAATATGTTGGGTCTAATGCCTCACATACCACATTAGAGTCAATTCAAGAGAAATGTTTTATGAAGTCCTTTTCTGTGGTGCTTTTTAAATAATTATATATATTTTGCCAAATTCTTAAACTTAATCCAGTTAAGACGAAAGAATTCTTCCTTTTAAACTGTGTTTTTATAGGATTATACTGTTATATTAATATATTATGTTTTTATTTTTTATGTATTTTGTTGTATTTTTTGTACGATGGGTCTGTGACCGTATAATAAAATTCATTCATTCATTATATTTTAAAGTGCAAAATAATTTTTAAGCAGTTCCAAAATAGCAAGGTTCTGCCGCTATCCTAGCCTGGGCCAAAAAAAGAAATTGTGTGAGTCTGGCAGTTTGATTTATCTCATAGTTATCATGGGTTTTATGAAATCCATTCTGTATCACAGGAGCTATTTTATGTTCAGTCTTACAGTACTTATTTGTCAGGACAAGGAACTATTGGTTGTATCCAATGCTAGTCCTACTCAGAGTATACCCACTGAAATTAATGAACCTGGGTCATCTTTATAATTTCAATGTGTCTACTCTGAGTAGGACTGCTATTGGATACAACCTCGGGCACAAACAAATGACAATTACTGAATACTCTAAACCTTCACTTGATGGCCAAACCAGATGTTCCCTTAATATGTAGCATGCAACTATGCCTCTCTCTTTTCCCCCTTTAATTGATTACTGTAGGGGTGGGGAACCTCTGGCCCATGAGCCTAATTAGGCCTGGCATGGCATCAGGTCCGAGCCAGGGGAGTAATCATCAGAGGAAGGCCATACGACTCCGGCCTTAGACCCAGCCTTGGCTCAGGCTCCATCTGAGGGTGAGGAGCCAGGGTCCTACAGTGAGGCCCAGTATGGGCCATTGGCCCCCAGGGCAAGTTTGGCCTCTGACATCAAAGATGAATGGGCCCCTGAGACCAAGGGAGAGGCATCGCTTTAAATGCCAGATGGAGACCCGGCCCATCCGGAGGAGTGCCCAATTACAGGCCTGGACTCATCTGGAGTAAGGGTATCCTTGGGAGTAAAGGTCTGGCTGCAGGTGATCAATGGCAGTCAGCAGAGGTTTGGGGTGTGGTTCAAAAACTCCAGCATAAAAACCCAGTACTATGCTGGAAGAGCTGCTAGAACAATGTCTATGCACCAGCTCTGTACCTGACCTGTCTGTGGATTGATTGTTAATGCCAGACCTGCCCTCAGACTACTCTGGACCTGTCTCTTGCCTTCCCCCAGACTGCATTGCTTGCAGACTGCTTGGCTCCTGCCCCTGGAGCTTGGAAAAGCTACTTTTTTGAACTACAACTCCCATCAGCCCCAGCCATTGGCCATGCTGGCTGGGGCTGATGGGAGCTGTAGTTCAAAAAAGTAACTTTTCCAAGCTCTGCCCTGGACTGATCTGACCCTGTTTTGTGCCTGACCCCTTTGTTGTGGTGGTAGACTCTTCACTTTGAACTGCCCCTGGATACTGCCCCCGTGCTGCCTTCACTTGTGTTTCTGCTGGAAAGTCTCTTGCCTCTTGAGGAGCCTAGTGAGAACAGGACACATGGGTCCCAATTTGACCCACAACATAGTTTTCCACAAACTGTGCCACACCTGATGTCATATGTAATGTCAGGTAAGGGGCAGGTAAGGCAGTGACTGGAAAGGAACAATTGGGAGCTTTAAGCGAGCTCCTTCACAAGCAGGGCTTGCTGGCAATGCACCAATTCCTATTGGGGAATCCCACTGGGAACTTCCTAGGGCAGGGGTTCAGCTTCAAACTACACCTGCCAAACAGACTTTAAAGAAGCTCGAACTGGCACAGGAAGCAATTCTTACATGGAAAGCAGAGCTCAGGGAGGGGAAGGCTTATTTTTTTAACCTCCCATGATGAGAATGGCAGTTTCCTCTCTTGCAGCTATGCTTGTAGGAGTGGGCAGAGGAGATTTCCATTCTGATTTTGCTGGAGATATGAAGAGATAAGCCTACCTTCCCCCTTGGATGCTGCCTTCCCAGTAAGAATCACCGAGATGCAATGGTAGTTGATTAAAGTAAAAATTAAGACATAGCTACCACACTTAAGTGTAATATATAATTTTATGATTGATTTATGAAAGTATTTCTATATTATCTTCTTCCAAAACATTGGGATGGGGTACAGCAACATAAAAACATCTAAAAGCAATACAAAATAATCATCAAAAAACATTTTAAACAGCTGCCTATGCCTGTTGGCACAAAAAAATCTTCAAGAGATACCTTAAAGTCCAAAGTGAGGATGGCTGCCAAACCTCTGCTGGAAGAGTGTTTCATAACATGGGGCCGGCAACACTAATTTGGTCCTTAGTCTACAACCACCTAGTGATATACTAGATAGATACTAAAACAGAACAGAAACAGAGCCAAGCAGAGAAAGCAAAAAAATCCTGAGTACTGCCATTTCTCTAGAAGCTCTTTGCGACACAAAATGCTACATTTTTCAACAATAGTTTTTAATGTAGCTGCTTATGGAGGGGCATGGTGGCTCCAACAGCAGAAATTGCTTCCGAATGCTTTATTGACATCTATTGAAGCTTTTGACCCCTCCGAGGCATTTCTTTACAACGATACACTCTAAACTGACTTGAATGTGAAATTAACTCAAGACTTCAGATGACATTTTGAACCACGTGTGCTAACTTCACTTTCTCAAACAGTGCGTTTCAGATGTTTTATGTTGTATTTCCCTAGCAAATGCATCTCATTCTCACTTGGCTAAAATAAAATAAATTTTCAAAATTTTGAAAAGAACACCGGGAAAACAACTCTCGGATACATATGGATGTTTTTTCATTAAAGTACCCACCCTATTCCTGTGGCTGTAATTTGCTTTAACTATTTTAATACTGTATTTTAAATTGTTGTAATCTGCCCCGGGACCTGCTGGGGAAGGGCAAGTAATAAATTTAACAACCACAACACATTCTAAATACCCTTTAAGGTGTCCCCAACTCTTGTCAAACGAGTTAGAGATGGGAACAAACCCCATCTATAAATGCAATATGTGATTAAAAAAAGATTTTAAAATGCTCCAGCTCTATTTAAAAAGCTGGGTAGCAAAAGTAAAAGATTACTCCAGTATTGCAAATCAATGTGGGATGGGTAGTTGTCTAACCACCTGAGCCTTTCCCCCTCACCATGTTCCTCTCCTCTACACCCCCAAAAAATATAGCAAGGGGGCTGCTATTACACACACGCAGGAGAAGGAGCTGTCATTAGCACTGCACTGTTTCTCCAGAGGGCAGCAAAGAGTTTGAGATCTGGCAGGGCAAAAAGCCTTCAGTCTATGTCTGTCTCTCAGTAGCATGACTACAGAGACTGAACACAGGCTTCCATTCTTCCTCTCTCTTCCCTTTACTAGAGGATAGGGTAGGGAGGCAGAGAGAGAAAGGGGTGGTGGTGGGAAATCAGTCAGCCAGCTCTGCTCAATTTGTCCTGACTGACCCTCTGTCTCACTTTGTCTCACACAGAGAAGCAAAAGGAAAGCAAAAACTAGCACCACTGTTTTTGGCCCTCCAATCAAACAAAGTCGAGGTAGTTTCTGTCCGTCTGCCCAATCTGACATAGACACAATTTGTAAGCTCTGTTGTATGAGCAGAGCTTCCATGAGCTCATGCATTTCCCTAGAAGACACAGCTTATATGTTACATTTGTTCTGAGGTGGAAGGAGCTACCTTCACTACGTAAAGCCTGTCAACAATTCAAGGATGTATCAAATTGTGTATTTTAATCAAATAAATAAAACGACACGTTTTTAAAAAGGACATGTAAACTGGGGGCTTAATCTTTAACATGCCACAGAATGCTTTTCTGTTTTGCTGTTGCAAGAGAAGGACAGTAGGAAAGACAGAATCACCCTTGATATGTTACATTAGTGGTGTGGGAGTCACTTTCCCGTGGCCTCATCTCATGCTGCTCCTTGACATTTAAAGGTCTGTCACTATACAATGGACCTGGGATTGGAATTAGGCTAAGAGCTATTGTACTAAGGTGGAACATGATATCCATAAGAAATACTGGAGTATTTAAGTAAGATGCTACTAATCTATATTATGCTTACTAAAGAGCATAAAAAGTTATTTCACCTTTTATACATGGCTGGGATGGTGAAGAAATGTCACCTCATGTCCACACTTAGATACCCTTTGGGATGTGCCAGATTTCCAATCGTAATCTGTAGGTTCTTACTTTAAACCCTGCTCTAAGGAAGTTCATAGTTATAATTTAATATTTACGAAGCACATAAGTGCGGTATTATACAGCCATGAGAGTGGCTGTATACTATAGCCAGCAGGGATTTTTCACATTCAATGTTAAATTGAAAATACCCCCCATGCCATTCTGAGGCTTCCCATAAGCTCATTTCAAAACAAAACCTTACAAAACTTATAGTACTGAACGCAGAAATGCTTGCTTAACAACGCTGTAAATCTTCGTGGCGATACACAAAACAGTCAGAACCCCCGTTCCGCGCCGGGACTTACCGGCGAAGGGACGAGTTTTGCGGCCGCAGCCGAGCCGCCATCTTTGTGAGGGAGGCGTGCTCGCAGCACGCTCGCGTGCTGACGTAGCACGCAGCGAAGGGGCGGGGCGGCAGACGGCCATTTAAGGCCGTACCGCCAGCCGCCCACCCTCACTGCAAATTTTGGCGGCATTTTCAAACAGAGGCTCCTGCATCGGCGGTGCGACGCGGCTCAAATCGCCCGCCGACGCACGCGGCTCCTTCGGGCTCCTGCGGGCCAGGCCTTGGTGCGGTGGCGCCGACGGCCAGGAGCGGTCGGCGCGGCTCTATCACTGTGTGGCGCAGCTGGGGCAGTGGCGAGCCCTAGGCAGCTGCGGAGGTGCGGCCTGTGGGAGGCCCCGGTGGGGCAGCGGAGAGAGCCCTAGGCCATCGGCCGTCCAGTGGCGGAGGTGCGGCGGCAGCGGCCATCCAGCGGCGGAGAGAGCCCTCCGGTGTAGCGGCAGCGGTGGATCAGGCGAGGCGGCCTTGTGGCCGCGTTCTTTTTCTTTAATTACTTCCCAGGGGCCCCTTGTGGGAAGGTTCTCAGCCCCTCACCCACCCCATAGCAAGGGAGTGGGTCCCAGCCCCATCTTGCACAACACCCCCATTGTGCCGCTTAGGGCCCAGGTGGCCAGGATTGTTGGGTGAGATAAAGGGGCCCATAGGCAGGGGACTGGATTGAGTGGGTCCCAGCCCCATCTTGCAAGGGGCCCATAGGCAGGGGACTGGATTGAGTGGGTCCCGGCCCCAGCTTGCACACCACCACCCCATTTGTCGCTTAACGGCCCAGGTGGTCAGGATTGTTGGGGTGAGATAAAGGGGGCCATAGGCAGGGGACTGGATCAAGTAGGGGACACGGTCCACCTGGACTGTGAGGGTGCTGGGCCCGCCCCACTTGCTTCCGCAACGGACATAGGCCTTGGGGGGTCATTAGTAAGGACAGACCCGGCTACACTCTAGCTCAGGATGCCCCCCCAAAAAGGCCAAGGTGGGCCAAAAGGGAAGGGAAGGGCCCCCAGGGCAGAGGGTAGACGCCCACCCCCTGCTGCGGAGGATGGGGGACAAGGGGAAGGCATACCATGGACCACTATACTGGCTGGGTTAGAAGCCCTGGAGAGGGGCCCTGCCCAGCCAGCAACTAGGAGAACAAAGGAACCACCCCCCAAGCGGCCCCGGGAGAAAGTGCAACGTCCAGTTGGCGGGGCTAATGCTGCGGCTATTACTTCTATCTTAGCACGACTGGACGCGCTGGAGGCAGGGCCTAGTGGGGCCGCAGCAAGAGCGCCCGGAGCAGAAGCAGGACATGCAGCCCCTGGACCAGAGCCCAGGCATGGGCCTTCAGCGGACAACATAGGGGGTGAGTCTCCCTGGGCAGCACAACAACGTGGGGGTTTCCATACTGGCCCTTTTCCCCAACAGCTGAAACCGAGCGGTATGGGCAAGTGGGGATCACCATAGGGGTGGGGCATGGTACACCACAACAGCTGCCTCCGCTAGGGGTGGCCTGTGAGCAGGTCTGGCAGGCCACTGCCGGAAGAGGGATGGGAGTGGGGGCTCAGCCCTCCTGGTCCCCAGCAGAGGACACTGACCCTCTGGCGTCAGTGAGGGAAGGGGCTATACCTTTCGGGGAGACATCAGCCCCACTGGGCTTTCACCTGCTGCCCACTACAAAAGAAAAAATTTGGAAGGGGGAGTACGTCAACTTATTCTCACTTCTGTACAGGGAACCAGTGAGGAGGGAGAAGGATAAGGGCGAAGAGGCAGAACCTGACAAGCCCAAGAGGCGGTGCATTGAACGCACTTGGGCTAATTGGTTGCCTGCATTTCTGACATACATGGGGGTGGTGATGCAGAAACAGCCACAGAGGGGCCCTATTCTGATTAAATACCTCGATATTATATATCGGGGCTACTCCGAGTTCCAGGGGGCAGCATGGCTCGCCTACGATGAATCGTTTCGTATGAGGGCGGCCTTTGATACCTCCCTCCCCTGGGACAAAAAGGAAGCGGACCTGTGGCTACAGTTTATGTCACACTCCAAGCCCATAGCCGGGGATAGAACGGACAGCAGCCACCTCCTGGCCCGCCAGGCAGCAGCAGCTCCTTCCCGCGGGCCTGCGGGGCAGGGGGTTCAACCCCGCCTGCTCTGCTGGGAGTTCAGCTCCCGAGGCCGCTGTGGTCATAACCCCTGCAGGTTCCGACATGAGTGCGCAATATGCGGGGGCCCGCATTCCTGCGCTGCCTGCCCCAGGGGCCACCCCTTCAGAGGTGGGAACAGGGACTCACCTGGCGCAAGGAGACCGGGAGCTGCTAGCGCAGCTCAAGGAAAGGGGCCCCAGTCCAGTTAAACTCTCCGAACTCCAGCGCTTGCTCTGCTGTTACCCCCGAGTCCAAGACGCCCAATTTTTGCTACAGGGCTTTACAGAGGGTTTCCGGATTCCCTATTTGGGTCCCAGGCACCCCTTCATGTCCCACAACCTAAAATCAGTGGCGGGTATGGAATCGGTCGTGGGGGAAAAAGTTAGGAAGGAGGTCATGGCAGGCCGCATGCTGGGCCCCTTTGCGGCACCACCCATCCCTTCACTCAGAGTTTCCCCGCTGGGCCTTGTTCCCAAGAAGGCACCAGGCGAATTTCGCCTTATACACCACCTGTCCTTTCCCCAGGTTGGGTCAGTAAATGACTTCATCCCATCAGACCTCTGCTCTGTCCGTAACACGTCATTCGACTGTGCGGTTCGTATGGTTAGGGACTGCGGGATGGCCGCCCTCATGGGAAAGTGTGACATCAAATCAGCCTTCCGTCTCCTCCCTGTGCACCCACGGGACTTTGAGCTGTTAGGCTTTGCCTTCATGGGCAAATACTATGTGGATAGGGCATTGCCTATGGGCTGCTCCATCTCATGCTCGGTTTTTGAGCGCTTCAGCTCTTTCTTGGAGTGGGCAGTCTGGAGATGCGCAGGCCGGCAATCAGTGGTGCACTATTTGGACGACTTCTTGTTTGCGGGCCCTGCAGACTCGGGTGCCTGTCAGGCATTTATGGAGCAGTTCGCAGGGATGGCGGGGGAACTGGGTGTTCCCCTTGCGGCTGAGAAAACTGAGGGCCCGTCCACTACCCTCACTTTCCTGGGCATAGAGATCGATACAGTGGCCCAATGCTGCAGGCTCCCGCCGGACAAGCTGGTGGCCCTTAAGGGGAAAATCTCAGAGGTGGTTGGGGCGAAGAAGGTGACATTGGCCACACTTCAACAGCTGGCAGGACATATGAACTTTGCATGCAGGGTGGTAGCACCCGGGCGCGCATTCTTGCGCCGCGTGTACGATGCCATGGTGGGCCTATCACGCCCCCACCATCACACACGTGTTACAGCCGCTCTCTGGGAGGACCTGGCAGTTTGGTCCACCTTCCTGCGGGAATTCAATGGGGTCTCCTTATGGAGAAAAGATCGCCTGTTGGAAGCGGAGCTACAGGTGAGCTCCGACACCTCAGGTTCCTGCGGTTTTGGGGTCATTTTCCATGACTCATGGTGTCATGGCAGCTGGCCACAGAATTGGGCGCAGGCTGGCCTAACCAGAGACCTGACCCTTCTGGAGTTCTTCCCCATTGTCGTGGCCGTACACAAACTGGGCAATTCCTCAGTCCACTTTTGGTGCAACAACCTCCCCACGGTACATGTCATCAACACCCTGTCCTCTAGAAATCCCAATGTTATGCGTTTGGTTCGAGTGTTTGTGCTCCAATGTCTCCGCTATAATATACAGTTCCTTGTGCGCCATGTCCCGGGTATTGATAATAGCATTGCTGATGCTCTATCATGGAACCAGATGGAGAGATTTCACCAGCTGGCGCCGTGGGCAAGGGCTCAGCCGGACGTGGTACCCCCAGCGCTATAGGAGATTGGAGGACCGAATCAGAACGGGCCATAAGCCTTTCTGTGGCACCCAGCACTTTGGCCAGCTACCAGGGGGCAGGTAGGGACCTGGCAACCTTCAGGGAGTCCAGAGGCTACACCCAGGAGTGGCCCATCCCCGTGGAGCATCTTATGGAGTTCTGCGTGGAAGGGAAGCAGAGGGGGCTTTCAGTCAGGACCATCAGAGGTAAGCTCTCAGGTCTATCCTTCCTAGGGAAAGCACGGGGCTTTCAGGACTACTCCGGTGACTTTAGGGTACGCCGGATGCTGGAAGGGTGGTCCCGTGAGTGCCCGCACACACCTGATGCGCGTGCCCCCTTTTCCCCAGAGTTACTGTTGGGTCTGCGGGGACAGTGGAGGGTGCTATGTTCTTCCCATTTTGAGGCACTGCTATACCATGCTGCGGCCCTCACCTTGTTCTTCGGGGCCTTCCGAGTAGGGGAGGTGGTGGCAGGTTCTAAGATGGATAGCTCCCTCTGGGCCCTCCAGCTTTGTGATCTCAGCTGGGAGGCAGGGGGGGCCCGCTTGCGACTCAGGCAGTCAAAGACGGACCAACGCCAAAAGGGTCGCCTGATTGTGTTATCCCCATGCCAACAGGAGGAGCTCTGCCCGGTCAGGGCCCTACGCATTTTTCTGGCAGCCCGCGGGCTGCAGCCAGGGTACTTGTTCAGGCACAGGGACCTCCAGCCCCTTACCAAGTACCAATTTTGGTCGGTGGCAAAGACAGCACTCCAGCGGCTAGGTGTGGATGCCTGCAAGTTCGGGACACACTCCTTCCGAATAGGTGCAGCTTCCACCGCTGCCCACCTGGGTTTTTCCAAAGGGCAGCTGCAGGCAGTGGGCAGGTGGTCCTCGGATGCATATAAGACGTATGTTAGAACACTAACGGAGATGCATGAGGCCAGCAGCTAACGGCGATGTTGTCAATTTTGGCAGGCCGCTTGGAAAGATCGGAACAAGTGAGCATCCTCCTCTGCGGCCACAGCATGATCTTCTGGGCAGGCCGCAGGGCGGCGAAGTCCCGCATTGGAACGCAGCTGTGGCTCAGTCAGTGGGCCTCAGTGCGGTGGCTGGGACGACGGGGGATGCGTTGGGATGGCCTCCTGCCTACCTTGTTCCGGTTGGCTGTGGACTGGGCAGTGCCCCAAGTGCTGGTCATCCACCTGGGAGGTAATGATTTGGGTCTGTTGAGGGGCAAGGCCCTAATCGAACAGGCATGTAGTGACCTCCAGGCCGCTGCGCTGCGCTGGCCTGGGGTGCACTTGGTATGGTCCGACATCCTGCCGCGCAGGACGTGGAATTGGGCTGATGACCCACGGGGAATGGACAGGGCTCGGAAAAAGGTTAATAGGCAGATTCAGAGGGCCATGAAGGGCCTGGGGGGTTCTGTCATACACCACCCAGAGATCAAGCAAGATAGGCTGGAGTTGTTTAGGCCAGATGGCATGCACTTGACTGACGAGGGCAATGACATCTTCCTAATGGACCTGCAGAGGGGTGTGCACTGGATTCTTATCGGGTGTGGGGCAAGGGGAGACTAAGCAGAGGCTTGTCCCCCTTTTGTGGCAAGGAAGCGTGGGGGAAAGGTTAAAAGGGAAAGGGCAGCTAGGTGACACCTTTAGGCACCTTTGGGGGTGATTGGCGGTCCGGGGGCCTGCAGCTCTGGGCTATACGGCCCGGGGGGGCAGAACACGGGCCGCTTTTGGGGCCAACGTGCCTCATCCGCTCGGAGTTTCACGGCTCCGGGGGGCGGTGATGCGGGTTGGACCCCCTACACATCTTCAGGGTGTGGCCGGAGCTGGGGCCTGGCACAGGGCAGCCCCAGGCTCTGGCAAGATTTGGTTGCCCTATAGCTGCAAGCAGGCTTCGCCTGGATCAGCTGAATTCCCCCGCACTGTATTGTCCCTCTGCAGGTTCATTGGTTATAATTGACTCTGTTTTTAATAAACTGGCCCATGATTTACCCAATGAACGGTGTCTGTGTTTATTTCGGCAATAGGCCGCAAAGAATCGACAGTTCAAAGTGTAAAAAGAGAGAAAAAAACCTCAGAGACCTTTTGGACTTTTTTCTATGAGAGTTCTCATAATCTGTTGAAATTCATTAAAAATCAACCATATTCACAGAGTACCTGTAATCCTAATATTGACCTTGCCCCATACTCTGACCTTCATCTTCTAGAGTTGAAAAGTTGAAAAAATGCCTGGCTGATTTTTAATTAATTTAATAAATTTTGGCTGGAACCCAATGATAACAGGGAGCATGCTCAGTAAGAACCAACTGTCAGAGTTCTAAAAGCCTCCCAGCTGCTGGGCTTGGCTAATCAAGGGGCCACACCCACACCAGACTTTGATTTCAGGTGAGACAGTCATGGCTTCCCTAAGAGAATCCTGGGAAGTGTAGTTTGTGAAGGGTGCTAAGAGACTCCTATTCCCCTGAGAGAATAGTTTAACAGTCAGCCACTCTTGTTGAAGGTCTGTGAGAGGAACAGGGCGTCTCCTAGCAACTCTCAGCACCCTTCACTAACTACACTTCCCAGGATTCTTTGAGAGAAGCCATGACTGTCCAAAGTGAAATAAAGGCCTGGTGTGGATGTGGCCAGGGAAAGCTTTGGTTTAAATTTGGTAGGAGGCTACATGTGTCTGCTGTAGAATAAAAAGGTGGGGGAAAGCCTGAAAAAGAATGATTCTGTTCACAATGTTTTCATTTTGGAAAGGAAAGGGGCTTCCCTTCTGCCCAGTGCCCACCCACCCAATCTCCTCCCCTCCCACTCCCTGCCCCTTCCCTGGGTCAGTGTTGGACTATGACCAGGGAGACCAGGGATCGAATCCCCACACAGCCATGAAGCTGATTGGGTGACCTTGGGCCAGTCACTGCCTCTCAACCTCAGAGGAAGGCAATGGTGAAATCACCTCTGAATACTGTTTACCAAGAAAACCCTATTCAAAGGGTCGCCATAGGTGGGGATTGACTTGAAGGCAGTCCATTTCCATTTTCAAACACGATTGCATAGAAATAAATCCCATTGAACTCAAAAGATATGCAAATGATCAAACCCACTCTCCCTTCTCCTCCCTCCTATCCCCTCCTTTTGCCCCTTCCCTCCCCCTTCCTTTGCCCCTCCCCATCCCCTTCCAATCCCCTCTTTCCCCTTCCCCCTCCTCCCCTCCCCCTCCCCCTCCCCTTCCTCCTCCACATGGTCAGTTTTACCTATCTTAAACATGATTGCACGGAAGTAAATACCACTGAATTCTATAAGCATGCAAATGATCAAACCTGGCCTCCCCTCCCCCTTCATTTGCCCCCATCCAATACGCTCCTTCCCACTCCTACTCCTCCTCCCCCATGGTCAGTTTTTCCTATCCTAACCAAGACTGCATAGGAGTAAACCCATTGAAAATAGGCATGCAAATGATCAGACCTGCTTTCCCCCTCTCCTCTCCTCTCCCTTCCTCCTCCCCTGCCCACTCCAGCCCTCCCTCCCTGCCCTGCCCCCGGTCAGTTTTACCTATCCTAAGCATGATTGCACAGGAGTAAATCGCACTGAATTTAATAAACATGCAAATGATCAAACCTGTCCTTCTCCTCCCCTCCCCATCCTGCCTGCTCCCCTCCCAGTCCTCCCCTCTGCATTTCCTCCCCTCCCTCCTCCTCCTCCCCTCCCCATCTTCTGTGGTCAGTTTCACCTATCCTAAGCATGACTGCAGGGGAGTAAATCCCATTGAACTCAATAAGCATGCAAATGATCCATCCATTCTCAGCAAACTTGCACAGGATCCCATTTCTTACCTCCCAGATTAAAAAGCTTGGAAGAGGCACATGTTACCAAATTTTTCCAAGCTACACAGGAAGTGGACTGGACTGTGAAAGACCAACCCAAATGGTGTTTGCATTTTGACAGATTTGTAGGGCAGTACAATATCTCAGAGAGGTCAGGTCTCCTGCTCCCCTAGTGCATTCACTATAGCTGCTTTTTAAAGTTTGATAGAATTGCTGTGGGCTATAGGTACGTTCTTAAACTGCAAGGTTTTTTGCCTATTAGTGAATACAGATATAATACACAAGTTGCCTATCCACCTGTCCTCTCTAATCCACTGTCACTAATCCACTGTCCTCTCATGTCATCCAGGACTCTCTCTCTTTCATAGGGGTGTGTGTGTGTGTGTGTGTGAAAGAGGGTTCCTTTTACACTTACACACACACACACATATATACACACCCTATGAGTGGGTTGAAAGAGAAGCCCCAGATGTAGGGATCCATGGGAGACGCGCAGAAAGGAATTGTGCTTTTCCAAGAGGCCTTCATCAGAAGAGACTGGACTGCCCAGTATCAGAGGTGTTTGTTCCCTATCCTCATTTGTTCCCTATCCTCATCAGTGTCCCAAGAGAGACACTTCACTTTCTGCCTTAAAAGTAAGTAGTAGCCATACATGTCTACAGGGAAAAGTGAACAGCAATTACATGCATTCATCCGAGGCTGACACCAGCTTTGAGAGGCCCCTTGACTTCCTGAGTTGGGCCCCTCCTCCTCTCTGTAACAGTATCAGGTGGGCATAGCAGTAGCAAAAGTGCCAATCGTATACGTCAGCACTGCTGCTGCCTCCCGCCATTTTGATTCCCCCACAGTGCCTCTGGCTCCGGAGCAACACGATGACGGAGCTCTAGAGGTGTCCTGAGGGAATGAAAATGGCAGGTGCAATGTTTTCCTTTGGCTAGTGCTGGAAGGGCTGCCATGCCTAAGCGGCTGTAGCCAGCTTTTTGGTTTGGCAGTTGGCCTTCCTGAGGGTTCTGACCATTGGCAACTGCCCAATGGTCCCAATGCCCAACAGCAGAGTAGTATTCATTATCTAAGTACAGAAGGGTGCAATGGAAAAAGCAGTCTAGTAGCTGCTTTCTCCCATCCCCACCTGGAGATGCTGGGGACTGAAATGGGCCTGCTGCATGCTAGGCTGATACTCTATCACTGAGCTATGGCTCTTCCCAAAAGATGCAATATATAAATGTATATATACTGTAAGTATACATGCACATACATATGCATGCACACACACACACAACTACACTATATAAGCATAGCATAAATACTTATAGCAAAATATTTAAACAACTGCATTAGTAGTGAGCTGAACTATATGACCATTCTGTGACTCTGTGAAGTAATGGTGCTAATATCATTTTGTGTACTTTAGTGTCACCAGACACTTTGACTGGGGGGAAAAGTAAATGGAAACAGATACACTGCAGCAAAGTCTCTAATGCTTCTCCTCTCAATATTTATTTATCCATTAAACTTATATCCCTCCCTCCCTCCTAGAAGGATCCCAAGGCGGCAAACAAAAACACTCTAAAGCATCTTATCACAAAATACTTTAAAACATATTAAAACAAAGCATCTTTAAAAACATATTAAAAAGTAATTCCAACACAGATGCAGAGTGGGATAAGGTCTCTACTTAAAAGGCTTGTTGAAAGAAGACAGTCTTCAGTAGGCACCAAAGATAACAGAGGTGGTGCCTGTCTAATATTGAAGGGGGGGAAATCCAAAGGGTAGGTGCAACTACACTAAGGTCCATTTCCTATCTTGTGTGGAACGGACCTCTTGATAAGATGGTATCTGCAGGAGGTCCTCACCTACAGAGAGCAGTGATCAACTGGGTATATAAGGGATAAAACCATATTTCAGGTATCATGGTCCGAAGCTGCATAGGGCTTTGTACACCCAAACTAGAACCTTGAAGTTGACCCAGTAGCTAATGGGCAGCCAGTGCAATTCTTTCAGCAGCAGGTTAACATTTCTGCGATATCCTGCCCCACTAAGCATTGCGCCGCCACATTTTGCAACGGCTGCAGCTTCCGAACCAACCTCACATAGTCCCACATAGAGCACTTTACAGTAATCCAACCTGGAGGTTACCAGTGCACAGTGAACAGTGGTCAGGCTCTCCCGTTCCAAAAACACCCACAGCTGTCTTACCAGCTGAGGGTGATAAAAGGCATTCCTAGCTACTGAGGTCACTTGGGCCTCTAGCAACAAAGATGGACCCAGGAGCACCTCCAGACTACAAATCTGCTCTTACAGAGGGAGCATTATCACATCCAAGGCAAGCAATTGACCAATTATGTAACCTGAAACCATGCAAGAGATCTCCCCTGCAGGTCTGGAACAAATTACAAGACTACATTATACAGCCACAAGAGTGGCTGTATACTATAGCCAGTATGGATTTTTTGCATTCCGCAATTTTAAATTGAAAATATTTCCCATGCCATTCTGATGTTTCCCATAAGCTCATTTCAAAACAAAACCTTACAAAACTTATAGTCCTGAACTCAGAAACACTTATTTAACAACCCTCTAAATTTTCATGGTGACACACAAAACAGTCAGAGAGAATCAAGAGTTCGACATGTAAAAAGAGAGAGAAGACCAGACAGCTTTTGGATTTTTTTCTGTCAGAGATCTCATAATCTGTTGAAATTCATTAAAAATCAGCCATGTTCACAGAGTACCTGTAATCCTATTACTGACCTTGCCCCATACTCTGACCTTCATCTTCTGCAGTTTAAAAGTTTAAAAAATGCCTGGCTGACTTTTTATTAATTTAAGAATTTTGGCTTGAACCCAATTATAACATTGGGCATGCTCAGTAAGAACCAACTGTCAGAGTTCTAAAAGCCAGACTCACAGCTGCTGGGCTTGCCTAATCAGGGGCCACACCCACACCAGACTTTGATTTCGTGTGACAGTCATGCTTCCCACAGAGAATCCTGGGAAGTGTAGTCCGTGAAGGGTACTGAGGGGAGACTGCTATTCTCCTGACAAAGCTCCAGGGGCCAGTGTGGTTTAACAGTCAGCCATTCTGACTGAAGCTCTGTGAGTGGAACAGGGCATCTCCTAGCAACTCTCAGCAGCCTTCACTAACTACACTTCCCAGGATTCTTTGGGAGAAGCCATGACTGAAATAATAGTCTTCCAATCCTCTCCTTCCCCCTCCCCCTCCTCCATGGTCACTTTTACCTATCATAGCCATTATTGCACAGGAGTACATCCCACTTAAATCAATAAGCATACAAATAATCAGACCTGCCTTTTCCCTCCTTCCCCTCTCCTCCCTTCTTTTTCTCTTCCCCTCTTCCTTCCTCCTCCTCCCCTACTCACTCCAGGCTTCCTTCCCCATGATCAGTTTTACCTATCTTAAGCATGACTGCACGGGAGTTAATGCCACTGAACTCAATAAACATGCAAAGGATCAAACCTACCCTCCCCCTCCTGCCTGCTCCCCTCCCCCTCCTCCCCTCTGTGATGTCCCTGTATATAGATATTACTGTAAATATGGTAAGTGCAGGTTTATTAAAGTATATATGGTAAGTGGACTGAGTGAGAGGGGGGAGTACATGGGCTAGAATGCTGGAGAATGCTGTATGATGATTGGCTGAGCGTTTGAGTGGCTGAAGGTATAAATGAGAGGATGACAGTTGAGAGGTCGGTGTGGTTGTTTTGGGTTGTGAAGAGTTGAGGCAGTTGTGGGTTGGATTGCATTAGGCTGGTATTGAGGCAGATTATATATGACTAGAAACATAAAGAGTAACTCAATATATGAAACCATATGCTTGTTAAATATACCTTAAGTAATCTTGTTATTTCCTGGTGTTTATAAATAAATATTTTCTTGGTTTACCAAAAACCTGATCCTTGGCTGGGGCTTTCACAGACCAGAAGGGTGGGCAGGGTATTTACCAAGGTGGAGAAACAGTATCAAATGGTGGCAGCAGTGAAGAGATAGTGTAACATCATCAAGTATTCAGAGCAACCCAGGGCTGTATGCTTTATAGACACAAAGATACAGGGGGGTTGTGGCCTGCAAGTGCACCCAGACACAAAGTAACAATAAGCCAGTAAGGAGACTAAGGCAAAGTCTCAAGGCAATATTGTGAAATAGGGAGTGGCTGGTGGTGCTGCCTAGCAGTGGGATCTTGCGAGATCTGTGCTATAGCCGGTGAGAGAACCATTTTGAGAGCAGGACCCTGAGGTGGGACTGTGACAAGGCGGTAGCCACAGGCGGGAACCTAGCAGGTGGTGGCATGAGGTGGGATCCTGACAGATAGGGGCCTGACAAAGTGGTGAAAGCAGGTGCGATCCTGACACCCTCCCCTCTCCATCCCCTGTGGTCAGTTTCACCTATCCCAGCCTTTCCCAACTAGTGGGCCACCAGGTGTTGTTGGACCACAATTCCCATCTTTCCTGACCATTGGCAATGCTGGCTGAGGCCGATGGAAGTTGTGGTCCAACAACATCTGGTGGCCCACTAGTTGGGAAAGGCTGACCTATCCTAACCATGACTGGGCAACTATAGTGAATGCACCAGGGGAGCAGGAGACCTGACCTCCTCTCTGAGATACTGGAATGACCTACAAATTTGTCAAAATGCAAACACCATTTGGGTTGGTCTTTCACAGTCCAATCCACTTGCTGTGTAGCTTGGAAGAATTTGGTAACATGTGCCTCTCAGCATATGGTGAGTGGTGGCAACAAAATATATATAGGGTGTGGACATTCATTAAATTCAAAAAAATTATTTGTGCATATATAAAGATTATAAGTGTATCAAATGAAGAATGTTTTTTCAAGATATTTTAACGAAAATTTATACCTACATATGTCTGTCAAAATGATGTTCTTTATATTTGATTTGTAGCCCCTGATGAAAGCCTAGTTATAAGGCTGAAACGCGTTGGGTATTTTAAGAAGAATTTTTTTCTCTTTTAAAGAAAATAAACAAATAAATCTATACAGTTTGGAACTTCCCTCCTTGACATTCTGGGGACATCCCCTCTCTTTTTTCGAGTGGTGGCAACACCTGCAGTCAGCCCAAATAACAGAAACAAGACATGTGCTGCGCTGATCTTGTTTTAGCTGGGAGGAAGTAGCTATAGTAAAACAGTTGATATAGTTCAGATAGTCATTTTAAATATGTTTGATTTACTTTGCAATTTTGGTGAAGTTTCCTATAGTAAATCATTCTCTTTTGCTTCTGTTTCTGTGAATATGTGAACTACAGCAACGCTTTGCAACACTAAAAAAAAAAAGCTCCAAAAACAATTGTGGAATAATGGCACTGAGTCTTCTGCAGAATAGTTTCCAATGGACATGAGTATCATAATTTGCATAAGATAAAACAGTGGAAGGTGAAATATATTCTAGCAAAATTTTATGTGTTCTCTATGTTTTTAATTGAACATGCCCACCTTTTATTAAGTGGAGTAGTTTAAGCATAGCAGGCTGAAAACATGTATCTTGGGCAGTCCAAGTTTGTTTTTTCCAACAGTTAGATTCATTGCTTAAGTAGCAACATATTGTAATCCATCTGATTTTATATCAAACTGCAGTTTCAGATTCAACTGTTAACGCACCCAAAATAGAAATAGAACATAACCTCCAATTTGAAACACAAAAGGCTGTCTTTACTATTATATGACACTGATCAATAAAAAGGCTTTGAAATTAATAAAAATAAATGTGACACAGATTTCTCATTAGAGAAATATAATTTTCTAGGTTAGATTCTCTGTAGAAACAGTAGTAACACAGTAGTAGTAGGAAAGAACCAAAGTAAGAAGAACAATGTAATTCACCATATGCTCAGAGGCACATGTTACCAAATTCTTCCAAGCTACACAGCAAGTGGATTGGACTGTGAAAGACCAACCCAAATTGTGCTTTCATTTTGACAGATTTGTAGGGCAGTACGGTATCTCAGAGGGGAAGTCAGGTCTCCTGCTCCCCTGGTGCATTCACTATAGCTGCCCAATTTCCCTGCTTTTTAAAGTTCGATAGAAATATCTGTGAGCTATAGGTACATTCTTAAACGGCAAAGTTTTTTGCCTATTAGTGAATAAGCTTTTGTCTGATATTCTGATGCATTGTTTAACACACCAATATCGAGAAAAGCTTAGCAGAGCTGAGGGTCTTACACTAGCAACAGCCTGGATGAGGGCTAGGTCATCATATTAGCTGTTCAAGTGACTGCACCTACACTGACAATGAGATCTGAATGAAGGCCTCTTTCAGCATGATAAATGTTGTGAGAATAGAGAAGATTTAAGAGTGGGAAATAAGGCATATCTTCCTCAGAAGAGCCACCTTCTCTACTCACTTGCGTCTCTTACTAGAATCTGGGCTTGAATCTGATAATGCAGCAGCCTCTTTGAACAGCTCTCTTTCCCCCCCAGATCATCAGCTGTCCAAGTATAGCTCATGGATTACTCTTAATTGTTTTCATTGCTTACACACCCTCTTTCTTTCTGTACTGGAATTGCTGCAAAGTAGTATCAGCATTCACGATTCTCAGCTGCTAGGGTCTCAAACCACCAGCAGCCACCTCTCTTCTTCCATTCATACATTCATTCATTCATAGAAAGCAGACAGTTGGATCTTTGTAGGATGGGATGACACCAATACTTTGGATAACAGCAGCTGGGAATTTAACTACCGACACAGATGGGAATGCCACAAAACCTTATCAATGTTAATACTGACTCACTGACGCTCCCCAAATATATAAAGTACTGAGGTAGATTTAACATCATATGTAAAAATAATACATACAAAATATTCATGAACATTTACAGCAGAGGAACATTTTTCAGCCTGACAGGTACATTCCCTTGTGAGTAACCGTTCAGGGACCCCCTGCCAGCAGTAGGCAGTGCCAGAGGCAAAAGTAGGCAGTGTGATGGATACAACCCTTACCTTTGTATGGTAGGCTACATTCCAGCCATGGAAAAACCATCTGCACAAACCTAAGCATCCTCCATCCAGGCAAGCAAGAGACACAGTGACAGTTCAGGGAGGCATTCCAGCGCAACAAAAGGACTCAAAAGAGGGTATGGGAGGGATGCGGTCAGGGGAAGGGCATGGCCTAGGGAGAGTTCTGGGGCCAGCCAGAGAGGCCTGGAGAGCTGCAGGCTTGAAGGTCCATAGCCTTGACTTAGTACACTGCATAATAATGGGCAATTATCCTCTTACTTTTTCATGTCTCAATAGGCATCTTTTTGTTTTTGGTGGTGGTGTTTTTTAAACCCTACGAAACAACCACCACTGTGAAATAAATATTAAAGTGTTGCTACTTAATTTCAAAATCACAGATGCACAAAATTGAAGAGGTAGATGGGACAAAGCCTGAGGAAGCAATTGCTTCTGTGAAATTTATTGGAACCCTATTTCCCTGCCACTGCTATTCATTCGGATTACTTGCAAGGTAGTAAGGCTGCTCCTGTCTTAAGGTCATGATATTTTCAATGTTAACATACAGACCACAGAAGTAACTACATAGGCTTCCACCAGATTGTGTATATTGGCTATTTTTTACAGTTGTGCATGGACATGTAAACATTGAAATCATGCCAGAGACAGGGCACACTCTGCATCCCAGAGCACCATAGACAATGGTCCAATGCATGGGCCATTCCAAGCTAGGCCTGGGAGCAGGCCCAGATCAGAGACCTGACACACCCGGGGGAGATTCTGTGAGGAGTTTCACTCTCTGTCAGTGAGCTTTGTGTAACTTTTATTTTAACAAGGCTGCCTTCTGTTCTCACTCTTAACCCCTTTGACGACTAAGGACTTTTGCTGTCTTACCAGAGGCCTCCCAGAACAGAAGATTTTGTAATCCCAGACCTGGAAGCATCCATGTGGCAAACCAGTTCTCCTTGATAGTTCTGCATACTCAGCTGTATCATAGAGCAATACTTGGAAATTCCCAAAATCAAGACTTTTCATGACAGCTATGGAGGTTCCCTGAGGTGTCTTGTCACTGCCATGAAAAGAGCTTCCACATTTTGTAAGCAATCTAAGTTACAGCTGGGTGTGGGAATCACAACATGGAACTGACTCATCCCATGTTTGCCATCCCTAACACCTGCTTTGCACATTATCCTTAGATGTACATAATGCTAGGCACCCAATTGGTTCGTATCTGCACAGGCAGCTTATTTGTAGCTTGGATAAAGTAATGTTTAAATGGTGAAAGTTAGGAAAATACCTTGCAGGGGTGTGTGTATATTCCTAAGGGTAGTATTTCACTTCAGCAGAAAACAGCAGAGATATACTTACATGGTTTGTGTCCTGGCATCAACCATGTTGATGGATAATACAATGAATTTGGTCCTCTAGCCCTGGCCAGTAGTTGCTACCTGCACAATATGGCCTAGTTCACATGACATTCTAAACCAAACCTTGGCTTACCAGCCGTCCAAGCCTCTCTATCTGGTTCTTGAGACTTTCTCCAAGCCATCCTGCTTCACACCATCCTTGAGTGTTTTTGCCTGACTGGAACGTGTCCCTGAACTCTGATAATGCCTCGTGCTTGACTGGATGAAGGACAGAGAGGTGTGTTTGAATGTGTGTAGAAACTAGCCTACTGTACAAAGACTAGCCTACAACAGGCATTGCTTTGCCCACTTTTGCCTCTGGCCCCAGCCACCACTGTTATGTGGCCCCTGGAAAGTTTTCCATAAGGAAATATGGCCCTCAGGATGAAAAAAGATTTCTCACCCCTGGCTTAGCTAGATTGCACATATTTCTGGGCTCCTGAAAAGGAGCTCACAGCCATTTTTGCTCCTGCCTGGGTTTTTTTGCTGTCACATGGTGACTAAGGTTTGGCTTAGTGTGCCATGTGACGCCCTTCCCTGGCTCTCCCTGTCAGGTTCCTACCTGCGCGTGGCTACTGCCTGTCACTAGGCACCACCAGGGACTCCACCAGTCCAGACTGTCCTTTTTTATTGTTTCTCTCCCCCCTTTAACACAGATCTCAACAGATCCCCCTGCTAGGCAACCACCAGTCACGTCCTAATACTAGTATTCCCAGAGACTCTGAATACTGGTATTGTTATTCTCTTCACCGCTGCCACCATTTGTTACAGTTCCCCTTCAGCCTTGGTCATTACCTTACCCTCCCTTCTGGTCTGTGAAACCCCAGCCAAGGATCAGGCCTTTGGTAAACCAAATTAAGTATTTATTAAAGATAACAAAGCTAACAAGATTAACAAGATTTCTTCTTAAGGCACATAAGCATATGGTTTACTCAATACTAATCCGAACTCCACCCCCCTCCTTCTTCACTCTCTCCTGGCAAACAACTCTCTCAAACCCCACCAAGCAACCCACTCTTTCTCTTCTCCCCCCAGATTCCACTCTCACTCTTCCTTTTATACATTCAGCCATTTTAAACACTCAGCCAATCATCTAGCATTCTACTGCCCATTCACTCCCCCTCCTCTTTCACTCCACTTACCCTGTATCTTCTAAACAACCAACACTTACCATATATACATTAATATAGGAACATCACATGCCACTCATGTCATCCAAACTGGAACTCATGGTTAAGCTCTTTCCTTACTAACCATAAATTGTAACCAAAAGCAAACCTTGGTTACAGTCTGTGGTTAGTGAGGAGAGAGCTATATACCAGTTTGGATGACACACTAAGCCAAACCGTCGCTTAGCTCAGTTTGATGTGGCACAGCATGGCAGTAGAAAGAACTGAGGAGAAGTAAAGCAGCTTCAATTTCCTCTCTAGGAACCTGCATGTTCATGCACTCCCACTAAACCAAGATTTGGCTTAGCGTGTTGTGTGATCCAGGTCTATGATTGGTCACTGGTTGGCAGGGGTAACAAAAGTATGGTCAAGCTGAACTTACTTCTTAAAAATCTATTCCAGACAACTGAGGCGAAGAAAAAATAAAGATTCCCACCCCACCCCTTTAATGCTGCAAGGACTGGCTGCACAATGCTCATAGAACAGAAGCTAATCTATTATTGATCAAGAAATAATTAGTGTTTTAAGGGACTCCTGGAGAAAAACCAGAAAGATGGAAGGCAAAAAGGAACACGACCACAAGACCACGTAAGAAGCCCCGGGAAACTTCAAGGGCTAACGCTTGGCATTTCCATTGCTTGCGTCATCACACTAAGCTGTAATATGTAGGCTTCTCTGAATAGCAACAGCCAGTGGAAATATTTCAAGAACTGGACTCAGGGAATTCCCATATGGATTGGTGCTAAGCATAACATGTCCACAGAAAACCTAAACCAATCTGCTCACAATTAACAATGTTCATACACAGAGCCTTCATTTTTATTTTACTTTCCCCTAAAAAAACCGCCACAATTGCTCATCAAATGTAACATTTTGAGCTCTTTCATCTTCATTGATGGCAAGGGAAGTGCCCTGGATGTTATGGTCTTGTGCATTATCCTATAGCAGGATACCTCTGTCTCTAATACAAGGATGTTGTATTTTTTTTTAAAAAAACCCAACACAATAGCATTATAACATTAATTTAACAACTTTCCCATTTGAAATTTGAAATCAGGAAAAACTATGTGTTTGTGGATATTCCTTCTTCGGGAGAAGATGAGCACTCACTGGGGTTCAGAATATTTTGAAGTAAAAGAAGAAGAGAACGGCAGCAATGTGACATCTAAGGGTTCCATTTTTTTTCTTTAATGAAAAAACCTCCCCAAGACAAACTGAATTCTATAGAGGGGGGGGTGTTTGCGTGGGGGAGGTAAGAGAAAAGAGTGAAAAGGCTCCAGAATTACACCTGTTTGTAAACAGTCCCTTTGTTCACTAGGGGAGGATTATCTCTAAATGGATTTAGGTTCCACACACAAGATTTTAAAGCTTCTAATGAATCACCATTCATTGGAGACGTTTACTGTGACTCCAAATTAGTAGAGGAGATTTTCCTATAAGTTGATTGCAGTGAGTGGAGAAGACTGCCCTTTTTCCAAATCAACCTTTTTAATCCATTCATCAGCTGTGACTTAATTAACAAGGATGGTGAGACAAGGAGGAAAGAAAAAAACTGAAAATCAATCCCCCGCCCCTTTTACTTGAAAGCTAACTGCTATTTCTCCCCTTTCCTAATAATCTGAAATGCTTGTATGTGTTTCACACATTTGCTTCCATTGTAACCAAAGGCTAAATTCCTCCCTGACTGTGACACAGAAGTAAACCCATATGATCTGACATTTGTAGGATTTGAGGCTGAGCGCAAACTGCACTCTCCTCCATCGCCAACCTTAATGCAAACTGACAACAGTAGAGGCCTGAGGTCATGTGACTTTAATCACCACAGCCCTCAGCCAGCAGAACCACATAATTTATTTCAGGGCTTTCTTTTCGATGAGCAGAGAAAAACTTCTCTTAAGAGCAGAGGAGATTTCTGCTCATCTTCTCAGGCAGCTTCATAGAAAGGTGCGGCCTCATAAAGGTACAGGGAGCTCCAGAGAGGACTATCAGTGAAGTTTTGCAGCATCCTGCATTACCACAACAATCTCCTCACCTTCTGTAAACTGGTTAGATTCATGTACCCCCTTTTCTGCTTCCTCCTCCACTCTTCAAACAAATGGGAAAACTTTCACTCTGCAGACTATGCCTCATAATTTGTGTTACTCTCTGGAGCGGCAAAGTCCTTAGTTTTAATTGTACTTTTCGGGCAACAACCTCCAAGCCATTAGCTAATATGTCAACCAGGTAACCGTTCCACAGAGAAACATGATTAGCATGGACAGGAAAATATTGATTTCCTCCCCCTCCCCCGCCTTTCCTTTTAAAAGGTGATGGGGGGAGGAATCCATACCTGCAGCATAGCACTGCTAAACCCATGCAAAAAACAGCAACAAAGGATGCCCTATACAGCAGGAAAAAACGACTCACATATGAAATGCTCAGGCAGCTAAACATAGCCACTGGAAACTATGATGGCACCTTTATTGTATAAAAGGGGGTTTGTCTCTGCGGCTGCCATTAGGAAACAAGCATCAGGATCCTCTCCTGATTAATCATATAGTGAGTGCATTATAAGGCTTAAACTAGTGTACTCCACTGATAGGGAATGCTATCTGAAAAGGAAGTGGAGCCTCTATACACGGTGGCTCAATAAGGAAACAACAGATTTTAGTGGGTAAGTTAAATGCCTGTGGCACTCTGTTCATCAGAAGTAGAAATGTGCAAGACGCTCAGCTGAATTCCATCCAAGCACACCCACCCTCCATCCCTCTCACTCTCCCAGCCTCCTCGCCAACTGCTTTCTGCACTGCATTCTTTGACTCTCACCATTCAATAAAAGCCATGCAAAGCAATTAGTGCAGCAACAGAATGAGATCCAGCAATTTACAATCAGAAGGGCCAGGGTGGAGTTAGAGAGGAAGGGGAAAGAATCAAGCCCCACGTACCAAGGCTTCCCACCATATTTTTATTTCTATTTCCAGAAACTCCCACCCATGCCTCAGACAAAAATAATCAAACAGGTATAGTAGCTGAAAAGTACTTACCGACTTTGGACTCTTCTTTGGGGCTGGCAGTCCTGAAAAAATGGCAACAATGGGGAAAAAATCATTAGCAGCATATAAATTTTTACCTTCCTCAAGGAAAAAAATCCTTAGGTGTATCACCCAAACGTAGCCATCTGCAGAGTTATGTCTGATTTTGCTCTAGCATCGGAGTTGCCAGTCTGTTCATATCGAATCAAAGCACAGCGTTTTTTTTGGGGGGGGGGTGAGTCAGAGAAGGGAGGGGAAAGAGAAGGAGCATGGAGAAGGGAGGAGATCTATCTGCATTAGCTATGCTGACTAGTGCTGCAGCAGCCTGGAGGCTGGAGAGAGAAATTCACAGACCTCAGCGGCCTGGGAAATTGAACACTTGGATAGAATCTCAAATGCTCCCCTAGATTAAGAGAGACTTAGCTTACAATTAAGCCAAGGATATTACCTTTCAACACGACCAGTGTGTCAAATTTATTAGACCAATCAGAGTAGTGGAGACAGACAGACAATCGGTTTCTAGCCACTTTTTGAAATGCAAGCTTCCCCCCCCCACACTTTTCCCACAACTGGCTCAAGGAAAGGAAAGCAAAAACAAGAGAACAAAGGAGGGAAAGGTTTATTTTGTAACCAGAATCCGTTCTAAATACAGATGCTCCTGGCAAGTTTGCTTCCAAGCCCAGTCCGCATTATTACATGCAGAGATCATCAACTAGTTATGCTCATATAGAGTGCAGCAGATTCACAATGAATGCAATGTATTTCACGATAGAGAGAGGTGAACGGATGGCTAGGAAGCAGAGGGAGGAAGAGTGCTTTTTTCAGGCATTAATGGTGATGAAAATGCAAATGAGAAAGCATTTAATGCTGCAAGGGACAGCTTAGAGATTTTACATTTTGGAGACAGACCCTGAAATCTGCCGCATATCATTGTTTCTCTGAGAGTGGGAAAACTGCATAAAGGGATTCTCCCGGCCATCACTTTTGGTAGCCCGAAGTCCCATTGGAAATGGTGTTCATGTTAATGGGAACTGATTCTTGATAAAGGAAGACAGTGTCCCTAAGCAGATGGGGGAAGGTAAGAAACAGATTACTTCAGAAATCGGAGAAACAGGAACTGTGGAGCAAACTTCTGTGGTCAGAAGTTATGTCTCAACTGTTAACTACAAAGCAACTCAACAGTGTGAAATCTGCTCTCATTTATTTTTAAGCACTTACATAACATTATGTTCTCTTTTATTTTTATTATCCCTTTAATGCATTAATGTGAGAGATATCTTCCTGACGAAATAGTTCACAGAAACATGTTGTGTGAATGAGAAAATAGTAAGTGTGCATGAAGAATGACTTCTAGTGATGTGCAACTTGATATCAGATATCCACAATTAATTCAGATTGACTTATTGCTATCCACGGTATCCTCCTGGATCTCCTGGAGGGAATGGGAATTGGGGGCACTGTTTTACAGTGGTTCCGTTCTTATCTCTCTGACAGGCACCAGAGGGTGGCATTGGGAGAGGAGGTTTCAGACCCTTGGCCTCTCAATTGTGGTGTGCCACAGGGTTCTATCCTCTCTCCCATGCTGTTTAACATCTATGTAAAGCCGCTGGGAGCTATCATGAGGAGATTTGGGTTGCAGTGTCACCAATATGCGGATGACACTCAGCTCTATCTCTCATTTAAGTTCTCACCGGAGTTGGCTGTGGAGACTATTTCCAAGTGCCTGGAGTCTGTAAGTGAATGGATGGGAGGAAACAGGCTGAAACTGAACCCTGACAAGACTGAGGTACTGCTTGTGGGAGATAAGAGAAGGATAGGAGATATTGACCTGACGCTGAACGGGGTTAGATTGCCCCTGAAGGACCAGGTTCGCAGCCTCGGGGTCATTCTTGACTCCCAGCTGTCCATGGAGGCTCAGGTGTCAGCGGTGAGCCGGGCAGCTTGGTATCAATTACGTCTGATACAGAGGCTGCGACCCTACCTTCCGGTCCATCTGCTCCCACGGGTGGTGCATGCCCTGGTCTCCTCTCGCTTAGACTACTGTAATGCGCTCTACGTGGGGCTACCCTTGAAGACGGTCCAGAAATTACAACTGGTACAGAATGCGGCGGCACGGTTGATTAAAAACAGCCGCTGCCGGGATCATATCACCCCAGTGCTGGAAGATCTGCACTGGCTACCAGTTGTGTACCGAGCCCAATTCAAGGTGTTGGTGTTAACCTTTAAAGCCCTATACGGTGTAGGTCCAGTTTATCTAAAGGAGCGCCTCCAGCATCACCAAATATGCCGCCTGATGAGATCTGCCTCACAAGACCTTCTCTCGGTCCCACCAGTTAAGACAGCTAGGCTGGTGCGGACCAGAGAGAGGGCATTCTCAGTTGTGGCCCCCACCCTCTGGAACTCTCTGCTATACGACCTTCACCATGCCCCCTCCCTGGTAGGTTTCCGCCAAGGATTGAAAACTTGGTTGTTTCAGCGGGCATACAAGTCTCCTAGATAATTTTAGTTTACAGTGTATAGATGTAGGTTGGTGGATTATAATTGTTTTATATGTTAAAACTGTATTATATGTTGTATTTTTAATTATGTACGCCGCCTAGAGTGGCCGTTCATTCGGCCAGATAGGCGGCCTAAAAATAAAATTTTATTATTTATTATTATTATTATCTGATGTATCTCCAGGTTCGTTATGGCTTAGTCAGGTGGTGCTTCTGTACAGCAGTGACTGTTAAATTGTGGTCCATAATATCTGAATACTATGCAAGAGCCAGCCATGAGAAATGCTGTTAAAATGCCTTTTACACCCTGATGCAGCTGCACTAGAAACATTGTTATAACACCGCACATGCTCTATGTCACTGATGTTAGCCAGTGACTGAGATATTTGTCTACACTTTAGGCACACGAAAAAGCAGTAGAGTTGTGAAGGCCTGGAAAAGAACCAGGAAATTTTCTTTCTTTTCATTTTTGTTTTGGAAAAAAAATAGAAAAAATGTGGACCCCCCCCCATTTCTCCCCCCACCCCTGGCCTTTACATCTCTGTCCAGCATGCATTTCAAAGTAGTGTTTGGGTTTCTGTTTGGTTTTATGGTGGTTTTATTTTTTAATTCTGTATGATTTTATTATTTTATGTACACTGTTGTTGTTATGTGTCTTCAAGTCAATTACGACTTATGGCAACCCTATGAATCAGCAACCTCCAATAGCATCTGTAATAAACAGATCATGTCTTCTCATGTGTCCAAAGTATGATAACCTCAGTTTCATCATTTTAGCTTCTAGCAATTTGTTGTTATGTGCCTTCAAGTCGATTACTACTTATGGCGACCCTATGAATCTGTGACCTCCAAGAGCATCTGTCAAGAACTGTTCAGATCTTGTAAGTTCAGGTCTGTGGCTTCCTTTATGGAATCAATCCATCTCTTTTTTTATCATTAATTTTTATTCAAATTTTCAAAAACAAAACAAAACAAAACAAAAATAATTAAACAATAAAATAAAATGTTGACTTCCGATTTGTCGCAGATCAGTTATAGGTCTACAATATATAACAAACCTGTCTCTTAGATTATATTACAAAATCACTTTCCTCCAGTAGTTATCTTAATTAATCATCAAATCTCATAAACATTACTTTATTCTTTCCACAAAAAGTCAAAGAGAGGTTTCAATTCCTTGAGAAATATATCTATCAATTTTTCTCCAAATAAACATGTCGATTAATCCATCTCATCAAATCTGTTAGGTCCAATAATTTCAATAGCCATTCTTCCATTATCAATGTTAATTCCATCCTCCATCTTCAATAATCCTGTTAAGTCCAGTAATTTCAGTAGCCATTCTTCCATTATCAATATCCCATAATAATCTTGCTGTCATAGCCATAGTCATATAATAAGAGTCTGATGGGAATTTCCTTTATCACAAATATTTCCTTGCCATCAATTCTGAATGTGTTGCTGAAATATTGTTGTAAAGTCATATCTCTGTTCTTCTTTTTTACGAAATGCACTGGCACATCTCTTGAGAGTTTTTCCATTGTCACATATCTGTAATTAATTCCATAGATTTTTTCTATGTCAAGCCCCATCACATCATTCCAGTCCAGAAATTTATCCAAGACATTGATAGCTTTATCTCTAATATCTTCATTAATTTCTTCAGAGACAACATTGAATTCCAAACAATAAATTTTATCTCTAATATCCATAAACTCCAAGTCTTTTTCCAGTTCCACATTTGTTCCAATCTCCAGGGCTTGCATCTTCCCTTTAATTTTTCTTTTTTCATCTTCTAATGCTTGTCCAGTTGTATCTCTGATCTCATCAACCTCCTCTCTCACAAGATCCCCTATTTCTTTAAGCTCCTGCTTCATTTTGCCAAATTCAGTTTTCATCTCCTGTCTACCCTGTCTCAGGGTTTGTTTCATTATCTCAATCTCATCCATTATTTTCTGAAGCATAGTTACTTCCAGGATCTCAGCCACTTTCTTGATTGCCATTCTTAAAACCACGAAGAAAAAAAAACCACTTCTTATTCCAGCAACAATTGGATTAATATTCCAAGCCTGATGACATCACAGTGTAGACAGCACAGCCTGCCTTATCTCTTATATGTTCAGGAATGCAAAACAAATTTAGTTCACAGCATCGAAATAGTTAGTGGCATCGTGAACAAGCAGATTCGTCAAAATGAAATAGACCAAAAAAAATAGTCCCGGACATATAATACTCCAAAAGTTCATAAATCAGATTTATTTATTTATTTTCTCCTCGGAATAGAAATCCTTCATCCGTTTGTATCTTTAAAATGCACAAATTCCAGGCCAGCTTTTTGCAATAATAACAAAGATAAGCTTTTTCAATTTCTTTCCTCTTTAATTTCGTGAATGAAAGAGAAGAGTTATAACTCACCCAGCGATTCTTTATAGCTGATTCATTGACAAATCTCTTTTTGCTGCAACAATTTAAACCAGATGATAAAAACAGAAAGAAGGATGCTTGCCTGTTAAAATCCGTTTTCCTTTGAAGAAAAGATAAACGTGTCGCTTAATCAGTTAGAGCTTGTTTGGAAGTCCGTCCAGCACTGCTGGCTGAACCTTCTCTCATAAACTAATGAAATCCAGTCCTCCCAACAAACACAGGCTTTTGTGGTTAATCTCTACGTTTCTCCCTGCCCGGGAGAAAGTCTTTACCAGTAAAAAAAAAACGTTCTGACTGATTTTAAAACTGAAAAAGCTTCCTCTGAGACGAGAGCTCGTCTCAAAGGCAGGCACAGGCAAAGTCACGCTTCCCGGAAGTCAGGAATCAATCCATCTCTTGTTTGGTCTTCGTCTTTTTCTACTCCCTTCTGTTTTTCCCAGCATTATTATCTTTTCTAGTGAATCATGTCTTCTCAATATGTGTCCATACATATGATAACCTCAGTTTCATCATTTTAGCTTCTAGTGATAGTTCTGGTTTAATCTGTTCTAACACCCAATTATTTCTCTTTTTTGCAGTCCATGGTATCTGTAAAGCCTCTTCCAACACCACATTTCAAATTAGTTGATTTTTCTCTTATCCGCTTTTTTCACTGTCCAACTTTGATCCTGAATTTAGTGTTCAATGACGCATCATTGCATTTGAGGACCTTTTCTAGTTCTCTCTGTATTATTTTATGTACACTATTATTTTATGTACCTAGAAATGTAAATGAGTAAGTGGTAAATAAATACCTTAAAGAAATAAAACAAATACACGTGGGCTGCCCTAAATAATAATGCCCCCCTGACACAACTCCCATTGACATGCTGCACCTTTAAACTTAGCACTGTCTAACAGCACTCAACAAATGCCTCCTCTTTCACCATCCAGCCAATTCATTCATTCTTTTGACTGGTGTACATGCTATAGCTGCATTTATTTGCAGGAGTCAAGTTTTACTTAGGGCTTATCCACATGGGAGCATAAGTTGGTGATAAATACACTGTTTTTATCTCTGTTTTCTATTCGCACTGTCCACAGTAAGGGCTCAATGCCATCTGCAAACATGATGTTTTCTAGTCACACTTGGAGGGAAGCATCAATCAAGCAGTTTCCTAAAGACCGTGTCCTCTAATTTAACATTTCCACTCCCTCTGGTGACCTGGTAACCGAGCATGCTCAATTTGTTCTACCAGGAAGTTTCATTTTAAAAAAACAACAACTTGGAACTGTGATTATTTGTACTTTCACTGGTACAATATAGCTGAAATACAAATCTTTGTTTGAGCAGTGTTATGTTTTTGCACACAAGTTAGAGGGGAAAAGAAAATAAAGGCACCATTTGCAGCAACATCAAAAAGGTTTGCAGAACAGGAGAGAGTAGTGAAAGTTTCTCTTCAGCCCACAGGAAATGAAATGAATGAAGGGAGGAGGAGGGAGTGGGCATGGAGAGGAAAATGATTGACACACCCACCTAAAAGCATCGGAGCAAAGAGTCTGCAAGCCCTAGAGATAGGAAGTGAACTCATTTTTTCCTTCCCTTTATGGATTATCAGAGGATTAGGTTAGTACGGATTTACAGGGGGGAAACTGTGTGACAGATTCTGTTTGCCAGTAATGTCATGTGAACCACACGAATTAAAAGGGGATGCAAGTAGTACTAGACACACAATAAACTCCTGTGCAGATAAGCCCTCAGGAAGCCTGCCAAGGTTCCTTCCATGTGGTAGACATCTGTAAGGAAATAAAATTTGGTAGCCCACAAAAAGAAGCAAACCAGAAGCATTTTCTAAAAGTACAACCAAGACTACAAATTGTTCCAGAACAGAAAAAAAAAACCCAAACACATGCTGTTCTTGGGGTTCTGTCAATTTGGCGAGACATTCTCTTGTTTGCTGCAATAGCAACAAAACACGCATCCCTCATAGCTCTGGTGGATTGCATCAAAGTGAAAACATAGAAATAGTTCAGTTTAAATATATAAAGTGAGTGGTTCAATTTTGCTGATGAGTGATTGAATAACTACAAAATATACCATGGGAGCTTCTATACACTCCACAGAGCAGCTTCAGCTGATGAAAGCTGCAAATAACAATGCCAATTATAGTGAGCATTTACATAGTGAAATAAAGTATTTAAAGCAGCTCACATTCACTATTGCCATAGTCTTATAAAAGTGCCCTTAAGATGGGCCAGTGTTGTATACATATTGTAGATGAAATGATCGAGGCCCATACAGAATGGGTTACCTAAAATCACCTGCAAAGTGGAGGTAAAACCTGAACCAAATACATCCAAGTCCTGTGTTATACTCTGAGCCATTCCACTCTATCAGGTCCACATAAATCCCCCTCCCACAAATAATTCATGATCCTTTTGCCTAACACTCAGTACAAGGTGTCTGGAGCTGATGGGAAGCTGATGGGGAGCCTCTCTCATTATTACCTCCAAGTCAGGGATGATCTCAGTCCCCCCCCCCCAAATTCTCAGTTTGATGTTAAGAGAAAATTCTAGTTTTAAGAAAACTGTTTGGTTTAAGAAAAGAGTTAAGAGGAGGAATTCAAATATTTAGTTATACAAAAATCCTTTTGGGGAAGGGGGCACAAAAAACCATGGTGTAATAATGAATCCCTCTACAGGTAGCAAAATAAAATGAAGTACAGATTTGGGCATGGCATATTGTTTACACACCCACAACACCCCCTCCAAGTTTAATTTATGTTACAAAGATATAAGTAAACATTTTAAGAAACAACAACCAATCACTACAAAACACTACTGAAGTGTCCTGTAGATCTTAATCATGGCAACAAACAGATCATATCCTACATGACAAGTTTCCATCACTAAGTACTTAGTATGTAAAGTTATGGATGTAGGCCAGGTTCATCTTCTTACTTATGCTGGAATCCTACACCACCTTACCTGGGAATAAGTTCCACTAAACTCAGGTAGGCTTCCTAGTACATGTGTATGGGATCACACTGTTGGTCACTGAGATCTGTTTGAGTGGTCTGAGCCCTATCAGTGTCTAGGATCTCAGCTCTTTCAGGTCCCCTCACAACACTCCTGGGCTCCTTTTATATCCTCAGAAGAAGGGTGGGATATAACTTGAATAATAAAATAAAATAAACACTCCTGTAACACATGCACACCTATAAATCCTTCACACAGAACATTTTACATCTTCTTCACACAAAACACACACGCTAGCACTTCAAAGATATCCCCAGACACACTTCAAAACTTCATACAAACACAGGATTACAACACTACACACACATCCCAGAGTGCATTGTCCCCTCTTTCCCCCGCCCATTGGACTCAGCTGCATGCTTCCTCAGACTGGTATCAGCCATCTTTATTTTGAGAAGAAGCTCCACTCCACATATGTAGAAGAGCCATTCTGGCACTGACCACATTGCTGGAATATGACTTGTCTTTACTTCATTAATTTAAATGAGATATTAAAAACATCATATTTTTTATGATTACGCAATGGATTCCCATCAAATAAGGAAAGGCATAACCCATAAAATTTCCTTGAAATTTGGAGAGAATCTAAATCAGCAAAAATGAAAAATGAAAGGTATTGCCTAGTGGACAAAAAGAAAAAGAAAAAAAGAAATGGTATCAAAAAGACAATCTTGGGATTTATGGAGAAACATTTGAAAAAAGTTGTATGTCTGCCATTTCTCTAGTTTTGTTTTTAATTTATAGTGCTTACCGCATAGATGCTCTGTGTCAAATATTAGGTGGCTGGGGCAAATCATCTTGAATTTATAATTATTAGAATGTTCAGACTTTACAATGATCGAAAACTGACTAATTTCCTTAACTATACAGTATGACTGTGTTTGTATTATACAGCCACAAGAGTGGCTGTATACTATAGCCAGCATGGATTTTTTGCATTCTACAATGTTAAATTGAAAATCCTCCCCATGCCATTCTGATGCTTCCCATAAGCTCAGTTCAAAACAAAACCTTACAAAACTCAGAAATGCTTGCTTAACAACCCTCTCAATTTTCATGGAGATACACAAAATAGTTTGATAGAAATATCTGTTGGCTATAGGTACGTTCTTAAACTGCAAGGTTTTTTGCCTATTAGTGAATAATGATGATGATGATGATGATGATGATGATGATAAAAGAGTTGGCAACTTTAAATGGGATGTGCTTTCAGGCTATATAGAGTAAGGCTAGACTGGCCAATAGCTCCATTCCTGTTGGTACTACTGCTATATCTTTCCTTGTTAAACATTTCAGCCGTCAGCTGCTGTGGCTGTCAGGTAAGACCAGGGTAAGGGTTTATTTTAGTGGCTTAGAGGCTAAACCTAAGATCAGATTTTCCCACCTAGTCCCTTGCAAAATAATTGGATTATGACTCACATATGCCCTAGCCAGCAAAGCCAATGCTGAGGAAAGATGGGAGATGTAGACCAACAACATCTGGAGGACACCAGGTTGAAGAAGACTGCCTTAAATTGTGATGCATTTTATGAGTTTAGCTTTCTGTTTCCAGGGTCATCGCATGTTGTCATCTACACTGAAACTATGGGACAGTGTGGAACAAAACACAGCTTCTAATGAAACCTGTGTTAATTGACTCATTGACCTATTGCTTGTTTGTAGAACAACCTGAATCTCTAATGGGAGGATCTAGCAAATTAAGTATTAGTTCTACCTCTCTCAGGTTCCTCAACTGCGGTTTCCTGTATGAATAGAATTTGATTATTAGTGAATCTGATTAAAACTGTGACGTATAGTGTAAATTAGAAATGGTTTCTGTATCATGAATAGAAAAATTCTCAGAACACATTTTTAGGGTGTGCACTGGATTTGGATGAATCCCATATTTAAGTGGGGTGCTTCAGAAAGAATTTTGGATTGCCCAGGCAAACCAGGATTTCTATGAGGCAGCAGAAGTCCAGGCAGGGACCCCTGAAATGCTTTATGGAGACTTGGTGATCCAAACTTTAAAAATATGCTGCAGACAAGCATCAGCTGAAAGCTAACATAATATCTCTAAAGGTATCATAACACCAGCAAGGAATGATGGGGGAAGGGAGAACGCCACCAGTATGGAGAGAGGGAAGAGGGAGGGCTATGCTGTGACTGACAGGTCAAGCTTGTAGTCAGAGGGAATTATTTTAACCATAATTTGAATCCCTTTTAGGTCTTCCCCATAAATAATAATTAAAGTTGTCTAGCACAAAAGGCCTTGGTCCAATTTGTCTATAGTTTGGTAGGACTCTTAGGTAGGGTCACCCCTCACATATCTGCAATTTTTAGACCAATGCCAACAAAACACTAGGGGAGGTTAAATTATTCTTTTTTTATACATCCTAAAACAAATGTGTGCCCTTGCAGGAAAGTCACTGCAGCTATCCTTCTGAAATGTGGCAGGATTCATGCCCTCAGAAGAGATAATCTTGCCTGCAAGTTTCATCTCCAACATAAACAAGTTATAAAAAGATAAGAAAAGCCTGCTGGATCAGGCCAATGGCCAATCTAATCCAACATCTTGTTCTTACAGTGGCCAACCAGATTCCTATGGGAAGCCTGCAAGCAGACCTGAGCAAAATGGCGCTCTCCCCTCCTGCAGTTTCCTGCAACTGATATTCAGAAGCATATTGCCCCCAGTCATGGAGAAAGGGTACAACCATCACAGCTAGTAGCCACTGATAGCCTTTACCTCCAAAAATTTGTCTAATCTTCTTTTAAAACTATCCAAATTGGTGGCCATCACTGTCCCCTATGAGAGCAAATTCCATTTTATCATCATCATCATCATCATCATTATCATCAATAATAATAATAACAACAACAACAACAACAACAATAATAATAATAAATAAACCTGCCCTTCACCCAGAGGTCCCAGGGCAGGTTACAACAATTTTAAAACACATAATTAAAACAGTTATAAACAACCTAAATAACATCACAGAAAATATGCTAGGTCCTAAAAATGTACGTCTCAGGTGTCAAAAGCCAGGGTAAAGAGGTGTGTCTTCAGCATTCTCCGAAAGTTGCACAATGAAGTTGCCAGACGCAGCTCAGTGGGGAGGGAGTTCCACAGCTAAGGGGCTGCCATAGAGAATGCCCTCTCCCGGGTCACCACAACTATATACTGTATGAAGAAGTACTTTCTTTTGTCTGTCCTGGATCTCCTAACCTTCAGCTTCATTGGATGTCCACAAGCTCCAGTGTTATGAGAGAGAAAAACATTTCTCTACCCACTTTAGAGCCATTTTTTGATTTCCCAATTGCAAATGAGGGGACAAAATGAAGCAGACTCGGTAAGTTCCTGAACCAAATTGGGCAGCCTATGAGGGCCAAGGGCTGTTTTCTGAAGTACTGAATCAGGATCTGAATCAAATTTTGTGGTCGGTTTTGTTGTTGTTATGTGCCTTCAAGTCGATTATGACTTATGGCAACCCTATGAATCATCTGTTATAAACCATCCTGCTCCACGAGCTAGAGGGAGCCTCAGCTGATGAAGCGTCAAGGCCCCAGCTGACAAAGCGTCAAGGCGAGTTAAGCAGCAGAGCGAAAAGAGGGTAAGTAGCTCCCATTTATTCCATTATTAAATTGAAGTAAAACAGCTCAGAGCAATAAGTAATAAGGGCAGCCCAAGGTCACCCTGAGCTAGGAGCCAAATCCTGAAAGAACCTATATCTTAGGAGACAGATCCTAGGAGAAGGAAGCCCATAGAAAGCTAGTTTTCAACACCACCCTAGCAGGAAAGCTTCAGGGGACACTGTAAAAAAGGCTAAATTCCAGTCGGAGAGAAGGGGGAAAAGGAAACTCCACCGACACATACAGGGAGAGAGTCAGCTCAGTCCTTGCTAAAAAGGGCAGCTTCAGCCTTCCTGAAACACAACCACAAGCTCTGTTTCCCTAGGTTAAAGAAAGGTCAGGCTGTTCTAGGTGGGAAAACAACAAACACAAAAGACTTGCCTGGAAGGCGCAGCCCCTTGATTAGATTAAAAGCAGCCAAAAGCTTAAACAGCACCGCCCCTCGGTCAGGAAGGAAGGAAGCCTGAGAGAATACTAAAGAGTTAAGCCCCAGCAGATAGCCATCAGCCTCAAGTAACACATCATTGGCTGGCAGCAGTAGCTGGGAGGAACCAGCCACACATATAAAGTCAGAGCACCCTAGCGAGGGAGCCCCAGCTGATGAAGTGTCAAGGCCCCAGATGACAAAGCGTCAAGGCGAGTTAAGCAGCAGAGCGAGTTCGGCAGCAGGGCAAGGAGGCCAGGGCCCCCCACTCTGCCCGTCTGTTCCCTGACCTCAACTAAACCGCAGTCTCCAACCCATTGACGTAATAAACCTTAAACAAAACTATGCAGGTAAGAAGCCAGCAGGGGTGTGGGGGCTTTCCAGTGTTTTGCACCGCCTGCAGCATGTATGACTATCTGCCTGTTGGACAGAAGTCGTGGGTGTGCTCTTGGTGCAATGAGCTCCTGGCTCTCCGGGAACGACTTCATTTCCTTGAGGCCAAGGTGGCGGACCTGGAAAAGCTGAGAGAGGCAGAGAGGTGTGTGGAGGAGGCCTTCAGGGACGTTATAGCTGTGTCCCCTCCAACGATGATAGCTCTCCTGCTATCATGGAGAACGATGGTCTCGGGGAAGGAGAGCATCCAGCTGAGGAAGAGGGAAACGATCCCTTAGAAGGGACCCATTCCTTGGGGGATGAGCAGCTATCGTCTCGTGCCGAGGATATATCTCCAGGGGCTGGAGGGATCCTTGTAGTGGGTGATTCGATCATTAGGAACATAGACAGTGGGGTGTGTGATGGGCGTGTAGACCGCAAGGTGTTTTGCCTGCCTGGTGCAAAGGTTGCGGATATCGCCCGTCGTTTAGATAGTTTGGTAGACAGTGCTGGGAAGGAGTCAGTGGTCGTGGTGCACGTTGGCACCAACGACATGGGGAAATGCAGCCGTGAGGTCCTGGAAGCAAAATTTAGGTTGCTAGGTAGGATGCTGAAAGCCAGGACCTCCAAGGTGGCTTTCTCTGAAATGCTACCGGTTCCACGCGCAGGACCAGCCAGACAGGCCCAGCTTCGCAGTCTCAATGCGTGGATGAGACGATGGTGTCGGGTGGAAGGGTTCGGATTTGTTAGGCACTGGGGAACATTTTGGGACAAGCCGGGCCTGTACAAAAGGGACGGGCTCCACTTGAACCAGAATGGAACCAGACTGCTGGCACTTAAAATTAAAAAGGTAGCAGAGCAGCTTTTAAACTGACTGAGGGGGGAAACCTGACAGGATCTGAGAAAGGTCCGGTTCGGAATAAACCTCCCCCCTGGGATAAAAACCAAAGAAATGATGAAATTTTAAAAGGGGTAAGCCTAGAAGTAGGCATTGTGAGAGCAGGGGCACAGGATATCAATTCAGAAGAGCAAAATTACCACAGGCCTAACCACAAGTGCCAAAGACACTTGAAGAGAGACACTGCTTACAAGTGCCTGTACGCTAATGCTAGGAGCCTCCGAACCAAGATGGGAGAACTGGAGTGCTTGGTCTTAGAGAAGAGCATTGATATAGTGAGCATAACCGAGACCTGGTGGAATGGAGAAAACCAGTGGGATACGGTTATCCCTGGATATAAACTATATCGGAAGGACAGGGAAGGACGTATTGGTGGCGGAGTCGCTCTATATGTGAAAGAAGGCATTGAATCCAGCAAGCTCGAAACCCCAAAAGAGGCAGACTCCTCCACAGAATCGTTGTGGGTGGTGATACCGTGCCCCAGGAGGGACTTAATACCGGGAACGATCTATCGTCCCCCTGATCAAAATGCTCAGGGAGACCTTGAGATGAGATATGAAATTGAGGAAGCATCCAAACTAGGAAATGTGGTAGTAATGGGTGACTTCAACTACCCAGACATAGACTGGCTGCATATGTGTTCCAGTCATGACAAAGAAGCAAAGTTTCTAGATATTCTAAATGACTATTCCCTAGACCAGTTGGTCATGGAACCGACCAGAGGGACGGCAACCCTGGACTTAATCCTCAGTGGGGACCGGGACCTGGTGCGAGATGTAAGTGTTGTTGAACCGATTGGGAGCAGTGACCACAGTGCTATTAAATTAAACATACATGTAACTGGCCAATTGCCAAGAAAATCCAACACGGTCACATTTGACTTCAAAAGAGGAAACTTCACAAAAATGAGGGGATTGGTAAAAAGAAAGCTGAAAAACAAAGTCCAGAGGGTCACATCACTCGAAAATGCTTGGAAGTTGTTTAAAAGCACTATATTAGAAGCTCAACTGGAGTGCATACCGCAGATCAGAAAAGGTACCGCCAGGGCCAAGAAGATGCCAGCATGGTTAATGAGCAAAGTCAAGGAAGCTCTTAGAGGCAAAAAGTCTTCCTTCAGAAAATGGAAGTCTTGTCCGAATGAAGAAAATAAAAAAGAACACAAACTCTGGCAAAAGAAATGCAAGAAGACAATAAGGGATGCTAAAAAAGAATTTGAGGAGCACATTGCTAAGAACATAAAAACCAACCACAAAAAATTCTATAAATACATTCAAAGCAGGAGACCATCTAGGGAGACAATTGGACCCTTGGATGATAAGGGAGTCAAAGGTGTACTAAAGAACGATAAGGAGATTGCAGAGAAGCTAAATAAATTCTTTGCATCTGTCTTCACAGTGGAAGATATAGGGCAGATCCCTGAACCTGAACTAACATTTGCAGGAAGGGATTCTGAGGAACTAAGACAAATAGTGGTAACGAGAGAGGAAGTTCTAAGCTTAATGGACAATATAAAAACTGACAAATCACCGGGCCCGGATGGCATCCACCTGAGAGTTCTCAAAGAACTCAAAGGTGAAATTGCTGATCTGCTAACTAAAATATGTAACTTGTCCCTCGGGTCCTCCTCCGTGCCTGAGGACTGGAAAGTGGCAAATGTAACGCCAATCTTCAAAAAGGGATCCAGAGGGGATCCCGGAAATTACAGGCCAGTTAGCTTAACTTCTGTCCCTGGAAAACTGGTAGAAAGTATGATTAAAGCTAGATTAACTAAGCACATAGAAGAACAAGCCTTGCTGAAGCAGAGCCAGCATGGCTTCTGCAAGGGAAAGTCCTGTCTCAGTAACCTATTAGAATTCTTTGAGAGTGTCAACAAGCATATAGATAGAGGCGATCCAGTGGACATAGTGTACTTAGACTTTCAAAAAGCGTTTGACAAGGTACCTCACCAAAGGCTTCTGAGGAAGCTTAGCAGTCATGGAATAAGAGGAGAGGTCCTCTTGTGGATAAGGAATTGGTTAAGAAGCAGAAAGCAGAGAGTAGGAATAAACGGACAGTTCTCCCAATGGAGGGCTGTAGAAAGTGGAGCCCATCAAGGATCGGTATTGGGACCTGTACTTTTCAACTTGTTCATTAATGACCTAGAATTAGGAGTGAGCAGTGAAGTGGCCAAGTTTGCTGATGACACTTATTTGTTCAGGGTTGTTAAAACAAAAAGGGATTGCGAAGAGCTCCAAAAAGACCTCTCCAAACTGAGTGAATGGGCGGAAAAATGGCAAATGCAATTCAATATAAACAAGTGTAAAATTATGCATATTGGAGCAAAAAATCTGAATTTCACATATACGCTCATGGGGTCTGAACTGGTGGTGACCGACCAGGAGAGAGACCTCGGGGTTGTAGTGGACAGCACGATGAAAATGTCGACCCAGTGTGCGGCAGCTGTGAAAAAGGCAAATTCCATGCTAGCAATAATTAGGAAAGGTATTGAAAATAAAACAGCCGATATCATAATGCCGTTGTATAAATCTATGGTGCGGCCGCATTTGGAATACTGTGTACAGTTCTGGTCGCCTCATCTCAAAAAGGATATTATAGAGTTGGAAAAGGTTCAGAAGAGGGCAACCAGAATGATCAAGGGGATGGAGCGACTCCCTTACGAGGAAAGGTTGCAGCATTTGGGGCTTTTTAGTTTAGAGAAAAGGCGGGTCAGAGGAGACATGATAGAAGTGTATAAAATTATGCATGGCATTGAGAAAGTGGATAGAGAAAAGTTCTTCTCCCTCTCTCATAATACTAGAACTCGTGGACATTCAAAGAAGCTGAATGTTGGAAGATTCAGGACAGACAAAAGGAAGTACTTCTTTACTCAGCACATAGTTAAACTATGGAATTTGCTCCCACAAGATGCAGTAATGGCCACCAGCTTGGATGGCTTTAAAAGAAGATTAGACAAATTCATGGAGGACAGGGCTATCAATGGCTACTAGCCATGATGGCTGTGCTGTGCCACCCTAGTCAGAGGCAGCATGTTTCTGAAAACCAGTTGCCGGAAGCCTCAGGAGGGGAGAGTGTTCTTGCACTCGGGTCCTGCTTGCGGGCTTCCCCCAGGCACCTGGTTGGCCACTGTGAGAACAGGATGCTGGACTAGATGGGCCACTGGCCTGATCCAGCAGGCTCTTCTTATGTTCTTATCCTGCTCAGATCTTGTAAGTTCAGTTCTATGGCTTCCTTTATGGAATCAATCCATCTCTCGTTTGGCCTTCCTCTTTTTCTACTCCCTTCTGTTTTCCCAGGATTACTATCTTTTCTAGTGAATCAGGTCTTCTCATGATGTGTCCAAACTAGGATAACCTCAGTTTCATCATTTTAGCTTCTAGTGACAGTTCTGGTTTAATTTGTTCTAACACCCAATTATTTGTCTTTTTTGCAGTCCATGATATGCGCAAAGATTTCCTCCAACACCACATTTCAAATGAGTTGATTTTTCTCTTGTCTGCTTTTTCACTGTCCACCTTTCACATCCATATATAGAGATTGGGAATACCATGGTCTGAATGATCCTGACTTTAGTGTTCAGAGATACATCTTTGCATTTAAGGACCTTTTCTAGTTCTCTCATAGCTGCCCTTCCCAGTCCTAGCCGCCTTCTGATTTCTTGACTATTGTCTCCATTTTGGTTAATGACTGTGCCGAGCTATTGATAATCCTTGACAATTTCAATGTCCTCATTGTCAGGGTCGGGGAGGTGGGGTTGCTGTGGTCTATAAGAGTTCCATCTCACTCACCAAGCACCATGTCCATGCAATCACTGGTCTGGAGTGTTTGCACCAGAGGGACAGACTGGGAATCCTTTTGGTGTACCGCCCACCTTGCTGCCCAATGGCTTCCCTAACTGAGCTAACGGAAGTGGTCTCGGAGATACTGTTGAGATCCCCCGGACTATTAGTACTGGGAGATCTCAACATTCATGCTGAGGCTACTTTGTCTGGGGCAGCTCAGGACTTCATGGCCGCCATGACAACCATGGGGCTGTCTCAATATGTTAGTGGCCCAACACATACATCGGGGCATACTCTTGACCTGGTCTTTGCTACTGGACATGGGGATCTGGATGTGGGGAGTTTTACATCTCTCCCGTTGTCATGGACAGATCATTGCTTGCTGAAGTTTAGACTTTCAGTAGCCTTTTCCCTCTGCAAGGGTGGGGGACCTATTAAATTGGTCCGCCCCCGGAGACTAATGAATTCTGAAGGTTTTCAAAAGGCTCTGGGGGGGTTTCTGGCTGATAAGACTGGCGCTCCTGTCGAAGCCCTGGTCGATCTGTGGAATACAGAGATGACCCGGGCTGTTGACACGATCGCTCCTGCGCGCCCTCTCCTATGTAGAGCTCATACAGCTCCTTGGTATACTCCGGAGCTGAGAGCGATGAAACAAGACAGGAGGCGGCTTGAGCGGAGATGGAGACGAACTCCTGACGAATGCAATTATGAGCTGGTTCGTGCTTCTACTAAGCTCTATGTAGGAGCGGTGAGGGCGGCAAAAAAACATTTCGCCGCCACTATTCAGTCATCTCTCTCATGCCCACGGGAGCTTTTTAAAGTGGTTCGTGGCCTACTTCATCCAGGCCTACAAGATACGGCAGATACATCGGTAGCTCGATGTAATAAATTTGCTGAACACTTCCAGCATAAGATCTCATGCATTCGCCGGGACTTAGACTCCTATTTAATAGCAGTTAATCCTACTGAGGTGTCCGGAGCACAGTCTTGTCATGTTTTGTTGGATGAGTTTCAGCTGGTTCAGTTCGAGGACGTGGACAAGGTGCTTGGACAGGTTCGTGCGACCACTTCGGTACTGGATCCTTGCCCCTCTTGGCTAATTAAAACTAGCAAGGAAGGAACAGTTGGCTGGGCCAAGGAAGTGATTAATGCCTCTTTACGAGAGGGAGTGGTCCCTGGCTGTCTGAAAGAGGCGGCAGTGAGACCACTCCTGAAAAAACCTTCCTTGGACCCAGAGGATGTCAGCAGCTACAGACCAGTAGCCAATGTTCCGTTCCTGGGCAAGATCCTGGAACGTGTGGTTGCTGACCAGCTCCAGGCGCTATTGGATGAAACCGATTATCTAGATCCATTTCAATCGGGGTTCAGGCCTGGTTTTGGCACTGAGACTGCCTTGGTTGCCCTGTTTGATGACCTATGTCAGGAGAGAGACAGAGGGAGTATAACTCTGTTGATTCTCCTTGACCTCTCAGCGGCTTTTGATACCATCGACCATGGTATCCTTCTGGAGAGGCTTGCGGAATTGGGAGTTGGAGGCACTGCTTGGCAGTGGTTCCGCTCCTACTTAGCGGGTCATCTTCAGAAGATAGTGCTTGGGGAACATTGCTCGACACCGTGGGTTCTCCAATGTGGGGTCCTGCAGGGTTCGGTTCTGTCTCCCATGCTTTTTAACATTTATATGAAGCCGCTGGGGGCGGTCATCAGGAGTTTTGGAGTGCGTTGTCATCAGTATGCTGATGACACGCAGCTCTACTTCTCCTTTACATCTTCTTCAGGTGAGGCAGTCGACGTGCTGAACCGTTGCCTGGCTGCGACAATGGACTGGATGAGAACAAACAGACTCAATCCTGACAAGACTGAGATGCTGTTGGTGGATGGTTTCTCTGATCGGATGGTGGATATATACCCTGTCCTGGATGGGGTTACACTCCCCCTAAAGGAACAGGGGCGTAGTCTGGGAGTCATCTTAGACTCTTCCCTCACACTTGAGGCTCATGTAGCCTCGGTGGCCCGGAATGCGTTCTACCAACTTCGGTTGGTAGCCCAGCTACATCCCTATCTGAGTAAGGAGGACCTCTCATCAGTGGTACATGCTATGGTAACATCGCGTCTGGACTACTGCAATGCGCTTTACGTAGGGCTATCTTTGAAGACGATTCGGAAGCTACAGCTAGTGCAAAATGCGGCGGCCAGACTGCTAACAAGAACTAAGCGGTCTGAGCATATAACACCTGTGCTAGCCCGTTTGCACTGGCTTCCAATATGCTTCTGGGCCAGATTCAAAGTGTTGGTACTTACCTATAAAGCCTTATACGGCGCGGGACCACGATATCTGTCAGAACGCCTCTCCCGATATGAACCGGCCCGTACACTACGGTCTACTACGAAGGCCCTCCTCCGGGTTCCGACTCATAGGGAAGCCCGGAGAGTGGTGACAAGATCTAGGGCCTTCTCAGTGGTGGCCCCCGAACTATGGAATGGTCTCCCCGAGGAGGTGCGCCTGGCGCCGACACTATCATCTTTTCGGCACCAGGTTAAAACCTTTCTCTTCTCTGAGGCATTTTAATTCCTGTTAATTCTAAATTATTATATTTTGATTTTAGACTGTACAGTTTTGTGTACAGTTTTGTGTTATTTTTATTGTATTTTTAATGTTCACCGCCCAGAGAGCTGTTGCTAGTCGGGCGGTATATAAGCTTAATTAAATAAATAAATAAATAAAACTGTAAAGTTACATAAATCTTCTGTTGTCATTACTTTAGTCTTCTTGACGTTCAGCTGTAGTCCTCCTTTTGCACTTTCCTCTTTAAGTTTCATGAGCACTCGTTTCAAATCATTACTGATTTCTGCTAGTAGTATGGTATCGTCTGCATATCTTAAATTATTGATATTTCTTCCTCCAATTTTCACACCTCCTTCATCTTGGTCCAATCCTGCTTTTCCATACAATGTGTTATGCATATAGATTGAACGAATAGGGTGATTAAATACACCCTTGTCTCACACTGTTTCCAGTTGGAAACCAATCATTTCTCCATATTCTGTCCTTACAGTAGCCTCTCGTCCAGAGTATAGGTTGCACATCAGGACAATCAGATGCTGTGGCACCCCCATTTCTTTAAAGCATTCCATAGTTTTTCATGATCTATACAGTCAAAGGCTTTGCTGTAATCCATAAAACATAGGGTGATTTTCTTCTGAAATTCCTTGGTCCGTTCCATTATCCAACGTATGTTTGCGATATGATCTCTGGTGCCTCTTCCCTTTCTAAATCCAGCTTGGACATCTGGCATTTCTCCCTTCATATATGGTAAGAGCCTTTGTTGTAGAATCTTGAGCATTACTTTATTTGCATGGGATATTAAGGCAATAGTTCGATAAATACTGCATTCCCTGGGATCCCCTTTCTTTCGAATTGGGATGTGTATTGAATGCTTCCAGTCTGTGGGCCATTGGTTAGTTTTCCATATTTCTTGACAAACTTTTGGACATTTTGGACATTACCATTTCTTTGGACAGATTCAATCTCAGTAACTTGTAGCAACTCTACTGGTATGCCATCTTTCCTGGTGATTTGTTTCATCCAAGTATTTTAAGAGCAGCTTTCACCTCACATTCTAAATTTCTGGTTCTTCATCGTATGGTTCCTCCATGAATGAATCTGTCAATCCTTGCATCTCTATTATATAGTTCTTCAGTGTATTGCTTCCATCTTCCTTTTATTTCATCTTGGTCAGTCAGTGTGATCCCCTGTTGATTATTCAACATCCCTACTCTTGGTTTTCGAGAGCCAGTGTGTTGTAGTGGTTAAGGTGTTGGACTACGACCTGGGAGACCAGGGTTCGAATCCCCACACAGCCATGAAGCTCACTGGGTGACCTTGGGCCAGTCACTGCCTCTCAGCCTCAGAGGAAGGCAATGACAAACCCCCTCTGAATAGTGCTTACCATGAAAACCCTATTCATAAGGTCGCCATATGTCGGAATCAACTTGAAGGTAGTCCATTTCCATTTCACCCTTGGTTTAAATTTCTCTTTAATTTCTCTAATCTTTTGGAATAGGGCTCTTGGTCTAACTTTTTTGTTATCCTCTTCTATTTCTATACAATAACTAAGGTAATAGTTCTCTTTGTCCTTATGTATTAGTCGCTGTATTATTGCATTTAGGGTTCTGACCGAGTTTCTATCTCCTTTTGCTTTTGCTTTCCTTCTTTCTGTAACCATTTTAAGAGCTTTGTCAGTCATCCATTGAGGTCTTTCTCAAGGTATTGAGAGGTATTGTCTTTTTGCATTCTTCCCTGATAATGTCTCTGACTTCAACCCACAGTTCTTCTGGTTCTCTCTCAACTAAGTTTAAAACCTCAAATCTTCCTGATTTGATCTTTATATTCTTCTGGGATATTATTTAAATAGTATTTTGGCATTATGATTGCTTTGTTGTTCTTCTTTAGCTTTACTCTGATTTTTGATATTTACCAGTTCATGACCTGTACTGCAGTCTGCTCCTGGTCTTATTTTCTCATAAAGTATGGAATTTCTCCATCTTCTGTTACCAATTATATAATCAAATTTATTCCTATATTCATTTGGTGATGTCCACGTGTCCAGTCGTCCTTTCAGTTGCTCAAAAAATGTGTTTGCAAGAAACAAATTACTGGCTTCACATAATTCAATAAATCTTTCTCCTGCTTCATTTCTACCTCCTAAGCCCCATTTTCCCACAATTCCTAGTTCTTCTCTGTTCCCTGCGTTTGCATTCCAGTCCCTCATTATTATCAGCACATCTTGTTTTGGTGTGTGATCAATTTCTTCCTGCACTTCTGTGTAAAATCCCTCCAATTCCTCTTCTTCTGTGTTTGCCATTGGAGCATAGACTTGAATGATAGTTATGTTAACACGTTTCCCATTTAATCTCACTGACGTCACTCGCTCAGACCTTGCGTTATAGCTTCTAATTGCTTTTGCTACATCTCCTCATTATTAAAGCAACCCTGTTTCTTCTAAATTTCTCATTTCCTGCATAAAATATTTTGTAGTTGACTGACTGAAAGTGTCCCATTCCCGTCCATTTTAATTCACTCATGCCAAGTATTGTAATGTTGATGCATTCCATTTCTTGCTTGACAATTTCTAACTTTCCCTTGGTTCATGCTTCTAACATTCCGTGCTCCTATTCTGTATGTCATACAACTCTGGACTCTCCTTTTGCATCTGTGTGCATCAGCCTCCGGGCTTCCTTTTGGCTTTTGACCCAATTGCATCATTAGTCACAGAGCTACTCATGCTTGTCCATTGTTCTTCCCCAGTAGCTCGATGAGTGCCATCTGACCTGGGGGGGGTGTCTCATTTTCCAACACTATTTGTGTTGTAGTTTGGATACTCTGTTCATAGGGTTTTCGTAGTAAGAGGTCTTCAGAGGTGGTTTACCATTGCCTTCCTCTTGAGTTTGGTTGGTGTAGGCCCTTAATATTCTGTACACATGGGTTTAGCTTTTACAGAATTGTGTGCGCTTTCTCCCTCTCTCTCACACACACACACACACACTCACTCGCGCAGTGTAATCTCAGTAATGAGATATTCCCAAATTAATTAATAAAACCAAAAGACAGAAAGGAAAAAGTTTCACATTTTTAAAATGAACCAGGGATTAGTTTATGGCACCAGTTACTAAATGTTAAAATGTAATAAACATGAAGTACTGAATAAACCTTCCCTCTCAATGTTTGTCATTAATTCCAGCTGCTATCATTCCCCACCCCCAACCCCCAAAAGACTGAAAATAGCTGGAGGAAATGGTGGAAAATATACACAAGCTACTGCTTGGCATGGGTTTCAAAGGCCCATGAATCTTGTAAAGCTTCTGCTCATTGCCAGAGCTTGCTGTAACACAAGCAATTGTTGATATTTTACCAAAACAAATACACAAGATTCTTACAAAAAACACACATATACAACACAAGCTGTCTGCATCCAGACCAATGTATAACCACAACGAACATCCTGGAGAACACTTTCCTGTTAATATTTGCTTACAAAGCACTACTTTCTAATTTAAAATCAGAACATATTTACAAGTGCAATTCCAGCTGTTAAGCACCAAGCCAGGAAATGAATGTGCCGCAATCTGCATTATGTATTCTCAACTGAAGGACAAGGAACAGTGCTATCAGCCTGCAAGAAACCACAGCTGAGGATCTTCCTGCACTTTTGGGGATTGGCAGTATTTACACTGCTTTTCCTGAACTGATTTTCATAGTTCCCGAAAAGTGGACATCACTATCCTTTATGTCAGAGTAGCCAATGTGATGTGCTCTAGATACTGCTGGGCTAAAACTCCCATCTAACACTTGCTAGAAGATTTATTCACCGTTAGGAATGTAGGAAGCTGCCTTATATTAAAACAGACCACTGGTCCATCTAGCTCAGCACTGTCTACACTGACTGGCAGCAGCTCTCCAGGATTTCAGGCAGGGTGTTTTCTAGCCCTACCGGGAGATGCTGGGAATTTAACTTGGAATGTTTTGCTTGCAAGGCTAACCTGCAGCATGAGCCGCAGGGAAGCTTAGTAGAAAATGAAAGTACAGCAGGATTATTACACACTAGAAGATTTCTAAGCAGTACAAGTAAAACTGAAGACTAGGAGCTTTGCGCCAGAGAACAACATGGAAAGCTGCTTACATCAGACCACTGGTCCATCTAGAATAGTATTGTGAACACTGACTGGAGTGGATCTCTAGGATTTCAGGCTGAGGTCTTTCCCAGCCCTACCTGGAGATGCCAGGGACTGAATCTGGGACCTTCTGAATACAAAGCATATGCCACTGAGCGATGATCCTTCTGTAGTTGGGCAGAACCACCAGAATTAGACAGAAGTGGACATGGAGACACGAGTGAATCACTTGAATGTGAAATAGTACTACTAGACAGGAAGACTCATATTCATAAACAAATCCCAGCTAGTCACTAAAAAGAGAGAGGCTATATTCCTTTTAGATGTCATTGTGGTATAGCACAGTGGGGAGGAGAGCCTGGCTGGGAGTCCAGAGTCTGTGAGTTCAAATCCCCGCTCATGTCTCCTGGGTGTCAAGGGCCAGCTAAAGATCACCCCCCACAGTGAGTGGCTCAGGGGTTACGTGCCCTGCCACCTATGCAGCCGTGGGCAAGCTGCATAGTCCCAAGGAGCCCAGTTGCTCCCCAGCTGGCAGTTGCGGAGAAGGAAGGGGCTGGCTTGTGCAGCTGTGGCAAGCTGAGCAGACCCTAGCCAGCTGGAGAGGACTAGCTTCAGATGAAGGCAATGGTAAACCCCCTCTGAATACAGCTTACCATGAAAACCCTATTCATAGGGTAGCCATAAGTCGGGATCTACTTGAAGGCAGTCCATTTCCATTTTGTAGTAGTTAATCTTTCTTTATAAAAGGGAATTTATGGTCTAGATCAGGATAATTTCATAGTCCTGTAAGTTAAAGTAACAGTATACAAGCACAGGGTTCATCTAAAATGAAGAAAATAGAGCATTTAAATGAAACTAATTATCTTTGAGATTATCACAAATATCTAAACCAAAACACTTGTCTCATCGTTCAGTGCTAAAGCTGTGCTTGTAAGCAGCTTCTTCTACATAGCAAGTGACACTTTGGGAAAAAGGATAATCATGCACTAGTAAGCATTTTGCATATAATACTTTTACTGTTTTATAATTGTTTTTATGTTTACTATATTATGAAAAATTATCAACAATGGAATTTCTTGCTGTATTAATAAATTTTCTTTGCGCAACATTTGTGTTGCTCTATTAATAGGGATTTTTAGTGCTTTTTAAAATAGATGGCCAGTCTACAGGTTCATGAATTATGCTGGCAGCTACCAATATAATAACCTAAAGTAATTAATAATCACCCTCATTAACCAAGAATGCTCCTTTTTCTGATATTTATGCAAAACTGTTCAACCCTGATAGCTCATGGACCTTTGTATGGGCAGATCAAGATTTCAACATGAAAGTCTAATGCAACTGTGTTCCATAGAATGCTAAAACACTGGGTGTATTCTGAATTGAGGATGCCCCTTAGGTTCCCTGGGGCTGTGAAAAAGGGGCATTTATATTTATTTATTTATTTTTAGGGAGGCATCTATGGTACTATAGACAGACAACAGGGATGTAAAAGAAATTTCTCACCACATGGCAGAGGAGCCGAGTAATCTCCCCGTTACTCAGGAAACGCACGTCGATATGACTTCCAAGAGCAAAACAAGGAGCTCTGAATTATTAACACTAATGGTCAATAATGTTCTTTGGTGGAGAAGGCAGGAAGATACTAAACAAACTGCATAAAAAGTTGCCAGCAGAATCTTAATAAAAGATTAGACAAATAAAGCCCCATTTCAAGGACTTTATGAAAGTCAAAACATTTCCAGGCTTGGTACGAAATAAAAGAGGGTGAAAGAAGACAGTAAGTCTGTATGTATTGCTTCAAAAAAAATGGATTGTTTATGCAAATAAGATCCTTAAAAGTACCTTTATAACAATGCATACATCGTCATCACTTATGAAGTGCAATGACCGTGTTAGCTTTGACAAGAATATGCTGGTCCAGAAGATAACCCAAATCTTTTTCTTCCTGGTGTTGCCTGTTGGTCTCTGCCTACTAGGCAGCAGAGCCCTCCGAGGCACAGGAATGGGGCTGAGCAGCTGGAACACGTTCAGCCCATGACAGAGGTAATTCTTACTGTGCTGGTATTGATAGTTGCCAGGCAACAGCTCCCAATTATTTCCTCTGACATAAGGGAATGGGGCTGATAAGCTACTTTTCACTAAGCTCAAGGAAAAGGCAAGTCTTTGAGACAAGATGCTTTCTCCTTCAATAATGAACTAAGAGATTTAATGATTTGAGGACTATTTTTTCCACAATCTCTCTGTGTATGTACATCTGAGGCCCTGCACCAGATTCCTCAGCAATCTGAGGCCCGGCAGCCAACAAGTGCCTTTGTGGTGGTGGCACCCATCCTGCGGAATGCCCTCCCAGTTGAAATTCACCATGCATGTCACTTTATGGTTTTAGGCACTTGGCACAAACCTACTTCAGCCAAAAACCTGTTTCTTCTCATTATGAATATGTTAAGACTGTTTTTTTTGTTTTGTTTTCACTTGTGGGGTTTTTTTGGGAGGGAGGAAGGGAAGGAGAGGGTTCATTGGGGTTGTTTTTGTTGATAAAGATTTTTTTTACTTTGTTTTTATGATGTTTGCATTTCTGGTGGTTGTTTAATGAATTTTGTGTATTTGGTTTTATTGTATGTATATATTATTCTTATAAGCCACTTTGAGTTTCTGCCTAGGGGAAAGAAGTGGGATCTAGGTTTTAAAAATAAACAAACAACATAGAAGCCAAGAGTGGGGCTGAACTCTGATGAATGACAACTCTAGCAAATCTCACTCACATCATTAATGAGGTAACCCTAAAAGGGGGAAAATGTGACAGTAGTTTATTAATTGAACTGTATGATATAATCCTTGTTTTCAACAATGGCTGTCCTTCAGGCAGTACACAAGCCCATCCCTGCTGTTTGCCTTCCTCCACATATGGAATTCAGTTATTTCCTGCCTCAGAAACAGCATTCCCCAACCTGGAGCCCTTCACATGTTTTGGACTCAAACTTCAATTATTCCTGACCTCTGGCTATGCTGACTGGGAATAGTGGGAGTTGGGGGTCCTATCTGGAGGAGCTCAGGTTGGGAAGGCTGCCTCAGAACATGGTGCTGCAATCTAGCTATTGTAGCTAATAGCCACTGATGTATCTATGCTCCATTAATTTGATTAATGGGTGAGGAAAATGTTTCTTTTTAAAAAAGGCATCCAAGTTATAGTAACTACATCTTGTAGTAATATCTTAAGTTATGTATTGTATGAAGTAGTATTGTGTTGTCTGTCCTCAGTCTGCTGCCAATCTATTCAATGCATGATCCTCATGATGGTGGAAGAGAAGAATGTCTCCCGCTTTTCACAGAGCCATGATATCAGTACAAAGCTTGAGACACTATATTAATGCAAGGATGTGGAACCTGTGGCCCTTCAGATATTGTTAGACATCAACTCCCATCAGCCCCAGCCACCATGGCCCAAAGGTCAGGGTGATGGGAGTTTAGTCCAACGACATTTGGAGAGCCTGTAGTAATGTAATCAACAAAACAGCAGGCACAGGCAAAAGTAAGCCTCTTAATATTTGTCATGCTTTAACCCTCTGCAGAAAGGTAAAGGATCACCTTGTAGATAAGGCAGGGATGAAGAATTAACCAAGATGTTTCAGAAATGTCACCACTTAAATTCAAAGACTAAAGTATCTGATAATAGCCAAATCCTGAAATATTGCAAAACCACTCTCAAGAACCAGAATATACTCACAAGTCATTAGTGACTTGCCACCCAATGAATGTGCTTTAGGGACTCCTTTGCTACAAAGTGACTCAATAAAGAGCAACAATTAAAACCATTTCCTTGAATTCTAGGCATATCCTTCCTTGATCTGATGGGTGTTGGTTGTTTATGAAGATGCTTAATCACTCATCTACAACCTTTTCAACCAAACTCAGATGGGGTCTTAGTAATTCATACTTCCCGAAATATGCACTGAATCCACTTGTCCTGAGCATGACAATCTGTTTTCAGTGAGCCAGAATAAAATATGGTTGTTTTCTTAGTTGAGATAATCTAATGTCTGCTTGAGTTACTGTCGTGTAAGAAATAGCTGAGAGAACAGAGAATCTCATTTCTAGTTAAATTTGCCTTGTTTAATGCACAATATAAGGTTCTGCTGTGCCACCTTGTGTTATATCACATCACATCTGATAAAAAAACACCAGCACATGGCTACAGCCTGCAGTGCTTGTACAAGATCAGTATTCAAAGCAATAAAACACAGATCATAAAATATTTTTAAAACTAAAGCAATGCAGAAGACCCTATTAGCAGAATTTCATAGCTTTAGCAATGACTTTATTTAAACTAGATCAGACTGGCCACTAAGCACCCGGAAAAGCAACAGTGTCTTGTAGCAGCTTAAAGGTTATCAGATTTATTGTAGAATAAGCTTTTGTGGACTAGAGCCCACTTTATCAGATGTATCTGATGAAGTCAGCTTTACTCCGTGAACGCTTATATCACAATACATCAGATTAAGGTGTGACAAAACTCTGTTGTTGTTTTTGACAAAGATTTAACACAGCTGACCCTATGAAATTTGTCAGCAAATACCTGGTGTTTATCTTTCTTTTTTAACCAACAGAAACAGGGCCAGCTTGAGCCACCTTTCAAGCGTCTATTGAAAACATCTGATTGACTTCTCACTAGAAAACCTGTTTCCTGCGACTTTTAACTAATGAACTGCCATCAGAACCGTCTAACAGCTGCATGCCTGAATTTTGCACATGTTGTACAACAACAGTGTTATGTAAATGCAACGGAATTTATTTTCATCATATTCCCTGCGGGTTAAAATTATTTTTCAATCTCAATTATACTAATTGCCTATTTGCCTAATTTTCTGCATCAGCCTCCCCAGCATTCCAAACTTCATACCAACTGTGCAACCTTAGGAAATGGTAGGAGATATTTGAAATTTAAAGATAAACAATTACAGAGAGTCTGCAATGATATATGAATCAGCAAACTGGCTTTTGTCTTAGCGGTGATGGTGACTGCGTCACATAAGCAACTTCTTAAATATTAGTAATATTTATATTTGCTCCCATTTCAGTAGGAATGATGTGAATGGCAACAGAGATTCATATCTAGAATCTCCTCTTCATCAGCTCAAAATGGTGGTGCTTGGGAATGATGGTAGGTAGTGATCCTCCCTCAGTACTCAGGATGCATCAGCCAATAAACATGTTGCCTGTTCCAACAGCACCAATTGCCTGCCAAGTGGGAGGAGACTCAATCTAGCTGCCTCCTCCCACACATATCCTATGCAGCTAATAGATTCATGTCGGAGCAGCTGATGAAGCAGGCGTGGATGAGCGGTTGCATGTCACATCACCTGTGACTACTTGATGTTATAGAGAAAGGATGTTGCAGGGGAAAAGAGTGGGGAAGTGAGTGCCTGAAAGCTGTTCAGAATGCCTATGGAGAAAGGATTTCCATGTTAGAATTGATATGCAACCTACATGACAAATGCAGATGCGTGTATGTGCAGCAAATTTACAGCTGGGCTGAAATGGTCTTACTAACTATACCATCTTGTTTTGCAGGATATGACTCTGGAGAAGTGAACTATGGAAGCAAACTTATTGGTGAGTGTCATTTGTTTCCCATAAGGCTCAAAAGGGAGGGCAGGAAGCACTGCCCTCATTAGGACTTGGTTTCATGATTATGTCACATGATGTCACTTATCTAGGGGCTAGCAATTATAAATAAAACCCCTAAATTAATAATACATACACAGAATGTTTTATTTATTCATTAATTTACTATGTTGTTGTATAATTGTAATAATTGTTGTTACATAATTGTAACAGCAATTATGGAGGTTCGCACATTGCTATAAACAAGGTGAGTTTGTGCATGGCATATTTTTTCATGACTCTATTATCATGCAGTTAATAAATTGCAGAATTTCCAACAGAAGTGAACCCATTTTTTTTCCTGTGAAAGGTTGTCATTAAAGGCGCTCTAAGATATCTGCTACCTTTGGTTGCAACTTAACCCCAAGCAAAACAGAAAACCAGGGGTGATGTGGGGCAGGGGAAGAGGACACACAGAATTCTTCTTCCACATTACCTTATGAAGGTTTATGGCCATATTCTGACCAAGGCTGTAGTCAGTCAAGAACAATGATTTCAGTTAACTAAACCAAACCCTGTGACTCTATAAATTCCAAACCCTATAAATTCCAAAACACTGCTACACAAGGAACACACAATACTTGCATTTGTGCCATGCCTACATCTCACTCTAACAGTGCTCCATGTTGGGTTGCAATCTTTCCCAAATGGATACACTTTACAACTTATCTTTCAGCAGAAGTCTGCAAGCATCCTAAGGAAATTGCATGCAGAAACAGAAGTTAAAACTCCTTGAGTTGTCCTTGAGTTGTCCTGAAGTTCAGCAAGTGTTGAAGGTGCTGGATAGTTTGTAATGCAGGGGTGGAGAAACCTGTGTGGCCCTCCAGATATTACTGGACTCCAACTCTCATCTACCTAAGCCAGCATGACCAATAGTCAGGGAGTCCAACCACATCTGGAGGGACATAGGCTGTCCATCCCAGCAGTAATACCTGAACCATCAAACACACAACCCTTCTTCCAATTGCCTGATTCATACATTACAATATTGATGTGTCAGATACTTCAAAACATTATTACATGATTGCTCTTGGTATGAAGGAGCGAGCTCTGTGGTTCAATAAAATTTCAGTCACACATTTCAGCCCCTTGTTTTTCTGGAAATATAACAGCATTGCTGACATCAGACAAACAACATAGGAAATTGCTTTACCCAAAACAGCACCCACATAGTTCTGTTTTCAAGCTTATCATGTTTACTGCAAAGTATGAATCAAACCTTATTTTATGAGTAACTTTGAAAGAGCCTACACAACAATATTGTGGGTCATAGGGTTTTATTTTTACAGCATGCTTTTTCTCATAGATCTCCTTCATTTACCACCGACCCGTTCCTTAACAAAAGGTCTGTGGGCACAAGTGATCTAATTACTAGAAGTCAGACCTCCAGATGAAGATACATTATAGTAAATATTTTACGGGCTGTTCTCTCACTGGCTATGTGCCTTGCATTTTAACCATTAGGCATAATCATCATGAGGGCACTAGTGGTGGCTTGGAGCTGGCTGAGCTTTTCAATATATTACGCATCTCTTTTGGATATTTTTTCTGCCTGATTAGTAACCACTGCTGATAAATCCTTTCAACAGCTCTGTATACCAGCCTTTTGTGGCCACATCAGAGGATGCTGCTGAAGCCCGAATGAACACAAACAGCATATTAATAAAATAAAGGCCTGACAGCAAGGCGTCTCTCCTTAGCATTCTCTTCAGTGGACACCAGAGGGAGAAGGAGGGAAATGCAACCGCAGAGTCATCTTCTTCAAGAGAGACAGGGAAAAAGTTTGATCATAAACTGGGAACTACACACATTCTTTGAAAGCAAGGCAAAATTACAAATAGTGAAACAGAAAATGGAGGCATCTGCCTCTGCTAAAGGAACAGGCAACAGTAAGCAGGAAATAAGTTGTAAAAAGAAGAGGGCTTTGTAACTTAAAACAGTTGCGTAGAAGAGGGCATTTCAGAAGGTGAAACCAATCTCGTCTCTACAGGAATGAGCTGCATGAGTCAACATTTCTTTTTCTATACAACTACTAAGAGGTACATGAGGCACAATAAAGGAATTCTAGAAAACAGAAGAATACTATTAAAACTTTGGATACAGGTTGGGTGGGGGTTTGTATGTATGTGAATTTCTGCATATAATCGTCTATTCTTCTAGTTAGCCCAGACTCAATGGGCATCATGATGCTATGCCAAATCATATTCTAGGTGCCAACTGTCTCCAGCCTGTCCTCATACAGAAGCAGTAAGTTCAGATTTAATGATGTTGATGAAAATGATGATAGCAAAAGGTATACCAGCCTTCTGGAGGCACGGATGGCCACGTTGTTGTTCAGAGTTTGTTTGAGGGAAATGTACCATTTTCGCTAGCTGTTTGTGGTTTTGGTTCAATTGTTTTAGAGTATTGATTTTTTTAGTATTGTAATTGATATTGTTGATATAGAATCATAGAATAGTAGAGTTAGAAGCATAACTTAAAGACTCCTTCCCTGCAGACCCTCTTGGGTGTTAAGATCATCAGGCGGCACCCTCTTGGTAGTTTCACAGCCTTCAGACATTTGTGGGGGGTGGCCTGGAAGAGGGCATTCTCTGTGGCAGTCCCTCTGTGGAAATATACTATGGTGTTATATTTTAGTATTGATGTTGGTTGATATTTAATTATGTTAATTGTGGTTTGATTTGCAATTTGTCATGATGTCTTATTTATTTGTATGTAAACCGCTTTGTCAATTGTGACAAAAATGGTATATAAGTTCAACAACAACAACAACAATACAAGCAAAAAAAAGATAGGTAGATACCATGAGCATTCATAAAATATGTAATAATAAACTCTCCCCATTTTGGAACTGAGTCATCATAAGGTGGCTTCCAGCCCATATTGTTCATGCACCAACCATAGTACCCCCATACGATATTCTTAAGTTATTGTATCATCAAAAACTCCAGAAAACTGAAATGGTGCAGGTCATTACTGCTGTTTTTTGTAGTCTGTACTTGTGAAGTGTCAGCTCTCCTGATGTCTTCTAGATCTGATGCCTTTACTGTGCGGACTAATGTCTCTGAGCTATTCAGGTTCAGCAACAAAAGTTATACATTGTGTATACCATAGGGTGTGGGATGATCTATGGAAGAACACGAGCAAGTACATACAACTTACCTAGCATACAACTGAGTTGGGAAATCCCACTACAGAGATAGAAGCGGTGTGGCAGAGAAATGGAGACACAGGGAAGATAGGAAAGAAAGAAAGAAAATAACTGCAGCTGTGGAGGCATGCTACTTGCCTTGATGTTGGGGGGAAATGAAGTGGTTGGAGAGGTTTCTTAAAGGGGGATGGAGCCAAGACAGCAGACAGTTTGGTGTAGCAAGTCTGTAGGAGCTGGTCTTGTGGCATGGCCAATATGGCAACAAAGATTTGCACAGTAAATCTTAGCTTAATTAGCAAGGCTATGCATAGGCTTCATGCATTCATACTTGCCTTCATGTGTATGGGGAAACAAAACAAAAAGTCACAGAACCATAGATTCCTGTGACATGCAGACTCAAAAAATATGGCTAATGGCTTCCCAACAAGCCCGGATTTGGAAACCAACATTAAGTTTAACTGCAGCTTCCTGGTTTGTTTCCTGCTTGTGCAAAGAAGTGGGAGCAAAGGGGCCATGTGCAGGTACAAGATGCATAGCTACGACCATAGGAATGCAGACAGAGTTTCTTTCAGGCAGGTTCTGAAGCGTATTGTAGAAAAGCTAGATGTAGACCAGAGACTGTTAGCCCCCACTTCACCCAGCAAAGTGTGGGACCATGCAGTGGATGGCAGTGGAATTAGGTACCAAATGTCAAGACAACTTTATTTGGGTAGAAAAAAGTTGAGCATGGCAACTCAAATAAGGTCATAGCAGTTCCTTTCCTATGGTTCTAAAATAAGACGATCAACTGAAATGGTATCAAAATATAAGACAGAAATTAGATGGATTAATAGGCTGGAGCGAGGGGAGGGGGTATCAGCTAACTCATCATTTTAGTTTCTCGTTAAAACTGAATACCTGAAGTTTCTTATCAGACCATCTCATTATATTCAGGATACATAATGAGCAAGTTTAAATGTCAAACATGCTGTTTGCTATGTTATTTCTGGGAAGATCAATACTATGTTCCATTTTCTTTTTCTAATGCAGATACATAAAAAAATTCAACACACCAGGCTTACAGTATATAATGAAGAATTTCAATATCAGGCTTGTTAGACTATTCCATTTTCAGCAAGTAAACACTTCTCAAACAGTGCTAAATTATAATTATTTTGATCTCTTCCATACCCAAAATAAAGTTAAAACACTGAGAACACATTGTTGGTATATTTTTAGTGTTATTCAAAACAATAATTCAAATTAAAAGCAAATGGTTTTCAATTTTCAGCAAATTTAGATGGCTGTGTGTATTTAAACATGCATTTAAGTCAGGCTTCTCCAATCTGGTGCCCTTCAGGTGGTGTTGGACTACAACACCCATCTTCCCTGACCAGTGGCCATGCCAGCTGGGGGTGATGGAATCTGAAGCCCAACATCATCTGGATGGCACCAGGCTGAGGAAGGCTGTTACACTGCTTGGTGTTAAAAGAAAAACATATCAGACCTACCTCCTCGCTGCACAAGCAATGTCACCTCACTTCCTTTAGGACATTCGATCAGCATATCCACAACTTGGTTATGAGTTAGATTCTGGACATTCTTCTTGTTGACTTCAACTATAAGATCCCCTTCTTTTAGGCCTCGGCACCTTGGGCTGTCAACAATTTGCTTCACTCTCTGTCCCCCACCCCCAGGACTGTCTGCTATAGTAAAGCCAAAGCCCATGGGCCCTTTAATTATATGTACAGTTATGAGTTCAGGTTGCGTTGCTATAGAAGAAGCCAAAGAGACGGTGTCATTAGGGTAGCCATGGGATCCATTTGAAGAAACCTCAGCGGGACTGCTGGGCCTGGGCTCCTTCATCCCATTTACTTTCCCTGTTTTACTACCGTGGCTTGCTGGAGAGTCATAGTTTTCTTGTCCATTCACAATTATTGGTTCTTTATCCAAAATGGCCACAGATGTTACCAGGCTTGTGTTGGGATCATCTGGGTCAAAAGGCAGAGGATAGCCTCGGCAGAGTTCTAGATCCACGCTGGCACCGATGGGAATTGACTGGAAGATTTTGACAACTTGAGCATGTGTGTGGCCCAGCACACATGTGTCATTCACACTGACAATAACATCCCCTATGGAACAAATTGTTGAAAAGTCTGTGAGTTCATACGTTCAAGCCTGTTGCTTCAGCATATCATGATTCAGTCAAGTGTATATCCAGTAAGATTTTTTTTAAAAAAAATTGACCAGCAAACACTCAGATACCCCTCACCATATCACAAGCTATGTCTCAAAAACCCTTCTTTCAAGTCACATTTTTACCTTGTGTTGTGGGTGGCAGCTATTTGAGAAAAGTGCAAATCTTTGGGGCATACAGAATCAAGTGTATATGTCTTTGGATATATATGTATGTGTATACATAGAAACACAGGCATACATAAATTGTCCATTTAATAGTAATTGTCATCCTGCTGTCAAATGACTACACTTGCATTCCACTATGCAGCTGGTTTATGAAGAAAATAAGAACAGGAAAAGCAGATGAAAATAAAAAAAGAATTTTGTACAAATGACAACTAAGCCAGTGTGGTCTAGTGGACAGAATTTTGGGGCTGGACCTGGATTCAAAACTGCTAGTAGTGGAATCATTGGATCTCCAAGGACAAGTTACTTCTTTGAATCCTTTGTTTCCCATCTGTAAAGTGGAAACAATAATAGCACACCACACAAAATGAAGGTGAAGCTGGATGAAATATTGACTGTAAATTTTCTTCAAGATGAAAATCATTAAACATCCCCACATTAATGTAACTTTTACAGAAGACGTGCACTTGCAGAGATGGTCATGCAGACCAACTTAGTGAAAAATAAATACCTTTAAATGGAAGTAGAACCTTTCTCTTAATTAGTGGAACAAACTGGTTGGGTCTCAGATGACTGCAGCAGACCTATCTGCTATTAAGTGTTAACTGATTAGAATTTCTTCAGTTGTTTTTAAAAAAACATCATGGCTCATTGGTAGTTTTAGCTATAATGAGTATGGAAAAAGTATTTTGTATTTTTAATCTGCACATTAAGAAAGAAATAAAGAAATACTGATATATAGCATTTTGTTTTTATTTATTTATACATCCTGCCTTTCCTTCTTTTGGAGCAGGAGGATGCAAGTCCACTTATTCTGCTGTGCACCACAGTGTCATTGATAAGTGGCCAAACAATTATAGCACACTTTTGAGTTCGTTAAAATACTTAACACAGAGGGAAGTCTTATTAGCCTTGTTTTATAGACGGAGGTCATGGCAAACTCCCAAATCTATGTTTTATCTTGCATCTGATCTCAGATCGTCAAGGTCTAAATGCCCAAATTCTTCTGCTCACTGGACCACACTGGCTACCCAAGATTCTTATATAGCAAAGCACTGAGCATTTTTTAGCCAGGTTGATAGAGCTACCTGTTTCCATTTTGCCATCCAGAGCTGCAGGGCCATCAAGCACCAAACTCTTTATCTGAAGAAATTCATCTGGTTCATCCCCACCGACAACAGTGAAACCAAAACCCCTGGTGCTTTTCCTCAGTTTGGTGTGAATGAACTTTCCTTTCAGTTCAGATGGATTCCGTGTGAAAAATGGTTTTCCTGCTGTGGAGGTTTCAGAAGTTTATAAATATGCCAAGGAAGGAAAGAAAAAAAAGCATGCACAGACCTCTCCACTTTCTTAACCTCTCGCAGCAACATAACGAAATAACTTCTAAGGATGAGCAAGCTTTAAAACTTTACAGCGCTTCCCTTTTCAAGTCTGTTGGAAACTCCCAGGAAGTTCAAAAGATGGAGTATAACCAATGCAACACGCAGGCTCAATTAAAATGCGTCACCGTGACCATCTCTCCTTGGTTGGAACCATTATGTCGATTAATGCAGTAACATTCAATCCAATAGGAAGATAATGGGCAGTGATGCAAATCAGCTTCCACTGTAATGCATTTTGGGTTTTTTTAAAGAAAGCAATATAAGTTTTATTATTAACTACAGCTAGCTCTTCTCAAAGGCCTGGTTCACACATCACAGTTAAGGCAAACATACAAGTGTACAGATTTCCTGAGAGGAGCTTATGCCACTATGCTCCTCCCTGGTCCTTTTTGATGCCATGGTGAGCTATGCCAAAGTTTGGCTTAGTGTGTCATTTGAACCAGGGCTCATGGTTAATTTCTTCAAAGAGACTAAACACTAGCTGTAACCAAGGTTTGCTCTTGGTTACAGCTCATGGGAAGTCAGTCTACAGAGATCCTAACCATGAGTCTGAGTTTGGACAACATGCTAAGCCAAATCTTGGCTTTGCTCAGTGTGGTGATGAGTGCTGCTTTAAAAGTTTTTCTGGTTTTATTGCAATGTGTGTCTATTATGTCTTCTATTACTTATATATAACTATAAAAAAATAGTGAAACGTCTTGGAGGTGGTAATACTTACACAGATACAAATAGAGAGGTGTGTGTGTGTGGATGTGTACATCCTTTTTACCTTTTTCATAGATTGATAGCTGTGGCAGATGTAAAAATATGGCAGAAGTGATGGTCTACTTATTATAGTTGTTCCATGCAGTTGCCTTATGAACATATGAAGCTGCCCGATACCAAGTCAGACCGCAGGTCCATCAGACTCAGTATTATCTTAGAGCAGCTCATTAATGCCTTGAGCAGAGATATTTAAGAACATAAAAAGAGCCTGTTGGATCATGCCAATGGCCCATCTGGTCCATCATTCTGTCCACACGATGACCAAGCAGATGCCTATGGGAAGCCCACACTATTTCCTGATATCACTTCATGTGCTAGAGATTCAACACAGGACCTTATACATGTGCTCTGACACTGAACCACAGCGCCCTTTTCTCTTTAATCGCATCCACACCCATGCCTCCAACATCAATAACAAAAGATTATGACACTAGCCTTCGAGCCATTGCGTTATAGGCCACAGTCTCATGGAAGTATCAAGACAGATGAACGGTTTTGGTTTTTGTACAGCTTAAACTGAGCACATCATATCAGATGAAAACTGAGAAGGGAATCCAAGCACACACTGCTTGGAAATAATCATAGGTGAAATGCAGAGAAGGGACCAACAAACCACAAATAATGTATGTTGGCATTGATCTGAGGAATTCATGGAAAATGAGAGCCAGTGTGGCATAGTGTTTGGAGTGTCAGACTAGGATACACTTGCTTGTATTTTAATTGTGGTTTTATCTTGTTGTACACCGCCCTGAGAGCTTGTTGCTATAGGGCGGTTTAGAAATGTAATTAAATAAATAAATAAATAAATATTGGAGCTCTGGGTCAAATCCCCACCCAGCCATGAAGCTCACTGGGTAACCTCGGGCCAGTCATCATCTCTTAGTCTAACCTACCTCACAGGATTGTTGTGAGGATAAAATTGGGAGGGGGAGAACCATGTTCATCATCTTGAGCTATTTGGGGAAAAGGTGGAATATAAATGCAACAAAGAAATAAACAAGGCAGGAAGTGAGCAAAAACATTGAGTTAAGTGAGTTTAAAATCTGAAATTGCACATGCTGAGAGTATTCAAGACAGCCAGTGTGATGTAATGGTTAGACTGTTGTACTAGGACCTGGGAGACAAGGATTCAAATCCCCACTTGGCCTTGAAGCTTACTGGGTGATCTTGGGCCAGTCATAGTCTCTCAGCCTAACCTACTTCACAGAGAGAGGGAGGAGAACCATGTATACCACCCTGAGCCCATTGGAGGAAAGATGTGATATAAATGTAGTAACAAATGAATTAATATAAAATATAAGACTAGGCATAATTGATAGGTATTTCCCATAGGGTAGCTATGGAATTGAAGCTGACAGAAGACTTATGCATGGCAATATGCATACTTTTCAACAATTCAAGGGTGAATTCAGTATTTATAAAAATAGTTGTTTGCAAACACCAGCCAGGATGACAAGGTGATGCATAATGACTCTCAAGGGTGACACAGAACACTGAAGCTTTAAGTGGGGCTAATTATTTTTCAGCCTGAATGGATTTTTGAAAGTATAAAATTGCAAGCGAGGAAATGAGTATGCCACGGGGAATATCTGAAGAAAAGATAGTTATGTATTCACTTAAATTCATTAGCAATTTTACAATTTACCTCTTTGCAGACAAGCAATAATTTTAAAAATAAAATAATAAATAGCTACAATACACTGAAAGCCACATCTATTTTAATACTATTTCAACCTATCTTCATTTTCTTTATTGTGTTAGTATGAAGTCCTTGCAACTTAGGCCCCAGTTCACACAAAGACTCTTTTAATGGGCTGAAATCAACACATTTTTCATGGACTGGCACATGTTGAACTAGTTTTCTGAATGAGATCATCACACGCTGTGATGATGACTCAACGTGTCCTAAAACACATTTGACAAGTGTGCTGAATGCTCTGAAAGACAAGTGTACAGAAGTTGCTTTTATGTGAGCTACCAGTTTCATATCCTGTTTCTCACACAATGGATAATTCTATCCAATGTGAAAAAAGGAACCTCAGGACAGGTAGTAAATCAGTTCCAAGATTTGTAGGTGTGAGACATAAAGGGCTTATTTGTACAACCACATGTGTTGGCACTTTTCATTAATGCATGGTTATCTATTTACCATTAGAAAGCACTTGTATGTTTTGAATGGACAGCAATATCGAAGCAGTCTTTTTAGCAAAAGTGCCCCACACAATTTGTGTTCAGACACAGCACTTTCTAAGGTATGGAAATGTTTCTTTTTTGGCACCAAAATCACTCAGGAAAAGAACCATGGCTTCAATCAAGCACATATTAATGATGCTGAAGCCCCACTGAAAAAAACTGGGATGGAAGCAGGTCTTTTAACAATTTTGTACCCTAACCTACCTAAACATTAAAAAGATGTTTGCTCTTTATTGATCACAGGCAGAGACACATTAAATGCCTTCTTATTGTACTATTAAGTGAATAATCTAAAACAGGGTGACAATAGATAAATATACTCAGTATCACCCAGAGAACATTAGAGCAGCCTTGCTGGATCAGATCTGTTTAGTCTAGCTTCTTGCTTCTGATTGTGAGCAGGCAGACAGCTCCAAGATGGAGCTCTGTGGAAATGGCCTCTTGAAATTCTCCATCTTATTCCAGGACAGATCTCTGTGCATATGGCCACCCTTAAAATTCTCCATCCTCTTTGTTTCAGTTACAACACTGAGTCTGTGGTCTTTTATCACTGATCTTGGTTTGCTCTGTCCCACTGGGTTGCTAAAGAGCAATGAGCAAACTTGAACCCTGATTATATAGGCCTCCCCCCATGCTTGCCCTGTGTTGTCCCCAAATCTGCTGCAGAGGGTTGGGGGAACACCCCCAGAACAGATTTAGGGGTGTGTGCAGGGGGAAGTGAGGGGGAGATTGTTTTGTTGCACAAGGGAAAATCCTTGTAATGATGGAATGATCTACTAAGCCCTATGTTGAATACAACTCCTTTTTTTAAAATGTAGGAGAGAATTATGTCTTATAGCAACTTACCTTGTACTGGAGCATCTCGAACTGTCTCCTGGTTGTTGGGAGCATGATTTGGAATAGCAGGAGGTGCAAGAGGGGGATGCTCTGCTGTCCATTCTGAGGAAAAAGATATGTTTGTTTACTTTCACTCTGTTGAGACCAAGGGGAAATCTGTAATCAGGAGGGAATCTACATGCTGACCATAGTCAGTCTCAATTGTCTAGTCACCTTTCTCTGGCATTCCAAAGAAAACTCATCACAATGGAGTCTCTCAGAGTTAGGAAAACGTTATCCACCTCCCCAAACCAGATTTTGTTGGATTCAGTCAGACCCAGCCAACATGGCCAATGGCCAGGGATGATGGAAGTTGTATTCCAACAACATGTGGAAAACCACAGGTTTCCCATCCCTGCCCAAACAAACTGCCTACCCTGCTAAAGGATACATAGCACGATTAACCAAGTATATGTTGGGAATGTGAAAAATGACAGGCAATGTCTGATCAGTGAATTAATCTTAGTAGTCACAGGGGACAGACAGATACAGTCAATATATTAACTGCACCTTATGTTGTTGTAGGGTCACACAGCATTTCACAGTATGCAGCAGGTTGTTCTCCCATCAGAAGTTGCCATGCCTTTAATTAGACCTTCATTTATTTTGCAAGTCAGAAAATCTATGGAGGAGAATGAGCTTTTGCTGTATGTGGCAGATAATGTTGCTATGCTTGTTTTTAACAGCTGTTCCAATCTCCTTGCCCGATTGGTTTATATAATGCTTATTTTGATGAAATTGTCATTTTAAATCTTCTAAAATGTCCTGAGTGGTAGGGAAGGGTATACATGTTTAAATAAATGAAATAAACAATAATTATAACAAAAGTAGAGGCACTTAATGCTGCTTGGCTTAGATACAATTCACCCATTAAGCCATAATGAAGGAATGCATGGAATCAAGCTTTTTTGCTGCCTATGCCATTCTTCTGCCTACATCTTTCAGGTGGGGAGAACTAGGGGTTTCTCCTCCAAGAAGACAGAACCATTTCAGAAGCAAACCTCAACAGCTCTTGGCCAAAGCAGAACCGAGCAGCTTCCAGATGAAGGGCATCAGTACTTTCACATTTTCTTATCACTGGCACTGCCTATACAGATGGGCAGGTAAAGAATAGGTTCCACAACAGCTAGACTATCCAGTTGTACCGCACCTACACCATCTGACTCTTCATCCAGGCAAGCCATGGTAGTCAGATGGAAGAAAAGGATAAGCTGTCCTGCGGAAGCTGCTCCACTCATTTGCAAGCTCTCTCTGTGTGTGTGTGCGTGTGTGTTTAGAATACCTCCTTTCATAATATTATATCCCAGAGCAGCACACATACTCAGCAATGTGTGTGAATACCAGCTGCTGCAAACTGCAGGAGGAAAGAGTGCTGTTGCACTCAGATCCTACTTGTGGGCTTGTCATAGCTATCTGGGCCACTGGCCTGATCCAGTAGGCTTTCCTTATGTTCTTAATTCTGTGAGAGACTCCCAGCTTTCTCACTACCTGTATTGACACATGGAATTACAAGAAGCGGAATTCCTCACATTTTCATATTACAAGGATAATGTGAGAACAGTGTCCAAGCTAGGAACGTTCATTCTTACCTTTGTAATTTGAGGCTAGATTATTGCATTATACTCTGTGCAGGGCTGACCTTGACAACTGTTTGGAAGCTTTAGTTGGCATAACTTTGGCAGCTCATAGGTAACTGGAGAATATATTACACCAAGTTAAGATGCTTTGTTTTGAACTTATGAAAGGCTAAACATTTCGGGACCTATATATCTTAGAGATCCTTTATCATGTTGAATCAAAATCTTTAGAGCTCTCCCTTGACCATATTACACATGCAGTGAAAAGGATTCTTGATATTCCTCTGTAACTTTTTCTTCCTACAACAACTCATCCAAGTCTGGTCCTGTACATGTCCTCCTGTTTTCGGATAACTTTTAAAGGAAATAGGTATTGTTGCTGTTGTTTTAGTATAATGAATGCAGCTAAGTAGTTATATTCAGCTGAATTGAGGCAGTTAAATTTAGCTCCCACTGAAATCACCAGATAAATTAATCTAACTCAACCTAAGTTCAACTAAGTTGATTACAGTTTAAATTCATTTATGAACATTTATAGTTATGAAATTGTCTCATACAGAGATAAAGCACTGGTTCATCTAGCCCAGCCAGGGGCAGATTTATAGGTGCGTGCTATATGCACAAAAGTATGCAATTGCCGCCCTGGGCTCCTGCTGAGAGGAAGGGCAGGATATAAATCAAATAATAAATGAATGAATGAATGAATCAAGTAGAGCCCTGTCTGGCTGAGCCTCCCCCCACGTTATTAGTATATATCATTAACTGAGAGGGTACTTTTGAAACAAGACTACAAACAATGAATTGCCATGATTGAATTTTCATATTTACGTTTGGTGCATAGTTTCCACTCTTCATTTCTCCTATTCTCTGATTAAAGTGTAGAGGCTGTTTAATAATTTAATAGTGAAGAAGTATAAATTGGGCCTCCCAAAAAAGGGCTGTGCACAGGGGCCCACATACCATAAACCTGCCCCTTAGCCCAGTGCTACCTACTCTGACTGGGAGCTACTCTCCAAGCTCTCTGGCAGAGATCTTTCTACCTTAAAACAAAACAAAAAGTCTGGAAATGCCAACGATTGAACCTGGACTTCCTGCATGCAAACATATGCTCTACCACTGGGCTCATTTCCTTCCACTCACAGGGCTTTAGCCAGCTGTCACATTTCCATGTGTGCATAATTCAGACAGAAGGGTTTGTTTCCTTTATGTATATGCCACTTTGGACTATTGAATATTGATATTAAAGTTCACATACGAGAGAATGCCTTCCTTACACTCAAATTAACGTTGGAATAGCCCTCTTCCTTGAAATGTCCTATATATTTTGGAAAGCCGTTTGTCTGTTTTACGTGCATTTGGATGCCTCTTAAGATATGTTAACTATATTTAGCATGATGGCTCCTGAAATCACAAAACAGGTTTTCATCTGTTTGGATAAATTGGATGCCATTTAGAATAAAAACGGCAGACTGAACCTTTCAAATCTTCACTGAATTTAACCAAATTTTTCATGATGGTCCTCGAGATCAAGGAGTAAGTTTTAATCTATGTTTGGATAAACTGGACTCCATTTCGAATAAAAATGGTGGACAGAACCTTTCAAAACTTCACTGATTTGAGGGTTTCTTAGAATTCCTTAGCAACTTGCTATAAGTTGTAAACAACTTGAAGGCATATAACAACAACAATGTCCTACAAAGTAGTTGTACTTATTAGCTTTTCCTCTTAAACTGTTTACAGGTTTGTATAGTGAACACAGCCTCATCCTGTGAAACTAGGTAAGTTTTTTTCTCATCCATAGAAACTGAAGGGAAGACCAACAATTTACAATGACAGCTTCCTGTGCTTATTCTATTTTCTAATGCATGCAATTTTGTCATTGGGTCTTGCACTAATACTTATCAGTTTGGAGCATGCATGCATTCAAATAAAAAGGACATCTGAACCATCTGTGTCCACTCACAAATGTTCTGTATTCTAATATGCACCCTAACCCAGCAAATCAGTATAGAGATAACCTAAATATGCCAGCTCAGTTTGCCAAAGTATGGCTTGGAGTGAAGGAGCAAGCATGGGGGTTCCCACAGCAAAGTTTGCAGCTGCTGCATTTTCCACCACTCCTGGTGCCACGGCCCTGCTACCTGGGACCAAATCATGGTTTGGCTTAGCATTATGTCTAAACCCAGGCTCATGGTTTGCCTTCCCTAAACAAAAGATGAGTGGCAAACGTTGGTGACAGCCTGTGGTTTGTATCTCCGGGAACCTGCACTTTTGCACATTCCTGCTAAGCTACCTTTGGGCCAGATCATAGTGTAAAGACACCCTCAGAAAGTTATTCTTGATGGCTAAATCACAACTTGCAGGACTCTCCATGGGGACTCCCCACAGCTGGAGTATCTTTTGTAATAGAGATAAGGGAGTTTTTAATTTGGACTAGTTTCTGTGGACCAGGATTCTTAATCAATATTAATATATTTCTGTTCACGTATTGTTATCAAGTGCTCCTATCGCTGTATGGGAGGGCAGCTGGGCCCAGCAAGGAATTAAATGATCAAACAATGCTAAACCTTAAGGAGCTACATGTGGTGTTTAGCAAATATTTCAGCCCTGACAATTTTGCAGAGTAGATGCCAACCTTCTGCTGGTTGTGGTGGTGGTTGTTGCTGCTGCTGCTGTTGCTCAAGCTGTTTTTTCCGTTTAGCTTCCAAAACCGGGTTTTCATATTGTGTTTTACGGTTGATATGGCTAAAAAAGAAAGATCATTAGGAAATGATGGGGTGGGTAGCAAAAATGTTAACCAATTTCAAAGTTATCTCTAACAAAAAAATAAGTCAAATGACGATCTAAGGAAACAAATGCTCACAGCATTTTATCTGGCATGGCATCTTGAAGAGGTATGGCTAATTCTTTCAAATACTCCAAAGTAGTCTTGTATCTATACACTGTTTTAATTGTTGTACGTCTCCTAGAGTGTCCCTAACCCGGACAGATAGGCGACTGAAAAATAAAATTTATTATTATTATCTGCTAACAATGAGATTAAGGCAGAAGGGATTATGCAAGGGTCCATGCAAGACAGTAATCAGATTCTCAAATATGCAGCCATTGTTTGGTTCAGTGGAGTTTAACAGGGCGGCAAAACTTCTAAGATCTGAACATCATGCAAATATCATCATAGTACATGCAAGCTACTTATAATGCTCCAGAATAAAAGTTGAAAAAGCAACTAGAGAGGCTTAAACAAAAGGCCACATACAAGCCACAGACACTAATGTTGCAAGTTAATAAACCTAGCAGAAATCTCCAAAAACTGGCATATGGGGCCTCCAAACCCAGCCACATAAATAAAGGACGGCTGGCCAAAAACTGAAAACACCTGTGAAAAAGTTAAAGAACAGAAAGTAACCCTATTATATCATGAATCTTTGAACCATTAGTAGTCTTGCTACAATCGCTTAGGGTGCAATCCAACTGCTGTTTATGATGGGCTGAGGCAAGTTGGATAAGGCAGACCTTTGGATGAGCCCCGGCTCAACCAGGCTACGCTGACATAAGTCCCTCATTCCTGGCTCAGCCACCAGGGAAGCCCAGCCTGGCATAAGGGGAGTTGGCAGAAGACTTGCAAAAGGGGTGTTCTGGGGGCGCGTCAGAGGAGAGGCCGAGGGGGAAGGGCTTATGCAACATCCAGGTCCCATTCGGCTCCCTCCCATAATCCCTGCACTGCAGTAGCTGGTACACTGGTAAAACAGGTGGCGGAAGGAAAGATGTCTTTTGCTTCCTTCCACCATGTCCTGTAGGCGCAGCCAGCACCCTCTGCTCCAAGAGGCCTCTGAGTGGCAGCTGGATGTGGCTGCCCCTTCTGCCAACTCTGCCTCTACCAGCTTTGCGCCTGCCAGCCTCCAGCAAACTGGATTGCTCTGTTAGAGATCTTGCTTATAAGTCACATTTGTTACTTATACCAATGTACTGCTGGGAGGAAAGGTGGGATATAAATCAAATAATAAATAAATAAATAACACAACCCAGTGGTTCCAAATGCAAGATCTTTTTTGAGCTCATTTGTTTTCTCCGCTATAGCCCTATTGTTTTCAAAGAACCTCTGCCACAAGCAGACTGATACCTCCTAAATTACCACTTGTTCATACCTGGATGATCCATGAAAAAGAAACACAATCGACATCTGTCCATCTTTGGCATAGCTCCATTGAAAACAATGGAACCGTGCAAAAATCCCCGGAGTGGGGATCTGCTGGCAGGAGCTTGGGTGAGTAACAAAAACCTAATCAAATCTTATAGCTTGGATCTGCTATCATGGCACACTAGTGGATAGGATCAGGCACTAGTCTCTTTGCAACACCACAATGGAACAGGCTCAGATGCTGTGTGATCAGCTACAGCCAACTGCAGCATCAATATTACTGTGCTTCTCACTGTGGTGAGGAGACAATGCTGCTAATACCTCGTCAAAGGCAACCTAGCAGCTTTCGAGCTACCAAGATTAAGAGGTTTCCTTATAAGTAAATGCTGAGAGATGGGGCTCCACTAATGCTTCCGTGTACCTGTCTGTGGATTAGTTCCATTAATTCACTTTAATACAAACTTTGAGCCCAATATAAAGTTTACACTTATGCCCAGATTTTGGACTGCAGTCCTTGTAGCAATTATAGAATATATAAACAAAAACTATTATCCAACAACAGTATTACACTCACAAGGTGCAGCTCAGATTTCTTTTGGCTTGGCTCATATAGAAGCTCGGCAACAAAAGAGCTATTAGGAAGGGGGGCTACATTCATTAAAGCAATATTAATTTAACGAGTGTAATAAATGTAAAGAAAAAAATGTCCCAAATTCCTCTGTGACTGGGAACAGGGCTTGTGCTAGTTCACTGTATCCTGACAGTCTCCATGTCACTAAAAGGCTGACAACAGCCGCTTCTCTGCGACCCAGATCCAGTGACCCAGACCCCTTCCGTTTTATCCAAGGTATCTGGGAGACAGGGTTATTCAGCAGTATTCAGGGGCCCTCACTTCGTTGTTATATCCCATTTCCCAAGTTGGTCTCTACAACGGACCCAGATTCTGAGAAGTCCTATCTACCATGCAGAGTAAGAAGGAAGAATGAGCAGAACTGGTTTAGCTACGGGTATACACACTGATGCAAGTGGAAGGAGAAAATTTATTCACTTCCTCCAGCTAAACAATGATGCACAGATGGATATATGTACAGTCACTGTCAGTTCTTTTATGGCATCTTATATGAGATGAAAGTCCAATTTTGGACTGGAAGATGTGCTTGCGTATGACAAACATACGAGTTGGTATCAGTGTGAAGGATGGTGATATTACTAGTCTTACAAAGTACTAGCCTTAAGGAGTATGTACTCTTTCAAAGAATGTATACATTGTTCAAATACAGATAATGCCTCACAGGACAGACCTTACCACAGTCAGTCTGACACGGCAAGCTCCCGAATGTTGGTATCTATCATGCATGATTTCAGACTGGCCTTCAGACTGCTCTTGTATTCAAGTGGGGGATGAAAACCCATATTCCACTGAATATGGAACACCATTTAGGTATATGGCACAGGGTTGGGAACTTCAGACTTGGGGACCAAATGCAGCCCTCCAGGTCTCTCTTTCTTTCCCTCTGGGCTCTCTCTAGGCCACATACCCCTCTCCAGGTTACAGTTCTCATTGGCCCTGCACCATACCCTCTTCAAGTGTCTTTGCTTGACTGGAATGCATCCTTGAACTGTGATAATGCCTCCTACTTGCTGAATGGACAGATGTGTGTGTAGAAATCTCTGGCTTTTGCATGCCTGGAATGTAGTCAACTGAGCACATCTGTTGTTTCAACCACTTTTGTTTCTGGCCCTGCCCATGTACAGGCATGTAACCTCTGGACAGTTCTCTAGAATGCAATGTGGTCCTTAAGCTGAAAAAGTTCCCCATCCCTGGTATATAGGAAGCATCCATTCAGACAACAAGTCTGCCCCCCTCCCAAAATGCTTCGATGTCTTTCCAAAACCTCTGTGTGAGAAATGCTGTCTTACCATTTTATATTGTAAATGGTTATTGGACAAATAGATAGAAGCCTTCCAGATGAAGACATCCAGATCTCACAACCATAAAGAAGTGAAGCAACGATGAGAACATGTTTATTTTAGTTCTAAGTTGCACTCTGCAATTCTTCAAATGCTAACACAGACTACAAACACCCTTTACAACAAGGAAGAAGGCCTCATTAGCAGCAGGAAAAGACCAGGAAAGTCAGCAAAAGTATATATAACTGAGTGAAAAGACAGAAAATGAGATATAAGTTATGTGTGTAGGTGTGCATGCATAGTGACTGTGCATGCATGCATGTGCAGAGAGAATACTCTCTCCATGTCTTTAAATTGCCACTATCATGGAGGGTCTGCTGTTAATAGTAAGCAGTTAAGATTAATAAGATGGATGAGTATACTGTGTAGTGGTTTGCTCTAATCATATCTATTGCTATCCTCATCACCCACATTTCCTACACATATCACAATCCTACTTGCAGGCAGGAATTTCTGAAGGATGGATAAGTAGAAGTGAAGAAATCAACTGTGGCTTTAAAGGAGGAAGTGACAAAAGCTTGAATTTTTAAAATCTTCTAATCCTAAACATGGATTCTAAATGACTATTCCCTAGACCAGTTGGTCATGGAACCGACCAGAGGGACGGCAACCCTGGACTTAATCCTCAGTGGGGACCGGGATCTGGTGCGAGATGTAAGTGTTGTCGAACCGATTGGGAGCAGTGACCATAGTGCTATTAAATTAAACATACATGTAAATGGCCAATTGCCAAGAAAATCCAACACGGTCACATTTGACTTCACAAGAGGAAACTTCACAAAAATGAGGGGATTGGTAAAAAGAAAGCTGAAAAACAAAGTCCAGAGGGTCACATCACTCGAAAATGCTTGGAAGTTGTTTAAAAACACTATGTTAGAAGCTCAACTGGAGTGCATACCGCAGATCAGAAAGGTACCGCCAGGGCCAAGAAGATGCCGGCATGGTTAACGAGCAAAGTCAAGGAAGCTCTTAGAGGCAGAAAGTCTTCCTTCAGAAAATGGAAGTCTTGTCCGAATGAAGAAAATAAAAAAGAACACAAACTCTGGCAAAAGAAATGCAAGAAGACAATAAGGGATGCTAAAAAAGAATTTGAGGAGCACATTGCTAAGAACATAAAAACCAACAACAAAAAATTCTATAAATACATTCAAAGCAGGAGACCATCCAGGGAGGCGATTGGACCCTTGGATGATAAGGGAGTCAAAGGTGTACTAAAGAACGATAAGGAGATTGCAGAGATGCTAAATGAATTCTTTGCATCTGTCTTCACAGTGGAAGATATAGGGCAGATCCCTGAACCTGAACTAACATTTGCAGGAAGGGATTCTGAGGAACTGAGACAAATAGTGGTAACGAGAGAGGAAGTTATAGGCTTAATGGACAATATAAAAACTGACAAATCACCAGGCCTGGATGGCATCCACCCAAGAGTTCTCAAAGAACTCAAATGTGAAATTGCTGATCTGCTAACTAAAATATGTAACTTGTCCCTCCTCCGTGCCTGAGGACTGGAAAGTGGCAAATGTAACGCCAATATTCAAAAAGGGATCCAGAGGGGATCCCGGAAGTTACAGGCCAGTTAGCTTAACTTCTGTCCCTGGAAAACTGGTAGAAAGTATTATTAAAGCTAGATTAACTAAGCACATAGAAGAACAAGCCTTGCTGAAGCAGAGCCAGCATGGCTTCTGTAAGGGAAAGTCCTGTCTCAGTAACCTATTAGAATTCTTTGAGAATGTCAACAAGCATATAGATAGAGGTGATCCGGTGGACATAGTGTACTTAGACTTTCAAAAAGCGTTTGACAAGGTACCTCACCAAAGACTTCTGAGGAAGCTTAGCAGTCATGGAATAAGAGGAGAGGTCCTCTTGTGGATAAGGAATTGGTTAAGAAGCAGAAAGCAGAGAGTAGGAATCAACGGACAGTTCTCCCAATGGAGGGCTGTAGAAAGTGGAGTCCCTCAAGGATCGGTATTGGGACCTGTACTTTTCAACTTGTTCATTAATGACCTAGAATTAGGAGTGAGCAGTGAAGTGGCCAAGTTTGCTGACGACACTAAATTGTTCAGGGTTGTTAAAACAAAAAGGGATTGCGAAGAGCTCCAAAAAGACCTCTCCAAACTGAGTGAATGGGCGGAAAAATGGCAAATGCAATTCAATATAAACAAGTGTAAAATTATGCATATTGGAGCAAAAAATCTGAATTTCACATATACGCTCATGGGGTCTGAATTGGCGGTGACCAACCAGGAGAGACACCTCGGGGTTGTAGTGGACAGCACGATGAAAATGTTGACCCAGTGTGCGGCAGCTGTGAAAAAAGCAAATTCCATGCCAGCAATAATTAGGAAAGGTATTGAAAATAAAACAGCCGATATCATAATGCCGTTGTATAAATCTATGGTGCGGCCGCATTTGGAATACTGTGTACAGTTCTGGTCGCCTCATCTCAAAAAGGATATTATAGAGTTGGAAAAGGTTCAGAAGAGGGCAACCAGAATGATCAAGGGGATGGAGCGACTCCCTTATGAGGAAAGGTTGCAGCATTTGGGGCTTTTTAGTTTAGAGAAAAGGCGGGTCAGAGGAGACATGATAGAAGTGTATAAAATTATGCATGGCATTGAGAAAGTGGATAGAGAAAAGTTCTTCTCCCTCTCTCATAATACTAGAACTCGTGGACATTCAAAGAAGCTGAGTGTTGGAAGATTCAGGACAGACAAAAGGAAGTACTTCTTTACTCAGCGCATAGTTAAACTATGGAATTTGCTCCCACAAGACGCAGTAATGGCCACCAGCTTGGATGGCTTTAAAAGAAGATTAGACAAATTCATGGAGGACAGGGCTATCAATGGCTACTAGCCATGATGGCTGTGCTGTGCCACCCTAGTCAGAGGCAGCATGCTTCTGAAAACCAGTTGCCGGAAGCCTCAGGAGGGGAGAGTGTTCTTGCACTCGGGTCCTGCTTGCGGGCTTCCCCCAGGCACCTGGTTGGCCACTGTGAGAACAGGATGCTGGACTAGATGGGCCACTGGCCTGATCCAGCAGGCTCTTCTTATGTTCTTATGATTCACACAACTCATTCAATATGTTAATCTCATTATACAACATATCTTCCCTGACTAACTGATGTACACTGAAAAGCTATCCCAGGGCAGCAACGATATAACAGAATGAAATGAAATATTATAATGAAACATCAGTAGACCAGTCTATCAGATGAGAACTGTAATTACTACACAAAAAGCAGGATTATGTCATCTCATGAAAAGCAGAATCCACCTCTCTGGCCTGGATCATGTCCTGGCTTCACAGGGATATGGAATCTTTGCAGCTGCTTTGCTCTGTCCAGAAACTGACTGGCAGAACAAGCCAGAATTCAGCTGTTAAACATAGCTTCCTGTTATGTATGAACTCAGTAATGGCTTACAAACAAGCCAGAATATGAAGCCAAGTATTGTAATGCACTCTATGTGGGGCTGCCCTAGAGGTTGGTCCAGAAGCTGCAGCTGGAGCAAAATGTGGCATTGTGACTGCTCACTGGGGCAGAGTATTGCCAGCCAGCATGTCACCCTGCTGTTGAAAGAATTATACCTGTGAAAAATTGCCTTACCCCTTATATATCAAATTGATCACTGTGCTCTGCAGGTGAGGGCCACCTGCAGATATCATCTTATCAGGAGGTCTCTTCCACACAACATAGGAAGTGGACCTTTAGTGTTGTGGCACTTACTCTTTGGAATTCCCTCCCCTTAAATATTAAGACAGGCGCCATCTCTGTTATCTTTTCAACACCTACTGAAGACCTTCCTCTTTCAACAAGACTTTTAAGTAGAGACCTTATTCCAGTCTGCATCTGTGATGGAATTGCTTTTAAAGATTAAGGCTTTTTTAAAAAAGATGTTTTGTTTTAACATATTTTAAAATCTATGTTTTGGAGTGTTTCTAGTGTTTTGTTTGCTGCCCTGGGCCAGCATATAAATTTAATAAATAAATTATAAAATAAAAATATATGTTTATTAAGCCAGGATTTGAATGTCATGAATGTCTATGACCCTCCTGGGAAATAGGCTGGAGCATTGGGTTGTAAACAACAGAATGAAATTTAACAGGGAGAAGTGCAAAGTTCTATACCTAGGAAAAAGAAACCAAGTGCACAGTTATAAGATGGGGGATACTGCACTCAACAATAATACATGCAAGACAGATTTTGGAATTGTTGTTGATCATAAACTGAATATGTGCCAACAGTGTGATATAGCTGCAAAAAAGGCAAATACTATTTTAGGCTGCATTAACAGAAATATATATTTCCAAATTGCATGAAGTACCAGTTCACTTCTATTTGGCACTGGTTAGGCCTCATCTTGATTACTGTATTCAGTTCTCGACTTCGCACTTTAAGAAGGATGCAGACAAACAGGTTCAGAGGAGAGCAACAAGGATGATCAGGGGACTGGAAACAAAGCCCTTTGAGAAGATACTGAAAGAACTGGGTGTGTTTAGTTATGAGAAGAGCTATGAGGGTGGATATGATAGCACTGTTCAAGTACTTGAAAGGTTGTCACACAGAGGAGGGCCAGGATCTCTTCTCAATCATCCCAGAGTACAGGATATGGAATATTGGGCTCAAGTTACATGAAGCTAGATTTTGACTAAATATCAGGAGAAACCTCCTAACTGTTAGAGTGGTATGACAGTGGGACCAATTACCTATGGAGGTGGTGGCCTCTCCAACACTGGAGGCATCCAAGAGGCAGCTGGACAGCCACTTGTCGGGTTTGCTTTTATTTGGATTGCTGCATTGAGCAGGGGGTTAGACTCAAAGGTCCCTTCCAACTCAACTATTCTGTGATTTTATGTTTACATGCGTAGGTGGCATCAGTAGCAAAGGGTGCCTTACTCCAACTGCAGCTGGTTCATCAATTATGAAATGGGGAGGCACACCTGGCACCATCTTTTCCCTATTTTTAGCTGGCAGGCAAACACTTTCCTCTTTACCCAGCTCTTAATGTGAAGGATTTGAGGTATTTATGGCCTCTTTTAGTGAGGAGGGGTCTGTAGGCATGTCCTTTATTTGAATAGATATGTTTTTATTGGTTGTGTTTGTTTTATTTGGTTTAAGATAAATTGCTTGGAGTCACTACTGTGAGGAAAAGAGAAACAATAACAATCATCATCATCATAATAATACCCTTCCTGACAAAGTCACAAGTTGCTAGTCATCCATGCCCCAATGACCTCCAGATTAAACTACTGTAACACACTCAATGTGGCATTGCCTTGAAAAGTGTTTGGAAACTTCAGTTTCTACAAAATGCTGAAGCCACAATGCTGAGAGGTGTTAGGCATTTTGATTCTATTATGCCAGTTTTATATGATCTTCATTGGTTACCACATCTGGATGGGGCTCAATTCAAGGTGCTGGTGTTAACGTTTAAAGCATTTAAGGAGCTTGGGACCTGGATACCTGAAGGACTGCCTTCTTCCAGTCATGCATCCCTGCATGCTCCTATCATCATTTGAAGCCCTACTCTAGATCCCTCCCTGGGAGACAGAGATGATGATAACTGAGGTAAAGCTTTTCCTGTTGCAGCGCCTACCTGTGGAACACCTTGCCAAGTGAGGTATGCCAGGCTCCATCACTGCTTTATTTTAGGTGTTTTACATTAGTGTGCTGTTATATCTTTTATGTCTTAGTTTAGATGGCTGTTTTGGATTTTGATATGGGGACTTGGTTTCCATGTCAATATTTGTGCTGTTAATGGGGACTGTAATATATTTTACCATTGCTGTATGTTTTGAGGTGTAAGCCATCTTGAGGTTTTTTTGCTTTTGTTTTTTAAATAAGCACTGTATATAATGATGATGATGATGATGGTGATGTCACTTGCACAGGTAAACACATATGTGCAAGGTTTGCTCAGGTCCCTATTCCACAGTAGTCTCTCATGAAAACGTTGAAAAATACTTGAAAGATTTCTCTGACTTCCAGAGCAACTTTTTTGAAGGCTGCGATGAAAGGGGGAGGACCCAATACATATGTCTAACCCCACATCCTTGAAGGAGGGTGTAATGCCGCCGGCCCTCAAGGAGGCTATTATAAAACCCATCTTAAAGAAGTCCTCTTTGGATCCCCAAGTCTTGAACAACTTTCGCCCCATTTCGAACTTGCCATTTTTGGGCAAGATCATTGAGCGAGTGGTGGCTAGCCAGTTGTCAGCACACTTGGATGAAACGGATTATTTGGATCCATACCAATCGGGTTTCAGGACTGGACATGGTACTGAAACAGCCTTGGTCGCTCTGGTGGATATGAGGAGGGCATTAGACAGGGGAGAATTCACCTTTCTTGTCCTCCTGGATCTCTCACCGGCTTTTGATACCGTCGACCACGGTATCCTGTTGGATCGCCTGGAGGGATTGGGAATAGGAGGCACTGTTTTACAGTGGTTCCGTTCCTTTCTCTCTGACAGGCACCAACAGGTAGCATTGGGGGATGAGGTTTCAGACCCTTGGCCCCTCACTTGTGGAGTGCCACAGGGTTCTATCCTCTCTCCCATGCTATTTAACATCTATGTAAAACCGCTGGGAGCCATCATCAGGAGTTTTGGGCTGCGGTGTCACCAATATGCACATGACACGCAGCTCTATTTCTCTTTTAAATCCTCACCGGAGTTGGCTGTGGAGACCTTGTCCAAGTGCCTGGAATCCGTGAGTGGGTGGATGGGAAGGAACAGGCTGAAGCTCAATCCTGATAAAACCGAGGTGCTACTTGTGGGTGACAGGGGAAGGTTGGGTGTTGTTGACCTGAAGCTTAATGGGGTGAGACTTCCCCTGAAAGATCAGGTCCGCAGCCTCGGGGTTGTTCTTGATTCCAAGCTGTCCATGGAGGCTCAGATTTCAGCAGTGAGCTGGGCAGCTTGGCATCAACTACACCTCATACGGAGGCTACAACCCTACCTCCCAATTCATCAGCTTCCACTGGTAGTACATGCCCTGGTCACCTCTCGATTAGACTACTGCAATGCGCTCTACGTGGGGTTACCCTTGAAAACAGTCCGGAAACTACAACTGGTGCAGAATGCGGCAGCTCGTTTGCTTACAAACAGCCGCCGCCGTGATCACATCACGCCAGTGTTATTTCATCTACATTGTTTCAATAGAAACGCCAGTTCATTGCCATGTTCCGATGGTGCACCTGTAAATCTGCTTTTCAGAGGCAATGTTTCTGAATTGACATTTATTAAAGAACTCAGTGCTTAATATTGGAGTCTGTATCTTCTTTATTTCACAGCAATTCTTTTTGATACTCTTCATTTCCAACAAACAGCTTAAGATAGACAGCTAGGATATATATACAAAAGTTCTTGAACACTGGAAATGGAGTTTCCCTCTCTCAGACTGAAAATGTGATTTCTCCCACAATGATCACTAGGGGGAGAACAAGAGCAATGCATCCATGATAAGGAAAAAGTCAAGTATTTACAGTCTTGTTTGGCTAGCTGCAGATTTGCACATAGCACCATGGTAAGCTAAGAAGGTGCTAGCTTTCCAATGACAAATGTGCTGTTCAAGTGCATTTCCATAGCGAATGAAAGCTGTTATCTACAGCACATTATGCAACACATAAAAATCCTTACAATGTCAAAGGGTACTTACTCTACATAGTAGACACCATACACAGGATCTTCAATCTTTTCCCAACCAGTAGGTAGTTCTACAAACAAATGCATATTACTTACTACTTAAAGCATTTTACTTTTGCTTACAGATTTATCCTCTCCCCACAAGTACATTTTTCATATAACACTTGTTATAATCCTGCATAATTCTTTATGTAAATATATACATAAGAGCAATTACAGAAATTTGAAGAAAATCATGCAACTTAAAAAAACTTATTTACTAATTGAAACAACACATTCATGGAAACAATGTTTACATCTATGGTTTCTCAGGACACATTTCGCAATTTAGATTAAGGGTGAAGCTCATGTAGTCTCTTTTTTCAAGAGATAGTCTGTTGCAGTAAAACAGTCAACCCTTTAGTTCAAGGACTTTCACCTGTGTAAGTCTCCTGGGGTACCCCTGCATTATCCTCAAATCAGCTCCAGAGGGTTGGGGGAATGCCCAGAATAGATTGGGGAGGAGGGGTGCACGTAGAAAGGAGAGGGAGAGGAAGTTCCATTGTGTGAGTGGAAGCCCTTGCTCTACAGGCTTGCTGGGTTACCTCGGGCCAGTCACAGTCACAAGCCCTGTGGCAAATGCGGTGAAACCGGCCCTGTCTGGGCACAGCTCGGGGTTAAGAGTGCTGATACAATGGAGAGAAAGAAGAGCCCGGGAACAGGGACGACTTGCTGGGAGGTGCCACCGGCAGGGGGGCCAGGCTTCAATGCCTCCAGTACCCCACTCACCTAACCTAACTCATAGGGTTGATGTGGGGATAACATGGGAGAGGGAGGAGAATCATGTATGCTACCTTGAGCTCCTTGGAGGAAAGGTGGGATATAAATGTAATAAATAAATAAAAAATAAAGGGATTACTTAGCTGGCTGTAACCCTAAAGAATCCTAAGGTACCTAACTCATATATAGCAGCTTAAGCTTTCACAGATCAATTTCCTGGGAACTTTTGAGCAGCTCTTGTTAGGTGTCAGGAGACTCCCACTAGTCATAAAAAAGTTTATGTTATGGTTGTGGAAATGCGTTTGAGCATTTAAACAGCAAAAAGGCTAACAGGATACAGAAGGTAACAGGACCCAGAAATAAGGATCAAGAAAAGAGGTGCTCATATTCATTTCCTATGTCTGCATATCAAGATTTTCAATGGCTGATTCAAATTCTCTATAATATAGAATAACCAATTCAACACAATTTTACTGCCACGTGCCCAGTAACATTACATGAATTGTTATCTGTCAACATGTCCAACTGTTATTCGTGCCCAACATGTCCATGTGACCACTAATTCATGTTGCATTAATTAGCTGCACCCCAAATAGGGAAAATTGCCGTGGTCCTTCTCCAGCAGCCAGCGTATTGCTAATGTGGCCCAACATGTAGCAATAATCTCTTTGCTCTGTCTAGGCATTTTGTATTTCTATCACAACTGAAATGAATCAGAATCCCAGTGCTGACAGCGTAAGTCTCTGTGCACGTGCAGTCATTTTATCATGTTACAAAACCTGTCACAAAATCATTATCCCTTAATTGCACAGGAAAGTAATTTTCAGTTTTAAAACAACTGCAGGGGGAAAAATGAGGCAATGCTCAGGAAAAGCTAAGAGCTTCATGCCTGCAGGTTTGTTAAGCTGGAGGCGTAAATACTTCTATAAGCATAATTAGACAATGAAGAAAAACCATTTGAGCATATATCTGAGTTTGCTTTCTTAACTTGTTTGTTTTGTTTTCTCCTGTTCTCAGTGAAAGAGCAAAGCAAGTCAGAAGTCCACAGGCACTGAAGCATGAGTTGCTAAGAAGAAGCTCTGCTTATTAAAAGCAAATTGCTACCAAATCTAGAGAAACTTGAGTATACCTCACAGTGGCTTTAAGGTGGATGGGATGTGCTTCCAACACACGCACCCAATCCTCTCCACAGGCAGTCATGAGCTACCTCAGAGCACACTAACTTATCATTTGTGGACATAACACAGAGAAGGACAGTTGTACAATCTGAACAACAAGAATAATTCTTTTAACTCACAGGAAACAGGGTTGGCATTTTCCAAGAACCTGTTTTGCTTGATTATGAAGAACACAAGCCAAGACTGAGAAAAGTTTTATTGTGAATTTACAATAGAAAAAGCTCCTGATATTCCACTTGAGAATGCAGAAGGAGGGTAACTTGACTGAATGCTTCTCCCTATGAAAAAAATGCTTGCACACCAAGAGCTGGCACATCAGGGGAAAGGGTCAGACTAGAGCAGGGTTAGGCAACATGGTGTCCTCCAGATGTTGCTGGACTTTGGCTCCCATCAGCCCCAGCCATCGTGGATGATGGTCAGGGATTATGGGAGTTGCAATCCAACAACATCTGGAAGGCACCATGCTGGTTACCCTTGGATTAGACAAACACTTCTCCATGAGCTATGTTTTCACAGACTGGGAGCTTTTGACATGAATGTAAGAACACAGAACATAAGAATAACCACGTTGGATGAGGCCAAAAGCCCATCTAGTCCAACATCCTGCTCTTACAGTGGCCAGCAAGATGTCTTTGGGAAGACCACAAGCAGGACATGGGGAAGCATTAAATCACCCCATTCCCCACCTGAATTCTGACATCTCACAGTCCAAGTAGGTTTTCCCATGGGCTTTTTCTGAATTTATACTCCTACAGGGTCAAAAAAGAACAAACGTGAGAATTATTCTAAAATGACAACAAGATGTGATCTTTGTGAAATCCACATTAATTTACAGCACAATTATATGCTTGTCTGCTCAGAAGTATGTTCCGCTGAGTTCAATGAAACCTACTCCCAGTACGTGTGCATAGGATTGCACCCTCAATTAACATCTATTCTGTAGACTACAGAATGAAACAGTTGCCCACTGAGTGATATGATACAGTTATCCAGTGTACTAGCTACAGGCTCCAGCTACAATGCCATAAGGACACAAATCGCTCCAGACTGAAAAGGAATAAAACTTATAAATACACATGGGCTAATTACTCAAAATTTATGTTTGCAATGCAGAACTGGCTGAAAATCAAGAAAAAAAATATTTAACGAGTTTTGCTCCACATGTTCCTTGTTTGCAAATAAAAGGCAGGTTTCCCTCCAACTTCCCCCACCCACATATTTTCATGCTATCCTTCTGAAGTGTCTTTGGATTCCTTGAGATACAAAGGAAGGAAATGCAAGCCAGTGCTAATTTAGCATGGGGGAAGAATGGCCTTGTAGTGTGTGCAATTGTGTGTGCATACAAGAGAGAAAATGCTTGGCAAAAATGATAAACTGATCTTTTCTGCAAACGAGGGCTTTCTGAATATGACAGCCTTGTGCACAGTAGAACAAGGCAATAAAACAAAGCTTAAAATAAATGAGGTAAGTCTCAGACAAACCAAATTTTGCTCTATAATTTTAACTGAAAAAAACCTGCCAAAAGGCTTTTTCCTTTGTCGGGTTCACATGTCATCTCCAAGCCTGGACTTAAAAGTGCTCCCAAAGATATTACAATTCTTTCAAAACCACTATCCAAATGACCACAACACTTCCAAAACATAGAAGATGAAGCTGGTTGAAATGCCACTGAAAAGAGGAATCAGGTATTGGGTCTCCATGTTTTGTACCTTTGCCAACTTTTTTAAATAAAACGTTATTAGTATTCACCTTGTAGAGATGTGTCCCTGTCCTTTCTTTGCCTTATTGCTCTGAAGAATTTTGACACGCGAGTGCTAAATTCCACAGATAAACATCAATAATGAAATTGTTGACCATGATGTTGAGAATCCACCACCCAATTGAAAAGTCACCAAATAAAACATTGCAAAAATAGAGCTGTTCTTTTCTTCTCTCTTTTCCTTTCCCTCTTTCCTTTTTCTTTCCTGGTGCATATATCTGAAATTTGCACTTAGAAAAAAAAGATACATAGATAACATTTGGAAGATTATAAAGCAGATTAGGAGATAGATTTCTCATGTTACTGCACTTCTTTCTGCCCACAGTGACACTGTCTTCTGTTCACATTGTCGCATAGATTGAACTTCAGATCATTACACTGGAAGTGGGCTGTGCTTCAGGGTTTATGATGTAAGGTGGTTGGGTGGGCTTTGCTCAAAAAGGCCCCAAAACATGATGAAAATATTTTTAAAGTATTTATCAATTGCATTATGGATTGTCCTCACAATGGAGAAACTATAGCCTAACTGGCAACATGCACAACAAACACACTGACTGTTCACTGTTGCTGGGTTTTGTTTTTTGGGGGCAGTTATAAACATTGGCATTTTTGTAAAGACAATTTTCTTCAGTCAGGCTTTTGGGGATGGGGACTGAGAATTGTTTGGTTGTCATGACACCTAACTATAAGATGTATGTTTCTATGACAAGTGGTTTTAATATATATATTATTGTCTTTATTACTCACTGTACACTCCCATGAGATCCCTTTGGGATAAAGGTCAATTTGGAAAAATAATGAATGAATGATAAAACAATATAATGAAGAGGAGACCCATTTTCAAACAATCAGGAACATATAGTTAACCTGCCAGTGAGCTACAGACCAGCTGCAGGTCTCCAATGTTTTTTCCTAGAGTGTTTGGAAACATTAATATTACCAGGGATAGCCCCTCTTTCTGATTTCAATCCTATGTTAACTACTGTTTGTCATTTGCTCCCTTTAAGTATGTGTTTTAGGGATGCCTTGTAAACCGAGTGCGTTATTAATATTATCATTCTTAAGAGATCAACTTCCTCCCCAGATTCTGTGAAGTCTGCAGAAGTAAATTCTCTACGTGAGATTCCATGCATCTTGTCATTAGTTCACAGGTATATCCATTCATGTGCATGAATACTAAGGCAGCATGTAGTGCACAGATTTCCTCTTTATACACTGCAGCTGCTAAGCTATGTTTTTAACTGTTGGCCACATGTTACAGGGCAACCAAGTTTTTCTGATGTACTTTTTAACTTACAGAAATCAAGTAAAGGACAATCTACTGCATAGTAAATAAATGAAGTGTATAGCAAAGAGCCTTCCACACTGGCTGTTTGGACATAGTGCTGGCCATAAACCATAGTTAGGCAAGTTAGTCTATTAAAAAACTGTGTGCTGGGGCACTCCCCACTTTGCTCCTCTCTTCCTTGAGTGGGGAAACAAACCACGGAGCATCTTGCCTCACCAATCATACTTTGTTTGGGACAAACCAACCACAGGTGCTGGTTTGGATGTAACGCTATCCAGCCACTCTATGGTTTGTTCCTCACCCAAGGAAGGAAGGAACAACATACAGACTGCTCAGAAATTACTCACGAGCGCACTACTCATTCACAGACAAATTTGTCTAAGTATGGCTTATAACCAGCATTACCTCCAAATGCAGCCAATGTGTACTAGTGAAGGGAATGGAGCTCTTGGAGTGATTCTTTGTATAAGAATAGGGATGTTACAAGCAGGTATCAATTTCTGACTGTGAAATATCAGTTGGTATGCATTAACTAACATTTGGCAATCTAGCCGAGTTTTTAAATTTGTGTGCCTCAATTATATAGTGCAGAAAACTTGGAAAATCCTTGTCCAGTGCATGCTTCCAAATAGAATAGCACACAAATAATTAATTGGGAAATGTTTCCATAGTGTGAGCTGTTTTTGTCTTCCAGTGAATATGGAAATGATATATTCTCAATCATGCTGAAGCAATAATATGTAATTATGCAACATCTGAATGGCATGGTTTTGGAGACTCATGGATAGCATTGTAACCACACCAGCCACTGGTCTATTCTAGCTAATCCTTGAAACCCATTAGGGCTACAAATGGTATTGGCCATATTCTGAAAATAGGACCAGTCTTTAAATTCAGATTCTGCCAAAATTCTGGAATTTGTTCCAGATTATGGTAAAAGCAAGCTTTGTGAAATCCACTGAATTCTTGCGGTTTAAGGTATTTGCAGGGAGGGGGTGCCAACAGGGCATGATGAAGGTCCCGTCTGCACTATACCTTTAAAGCGGTATCATGCCATTTTAAACAGTCATGACTTCCCCCAGAGAATTCTGGGAACTGTAGTTTGTTAGAGGTACTGAGAGTTGTTAGGACACCCCTATCCCCCTCACAGACCTGAAATTCCTCCATTTCCTTGGAAAGAGGACTTGATTGTTAAACCACTCTGGGAACTGTAGGTCTGTGAGTCTCCTGACAAACTCTCAGTAGTCTTAACAAACTGAAGTTTGCAGGATTCCTTGGGGGAAGCTATGACTGCTTAAAGTGCCATGATACTGCTTTAAATGAATAGTGCAGATGGGGCCAAGGCAGAAAGCCTCTGTACATAAGCATTGGACCCTATACTATTGCAGCAGTGTTCCGGACTATAGTTAGGCTCACAAATCAAGCACCAAATGTCAAATACAAACTGAATATAAAAACAATCGTTCACATTAATAGCCAGCCTACACACAAGCCCTGTACTGCAGATATATCTTCCAGCAAAGAATTTTAAATAATGTGCTGTATTCAGTTAAGTCACTGTGTGAGGAGAATAACTTCCACTTGAGCAATGAAACTTCCTCTCTCCCCACCCCCCTCACCCCAGACCTGCTCTGGGATTTCCCCCAATCACCCGGAGTAGATTTGGGGCAGGTGTGGTGCATGTGTGTGTGGGGTAGGAGTGAGGAAGAGGGAGGAAAAGTTCCGTTGTGAGAGCTCACTCAATGACTTAGTTGGATTTGATCCAGGGTGATGCAGGAAAGAAGGGCTGAACACTCCACAGGGCTACTGGACAAGAACCACCCTGCCTGAAAATGACATGCTTACGCAAAAAAAAAAAAAAAACAACCCAACACCACCTACTTTTGGGCACAGAAACCCAGCTACATTTTACTATTGTGTTAGACCGTGCTTGAAATTAAAAAGAAGAAAAAATGATATAAAGAAAAATATGTTAAGCAGTAAACGGTGCAGTCCAACCAACGCAGCAAAAATGAGAGATGGATGATTTACCTAGTTCACTGTCCAGTTCCTCCGTGTGTACCCCTTCTTCTCCAAAGGAAGAGCAGTAAGTGAGATAGAAAAAAATTAAAAGAAAAATTCAGATACCAGCACCAAGCAAGAAATTACCTCCAGTATACAGCAGAACCAACACCAAGTTTTGTACCAACTTAACCCAAACTCCTAGACCACAATACCTTCGTCAGTAAGGACAGTGTGGTCATTCACATTAGTACTAAAAACAAATTTTTGCACTCCAAGGCTAGCCACATGGATCTGCTTTTTTTTTCCCCCCTATGGGGGCAATCTCATCTCAGGCTGGCACTCACCTTCATTTATTTCTTGGAAGATTAAATTTGCCCAATTTAGAGGACTGGGCACGTGTAGCTCTTGTCTGATTGGGCTTCCAATCAACATGTGAATAGTGAAAAGTTAAAGTGACTCGAGACTTCCGGGAAGGGTGACTTCACTTGTGCCTGCTTTTGAGACGGGCTCCCGCCTCAAAAGAAGCTTATTCAGATATAAATCAGTCAGAACATTTTTTTTTGACTGATGAAATTGCTCCCGGGCAGGGAGAAACGTAGAGATCAACCTCAAAAGCCTGTTTTTGTTGGGAGGACTGGATTTCATTAATTTATGTGAAAAGGTCCAGCCAGCAATGCCGGACGGACTTCCGAACAAGCTCTATCTGATTAATGCGATACGTTTATCTTTTCTTCAAAGAGAAAACGGACTAACAGGCAAGCACCCTTCTTTCTATTCTTTTTTTTACTTGGTTTAAATTGTTGCAGCAAAAAGAGATTTGTCAAATGAATCAGCTTTAAAGAACTTCTGGGTGAGCTATAACTCTTCTCTGTTATTCACGAAATTAACAGCTTATCTCTGTTTCTATTGCAAAAAGCTGTCCTGGAAGTGCATTCTAAAGATATAAACAGAAGAGGGATTTCTATTCCGAGGAACATTATATTGTCTGGGACTATTCTCTTTTTGGTCTATTTTATTTTGACGAATCTGCTTCTTCACGACGCCGCTAACTGTTTTGATGCTGGGAACTAAATTTGTTTTGTGTTCTTGAACATAGAGAGATAAGGCAGGCTGCTCTGTTTATACTGTGATGTCATCAAGCCTGGAATATTAACCCAATTGTTGCTGAAATAAGAAGTGGTTCTTCTTTATTTTTGTTTTGTTTTGTTTTCGTGGTTTTAAAAATGGCAATCAAGAAAGTGGCTGAGAATCTGGAAGTAATTATGTTTCAGAAAATAATGGATGAGATTGAGATAACGAAACAAACCCTGCGACAGGGCAGTAAGGAGCTGAAAATTGAACTGAGCAAAATGACGCAGGAGCTTAAAGAAATAGGGGATCCTGTGAGAGAGGAGAATGAGATCAGAGATGAGAAAAGAAAAAATAAAGGGAAGATACAAGCCCTGGAGATTGGAACAAATGTGGAATTGGAAAAAGATCTGGAGTTTATGGATATTAGAAATAAAATCTACTGTTTGGAATTTAACGTTATCTCTGAAGAAATTAATGAAGATATTAGAGATAAAGTTATCAATGGCTTGGATAATCTTCTGGACTGGAATGACGTGATGGAGCTTGATATAGAGAAAATCTATGGAATTAACTGCAGCCATGTGACAATGGAAAAACTCTCAAGAGATGAGCCAGTGCATTTTGTAAAAAAGAAGAACACAGATATGACTTTACAACAATATTTCAGCAACTTATTCAGAATTGATGGCAAGAAAATATTTGGGATAGAGGAAATTCCCATCAGACTCTTATTATATGACTATGGCTATGACAGCAAGATTATTATGGAATACTGATAATGGAAGATTGGACACTGAAATTACTGGACTTAACAGGACTATTGAAGATGGAAGATGTAATTAATATGGATAATGGAATAATGGCTATTGAAATTATTGGACCTAACAGATTTTGATGAGATGGATTAATCGATATGTTTATTTGGACTATGGTTATGACAATAAGATTATTATTATCATTAACGAGATGGATTAATCGACATGTTTATTTGGAGAAAAACTGATAGATATATTTCTTAAAGAATTGAAACCTCTCTTTGACTTTTTGTGGAAAGAATAAAGTAATGTTTATGAGATTTGATGATTAATTAAGATAACTACTGGAGGAAAGTGATTTTATAATATAATTTAAGAGACAGGATTGTTATATATTGTAGACCTACAACTGATTTGATCTGCGACAAATGGGAAGTCAACATTTTATTTTTTTGTTTAATCATTTTTGTTTTGTTTTGTTTTTTGTCTTTGAATGTTTTATGATTTTGTTTTGTATGTTTTATGAAAATTTGAATAAAAATTATTGTAAAAAAAAAAAGAAAGAAAAGTTAAAGTGACTCTGCCTGCACATCCCATTTGAAAAGTCCTTGTAGTTCCAGTGTGTAAGTCAGAGCCCTTGTGCATGCAAGGCATTGGAGCCTCAAAAGGAAGGTGGAAATACCTTCAACTAGTAGAATATCTAACCTGAATAACTACTACTTTTGTCCCAAAATAATCAATAACTAAAACCCAGTCCTGCTTAGCTTCTTTTCAAAAAAGATCGGAACCCACTAAGTATAACTTCTGTGCAAACCCTATTGGAATGAACTGAGACTGCTCAGGGTCAGTGCTTGTCAGATGATGTCCTCATCAATCCAGCTTTTTAAAGCCAAATAATTGCATAATCTCAAATAGAGTATTCAGGTGGGCTTCAAAAGGTCAATTTGTGTGTTGATTGCTGCATATTGGACTTGGATCCTAGACTACATCTCCCAAGTATAAAGTCCTACTTTATACTTTATGGTTGTGTTAAAGGACAACCACTTGTAGATAGCTTCTTTTATTAAAAATCGTCACTTGATCATCCATTTATTATTACATAGTACTTCTATCTGCTAACTATGTTATGAATGACTGGGGATGTCATTTTGTCAAGAAACAAAACTGTAGCCAGCAAATGAAAAATGATAAAACTAGTAAGCAAATGATAAAAGAAGAATGATTCAGTTCAGCACAAGCCAGCCAGTTACTGTAAAAAAAACCTCCAAACATGAGATACGTCAACATAAAAATACTGTTAATTACTTCATTTTTGTATTTTTCAGTTGGATTAATTTATAACTGGTAACAAACAGCTGCTATAAGATGAACAGTGAATGCATCCAAAAACAATTTCAAACGGTACTGTCTCTAATAGATATATCTATAAAAATAAACTGTTACGGTGTGAATTTAAGACAATTGCCCAAGTTGGAGAGTCCAAAGATAGAGAACATACTTTTCCAAGTGGAAAGTCCCAGGGTGATTCCCTGGCATGTCCAGTTCAAGGATCTCAGGGAGTACCAGCGAAGAAACACCAAAGAGAACAGTAGTCAGTCAGCGTAGACAGGAGTGAACTAGATGAACTACTGCAGCATTCATCAACCTGATGTCTTCCAAATGTCTTGGACTAAAACTCCCATCAGCCCCAGACAGCACAGGCTGTAGTCCAAAACATCTGGAGGGCACCAGGTTGACAAAGACCGAACTACTGGGTCTGACTGAATATAAAACATCACCATATATTAATATACTCATATGCATGAGCCATGCAGCATCACCAATATTGTTTCACTGAGGTCACAGTACCATACCACACGGTACCATACAAAACTGGGAAAGAAAGAAAAAACCTTCATTACCTCTGTGGGATTTCTTTCCCAATTTAAAAAGAAGAAAATCAAAACGGATACACAGTGTACAGCAAAATAAGGCACTTTGCAATGGCAAAGGAAGGTGGTGCAAGAGGACAGGAGGCTAAACTGTGTGATTCCATACATGTCTACCCAGAGGTAAGCCTGACTGAGCTCAACAGGAGTTGCTCCCATGTGAGTGAGTATAGGACTTCAGCCTTGAGGCTTGTAATTAAAAATGTGTGTTGGAGGCCAGGGTGGTGGTGACAGGCTTAGAGTATCTACTTAGTGCAGAACAATATGGGGAGTGCATTCTTTGGAGGGGCATCTCCTACATGCAGCTGCCGCAGTGTAATATAAATGCCAATGTGACGGCATTTCCAAATGCCATTTGGAAACAAATTAAAAACTGAAAGTTGTGATTAAGTTTCGACAGAGAGATCTGTTGATTTTGGTTCCCTCAGTTTCTCATTTTTCCAATCTTCAGTTCTCCACATTTCTGCAGCAATTTGTGATTTTTTTAAAAGAAGTTCTTATGAAAATTCTCAAGCATTTTAGTGTGAATTTCTCCTCAGAAACATTTTTGTAGGCAGTTTTGACTAATATACACATTTTTGCAAGGAATTTATCCTAATGCATTTTGTATGCTATTTTCACTAATATATTTGTTTTTATGCACACCTTCCCCTAACATAATGCATTTTTGTAAACATTGTTGAACAGCATTGCAAAATTCGAAGGCATGCACATTTTGAAGAATAGTTGTGTTCTGGTTCTCATATTGTTTCAGAAAGAGTGAATTTGATACATTTGGCTTGCAATGCACACTAAATTGAATTTCTCACCTGTCCTCATTATTAATGCATGAATCAACTAGACATGAAGGCAGGAGCAATCCTTCCTATTCATGAACCTGCCACAATTATCTATGAAGTGAGCTGGGAGGGTCTAATTTTAACATCAAAAGGACATATAGGTGAGGAGAGCTGGATCCTCCCTACCTTACCTCGCCAAGGTCAGTTGCCTCAACTTTTTTTCCTAGACTTGCCTTGATACAAGATTTGAGAAAAAAAGTTTGGGGAAATAGAGTACCCCATCTTGCTTTATATGTGGGCAGGAGATGTATATGAACAATTGTGCCTGCCACTGTCACATCAACTTTGACCCTAATCCATAGCAATTTGACCTACAAGTGACTTGAGGACATTTAACTGCATGCTTTAACATATTAAATGAAGAAGAATATCAATTTGAGTTTTTGGTTTTGTTTTAAAGTGAACTAAGAGTCAGGATTCCATTACGTATTTATTTCCATTTTCTCTCTCTTTCAAAATGCCATCACATTCCCCATTTTCTTGTCACAAATCAAATTAAAGTAGTTGGGTCTCTTAAGTTGGACACTGGCTTGCATTTTTCAGTGTCTCAAGGGATGCAAAAATCAAATTGGTGCTAATTATAATTCCAATAACTGCTAGAAAATAAACTGCAAAAATTAAGTAGCACATACACCTTTTATTTTCATTAAAACAAGAAAGCAATAATGATTGTTGGATCAAAATAAAGTGACAAAGATCCAATATACTATAGTTTACAGTGACTTAAGCCTAATTGTAGGCTTCCATACAAATGAAAATCAATTCTATCAGCTTTTCCAGTGGTTTGATCAAGGGGTAATTTTTAAGCCAGAGGAATTGTAACTGTAATTCTATCATTAATAAATAAAAAACCAGCTCAGAAACCAGTGAGGTGATTACAGTGGCAAAATCATCTTCATTTCCAGCTCAGAAAAACAGTAAGGTGAGCTCACTGAACTGGACAATTGCAGAGAATGCTCCTTCTGCTAATGTTCTTGTAGCCTATATGGAAGGCTAGAATTCTCTAGCTGGGGGAAAACACAAAAAGTACACCACCTAAAACCTCCAATGCTACCTAGAACTTTAAAACACTGTTTCTTGTACACATACCTCATACCCAGCAAGGGAGAACTACACAAGAGATGCATTTTGGCATCACCATTACATCACGATACAAATCTGGGCCCCAGTGAATCAGCTGTGCCTTTTGATGCAGACTGACATCTGTTATCTCTACCTGAGGTTACCTATTGCTAAGGCGCAGCTAGTTGTCTGCAACTAGAGCTGGATCAGAGTACAATCTATGTTGTAGACCACCGATTTTGAAAGGCGGTAGGGGGGAGAAGCAGGTTCAACCTATTATTTTACAACCTCCAGTTAGGTCACAGGTTTTCCATGTTTAATTTCAGCATTTACTTCCTTACCATCATCTTCACATTCTTCTAGAGGCTTTTGCTGTTTGTTCAGGCACCGTGGGTCTAGCCAAGATGTTGTTTTAGTGTTATGGCTGCAAACAAAAAAATGGAAATGAGACCTTTTTAAAACAAAGTATCAGTAACAGAAGAGTAACACACAGCCACCACTTCTATTCATCTGAGCTGAAAGCATGTTCATTTAGAACAGAGCATAAAAATGAAATTTTCAGAGATGTAGGCTCCAGCCCACTCCAAGCTCAAAAAATATAGAGAAAAAACAAACACAACAGTATTTGAAGATGTAACATAGAATGTTGGTAACATTATTGTATGAAATGTTTATACCACTGTATGAGTTTTCATATTTTTAAATTCAGAAGTTGTTTTCTGCAGATGAGCATATCATTTCCTAACCATTCTTTCTAGTGAATTTTTTTTAAAAAAACTTCATAAGCCTGTATTACCAAACAGGGCTTCACCTATTCTTAATATAAAGAAAGCCAGATAAGAAACATGACATATTGAAAGATCTGTTCAAACCCTACCAATAATAAATATTGATTGAAATTATGTATTGAGATTTTTAAACAGCTTAGGGATTTCTTGAAATATAAAGGTGCATACTAGTTAAATAAGTAAAATAAATGAATATTTATACAGCACCTTCATTATCTAAATATAATCCTTACAACAACCCTGTAAGGCACCGGTGCAAACTGTGGCCTTCCAGATGTTGTTGGACTCCCAACTCCCATCAGCCCCAGCCAGAAATGGTCAATGGTGAGGAATGCTTATTTATTTATTTGTTTGATTGATTTATATCCCACCCTTCCTCCCAACAGGAGCCCAGGATGGCAAATGTTGGAATTTGCAGTCCAGCAACATCTGGAGGTCCACAGGTTCACCATCCCTGCAATGGTTATTCATCCAAGGCAGCACCAGCTATAAGGCTACAACGCCTCAAATATCACAAGGCAGGCCACATTTGGGGCTGGACCAGCATAGCCCATGGAAATTTCATTCAGTTCATGTGTATGAGGAATTATGAGCTAGGGACAATAAATGTATGATGCAAAGATTTGGGAAAGCAACACAACCTGCGCTATATACTGTGCCTCAGAGTTATATACTTCTGAGACAGCCAGTACTAGCCCAGGCTTCTCAGAGTTGAATGGAGAGAAAGGAACTTTCACTTCTAATGAGCATTAGAAGGGTTGAGTTGCTATAACAACTAAAAAGCAATGCCTTGTACACAGATCAGTCAATACCTTTCCTAAGTAAGTTATTGAAAAGTGTTGTGACCAGTGCCAGCAATGCGCATGTGGCACCACTCTGAGATGGATGAGGCTATGTGATGGACCAGATGCCATCATGACCCTTTAGTCAGCCTGCTCCCCTGACCCCAACCTATCTATCTGGTAGCTTTTCTAACACCCCTAAAGGTCTAGCATTCTAATTCTTGTTGTCTTCCCAATACAGCAGAGAAATTATTCACCTCCTTTTCTTCCAGCAAGCACAAACTGCTCTACTGACAAATAGGGAACTGCATAATACTACTGTTCCAATATTGCTTTAAACAGCATAGCACAGTTCCTTCCGCAAATCTCAAAAGAGGTTTACAACATCATCTAACCCTCCTGTGAAATTATGTGGAGAGGAATATGCATGTCCCTTTGAAGACTTTACCACTAAATAGCAGATCCGCTCTCAAAGGCTGGACTTCACATTCCTGCTATAAGCTTACTGGCGATATGAATGCTGGAGTGGAAGGTCACTGTTTCACACACTACTTTACCCACCCTCGCAATCCAGAATACATAAGCCCATTTAATTCTTTTGTGCACTCCAGGGCAATTAATCTCGAACTGGTAAACTAGGGTATAGAAGTTCAGCAAGCAAGTCAAATTAACAATAATGGAGAAAAAGGGGTCTGCCAAGGTGCAAAACATTTTATGTGCTAAGAGGATAAAGGGATTTTTGTACAGTATTTGAATATCCTTCAGAAGTAGGAAAGATGTTTTAAGTCTAGTAGTGGCAGAACTACAGAAGGTTCTGGGCTAAGTATCAAATGAATAACAAACCAACTTTCTAGTTTGTCACACTATAATTTGCCTACTACTGAAGGAAATGATGACGAACTTTTGAGAAATGTAACACTTTACCCTCTACCACCAAACCGTTAATGCTTTGACCTGCAAGAGCACTTAACAGGGGTTCACTTAGTGTCTCCTAGAGAAATTTCTCACAATGATGCCTTTATTTTAGAACAAGCTCACATGAATTAAACTGCAATTCTATGCTTGGGAGTCAGTACCACTGCATTCGGTGCCATGTACTGCAGGCCCCAGGCCGCATTTGTCCCACAGCCTCCCTCTATGCAACCCCACGTAACTCCATGCTGCTGTCCCCACTCCCAGTAAAGGAAAGCCCCCAAGACTGCCTGTATTGTGTCTAGTTTTATCTCAAAAATGGTTCAACAATTCAACCCATATGTAGTTTATCTACATATTCGGAGAATGCACAAACATGTGCAAATGCAAGAAAATAAAATCTTTACTCTATAAAGTAGACTTCTCCATTCTCTGTATAGGCCATCTCCCAATTTTCAGGCAGAGGACCCAAGTTTTCCTCTGCACAAGGAGGTAGGTATTGAGGGAGCTTCTGAGAAGGTTCCGTGGTGGGGACGGTGGTGATGCTGCTATTCACAGATGGGGAAGCTGAGTCTCTTATACTGTGGGTATTGTGCTCGTCGTGTTCACCAGAGTCTGCTGCAGAAAGGCACACAAACGTGCACATAAAATTAAACATCATGGTTATGAGTCAGTGGTATATTAATGTTTTCATCATACTCACTTCCATAATTGTTTAAGATACTTGGTTAAAAAAGGCAGCATCCACCAACCTTAGGCTTCTTCTGTTCTAAGCACTTAGTAACAAAGATTATTAGATCATTCAGAAAGGGATGCATATCATATTACAAAGATCAGGCTTTAATGCCAGGAAACCCTTTTGAGTGACTAGCATCCAGAGATATCTGATCCATCTGCAGATGAGATACATTTAATAATTCTACAACTACACCGATGCACTTGTTAAGACATAGATAAAAAGATGCTCGTTGACTAAATGTGACATTTGCCACAGCCCACACCATGGGAATTTGCAACATTCCTCTCATTTTATCATTGGCACATGTGCTTTCATTAGTTATACTCAAAACAATCCAGATAAATTCTGTATGGAATGTATGGAAGTAATACCCCCATTGTCAGAAGACTGAAATTTCCTTTTGACTATGCCTTGTTGTTTGAGGCAATCCTTTTGTGAAAGTCTTATGTGAAACCTTGCTCTATGCAAAACTAATGACCTGGTGTCCTTCAATTCCGGTGGATCATATGTGGCTCAGTTTTGCAAGCCATACCTCATAAAGATCCATCATCATCCTTAACTTTATTGTGAGATTATGCTGCTTCCGAATACAGATGAAAGATTCCCTACGTGAAGTGGTATATCAGAAATATTAGACTAGACCTGTTGCTCTTTGATATGCTAACATTCTACAAACAGGGAGTTCTTCGTACGAAGGATCATTTCAACACATTTGGCCCTTAGAATGTCTTGGCTTGCAGTATTTAGGAATGAAAAAAATTTACCTTTTAATTACAAAGTTATTTGGGAACCTGATCTTCAAATTCCATATAGAATGTAGAAATACAAGTTCGCAATGAAAGTCAATGTCATACTCATGTACAAAAAAACAGTTTTATAACAGATGCAAGCAACGCCACTGGTAGTATGATCATGACAGATTAGTAAAGACCCAAGTCAAACTTTGAAAACAAAAGAGTTTATTTATACCAATCAAACCAGAGTGTTTTAACTTAGTTGACTCAGATGAGTTGTTGTGCTTGCAAGAGCTTAAATGCATTAACAAACATCAAAATAGCTCTTTCAAAACAGAAAAATATTCTTAACACACCATCACTGACTATGGGCTAGTTCAGATGTAAAGCTAAGTAAGCCACAGTTTAACTTTAACTAACCATAGTTAAGGTTAACCATAGTTAAGGGTTCAGACGGCATTGGAAATTGTGGTTAATTTAAATCAGAAGTGGTTAATTTAAATCAGAAGTGGAAGCTTCCAATGTTTTCCTGCTAGCCACGTCACAAGAGAGGACCTTGATTACAGCTCATGGTTTGTCTGAAGTGAAACAAACCATGAGCCCAGGTTTGGATGTAACACTAAGCCAACTAAGTCCTGGGTAGTGCAGTGACAGCAGGACTGGGAGAGGAGCTCAGCAGCTGTAATTTTCACTCTGAGAACCTACACATTTACTTGTTCATGCTGTTTGGTTTGGTATGATGTGTGAACTATGTCTACATCTAACATTATTTATTTAAAATAAATTTAGCAAAGATTAGCAGGATTAAGTAGTCCTTTAGTGACTCAGCAGGCCTTTCAAATAGTGGCAATATATATGGCCAATTCTTACACATCATAGAGTGAGATAAGAACATAAGAACATAAGAAGAGCCTGCTGGATCAGGCCAGTGGCCCATCTAGTCCAGCATCCTGTTCTCACAGTGGCCAACCAGGTGCCTGGGGGAAGCCCGCAAGCAGGACCCGAGTGCAAGAACACTCTCCCCTCCTGAGGCTTCCGGCAACTGGTTTTCAGAAGCATGCTGCCTCTGACTAGGGTGGCAGAGCACAGCCATCACAGCTAGTAGCCATTGATAGCCCTGTCCTCCATGAATTTGTCTAATCTTCTTTTAAAGCCATACAAGCTGGTGGCCATTACTGCATCTTGTGGGAGCAAATTCCATAGTTTAACTATGCGCTGAGTAAAGAAGTACTTCCTTTTGTCTGTCCTGAATCTTCCAACATTCAGCTTCTTTGAATGTCCACGAGTTCTAGTATTATGAGAGAGGGAGAAGAACTTTTCTCTCTCCACTTTCTCAATGCCATGCATAATTTTATACACTTCTATCATGTCTCCTCTGACCCGCCTTTTCTCTAAACTAAAAAGCCCCAAATGCTGCAACCTTTCCTCGTAAGGGAGTCGCTCCATCCCCTTGATCATTCTGGTTGCCCTCTTCTGAACCTTTTCCAACTCTAGAATATCCTTTTTGAGATGAGGCGACCAGAACTGTACACAGTATTCCAAATGCGGCCGCACCATAGATTTATACAACAGCATTATGATATCGGCTGTTTTATTTTCAATACCTTTCCTAATTATCCCTAGCATGGAATTTGCCTTTTTCACAGCTGCCGCACACTGGGTCGACATTTTCATCGTGCTGTCCACTACAACCCCGAGGTCTCTCTCCTGGTCGGTCACCGCCAGTTCAGACCCCATGAGCGTATATGTGAAATTAAGATTTTTTGCTCCAATATGCATAATTTTACACTTGTTTATATTGAATTGCATTTGCCATTTTTCTGCCCATTCACTCAGTTTGGAGAGGTCTTTTTGGAGCTCTTCGCAATCCCTTTTTGTTTTAACAACCCTGAACAAATAAGTGTCATCAGCAAACTTGGCCACTTCACTGCTCACTCCTAATTCTAGGTCATTAATGAACAAGTTGAAAAGTACAGGTCCCAATACCGATCCTTGAGGGACTCCACTTTCTACAGCCCTCCATTGGGAGAACTGTCCGTTGATTCCTACTCTCTGCTTTCTGCTTCTTAACCAATTCCTTATCCACAAGAGGACCTCTCCTCTTATTCCATGACTGCTAAGCTTCCTCAGAAGTCTTTGGTGAGGTACCTTGTCAAACGCTTTTTGAAAGTCTAAGTACACTATGTCCACCGGATCACCTCGATCTATATGCTTGTTGACACTCTCAAAGAATTCTAATAGGTTACTGAGACAGGACTTTCCCTTGCAGAAGCCATGCTGGCTCTGCTTCAGCAAGGCTTGTTCTTCTATGTGCTTAGTTAATCTAGCTTTAATCATACTTTCTACCAGTTTTCCAGGGACAGAAGTTAAGCTAACTGGCCTGTAATTTCCGGGATCCCCTCTGGATCCCTTTTTGAAGATTGGCGTTACATTTGCCACTTTCCAGTCCTCAGGCACGGAGGAGGACCTAAGGGACAAGTTACATATTTTAGTTAGCAGATCAGCAATTTCACATTTGAGTTCTTTGAGAACTCTCGGGTGGATGCCATCCGGGCCCGGTGATTTGTCAGTTTTTATATTGTCCATTAAACTTAGAACTTCCTCTCTCGTTACCACTATTTGTCTCAGTTCCTCAGAATCCCTTCCTGCAAATGTTAGTTCAGGTTCAGGGATCTGCCCTATATCTTCCACTGTGAAGACAGATGCAAAGAATTCATTTAGCTTCTCTGCAATCTCCTTATCGTTCTTTAGTACACCTTTGACTCCCTTATCATCCAAGGGTCCAATCGTCTCCCTAGATGGTCTCCTGCTTTGAATGTATTTATAGAATTTTTTGTTGTTGGTTTTTATGTTCTTAGCAATGTGCTCCTCAAATTCTTTTTTAGCATCCCTTATTGTCTTCTTGCATTTCTTTTGCCAGAGTTTGTGTTCTTTTTTATTTTCTTCATTCGGACAAGACTTCCATTTTTTGAAGGAAGACTTTTTGCCTCTAAGAGCTTCCTTGACTTTGCTCGTTAACCATGCTGGCATCTTCTTGGCCCTGGCGGTACCTTTCTGATCTGCGGTATGCACTCCAGTTGAGCTTCTAATATAGTGTTTTTAAACAACTTCCAAGCATTTTCGAGTGATGTGACCCTCTGGACTTTGTTTTTCAGCTTTCTTTTTACCAATCCCCTCATTTTTGTGAAGTTTCCTCTTGTGAAGTCAAATGTGACCGTGTTGGATTTTCTTGGCAATTGGCCAGTTACATGTATGTTTAATTTAATAGCACTGTGGTCACTGCTCCCAATCGGTTCAACAACACTTACATCTCGCACCAGGTCCCGGTCCCCACTGAGGATTAAGTCCAGGGTTGCCGTCCCTCTGGTCGGTTCCATGACCAACTGGTCTAGGGAATAGTCATTTAGAATATCTAGAAACTTTGCTTCTTTGTCATGACTGGAACACATATGCGGCCAGTCTATGTCCGGGTAGTTGAAGTCACCCATTACTACCACATTTTCTAGTTTGGATGCTTCCTCAATTTCATATCTCATCTCAAGGTCTCCCTGAGCATTTTGATCAGGGGGACGATAGATCATTCCCAGTATTAAGTCCCTCCTGGGGCATGGTATCACCACCCACAACGATTCTGTGGAGGAGTCTGCCTCTTTTGGGGTTTCGAGCTTGCTGGATTCAATGCCTTTTTTCACGTATAGAGCGAATCCGCCACCAATACGTCCTTCCCTGTCCTTCCGATATAGTTTATATCCAGGGATAACCGTATCCCACTGGAAATACAGTTAATTCTACAGTGCCACAAAAAAACTTTTTGATCTGGGTAGACAGCTTCTGTTAGCTGTGTTCCATTTGCTAAATAAAAGGATCATGAAGCTGTTTTCTTTTTGCAAAAATTGATATGCATTTTACTCTTTTTTTGTATAGGAAGCAAGATTCATGCTGATCTCATGGTATAAAGCTTACAATATGGTGATGGGTTCTTAAGACAAAATGATTGTCTTGTATTGTTAATAGCAAGGGGAAACAAGTGAAAAGAAAGCACCCTGTCCTCCAGGAGAAACTTTGCTGGAGCAAATTTCTTATTCATGTAAATCTTTGGTTTTCCCTTATCTATTGAAAAAGTAGCATGTCAATCCAGACGGATATGATATCATGTATTTGCTGCAATTCCATGATCATAGCATCTCTAAAATGCACACATATGGGGACTGCTGTGATCTCAGCTATCATGCATGTACTTCTGGCTCATGTGTTACTTTCTGTCTCCACATAACTGCAGCCATACAGTTCCAAATGCAAACTAATTTTATTTACTGTGATGTCAGGAAATTAAATGTACATTCCCAGTCCAAACCATGTTCACTCAGAAATCCCACTGATTTCTGTGGGATTTGCTTCCAAATAAAGTATGCTTTAGAATCATTGCAACCATAGGACCCTGTGGATCACATAAACATTTTACTTATTAAGAGTATTTTGTTAATAGTAGGGTCTTTTTAAAAACTCCCAGTGTAATTGATCTAGACCAATGTTATTCAAACATAGGTCCCCAGATGTTGTTGGTCTGCAGCTGCTCATCATCCGTGACCAATGGCTAAGCTGCTTGAGTATGACAGGGGTTGTAGTCCAACAACATTTGGGAACCCCAGGTTGAAGAACACTGACCTAGAGTCCTGCAAAGGACTCCTCAAGTTGATAAAGTAGCATACTAGGTGGGGATGAGAAAACACACAGGCATAGCAACTTCTGATTGCTGTCCTGTCACAAATCTGTCTGATAGCTAAAAGTCAAGAGACCACAGGCAGACGCCTGAAGTTGTCACCTACTCTGCAAAAGCTGTGGTTCAAAGCCTTAACTGCGAAATCAAAGAAATGGGTTGTGCTAAGAAAACATTCATTCATATTGTTTACATAGGAAATTCTAAATAGTGACAATAGGCTTCCTTGGGGGGAAAATTGCAAAAGTCTTTGGGTTACGAGAAAGCAGTGTACAACATGCAGCTGCAACATCTGCTAAAGCCTTTGTGGGTATATATATGCACAGGAATTTTATTGAGAAGAACCACCAATACATACATCTCAATCCCCCCCTCGCCGCCCATATATATAGGTAAGAAAATATTTACCTGTAAAGCTACTGTTCATTTCAGGGACATCCTCTTCCTCTTCATTCTCTGTATGCACTATGCCAGCATTTTGCATATCATTGTAAGACTTGGTTCGTTTGGGGGTCGACTGCTTGGAGCCGGATTGGAGGTTTTGCAAAGCATCAGTATTATTCACTTTCCCACTGAGGGGTTGGCTGGGAGGCTTGGGTGTTCCATAATAGTTACCTAGGCAATAGAAACACATTTGCATGTTTGTTTGCTTTTACAGATTTCATGTCATTAAAGATTTCTTCTGTCCACTACCCACCCACTACCCTCCCCAGACCCACCAGCCACAATCAAAGCTATTTCTCCTCCTTAGCTAACATGAACAAATATTGTTCCTTCCCCTCCCTTCCCTCCAACTGAAAAGGCATAAAAAGATGTCTGCTCTTTTACCTTTATGAAACTTATTCACGTTTGAATTCAAAAGCAGAACTAAAGCCTGCCTTTTTGAGGTGCACCAAGCATGCAAGGAGTAAAACAAAAGACAACTGTGGTAAATGGACGAGGGGAGAGCCTTCATCTCATTACATTTGAATTTCAATTAGTAGCCTTAACACGTGCGCGCGCACACACACACACACACGTGCTGTGCCAGAGTGAGCCCTGCATGAAATAAAAAATTCATTATTACCATCTCCCAGAAAAAGTGATGAAAGGCTGGGATGACCTGCTTTAATACATATCCTCAATTTTTTGAAAGTAACTGCTCTCCAAGAAAGAAACGTTGCCAAAAGAAAATGCACATGGCTCCTGCTTTGCCAAGGCAGGCTTTTGGCTGTCACGGACATGGAGAATAGAGACAAAAGATATCCCATACACACATTTTCAGCACCATCACATCAGGACCCCCAGGAAATACTTGGACATTACAGAGCTGACCTGTGTCAGATCAGGTTAGTGGCTAGGTTCTCAAAAGCTAAGTCTACAGCGATGACATCCCTGAAACGCAGATCCGTCAGGGAACAGAGAGGAGGAAGTGGCGTCTGCTTCCACAACATGGCCTTGAGGAGTCTCAATATGGCATCCGGTTCCATTGTTGGCCTATTCCATTTCCATTGTATGGGCCTGCTGCAGATGTAGGAGATGTGTAATATGATTGACTCCATGCTCCTTTGCTTCTCCCTGTCCCCTTGATTACATTTCCTTTCTGGCATTCACCGTGGCATCAATGTTACTGCTAAATATAGTTAACTCAAACCAGACCTTGCTCATTCACTTTTATCCACAGCCACACATGCTGGTCTGAGCCTAAGAAGCATTAACATTGGTGCAGACGTTATACCGCACCACACTTAACCCCCAAAAGGAAAGAGATGGAATTCATGTGAAACAGCATAACATTAAAGATCAGAGATGGAATGAGGTGAGTTGATTGGGGGTTTAATCTTTAGCAGGGTTGTTGATCACAGGAAGCCTACACACGTACAAGTTGTAAATGCACAGATTCTGTTCAGACTTGCACATGAACATGTAGAGGTCAAAAGTGGAGAGAGTGGGCACAATCCTGATTTCCATCTACAAGCATTTATTGAACTCTGGGTTAACTCAAACAGCACAGTGGGGTTTAAGAATCAATTTAAAAGTCTTTAAAAACATGTACAGTATAGGTAGGGATTCATTGTTTGGAAGAACTGCAGTTGACTCAATGAAATCCTTCACCAGATACAAGACTTTGAGATTATTATGGGGTCTCCAATAGAATATTACCTAATTCTACTTTCCGCCAGGATTTTAGGAGAAGGTCCACCACACAATATGGCATTATGCTGGTTTTTCTACAGCTGTGAATTAACCATTTAATTGTGTAATGAAATCAAAATTAAGCAATTAGCACATAATAATTTAACATATAAAAGAGCCCAGTCTGAGATAGAATATTTCATTTTGCCACATATGTAAAAATACTTCCAGCACAAAGACAGATTGCATACGCTGTAGTGCTCTAGTGCTTCCTTTTTCTTTGTGTATCATGCCCACTAGTTTGTGAGCATAAAAGCAGGGACTGTGGTATGTATTAATATTTTTATAAAGCTTCAGAAAGTTTAGGGTTTTTTTTAACAACACATTGCACTGACATCAATTACGTTTTTATTCTTCCTTTTTTATAAGGAACTAGAGACAACTTAAATGACCCCCATTTTATCTTAACAACTGCCATGTGAACTTGGTTAGGCTAAGAGATAGTGGATTAATGGCCTAAGGCCATCCACTGAAATTTATGGCTGAGTGGTATAGCACAGTGGGGAGGAGAGCCTGACTAGGAATCCAGAGTCTGTGAGTTCAAATCCCCGCTCGTGTCTTCTGGGTGTAAAGGGTCAGCTAAAGATAACCCCCACATTGAGTGGCTCAGGGGTTACATACCCTGCCACCTGTGTAGTCGTGGGCAAGCTACATAGTCCCAAGGAGCCCCGTTCCCCCCAGCTGGCAGTTGCAGTCAAGGAAGGGGCTGGCTTGTGCAGCTGTGGCAAGCTGAGCAGACCCTAGTCAGCTGGGGAGGACTAGCCTCAGAGGGTGGCAATGGTAAACCCCCTCTGAATACTGCTTACCATGAAAACCCTATTCATAGGATAGTCATAAGTCGGGATCGACTGGAAGGCAGTCCAACAAGAGATTTGAACCTTGCTTCTTAGCCAATATTCTAATCACTGCCCCACCATATTGGCTCTAACATGTTTGAGAGATTCAAAATTCCAAACTTGGACAATGACAGGATATTTCTCTCCAAATTTCTGCTGGTTGGTTGGGCGGGGGAGGAAATACCCCATCTGCTTTTTAAAAAAATGTGCCCTGTTCTCAATGCGCCCTGTTCAAATCTCTATAATGAAGCATAAAGTTTTCATCTACGCAGGAGCAGCAACACCTTTAACTCATTCTTCATTTTCAATCGTGAATGCACGTACATGCATTATTGATACAAAGGAAATGACCTATTGTGGTAAAAGCCTTAATGGGAATAAGTAAAGTTCTCACGGCAACCCAGTGTCTATTAGAGAAGGTATTCTTGTGCTCTATATAATGCCAGATGGCAGGATGGGAAGAGGGCGAGTAGGTAAAGGGGGGGAAGGGAGAGAAGAGAACTATAATTCTTTATGTTGCTTTTCTGTACCAGTGCTGCATTGATCTTTGCTTTACTCTGCTCTGTTTTATAGAGGACACAGAGGGTAAAAAATCTTCATGCAGGACTCCCCCTAACTGGCATCATCCCTCAAAGGGCTGTTAACTTTTAAGAGGACTCTGAAGCAGCAGTCAACAGGTTAGGATCCAAAAAAAAGAGTACTTTCACAGAAGATCCCCCCCCCGGATTAAAATTGCTCATTGTTCAAGTTTTAAGCAGTAAAGGCAAATTGGTATGCATGCAGTGTAGCAATAGGCCAGCAAGACTACATCCCGATTTCTGTTCCTAGGCTGGGCAGAGAAACAGCTGAACAAGGATGTTATAGAGTTGGAAAAGGTTTAGAAGAGGGCAACCAGAATGATCAAGGGGATGGAGTGACTGCCTTATGAGGAAAGGTTGCAGCATTTGGGGCTTTTTAGTTTAGAGAAAAGGCGGGTCAGAGGAGACATGATAGAAGTGTATAAAATTATGCATGGCATTGAGAAAGTGGAGAGAGAAAAGTTTTTCTCCCTCTCTCATAATACTAGAACTTGTGGGCATTCTAAGAAGCTGAATGTTGGAAGATTCAGGACAGACAAAAGGAAGTACTTCTTTACTCAGCGCATAGTTAAACTATGGAATTTGCTCCCACAAGATGCAGTAATGGCCACCAGCTTGGACGGCTTTAAAAGAAGATTAGACAAATTTATGGAGGACAGGGCTATCAATGGCTACTAGCCATGATGGCTGTGCTCTGCCACCCTAGTCAGAGGCAGCATGCTTATGAAAACCAGTTGCCGGAAGCCTCAGGAGGGGAGAGTGTTCTTGCACTCGGGTCCTGCTTGTGGGCTTCCCCCAGGCACCTGGTTGGCCACTGTGAGAACAGGATGCTGGACTAGATGGGCCACTGGCCTGATCCAGCAGGCTCTTCTTATGTTCTTAAGTAAAACCTAGCTTACCCCACTGATTGGCAAGCTGGGAAGATGTCCCCAAATTGACATTACTACAAATTCCTGTTGCCTGATTGGCAGTGAAACACAATGCTTTTTAATGGTGATATTCATCAATGGATTCCATTTTGGCCACTACTTAAGTTCTACAGCCACTAGTCCTGGAGCCTCTTTGTGAATGGAAGTATCAGCTTTCCCATCTTATTCACCATCATGGAAAATTAAAAGCGGCCTGAGCCAGCATGTGCAAGATCTGTAACAGTTTTATGTTTGTAGATGACAACTACAAACCCAAAAGAGAAGTTTTATACCAAAGATTCTTTCAATTTCCTGCTTTCTGCCCAGACCCTTCTTCAAACTGTCACATTAAAATCATGCTCCCAATTTAAAAAGGGCATTAAGTAAAGTCTTTTCACACCTGGCTTCAGTCAGCAGTCATAATTAAAGGTTAAGTTTGGTTTTCCAACAATGTGGAGAAAAAAATGTCAAAATGTTTCCTGTCTTTGCATATACGCCACTGACCGCTAGCAGAAATACACAGCAAGCCCTTGATAGCCTTCTTAAAGGCCTCCTATTATGATTTTCTTGATTATTAACTTAACTGATAGAATCGCTCTAATGCTTTAACCTCCATTACAGCCATCTCCTCTCCCCAGGTCCAGGGCTACTATCAACACAATTTTATATATTAATTTTCATATTAAAAAATTGGTAAAACTGAGGCTTATCAAAATAAAATTTAATGGCATGGGAATATAGTAAGGCCAAGTTAAAACAAGTTAGCTGGCAATTCTAGTCACAGGTGAAACATTTCTATTTTGCTAACTGTAATGTCAGTTAATATTTGGAGGCCAAAATTCAGATCTGATCCAGAGGCCTGCTGTGTACAATGAATGTTGAATGGGAAAGCTATCCTGATTTCAAAACCTCCTCAATTGTATCCCATTTGTTCTTTCACAACCTAATAATGCAATTTACTTCAGTCATCCACTTAAGAAGCACAAGCACCACCCTATGATTTAGCACAACACACCCACTGCAAATAACAAGAACAGTCAAAGCAAAGCTTCTGTAGAACAAATCAACCTATAGTTTGGAGACTACTCATTCAAAGCCAAGAACGGGGGGGGGGGAGGAAGGGGAGAGGCATTCAAGCAAATATAGCACTACTTTGGGAGCAATTTGGAAGCTAAAAAAAGACCTAAACTTACCCAATCAATATTTAATCATCACAGTCATCTAACAAGTCAACTATGTTTGCACAAGTATTTGCATTTTACTGTGGATTTAAATCTGCTTTTATATTATTATGTTTATTTAAATGATTTGCATGCCATCTTTTATTTCAAAAGAAATATTAAGTAAGTTTACAGAATAAAGCAAAAAGCATATTTATTTATTTATTATTCTATTTATATCCCACCCTTCCTCCCAGTAGGAGCCCATATATAACCTATATATAACAAAAGATGACATAAAAACCATATTAACAAAACAACAATTAAAATATCAGTATCAATTACAGCAGCCAGAAATGTCAGGAACTGATAGTAATGGTCAGGGGGGGAAAGTCAGATAAAGAGGTAAGTTTGTTTGCACTTGTTGGAAGAAACACCCAACAGTTGGTGCCTGTCTGATCTCTATAGGAAGATCATTCCACATGTACCAGTTTACCAAATATCAATCAGCCATAATTTAGTGATAAATGTAAAATTTTATATCATTTCTATACTGCTTAATATATAAAATATCTCTATTTTTCTTCCCAATGAATTTCTTCCCACTGAAAGGCCCCTAGGAAATTTGAAAGGATTGTGAAACAAAGAAAATGGCAGACATTTCCCAGTACTGATAATATATTATTATTAAATGTATTTATTTATCATGTTTTCATCCTACCTTTCATCCAAGGAGCAAAATGAGTGCATATTGTTCTCATTTCACCTTAATTTTTCCTCACAAGAACTCTGTAAAGCAGGTTACACTGAGATATGATGAGCTTCATGGCCAAGTGGGGATATGAATCTAGGTCTCTCTGGTCCTAGTCCAACCCTCTCACCACTAATTGCAAAAATGTCACCCCACTGCTGAAAGAATTGCACTGGCTGCCCCTTAGCTACCAGGGCAAGTTAAAGGTTCTGGTTGTGGTGTACAAAGCCCTATACAGCTTGGGACCAGGATACCTGAAAGACCATCTTACCCCTTATATAACCAGTCGATCACCGAACTCTGCAAGTGAGGGCCTCCTACAGATAGTATCTTATCAGGAGGTGCGTTCCGCTGCTTAAAGAATTGCACTGGCTGCCCAGGTTCAATCTCTGGTACCTCCTGGTAAATCTAGGGACATATCCCATTTGAAGCCCTGCAGAGCCACTGCCAGTCAGTGTAAACAGTACTGAGCTAGATGTTCCAATGGTCTGACTCAGTGAAAGGGAGCTTTCTATATTCCTTTGTTCTACACTTTGGCTGAGAATAGGCTAGACAGCATTCTGCCCCTTGGTGTATGCCAGTCATATATGTTGTTATTATGTGCCTTCAAGTCGACTATGACTTATGGCGACCCTATGAACCAGTGACCTCCAAACCACCCTGTTCAGATCTTGTAAGTTCAGATCTGTGGCTTCCTTTATGGAATCAATCCATCTCTTGTTGGTCTTCCTCTTTTTCTACTCCTGTTTTTCCCAGCATTTATGGTCTTTCCTAACGAATCATGTCTTCTCATTATGTGTCCAAAGCATGATAACCTAAGTTTCATCATTTTAGCTTCTAATGATAGTTCTGGTTTAATTTGTTCTAACACCCAACTATTTGTCTTTTTCGTGCTCCATGATATCCGCAAAGGTCTCCTCCAACACCACATTTCAAATGAGTTGATTTTTCTCTTATCTGCTTTTTTCACTGTCCAATTTTCACATCCATACATAGAGATCAGGAATACCATGGCCTGAATGGTCCTGACTTTAGTGTTCAGTGATACCTCTTTGCATTTGAGGACCTTTTCTAGTTCTCTCACAGCTGCCCTACCCAGTCCTAGCCTTCTTCTGATTTCTTGACTATTGTCTCCATTTTGGTTAATGACTGTGCCAAAGTATGGATAATTCTTGACAAGTTCAATGTCCTCACTATCAACTTTAAAGTTACATAAATCTTCTGTTGTCATTAGTTTAGTCTTCTTGACATTCAGCCTTAGTCCTGCTTTTGTGCTTTCCTCTTTAACTTTCAACAGCATTCATTTCAAATCATTACTGGATTCTGCTAGTAGTATGGCATCGTCTGCATATCTTAAATTATTGATATTTTCCCTCCAATTTTCACACCTCCTTCATCTTGATCCAATCCTGCTTTCCATATGACCAGTCATATATTCACACACAAATTTGGAGAAATTTACAGAGACCAGGGAGAGTTCACTGAAATCAGCCCAATATGTTTCAGGGGTAAACCACTCCTGTTGGGGCAACATGGGGGGGGGACCACAGATGTGGTGATTCAGAAACATTTGCAAAGACATGGAGATTAACTGATACACCATTCATCAAATAATGGATGGAGAAGCCTTGAGAATTTGCTGCTGTAGCCAAACTAACCCACTGTCTCAGAACAAAAGAATGACAGCTTTTGGATAAGATGGAATAGATTTGTTGAATACAACAAAAGAAGTGGTCAAATGTAATCCATCAGACTGTATCGCATTAAGAATGATCCAAGTAATGTAATTAATGTCTTTGGCAGGGCAATACTTTTTTTCCTCCTTACAATAATAGCATGTTGTCCTTTGTTTGAAGTGGATTATGAATGTTGATAAAGATATGTTGCATTGATGATGCATATGTAAAATAAATAACTGTCTAACTTTCAAAAAGGGAAACAAAAACCGTAAGATTTGCCAAATGTGCAAAGGACATGTGGAGCCAGCAATGTACCGATATCAGAGGAGGGGCCAGGCAGTGCGAGTTCCAATATGCAGAAGAGAAGGTGAGGAAAGGACTCTAGATTCTCAGGGACTGTATAGATGCTTCTAAAAGTAACAACTCTCCATTTTGTTTTGTTTATAATTCAGCAGTATACAAATTCTGTTAAATATAATAAATGAATAAATAAATAAAGCATGTAATATAACGTTACCACATTAATAATTTCCATACACTCCAATTAATTGGAGCACAGGTGGAAAAAAACCTCCAACCACATTGGAGTAAAGTTTGGTTCCAGGCAAAGGTAATTTGTAATGTTTTCATGGAGTGGAATGTTTGTATCTCTTGTGTTTGACTGGTTTCTGTGTTATACATTATCATTTATTAAAGTTAGTGAGTGGATTACATTTCACAAGTTATAGTTAGACGTCTTTTTTTAAGATCTATATTGATTTTTGTCCTTTAGGATCCATTAGATTAGAATCTCTAGGCAAAGTCACCTTAGTTCCCCAAATCTATATTATCTCAGGACTACAAATAATTAAATTACTGCAAAAATAACAGTGCCACAATGAGTACAGTTCAACTTCCAAACAACATACAGTCATAATAGCCTCCTTTCTCCCTGCCAATGGAATGAGTGGCTTTCAGTTTACAAAATGAAATCCCAGCAATACATCCATCATAACTTCCACCCTTCTGATATTAAAACAACACTGCCAAACCACGTCAAGGACAAATTACATTGTATTGGAAAGAAGGTGAAAAGTAGTAAGGACCAAAAAAACAATAATCACCATTAGCATTTAAAAGCAGAACTTATGCAACAACTTATTCAAATGAAAACTTTCAAAGCCTAAAAAAGTTTTCAATGTCTATGAATTATTTTACATAAAAATGTTTTTTTAAACATCACTTGATATGGAAGTCTCCATACCCAACCTCAGTATTTCATAAATGGAAGAGCCATTGTTGCTCCAGCAAAGGGTGGAGAGCGGAGCCTAAAATGCAAATTGCTTCAAATGACTCAACGGAGAGAACCAAACTATAAACTACAGAGAATACAGCAATATCTTATGTCATAAATGGGAGTGCATTCAGTGTGGTATAGTGGTTACAGTGTCATACTACGACCTGGGAGATCAGGGTTCAAATCCCCACTTGACCATGAAGCTCACTGGATGACCTTGGGCCAGCCGCTGTCTCTCAACATAATCTACCTCACAGAATTGTTGTGAGGATAAAATCACGTTTGTACATCACCTTGTGCTTGTTGGTGGGATACAAATGTAATAAATTAAAATAAACTGTTCTTTTTTCTCACAGTTTGCATGAGCATGAGCAGATAGGGCCCTGCAAGCCTGCCAAGATCCATAGAAGCTGCACACACAAAAAAGACAACTAGAACAGCAACAGCTTCATCTAGCAACTAATATGGGAGAAGGATTCAAGAGAAGAAAAACAGTAGCATAAATTACAATATCTGACCATTTATCTCATAGCCACAACCCAGCATAGAGCCAAGTGCACTTAAACCAGTGTATTATGCCCTTCAGTTATATGAGCTTAAAGTATATGAGACTGTGGCCAACATATATGAATTTAAAAGCAAATGCATTGGTGTCATATATAGGCTGTTCTTGTACTGTAGGTGTTATATGTAATGTAGGATCCAACTTACGTCTCCTTGACACCTGTGTCAGGTAAGACTGTGCAAGTGCTAAACCAGTATCCAGACTCAGAAACGGCTTGGAGAAGACAATAAAGTCAAATGTAATCCTTATAAGATGGAGGCCCTGTGGTTAAGTGGTTCTCATTCAGGGAACTAAGACTGCAGTCTGCTCTCAGTGAGGTGGCACCCCCTTTGAGAAAACAGGTGTGGAGCTTGGGGGTAACTCCTTGATCCAGCTTTGTCAGTTTGAGATCCAGATGCGTTTGTAGGCTCAGAGTGTCTTTTACCAGCCTTGGAGCCCATTCCTGGGCAATAGCCTGGCCACAGGGGCCCATGCTCTGGTAATGTCCCATTTAGATTGCTAAAATGCATTGCACATGGGGTTGCCCTTGAAGAAGACTAATGGAATCCTGAATGCCCTGGGGGAGTTCCCAGTAGATAAAGCAGGTGACCCTGTTGAAGCCATGCTATGGAACGACAAGATGCATTGGGCTCTTGACACGGTTGCCTCAGAGTGTCCACTCCAGCACTGTGGAGCCCACTTTGCACCTTGGTACACCAGCAAGCTACGGGCAATGAAACAGGCTGGATGATGGCTAGAGCGCAAGTGGTGAAAGCCGTGCAGTGAGGCTGATCAGGCACGAGTAAAACATCGTAACTGTGCCTACTCTGTGGGGGTGAGGGCAGTGAAGAAGGCCCACTTCTCTGCCACCATTGCATCCTCAAGTAGCCATCCAGTGGAGCTTTTCTGTGTAGTCGGGGTCTGTTGACATCAACTGCAGGAAATTGAGTTGTAGACCCTTTGGAGGCCCACTGTGAATTGTTTGCAAGGCACTTTGAGGGTAAAGTTGCTTGCCTCCATAGCAATCTTAATGCCCATCTACATCTACTGTAGTCCCCAGTGAGGTGTCCAGTGCAACATCTGCTGCAACTTCTTGGGATCAGTTTCAGTTGACGTGCCCTGAAGACATGGACAAGGTGCTTGCGACAATGTGGCCAGCAACGTGTCCTCTTGACCTTTGCCCTTTTTGGCTTATTAAAGCATGCTGAGGGGGTATGACTGAGTGGATCCAGGGTGTGGTCAATGGGTCATTGCGGGAGGGAGTAGTTCCAGCCACCCTGAAAAGGTAGTTATCCAACCGCTCCTGAAGAAGCCCACCCTAGTAGACCCATTGATTTGTGACAACTACTGCCCAGTTGCAAATACCCCCTTTTTAGGAAAGATGATGGAGAGGGTTGTGGTACAGCAATTGCAAGTACTCTTGGGTGAAACAGATTATCCTGACCCATTCCAATCTGGGTTCAGGTCTGATTATGGGACTAAATCAGCCTTGGTCACTCTGATGGATGACCTTTATTGGGAGAAGGAAAAGAGGAGTGCAACACTGTTATTCTTCCTTGATCTCTCAGCAGCTTTTGATAATATTAACCATGGTATCCTTCTGAACTGACTTGGTGAGATAGTTATCGGAGGCACTGTTTTTCAGTGGTTCTGATTCCACCTCCAGGATCGTTTTCAGAAAACAGCATTGAGTGATTGTCTTTCGGCCACCTGGCAGCTGTGCTGTGGGGTGCCACAGGGTACCATCTTGTCCCCAATGCTGTTTAACATCTATTTGAAGCCCTTGGAAGTGGTTATCAGGAGATTTGGGTACGCTGACAATACCCAGCTCTCTTTCTCAGTAACATCTGAATCAGGAGAGGCTGTGCAAGACCTGGACCACTGCCTGGATTCAATGGTAGGCTGGATGAGGGCCAATAAACTGAATTCCTGCGTGCAGATAATTGGTCAGTTGCCTGCTTTGGATGGGGTCGTATTCCCTCTGAAAGAGCAGGTTCGTAGTCTGGGGGTGCTCCTGGATCCATCTTTGTCGCTAGAGATCCAGGTGACCTCAGTGGCTAGGAGTACCTTTTACCAGCTTCGGCTGGTGAGACAGCTGTGTCCGTTTCTGGACTGGGTTAGCCTGACCAAGGTTGTCCATGCACTGGTAACCTCCAGGTTAGGCTACTATAATGCGCTCTATGTGGGGCTCCCCTTGAGGTTGGTTTGGAAGCTGCAACTAGTGCAAAATGCGGCAGCACAACTGCTCACTGGGGCAGGGTTTCACCAACATGTCAGCCCGCTGCTGAAAGAATTGCACTGGCTCCCATTAACTACTGGGCTAAGTACAAGATTCTGGTTTTGGTGTACAAAGTCCTATACAGCTTGGGACTAGGATACCTGAGAGAGCGTCTTATACTTTATATATCCAGCCGATCACTACACTCTGCCGGTGAGGGCCTCCTGCAGATACCATCTTATCAGAAGGTCCATTCCGCACAACGTAGGAAGTAGACCTTTAGCGCTGTGAAACCTACCCATTGGAATTCCTCCCCTTAAATATTAGACAGGTGGCATCTCTGTTGTCTTTTCAGAACCTACTGAAGACTTTCCTCTTTCAACAAGCCTTTTAAGTAGAGACCTTATCCCAGTCTGCGTCTGTGTTGGAATTACTTTTTAAGACGTTTTTAAAGCTTTTTTTTTTTTTTAAAAAAGATGTTTTTAACGATGTTCTGTTTTAATATATTTTTAATGTCTGTTTTTATGATGTTTTATAGTGTTCTTAGTGTTTTTGTTTGCTGCCCTGGGCTCCTACTAGGAAGAAAGGTGGGATATTAATTTTAATTAATTAATTAATTAATAATTTTAACAACAACAACAATTAATAGAAGAAGGGTGCTGCATAGAATCATAGAAGAGTAGAGTTGGAAAGGGCTTGTAAGGCCATCGAGTCCAACTCCTGCTCAATGCAGGAATCCACATTAAAGTGTACCTCACAGGTGGCTGTCCAGTTGCCTCTTGAATGCCTCCAATATTGGAGAGCCCACCACCTCCCTAGGAATTGGTTGCAGTGTTGTACTGCTCTAACAATTTTTCCTGATGTTTTCAGAACATCCTGTTTCCTGTAATTTGAATGCATTATTCTGTGTCCTGCCTTCTAGGATGATTGAGAAGAGATCTTGGCCCTCCTCTGTGTGACAACCTTTCAAGAACTTGAACAGGGCTATCATATGTGCCCAGTCTTCTCAAGGGTAAACATGCTCAGTTCTTTCAGTGTCTCCTCAAAGGGCTTTGTTTCCAGTCCCCTTATCCTTGTTGCCCTCCTCTCAACCTATTCCAGTTTGTCTGCATCCTTCTTAAAGCATGGTGTTCAGAACTGGACACAGTACTCAAGATGAGACCTAACCAGTGCTGAATAGAGGGGAACAAGTACTTCACGCAATTTGGAAACTATACTTCTGTTAATGTTGCCTAAAATAGCATTTGCCTTTTTCACAGCCACATTGGACTGTTGGCTCATATTTAGCTTGTGATCAACAATAATTCCAAGATTCTTGCATGTAGTATTGCTGAGCCAAGTATCCCCCATCTTATAACTGTGCACTGGGTTTCTTTTTCCTAGGTATAGAACTTTGCACTTATCCCTGTTAAATATAATTCTGTTGTTTTCAACCCAATGCTCCAGCCTATCAAGATCTGTTTCTGTCCTCCAGGGTATTAGCTATTCCTCCCAATTTTATATCATCTTCAAATTTGATAAGTGTTCCCTGCACCATCTCATCAATGGCATTATTAAAAATGTTGAACAGCTGCCTCTTTGGTTCTGGGCCCAATGTGTTGGTAACAATCTTTAAAGCCTTAAATGACCCCAATACTTGACAAAGTGTCTCTCCTCATACCAGCCTGTATGTGTCTTAAGATCTGTTATGTATCTATAAGGGAGACAGCCTTCTTTGCTATGGTGCCCTGATGGTGAAACACCCTTCCAAGTACACATATGATGAGCACTGACAGTTTATCCAGTCTTTTTAGTTGTGTAGTCGGTCCTATTGTGTTTTCTGGCTTCTTAAAAGTTGTTTGACTGCATTGTACGGATGTTATATTTTATGGTTGTATGTATTACTGTGTATACCACCCTGGTATCTAATGAGATGAATGATAGTTTAAACATCTTTTAATAATAAGTGAATAATAAACTGTTTACGAAATTCTCCTTTATTTTTATTGAATAGGGAAAACTCAGAGCAGACAATGGAACACTCTTATGCACGCAGCTCATGTGTAAGCATGAAATCTGGAGTGAGTTTAGGTATTGATTGATTGATTGATTGTATTCATATACCGCCCCATAGCCGAAGCTCTCTGGGCGGTTTACAATAACTAAAAACATTAAAAACAAATATACAAATTTAAAAACACATCTTTTTAAAACAATTTAAAACACAATTTAAAACACATGCTAAAATGCCTGGGAGAAGAGGAGGTATTGTCCTTGGGTTTTAGAAGTTCCATAACTTTGGTCAGGCCTGAATTATTTTATTAATAAAAATAGCAATGAAAAAAATGATCATGGGCTTCTGAAATACAATGGAGCCTTGACTGATATTCCTAATGCAGATGAGTTGTTAATTGCTTCTGAACAGAATTAAATCCACTCTTCATTGTTTCAAATGTATAGCTTCCTATTGTGTTTAAAGGCCACCTTAAAAAAATCGGATAGAACTAATTAAGAATAATTTTTTTCTCCTTGAAAATTCTATGCCTCATGCCCAGAGGATGAATCATACCATCTTAAAATACTCTTAAACGAAATAACCTTCGACAGGATAGCATTTTGTTGCTATACAAAGAAACCTTAAGTGACTTGATAAAAATCTATAAATGCATTTCTAATAGTGCCTGTAAAACAGAAGTAGCCAAACTTGTGCTTTCTGGATGCTGTTGAACCCCATCTCCCATCATCCCTGACCACTGGGGTTGATAGGAGTTGTTCAACATCTGGAGGGCACCACGGTAATTACCCCTGTTCTATAATATACATTTTCTGACTTAAAAGGATTTACTACATATGATTGTTATCACTATAAAGAAATATTCCTCAAAATACTAAAGATGTATACAATATTCATGTCCTACTTGCAGTCAAAAGTCAGGATATTGAATAAGTTACTAAAGTTAAATAACAGTATCTGTCACTATGATTTATATGTGCCTCACAATTCTTCAGCCATTCATTCTCACAAGAAACTTGAAAAGCAGGTCACTAGTGATTTCCATCAGAGCAACTTGTCAAAGATAACCTCTTATGACTGAGTGGGCACAGGACCTGTATATTCAAATTCTCATCCAATAATAAGGCATTTCTTACTGTAATCTTTCCATTTATTTGTAGAATAAAAAGACAAAGGCCATTACTTTGCTAAATCTCAACTAGGAAGCTTTCCTAAGTTCAAGAAAAAACCTATTTGCTTTACCTTGATTGAGCTTAGGAAAGCTCAAACACTGGCTAATTCAGACTAGCAAAAAGCACACTAGCAGAGCAATCCTATGCTTGTCTACGCGTAAGTAAGCTTTGACTTATTCCCAGTATGTAAAGGATTACAGCCTTTGAGTAAGGAGCTCTCAGACCAGCCTGCAGCACCATTAACAAACCAATGAAGTCCAAAGTGGTTTGTGCTTACAACATGCATTACCGTGTAAGTGCCTAGAGAACCCAAAATAAATAAATAATGAAGGCATTTTTAAGATATAGCCTACAAGGTTTCTAACTGCAATGGCACAGCCATGCATAAAGAAGCATATCATTAAGCAGATTCAGGCTCCTACATAGGCCTTGGGTGGAACATTAAAGGGGCAATTGCTAGCCTCCACGTATCTTCTTGAAATACAATATTGTGTTCATTTTCCAATACAGGATGAAACATAAAATCTCGCAGCCACAAGAGTGCTAATTGATGAACCTGTGTGAAACTGTATTACACCAATTTTGCAGGATCTGCACCGGCTGCTTTTATGTTACCAGGCCCAATACAAAATCTTAATGCTGATAACATTATTATCTGTATTCATAAAAGTGTTTATCTTTTGTTGTTGGTTTTAATCATTTTATAATGTGTTTACTGTTGTGAATTGTATTTTGTTTTATATAATGTATTGTAAACTGCTCTGGGCAGGGCCAGTTACAGGTTTCTGGGGGTCCCTGGGCACAGTGGGCCCCTCACCACCACCAGTCCTGCTCACCTTCTCCTCAGGGGCCTGCCGGTGCTGCTACTTCTTCCTCCTCCTCCTCAGCGCTTTCCCATCCCTTCAGCAGCTGGAAGCTTCATGTGCTCTTCCATGAGCCCTTCTGCAGCCATCATCATGTTGGGCCTCTATGATGTGGGAAACTTTGCCTCACAAACACCGTAGTAGCTATGGTGTCTGTGAAGCGAAGTTTCCTGAGCCATGAAAGCTGCTTCCAAGGGAGCAGGGGCCAATGTGTTTTTGGTGGCGGCAGCCACAGAAGGGCTTGCGATGAACCACCCAGAACCTCCAGCCACTGAAAGGATGAGTGAGCACTGAGAAGGACGTAGTGGTACCAGCGGGCCCCTGAAACCACAAAGATGGGAAGTAATGACTGGGCCCAATGGTGAGGGGGCCCTGTTTGCTCCTGGGCCCTCAGGCCAGTGCTCAACCTGGCCGCCCACTGGCCCCGGCTCTGGCCCTGCAATATAAAATTGGCCATCCCAATTTTTGATGGAGGGTGATTATAAATTAAAATCTCAAGGTTGCCATGGACATTCCTACTCTTTAAATCACTGTGGGGTTGGGACTGACGTAGAGCCACAATAAAAAATTAACCAGTGGCCCTAAAATCCCCCCCCCAAAAATTCTCAAGCATTTTTGGAAGCCTTTCTTTATCATGTACATCTTGTTGAATCCACTCATTACTGTGACATACCTTCATAGGTCCCAACTTCAAGAAGAGTCCCACTTTTCTCAAGCTCAAGAAACTCCCCCACAGTTAGAAAGTTATAGTCCACACCAGGCACTTCTCCTTCTCGTGGAGGACGTGTTGTGCCTAACATAAAACAAACAAAACAAAAATGAGTGTTCATGTCTCAATACGACCATCAGAAGGAAACAAGTATCACATTAAGATACCACTGATAGAAATAGAATATTAGTGGAACCGCCACCATACAATTTCCATTATTCCAGACAACTGGTCATTCTGGACAGTGCTGATGGAATCCATGAACATCTGGAGGGCCACTCGTTCCCCAACCCTGTGCTAGGAGGATTTTCCATACTGTCCTACAGATTTTCTGTTTCACTGTAGCCTGACACTTGCCCAACTATGTTATATTGGGCTCTGGTGCATGTTATCTGCAAGATACGCTTGGATGGAAACCATTTCTTAAGCTGGCCTTTACAGGGAAACTCCATAGAATATATGCATATTCACACCACTCCCATATTCTTTTACTTATATTGGGAAGTTATACTGGGAAACTTGGACTAAATTTGCTTTATTTAATTTCACAAAGCTTTCCTCAACAACCCAATATTTATATGAAATATTTATTAACATCCACCCCCACATTTTCCATCTCTCTCTTTTTATGACAACTCTTAACAATTTGTCATTTCTCTCCACCTTTATTTGCATCATATCATCACACGCATCAGAATCGCAGATTGATGTTCTAAGATATTTGAATAGTTCTATTTGTTTCATATCATTGTTCTTAATTTCCCGGGCATGCTGAAATTTAAATGATACAGATGCCTTTCAATATCAACATAGGGTTGTCTGTTGAAACACACTGCATGAATTATAAATTCAGACAAACTTAGATATAATGGGTTGGATCTAGCGAAACATCAGTGGAAGGGGATGGGTGGAAGGTGAGCTCTGGCTCCCCAAAGAGGCTTCATCCTTATTTTTGGCATTACTCCCTCCCCTTTTAGCACCACAGCCCACCACATTCAGCAGGGTCCCCCAATCATTAGGAAAGGCTTTTCAAGGTTTGGCGGAGGGTGCCAGCGGAAGAAAGGGGTAGGAAAGTCACCTTCTACCCACTCCTTTTTGCCAATGATTCTCAGGTTCCAAGCCATTAGGTATAACCAAGGAAATGTTAAGTGTATCTGTGTCCCATTAATTTCACTGGGAGAGTTACACATATTGAGCTTTTTTCTGACTGAAACAAGTAATTTTTTTTAAAAGGTGCTTTAGATATATATAACCAAAATACAGTTCGCCCCACACATGCTTGAGGAGAGGAGGAACAAACAAATCAAGGTAGGCAACGAAAATAAAATATTTTCCATATTATTGAGACACAGATGAAATATTTTAAATTTTGCATGTTCTACTTCAGCAATGAATGCTCCAAGCAAAAACAAACAAATTTGGATCACATGGAGTTTGTTCTTACATGAACAAATTAAGCCCATTGCTCATCCAGGATTCTCAGAGAACAAAGAGCTGCCTGGGATGTTGATTTATTCATTGACACTTAGATTGACCCATTCCATTTCATCTGGTTTTACTTGTGGTCTGGAGATAAATGCACCTAGAACAGGCTTGTACCTTCTGGTAACTTAAAGATAGCAGTTTACAGTTTAACTTAAGACAGAGTTTCACTGACAAGTCTCTTTCTCTCCCCCCCCCTCTCATTTTGTGGGATCAACAGGGCTACAAACACCCACATTGTTGGGTAGTGCAATGATTACTCTCCGTTTCATTGCATCTAAGCAAATGCTCCCAACTGCAATTCAGAAAGAGAGGAAAGAAAACAAGGGGCAAGGGAATTCCTTCCTCCTCTTTTCTGTAGTGAAACGACAGGCTGCCGGCTGGACACACGCCTGACAGATGGCATTTCAAAGGGTTTTTATGAACCATCTGGTGTATACACAATGACTACAAACCACACTTACTACCAACCCAGGAGCTTTTCCTGTTCCATGCTATTTAAGAGGAGACAGAGAAAAATAGGCAAACCAAATTCAGTGTCTTTCTCCACATCGTCTTACATTAGCAATAGCCACCCTTTTCCACACTGAGTTCCTGAACAGGGAAAACCCAAGTTACACAATTAATTTGTATCCACTGTATTGGAGACCACCACTCTACCTTTCCAGGAAAGTTTTGAGATAAGAATGGGTTAAGCAACAGATTTTATAGAAACATTTTCTTTTCATGGAATAGTTTTATGAAAGAGAAATCCCTAGTTTGAGTTTTCCTTTCAGCACAAACTGATTGCCAAAAAAAGTCAGAGAAATTAATAGAGGATTTAGTAGAGCAATTAAAACACTGGCTATTGAAAGGAAAGGAAATGTGGAAAACATTCACAAAAAGGCACAGAAATTTTCAGAAACATTTAGCAAAACTTTGAAACAGTCTGTAAAATAAAACAAGAAAATATTCCCAAGCAAATGTAAGCTTCTTGTTATTAATTACGCCCACAGAGATTTTTTTTAAAAAAATTGTGTTTCACCATTTTCAGACCACCTTTTCACCAATGTCTCTGTAAATCCCATAGCAAATGCAAAACATCACAAGAATTACTTGGTATGACAACAGAATCGGTTTGGGAGACAGGCATCTTTACCCTTAACAAGCTGTTTAGCTAAATTTAGAAAGCAGTAAGATTTAAATCTAGGGCATTAAAATGTTTAGAAATTAACAAACTGTACTGCCATTGAATGCATTTTTGGCCTGATTGTTTTTCAGAGTTTGGCAGCATATTTAATATCTACCATCCTGGATCCCCAGATGTGATCGTCAGCTCTCCTTTTTCACTGCAGGAAGGGAAAAAAATAAGAGTGGTGCAGAATGCACTGAATAGAATGGTGTTGACATGAGGTTCTCCCACTCCACATATTCCTGTTCAAACAGGAATAACTTCTAGTAACATAAAAATGTTCATTTTCTTTACCATTTTTTTAGCCACTTTTCCAAATAAGCTGAAGAGGTGAATTAAAAAAAAGTGGTTGAGCAATATGCCATTTAAATGTGACAGCAGTGGTGTGAAGCCACTTTTATGTGAGTTCATACCTCAGTACTGTTATAAAATCTAAAGGAGCTTTGCCCAACCTGTTGCCCTCCAGATGTTTTGGTCTACATCTTCCCATCAGCCCCAGCAAGCATGGCCAATGGTCAGGGATGATGGAAGTTGCAGTCCAAAACATTGGGGGAAACAAGGTTGGGGAAAGCTGATCTAAGAACTTCATTGGTCCTTAGAGTCCAGATGTTCTCCCTGATCCAGAACTGTATAAGTACCCATGTGATTAACTATGTCTATATAAGGGGGGTCTTTAACTATTCCAGTGGCTCCTAAACTGCCACATTAATGTCTAAAGGTCACAATAGTTTGCAGACAAACCAATAGCTTGTCGCACCCAACCAAAAACACTTGACAGGACTCCTAAATTAGACCTCAGCCAGTAAGATATTCTGAAAAATCACAGATCTCTCTCTCTCTCTCTCTCTCTCTCTCACACACACACACACACACACACACACACACACTCTCATTCACTCACTCACACACAAATTTCTTTTGTGTGTGCAAGGTTTCCTGTTAGGTTGCTTAATAAATGTTGACACCCTGAAGCTAAATTAATCAGAAACTTGCTTACTATAATCTTAGGACAACACTTCAACAAGCCTGTATTCAGTCACCTCAATTACGTTCACGTTAGATTAAAACAATTATCTGATATTGCACAACAATTAAAGTATATACACAATCCTCAGAGAGTAGTTTAGGTCTGGGTATGAACAAGTGAGAACAGCTGCAGCTTTTACAATGGGCTGACTGTTCCTTCTAGTAAAACTTTTCTTGCTTTTGTATGTGTCTCTGCTGATTTGGAGATGAGTGTTTGCCTCCCATCTTTTCTCCTGGGCCCCTTTTTAGAAGGCCAAGAAGAGAGAGGAGTGAGTTTTTGCTTTGTAATTTGCTAATGTATTTTTATTGGATGTTGTAATTGCTGCTTTTTGTAAATTGTATTGTTTTTATTGATGAATTTTTATATTTGTGTTTATTTTTTGTAAGCCGCCTTGAGGGCCTTTTGGCCAAAAGGCGGGGTAGAAATAAACAACAATAATAATATTAATAATAATTTTCAGGACTTCATAAACAATGCTGTGATCCATTCCTGGTTTATTTCACTGGTTTGATACCTGACATTAAGCCAGATGTAACAGGGAACATCAGCTTAATACAAACAGGACCTTAGAGTGCTTGGTCCCAGCAATTGTTTGTAGCTTTGTAAACCATGGTCATAAAACCTCAAAAGAATAATCTGAACTGGGTGTATATTTGTAAAATATTGTGGAAGTCCCCAACCTTTTTTGGATGAACCAAATATCTAAATTCTTCTAGGTAATCTAGGAATCAGCCCCCTCTCTCCTACAGCAACATGGCAGGTGCTTCCCTGTAGAACAATCTGACATCACTCTAGAACATGTGCATGAAGGAGCCACCTGGATTAGGTCAATGAAATGGCTCCTTGTTGCCCTGCCAAACAACATTAACACCAGAAAGAAGCATGCCCCCACTACATTTCGCTCCTTTGAAAAATGTTCCTGAAGCTATATGCACCTCGGAGAAGGAATTTACATGGTATTGAGGTATGCACCACAGCCCACATTATTCACTTTTTATAGAAAAGGCTGTCTCTTGTCAGATTTGGGGGGGTTATTTTTTTTTGCCTCATTTCAGAATTCACATGTTCTGAAATGGGGCCAAAGGTTCACAAGGCTTACAATGATGCCCACATTGTTTAAATGCACATTACTATGATGCCACATTGTTTAAAAGCAATGCACATGAATGGGAGCATCCAAGGCTCTCTGCTGCCTGTGTCCTACCTATGTGGATGAGGTGTCCCCACGTAATATAGTAAGTAAGATGAAGTGAGATGGAGGATGGGGAGTGGGAAGGATTCCATCCAGTTTAGGAGACCTCTCAGTTCTGGTGCACTCCTGATGATGTAACTGAGAGCACGCTGGAGCCTAGAGGCTTCACTAATTTGAAATTAATCTAGAGAAAAAACCACTGAATGAATTTCTGGACACCAAGCTGATGTTTGCTGAAGTATTTTATAATTTTATTTTATTTTTAAAAAAAAAATGAATCCAACACAGTTGTGTCTGGCCATCACTCATTTGCCCAGAAGCAATTGCCAAATTGTTTTAGCCTGGCATCTTATTCAGAAACAGAAACCTGGCAGTCACAACACAAAATAAGCCAGGCAAATTTTAAGAAAATCAGCAGAGACACAGATACATATGTGTACGTTCTTTGAATCCGACAGTTTTTCTCAGGGATCAACTTCTGTCATTACATCTATATTTTACTACTTAACTAATTATGAAAGGGGAGGGAGAAGTGAATGATTGTCCTGAAACCCTTAGCAGAACAGCAGCAAAGGCAGGAGTGTCTTGTACTCAGATGAAAAACAGAGGAGGAAGAGGAAGGGGATTCTAGCAAAAATGTTCTGTGTCTAATACTGGGGTCCCCAATGTGGCATCCATAGGCACTACATTACCCCCAGAAACCCCCCTTTGGTGCCCAAAAAGAGCCCCTCCCCTCCCATTTTTAAATAGTTTTTTTTTAATTACCGTTGGGAGCGGCTGGCAGGGTGGATTATTTAAATCAAGACAATTTAAATAACTGATTTATATCAGCAAGAAAAAAAAGGCTGATTTAAGACTTTGAGCCATTTTGTGGTGGAGCCCATGACAGTTTCCCGTATTTCAAAATGTGTCTCTGGAATAAAAAAGGGTGAGGGACCCTGGTCAAATCATACAAGTAAAATCCTTTTTTAAAAAATCCTTGGAGCAGTTAACAAGTGTGCATTTTCAAGCTGCATAACACAAGCTAAGCAATGTATTTTGTCTATTAGCTCCCAGAAAGTCTTATGCCAAACTGTACAGACCTATCGGCATAAATCTGAACTTTTGTTGTTGTTGTTGTTATGTGCCTCCAAGTTGACTACGACTTATGGCGACCCTATGAATCAGTGACCTCCAATAGCATCTGTCATGAACCACCTGTTCAGATCTTGTAAGTTCAGGTCTGTGGCTTCCTTGATGGAGTCAATCCATCTCTTGTTTGGCCTTCCTCTTTTTCTACTCCCTTCTGTTTTACAGATATCATTTTGTTGTTGTTGGGTGTTTCTCCTTGTCGACTATTTAGAATCAGTGATATTGTTCTATTCTTCCTAACTGGAAGAATCTGAGATAGTTCTATCCCATCTCTACTGTGCACTTGGACGTAAACCTATCGCTGATTATACCTCCAATTCAGTGTGCTTCTGAATTCCATTTGCTGGAAACTTCAGGAGCGGAGAACACTGTTGTGCCCAGGTCCTGTTTGTGGGTGTCTCACTGGTATCTGGCTGGCTACTGTGAGAATAGGATACTAGACTGGATGGGGTTTGGCCTGTTCCAGCAGGCTCCTCATATGTTCTTATGCTATCCTGAAAATATTCAACAACACAGAGGATCCTGTACCACCCTTTTCATCCATGTCATTTAATATTGCTTTGCCTCTTCAGCATCTGTCACCTAAATCACAGTTAAATGGTGGGCAGAGGGAGATCAGCTGATGGCAACAAGAGAATGGAAGAGACGGAAACATTCTGCTCCATCTCCAGAAGAGGCAACCTAATTAGAGGCCAGGAATGAATTTGAACTATTTACTTGTGACACATTATTAGAACAACTATCCCAATAAACATTGACAAAAACCTGAAAAATATATCCATTCCAACACCTTAATACAAACTCTGTCAACACTGACTGTGTCTAACTAACTAATTATGCTGCATTGCTAAGCTATTTTTTACCTGGCTGGAAAGACTCAAGATTACAACAGACATCTAGCAACAGATGATAAAATGTTTTACTTTTGCAAAGAGACACCAAAACCTGACATCTCAATATCTAATAATAGCACTACTCTATGAGAGATGGAAAAGGCCAGCCACTCACAAAGCTTTCTCCTATTTTATTTCTGACCATTACACGACAGTTCCTGCATTGTTCACACCACCTAAAAGAATTAATCCAAGAGGATTCCTCAAGGAAGACTTGTTCCATAGATTTTGCCACAAAGGTAAATTATTACAAAGGTAATAATCAAGGTAAACATTCACTGAAATAGTGGGAAAATGTGAGCTGGTGGAAGTCTGTTCATGATTTTCTCTTCTTGTAAATTGCCAATGTGGTGCCCATGAGTACACATATACCTGCAGAGGCCTTTTCTGGTGCCCAGAGGCAGTGGCAGCTGGTAGCTCCATGTCAGTGGGGCAGTGGAATCCATTCCGGAATTTAGTCCAGACTTTCAAATAACTGTTCAAGGAGTTGAAACCTGTTCTTGAAATAGGTTAGGCACTTTGGACAGCTTCTTGGAAGTTCAGACTAAAGCTCGGAGTGGATTCCACTGTCCCATTGACATGGAATCACCAGCCGCCACTGCCCAGAGGGTCACCTTCTCTGCCTGTCTCTCCAGCTGAAATTAGGCTAGAAAGAAAGAGTTTGTTGTACCCAATAGTACAGGGGTGGCAATGTGTGCAGGTGGTGCCCACAATTTATCCAGTTTGCAAATGTGCCAAGGACCCAAAATGCTTGGCTCCCACTGGTATTCTTCCTTCCTTCTCCGAATTTCACAAGCTGCTGCCTCAAGCAGAAACCGAAGTGGATCCATTCTCCAGTAATGGATCTATTTTGCAGTAAGGAAGAGGAACAGCAACTGAATTTGGGCAGCACTGCAGCTATAGTGGAAACAGTGGGAGCAGATGATGATTCTGTCTTGCAAGCCAGGCTGCTTCTCCTCCATCTCGGCACACACATACTTGTTTATGGTGCAGGTAGGAAGAGGAGCCTGTCATTGCCCCCTTCTCTCTATAAACCTGTGTGTAAATGAAGAGGAACAGCTGCTGTCTGGGGAAGGGAGTCTTCTATTCCTTCTCTACTCCTGGCTGGGACTGTGAGTGAAAAAAGAATAACAGCTGCTGCTACAAGGCAATTCACGCTCTGGTCCTAAGGGCATTTGCCCTCAGAACAATGTTTGCACTTCACTGTAAACTACTGTCAGTTTGGTTCCTTTGCAAGGAGAAATATTTGATCCTATTTTCACTAAAAGTTGACAGATTAATTACTGTTACAGAACACTAGCAAAGCAGTTCAGGACACAGAAGTAAATATACAGAATATTAATCATACAAGATTTGGAGAATTTTAAAACAGCTGGCTAACTATTATACCTATAAACATCACTAGAAATAAAACATTACATTACATTTGTTAGGACTGAATTGAAACCCTCAGTGCCTGAAAAATTATAAGATCACTTGTCTTACCTAAACCAGCTTGGGCATCATGGGAAATAGAACCAAAGTGGCCTTTATTTGACTTCTGATATAAAATGGTGGTTTATTTCCTGGTGACCTGACCCTTACCTACATTCCAGTGGCTCGCATAATAAAAGCTGGTTTAAGCTGGAAACTTCCCTACTATGCATTTCTTATATCACATCTATGCTTATAACCTTGCTTATTGTTACAAATGTGCCTTGCATAGAAATGTCAAAAGCTGTTCCGCTGTCCCATGAACCTTGACTTGTAAAACCCTTTGATATGTAAGCAAAGTAATATCATGTCTGTCTCCAGTTTAGGGGGCGCCCGGTTGCAGCTGGGCCTCCCCTCTATAGTTGCCTTTGTCTGTTCCTGCATAGTGCTTATCTCAAGGACATGCGAAGTATGCAGACATAGAGTCTGAGAGATAGTCTTAATGTTTCCACTTTTGTCCTTCTCCCTGTACCCCTGTACCTCCTTTCATATGTCTCAAAGCTATAACATTTAGCAATTGCTTCTTTTGTATTTTATGACGTGAGCCCGATATTGTAAACTTCGGGGTAAGCCTATATAAACCCTAGAACACCAATAAACAAGGTTCCCATGCTGGCCTGCTTCGGCTTGTAAGTATTGGGTCCCCTTTGCAAAGGTTTTTGTCTCGTGTTACTTGATCTCTGATAGTGGGTTCATTTGCACTCAACTCCGCACTCTTCCCGGGTGTAATAAGCGAGTTGGGGTTGACAGGGCGACTTGCGTGTTGGGTTTGGACCTAACAATTGGGGGCTCATCCGGGATCCCTTGTGCGGACCCCCTTTTTGCCATTGCACCCCTTAATTTGATAACAGGCGCCACGAGAGAATTTTCTCGGTTATCAATAAAAGCGGGCGGCTTTGACACTTTGGGGATAAAGCACAGTTGAGGAAAAACCCGTTATCAGACATGGGAAATAAAGGGAGTGTGCCGGTAAAGGACAGCCCTTTGGGAATCATGTGTATGCTGTGGCAAGAGGAGGAATTGCCTGTGCGAAGGAGAGGCCTGAAAAAGAGAAAGATGATAGAGCTCTGTGAGGAGGAGTGGCCGCGGATGACTGCAGTGTCGGTGCCGGGTGAACGGTGGCCGAGGGGTGGGTCCTTTGAAACCGCTCCGCTACTGGGAGTGCGGAGACGGATTGGGGATACCCACCCTGATCAATTGGAATTCTGGCTCCTATGGAAAATAGGATCACAAAAATTGGATAGTCTTACTTTGAGAACCTTGTCTATTGAGGAACCCCCTCCTCATTATTTTAATGACGATACGTCAAGTAAAAGAACGGTCTTGAACCGTTCCATAATACCCTCTGCTCCGGATCCGCTCCCAGCTCCCGGGGGCAGAGATCCCAATCGGGAGGAAGGGGCCCTTTCATATGTGTCAGACGATGAGACAGATGAAAAGGGGAAGGAGAAGGGGGCCTCAGGGGGTATGGACACGCGCCAGCGAAAAAAGGAAAAGAAAAAAAAGAGGCAGAAGCGTTGGAGATGCCTTTGCTTGTACATGATCAGCCACACGTGGATGGCCACGGGGGTATCCAGCGTACCGAGGTGGTTGAATTAAAGAGTTGGTTGGAATGGGACTTGAAAGAATGGAGTAGAATGGCTGGCACTTTTGGGGAACAGCCAAGGAGAATCAGGGAACTGTTGGGCAGGTTGTTTGAGAGCCACAATCCGACATACTCGGATGTGGAACATTTGTTGAGAAGGGTACTGACAGGTGAAGAGCGTAGCAGGTTGTGGACAATGGAGACCGCATGGGCTGCGGAGGCAGCAGTAAATAGAGCTTGGTCGGACCGAGCACAAACGGCTGCAGCTTGGGCAGCGGGAGACTGGACGCAGCCTCGCCGCGCTCAGCTACAGACCGATAGGGATAGGATTTTGACACATTTGGAACGAATGTCACAGAAACCCCCCAACCAAGCTAAATTTATGGCGATCAAACAAGAAGCCAGTGAACCTCCCAGAAAATTCTGGTCACACTTGTTAGAGGGAGCACGTAGCTATACCAATTTGAACCCAGAAAACGTGCTGGATCATCCGACCCTCACTGCCAATTTTGTTCATCAAGCGCAGCCAGCGGTGAGGGATTATTTTTTAAATTTCAGACCCGGATGGGGGGGGGAGGCTGTGACTGTAATTTTGGAAGTGGCGGATTTTGTGTGGGATAAAGATAAGGAGAAAAGTAGAAAGAAGGAGAAGAAGGAGGATTTTGAAATGCTGGCTCTTGCAATAAGAGGCCAGCCAACAAATAGAGGATTTCGAGGCAGGGGAAGAGGTTTTCCGAGGGGGCCGAGAGCCAGAGACCAGAGAGGAAGGGGGCAGATGAGGCAATCGTGGCAGGGAGATAGGGCTTGTTTTCAGTGTGGAGATTACTCTCATTTAAGAACATAAGAACATAAGAAGAGCCTGCTGGATCAGGCCAGTGGCCCATCTAGTCCAGCATCCTGTTCTCACAGTGGCCAACCAGGTGCCTGGGGGAAGCCCGCAAGCAGGACCCGAGTGCAAGAACACTCTCCCCTCCTGAGGCTTCCGGCAACTGGTTTTCAGAAGCATGCTGCCTCTGACTAGGGTGGCAGAGCACAGCCATCATGGCTAGTAGCCATTGATAGCCCTGTCCTCCATGAATTTCTCTAATCTTCTTTTAAAGCCGTCCAAGCTGGTGGCCATTACTGCATCTTGTGGGAGCAAATTCCATAGTTTAACTATGCGCTGAGTAAAGAAGTACTTCCTTTTGTCTGTCCTGAATCTTCCAACATTCAGCTTCTTTGAATGTCCACGAGTTCTAGTATTATGAGAGAGGGAGAAGAACTTTTCTCTATCCACTTTCTCCATGCCATGCATAATTTTATACACTTCTATCATGTCTCCTCTGACCCGCCTTTTCTCTAAACTAAAAAGCCCCAAATGCTGCAACCTTTCCTCGTAAGGGAGTCGCTCCATCCCCTTGATCATTCTGGTTGCCCTCTTCTGAACCTTTTCCAACTCTAGAATATCCTTTTTGAGATGAGGCGACCAGAACTGTACACAGTATTCCAAATGCGGCCGCACCATAGATTTATACAACGGCGTTATGATATCGGCTGTTTTATTTTCAATACCTTTCCTAATTATCGCTAGCATGGAATTTGCCTTTTTCACAGCTGCCACACACTGGGTCGACATTTTCATTGTGCTGTCCACTACAACCCCAAGGTCTCTCTCCTGGTCGGTCACCGCCAGTTCAGACCCCATGAGCGTATATGTGAAATTAAGATTTTTTGCTCCAATATGCATAATTTTACACTTGTTTATATTGAATTGCATTTGCCATTTTTCTGCCCATTCACTCAGTTTGGAGAGGTCTTTTTGGAGCTCTTCGCAATCCCTTTTTGTTTTAACAACCCTGAACAATTTAGTGTCGTCAGTAAACTTGGCCACTTCACTGCTCACTCCTAATTCTAGGTCATTAATGAACAAGTTGAAAAGTACAGGTCCCAATACCGATCCTTGAGGGACTCCACTTTCTACAGCCCTCCATTGGGAGAACTGTCCGTTGATTCCTACTCTCTGCTTTCTGCTTCTTAACCAATTTCTTATCCACAAGAGGACCTCTCCTCTTATTCCATGACTGCTAAGCTTCCTCAGAAGCCTTTGGTGAGGTACCCTGTCAAAAGCTTTTTGAAAGTCTAAGTACACTATGTCCACTGGATCGCCTCTATCTATATGCTTGTTGACACTCTCAAAGAATTCTAATAGGTTACTGAGACAGGTCTTTCCCTTGCAGAAGCCATGCTGGCTCTGCTTCAGCAAGGCTTGTTCTTCTATGTGCTTAGTTAATCTAGCTTTAATCATACTTTCTACCAGTTTTCCAGGGACAGAAGTTAAGCTAACTGGCCTGTAATTTCCGGGATCCCCTCTGGATCCCTTTTTGAAGATTGGCATTACATTTGCCACTTTCCAGTCCTCAGGCACGGAGGAGGACCTAAGGGACAAGTTACATATTTTAGTTAGCAGATCAGCAATTTCACATTTGAGTTCTTTGAGAACTCTCGGGTGGATGCCATCCGGGCCCGGTGATTTGTCAGTTTTTATATTGTCCATTAAGCTTAGAACTTCCTCTCTCGTTACCACTATTTGTCTCAGTTCCTCAGAATCCCTTCCTGCAAATGTTAGTTCAGGTTCAGGGATCTGCCCTATATCTTCCACTGTGAAGACAGATGCAAAGAATTCATTTAGCTTCTCTGCAATCTCCTTATCGTTCTTTAGTACACCTTTGACTCCCTTATCATCCAAGGGTCCAATCGCCTCCCTGGATGGTCTCCTGCTTTGAATGTATTTATAGAATTTTTTGTTGTTGGTTTTTATGTTCTTAGCAATGTGCTCCTCAAATTCTTTTTTAGCATCCCTTATTGTCTTCTTGCATTTCTTTTGCCAGAGTTTGTGTTTTTTATTTTCTTCATTTGGACAAGACTTCCAGTTTTTGAAGGAAGACTTTTTGCCTCTAAGAGCTTCCTTGACTTTGCTCGTTAACCATGCTGGCATCTTCTTGGCCCTGGCGGTACCTTTTCTGGTCTGCGGTATGCACTCCAGTTGAGCTTCTAATATAGTGTTTTTAAACAACTTCCAAGCATTTTCGAGTGATGTGACCCTCTGGACTTTGTTTTTCAGCTTTCTTTTTACCAATCCCCTCATTTTTGTGAAGTTTCCTCTTTTGAAGTCAAATGTGACCGTGTTGGATTTTCTTGGCAATTGGCCAGTTACATGTATGTTTAATTTAATAGCACTGTGGTCACTGCTCCCAAACGGTTCAACAACACTTACATCTCGCACCAGGTCCCGGTCCCCACTGAGGATTAAGTCCAGGGTTGCCGTCCCTCTGGTCGGTTCCATGACCAACTGGTCTAGGGAATAGTCATTTAGAATATCTAGAAACTTTGCTTCTTTGTCATGACTGGAACACATATGCGGCCAGTCTATGTCTGGGTAGTTGAAGTCACCCATTACTACCACATTTCCTAGTTTGGATGCTTCCTCAATTTCATATCTCATCTCAAGGTCTCCCTGAGCATTTTGATCAGGGGGACGATAGATCGTTCCCAGTATTAAGTCCCTCCTGGGGCATGGTATCACCACCCACAACGATTCTGTGGAGGAGTCTGCCTCTTTTGGGGTTTCGAGCTTGCTGGATTCAATGCCTTCTTTCACGTATAGAGCGACTCCGCCACCAATACGTCCTTCCCTGTCCTTCCGATATAGTTTATATCCAGGGATAACCGTATCCCACTGGTTTTCTCCATTCCACCAGGTCTCCGTTATGCTCACTATATCAATGCTCTCCTCTAAGACCAAGCACTCCAGTTCTCCCATCTTGGTTCGCAGGCTCCTAGCATTAGCGTACAGGCACTTGTAAGCAGTGTCTCTCTTCAAGTGTCTTTGGCACTTGTGGTTAGACCTGTGGTAATTTTGCTCTTCTGAATTTATATCCTGTGCCCCTGCTCTCACAATGCCTACTTCTAGGCCTACCCCTTTTAAAATTTCAACATTTCTTTGGTTTTTATCCCAGGGGGGAGGTTTATTCCGAACCGGACCTTTCTCAGCTCCTGTCGGGTTTCCCCCCTCAGTCAGTTTAAAAGCTGCTCTGCCACCTTTTTAATTTTAAGTGCCAGCAGTCTGGTTCCATTCTGGTTCAAGTGGAGCCCGTCCCTTTTGTACAGGCCCGGCTTGTCCCAAAAAGTTCCCCAGTGCCTAACAAATCCAAACCCTTCCACTCGACACCATCGTCTCATCCACGCATTGAGACTGCGAAGCTGGGCCTGTCTGGCTGGTCCTGCGCGTGGAACCGGTAGCATTTCAGAGAAAGCCACCTTGGAGGTCCTGGCTTTCAGCATCCTACCTAGCAACCTAAATTTTGCTTCCAGGACCTCACGGCTGCATTTCCCCATGTCGTTGGTGCCAACGTGCACCACGACCACTGACTCCTTCCCAGCACTGTCTACCAAACTATCTAAACGACGGGCGATATCCGCAACCTTCGCACCAGGCAGGCAAAACACCTTGCGGTCTACACGCCCATCACACACCCCACTGTCTATGTTCCTAATGATCGAATCACCCACTACAAGGATCCCTCCAGCCCCTGGAGATATATCCTCGGCACGAGAGGATAGCTGCTCATCCCCCAAGGAATGGGTCCCTTCTAAGGGATCGTTTCCCTCTTCCTCAGCTGGATGCTCTCCTTCCCCGAGACCATCATTCTCCATGATAGCAGGAGAGCTATCATCCTTGGAGTGGGACATAGCTATAACATCCCTGAAGGCCTCCTCCACACACCTCTCTGCCTCTCTCAGCTTTTCCAGGTCCGCCACCTTGGCCTCAAGGAAATGAAGTCATTCCCGGAGAGCCAGGAGCTCATTGCACCGAGAGCACACCCACGACTTCTGTCCAACAGGCAGATAGTCGTACATGCTGCAGGCGGTGCAAAACACTGGAAAGCCCCCACACCCCTGCTGGCTTCTTACCTGCATAGTTTTGTTTAAGGTTTATTACGTCAATGGGTTGGAGACTGCGGTTTAGTTGAGGTTAGGGAACAGACGGGCAGAGTGGGGGGCCCTGGCCTCCTCGCCCTGCTGCCGAACTCGCTTTGCTGCTTAACTCGCCTTGATGCTTTGTTATCTGGGGCTCCCTCTAGCTCGTGGAGCAGGAAAGACTGTCCATGGAGGACAGGGAATGCGCAGTACACCCCTAACAACCCTTCTTACCCAGATTTTACAGGCACGAATGCAGAGTTTCTGCCCCCACCTCCACCTGCCGCTCAACAGACACCGGCTTCATGGGACCAGTACGGCGGGCGCCAAGCGAACCAGCAATGACTAAATGTGGATAGGGAGGGGCTGGGAGCGGGGCTAATGAATCTTATGTCTCTGGCAGGTTTCTTTCTCTCTCTCTCCCAATCCAAGAACCCAGACTGTCCTTAAACGTGCAGGGGCAGGATGTGACTTTTCTGGTGGATACTGGAGCCACATACTCCCTGATAAATGTTGCTTCTGATAATTGGTTAAGTAAAGAAGTGAAAATGACAATGGGGGTAGACGGAAACCCCACACCTATGTGCATAACGTCACCATTGCAAGTAAAATACAATGATAAAATGTTTAACCATGTTTTTCTTTATTCTGCTTCATGCCCTATTTCTCTAATGGGCCGTGACATGTTATGTAAACTGGAGGCTACCTTAACCTTCACCCCTGACGGGGTGGGCTTGTTGATGAGTGTATTGGGGGTGCCTGTGGGAACCACAGCTAAACACAAACATCTAGGATACAGCTTACCAGAAGATCTCGCTGACTTGCCGCCCGACTTGTGGGGCACAGAGGATACGGATGTGGGACTGCTGCGATCGGTAAGCCTTGTCAGAATTCAGGTAAAGCCATTCCTTCCGCCACCCAACGTTGCTCAGTATCCTTTGTCATTAGAAGCAAGAGAAGGCATACACCCCATAATTGAAGGTTTTATTGCAAAAGGAGTCATCCGGCCGCAGCGAACCCCCTGCAACACGCCTATTCTACCTATAAAGAAACCCCCAAAGAAACCCGGAGATCCAGTCCGGTGGAGATTTTGTCAGGACTTGAGGGCGGTAAACAGGTATGTGATCCCTTTACACACTGTTGTTCCAGACCCGGTGACAATCATCAGTCAGATTCCATGGGACGCGAAGTGGTTTACCGTCATTGATCTAAAAAATGCCTTTTTCAGTATCCCACTCCACCCAGACTCACAGCATTTGTTCGGGTTCGAATGGGACCAGCGCTCTTTTGTTTGGACCCGAATTCCTCAGGGATACTGCGATAGTCCCGGGGTGTTTAGCCAGTGTCTACGGGACGACCTCGAGGGGTTCACCCCAAAAGGGGGTTCAGTTCTTGTTTTGTACGTTGATGACATCTTGATTGCGAATGGACACCAGGGGGCGCTGCGAGAAGACGGTAAGGCTTTCCTGTTATACTTACATTCAAGGGGTCATAAAATCGACCCGAAGAAAATTCAGTGGTTATCAGAGAAAGTTAAATACTTGGGGTTCATTCTAACGCCAGAGGGGCAACAAATGGATCCCGGGCACGTTTCCACTATACAGAATTGCCCGCTCCCAAAGACGAAGAGACAGTTAAGAGGGTTCCTAGGACTGATCGGGTTTTGTAGACCGTGGCTGCCATCCTGTGGAGAATTGAGCAAACCGGTACACGCACTTACTGCAAGTAAAGCTCCTAATTTGATACAATGGAGCCGGGACAATGAAAAGGCGTTTGAATTACTAAAACAGAGTGTAGCCACGTCTATGTCTCTGAAACCGCCGAATTACGGTAAACCCTTTCATTTGTTTGTCCATGAAAGATCGGGGGTAGCTAGCGGAGTCCTGACGCAACTGTATGGTCCCAGTCACTTTCCAGTGGCGTTTTATTCACAGCAAATTGACAATGTGGCTCGCGGGACCCCCACATGCACACGCACGCTGACAGCGGCGGCTTTACTCTTGACCAAGGTAAAAGGATTGACCCTCGGTCATTCCACTACTGTCTGGACTTCGCATGCACTTTCAGCTTTATTGCGAAAAGGTACCACGCAAGTGTTTTCAGCGCAGAGACAACAACAGCTGGAAGTAGAGCTGCTAGAGGATCCTAACGTGCGGTTTGAACGTTGCGGACCGTTAAACTGAGCCACCCTTCTGCCTGAGTTGCCTCCGCCTTTCCCGGACCATGACTGCGTACAAGTGTTGCAATCCACCTTGCAGATCAGACCTGATCTGTCTGATGAACCGCTACCGGAATCGGATGCCATTCTCTTCACGGACGGCAGTTCCTATTACCAGGATGGGGTAAGATACACGGGGTTTGCAATAACAACACAATGGGAAGTAATAGAGGCAGCAGCGCTCCCGGGACGATGGGGAGCACAAGCGGCAGAGATCTACGTTCTAGCCAGAGCATGCCAGTTGTCGGCAGGCAAAAAGGTGACCATCTTCACAGATAGCAGGTATGCTTTCGGGGTCATACATTGTCATATTCATTTGTGGAAGTACAGGGGGTTTACAACTGCTGGGGGCAAACCAATCCAACATCTGGAACTTGTGCAAAAGTTGTTACAAACTATTCTTGAACCTTTACAGCTAGCAGTGGTGCATTGCAAAGCACACACCAAGGAGCAAGATCCTGTGACACTAGGAAATGCCCTTGCAGATCAAACTGCGCGCCAAGCGGCATTGTTTCCTATAAGCATGCCAACTTTGGCGCTGGTAACCACTGCTTTTGTCCTGCCTGTATCTGTTTCAATACCCCCGCAGGAACTGAAGCGATGGACTGAGCTAGGAGCGATCCTGAAGCAGCAGTTATGGACTATGCCCGACGGTCGAGCATGCCTTCCCAGAGCTTTGTACCACACAGCAGCGAAATGGTTCCATGACCATGGGGGTCACTATGGTACACATGCGCTAGTGGATTTGATCACGCGCTTCTGGTATGCTCCCGGAATTCAACCAGTATGTGGTGCAATAGTGAAAGCATGTCACATTTGCCAAGCAAACGGCCCAGCTTTACCAAATAGGGCCCCGCAAGGGGGTAGACCCGTACCAGCTGCACCATTCTTACACATTCAAATTGACTTTGTTGATCTCCCTAAAGCAGAAGGAAAGAAACACCTCTTGGTCATGGTATGTCCCTTAACAGCATGGATAGAGGCATTCCCAACCACAAATGCCACCGCCGCACCGGTGGCCAAATTACTACTGAAAGAAATAATACCACGGTTCGGGGTTCCAGAGGTAATAGACTCAGACCGAGGAACACACTTCACGGGACAGATTTTGGCAAAAGTTGAAGAAGGTCTGGGAATTAAACATCTATTTCACACTGTTTATCATCCACAATCGTCCGGGGCGACGGAGAGACAGAACCGGGAAATTAAGACTGCATTGGCTAAGTATACTCAGGAAACAGGTTTAAGGTGGCCTCAGGTACTCCCCCTCGTTCTTTTCCATTTGCGTACCCGCCCTACCCGAGCCTTAGGGCTCTCGCCGTTTGAATTAATGTATGGCAGGCCTCCAACAAAAGGGGGGAGCTTGCCAAATGTGGATGTTTCACTATTGGGGGGGGGATCACAAAGCTGTATCCCAGTATCTTTCTCTGCAGAATAGAATCCGTGAGTTGTGGAAAACCGCCGGATCTACCAAGACGGTGCCCCTTGAGGATCAAGTTCATCCATACCACCCTGGGGACTTTGTGTGGGCAAAGAAATTCGTGAGGGGCGATTCTTTGCAGCCAAGATACACAGGACCACATCAAGTCCTCTTAACTACACAGGCAGCCATCTTCCTGGAAGGACGGAAGTCGTGGATACATCATTCCCACGTAAAGCCTGCTGTGGTAGCGGCATCTCCACCTCCCCAGGTCCCCAAGATACGCTTGCAGAGGAACGAAGAAACTGGCCAGTGGCAGGCGGCCCAACTTCCCTTCCAGGACGCAGACATAGAGTAATCATCAACGCAGAAATGCCCCGGCAAGGATGGAGGATGTCTGCCTATTTGTGGGTCGCGGGCGTCTTGCTTCACCACGCCTGGCCTCTTTGTTGCCCCTCCAATGTGAAAATATGCAGTGACAATGACTATTATTATCTAAAAGACTTTGGACGAACAATTCCGAAAACACAGGACTGTCCAGATCCCTTTCTGTACGATGTGGACCAGATAAAGGAAGGGATGGTGAAGGCTGACATTGCGGGACGTTTATGTCATAAAGCAGCTGTTATATTGCAACACAATTACACAGGCAGCTGGATAGTACATTGCATCCATGTGGAAATTGAATGGCCCATCAGACTCGCACTTCGGTGCAGACAATATCACCCTATGCCTAACTATGGTTGTCCCCCTAATGTGGATGTAAAGTCCATAAGAGCAGAGTATAACATGCTCACTTTTCAGACACAAGATAATAGAATTACTTTTCAGCTCCAGACAACAGAAAAACAGAAGTTTTGTGTGGGTATTGGTATACCATCCTGTTATACATGGCTGAATGATAAATTAGGGGCACAGAAACCCTCACAGAACCAGGTAACACAAGCTACACGTGAAAGAAAAACATTAGGTGGCTTCAAACAAAGAAATACTAAAATAGGCGATGGGTGGGACGGAAACACGTTTGTTGCCTTAATGGAAGAGACAGCTCCCAAGAAGGGCACTTGTTATGTTTGTGCACACACACCACCACACGGACAGGCTGGAGTCCCCTTGACTGGGGCCCCTTTGCCGTTAAAAGAGTATCTTTCCTTTGCTTCACATTCAAGCTCACAGGAACTAGAAGGGGGGCTGGTTTTAAGCAGGCCCATCGCCAGATCAGTCTGCATAGGCAGCAGAAGCCAGCCGACGGGAGGGATGATGTGTGATGGCTTGATTTTCTCTACAAACCCGGGTAATTGGACATTCCTAAACGGGACACACAGAGCAGAGGCTTAACTTGGTTATCTATCTGGCAGCATTTGCTGCGGCTGACTTTTGCAGACCATCATCTAGTGCCTTTCCTTATGGACTTAGTGGATCACCAAACCCCAGCTGGACTCTGGTGGCTTTGTGGACACTCAGCGGTAAGGAAACTACCAATATCAGGCTCTTGGACCTGTACTTTAGGAAGGGTGGTGCCGGGGCTTCGGGTTTCCCCCACTCTGCCAACTCTGCGCCGTCGTAACAAGAGAGGCACAGGGGAGGCAGTATTGAGAGGTTTTTTCCCAATGTATGGTGCAGCCAAAACGTATCAGGAACTCGTGGAACTTTCTCAAGCCTTTGAACGTTTTATGAATGATTCGGCTATTTCCTTTTCAGACCTCACAAATGAACAAGGACAAATTAGAACTGTAGTTTTGCAAAACCGGCTTGCCTTGGATTTTTTATTAAGCTCTCACGGGGGGGTCTGTTCGTTAATAGGGAGCGAATGTTGTACCCATATTACGGACAGCAAAGCTGAAGTTATCAAACACATTAATGATATCGGTAACATTTATCATGAGGTAGAGCGCATTGGGAATTTCTCTTTGTTCTCTGGGTTTTCTGATTGGTTTTCAGCATGGCCAGACTGGCACAAGATTTTATTTTACATTGTTCTGGTAATAGCCTTATTGATTTCTGTTTGCTGTTGCTTGCAATGTATTCCAAATTTGATACAATTAGCTTCAGTCTGTATAAACAAGCTCGCACTGTCTTTTTCCCGTAAACCGCAACCGACTTACATGGAAATGGCTTTAAGACCGATTTGGCAACCCAAGCAAGGTAATGCAGCTACCTGAGAGACTAGTTAGTCTCTCAGGGCTGAAAGGGGGGACTGTTAGGATTGAATTGAAACCCTCAGTGCCTGAAAAATTATAAGATCACTTGTCTTACCTAAACCAGCTTGGGCATCATGGGAAATAGAACCAAAGTGGCCTTTATTTGACTTCTGATATAAAATGACGGTTTATTTCCTGGTGACCTGACCCTTACCTACATTCCAGTGGCTCGCATAATAAAAGCCGGTTTAAGCTGGAAACTTCCCTACTATGCATTTCTTATATCACATCTATGCTTATAACCTTGCTTATTGTTACAAATGTGCCTTGCATAGAAATGTCAAAAGCTGTTCCGCTGTCCCATGAACCTTGACTTGTAAAACCCTTTGATATGTAAGCAAAGTAATATCATGTCTGTCTCCAGTTTAGGGGGCGCCCGGTTGCAGCTGGGCCTCCCCTCTATAGTTGCCTTTGTCTGTTCCTGCATAGTGCTTATCTCAAGGACATGCGAAGTATGCAGACATAGAGTCTGAGAGATAGTCTTAATGTTTCCACTTTTGTCCTTCTCCCTGTACCCCTTTACCTCCTTTCATATGTCTCAAAGCTATAACATTTAGCAATTGCTTCTTTTGTATTTTATGACGTGAGCCCGATATTGTAAACTTCGGGGTAAGCCTATATAAACCCTAGAACACCAATAAACAAGGTTCCCATGCTGGCCTGCTTCGGCTTGTAAGTATTGGGTCCCCTTTGCAAAGGTTTTTGTCTCGTGTTACTTGATCTCTGATAGTGGGTTCATTTGCACTCAACTCCGCACTCTTCCCGGGTGTAATAAGCGAGTTGGGGTTGACAGGGCGACTTGCGTGTTGGGTTTGGACCTAACACATTACATGAGAAAACAGCACATCACTCCCACAAAGAGATACAGGCCTCCATCATGTTTCACTGTCATTGGCCAGAACTGTGATGACAAGTTACAAATCCACATAAATATATAAACAAACATTCAAAGTGAGCGGAGTGGGAACAAGCATAATGTTAGACTTTCTTCTGGGTGGCAGAGATCACTCTTGTCCCAGGATCTAGCAAAGCAGATCAGAGGAAAAGGAAGACAATTTGAAATACTAAGACACTTCTTCCCTTCAGAGATAAGCTAAGAAAATCCTGCAATAAAGGTAAAAGCACAGGTAGAAAGGCACAAAGCTGATAGGGAAATTGGGCACGCCCCTATTGTGTATCTGGTTCCAGCTTGACCCACACAAAAGCAAACTTGGGGAAAGGACTGGACAGAATGGGAAAAATAAGGGAAAAGATTACACCTCCCCTGGCTGTGTCACAATCTGAGAACTCTTGATTGAGTACATTAGTGCAGCTAAAGGAACAAGCACAGCTCAGTGAGAGAGCACCCTTTGCATGCAGAAGATCCCAATTTCCATCCTTGGCATCTGCAGGTGGGGCTGGGAAAGTCTCCTGTCTAAAACCCTGTAATGCTGCTGCCAGTCAGTGCTGACAACACTGAACTAGATGGATCAATAATCAGCTTCCTGTGTCTCTATTATGGGATAGCATGCAATTCCTGGTAGCTGTTATATCCTTTTTGAACAGAGAACTGGTGAAAACATAGTTATAGATTGCCCTGTCCTCTTAAGCAGGCTAATTTCATCGGCAGCACACACAATCCAACACTGGTTGGCCTTATAGATGCCAATACATTCTATAACCATAATGAGCAAGCAGTGAATTCTGTCAACACACACAATAATAATAATCTGTCACTAGGTCACGGCTGTAAATGAGTTCTATGACAGAATTAGGAAAATTAATTATATTACTGGGATAGAGAGAAACTATGGCTTGGTAGGAGATCACAAAAGCTAAGATTTCATGTCTTGGCCTCTGTTACTACATTTTGGTGGTTCAATACAAGAGCCACCCTAGATAAGCTTTTGTATTGCTGAACTCACCTTACATTTAGAAAGTTTTGCTTAACGTTTCAACTGAATCTACTTTCTTATACTGTAAACAGACTGTCGCTCTTTAACTTTTCCTTTCTCTCTCCAAATTGATGCTGCCTTCTGAGGATCTCCAACTCAGCAACAAGCATCTGCTCCACACTTGAATGTGCAGAGCTCCTGGCATGTGGTTGTGTGCTTACAGCCTGCTCTATGGATTGGGCTAGCAATCCCATGCTGGAGATATAGAGCGGAATCTCTCTCAGCCCATCCTAAAGCTATGCACAAGAACATATAAGAACGAAACAGCAGCTCCTCTTAAGCGTTCGTCTTCCAAAATCACACAGGTGTTAAGAGGATATAAGGGAACAGTCCCCTCTACAGATCCAGTTGTGGATCTGTGACAGTCTACTCATTGTCATGGGGTTATTCAGTCTAACTGGGTCTTGGCTAATATGGAAAGAAAGAGACCATCTGCATCAGGATTTTATTCCTCGCTATAATTCCTCACTATCACCTGCCTCCAGAACTCTGTGCTCTTTGACTGCTGTATGGTGAGCAATGTCCATGCTGTAAACAGTTGAGACACTTTCATATTTAAAAGGTTTCTAGACATTAAACTTCCTACATAAGCACTGGCAACATCCATCAGCTTCCATTCCAACAGTGTGCTGAATGGATGCACTACACTGCTAGCAAAAGAACATGCCAAATAAATGCTCCCTTGTGATGGAAAGCAATTAGAAGTCAGCAGACAATAAGCACTGCAGAATTAGCTCCTTTTTAAGGCTTTAGTGAAATGGGGAGAGTTCATTTTGATTTAATTCATTTGAAAACACATATTTTAAATCTAGTTTTGGTTTTGCTTGTTGCTTTTTTAAAAAAAATATTATTCCTGTGCCGAGGCTTTTGGCATGAGGTGTGAGATAAATTACTACTATTTGTAATTTCTATCATATTTTTGCAATCAGTGCCGATTAACCATATATATGCACTCTAAATGGTCACCTGGGCAATACTCTAATATTTCCCTACAATAGTAAGTGGCCAGAAGTGAATGCAGAGCATAGCCAAAGAACTGCATGCCAGAGTCCTTTATGATGTCACAAAAGATACAGAGATATAGCATTGATTGAATTGCATGATCTGAGAGTTGAAATGCAGGATTCCACTCCAACATCTCAAAGGATCTTGGGGTACACTACAGCCATTTAGGACCACCAAACTGCAGGGGTTGCCAACCATTTTGGGCAACACACACACACACAAGCACACTTTTCAATGTATTCTATTGGTTACAATAGAATGCTTCTGTCATGCCAAATTTCAATGGGGGAGGGGGTAAAGCAACCCTTCATGTGCCAGGAAAAGCCTCTGCAGGCATATGCGCAGCCACAGGCACCACATTAACAACCCCTTGTCAAATGTCTTTGTATGTATCTGTGCTCTATTCTTATTCCTCTGCTCAACAATCTGCGAAGTAGGCTGGGATGACACAACAATTATGCCCAGAGTCACCTGGTGATTTCCACTATATAGGAGAACTCTGAATTTCAACATCTTGTGCCCAGCATCTTGTCCAAGACATTACACCTTCTACTGCTTTGTAAATTAACTAGAAGAGCACAGGATATCAGAATCAAATGTGATGGAATAAAACAATGCCACAGTGAAAAACAAACATGCTAGTTATCTCTAATGCTGAGAAGACTTCTTTGGAGACATAGACTTTAAAGATACTATTAGGTAATATAGAACAAACAATAGATCAATTGGGAAGGCTTATACAGTAACCATTAAGACAAAGGGCAAGGACAGACTGCTCACAAGTTTAGGTCAGGTAAGTTGAGGTCACTACCATTCGAGGAATACTTAAAGGATGAAGAGTCATTCAAGTTAACTTTTTCACTCTACAGAAAAACTGACAAGCAAATCACCAATGTAATTAAAGGGAAATTCAAATTATACTGAATAGTGAGCAAACACAAGATGACTAAGTGCCAGGAGCTGCTTGATCTGTGTGTAGCTCTGAATTGCAGGTGGTAGTCTTCTAAGTGAAGAACCTTCTGGCACTGGGCTAAGTCTTCCCACCCAAACTGTCTGGTAGATTTCCTTGGACAGGAAGAAGTATGTTTCAGTTGAATGTTTCAGGGTCTGTCTGAGCTCTGGTGTTTTTCTGGTTATTGGTTATTTTTTGGTCCTGCCTCCTGGCTTGCTGCTCAGTTCTGCCTCTCCAGTCTGGTTTCTGGTGTTCCTCTCCAGTCCTGACTTGCTCTTAAGTTCTAACTACTGGGCGCGTCCCATCAGTCCTGATGGACCACAGTACTGTCCCAGTTCAGCCCAAAACTAAGCTTTCGTATTTGTAATTGGGGAAAAAATGTAACTGAATCACACCAATGATCTTCAAACCAAAACACAAATGGCAGAGAGAAAAGTTACAGGCCAGCTCTTTGCATACTGGTGGTGGTTGGGATTTTTTACAGGAGTTTGTAGGGGGCAGCATTAAAAAATGTGATTCCTTCCTTCCAAACTAAAATGGTACAGTCTATTCTTCCACTCATCTCAGTCTCCTGCGTTTGTTGACCAGGCCTACTTATTGAAGACTTGAAATTCTCATCGTCTGGCATTTTGACATCATGGCATACATTTAGAACCCATATTTATAGGGCTGCCTTTATTCAGTGGGCTCCTATTCCTGAGCAATGAACACTAGAGTCAACGAACACTACAGTGCACTTTCTTCCCACAGTGTAGAAGCTGTGAAATGCTATAAACGTAATTGACTTCCAACTGGGATAACCTCACTGTGTTCTTACAAATCTGTGGCTCCTGTGACATGCCAATTTTCAACAAGACGGACATCTGCTCTCTTCCTTTCCCTTTGGTTCAGATGGCTCTTATTCACAGGGAAGCCATTGTGTATCTTGGCTCAGATAACTTGCAATTTTCTACTTAAACAAGACTAACGGAACTGGGGTTGGACAGTACCTATAGCAAGGGTGCAGAGAGATCCAATTACGTAGTTCTCCACATTAAATAGTCTATAAAGTGAGTTACAATAACGAAGGAGTTTCACAAGCAACTTGCCAAAGAACTGGTGCTATTTTTTCTTCCTTATATAGGAATTATATAGGAGACCACCTCTTCCCCATGTTTTATTTATTTATTTATTTATTTAATACATTTTATATACTGTTTGATTATAATAAAACCTCTAAGCAGTTTTCAAAAATATTAAAATTATCAAATTAAAAACAGTTAACAACAAGTAATTAAAACATTTAAAAGATAATTAAAATTAACAATAAGCTTAAAAAATTAAAATATGTCAACACCTACATGCCTGGGTAGGCTTGCATAAACAAATATGTTTTAAGCAAGTACTGAACAGAGTACTGTGAAAGTGCCTGCCTGATATCAATAATCAGGGAGTTCCACTAAATGATCAATTTCTTACAAGTGCAGAATAGATACAATGTAGCACCTGTAACAGTACTGGTTCCGCAGACTGAAGTGGTTGAGTGGACACATATGGGGATAAGCTGATCTCACACGTAAACTGGTCTCAAGCTGTTAAGGGATTTATATACCATTAATAACACCTTGAACTTGGCCTGGTAACAAATCTGCAACCAGTGCAGATTTCTGAGGAGAA